>NW_023416335.1:42977746-44251912 GCF_014108235.1 Myotis myotis
AACTTGCCAGTAGGGCATTCTTTGAGTTTCTTTGAAGCAATCTACACAGTTGCTCAGATGCAAAAAGAAAACAAGATACACATCAATGGGCATAGGAGTCACCTGGTGAAAAGTCACATGTTCAGTGGGAGTCCATTTCTACTATAACAACTCCATAAGCATAGCTTCCAAGGCACCCCTCATGGGACCTACCACTTATAAGTCACCATATCTAGAAAGCCCAACATAATGGCAACTCCATTGGGTAG
This sequence comes from Myotis myotis, assembly GCF_014108235.1. Taxonomy (NCBI): domain Eukaryota; kingdom Metazoa; phylum Chordata; class Mammalia; order Chiroptera; family Vespertilionidae; genus Myotis; species Myotis myotis. The sequence goes on from NW_023416335.1 coordinate 42,977,995, forward strand.
TAATATTCATTTATAATTCTTCCCAGGACATAGGCAACTTACCAATCAGGGGTCATGGCAAAAGTAATATTGCTAAGCAATTGAGTTGGTGCACTACCTTTAACGGGCTATCAGTATTCAAAAGTAGAGAGTTAACCAAAGTTCAAATTCTCATGCAGAAAGAAAAAGGTGTTTGCTAACATTTTGCATAAGATTTATAAGTGAAAACAAGAGAGGCAATTTAGTATATACATTTTTTCAAGACTTGGAGTTAGAAAACATGGGTCCGAACTTTGCCAGCTGCAAAACATTGGGCAAATTATTTACCCCTTGACTTTTCTTTATCATTAAAATGTGGATGATAATTGCTCTAAAACATATATTTTGAGGATGATGCCACAGGGCAGATTTGGATTAACTTAGAGCTCAATAAATGTGGTTTTTTTAAAAAATTACAACTGATGAGATAGTAAACTTACTGTTGGCTGATCGACAGTAATACCTGATCAGTATATGCGAGTCAAAGCCTAGAGTTTGACTCTTTACCATCAGCCACTAGTTATGTTCCTTCCAATCACTCATCTATCTGCATGCTACAATCTTGTACTCTTTGGAAAACAAGGAGAGTGCACAACTCTTTAAATATCCCCCATAGAATCAAACTAGGTGCCCAATAAATTCTTGTGGAATAATCACTAACAGAAAGCCAAACAGAACTAACAGAAAACCAAACTGTACCTTTTTAAAAAATGAACTTATTTCCTGGGGGAAGGGAAGGAGGGCTGGGTGGAGATGGGCAAAAGTGTGTGTGTGTGTGGGGGGAATATAGGACATCTGTAATAGTGCCAACAATAAAAAAAAAAAACTCATTTCTATAACATAGCAATATAGATTATCCCAATCCTCAGACGCAGTCATTGAAACGTATTCAATAAATATTGTTTGATCCCTCACCAAGAGTCAGAGATGGTGTTAGAAGCTGGGAATAGAACTCTTAACAGGCTAAACACAGATTTGCCCTCACAGACAACTTTCATGACAATTGAGAATGTTGTTGAAAAGTGAGTAAACACTCAAAATATAATTGTATATTGTGTTAGCTTCGTGAAGGAAACAATAGCCTGTGGCAGAGACTATGTGGGCAAATCATTTTATATAATGTAGTCACAGATGCTATCACTTCAGCAGAAATTTGAGGATTTATCCAGGCAAAAATTAAAGAAAGAGGAGAGGTCAAGGCAGAGACCTTGAATTATAAAAAAAGAAGAAAAAAGAAAAAACTAGTATATTTGAGGATGGAAGTAGACCATCTTCGGATGATGGCCTTTCAGTTTATTCATGAAAAAAGAAGGGGGAAAAGATAGCAGTTTACTTACAAGGCCACATTATTTCAAAAAGCCTTTCAGAGTGTGGTTCAGGTTCATTAGAATTGTTGTCGTTCAAGTGCTAACGTGGTCTCTATTTCAATCGACAAAGCTCTACCCTGGTATAGGGTGGCATGCGGGAGATTACTAATGAGATGTCTGCATAAATGGTGATAAAGGTCTACTGCTGAAAAACAAATCTCAGCTCCCAAACATGGCAATGACCTGAGCTGCACTAGAGCCCTTTAACTTTAAGCAGATCTGGTAATTAGATCAAGCCAGCAGCAGTACTTTACACCCAAATTGAATCAGGAAAAAACGAAGGTCCAAATGTTCAGCTCTTGCAAGATTTAATATAATCTATGTCCATCTGGTCTTTCGGTGAAGCAGATGAACTGTGGTAGCCATTTGGCAAACCTCCATTAGACACAGATCTTTAGACATTATTTCTTTCTGCTCTCCAAATAAGCACCAATGCAGGGCCTGAAGTTGTGCGTACCTGATAAAACATTCCCATTCCGAGTAGGAGGTTTTTAAAACTATTATTTTAAATCAGGGATTTGCTAAAAATAATAATAATAGATTATACTGCAAGTGCTTTAATTTCTAATCTGAAAGTATGTGGTGGCCAGAGTGATTTATGCAACATAATATTTGGGTTGAAGCAGAATGTGTTTTTCCTAAGCACCTGAAATTGGAGCACAATCTATTCTACTTCAGACAAAGAAGATTGTCCTAATTCTTAAATAAAATGATTCACACACAGGCATACGTTGGGTAGGCTTTAGAAATGTGTTCGGCAGGATTCTGAAACCCAAGGAGGCAAACAGCAGGAAAGTAGAGCAGAAGCAGGACAGAGGGCAGGAGGAAGGAAAGGGAAGGACAAGGTGACGCCCAGACACTGCCCGGACCAATGAAGTTGCTTGGCGGCCTACTGTTGTTTGATTATTTTCTTCTTATATGCACAGTGTGCTTGATGATTTTCTACTTGCACCCAGGAGAGTTTGTTTATTAAGTTAGCTGACCTCTTTATTGTAATGGCTTACACAAGTCATTCTTACGTAATTTATATGCACTCAGCTGTTCTCTTTTATTCCTTCATTGTTGTTTTCTTCAATTTTTATGAAATTTAAGTGGAGAGGGATTTTTTCCTTACAACCTTTACAAAAGCTAGAATGCATTGGCAAGCTTGAGTTTCTTGACTTCTTCATTTTTAAGGTTAAATTCTTAAAAAAATGACCACTTCTTAAAAATATAATTGTGAAAACTGCCTTCCAATCCTGCTGTAATACTGGAGAAGAGTAATTCAAAAGCTTTAAGTATATCAGTGGCTTCTTAGGTCCATGAGTTATCAATGTTTAAAAGTGTAGTGTCAGTAGAAAACTTGCATTTTTTCTCAGTAATGACCTGTGATAGGTTGGCAATCCTGATTAGTCTGTCATCTTTAGGCATCTGAACCTCATCATTCTCCGTCTGCTTTCTATATGCTCTATGAGTTCTGAAGGATCTTTTCAAGGATGATGAGGGATGGAATCTTTCATAAAGTATATTTTGAATCTCATCCAACAGAGATGACACAATAAATCTTCAAGCTATTTTAGACCATATGTCACAACTCTTGAAGGCAAACGAAGGCTCTCACAGCTTTAAGAGATTACTTAACATTGACAGCTGTTGAGGCATTTATCCTGATTTTCCTTCTTTCTTTCCGTCAAGAGTATCTACTTAAGATGGCATGGCTTGTGAGCTGGATAATGTGTAATATGCTTGATGTATTACCTGAAATCATATAAATGTCCCATGATCCTTCATGTTTATCCATTTCAGTTCACTCACAAATATTTGTACTAACTGTGCCCAGGCCTTAGGAATGTAAAAAAGGGATAAAACAAGCCATTAAAGGTAAGCCATAAGGTTACTTGGGGGGAAAAAATCATTATTGGATCAGAGAAAATTGACAGGGTACATTAAGCAGACAATGACGTTATCTAGATTTTAACAAGTGTGACTTAAGGCAGATCATCAAGCCCCTCTGGGGTTCAGTGACTTTGAATATGAAATGTATGGCTTCCCTATATTATTCAAATTCTCCCTATATAGTTTAAAAAGGTAATGGTACAGTGGGTCTATTATATGCCACAGTTATATATCTAAACAGTATGTAGGTACCCATTTGGATATCAATGAATTTTTTTAAATATATTTTATTGATTTTTTACAGAGAGGAAGGGAGAGGGATAGAGAGTTAGAAACATCGATGAGAGAGAAACATTGATCAGCTGCCTCCTGCACACTCCCTACTGGGGATATACCCGCAACCAAGGTACATGCCCTTGACCAGAATCGAACCTGGGACCCTTCAGTCCACAAGCTGACGCTCTATCCACTGAGCCAAACCGGTTAGGGCTGGATATCAATGAATTTTAAAGCTACTGTAAAAGGATGAAATTCCTTAACAAGCTTAATAAATGTATTTGTAATTAAAGATAAAAGTACTACCTGGCTAGTGTTGCTCAGTGGTTGAGCACCAACCTATGAACTAGGAGGTCACTGTTCAATTCCTGGTCAGGGCACATGCCTAGGTTGTGGGCTAAGTCCCCAGGGCGGGGGGATGCAGGAGGCAGCCAATCAATGATTGTCTCTCATCATTGATGTTTCCACCTCTCTCTCCCTCCCCCTTCTTCTCTGCAATCAAATATATATATATATATATATATATATATATATATATATATATATATGAAAAAGTACTATTTTTATATCTAAAAGTTCAAAAGGAAAAACTTGAATCATCTCTAGCTACAAGATTTTTTTAATTTATAGTTTTTTAAACTATTTTCTGATTCTAAACATTCAGAGAAAGATCAGTAGAAAAATTTGTAGTGATAGAAGAAAATTGGAATAATTTTTGAAAATGTTAATGCAGACATACTCTCTTTGAATATAATATTAAGTCCTTCTTCAGTAAGCAAAGATTTTATGTAGTGTATGCTTCTACACTGGCAGAGTAAACCTTGCAGTAACCTTCCCAGATAATATGTACATGGCTCAAAGTTCAAAAGTTGCTGCTGGGGCACAGCTTAGTGGTTGGGTGTTGACCTATGAACCAGGAGGTCAGGGTTCAATTCCCAGTCAGGGCACATGCCTGGGTTGTGGCCTCGATCCCCATGGGGAGGCACGCAGGAGGCAGCTGATCAATAATTTTCTCTCATCATTGATGTTTCTATCTCTCTCTCTCTCTCCCCCTTCCTCTCTGAAATCAATAAAATATATAATATATATATATATATATATATATATATATATATATATATATATATATATATATATATATATATACTGGCTGCTGAGGCTAGGTCACTGTGCCAGCTGGTATCACTTCTTCAGACATAAACTGCACCAGCTCTTGACATTTTCAAAGGTCTATTGTGGATAAGGGGCAGATGTGGATAAAAACAAAAAAGGTCTGACTATTGTAAGACTAAGTAAAAAAATCCCTTTGCCTAGTGAACAAGCTTCACATAATCTGTTTGGCTTCAGGCCAAATATTGGTTTCTAAATGCTAGACTTTCATCTGCCTGTATAGGAGTTACTCGGAGAATTTCAAAAAGTACCCACTGTCTGGAACATCAATAAAGATTCTAAGTCAGTACTGCAAGGATGGGGCCTAAAACCTGTGTCCTGAGAAAACTCCCTAGGTGAGGAGAGCACATAGTCAGTTTTGGGAAGTGGAGATACTGTCCTAGTTACATTAGCATCTTACTTTCAATTCTTTTTTGGCAGAACTAAAGTTAGTTCCTACCAGTTATTAAGCTGTAGACCACTGTGTATTCTAGAAAAATTAAAAGTTGTAGCGGGAGTATTATACTTTTCAGATAACTGATATCTGAGGTCAACAATACAAAACAAAACTCTAAGTCTGTCACTGCCAGATTCATTCAACAAGTGTTTACTCTCTACTCCTTATTAGTGCTAAATTAAGTTTTAGGGGCATTGGAAAATGAAAGCTTCAACAATGGATGGAATCCTCATTGTATAAAGTGCTCAGTTTCTAATCATAAATTCATATGCACAATATCAAAACCAGTAGATTACTTCATGTGCAATATACACATAAAATATTTTTAAACCGTGTTACTCAATATTGAGTCTACATAAGGAATAGAACACTAATGAATTCTAGAAGGGTAAAATCCATCACAAGAAGAGGTATAATATTAAGTACTTCGTTTATCTCATCAATATAGAAAATAAATGGTATAATTTTGTCCCAAATTGTTTTTTTACCATAATCTTCTAAAGGAATGACTCACTACTTTTACTTCTAGACAATTACTACATTTTTATTTGTTTTTCTAATAAATCAAGAACTCTACTTTTCATTGAAAAAATTAAATAATCATCTTGCTTATATTTATGAGCTACACAATGGAATTACATCATGGATAAGTTGGTGACTTTTAAATAATTATTATCATCATTAAACATAAAATGAAATGCAGTATTCTCTATTGAGTAAATTTAATTGTGCAATTTTTAACCTAACTTTATCTTATAAAAGTAACCGGAAGAACATATGAATTTAAACCTTTAACTTAAAATATTATGGCCAAAGGTTCTCTATTTCCAAACTGTCAAATATAAAAACTGATATTACTGCCAGAGTTTTCCCCAAGGTTGAAGAACCAGCAGTAATTAAAGAACATTTATCCAGTCAAAAAACAGAGACACAATATACAGTATGACATCAACTTGGCTGCCACAGTCTCTCAAGGTCAGGAAATCCATCACAGTGACAACGGCTCATAGCTAGAAACAGGGCAGAGTGACTCTAATGAGTAAGAAGCAAAGATAGTATTTTGTAAAGAAGCCAACTAGACATTGCAGTGTAGGAAAGGTGCCACCAGAGACTCCCTGAAGTTATTTCAACCCCGCCATGGAGACAGACGACGATAAAGCAGATAAGAGTGAACACACAGCCTAAGCCAACAGAACAGAGTCAGTCCTGAGGATTCCTTAAATCCTGAACAAACTGCATTGATTTAGAAGCATTTACGTGGTTCCCACACTCTTAGTCGTAATTGATATATCACACGGCACAACTTCAGGGGATGCCATTTACCTAGAATACACTGAGATTACATTTTGTGAGACTGAAAAGTCTAGTAGCACTATATTCTAAAATTATAAATACTGACCCCTGACTGTGTCAGAAAACCTCAAGGTAATAGCCAAGACAGGGCATCTAAATGAAAAATTACAGGAGAATATAGTACCTACAAAACTCAAAAAATGACACTGCACCACTACACTATGTTAAATGTTAGAGGAGCTAACAATTGTAGCTTAGGAAATCCCAGGTCCAGTACTTTTCCTAAACTCTATGTAAATGAAGCAATAGTACTTGGAGATTTGGGGTTGTAGTGCAATGACAACTCTATTTTTACAGTCGGTTGCTGTCATTTGAGCAATCAATGAATCTTTTCATAATTATGACAGTGTATTATTAGAGAAAAAAGTTAAGCCAAAGAATGCTTTTATCTTTTATTTGTAAACAATACTCAAGTGGTTCCTTTCAGATATTATTTTAAACAAGTTGTTTGCTAAAAATATAGATGTAAAACTTCTCCATTAAAAAAATCAGTAATAAAATTCACCTCTAAAGCAATTATTTTACTTAATGCTTTCTACCGAAATTCACTAACCCCCAAATTACTCTACAAATATAGTGTCAACAAGTGTTAAATCAGGGACCTGTTGGAATAACTCCACTGTGACTAAATGGCATGCATATGTTTTTGGACATAAAATGTATTGTTTCTGGAAAATAAGATAAATGAATATAATTTCACAATAAATACTATGTTGTCACAGCGGCCTCAGGAGAAATGTATATACTAGTGCTCTAGAATCTAGGAAAGAAAATTAAGTTGTTTTGAAACATTATAAATGTTTACATCATAAAGCTCTAGTTCCCATTACCCAGGATTTAACAGTGATAGAATATTTCCCCCAATTTCTTGACTTCTGCCATTATATTATTCTAATTGCAATACTTATTACATTGATTCATTCAATACATTATTTCCTTCAGTATCAGGCATGTATTATTCTTAATACTGAGGATACAAGTGAAAAAATAGAGTTAGTTATCTGCCTTCATGGACTTATCTTTGGGTAGGAGAGAAGAGAGAAACTTGCAGACAATGGCAGGAAATGTACGAAACAAGTAAACTGATTAAAAAAACGTTTGGAGTGTGATAAATGTTATGAAGGAGATAAACACTATGAAGGATGATATGAGGGTAACTGGGGGACACTTTGGGAAGGGAGGAGTTAAATAGAGTCTTTACACCAAAATTCCTTCTACCTAGACACCTTATTTTGTGTATCTGTGTCTCTGCTGGGCAGTTTATGTGATCACAGTGCTGCAACCTTTGAGACTCTCCTTCCTACAAAAATATATTAGATCAGAGAAGCCCCCCCCCCCCCGAAACACACACACATGTTCTCTCAGCCTCCTACCATGGTTATCTATGCATGTGTATTACCATAGTGTATCAATAAATGGTTTTATTCATACACATGCACCTTCCATTTTCATTGTAGGAATGAATCTTTGCTGAATGAGGGGGAAGCAGAAAAGGAAGACTAATTAATAGTTCAACATTCCAAGTCCTAGACAAGCAATCTTATTTAACCACATAGCTGCAAATCTTTTCAAGGTTGCATTATAGATGTCCAGTGTTTTTGAATATTCATCTTTGGGTAAAGATATGTGGATAAAGTTTTATTGCTTCTTTTAAGTATTTTTGGTTTTCTTTCTTGCCACCACAGGAAAAGTTGCATTTCCTCACTCCTTTGAATTTAGGGGACAAATGTGATTTATTTCAGTCAATATAATTTGAGCAGAAGTGACACTTCCCATGGAGACTTTTTTTTGTTGGTTCTAGGCCTTCCAATACTCCATCCCCTTGGCCTGGAGACCATGGAAGCACATGCTACACGCAGGCTCAATAGTAAGTCATCAAATGATGGTGGAAGACACATCAGGATTCCCTTTGGAGTTTGAAAGAAATAAAACTTGGCTGTTTTAAGTCACTAGAATAGCCTATGCTAACTCTTAGGAGTGGAATCCTGTCCCTCTAAAAATTCATATGCTGATGTCCTAACCCACAGTCTCTCAGAATGTGACTTCTTTAGGATATGGGTCACTGCAGATGTAATTAGTTAAAATCATATTGGAGTAGAGTGGGCCCCAAATCCAATATGATCAGTGTCCTTATAAAAAGGGGAAAATTGGACACAGGCGCACGCACAGCAAGGACACCATATGCAGATGAATGCAGGCATCACGGTTATACAGCAGGAGCCATGTGCAGCGAGCCACCAGAAGTTGAGAGGGAAGTCTGAAATAGATTCTCCTTCATGGGCCTCAGAAGGAAGCAACCCTGTTGACATCTTGATCACAGACTTCTGTCCTTTAGGACTATGAGACAATAAATTTCTGTTAAGCCACCCATTTTTGGTCCTTTTTTACAATAGCCTTAGCAAACGAACGCTCTGTCCCAAGAAAACTATATATCGTTTCAAGCAGAAGAAAGTACATGTATGGGGAAGAGAGGGCATAACTAATAGTGCAGTAGCTGCCGAAACCGGTTTGGCTCAGTGGATAGAGCGTCGGCCTGCGGACTGAAAGGTCCCAGGTTCGATTCCGGTCAAGGGCATGTACCTGGGTTGCAGGCACATCCCCAGTGGGAGATGTGCAGGAGGCAGCGGATCGATGTTTCTCTCTCATCGATGTTTCTAGCTCTCTATCTCTCTCCTTTCCTCTCTCTAAAAAAATCAATAAAATATAAAAAAAAAAAAAATAGTGCAGTAGCTAATACCTTTATGAGGGAATCCAACCTATTTATATGACACTAGAGGCCCGATGCATGAAATTCATGCAAGAATAGGCCTTCCTTCCCCCGGCTGCTGGCAGACACCCAGTAACCAGGCTTCCCTTGCTGCCCCAGCTTCATCCAGAAGGTCATCTGGTCCAATTAGCATATTACACTTTTATTATAATAGATAATACTAGGGGCTCAGTGCACGAATCCGTGCACCTTGAAAGGAATTGTGGGCCGCAAGGCTGTGGTGGGCACAGGGGCGGGTCTCGGCCCATCCTCCACGCCCCCACCTGTCCCCTCCCACCGCGGCCCTCAGTCCCCTGTCTGCCCGCAGCCCTGCTCCTGCCGCCACTCCTCCCATGCACTGTTGGCGACAGCCACGCTCACACCCGCTGACGGCACGGAGCAATTGGGGCTGGTGCAGAAAGTGGGGCCAGCGCCATTAGGAGGGGCAAGTGGCAGCCACTACCCCAATCGCCCCTTAGAAGCAGGGGAGGTAAAGAAGCCCTCGGGCAATTGGGGCCGGCAGCCACTGCTCACACCTACTGACAGCTCCAAGTGATCAGGACCGGCTCCAGCACCAACAGTGGGTGCTAGTGGAGGCTCCGGAGCCGGCTGTGGGTGCGAGCAGGGCCAGCACTGGCAATGGGTGTGAGCACTGGGTGGGACCGCAGCGCACAGGGGCAAAGAATTTTCAGTAACCACCAGAGGATCTTTCCGATGACAGCGACCAGTGCTCCGCCTTGGTCTGGCACCCCTAATTACCTGCTCCACCATCCCTCCATGGCTGATGCCCGACATGTTCTGCACTCTGCCACCTGCTGCTGACACCTGCCTTGTTCTGCATGTGCCACCTGGTGGCTAGCACACGTCATAGCGACCAGTTGTTCGGTTGTTCAGTTGTTCCACGTTCGGTCTATCTGTATATCATATATATATAGTGGTAATTTAAAATTTCTTTCATTTTCATCTCAAAAGTGGGGATAATTATATGTTTGATTTTTTTAAACTAAGAAAATATACTTATGTTCAAAATGAAAGTACCCACACTTAAATAGAAATAAAGCTTATTAAATTTTCTCGGAAGCTAGTTCCATATTTACGAGATCCTATTCTGTTGTTGCTTAATTACAAATGCTGAAGCTTTTAGCTTCAGAGGAACCGATATCTTTGCTATGACTGATTAAGGGCTCAGAAAGTGTTTACTAACACATTAATCTCCAGGTGCAGAGAAGTCAAGACACTTGTGAAAATTCTCTAGTCCTCACACAGGTTGCCTCGGGAATCAGGGTAAAGCTAGAGTGCTGGCTCTCCAAGATAGCACCTAAACCCATCAACTTCAAAGAAATGCTGTCTAGACAAAATAAAGATTCTACTTTCAGGTAGTTGGCCTGGAAAATATAGAGAACTTTATAAGACTCTTTCTTTCTGAAATGAAACACTCCATGAACATCAAGCCCATGACGCAGAATTTAGAAACACAGGAGATGCTTGATATTTGAGAGGGCTGTGACCCTTGCAGAGAGCACCAGGGCTCTCCAGGGAGACCACTTGCAGACTGGAACAAGTGATGAAAAGAGACACAATGCAATGTCTCTGATAGGCCGATGACTAGGTCCTTTCATGAGCTTCATCTCACATACCTACTCAACCACAATGACAATTCTTTTATCTTAGAACACCCCTACTTCTTGCCTTTACAGATGACTACTACAATTTTCTCGCTATCTTTTTAACTTTTTCTTTAATTGCCTTTCCTGGCTCTTAATTTTTGAGTCTACCTCTAAGGAGATATTTATCGAGTGCTTATTCCTTTATTCTTTCCTGTATATGTTCGTTCGTTCTCTCTCTCTCTCTCTCTCTCTCTCTCTCTCTCTCTCTCTCTCTCTCTCTCTCTTCCCCCCCCTCCCTCTCTCCCTCCCTCCCTCCCTCACTCCCTCGCAGGTGGCAAGGAAATAATCACAAGCATTATAGCCAGACATACCTAAATTGAAATCAGGGCTTCAGATTGGCTAAGTGGACAACATACTCCCCTGATTTCATTTTACTTCATTAGGAAATAACCACATTTCCTTTAGACGATGGTTATGAGATTTAAATGAGCTTTGAAACATGTAAAGTATACTAGTACAGTACATAGTAGGCACTTCACAAAGCCTAGTGCCTGACTCCTGAAGATCTCAATATCCACATTTCAACTGTTGTCACAACGTAAATCTGGTAAAGCGAATGAATGAAAAGCTTGCAATGGAAAGCAGTGGTTAAAGACAGGGGCACGTAGTGCGGGATTGGAGGGAGAAGAAGGAGAACTATGTAGATTTGAAAAGTGGAACATGCAATTCGGGAACGACTTAGATATCTGACACTACCAATGTTTAATAATTCAGGAACCAAACAATGTCTGAGGCTGAAGAGTGTCCAGGAAATGGACCCCTCTTGTTGTTTTGGATACTGTACACATGAATTTATTAATCCCATGCCAATAGTTTACCCTTTAGGATTCACATAACAAAGCAGCCATGACACACACCTAGAGGACATGAGATAAGTATACAGAACTAATGCACATAGAGAAAGATATGAATGTGAATTAATATCTGAAGCTGGAGAAAGGCTGGCACATTTCAGGTGTTGGAGAAATGAACAAGTAGCAAAACGGGAAGGGTTTTGGAACAGGGAACCGGATTAAACTCATCTACAGCAGTGGTTCTCAATATCTACTTTAATTCAAGTTCTTTTTTGAAGAATATAAAGTCGATCCACTGTTATTTGGAATTTTAATATAAATAAAACAATAAGACTACAAGAATCAGGGCAATGGGCCAAAGTGTTGTTGCCACACTTGATCATCAGTAGAGAAAAAGAGAAAATTCTAAAAAGGTTTGTAAAACTTTCACTTGATACTTACCATTTCATGATCAATAATCTCAATATTCATAGACATTTTTGAATTATGTCACTCGTGTGATATGACAACAGTGATTCTTAAAGAAGCTGTTAAATAGAAGATACTATCTTTTTAAACAGGTGCCACTTGATTTCAGAGCTGTCAAATCCAAGGACAATGCTTATGAAATCATCCATTGTTAGTAGGCTGAGGAAACATGTTAAGAAAAGGAATCAATACCTGATGTGCTTTCTAATATCTTATGTACTCTAAGCAAATTGAACAAGTGTATATACAAGATCCATGCTTTGTATGCAGTAGAAACATCTGCCTCAGAGTATCAGGCCTTACTTAAAATACTGAAAATGATATATGATGCTAGTTGAGAAATAGTTATTACCACGGTTGGTTGGACAAAGTTATTTTTTTCTAAAAGCAAATAGGCTGAAGCATGACTGCCAACCAATTTCACCTCTCACAGCTACCACGCAGCACATAGCATCATCTCGCTACCTAACACATTCTAATAAAGTTACTCTAACATAAAATACTGCTGCATACTTAATGACATTGCAAGTTGAAGCTGCCCAGACAAAGCATTTGCTATTATCTTTTTAATGTTAGCATAAAGATAAACCCAGCTAAATGCCATCTCTATTTTTTTTCTTGCACCTAGATAATCTATACCTTCTCTGAAATACACTTCCATGTTGCTCTGGCCTATAAATATTGGAAAAAGTCAATACAAATTAAATGCATTAATAAGTTTTACATAGGAGCATCTGGCGGCTGGCGCAATCATAAATCTGAAAACCCAACCAGAAGCACATGATCCCTCAACTAGAAAGCTATTACCTTTTTTTTAAAAAAAAAGAAAAAAAAAGAAATGGTTTTTAAATTTAAGATCATCAAACTAGAGAGTGAAACAATCTTTTAGCACAGGGATCAGCATAGATTTTAAGGTAGTGAAAGTGTTAGGCTTTGCAGGTTATAGGTCTATGATGCAACTACTAAATTCTGTGGTCAAAATGGAAATGAACCATATACAATATGTAAATGAATGGACATGATAATGCTCCAAAACAATTTTACCTATGGGAACTAAAATTTAAATTTCATATTTCCACTTGTCGGGAAATATTCTTTTTTTTTTAATTTTTATTCCCAACATTTAAAAATGTAGAAGTCCTTATTCACTTCTACATTTTTTAATGTTTAGGATACAAAACTAGGCCACAGGCCCTGTAGGCTTTAGCACATCATGTAAATGACTAAAAGGAACTAGAGGAGGAGCTACACAGAGAGCAGGGGCTTTCTCACTTCAAAGACTTGCAATATAATCTTTAACTTCAAAAAATGTAAAGATTCAACATTCATATTAAATAAATGTACATATTTTGTGAGTAATTAAAAACATTTTTTAGAGAAAGTAAACTCATTTCCTTACCCCCACCAACCCTATCCTCTCTCCACATGCTCTCTATCTCAGTGAGATACCCAGTTGCCCAGTCCTTCAACTAGATAGTATCTTTGATTCCCTTGTCTCTTTTGACCCTCTCATCCAATCAATCATTTGCTCCTACTATTTCTTCCTTTTATATAACTGACCAAGGTATCTATAATGCACTACACACTGATCTCGGCTACCATCATCACAAGCTTAGATTACTGTAATAGCCTTTTCACTGGTTGACACACTTTTATGCCTGCAAAGTTTCTGTTGAGAAATCAGCTGACAGTCCTATGCTCACTTATAGGAAACTAACTGCTTTTCTCTTGCTGCTTTTAAGATTCTCTCTTTGTTTTTAACCTTTGGCATTTGAATTATGATTTGTCTTGGTGTGGGCCTCTTTTGGTTCATCTTGTCCAGGACTTTTGTGCTTCCTGGACATGTAAGTCTATTTCTTTCACCTGGTAGGGGAAGTTTTCTGTCATTATTTTTTCAAATGTTTTTAATTTCTTGCACCCTCTCTTCTCCTTCTGGTGCCCCATGATGCAAATGTTAGTACACTTGAAGTTGACCCAAAGGCTCGAACTTAGTGAATGCTTCAAGGAACTTAGTGAGAACATCAGTGACATAAAAAAGGACCAGTCAGAAATGAAGGCTACGCTAACTGAAATGAAAAATAATTTACACGGAATCAACAAGAATCAAGTCAGTGATTTGGAATATGAGGAAGTAAAAAAACTCCCCATCAGAACAGCAAAAAGAAAAATGAATTCAAAAATATGAAGACAGTCCATTTTCTTCATTGCAGTTGGAGCTTTTATCTTTTTCTACCTCAAAAGTAATCATATTAACATTTCCATAGATGCCAATGGCTTTCTACTGTTTTCAGGATAAAAATGGAAAGTCCTTATCATGGTTGGCAAGGTCTCTTCACAAACAAGCTCTTTCCTAACATCATCCTTACCTTGCACTCTATTGAATGAAACAGAGTTACTAAAAAGTGGGAAATAATGGAGCTCCAGCAGCTTCTAGTCCAGGGGTGGGCAAACTTTTTGACTCGAGGGCCACAATGGGTGGAAGGCCAGAACAAAAGCATGGATGGAGTGTTTGTGTGAACTAATATAAATTCAAAGTAAACATCATTACATAAAAGGGCACAGTCTTTTATTTCAATAGTTTTATTCATTTCAAACGGGCCGAATCCCACGGCTGTTCTAATCCATTCACAGAGGTACACATTCCCCAAGGGAATGAGGAATGTGAAGGAGCTACCATTTCTGTCCAAGATATAAAAACACCAAGAAGAAATATTCCTAATAGCCCCCGCCCTGCTGCAAAGAAGAGGGTAGTATTGGGTGGGAATGATGGAAGGTTATGGCAGCATCAAGTCCTTGAGGGAGTTTTTCTAGGTTCATAATAGTTGAGTGACATTAATTTTCTTCATTTAAAAAATAAGAATGAACACCGATTGTTGAGTTCCAAGTTGACATAAGCATTTTGGGATCACAGATGAGGGGTCTCCCGTAATTAAAAGATATGCTGAAATTACTCCATGAAATCAGGGTATTGCTAAGGAACAGAAACAAAGGGCTGCCTTGTTATTTGTGTTCTCTCTGGAATTGTTAACTTTTTATGTTATTTCCTCTGGCTTGACCAACTGTAAATATTTAGCTCTTGTGCTAACAAAGAACAAACAGCAAGTCTGAGAAGCTACTAATGGGAAGTGAGAATAAACCTCAAGTGATAGATAAAATAAATAATGAATTCTAAAGACCTGTGACTGAGAACAGAACATGATCCAGTGAACACAGCCCAGAAGTACAGGGAAGGGATGGGACATTCTTCCTAGTGAGTGGAAAATTTGATCTGCTCTGTGTAGTCTCAATATTTAATTGACTCTTCTTGTTTAAAGGAAGTGTGAATATGTGCATCCATGGAGTGCAGGAGAAAGAATTTGTTTGGAAACTGACTAAGGCAAAAATTGTTATATAGGTGAAGACATAAAGCTCCCCATCTGACGACCAGGACCCTCACAACAATGAGCCCTCCTGCCTTGCACACCATTCTAGACACTCTCTGAATCATACTGTATGCTCCAGAAACACTAAACTGCCTATATTTCCACACCACTAATCCTATAATGCATGGTGGGTACCTTCCTCCTTTCTTACTTTTTTTTTTTAACACTTTATCTCAGACTCTTCCATAATAAATGAGGAAATCCATCTCATCTGTCTTCAGCACAACCTGCATGGGCATCCTTATTATTGTACTTTGGTCACTCGTTTCACAAATACTTAAACATTTATTCTATGTCTGGCTGGGTTCTAGGCTATGGGTATTCAATATCTCCATTGAATTTATAAGAATTCAATGTCTCCATGTCTTTACAGAGTCAGCTCCTTGAAGGTAAACACTTTGCATCTTTGTTTACATAGTAGGAACTCAATACTTTTCACTGAATGAGGAAGCAGATTAAGGAATGAAAGAAGAGATATGCATAGAAATCTTATTTTGATCTTATTGTTTTAAGAGCATGAACGTAGGAATCTCCCTGGAGCTTAATAAAAAGAAAGATTATTCCTTAAATCTCAAATAATTATTTATTACTGCAAAGGACAGAAAGACCTTGTGAGAAACACTGTTTCACATATAATAGAACAATTCCATTTAGATATAGAAGACAGAATAAAATCAAGCCCTGATGCAAGTCTCCAGATTACATGATAGTACTCAGTCTTGCCTGACAATGAATATCTAGAACGAAAAGACTCTTATTTAGATTCTTGTTTGAATATCTAAATAATGGTTCTAAGTGATCCTTTGACCATGGTGATATTCATACAGAATAATATGACATCCTCCACCTACATTGCCTTTCTATGAAACCTAATATGCATATGATTATCAAGTTATCATTAATTAATTCTCCATAGTCTACTCTAAGAAAGTTGATTATAAATAAAAGCCATAATACAGATGGTTAAGAAAAACATAGAAAAAAATTATGGTAGAGATGGGCATTGGTGCCTCAGCTCCATGTACAGAATCATGTACTAAATTAAAAAAAAAATCTCCATTATCTATTTATCTCAGGAACGAATAATCTTTAATGACTAGGAGAGTCCAAATGCCTGATTAGATCTATGTGGGGATTAGTTCATTAATGCCAGGGCTAACAGACTTAACTCTGTTCTGAAAAACCTAGTTTGCTAATAATAAGAGATCTTTAGAAACAACGAAAACAACAAGCCATCTTGATGAAAATTGTACAGAGAATTTTATAGCCAGTATCCATGTTACTGAGACATAAACGCATCTGATAAATGAGAAAGGAATGATAACTCAAACTATATTATAACAGTAGATATATGTTTCTCAAATTGAAGATTTTAAGAATAATAAAAAATAATTTTAAATTTAACTTTTGAATATTTAGTATGAAAGTTCATTTGGGAAGAAGGCACTGACAATGCCTTAATCAAAGTTCTGTGCTCCCCTCTATCTAGGAAAGGGATCCATTACTCACCATGGAACTTTGGAGAGAAGCAGCAGGAAGGACACAGGGATCAACATACAGTCTAATCAGCCAAACCAAATTTAACCAAATTTTTAAAAAATGAGTTATACTTTCAAATATTCTATGCATATACTCATGATGGATAAAATCAGAAATACCTTTTACTGATCATCTCCTAAACATGGCAGGGGAAGTTTTCCAGGTTTTAGCTTTAGTTTGTCTTTGAATCCAAAATATAAACACTAAAATATAAATATTCAGGCTAAAAAAAAAAACACAAAGAAATTCATAAAGAAGCCACAAATTCCTGACTCTATGTTCTGATTATTTTACCAGTAGCATGAGAACATGTGAATACCAAGGATCATTTAACAGCAGCTCAAATCAAGTTTTGGTGGCCCATCAAATGGCAAAAAATCCTGCAACCATGATTCTTTTTACTTCTATAAGTGGATTCTAGATCCAGGTTTCACTTGATTCTTGCTGTGATGGAGGGCAGGTTACTTAGCCTCTCAAAGACTGTTTCCTTTTCTATAAATGGTGATAACAATAGTGCATTGAATTTTTGTAGGCATTAATAGAGATAATATATGCAAAATTCTCAGTAAAGAACCTGAATTAGAAAGCTCCTGCAAAACATTAATAAAATGCTTAATATGTCTGTTAATAATACTGAATTTTTTTAAAAAAAAGCTCACTTCACCCTCATAAATCAGAATCTCATTTTTTTTTAATGTAATGGCAGTAAAACTTTAAATGCCAGCAAGTTAAAAAATAAACTGGGGAGTGGGGGTTAATGGGGGGGGATAAGGACACATTTGTAATACCTGAACTAATAAAGAATTTAAAAAAAATAAAAAAAATAAACTAGGCCAGCACCTAATAGAAATTATCCCTTTTCAAATACAGATTGTTAAAGGAAAACTAAGCACTGAATCAAATAGGAAGAGGGGA
Organism: Myotis myotis; assembly: GCF_014108235.1. Classification (NCBI taxonomy): domain Eukaryota; kingdom Metazoa; phylum Chordata; class Mammalia; order Chiroptera; family Vespertilionidae; genus Myotis; species Myotis myotis. The sequence goes on from NW_023416335.1 coordinate 42,996,041, forward strand.
TTTCTCTATATCTGTCCATCACATTTTTACCTCAATGCAATCTGAACTGTCTTTGAGAAACCAATGTTTGTCATCATGGAAAAACATTTGAGGGGAATTAGGAAAACTGGATTATAGTTATCATGCCACGTCTACTCCTGTCAACAGGCCATTTCTGCTGCTTCTTAATGTGAACAAAAGATGGTTTGTAATGGATAATAAAAATGCAACTTGGCAGTAAAACCTTATTCTAGCTTCACTGATGATTGTAGAAGCTTCTAATAGCTTACTACCCAGAATAACTGAAAAGTAATTTGTGACTGTAATATTTCTGAATGACAACTCATATGATCTCAGAGGGACAGGGAGTATGTGGAGTTTTTAGGTCAAGGTACCTAACAAAGAAATTCTAGACTAGGGGACACAAACTGGGGTTCTAAACACAACATCTCTGAGTGCTGTTCAGTGAAAGAAGCGCAGCAGAGGCTATGGAGGAGTCATTCCAAACCAGCTACCACATGCAGATAGCTTAATATTTTTTTAAAGTTTTATTTATATTTATTGATTTCAGAGAGGAAGGGAGAGAGAGAGATAGAAACATCAGTGATGGGAGAATTATTGGTTGGACTCCTCCTACACACTCCCTACTGGGGATCAGGTCCAGTGCCTCAGGCATGTGCCCCAACCAGGAATCAAACTGTGACCTCCTGGTTCAAAGGTGAATCTCAACCACTGAGCCACAGTGGCTGGGCAGATAGCTTAATCTTACGTTCATTTTCGAAAGATCTAATACAGATTACACAACAGAATTCCAAAAATCAAACAAAGTGTCTAGTTCAGTCATAAAGCCAAGAAGACTCCTTGAAAGACCTTATATTATCTTGTATTAGGTTAACATGATTACCAAAACACTACCTGTTCAGATTCTGTTCGACCATATTTCTATTCCTTTTCTTCAACTCTCCTTCCCTCCCTGCCAACTTTGCCCATGAAAATGTATTTCCTCTCACTCTCACCCCAATGGAGATGAAGAAAAACAAATTTTTCATGGAGGGTTCCTTATATAACCATCCACATCCATTTTAAATCGGAGTTTAGCAAATACTAACATTTATTTATTTTTAACATGTCTTTCTTTTTTCTTTAAATACTTATTGTTGAAAGTATTACATATGTCCCCAATTTTTCCTCATTGATCCCTTCTAGCCTGCCCCTCCCCACTGCCCCAGGCCCTCACTACCCCATTGTCTGTGGCCATGGGTTAAGCATATATTCATACATGGTCTTTGGTTGATCTCTTCCCAGCCCCTCCCCACACACTTCCACCTTCCCTCTGAAATTCCACAGAGTGTTCCATCTTTCTATACCTCTGGATCTATTTTGTTCATCAGTTTATTTTGTTCATTAGATTCCACATATGAATGAGCTCATGATACTTGTCTTTCTTTCCTTCCTTTCTCCCTTCCTTCCATTTACTGAATGTCTACTGTGTCCATGACAATATGCTGGTGCTAGTAAAGATAAATAAGACTCCATTAACAAGTTCATAATCCAGATTGGGAGACATTCATTTCAAAGTCACATGGTTGGAGTACAATAGATTATACAGTGCAGGATGGTGAAAATACAAAGGATGAAGGAGGCAATAATTCGCTGTGCAGAAGGATGAAAGAGACAGTGAAGAGTACACAGAGTCTTGAAAGAATGAAACATCTTTATTGCTATGCTGAATTCTTGCTCCCTTTGAAAACAGCAGAACTGACTTAGATGTGTCCAACATTAGATTCTATCTAGAATTGTAGTCTGTGTTAAGCATGCACATCACAGAGAAATGATCCTTAACAGCCTGAGTAGGACAGCATTAGGAGGAAATACTCTTCATCTATAGCTTTCCATTATAGAAAATGAGCTTATATGCACTCAGGTAACTATTCCAAAAGATAATGGTATTACACTCACTATTACCTAAACACAGACTGGGTATGAAAGGGGGAAAAAATCCTACTAACACAGAGAACTGTATATTGTAGTTTTCCCATTTTTCTAATACTCTCTACACTCTAACTTTTAATCCATAAGGAAATATAATTGAAATAACAAGTAGGCTTATTATAACAGAAGCCTATTATAACAGAAGTCTATTCCTACAAACTCACAAAGACTAAATGATAGTCATATGAAGAGTTGGTGTAGTTGTAAAAATAAGTTACATATGTTGAGATGAAAGATTCAATAAAATCCTATTGTTTCTAACTATAAAAGAATATGCTGAGTTCAAGATTTAGTGAGATGAAAGCATCAAATTCTGTACTTGTACATTTTTTTTTCCAAATATGACTACCAAAAATACTAGTCATATTTATAAATGTGTGTGTAATGAACTGCATATCATACACATAAAATAGGGAAAATATTAAAAGGAAATTATTATGTTGCCTGTCAGAAGCAAAATGTAAAATTCAAAGCTTTGCATTAAACTTTTATGAGACCTTCTGTCTTAAAGAAGAGGCATTTTAAAGGATTCGCTGTAAAAATATATTGCTCTGGTTATATCATAGTTATGGCATGTTTGTGAGGATGGATTAATTTTTCAATTAAATGGACCTTGGAAATTAGATAGCAGTACATTTCCCCTGTCTTCATCACCACTCAACACCTGTTGACAACCACAACAAATAATTTCATTTTTACATTTTATTGGAAATCATATGTTGTGTACCCTCAAAAAGTATATTTTGATAATTTTTTTTAAATTATAAAACTTCAATAGGTAGATTCACTAATAAATGTTTATAGTTATCTAAAAGAATTTTGAAAATCTAAAAAATAACACTGAAGTAATGAATTATGTGTATGTGATCACTGAATGAAAATGAAATCCCACAGTACCTTCCAAGTATATGCAATGATTCCTGCTATTCTAAGCAGTTTCTATTTTCCCGAAGCCGTGCTTTATAGCATTGTTACTATTATTTAGCTGCCTAGATCAAACATCACTGATACATTCTTAATCTTCAGAATAAAGTTCAAATTCCTTAGATTTTGATTATTAAAATTATTAAGACTACACACATTTTAAGTCCAATCAAAAGTCCTAGCTTTCCATCCCACTATCTCTCTTTTTAACTCCTTGTACCCAGTACCTGAAAATATTGTTTTAACATCAGTAATCTCAGCCTAGTATATCCTTGATCTCCTTCCTTCTCCCGCTGAAATATTTTGTCCCCATTTAAAAAAATATGTGTTGTTGTACCCCCAAGTTTGACTTTCATTAAGTATGTTGTCAATCTGCCTGTGTCCCTGGAAAGACTGTATATTCCCTAAAGACCAAAAGTATGAGCCTCTTTGTCATCCACTGACAAGCACTGTGCTTTGCACCTAGTAGGTGCTTAACAAATCTGTTTAAAAGAATTCAGTGAGGCCGAAACCGGTTTGGCTCAGTGGATAGAGTGTCGGCCTGCAAACTGAAAGGTCCCAGGTTCGATTCCGGTCAAGGGCATGTACCTGGGTTGTGGGCATATCCCCAGTAAGAGATGTGCAAGAGGCAGCTGATCGATGTTTCTCTCTCATTGATGTTTCTGACTCTCTGTCTCTCTCCCTTCCTCTCTGTAAAAAATCAATAAAATATATTAAAAAAAAAAAAAGAATTCAGTGAGAATGTATGACCTACTTAACTTGTTAATCTAGCCAGACTCCTTGTTCAGCTACTTATTTTGCTATCATTTGTTCAATCAACATCTCAAAATACTCCTAATGAAGGCAAAGGCCAGACAGAAAAATAATATTCATAATGATTTATATCTAGAAATAATTCTGAAATACGATTCACATCATTAAACTTTTTAAACATCTGATAAAATCCTTAAAGAGCTTATCATTATTAACATTGATTTTTGTAGCACTGGCTGTTTTATATAATATATTTATAGAAGAAAAAAAGGCAAGTAATCTAATAATAAACAATTGAACTGTAAGAAGATTGTGAATAGGAGTTAGGTTCTTTGAGTAGCAAGCACTGTTTAAATATTGTTCTTTAAGCTATAAATAAACAGATGTTAATATAAAGGCCTCCACTTGTTTTCCAGAAAGCTCTTAAAGCCATTTTCAAAGAGCACACACACAAGTGATATAGTGGCTGAAACTGAAATGCTAATACAATATTACACATCAGTCTCTAATTTCTACATAGCCATAGTTAGGGGATAAAGAATCAGTAGGCTTTATTGACTATCTTCAATTATATATATATATATATATATATATATATATATATATATATATGGCAAATAAATGTCCAAAAAGAAAAGGTCAAAAGGTCATACTTTGGTAACTCAAAGATTGTCTTAATGAGCCATGGTTTTCCCAGAAAAGGAGCTTGTATCTAGTATATCTATAATATATTTGGGGATAAATATGATATGGACAATCACAGCAATCACTGAGCATATCCACCCTGTAAGATACTGAAACACAGTGCTATAAGCTCTTGGCAATGTGGATAATAAAGAAATGTGTTTTTGTAAGACTCATGTTTCTTTGAAACTTTTTTTGTGTAGTTTACACTGGGGGTTGGGGAGGATATGGCTGTTGGTAGAGGGAGAAGGATGATAGAAAAATATATAAGCAGATTGTCATCCTAAGGAATATTCATTTATCCCAGTTTCACATGTAATCTTCAAAACACACAACATGTCTTAAATCAAAGTCTTTTCCATTTCCACTGCGCACCACCCTGGCTTGGGATCTCATCACTCCAGCCCAGTATTGCTGCAATAGCAATTTAACGGGCTTCCTTTCTTATAGTCTTCCTTGCTCCCATTCCACCTGCAGGATTCATTCCAGATGCTGCTAGTATAATCTTTCTAAAGTCCTTTTCATTGTGTCTTTCCTCTGCTTAGGAATCTCTGGTGGGTCGTTTTCACTCCTCAAATAAAATGTATTCTTCTCAGGCTGGATATCAGCGCCCTCCATTAATCTTTCCCCTCTCCCAATAAGGAAGAACCTCTCTTCCAGTCTTTAAAATCAAGCTGAGTTCACGTTGTTACTACTCACTCCACTCTTTCTGCTCGAATGTTCACACTTTCCTGTTTAAAATTTAGATTATTCCATTCAGCGGAGTCTGCAATTAGCCATCCTTGAGTTATTCTATCATTCCTGAGAATCCCAGAGGAAATGTTTATTTCCAATGCCCATTACTGGTCTCTACTCGTTTCCTAAAATATGCCTCCCTGCTCTCTACCTAGCCCGTCAGGTGAACTGGGAGCTCCCCAGGCCAGGTGAACGATCTATTTTTGATACCCTACCTATTATCTGGCAGAAGCCTGGGTGCTTAGCACAGACCTATTGAGGAATAAATGGTTTCTGTTTTGCCTTTTCTATCCCACTTGGTTCAACTTCCCTTGCAAGAAAAATGTTTACTTAGAATAGTCATAAAAATAAAGATAACAATGTTTTATAAACCAAAACACCCTGTCCGGTGAAGCTCAGTGGTTGAGCTCTGACCTATGAACCAGGAGGTCACAGGTCCATTCCAGTCAGGGCACATGCAGGAAGCAGCCAATCAATGATTTTCTCTCATTGATGTTTCTAACTCTCTCTCCTTCTCCCTTACTCTCAGAAATCAATAAAAAATATATTAATAAAACAATGATTTAAAAACCAAAACAGACCAGCTGGTGAGGCTTAGTGGTTGAGCGTCTACCTATGAACCAGGAGGTCATGGTCTAATTCCAGGTTAGGGCACACGCCCAAGTTGCAGGCTTGATCCCCAATAACAGATGTGCAGGAGGCAGTGGATCAATGATTCTTTCATCATTGATGTTCCCATCTCTCTCTTCCTCTCCCTTCCCCTCTGAAATCAATTTGGAAAAAAAAAAGAAAACAAAAAAAAAAACAATAAAACTCATAGATAAAGAGTGTTTTTAGGTGTTTCTCCACTAAGGCCTCTCCGTACAAGTGACCAAGCAGCAGAAACTCAGGTGGTAACAAAACCCAGATTGGGACAGGGAATTCTAGGAAGCATAAAAGTATTCAAGCAGTTGAAGACATCTGTTAAGAAGACCCTGACAATCAGAAGTGGAATATGAGAAAGCTTTTACTTTGAAACTCCTTGGCCTTGACATTAGGCTCCAAGGATCATCTGGCCATACAGTGCCTGGATTATTCGTTTATTAACTCACTCATTGCCTGAGCCAACACCAGTTATACTACACAGCAAAATACATAAAATAATGTGCGGCTGCTGTTCACTGACTTGCCACACACTGAACACTCCTAAAGCATTCACTTATAAAAAATATACAATTAATCTTTCAATTATATTGTGTCATTATCATGATTTTGGAGATGATGAAACTGAGACTTAGAAGAGGTTAAATAAGTCTCCGAAGGACACACAGCTAGGACATGGTACAGAGAAGGTGCCAACCAGGTACATATGATGAGAAAGTCCTTAAACTCTGTATCAAGCCTTATATAAAATATATTTAATATTTGAATCCTGAACTGGTAGTCAACCTACTCTAAACTTCTTTAACACATTCTGTGCAGTTCTGTTCAGAACATAAACCTTTGCAGTGCAGTGCTATATTAATCTGTAAATATGCCATCATCCCTAATAGGTAGGCAGCACACTTTTGGAGGTCAAAGGACTTTTTCATGGTTATCAACTGTTCATATCACAGTACACAAAGAAAGTCTAAATACATGGCAGGGATATATGGTTTCATGTTTACACAGGCACGCAGAAGTGCGACATTCAGGTCTTTCAACCCTCTATCTATACACTGGACCTTCAAAAACTATACCCAGCATTTGTATTCCTTTCCCGTTAACCCTAACATTCTAATGCCTGGTATTGCTTGTCAGACCATTTAACCATCCTTTAAAAAATGTTAAACATATATCAACTTGGATTTTAGTCTAGGTATCATATGGTGGTGGGAGGGTACACCATGTACTCATTGTGGTCTGGGGAGAGCATTACACAGCACAGGAAAATGCCTGATTTCTTGTCCTGAGAGCTATAAATATAGTCCATAGCCTGGCTCTTCACTTTTCCCATTGACAGTTGATGTGCACATGGTTTCCATGTCTTATTTACAATGACATTTTCCTTCCATATGTATTCCACAGTCTTCTGCCTTTCAAGTTCATTTCCATGATTGTTGGGGCTTAAGACCTCCATTCTATTTTTGATATGGAATTGACATAGTCAGCTGCTGGCTTCTATGTTATATACATGCAAATCTCTTCAACTAGACTTGTCCCTGGGGATTTACTTAAGCAACACAATGTGCATTACAGTCAAACGTATAGCCAAGGCTCCTCTGGGAATGTGATCAGCCCAGGAGGTGGCTTTCTGGGAACACCAAGGGCAGGTGTTAGTGGTGGGCCAGTAAATCTAGATCCTGGAGGCATCACCCTGTCTGTGTCCATCTTTCTACAAAGCCCGCTGGTGTCTGCAATCCAGAAAGGAAGTCTGTTAGCTGAAAAGTTCCCCATCTGATCTTTGCATCTGCCTTGCACCACAAAGTCACTTCATTTCAATTGTCCCAAATCGTACCTCCATTCACTACTGGGCTTGTGAGATGAAGGAATTAATGCGATTACTGCAGACTGAAGAGCTTTCCAATATTATTGGCTACCTTGTGTTACCAAGCTGCTCCCAAATCCTTACTTAAGATGCCTAGGGGAGAGGTTCTATTTTGTTCTGTTTTTTTCCTCTTCACTTTGGCAAGTGTTTATAGTACATAAAATGGAATGTTTCTGCTATTTGGGGCAACAGTAACACTTACCCTTCTGGTATCTGTTTACCAAGGTTGCTGGAAGTGTTAAACATAGCAAACCAACCAAATTAAACAAAACCAATAAACAAACAAACAAAACACTGAAATGGCATTTGAAGCAACATTAATAAGATGCTAACCTATATTTATTAGCATCTTACCTTACATGTGTCATTGATTTATAAACAATCCTCTAGTTTCAATAAATCCCTATGGGAGAAACTGACTGTAGCCATCAAACCTATCAGGGAAATCAGAGCTAGGGATAAACTGTGTTATCTACAACCTCAAAGGGCAAAGACTCAGACCACAGGAAGATTACGTGCCAGTCACTTTCACTCCCAGAACAATACATATTAATAGGATCAAGCTAAATAAAGAATCCTGTGCTGGTTTCTTCTCCCCAGATACTCCTGGACCACAATCTATTTTTGCTAATTTGTTTACCCTTTTTAACTCTAAATAAGTGTCTTATCTGTCTGGACTCAACAGTCTGTTCTTTCTTTACAACCCCTCTCCCTCATAAAAGGCAGTGTTGTACACCCCACCCCCCCACCTCCAATTATAGACACGTTATTCTTTAGGATGTGTTTTCATCTAGTTCTCCAAACCTAAGGTTCCTCTGAGAAGATTGGGAAGCTTCAGGCATAATATCAAGTTATATAGACCATGCCATATTGAAACTGAGCAGAAACAATATAAGGCCATTTGCCATTTCTGCAGGATGTGCCCTTATGTTTGTGGGTTGTGGTTCTATAAAAATAGACACATGAGCAAAGACAAAGCCAGCAGTGATATGACATCTGGATGCCAATCCAAGAGCCAGGGCAGTCCTTGCATGCCAGACAGCAATATCAATCAGAGTAAGAGAGAAACATGTTTTGGACCTCTTCCATTAAACCTGTAGCTTCACATAGTACATATTACCCCAACTGAGGCACAGTAACCAGCCTAAGGTCATTTGACTAGGAACCCAACTCAACTTCTATTGTCTATATAAAATACTAATTTACTACATCAGTTTGAATCTCTCTCTCAGGGTGACACTTTCTATGATATTCTTGCCATCAGTTTAACATTAAATCACATATTCTTTTGTACTGTTTCACATCTCATATCTGCCACATCAGTAAGATATAAGGCAAAGACCATGTTATGATCATGTCCATCACCCCTGTCCCCTGGAAAACCCACCATAGCCCAGCAGTCCCTGGAAAAATCTCTCCGTCTCTAGCTCTTTCTCTGTCTCTCTCCTTTAATTAATACTATTATTTTGACAGAGTCTCCACTTCTATATTTTAAGTACCGCGCGCTAACCGATTGCGCCACTGGAGCTCCCCCACTTCTATATTTTAAATAAAATTTGCAATAGCCCAACCAATATGGCTCAGTGGTTGAGCGTCGACCTATAAACTGGGAGGTAACAGTTTGATTCCTGGTGGGGCACATGCCAGGGATGTGTGCTTGGGGGGGGGAGGCATGCAGGAGGCAGTCAATCAATGATTCCCTCTCATTGATGTTTCTCTCTCTCCCTATCTCCCTCTCCCTTCCTCTCTGAATTCAATTAAAATATATACTTTTAAATTGCTATAAATGTGCTGATGATTGAGAAATGTATAACTACACATTTATAGCACTACATTTTTCATGGTACATCACAATTTCAAATATATCAGCTATTCAATATTCAAAAATTACCTAAATTTTAATGTCACATTAGCTGATTGCTGGTATAGATCTACATAAATTTAGAAAAGTTTCTCATGGCTCTCCATGGATTGTATTACAAATATAGGTATATTTTAAGTGGAAAAAAAAATCCAGTTTCCAAATATAAGCTCTGAGTTTTGTTTGTTTACTACCAAAGTCTCCAACAAAGCTCTCTTTGTCTTTGTACTCTTACTCTGAGAAAGTCAACAATGCTCTTTGGGTTGCAGATTAGTTAAAAAGAAATTTTAATGAGAATAAGGGAGATAAATATCTTTAATTTTCTACCTCATTTTGTCTTCACAAAATATAGGCAAGCTGCGCTTTACTTTTATTTACTGTTTGTTCCAGCTAGGTAGTAAATTAATACATACTTTAGCAAGGAAGTTATTTGAGATATTCAGACTGCCAGCTTACTTTAAACCACACATTCTTGGAGCTTCATTCCCTAGAAGCACACGTTAAAATGCTTCAGGAAGACTGCACCTTTGAAGATATTGTTTTCATAGAACATTACACAAAACCACCAAACATCCAAATCATTTATCCGGACACCTGCCATTCTTGTTCATCCTTCCTCTACAGCCCTCCATGGCCCAGCTCAAATATCACCTCCTCTTAATAGCCTGACACTCTATTTCCTGTGATGTTAATACATTTGACTTATAACTTTATTATGGATCCTCCAACAATTTGGCTGGAAACATTGGCATGCATGGCTCTATCAATAATTCTTACCCGCTGCCACCCCTCCCCATGTTCCCTGTTCACACAGTAGACTTTGGACTTTCTAAAGGCAGTATTTATATATAATTCACTGCATGTAATTTGTCCTTATTAAAGCTTGGCATGGTGTGATCAGTACTAGTAAGTATTAGTTAAATTAAATTTGGGAAAATATCTTGTGTCCCATTCTGAATCAGTCTGATTATATATCTCATCTAAGGATTCTGTATTTGATAGTGGTATCCAGTGATATACATAAGAGTACAGCTTTCTGTATAACCTTCTAAAAGCACATTTTGGGTGAAAAGAACACTGAACTTCATGAGACCCCTGTGGTACATTAAACAGATTAGAAAAAATGATGTGTGACTATCTCTTCTCCAGCCATTATTAGCATCACAATATCACTAACATCATCCATTTGAGAAAAAAAGTTTAACACATCTTAATTTCACGAGTAAAGCAACTCTGTCTTCTAGGGTAAATGCTTTAAAAAAATCTTCCCAGAATTACTGTCAAAGCCAACACTGGCCATCCTTTTCTTCATTCCAAATCCTTAACAGCAAGAATCATAGCATATACTTTTATCCTTCTCAGATAATTCCTCAGAGATGGCTTTCATAAAGTGTACATAAAGTTTTAAGACTTTAAGAATGTGTTTTGTGTATATGATGGAATAAAATGCAGGTGGATTTTTCAATTGAGTTGGATTTTTTACTCCTGACTGATAGGACTTTAGGTAATTTTCACCTATCTTTCATTTATCATGTCATCTGCATAAAACTATGTCTTCCATCTTAATTTGCTTAACTTTTTAATGTATAGATAGAATCTGTAAATATTTATCATCTTAGTTGTTGAAGTTGAAAAGTGCCTAAGGACTTTATGAAGACCTGATATAGCCAAATTTTATATTTCCACTACATTTTATACATAAACTAGAGGCCCGGTGCATGAATTCATGCACTAGTGGGGTCCAGCTGGCCCGCATGATGGGGGCCATTGGGGACAGCCAGGCTGAGGGGCCACGGGAGCTCCAGTCATTCCACTGTTTGGTCAATTTGCATATTACCCTTTTATTGTATAGGATGAGTTCTTTCTGATAATGAACCTCTCCTCCCAATCTGGCTTAAAATAGACATTAATTCATTAAGGGTATAAATTATGTGTTGCATAGAATTTGACTCCATGGTTAACACAAATGCTCATGACAAATGTTATGTTAGCATACTAATTACAAATGTGTTTAGTCTTGCATTAAAAATATTAATACCTTGAGATCATGATAGTTAAAATACCACTTGCTTTATAAAAATACCGACAAATTTTCCTGGATTTAGTATAGTATTACAATACTAAAGCTAGTTCTTTCTTGTTAAATAGCAAAAAATAAATAAATAAATAAAATCTAAAGACTCATATTATACCCAAAACACTTACTGATAGAAGTTTCTAACACAGAATTCTAGAGATACATCTAATCTTAATTTTCTCACTATCAGCTTTCTAATTTCTGCATGTGGGATGACCTGAGTGTTATCAGCTGAATTTGTTTAATTGCTGGAACAGGGAAAAAAATGTTCCTTCTCAATACCATTTTATGATGAAACCAAACTAGTTCCTCCTTAGTTTCAAGAGCAAAATAGACTGGTGATTATACAGCTCCATCTCCCAGCTGAGTCTCCTTTGCCAGTTCGGGCTGGATGTTATTCATTTCAGCTGCTCACCCTATCTGCTCCAGGACAAGGCTCAGGACACATCCATCTATACCGCCGCCATTTTGTCTCTCTGTCTATACAACTCTTTTATAAAAACACTAGAGGCCTGGTGCATGAAATTCATGCACAGGGGGTAGGGTCCCTCAGCCCAACCTGCACCCTCTCCAATCCAGGAGCTGTCAGGGGATGTCCTACTGATGCCTGAGGCCCACCCCCCGTGGTTCTCTGCTCTCTGTGGGGCCTGGCTGCTTCGCCCCACTGTCCTCTGTCTGCGGGGTGTCGGGGCTCTGCCGCCACCGCCACGCAAATGAAGCCGCCACACCCTGCTGTCCACTCTCTGACTCTGTCTGCCCTGCCTGGGGGCTTCACCACCACCTTGGTGATGAAGCCCCCATGCCCTGATGTCCGCTCTCTGTCTGCCAGGCCTGGGGGCTTCGCCACCAACTTGGCAATGAAGCCCCCTGCTGTCTGCTCTCTGTCTCTTTCTGCTGGGCCGGGGGGCTTTGCTGCCACCGCCGCGTGCACGAAGCCACCACACCCTGCTGTCCACTCTCTGTCTGCCAAGCATGGAAGCTTCGTTGTCACTGCCTCACGAAGGAAGCCACCATGGGGGCACACCCCCAGCCCACAGGCCTGCATTGTGTCTGCTGGGCTGGGGACATTCCCCGAGCCACGTGGTGGCTGCTGGGAGCACGCCCCTAGCCCAGCAGCCCCATATGGTGTCCGCTGGGTGAGGGGCATGCCCAGAGCCGTGCGGCGGCTGCTGGGGGCATGCTCCTAGCCCAGCAGGCCCGTGTTGTGTCCGCAGCCCTCCCTTCCCCTGTAGCCTGGGCGTGGGACGCTGGCACTGTCACCCTGGCACCATCGTCCTGCCCCTGGCTGCTCAGCGCCTATGTATGCAAATTAACCCACCATCTTTGTTGCATTAATTTGCATACTCACTCCTGATTGGCTGGTGGGCATTGTGAAGGTATGGTCAATTTGCATCTTTCTCTTTTATTAGTGTAGATAAAATTGTAAAAAAAAAAAAAAATGTAAAAACTCCATAAAAGAAACACTTTTTAGGATTTTCTTGAGACATAAAGAGCAAAGTAGTAGGAATTTGATAGTAATGCTTGATGTTATTATTGGTACAGACTGCCAGGAATCTTCTGTGCCCAGTTTGGCTGCTCGTCCTGGTTCCTATTCACACCCAGTGCTCAGACTCAGAGCTGCTGGGTCTACTCCACAAGTTGTTCAGTCTGACTTATCACTTTCCATCTGCTACCTGCTATACCATCTCTTCCCAAATATGCTTTCTACTAATGGAACTTCCCCAGTCACTTCCTCTTTGCTTTCTTCCCACACAGATCACAGAGTGAATTTTACAAATGTTACAATTTCACCTTCTATCCCCTTAAGCAATTTCCTAACTTCTTTTCTTTCACTTTTCACATTTAGGACTAAAATTATGATACTGATAGAGCATAATAATAGTAAAGATAAAAATGAACTCTTTAAACCTAATTATATATTTCACCTCTGCCTCTTACTTTGCATTAGGAAAAATAAATCTAAAAGGAAGATTAAAAAAATGTATCATTTAATGTATGACATGTGACCAAAAAAAGTATTAATTATGCTTTTATCAGTTATGTGACTCACATTATCATTATTATCATTATTATTTGCTTATTTTTCTACTACAAGTGATTCCCTTCCCCAAAAGAATTCTTCATGCTACAATCAAGGACTACAGTAAAACTGTCACAGCTTTCTTGCCTGCAGCCTTTGCTCAACATACACTGGAATAAGGAATATTTATATGTATTAGCAAGCCTGCAATCCAGCATAGCTAAGGAGAAAAAGCATCCCTAACGTTCTCACATATTGATCAAATCCTAAGCCTGAGGATTTGATCCCACAACTGTTTCCATAGGCAGCCTGGAATTTCTGAGGACATGCAATCTTAGTTCACAGATGTTCATTTCTTTTGTGTGAGCCAGGGCACCTGTGCGTGACAGACAGACTGTCTGTCAGTCCACAGGAGGTGCACTGCCTTGCCCATCTCAAACTTACACTATAACAGAGACCAGAAGAAAACAGAAATATTGAGAAAAAACAAGGCAATTAATTGATTGTTCCTTTTCTTAAAACAGTAACCAACAAAGGGATGGAGACCATCATTCAGAATGCCTAAGGACTACTTTCCTGATGTTCTCCTGAATAACAAACAAGTGTTTTAATCAGCGAGCTAGTTAACCCAATAGCTACATGGGTTGGCAGGGTGTCAAGAGACAGGGAGTAAAGGGAAAGACCAAAGCAATTATCAGGTGTTAAGAAAAATAATCAGAAGCCAAAATGTTTGTTCAGTCACTGGACTCTAAGTTAACAAGCCTCCCAGACAGGCTTATTCCTCACCTGTGGTCCCCATTGCTAATCCAAGTACTAATGTCAAGTTCTCATTTTACTGTAAGTAGAAATACTCTTCATAGCCTGAGGTGGTAAGGAAATTGATGGAATAAATGAATAAGTCAAAACCTCATAAATGAAAGATTTTTTTTTCTTTTGAAGAAACTCTAAGAAACAAAAAAATGATATAAATACGTGTGAGTACTGTAGACCATCAAAGATATTAAAATTAGCTTTTGGGGTGTGTCTAGCTTGTTCACTGGCAGAATCAAAAATTTCAGGTCATTTTGGCAAAACCTTAGTCCCCCTCTTTTATCTAGGTAATGGTAGTGCCTGACATTCCAATCAATTCAGCATGGATTTAGGAGCACAGCCACTGTACCAAGGTGGTTAGGTTTAGTTGAAGGATTCTGTGTTGAGCGAAGATACACACTTCAGGCTCAAAGGCTCCTATGCCATAATGACTCACTCTGGTTCCACTAGTAATCAACAGTGTGACTTCTGGGTCTAAGATTTCGTAGAGTGAAATGGAATTAGATCTGTGATTTTCAAAATAATAATTTTCTCTCTAGCATGTAAAGTCTTTTGCTATAACTCTGTATGGGGAAGGGCAGGGTACATTCTGGAGAAACACCTGGTAACAGTCCCCTCCCTGTTAGATTCCTCAGGAACCTCAAAAGAACCCTAGACAAACAGCCCAAAATATATGATCTCATGATGATCTAATATACCCCTATGGATCTCAGGGGTGCTATTCAGAACATACTTAAGAATATAAGTTTAAAAAAAGGTTAAAAAAAAAAAAAGACACAATAACAACAAAAAAGACCTCCTCTATTTGTCTCCAAAGCCAGGAAATAAAATATCCACCTCTAGAGTGAAAAAGTTTTTAATCTTCAGACGGTGAACATTTCAACAGATGATATTACAGCGGAGAGAATATAGATTTTCATCCCTGAGAGATGGAAAGAAAAGCCGATGCCTGTGCTCTTTGGATATATTGCAACAGCAGGAGGCGGATTTCTGTTTGTCTGATGCTCCCAGGCAGGCAGTGAGTTCTCTGTAGTAAGTCCACACATTAGTAACTGCTCTCTATGAAACTAGCAGGCCCAGTTGTTTTTTTTTCATAAGATCATCCAGGACTTGTTTGCAAAATCTCACTGACTGGATGACTACACCTTAAATTACATACTAGAGGCCCAGTGCATGAAATTCGTGCACGGGTAGTGTCCCTAGGCCTGGCCTGTGATCAGGGTCATCTGTGGGGCGACCGGTGGAGTGATCGGGGGGGGGCCACTGCTGGCACCCTCCTTGGCCGGCCTGGAACCACCTACTCACTGGCCCCACCCCTGGCCACCACCTATGCCAGTTGCCTCCCTCTGTGGGGTGACTGGCGGGACGATCAGGGGGACCTCCGCTCGCACCCGCCTTGGCTGGCCTGGGGCCTGCAGGCAGCCCCTGCATTGAGCATCTGCCCCCTTGTGGTCAGTGTGTGCCATGGCAACCAGTCATTCTGCCAGTCCTTCTGCTGTCCGGTCGATTTGCATATTAGGCTTTCATTATATAGGATTATTGGAATAGATCACACAGAAATCCTCAGTAGAATTATACATCTATTCAATTGCTACATGCATTCTTTTTTTCCTGATCAAAATAATGGAAATAAAATCTTGACACTTTAAAAAAATTTTAATAAAGTTATCAGAATTTCTCAAAACTAGGATTGCAGAGAATTTAGACCTCACTAATTTTTTTTTAGTTATGTTTGAGCTAAATTCCATTAGAGCACTGCTAAAGTTATCCTGGTGTGAATAATGATTTTGCAAAAGAAAATTCATTGCATCTTATTAAAAGTTTTACTCTCAAGGACCATCACATCAAATAAAACGTTTTTAAAAAGAAAACGACTATGAATTTGTATGTGTATTTTCTATATAATGTATAAATGAAGTGCACAAAAGATCTGTGTTTCTACTCACTCTGGCTGATCACAACCATCCATGCATTCATTTTTCACTCCTTGAATTGGTCTATGTACCTCTGTCTGTGTCTATTGCTATGCTAGAAGCTAGTGGCATAAACATGAACAGAGTTTCATGCAGAGCTGAAGGCTCTCAAAGCCTTTATTTATTTATAGTTAAAATGTCAATATTATGAAATATTACAGTATGAAACGATAATGTGATAGTATGAAACTGTTCAGATCAAATAAAATATCACATTTAAAGCATTTTCACATTTCCTAGCCTGTAGGAAGTACTATATAAATAGTTTCTATTATAATAATTTTCATTAGTGCTAACATTATTACTTAATAACAAATAAAAGCCTCTTGGGAGAAGAGATGGAAACATATAACTATATGGCAATACATTGGGTTAAAAGTGAAGAAGTTTCTGTAACTGAGCCTGGGAGAGGTGGTAAAGAAAGTGATTGGACATTAAATCTTGCCTTAGGAGTAGTCATTCTCCAAGAGGAGAAATCTGAGAAGAAAATCAAAGCAAGCACAGGCTGCAGGGCACCAACACTAAGGCTGGGGAGTAGAGAGCAGGCTGTGACTAGAGCAAAAGCTGTTTATATTTGTGACATTTTGTAAATGTGAGGGTAAGGGAAAGATGAGACACGTAACAGCTATGTTGTGTGAAGGGCTCTGGATGCTTCACTGAGAAGTTTGGAATTTATTCCACAGGGAACGGATAGCCTGGAGAGCCCGCTACTCTTTCTCCTTGCCTTTGACCCCAGGCCTGAGTCCCAGCTTTGCAACATCTCACTGACTCTGGGATTTGACCACTGGCTGTGTCCCTGAATTGATTTTTTGGTGAAGCTCATTTCATCCTCTGATCCTCTGATTTCTACCATGTGCAGCCCAGACACCAGCTCTCACCTCCCAAGGTTTGCTTTGGACTGTGATTCCTATACACTCATCCCCTGGTATCCTTGGGGGATTGGTCCCAGGACCCCCATCATATACCAAAATCCGTGAATGCTCAAATCCCTGATATAAAATGGTATAGTACAAAACATTCACATACTAAATTGATATATGAAAATATATTCCTTTGCCTGACCGGTGCTGCTCTGCGGTTAAGCATTGACCTACGAATCAAAAGGTCAGGGTTCGATTCCTGGCCAGTGCACCCGCATGGTTGCCTGCTTGATCCCCAGTGGGGCACATGCAGGAGGCAGTCAACCGATCAATGATTCTCTCTCATCATTGATGTTTCCATCTCTCTCTCTCTCTCTCTTCCTCTCTGAAATAAATAAAAATATATTTTAAAAATAAAATATATTCCCTCTATTATGGTTTTAGAATTGCTAAGGTGTATCTGCATTGATTTCATTTGAGGCACATATGAAACTTCTCATGCAATCAGGTCCACTAGTTGGGAACAGATTTATCAGAATATGTCTAAGATGTAGCTAAAGCAACCAGTGCCCAGCCAAGCCACAGAGGAAGTTAGGGCAAAAGAAAAAAAAAATCGCTAATATTGATCTAGCCTCTATTTAAAAGTTTTATAAGTTATTCATCATAAATTTTTGCATTAATTTTTATATTTTGAATATTGCATTAAAATATCATTTCTTTTGATTACTCCCTAAATTTGCACCGAAGGTGAGTGCCTCACTGGTCCCACCCTCACTCCAGCTCTGAAAGGGGCAGAGGTATCACAAACACTGCACACTGGGATCTGGAAGGCTGAGTGGTGGGGGTTGCACACTGTATCCCATAGCCGAACAGCCATGGAGAAGGGCTAGTGTTGCCAGAGAGAAGGGCCTAATGTTTCCAGTAACTTCATAGTTCTGCCCCATGTGGTCCTGTTTCCATATCCTTTCCTTGAAACATATAACACGGAAGTCAAGGCATCTTCATTTTAAGTTTCCAAAGCAAAACTAAAGTCGTAGAAAATAATGAAAAATGTTTGACTATTAAGACCCAAAAGCTCTATCCTGGGCATTTTTCTTTTATCTGTAGACAAAAGAACCGATGCAAACTCAGTATTACATGCATTTTAAAACTTAATATTAATAATAATGTCAGTTTATCATTTTTACTATTAGAATCAGATTTTATTGGATTTTTAAAATTAGGTGGAAATTTACCATAAGAGTTCATCCCTCAGACTGCACTGTTGTAGGTATGGTGGTTGGCATCCCCAAATCCCCTCCAACGTGGAAGCATGAATGGGAAGGATGATTCCTCAGCTACCAGTAGTGTTGGTGGCTGACAGCTCAGAGCTGAGTCTCTGTCCAGGATCTGATCTTAGCTGACAAAGATGCTTTGCCTACGCTTATGCCCTAATTCTAGAGCATCAATATCTAACTGGTCAATGCTGAGCTCAAAGTCTTGGCCCCCTTACCTTCATCTGGGACAACTCTAAAGGGTCATTTTAACTCCAGGTAGACGCAGAGATATAAATAGCTGATGCCCCTGTGACAACTTTGGGGAAGTTCAACTTTCCTGCTCTCCCCAATGTTGCTTCCCCCTCTACCAGAGAAGTGTTTCCCTCAAGATAAACTTCCTGAAAGCAAATATTCATCTCAGAAACCCAGCATGCAATACACTGCAATCCTTAAAAACATATCTGGGGTGAGGCGGGGGGATAGGGGGGGATGAGTCAGAGCTATGAGTGAAAGCAAAGGCAGACATGATATCCCAGCAGGTGAAGAGGGTGGTTTTTACCAGTTGTCCATGTTCTACTTTGTCTCAGTGTCACTGTGGTCATGGGTCAAACATCCCTTTAATATGGGCAGGTGTTTTGCTTGTCAGCTACATAAACTGTCCCAAGTTTCTCATTAACCATCTCTGTTAATGAGATAGTATACACTGAAGCACTTTCTATTGATTTAACTAAAAGGGCACTCCAGTGCTTCTCATTATTTTATAAGGTCAAAAGAGAAAATGACCACATCTCCATCAGTCAAGGAAATATCAGAAGTCTGTGAGTGGTGACGTGGTGGAGGTGGTAGAATAGTCTGAGCAGAAAAAGAATGCTCAGGAAAAACCAATTCGCAGAAATACAATCAATTGTAACTAAAATAATTTAGCAACCAATAAAAA
Source organism: Myotis myotis (assembly GCF_014108235.1). Lineage (NCBI taxonomy): Eukaryota > Metazoa > Chordata > Mammalia > Chiroptera > Vespertilionidae > Myotis > Myotis myotis. The sequence goes on from NW_023416335.1 coordinate 43,015,408, forward strand.
AAGCACATTTCTATAAATTTGAAAATATTAACTGCTTAAAATTCAAATTACTGCTTTATGAAATAACCGAAACATTTTTACTTAATGAAATTTCTGGATGTAAATAGAAAGGGTATTTTTTTTCCTGAAATGTAGTGTTTCTGAGTAATTCTTTCAATATTAAGCAATGAAAAATCTATTACTCCATACTCAGAGATGTTAACTTTTCTTTTATAAATAAGGGAGCTGAAGATGCTTTTTTAGCCCTTTCCCAAGTTTCTGTCCTGGTTAAGTAACATAATCTCTGATTTATTCATAATTACATGGTTTGGTACACATGACTTAGTCCCATTTGATAGTTATTATTAGTCTACTAGAGGCCCGGTGCAAAACAGTCATGTACTGGGGGCATCCCTCAGCCTGGCCTATGCTCTCTCGCAGCCTGGGACCCCTTGGGGGATGTCTGCCTGCTGGCTTAGGACATGACATTTAGCTAAAGACCCAGCAAGTCCACGGGGAGCGGGCCTAAGCCAGCAGTCAGACATCCCCAAGGGGTCCTTAGCACTGCTGCAGAGGCGGGAGAGGCTCCTGCCACCACCTCTGTGCTTGCCAGTTGTGAGCCTGACTTCTGGCTGAGCAGCGCTCCCCCTGTGGGAGTGCACGACCACCAGGAGACAGCTTCTGCATTGAGCATCTGCCCACTGGTGGTCAATGCACATCATAGCGACTGGTCATTCTGCTGTTTGGTCCATTTGCATATTAGGGTTTTATTATATCGGATGTCCCAGAAACCTACAAGGCATGCATTATCTTATCAAATCCTTACCAGAGCCATAAGAGGCAGATACTGCTGTACTACAGGTTGTTTTAAAGATGAGAAACCTGAGGCTCTTAAAGAGGTTAAGTACTTTGCCCCCGGCCAATCAGCTAATAAGTGGGAGCTGGGTAGATCTGACCACCATGTCTGTGCTTCTAACCAGTGCCTGGTACTGACTTCCATCAATAAGATAAAGCACATCCCGAGCAACCAACATTGCCTTTTTAGAACAATTTCTATGGAAAACAGTCTTTAATTAAATCTCTACTCTGCATTTTAAGGCCTTCATTTAATTTGTGGGAGCATATTGTCTCTTATGTTGCTAACTAGATCCTTCAAGTTAAGGGCAGACAGCTTTTTACTGAGAATGCCTTTGAGGATTCTTTTTTTAAAAAAAACTCTGCTATACTTAGGATAGTTAATCCAGTGCAGGGATATTTTCCTACTATAAAACATGTTTTAAATACAAGTTAATTACTGCATTAAATATGAATAATCTGCCAGTTAAATCTACCTGTCTTTGTTCCGAGGAAATGTTGGTACCCATTCACTCACCTTCAAAACTTTTTATATTAAATTTAAGTTAAAATATTATTAGACACAGAAAAAAAAATGAAAGCAAATACACCATATATTACCATAAAGGTTGTAGATGATTTTTTATCTGAATGTTTTCTTATTTTATATCTTAAAATTATTTAAAATTTTTAATTATTATTAAACAATAATAACCACAATTTTAAACATATACCATATCCCTCCAGTGGTAAAGAAACTATCCAGAAAGTAATTATGTGGTTGTTTAATCTGTGTTTGATTTGGAAAAGGAGGCAAATTAATTTCAAAGGCAAACTATACATTAAGAGCTTAAAGACAGAAAATCTCACTTGTGAACACAGCATATCATTAAGATCATTTCTCTAAATGAAACATCACAAGGACTGAATGTTGCGGTGATTTTATTTTGAGGGTGTTACTTAGAATTCTTTTTTAATTTAAAGAAAAATGATCTTGGTCTTTTTTGAGGTAGAATGACTCTGGGGAAGAAGCATCAATCTCACTCAACACATGTGCATTTATTGCTTACTCTGCCTAGGCCAAGCGGTTATGGGAAATGGGGACAGCACAAAGGTCTCCTCTTTTGGAAGAGTGATAAGATGGATATTTCAGCAGAGACTTCCATTTCTGATTATTTTAACTTTATTAATAACAAAGAGACTCAAAAATTCTATTAAAATGTAATGTTGAAAATTGCAACGATAATGTAATTGCACCAAGGTCGGTAGAAAAATATTCTATTAGTTGGGCTGAGGAAATCAATCATCCACTGTGCATATGAAGCAAATGGCACATACTCCACTTAACATCCACTTTAATAACAGTTCTGGAACAGGTTTTCAAGCTAATGAAAAATAACTTTCCTTTCCAATAATTTTCACTTTCTGGTCGGAACAAGTACACGTTCAAATAACAGCCAAGACGGCCATTTTGGTCATTCTTCTGAAAGTTTCCCACCAGCTCCCATTCAAAAGAATGTTAACTGGAACCAACTAGACACTGGGGTAATTTCACATGCATCTGCACATTAGGGATTTTCAGGTGAGTGCTATAAATGTTGTTTTATATGCCATTTAAAGCAATACTGCTCTATATAGTAGGAGGAATTTTCCCCATGTATATGGCTCATTTGTTTTTGTTTTTTTTAAGAACAAGGAAGTCTCTGTTTGCCTCTAGTCATTTTGGAATCTAGTAAAGTGCTGAGAAGAACATCAAATCCTTGACAATTATCATGACTAATTGTTTCTTAAAATAAGTAAATGATGGTGATGCTAAGAGCCAGTACCCCAACCCCATTTTAATAAAAAAAAAAAAAATAGGAAAGAAACAATGATGTTCATGAATTAATTGCATTGTACAGTGAATGACTGCATGAGGAGAGTAGGGCCCCAGCCAGTTGGATATATCCTGTACTTGTCCCAAACATACACAAAAGGTTGACACAGCACCATAAAGTCCTCTTCAATATTTCCCTTTCTCTGACTCCATGTCCACTCACTCCAACAGTCTCATAAGAAATGACATGTTTTATATGATGAGGCCCCTGTTGACCTCCCCCAGGACTGTGATGGCCTACCATTCAGTCCCTCCAGCAATAACCGTGCTCTTTTTATTCCAAACTTATTCCACTCTCAGGGCCTTGCACTTGCTCTTCCTTTGCTTAGAATTTCTTTCTCAACATTCTCTCATGCCTGGTTTCTTCTAGTCATCCGGTCTCCACCATGACCATGGCACCCCATTTAAGCAGACACACTTCTCCACGTCATTACTTGTTTTATTATCTTCATGGGACTTAACACCAGCTGAACCTCTTGCAAGAAGCAAAGCTTTGTGGGAGTAAAGCCCTTACCTCTCTTACTAACCTTAGTAACCTCATGACTTACTACAGTGCCCTAACATCTAGTAGGAGCTCAATGGATTTTCATTGAATGGATAAACATACAAGCAAGCAAATAAAAAAACAACTGTACCCGCATCTTTTGTTCAAATGACTGTAAAGATTTCTTTTCTCTCCCTCTTTTCTCCCATATATGGAGAATTCTCCCATATGGAGAATATTCCATTCTCCATAGAGAAACAAGGATGATCTCTCTAAACTAAGCATCAGTCAAGTGTCACTTTTCTGCTTCAAATATTCCAATTTATTCCTTTTGTAATTAATAATCTGAACTCCACCCTAACCAGTTTGGCTCAGTGGATACAGTGTCAGCCTGGGGACTCAAGGGTCCCAGGTTCGATTCCGGTCAAGGGCATGTACCTTACTTGCGGGCACATCCCCAGTAGGGAGTGTGCAGGAGGCAGCTGATCGATGTTTCTCTCTCATCGATGTTTCTAACTCTCTATCCCTCTCCCTGCCTCTCTGTAAAAAATCAATAAAATATATTTTTTTAAAAATAATAATAATCTGAACTCCTTGTCATAATCTTCAAGGTCCAACAAAATCTAACTTCTGCTTCAACCATATCTTACTCCCATCCTTCTTCCCCTTCCCTCAGCCCCATACTAAACTCAGTTTCTTTGAGAGCTTTTGAATTTGCTGCTTTCTTCTGTTTCCCAAGCTGTTCTAGTCTTGGCATGGAAGCCCGCTTCCCGTGGTGATCCCTCAATTCAAATAGCACCTCCTCAAAAACCTAACCTGGGCACTCAACATGACTGGAGTCAGATAAACAAATAGGTCTATCGTTTTAATTTAAAAACACATATTTATAAAAGGCCAGGAAAAGTAACTTTGACTAAGATGGTTAAGAATATATTCTATTCATAGTTAAACTCGGCTTAACTTTGGTAACGCCGCTGGTGCTGTGTGTATGTTACTCTTTCTAGAATGTTGTTTTCCAATTCTAAAAATTATAAATATTTTTCTATAATAGCAATTTTGGACAAAAGTAGTATTCTGTTCTGTGTGTCTGGAGGGGTATTATTAGGCATTAATCTATTAGTCTGAGTTACCTTTATTCTCCTTTTTGCCTTTAATTAAACAAATAGTCTTTCCTTCTTATAACCTGCTCTACGATTCTTTTTCTCTCCCAACATAATACACACAGAAGAGCACAGGTGCTTCATAGCTGTAGTTTAGCTTGAATTTTCACTTACTGTAATATCAAAGTTTAAAACTTAGTGTCATCTGTAAACACACCTCTTACTATTCTTAACGAGTAAGGCAAATAAACGCAATAAAAGAAACATCTCATCAAAGCAGGATGGCTGACATGAAGGAACTATTCCCTAGCAGGAGGAGAGCTCAAAGGAGAGCCTCACACAACTGTTGCTAATGTGAAGTTTCATTATATCAAAGAATTGAATTCAATCTGTACAGAGATGTCATTCTAAAGATCAGTTGAAAGGCAAATGTGAAAATGCAGGTTTTCATTAATTTTCATTAGTTTTCATATGAATTCTCACTTTGATAAAAATTCCAAGGACTCAGCTCCATAATGGCAAAGCAGATAAGGGAAAAGATTTCAAATGGTAGCCAACATGCAGAAGCTCAGATGCATACAAGCTTTTCATGTTATTTGCCACCAGCATAGTGTTTTAAATGCAATAAATTTTCTTAATATATGAAGATGGTCAGATTTTTCAAATAATTTTATAAATGAAACTGAGCCATGTAAATTGGAAAGACATACAAAGTTATTAAAACCAATTCCATCCTTTTTAATTTGGTGACCTAACTCCCCTATAATTACACAGAAAACATACCTGTGTGTTATATTTATATCCTCATTTTTACTCAGATTTTTACTTTTGTTAACAACCAGGGTCAAATGTTTCTTCACAGACAAATAGTCTATGATCAGATCAGATGTACTTAAAAACATCTTTTAATTTTTAAATATTTTTGCTCTACATGGCTATTTAAAAAAGAGAGGGATTTGGAAATCTTTGGATACTCAAGTATATTTTGAATAGTTTTATTATAGTACAATAGAAGTGATTTTGTAAATAAGATATGTGTATAATAATAAAAGCATAATATGCTAATTAGACTGGACGACCTTCTGGATGAAGTCGGGCCTGCAAGGGAAGCCCAGGTCCCGGGTGCCAGAGGAAAGCTGGTGCATGCAATCAGGGGAAGGAAGGCCTACTCTTGCACGAATTTCTTTATTCTTATAATGTATGAAAGCTAATCATGAGTCTATAAATCAGCAGGTAAAAGTGAAGAATAGAAAACAAAACAAATGTTATCAGAGATATTGTTCTCATCCAAGAATCTTCTGAAAAGAAAGAAGGAAATTTGTTTGAGATTTTTCCTCCCCTCCTCCCCATCCCCGCAAAAAAAAAAAAAAAAAAAAAAAAAGCATATAAGGGTATAGAGGATGTATGTACATATGTAGATCTTTAATCCATCTCAGTTCCAATCTGTTCTTGCAAGCATGATTTATTAACTGGTTATATACTTAACAACATTGCCCACGAACAAGGGTTTTATAAATTCAAAATAGCCCCCACACACAGTTTGGTCATCCTTTCTCTCTTCGATTATTTAAATTTTCAATTATTCTTCAAAAGTTTTCAAAAAATACAGAGATTATGCCCAGTCCTGCTTCCTATCCCATTTGTTATTTCATAAAGGAAATAATTCAGCACAGGAAAACCCAGGCTGGAACAAATATATTCTACCACAAGGGCACTGGTCCTCTGCGTGATGGCCTCTGGGTATGAGAGCTCAAGAAACAACTAAAACTAGTGATGGAAAAGGATTCGGTATCACGTTGTGCTCAGGAGACCAGCTATAGAATTTAGTTAGTCAAAGAAAAGCACCAGAAATAAATGAGAAGGAGAGAACCTTCCATGGGTATTCATTAAAATCCCTTCTTCTGACTAACTTGACATTACCCCAAGGCCATGTAGCTAAAAATAAGTAAATATACAAAACAAAACAAAGTGCGAAATCAATTGAAAGTGAACCAAGCCCTTGTGAATACTATACATATTAAATAAAAGAACATATTCTCATGCCATTATTTTCCACTTTCCATTATAAAATTAAATCCAGCATTTACACAGACAATTCTGAAACATATGTTTCTAAAACAAGACAGACACAACAAAACAGAGCAATGAAACTTGGGAGCTTCACATGATTGCTTCTCACTAGAATTAGAACCCCAGTGGCTTAATTTTTCTGAAGAAGGTGAAAGCACATATTTTTCCAGGTCAATTGATTTAATGATCAGGGAATAGAGGAAAAAAAGCACTAGATTCAAAGTCAGAAGACCTGGGTTCTAGGCCAGTTTCTGCATTTATTAGCTATCTGGCCTCTGGGCATTACTTAACCTCTCTGAGCTTCTGTCTTTACTTTTATAACTAGAGGCCCGGTGCACAAAATGCGTGCATGGGTAAGGTCTCTAGTCCTGGGCCGATCGGGGCCTTCCAGCTGCTCGCCTGGGCCTTCCTTCCCTGGCTGTCAGCCAAGGCCTTCCTTCGCTCCACACCACCCCCTGGTGGTCAGCGCATGTCATAGCAAGTGATCAAATTCCCGGTCTTCTGGTCAAACTCCCAAGGGGACACTTTGCATATTAGCCTTTATACATATAGATAACAGGGGAGCTGCTCTGTGCCCCGCACAAGGTCACTTACCGTCGGAATCAAAAAGGATGATGCAGTAAAGCCCATGTGTAATCTAAAACAGTAGGCGTTAATAAAGTGAACTTCCTTCATCTCTGTCCATTGAAATGTCTGCAATCCACAATGAAAATCAGACGTCCCTAACTTACGATGATTTGACTTACGATTTTTCAACTTTCTGGTGATGCAGAAGTAATATGCATTCAGTAGAAACTGTATTTAGAACTTAGAATTAAGATATTTTCCTTGGCTAGTGATATGTATAACAATACTGGTGATTCAGTGAGCCACACAGTCACAGGGTAAAGACTGACACTCTACTGTATACTGCTCTGTATACTATACTGTATACTGTATACAACAGTGAGGGGACTTTGGGGTATAGTGTTTTGTGTTTTTGCATCCCCTCATGTCTACAAAATACCCATCTGTGTCTCCTGCTTGTGGTGAGAAGAGGAAGAAGGCAATTACTCAAGATGAAACTCAAGATAATTGCACACTGTAGACTAATGTAAAGGTTCTGAGAACATAAGGTAAGACAAGCTATGATGTTTTGTAGGTTAGGTGTAATAAATGCATTTTCAACTTGCTTTATTTCCAACTTAAAATTGGTTCATCTAGATGTAACCCCATCTTAAATTGAGAAACAACTATAATAGGATAATGTCATTCACAAGTTGTTGAAAAATTCAATTCAATCATATGTCATATATTGGTCACTATATACAATATCTTTTGTCATTTCAATAAGGACACAAAACCCAATCACTTAGAAGTAGATGCTCATACCATCAATTTAGTGCTGAATTATTGTCTTATTAGATTGCCATAAGCCAAAGACAAAATTAAGGTATGAGTCAGAGGCAATTTACTGAGTTGCTTGACAATTTCACTAAACCTTAAATTATTAGGTTAAACCATACAAAGCTACTGTTCTATAGGTCAAAAATTATGTGATATTGTTAATAATTTCATGTTGGTAAACTAAATCTATAAAATACTTAATATAAGTCATTTTGGACTCCTTGAACTCCCATACCCTCCCACAGTAATCTAGTCATAATTGTGCTTCTGTCACATTGAGAGGATAGAAAAGAGCAAAAATAATTCTCCCTTAAGAGAAACAACTAGGTAGAATTCACAGAGTTTGAAGCATCTTAGCTGGTAGTAGAGGATGAGCAGAGTTTGGGAAATTGAGAACAATGTTAAGAACCTAGATAAGAAAAACACAAAGCGCAAAGATGCAGAAGTACATGGTTGACATAGATGGTTAACCTGAACCAAATAATCACTCCAAGGTTATGAGTAAAGTGCACTCCCCAGCCCCGCCCACACTCCAGGTAGGAATGGTTAATAATTAGCATAGGCATAGGAATGTGGTCCCTGATCAGCCTTTAATTTTGTTTGAGGGATGCTGCAGAGGGGAGGTATATTCTTTTGGGTGGGAAATTGTCAAAATCAGTATTTTCTTCCCTTCCACTACTGTTTTTGTATCACAATAAAGCTAAGTGACATAAAATAAACTCTAAAAGAATGAAACCCAAACTGCTTTGATTTTTGCTACACATGTTTTTTGAAGATGTTTAAAAAATGACAAAATATGATTTTCCCCTTTATTTACGTATAAAACTACTCAAAGTATAGCATTTTAAAATTATTTTTAAACCAAATTTTATTTTGAAAAACCACTCAAGGAACAAATTAAAGGGGAAATATTGGAATGATGGAGAAGATTTAGAAAAGAATATCCCATCAATTTATCTATAGTTTCCATTATTGAAAATGGGTGAAAATATCCATTCACCCATCAATACTATTAAAATCATAGTTTTTTACCAAAATAGATCATATGGTTTCACTATTAAATCATAGCATAAATTTATTAATTTATTAATTTTACACTTGTATTTCCATGTAAAAATCACTATTTTGTAAAGAACTAGGAGATGAAAGTTAAGCAAATGCCCATCAATTTCTGTTGCTTCATATTCTCAGCTACATAAAGTGCTTGGTGCATAGTTGGTACTCAACAAATGTTAGTGTAATTGGTTCTCTCAGGTGGCTACGTATATAGTCATTTACTAAAATAGATTTTAAAAGGCTCAGTTGGAGAGATATCGATTATTAAGCACTGGAACAATCACTGCTATCAGATACTCATTAAACATTCCTTTATAATGTGAAATAAGCATTGGAGGTTTGCCATCTGCTAGGGTCACCTTAAGTGTAGAAACATGTTTTTCTTCAGAATGCTCACTAAATATATCCATTACCTAAGGTTTTCCTGTGGAAATAACTTTTTGTTAAAAAACTCAGACCAACAGAACATAAATTTATTTTATCACTGATAATCGTATTTTCTTTTTTCTACTTTTATAAATAATATAACATCTAGCCCCAATTCCCACAAAAGTAAGTCCATGCTTGTATCAAGACAGAAATGAAGCTAAATGTGTGCCTTCTATACAAAGGATCGAGGCAGGTTTCCAGATATAATTTAATAAAGGACCTGCCACTTATTTTCTAATCATCACGGTCTGTTAGTCATTGTAGGCATACTGCAGGTATATGGAAGAAGGTAAAAAGTGGCATCAGACTTTCAGTAGTAAATAATTAAAGGACCAAATCAGCATTGTCACTCTACTAGCCAACATATCCTGCTAGGCTTTGCTTAATTTTGTTTGAAAAACGTATTTCTCCTGGGTTAATTTTTTCTTTTTTATGAGTCAGAAATAACTCAATTAATAAATGGGCAAGTCTTATGAAAGATTTCTTCAATGGAATGGTACCTTTGATAGGTACACAAAACTGGAAATTATGATTGTGTTGAAAAGGTGAAGCCTATCTAACTTTCAACAGGGCACTGAAAATGCAGTTGACTGGCATAAGTCAAGCATGATATATACAATGAAGCTGAGGTTAATCACCCATTCCCCTTATAAAAGTAGAGTCTATCTGCTTATTATTTATATCTCTACTCTCCACATAATGAGTATGTCAAGACAGTAGAGTGACTGGTGCAGAATTTTTCAGTCTGGTCATTCCTAAATAAGAGAAGAGAATGCAATGACTTTTCAGTCACACTGGTGTGTAGAAGCTTTGTCAACAAATCTTTATTACAGAAGCAAGACAGAGAAGTCCATTTCTTTTTTATTTTCTCTTGTAGGATTCTATTAAAGAATGGACTTCTAGGAATGTGCCTAGAAAATCACATTGATTAGAGAACAATAATAATAATGGTAATAATCAGAAATGTGTTGTGCTTCTACTGCCTGGGAACTTCCTATCTGCCCACTTCTGTCTGACTGCACTAAGTGGGTCTTTCTCAATCAGCACTTGAAAAATTTCACTCTCTGCTCCATGTCTCCAGCCACTAAGATAATCAACCTGACATGCAGTGCAGCCAAAGAGTCTGCCTTGGGTGCTGGGAATAAATGGATGTGGACAGACACTGTCACAGCAATCTCTGCATCCACACTGTATGGGACATTGGCTTGACAGTGTGGCACTGAGGAGGCAAACAGGTCATTAACAGACACCCAGCTCCTACCTCCTTGTCTCCAGAAGGTTTGGTGTCTTTTGGTGAAGACACCAACAAAGGTAGGACCATATCAGCAGCTGGATTAAACTCTCAGCCACAACTCAAATATCAAGAAATAGTAGTAAGCTTTGGGCTTACTCAGCAAGCTGTGAGAACCTTAACTTAAAATGTAGTAGAGCCATATCTAGTAGGGAGAGCCATAGTGCAGAAGATGGCACAATACTTTTGTGGCAGATAGGAGCTTATACGATATGGGAAACACCAGAAGTTGGTAAAGTCTTAATGGTAGAGTATATCATTGGCATATATGGATGCAATCATTGCAAATTTGGGTAAGATAAAATTCCCATAGCTTAAATTTTCATGGGACTATTTTAGATGCTGCTGGGTATCATTTCTCTTGAGAAAAGAGAGGCTCTCTAAAGTAAGAATCCAGTGAAAGTCACTCCAGAGAGATCTGTCATTGGAAGAAGCTTAATATAAGAATTATAATTGCTTTTTAGAAGCTGCATTATGAGCCAGAAATTCATTGAATGTCCTGGAGTTCTAGGATAGCACTTCATAAGTTTCTTTTTTACTTCAAATGAAAAATAAAATCCATTAATTTAATATACTCTGTAGGTCCATTTATTATACAGTAGTCCTTGAAACTAAAAGGAAAATTGACTTGACAAAATAAATTTGTATCCCAGCTGTCAGAATTCACAAATACTGTCTTCACCTGACTTTCTTTTCAAAGTATTATCAGTTGAAACTATGTATAATTTATTTAAATAATTGGTCTATATTCTTTAAGGCAAGACACAGTTCTAATGCAGGTCTACTATTCCTATTAAGACCCGTGATCATGCCATTAACTTAGAATAGCTTTACCAGCTGCTCTTTCACTGGATGTACACCCAAAACCTTAGCCCTAAGAATGATAATGAAGTTAGGCTTTATGTTTAACAAAAATAAATGAGTATTGATGGAAGTGCTTTCCAAAACCACTTTTTGTCAAGCAGATGAAAGAAGATAGAAGTATAATCCGTGGTTGATGGTTTTGTATTGCAACCTATGAATCATCAATTAAGCCTTATTTTATAAAATAAAAGTTTTTAGTGGAGAGAATCAACTAATTGTACCTATAGAATAAAGTTATTAATAGGTCAGCAGATTTTAATCCAACAAGAAAGAGGTTAAATCCATGATCTGAGGGCAATCCTTGCCACACCATTGCATTCATTCATCCAGTCACTAAATCTCTTAGTCAAACACCAATAGGTGATGTTCTACCAGGTTGGGTTTTAGAAATGGAAAAGTGAGTCTTATTTTGTTTTCTTAACTTTACACTTCTGGCTATTTTCTTAAAGTATTTCAACTAATGTCAATACTCCATCCCAAATTTGAGCCTTAAATTTGACTTGCTTTTAACTATCTCTCTTTCTTAATCAAAAACATGTATCCTATATAATAAAAGGTCAATATGCAAATTGACCAAACAGCAAAACAACCAGTCATTATGATGTGCACTGACCACCAGGGGCTCAGCCAAAAGCCCTGAGTTGGGCTCATGGCTGGTGAGCACAGTGGCAGTGGTGGGCCTAAGCCGTCAGTTGGTCATTCCCCTAGAGCTCCCGGACTGTAAGGGGGTGCAGGCTGGGCTGAAGGACCATCCTCTCATTCCCTGAATGCATTAATTTCATGTTCCGGGCCACTAGGATTTATATAACTCTTAACATTTTACATGTAAAGTGCTTACTTAGTCTAGGACAGCTGTGGGCAAACTACGGCCCGCGGGCCGGATTTGGCCCGTTTGAAATGAATAAAACTAAAAAAAAAAAAAAAAAAAAAAAAAAGGCCGTACCCTTTTATGTAATGATGCTTACTTTGAATTTATATTAGTTCACACAAACACTCCATCCATGCTTTTGTTCCGGCCCTCCGGTCCATTTTAAGAACCCATTGTGGCCCTCGAGTCAAAAAGTTTGCCCACCCCTGGCCTAGGACCTGACAATAGTAAAAGCTCAACAAATATTTTCCATAGGTATTTTTGTTATTTTTTTTCTTTTGTGATTGACTACCTCACAGACAACAAAAGGTTTCTTGTCATATGGCAACTGGTACAGAGTGCTGAAATGACTGTGATATCTCATCCAAGATCAGAGGCTGAGTGGGCACTGGTTGCCATGGATTCAGGATAGAAGATAGACAGCACTCACTCACCATCCTTAGTTTTGACACACTTGCCCTTTTTCAGCCATGGAATCAAGGCCCAGAGTGAGGAAATGTGGCTCCAATACACAGAGCCTGTATGCTAAAAATAGAACCAGAACTCAATTCCAGGCACAACTTCCAATCAGGTCATCTCAGAATTAAGTACTGTTTCTTCCTTGCTATAGCTATCAAGTTTCAATGATTATTGCTTATGGTTCCTTGAAGATTACTTTAGAGTAAATAAGATCACTGTATTCTTTGTCCATCTAAATCACTAATGTGGGGTAGTGCAGCTGCCAGCTGGCTGACAGTACTGCATGGGGACTGTACACCAAAATGCTGCCTGAATTAACTAGAGTGCATGGAACTGAGTAATCATTGCAAGAAAATGAATATGTGTATAAGTAAGCAGTTTAGTAGAGCAAATGTTTTATTCATTTGAACTCTATAGGAGCTCTATCTTCTACACTCTCTCTATTCTGACCATCTCTTTAGTAAGTGGGAGGAACTAGTGACAGTAATCCCAAATGTACTTAATGTGCTGTCCCCAAATTGAAGTGTAACTGAAAGTAAAACATCAACTTTCTCCCAAACCAGTTTCCAATTATTTTGTTCATCGCCTAGGTTGGAATTTTTTGTTTACTTCTGCCCTCTAGCTCAGAAACAGCAAATACATAATATCATGGTATGTGTGCTTGTAGGGTTAAACTATGCCCTAGGCAGACATCACTAATCAATCGCAGCCCTCATTAACTCCTACCTCCATGGAATCTTACTCCTTCTCCTACCCTTCCCTAATGATGCTTTGCTAGAGCCTGTATTTCAGAGCTGAACACTCATCTCCATCCAAAATTCCCAAGGAAAGTTCTTGGCTGGTCTTCCCTAGCATAATGCGACCATGCATTCCTTTGTTTCCAATTTAATCATTCCACTGTGGGTCCTCAATTCGGCAACCACTGGTTTCTCCCTGTTGGCTACCACATGTTAACTCCAATGAGTTTTGCACTGTTTCACTGCATTTATCCAACAACACTGCTCAGTTTCCTCCAACAGACAGAACTCCAATTATATCTCTTTTGTCACCATATGAGAATTGCTCCCAAATACATCTGAGCACATAATGAACATGCATACAGGACTTTTTGTTCTCTGGTCTCCCTTATCTATCCAATGCCTTCTCAACTCTGTTACACAAGAGCATGTCTCACCTCTTCTACTCTAACTGTACAGAAGGCTTAGCCTTCTCTAAAAGAGCTCTATTTTTATAAAGTATTAAACACAGTTTAGAGTAGCTATCTAGTTATTTCTTATGCTCTCAACCACCTACAACTCTAGAGAACAGAGTTGGCACAATCTTTTCACAGATAATGTAGTCAGGAGTCTTTTTTTCTATCTAGGTCTCCTCCCCCAAACCCAATCTTCCTTGAGAAGGAAATTAATAGTTGTTCAGGAGAACAGGTTTGTCCAAGTACGGGTAGATTTCTCTTAGTGTTATAACACAGATAGAGGATAAAAGCTCGCACAGAATCCCGTAAGAACAATCTCTAAATTAAAGTGCATAGTGAGGAAACACTACCTTAGCTCCTCAGCACAACGATCCTCTACAAGTTTCCAAAATTGAAAACTGAGATGGGACAAGCTGTTTACCAAACTTTGCAGTTAGGTAACTAATTATTACACAAGCCATCTGATTAGCGAGTTCCACACAAGTTAAAATAACTTGCTCAAAGTCATTCACAGAATCTGGGCAGAATGAAATGAAACCCTTGTTGTCCAGGGCTTCTGGCAAAATATATAACTCTGTGAACCATAATGCCCACATAACATACAGGCAAATCTCAACATCGTTTATTACAACATATTACAGTTTCAACTTGGTCAACTTTTCTGTCAATTTCCATATTCAAACAACTATCTGTACTTGAGATTTCTCTCCTTGTGTATGTCTATAAGTAAAGAAAACATGCCTTATTAGAAATGTGCCATACTGCAATTGAATTCCTTTGAATTTAATCATACAGTTGGCATTAGATACTTTATCACATAGCTCAAAGTCAGGCATGGTCTGAGCCACAAAATACAAGTTGGTGAGTTTTTCCCCAACTTTTTCATTTGAAATTTTTCTAACCTTCAAAAAATTAAATATATAATGAAGCTATATAGATCTATCACTTAAATTTGTCAATTAATGCATGCTTTCTCCTAGTACTAAATAAAATGTATATGTATACATACACTGTGTACCTATGTATGCGTATATCTTTATGAAATTGACATCTTTTTTTAAGATTTCAGAATAGCTCTTTTGTGAAATATCTCATGTTCTGTATTTGTCTAATCATTTAATAATTATTAGACTTGGCAAGAAGGCTACATGGGAGATGTTATGTCCTTCTCATGTTAAAACATCAAGAGATATACTGTCACATGGTTACATTATTGATACAACTGTGATCACTGTGATCCAAGTTATACCACTGGTTAAGGTGATTTCAAAATTGCTAACACTTAAACCAGTGGTTTATGTCATGATTTAGAAAACACATAATACATGATGACATTGTTCAAACCTGAAAGGATTCGTATTTTTTGAAACTTTACTGATAGAAATCAGTGACTTTTCTAACATAACCTAAGAAATTTTAAAGAACTGACCAGAAGTGAGGACACGGAGTGATGGGGAAAGAAAAGATCCTGGATTGAAAATCAGGGATTCTGAATTTTCCATCCAGGCTCTGTCAACAACTCACTGCAGAGTCCAGACGGCAGATACATTTCATTCCTCTTGGCAATTCTGATTGATTTGTGGTGGCTGCCTGGAGCACTGTGTTAAAAAGGATTTTAAAGCTGCATACCAACCTGGCCAAAAAAGTGTCAACTAATTATGTGGCATGGGTTTTGAAGGAAAAAATGATAGTCTATGTGTGGTAGACAAAACATGGCCACAGATTCTTTGCCACTCTTCTAATCAAGATGGGGACTCTATTTCCCCCACCCTTAAAATAAGTCCTTTGTCTTGTGTTGACAAGAATAGTGTAGGAGAAGTGACATTTTGTAAATTCCAGAACCTAAGCTTCATGAAGCCTTACAACTTCTGTCTTCACCTTCTTGAACTGCTGGGCTGATATTGCACATAAAGAAGCCAGTGCAACTGCGTTATGGGAAATACTAAATTTCTGATGTTTCAAAGACAATAAGTTTGGGGATAGTTTTTGTGGGTTTTTTTCACAGCACTAGATAACTTACATAATATGCCCTATTTTTTTTTTATCCTGGTCAATATCTCGTTTAACTGTCAGTCATCAGGTTACTCAGCTATGAAGCAAACATGTTCTATTGAGTTTAAAGAATCTTCCAGTAGTAACATTCAAGGCTAGAAATAAATGGACACTCCCAGTTCCCAGTTCCATTCAAGAGAACTCACATCAGTGTCCTGGACAAGATGATAAAAAATAATTACAATAGAACCTGAGAATGTTCTATCTAGAAAGGACCTTATAAATTGAGAGAATTAATGGTCCCAGGTGCGAAATGATTTGTCTAATGCCATATGCAAGCTAGTGTCAAACTCTGGTACTGCAACTTCTTCAAAACAGCTGCCAAAACACAGGGAATCTGATTCCCTTTGATGACCATTTCTTTGTTTACTCTGGTGGTATTTCCACTCATTAACTTAGCTTCCCAATGAAATACCTCAGCTCCCCCAACCAAAAATGGATGAGCCAAGAGATAGAGACACACACTGGGTTTAGGAAGAAAGGGGGCTTAGAACATGTACAGACAGAGCCCAAGAAGAAAAAAGGTCAAAGGAGGGGGAGGAATTGTGCAAGGAAATCGTACAGAAGGATATTCATTCCTGGCTAGCTATTCTTTTGTATATTTGGTTCTTTATCTCACAATCCAGTTGTCCTGGGAATTCCACTGGCTCAAAATGGGGGGGGGGGGAATCCAATTGATACCAAGAGAAAAATATTAATCCACACTATAATTCAAATAGAAAAATTAGCTTCTCTCACTATTCATTAATTTTCATATTTCATTAAAGAACTTCCCATGCTTAGTCTTGTCTTGCTATTACCCTCTTTAAATATTGAATTAATGAGGTGATTAACCAGAATGGGTTTTATATCTTCTGTGTGATAGTGTTTTTTTAAGAAACCAAGACTGTAAGAAATGTTATTGTTGTTAATAAAAGTGAATGAATAATCACATTTAGAGAATCCCACTAATGTAATAAATTCTAATCCCAGTACTATTACCATATTAAAAAAAGTTTTATAGGAAAGAGGAGTTTTATTACCTCCCTCAGATAAATAATCTGGCAAAAGGTTTCAGTGAATTCTGAAAATTTTCCTGAAAATTATAAATCATTGTAATATTCGCAAACATATCCAGTAAAAAATAAGGCTAATTTTAAAATTTAATTTAGGAAGTCAATTAAAGAAGCAAATAATCTACCAAAAATCATCCTTTCTACAATAAAGTTAACAGGATGCTTATTTCTATTTTAAATTAGCCTCTGCTAATATAATTTATTTTTATAAAATTATTTGAAATAACACAACTTATACCAACACAACTTATACCAATGTGGAGAATTAGAAAAATGTGAAGAATTAGCCCTTATTCTGATCCACTGAGAGAGTCAAAGCCTAATCCAGAGTTTGCTGAGCCTACTCTAGGACTGCAGTCCTCCTTAATTATAGGTTCCTCTTGATGGCTGAAGTTTTGTTTGTTTCCTTTCCACCCCCCCCCCCCCCTCAAACCCACTGCACTCCCTAACTCTCCCTAAAAATATATCAAATCCCTGAACTTGAGTCTTAATCATAGCGTTTTGTTTTTTTCTCTTTAATTTCTGTTGAGGTTAATAATATTCAAAAATAAAGTTAAACTGATGTAAAGAAGCAGGAAGTCTAAATGAAGATCTATAACCACAAAATTGTCATTTGAAGGAAATAATCCCTTAGCTCACAGGAGAAATCTGAGCTGTCTCCCAGAATAATGCCCCTCTCCCTCACCCCAGTAGGATAACTTGATAATTTCTAGATGATTACATGAAGACAAAAAGTATTTTTATTTTATAATGTATCAAAATTATACCAATAAGAAAGGTATATTAAGACAAAAGTATACCTAATAAAAGGGAAGTTTTATATATACTTGTTTTCAACTAAAATGCTCATATTGAGTTAACTAAATATATAGCTCATAAAACTACTTTAGAGAAAGAGAAAGGGTAATTAGCCTGATTAAGCTGATAAAGAAGGCTCAACTGCCTTTAAAAAACATTAATGCCAACTAATGTGTTCTTTTAAGATATGTATATTCATAAGTTCATGATTTCCAAAACCCAATTAAATTATCTGGGAAACCACAGACATAGGAAGTGATCAAATGTCCTATTATTTCTATTATGTTGGAGAATGAGCCCCATAAGTAAGCTTATATTTACTTCTGTTAGAGTCAATTATATGTGAAGCACTGACCCCCAAAAAGGACCAAGAAGAGCAAACAGGTTTAAAAAAAAGGGGGGGGGGCTCATTTCACATGCATTTGAAGATTGTTAATTGACTAGTATGGAATAAAACTTAGGTTTGTAGAGCTTCCCAGAAGTCAAGGCCCACAGTGGCTACAGCTGGTAGAGTGCAGTGCTGAGCACATGAGCCTTGGATTCATACCACATGGCCACTCCAGTTTCTCCAACATTTCCCAGCCCTTGTGTATTTTGTGCATCAATAAAATTAACTTTATATTTCATTGAATAATGGAGATAGAAAGGGACCCCAGAGAACATCTCATCCAGGGCCCTCCTTCTACCGATCAAAAAATCATTCATTAGGAATATGAAGGGGAAGGTCTCACTGCCCACCTGGGACTGGAGGGTTCAGCACACTTGATGACTACTTTGAGTGCTCTCTCCTGCCCTGCCCTCGTGCTTATGAAATTGGCTTTGTACTTGGATAGTTAATTAGAAGCAGTGCTTGATGTATCATCTTTTAATGGGGGAAAAAAAAAAAAGCAGAAATGGCTCAAGGGTCATAAGACCTAAGTTTCATACATACTTGCACTCCTTATTAGCGCTGCTTTTCCTACAAACTGCCGAAAATTGCCCAGAAGCTGTAAGATATGATGAAAAAGACCACAGGTTATAGGAACACCTAGCCTTGCATCCAGACTTTTATCTATTCTGTGACATCAGACCACTTCATTAACCTATTTGAGATTTATACTGTCATCTAATTAAGGAAAATAACACTCTTTCTCAAAGGGTTTTGTGAGGATTAAATAAGACAAACATGTAAACCGCCAGATGACACTCAGATGGTAGTTTCTTCCCACAACCTTACTGTTCATTTATTCATGTGCAAAATAAAGATGGAGCCTATTCTATCTGACTAGTATCAACCCTTGTTAGAATTTTTCACTGTAAACTTTGTATTTTTCCTTCAAGGCCATTATCACAATTTGCAATAATTTCTATGATTACTTTTTTAATCCTTGGCATCCTCAATAATTGTAAATACTATAAAAGCGGAGTCCCTGACTATATTTTTTAAGAAGTATTTAGTACCAAGCTTTGTAGGCACTCAATAAAATGTGCTGAATGGTAGAAAAAAAGAATAAAGGAAGGGAGGAAGGAAAAAAGGAAAAGGAAAGAAGGAAGATTAAAAAAATAAGTAAAACGCCTCAGACTCTCACCTGAACTGCTGCAGCAAACTAGATAGAATCCAAGAACAGACCAGGAGCATCCTATATAATAAAAGGGTAATATGCAAATCGACCGAACAGTGGAAGGACCAATCGCTATGATGTGCACTGACCACCAGGGGGCAGACGTTCAACACAGAAGCTGCCCCTTGGTGGTCAATGCACTCCCACAGCGGGAGAGCTACTCATGACTCACGGCTGGCGAGCGCAGCGGTGGTGGAGGGAGCCTCTCCATGGCAGCGCTAAGGGTGTCCAACTGACAGCTTAGGCCCCCTGATTGCAAGAGGGCACAGGTTGGGCTGAGGGACGCCCCCCACCCCCGTGCACAAATCTTGTGTACCGAGTCTCTAGTTTTAAATAATCACAAAGCAAAACAAGAAATCAGAACTCAGGATCCGTTTACCAGGATCTCTGTGACTTGTGTGAGTCACAGAGACTCACAGAAGTTCAGTACAAAGTAAATAAAATCAGGCGGTCAAATTAAGGTCAGCAACACCTGGCAAATCCACAAGGAAAACATCATGAGCCCCCAGGTGAGAGAAGGTAAGCAAGGAGACACAGTTCAAGTTGGAAGAGCTAAGCTTAAAAAAAAAAAGTCACCCAATTGGGTCCTAAGCCACCAAAGGGCTAAATTGTATCTCCTCCTGCACTGAATTTAGGCTTCCAAGCTAATCTTTCCCTGGCCAGCTCTGAAGTGTTTAATTAGACGATGCTTTCATGTGGATTGGCTTTTGTGATTATTTCAACTTACTGAGTTTCACATGCATAAAACTGTAGTGGTACCTTCTGAACTGTTAGCCAGGGTCCCATTCACCTGACACTCCAAGTTCCAGCCAGTTATTCTCTCCTGTGAACTAAGAAGCTCCTGGAATGCACACCCGGGCCTCTCGGGAGAGGGCCATACTTCCTTGGGCCTCTAGGAAGCCCTGATTGGGGAAGCTGGGTAGGTGTGAGCTGCCCATCAAACACCACCTTGAAAGAATGCTTGCACATTTGCAGAAAAGTCAAGTTCGTGTCTGGACTTAATAGAGACATAAAGTCTTCCTTCCTGGGTAAATTTGCCCCATAGCCAAGGAGCAGACCCACGAGTCCCAGTGACCCGTCCTCTCCATTCTTTTCTCCTAAGTCTGGCTGTTCACGGTAACATCTAGTGTAGGTGGAGGAAATATTAATAATGATTTTTGTGTGGATATGGATTCCTGTGTCGCAGCCACTGAGAGAACTCACACATTTATTTATTGATTTGTTTCACCCAACGTGGATTTACTAAGCACTCGCCAGAATCTAGGGGCACTGAGTTAGGTATGGGTAGATAGTGGAAAACAAATTCAACGTGGCCTCTTCACTCACATAAGTGGCAAGAGAGGAAAGAAAGACAGTATTAAAACTAGTAAATAAAAAGAATAAGATTACAAAATGCAATAAGAGTGATGAAGAAAAGCAGCACATGCACTTTATAAGAAGGCTCAGTCCCCCTGTGTATATTGCTTGTATGTTTCCAATCAAAATAATCATCATTAAAGGTCCCGGACATTTAAAATCGCACACGAGAGATGAGAAGGCAGAATGAGAGACCATGGCAGGCCCGAGGGAAATTCCCACACATGTGCATGTGTGAGGAGGGGGTGGGGTGAGGAGAGAAAATTGGTCAAGCAACAATTGAAGAAAGGCTGCTCTTTCTCTTTCTTCGGTGAAGTGCTTGTTCGCAACAGTGGCCAGTGGGGACAGCTGTGGCCATAGACAAAAGCACTCTCTCTTGAGAGAACTGATTAGGACATGGTCAATGCCCAGGCTGCTCGCGGACATACTCAGTTTAGAGTCCCAACCCTACCGCCTCGTGGGCATGTGATCTTTGAACATTGTTTACTCACTCTGATTGTTTTTAAAATGCAAATAATGACTGTTTGCCTCTTGAAGTTAATGAGAGAATTCAAGGATATAATCCATGTCAAATATTTAGCCT
This sequence comes from Myotis myotis, assembly GCF_014108235.1. Classification (NCBI taxonomy): domain Eukaryota; kingdom Metazoa; phylum Chordata; class Mammalia; order Chiroptera; family Vespertilionidae; genus Myotis; species Myotis myotis. The sequence goes on from NW_023416335.1 coordinate 43,036,741, forward strand.
AGTGCCTATTTATCCTATAGTTAGCACTCCGGACATGTGAGCTGCCATTAATTAATGATGGTGCCACACATCCCACACACCTGGCTATAGTCCTAACCCCCAACCAAATGTCCTGCTGGAGAACACACCTGCACTCAGCTGGCTGCTACTCTAGCTCAAGTCAAGAAATGAAGACCCCCCTCCCCGCCCCCCCAGACTGGATCAGACTTTGCATGCTTTAGATTCCATTCAAATTCCTCTTGTCCTGATATTCCTCCCTTGCCATAGCCAGAGGATGATGCTAAAGAAAGACAAGGTGTTGGATAGCTGGTTTCTGAAAGCCAAGTGGAGTCTGCAGAATATGAGAGGAAGTGCACCATTTCTCCAATCACCATTACTCATTCTGAGCAGACATACCTCCCTAGGGTGCAATCCAGTCCAGACCGGATCCCAATCTGACTTCTTAGTTGGAAAACCCTGCAAGCAAGCTTAATGGGGGAGAACTGCAGATGAGATTTGTGAAAGTAAAAGGAAGATGCGAGTTTTTGCTCCAGTGGACTCAGTCTTTCCTGTAGGTGGTTCTATTAATGTTATCTTTCCTTCTGCTTATATTATTTCAGTACTGTTCTATGCTCTGCTGTGTTTTGGGACGGATCCAGGGTGTACAGAAAACTGTTTTCTCAATGTAGTTTCAAAGTGCTGAAATAGGGATTGGGACAGAGCAACCCAGAAGGAAACCCAGATCAAAATTTACTATTAGCAGAATAAACATTTAATCCAAATTTTTAAAACTCTCTTTTGGTTACAGATAATCCTTCTCAGATACTTCAGCAGCATCTCAGAGTGTTAGAGAATGTTGTCAGTTTGTGCTAAGAATATGTATTTCACACTCTGTTACAGGGTCACAAAATACTATATAATTATACTTGGCAAAGGACATGCTTCCAAGCTGAGGAGGACATTTTGGTAAAAAAAAAAAAAAAAATAGCTTTTGAGTTGGAAAAAAATAACATGGATATCTAGCAGCAATGAGAATCAAACAGACACCCCTAGGCTGTGGTCACCTGAAAAGGAAGACATAAAAAGCAGTACATATGTGGGTGCCCAGCAACCCAATGCAATACTTGGCACATAGACATAATCAAAAGGGATTACAAACACAAAATTTAAGGAGCTTAAAACTCTCTCTTTCATGGTCATCATTTACAAGCACAAAATTCAAAAATAATTTATTTAAACATAAATAGAAGCCTACGTTCTAATCTCCAAGAAACTTCTCTATTAGAACTATAGTGCGAGGCCATTTTGATAATTATAAAAACCAGTTAACTTCTGCTTAAATATATATTTGTTTAAATTTTAAGCCATGGAATCATATGATAGTAAATCACACATATCTTCCCAAAAAGGTTGAAGAAGACTGGACCTTAGTCCTTCCTGTTTTGTGGATGTCGCTTTAAAATAAGTGCTGAAATACTTTATATGAACAATATCTCAGTATGGCTGCTGAAGAGGGCCATTTGCAATCCAAGCCAGAGACATTCCTTTAAAATAGCGGCGGGAGTTGGAAAAGGAAGCGCTGCCCACTTGTTTGACTTGGTGTTCTATTTTCCTCTCCCAGGCCATCTACTTCTACCACTCCGGCAGTGGGTTTGACGCTCAGCCATCAGTGTGTGCAGAAGCTAGGAGTCCCCCGGGACTTCCTTTCATAATTTTCTAATTGTTAACATCTTGCATTGGGGTATTTCTGCAAATTAGAAGATCTATTAGCTAGACTAAAGAAGATCGATAGTTAAGGGGACTCCTGAAGGCAATGCTGATGAGTTTATAGAAGAAAGAGCAACTGCACTTTGTGCAAATATCTTTTAAGAAAAGAGGGGATGGAGTTTCATTATTTCTGAATAAGCTCAATAAAGTAAAACACAATTAGGGGGACCAAAAATCATTGCTAACGATTGGCTGCAGTTGCCGGGCTAATGGTACAATTGGAGCTGAAGCTTTCAATCCCCTAGCAGAGCAAGCGGTACAATGGAAATTGCTATGGATGTGCCCTTCAGTTATTGAACAGCCCCTTAGACATTCTGTTATCAGCTTAATTGAATAGAAAGCAATGAAGACAGAGAGAAAGGACTGATATTTGATACACCAAGATTTCCAGAGAAACCTAAGTCTTCCATACCTAAGTGTTATTCTATTTTACTATAAATCCTGATCTAAGAAAACTAAGAAGTTGTTTCCTGCAGAGTAGCATCTGGCAACAGAACACCTTCTGTAAGAGAGCTGGATAATTTTACTGATATATAGCTCAAAAAATACAGCTGAGCAGCTGAGAAACTAGACGCTCAATAAACCCCCATCCTTTTAACTGCCAAAACACTATGAGGGCCCATCTACAGGAAAAAAGAAAAATATATATATTAAAGAATCTGCTATAACTCATCTACCAGAACGAATGCAGCCGATGGGACATGCTGGCCAGTAGCAAGATGTGTCTTTTAGTATAAGCCATTAAACTTAAAAGCTAAGAAAAACAACAATGAAGAAATGAAAACGTACTTTTTAGGGGTGGCAGAATCACAAGAAACGTTGAAATTCAGAAAGAGTGACTGCAAAAGGTCCAAATTAAGTTATCCATACATGTTTTCTCTTTAGCAAAAACCAATACATATGCATGTGTATTTACCTCAGTATCTGAAACTGAGTTGAAATTAGAACTCTGTATTGTACAAATTAATCTTTCCTCTAAAAGATCTTTACATTAGTGTAAAATCCAATAACTTTTTGAAAAGCCAGAACATACTTGAGAAATATTGTCTTTCTTTAGTGACCAAAGGTAACTGGAAATGTCATCAAGACTCACAAGCAATCGAATGCAGGTACATACCAGTTATGTGGGGCAACACTGTCTGTAATCGTGTCATTTAAAATCTCTCCACTATGTCCCTGAAAAAGGACCAGTTAAATTTATACTAAAGGCATGGCTTAGATGATAGTTATTAGAGCTATAGGAGAGGATAGATAGTCCCTCTCTTAATAGCATTCTATATTCCATTTATTTCCAAATCATGCTGCTACCTATTGACATGGTGATTTATTTCTGATATACTGGCAACAATCTAAAATGAACCATGCTTTGCCTATATTATTATAATAAACTCAGTGATATAGCACATAAGAAAGTTGGTAAAAGTTCCCTTTCAAACACCAAGTATACAACCCTTAATAAAGTAGATCCCTTCCCCAAAAGAAAGGAGACACAGTGGAAAGTTTGTTCGTTTTGTTTTGTTTTTGTTGTTTTTTTGGTCTGTTTTAGTTGAGGTGTAATTGACATATAACATCATCCAAAGAGGAAACCAATTGAAGTGGGACATTTAGTGACTTTTCACAGAGTTTATATGAATATAGTAAATAAAAATAGCAATGACCTGAGTGGCTGTGACAACAACAGGCATGATAAGAAGACAAAGAGAATTAAGACACAATGCCCCCCCCAAAAAAAAAAATTAAAAATCACAGTAAGCAAAGAAAGGTACAATAACACTGAACAGGTAAGCTGATTAAAGGCTATTTTTGAAGAACATGTTTTGGACACATAGATATTATTACACTATAATAAGAATTAATATTCTGAAGAGCAAATGATTAATAAGTAATGGTTTAGCAGACATTCCTAGACATTGAAAATAATTGCCTGCAAAGGAGTGAAGGCCACACACAAACCTCTTGGAGCTGTTCTTGAACACACAGTGCCTCAACTCCTATACAGACCACACTGAAAAACAATGAACTTGATCCATTTTGTTGTGCTTCATAAGCCTTAGAAGCTACTTTAGCAACTCGGTTGGGTCTCCAGAATATACTATATTGATGGCTCTATTACCTTTTTCATTGTCTCTCTAAGTTCCATTACTGAAAAGGAGAAAGTCCTAATGGAATAGGAATTCACCAGCAGCTAAAACACACAGCTGAGCTCTAAGTAAATGCCTCCTTTCTCTCCCATTCACCACCCCCAGTACCTTGACCCTCCTTCTCCATTATTGCTCCCAGAACTGGTTATCAATAATCTGCACTCAATCCTTTAAGGCAAATTGGAAAGCTCAGCCTTCTAGTCAAAGGAAGAAGAAAAAATAGAACTTTCAGCTCCCACCTCCTCTCTCCTCTCCCCAGGCAAATAAGTCCTATTTCCCCCTCTCTGCATCACCCTCCCTCCCCAAAGTATGCCCTTTACTAAGAGGTGCAGGCATCGGTAGAAAAGAAATGCCTGAATCTGCTACAATGCCAGGGTTCCTCTTAGAATTACACACCCTTTCTAACTCCTGAAACCCACTATTAGTAAAAACTAGCAAGGGTCACCATTCCTTTTTTTGTCCTTTTCCCAGGAAATTCATGTGCAGTCTCATATTTGTGGAAATCAATAGTTAAATGTAAATAAATGTCCCAGCCTGTACTTACTGGAGATGGTTTAACAGTATATCCCAAATAGTTTTTCTCATAGTAAATATTTATTAATATTTATTTATATTAAAAATATAAAGCCATTCCCTGCTGTTTTCCTTTAATAAAAGGAAAACTAAGCTCTAGCCAGTTTGGTTCAGCAGATAGAGCGTCAGCCAGCAGACTGAAGGGTAAAGGGTTTGATTCTGGTCAAGGGCACGTACCTCAGCTGCAGGTTCAATCCCTGGCCCTGGTTGGGGCATGTGAGAAGGTAACCAGTCGATGTGTCTCTCTCACATCCATGCTTCTCTCTCTCTCTGTATCTCCCCCTCCCTTACACTCTCCCTAAATATCAATGGAAAAAAATATCCTCGGGTGAGAACAAAAATTAAAAAAATAAAAAACAAGTAATTAAATAATATATACATATATTTTATATACATATATTTAATATATATTAAAGGCAGAATTTCTATATGGTATCTAAATAAATGGCAGCATATATATATTATATATATGTATATATATATGTATTTGTGTATATGTATGCATATATATGTGTATATATGTATATGTATGTGTGTATATATATATATATATACACATATATTACAACAATCTATATTTATATGCAACTGTTGCTGTTTGCAGCATATTTACCTACTCAGTCTTCCTACTGCTTTAGCTCTCTGGTTGAATTTCATCCAATTGTAATTATAACCTTCACCCCACATCCTTACACCACAGGAGAATACTGCTGCCCAGTCTTAATACCAACATTTAATCAGCATTTGGGGCTCAGTTAAGTCCTATAATTTCCTCAAAATAAGTGAAGAAAGAAAATAAGTAAGTATGAATCAATCACTGGTTTAACCATATTCACTCACTCACTCACTCACTCACACAGGCTTTGAGCATTTGTGCCAAGCCCTTTCCTACATACTGAGGATACAAATGTGAAAAGGACAAAGTTCTGGCCCTCATGAAGCTTATGTTGTACTGATGGACGAAAGTAAAGGGCTGAATCAATAGACATATAAAGTGTATCAAGCAGGGATAAGTGCTACAGTGAAAAATGGAGTGATGGGGAGAGCAGGAGCAGGCTAGCTATGCTCCTTACAGTGGTCAAGAAGGCAGCTCCACGGAGGTACTATTTGAGTGTGAGGGCACCTTCCAGTCTGGCAAACACACTCGGGCTTGGCGAGATGCCAGAATTCACGCTGCTTGGTGGCCTGTGTCTGTATCCAAACTGATGCAGCTACCAAACCTAATTGAAAAGGGAAAGGTGTCCCAAAGGCAAATCACCTCAGCCATCCCTCAGTATCAGCCACTGGGCTCAGAGCTGCCAGCCAGGATTCTGGAGACACAATGTGACCCCCATGTGATAAGGTTGGAGAACTCTTCCTGAGTGAGCATCCTGGCAGGCACACTGAGGCCCAGCAACTAAACTCAGGCTCAGGAGTCGAGGCGCAATGTGACACTGGATTGACAGCAGATAAATGTGCATACCTCCCCCTATACCCAGGATGAAATTCCTTAGAGAGAAACATGGGCAGCGGTCAAAAGCGTGCACCCTGCAGCCAGCCAGACCTGAATTAGAAAACAGTTCTTTTGTCAACACCCTGCACATTCTTGGGCAAGTCATTTAAACTTCAGTTCCATCATCTGTAAAATAAGGACAATAACACCTACCCCAAAGGAATGTTGGGATGCAGGACTGTGTAATATAATAGACTGGGCAGCAGTATTCTCCTGTGGTATAAGGATGTGGGGTGAAGGTTATAATTACAATTGGATGCATAAAAATTCATGCAAGAGTAGGCCTTCCTTCCCCCGGCTGCCAGCACCGGCTTCCCTCTGGCGCCTGGGACCCAGGCTTCCCTCGCAGCCCCGGCTTCGTCTGGAAGGTCATCCAGAAGGACGTCGGTCTAATTAGCATATTACGTTTTTATTATTATAGATAGGAATCTGGCAAAGTCCCAGTCCCATAGTGAGAACTATATGGGATCATGATGATCAGATCTGAGACTAAACAACAACAACAAAAACCCACACAGTAATATAAAGAGAACTCAAGGCTAGAACTTTATATATATACATAAAAGGCAACTATTTCTCAAGCTACAACTTAATTCTATGTCCTAGAACCAATACTCCAAGCCCAGTTAAATGAGTCATAAATTCCAACCATATTTGGAAATAAATTTCTTTCAAAGTTTCCTTTGCAAGAGTTCAGTTGAGCAAATTTTTAATAACATTTTACAGTTAGACAAAAATCCTTCCTTAATGAGTTCTATTCCCTGACTAAATATATAGAGAGATTTTTAGAAATTTAATCTCTGACAACCCTATAAAGTAATTCTCTTTACTCCATTTTATTCTTAGAGGAAAGCATCAAGAGTTAGTTGCTTCTTAAAAAGTTGATAAAATTAGGATTACAAAATAAAACCACCAATTCTCATGTCTTTGCTTCATGTCCTGAGGCAGTGACTACAGTGGGTTGACTAGTGTCCCCCCCAAATTCATGTCCACACAAACCTCAGGATGTGACCTTATTTGGAAATAGGATCTTTGCAGATTAAGTTAGGGATGAGGTTGAGATCATGCCGGACGTGCATGAGCCCTAAATCCAATGAGAATGAGAGAAAAGGTCACACAGAGACTCAGGGAAGAGGCAAGAGAGTGAATTGATATGGTCACAAATCAAAGAACTCCTGGAGCCACTAAAAACTGGAAGAGACAAGAAAAGATCCTCCCCAAGAGGCTTTGCAGGGAGCATGGCGCTGCCAACACCTTGCTTTTGGACTTCTGGCCTCCAGAACTGTGAGAAAATACATTTCTGTTGTTTTAAGACACTAAGTTTATGGTAATTCGTTGCAATAGCCACAGGAAAGTAATACAGTGATTTTCAGAAATATTCAGTTCTATGTGTTATAATGGCATCCATTAGCCACATAGTTATTCTCACAAAACCAGGAGAAGACCAAAGAAGAGAGGATGACAGAGTCTCTTTCTGGAACTTTTGACCTTTCTGGAACTTTAACCCGTTAAGGAGCTGGGTGGATTTAATCATGTTTTCTGGAAGATACGATTGGCCCTCGTTATGTACTACTAGTGTAGACGCTAACTAGAATCTAACACAGAACAAAATTGGTTCCCTTGGGCTGTGTTTCTTCAATAAATTTTATTCCTGACGAGAGAGAAAAGGATCATAACTGCCAGCGTTAGAATGGTGTGGGGAAATGCAGTGGGAAACAATAAACATTGTTTTAAAAAGCTCAAAGAGGAGAATGATCTATGTCAAAGCAGTACTGCTCCTGCGGTAATGCTTCTACCTTCCATTTAAAGACAGATACATTTTCCTCGACAGCTCTTAATAGCCTCTACAGTTACTCACTGAACTTGTCCTGAAAATTACAGAGTAATAAAAGGAGAATAGCATTGACTGACTACAGTCAAAAGGTGGGTTTTTTAAATAAAGTGGCCATTTCATTTTAGCCTTTATCCAAGATTGTCCAATAAGGGTACTCGATATGTCTAAGGATTGAGAAATAGTTACAAGGCCTCTTACATCACTACAATGCCATTTGACTCCTTCATTTATTTATCCATTGAAAAGGAGAATATTTATCTTAACTAGACACCACACATCTACAAAGGAGAGAGGGAGGAGGAGAGAGACAGAGGAGAGAGGGACAGAAACATCAATGTGAGAAAGACACATAGATTGGTTGCCTCCTGTATGTGCCTGGACCAGGGACAGGGCTGGGGATCGAACCTGCAACACAGGTATATGCCCTTGACTGGAAATCTGACCCCAAACCCTTAAGTGCAAGGGCGGCACTCTAACCACTGAGCAAAAAAAAAACAACAAATACAAACGGCCAGAGCTCAACCAGTAACATTTTTATTTATCATGGCACGATGCCATAATATTTTTCTCAGTTTATTTATGTATGCATATACTTGTTTGGATTATTTATTTTCTGGGTCTCTCTAACAACATGGAATCTCCCTGGAGGCAATGACCACGTCTGTTTCCCTCAAGATGTTAAGTTACTAACACAATGCCTGGCCCAAAGTCAGCACTCAGCAAATATTTTATGAATGAATGAATGAATGTATGATTCAAATTTAGGAAAATAAAAGCTAAAAAAGGGAGTCTGTCTAAACCACAGGAGGGCATCTCATTCCACCCAACTGGTTTGCTGCCTGCTCATGGGCATATACATGGACACAGTCCTTCCTCTCTCATCACTGAAAGCTTCAAAAGCTCAATACACAAACAGTAACAAACTTTGTATTAAATCTAACATAATATTCCGGGTTGCTGAGACCAGTTCAATGCTTTAAAGAATCATTTTCTTTCATTACTCTATCTCTCTACTATTGTGTTAACCTTCTAGTTACACTTCTTTGTGTAGGCAGAAATCATTTTAATGAGTTTTCCCCTCATAATCTCAACGTTAATCCATTAATTCTGTTGTGAATTCTTTATAAGTACCATCACATAAGCATTCGCCTATCCAATCATGTGATTCCAATTATCAATCAGAATTCATTTGTTTTAGCCCTGGCCGGGTAACTCAGTTGGTTAGAGTGTCACCCGATGTGCCAAGGTTGCAAGTTTGATCCTGGTCAAGGCACATACAAGAATCAACCAATTGCCCTAGCCAGTTTGGCTCAGTGGATAGAGCATCCACCTGCGGACTCAAGGGTCCCGGGTTTGATTCCAGCCAAGGGCATGTACCTTGGTTGTGGGCACACACCCAGTTAGGGAGTATTAAGGAGGCAGCTGATCGATGTTTCTCTCTCATTGATGTTTCTAACTCTCTATCCCTCTCCCTTTCTCTCTGTGAAAAATCAATAAAATATATATTAAAAAAAAAGTCAGCCAATGAATGCATAAATAATTAGAACAACAAATTGATGTCAATCGCTCTCTCTCAAATCAATGAATAATAATTTTTTAAAAAAGAATTACTTTGTTTTGCCTCTAAAATGTATTTTTTAATGTTTACAAATTCAAAATGATACTGGTAAAAGTACCTAATGTGCTACGTCCCCATACATCCGGAACTGAAACAAAGTGGAACCAGACACCAACCCTTCAAAGAGGCCTCCCACCCCCGACCCATGATCTCATTTTAGTCTCTAAAGCAAGACTTGACAACTTTTCAAAAATCTTAGTTATAAAAAATAAAAAATAAAATAAATAATCTTAGTTATGCGAAAAAATATCACTTGTATAAATTTTAAATATATGTCTAGAAAGGACTTTGGAGTTCTAAAGCACTATTCATATAAATTAATTTTAGTATCAACATTGTCTTTGTTTTTCTCAATTAATGATGTCTAAATCTAAGAAATGTCATAAAATAACTGATAACTTCTGTGGTATAATTCCCAAGTTTCATAAGTGAGAGGAAAACACTAAACCAAGATACACAATTGTTTGAGAGCAAGAGTAGAGATTAAATACAAGTACTGTTTAGGTACAAACATAAAAAACAACCCAAAAACAGGAAATGCAAAGTGCATTTAGGTGCCACATAATAAAAAATATTCTTGGCCTATACAATGCCTAGGGTAAAATCTATAGGATCAACAAGCACATTTTTCCTCAAATTAGCATGATTGGGGGAACTCAACTTCCCAGCACTAAGTAAAAATAAGTTAAAAAACAAATAGGCAATATTTTAATTCAGAAGGTCACTATGAAATTATACCTTAGCTATGGTAACTGCAAGAGGAACAGGAAGCTGGAGACAACCTCTCTCAGTACATTAACAGAAATTTCTTTTTTCAGATGAGTTAGCTGCCAAGATTTTAAATAGACACCAAATTCACCAGTGTGATGGTTGGTCTCAGAAGAAGCTAGAAAAGCCTGGTGTACCCAAGCCCACGTTCATGTCAGATATCACCATCTGACCATGGCACCTTTCCACTGATCTGAGCTGTAATCTTAAAATCTTTCTTAGCACAAAAATCCAGGCAGCAATTATGGAAACATCTGAACTGTTGGAAATATGACACCAACATTAATGTAGTATCAGAGGAATCTCAGAGAGAGAGAGAGAGTTGGTGCACAATGCAGGAAAAGAAAGACTAAGTAAGGGATAAGAGGATGAAGGAAATCTTATATTCGGGGAAGTACGGACAATGTATAAAGTGTTGAATCCTGAAGTTAAGCTTAGCATCATTCACCATTTCTTTAGAAATAGTTCTAGACATAGAATCTTAATTTGCTTCTAAAAACATAAAGTATATTTCCTCTAGTAAAACTAATAGCATGATATGGCAATTTTTGAGATATACAAATGCACAGAACTCTAATGTCTTTATAAGATTTAACTAGAAACATAGTTGAAAACCCAATGGTTCATAAATTGGATATTTTCCTTTCTTTAGTACTATTTAATAAATTATAACTACATAATTGTCAATGATTTTTTCACAGAATCACAGGCTAGATAATAACATAGGCATTAAATTATTTTGTGATAGTAGATTCATTAATCTAAATATAGAAGATACCTACATTAAAGATTATTAAGAATTACATTAGATCAATAAAAAAAGCTAAAGTCAAATTTTATGTTAAGTGTGATAGAGTCCTAATTTGAAATAAAATTTTGAAACATTCAATCAATATTTAATCACAACATTCAATGAGGAATAAAAAAGAATGGTCCATTATATCAGTTTTAGAATTTAAGATAATTAGGAAATAGGCATTACAGTTGAGTCTTATTACATTTCATAGAACAGATGTGCACACTGGAACAGATATGCCCAGTTAAATTACAATGCTGGTCAACATCATCACTAGTAAGGATTCGTCAAAATATCAATCCAGAGATTGCCTTAGATCTTGTCCAAACATTGGAAAGTGAATCTGTTTCTTCAATGTAACTTCTTTAAATAAGGTTTTGAAATATATTCCATACCTATTTATCAAAAATACTAGGAGCCCAGTGCACAAATTTGTGCATCTTGAAAGGAACTGTGGGCCATGAGGCTGCAGTGGGCACAGGGGAGGGTCTCAGCCCATCCTCTGCACCCCTGCCTGGCCCCTCCCGCTGCGGCCCCTAGTCCCTTGTCTGCTGGCAGCCCCACTCCCACTACCGCTGCTCCTATGTGCTGACAGCACCAACTCCATTTGCACCCACTGACGGCACAAAGCAATTGGGCCCTGCACTGCCAGCAGATGCCAAGCAGCAGCTCCTGCCCTGATTGCCCCTCAGGAGCAGGGGGAGGTGGAGAAGCCCTTAGGGGAGATTGAGGCTGGAAGCCACCACTCGCACCCGCTGACAGCACCAAGCGATCAGAACCAGCGCCGGGCACCAACAGTGGGTGTGAGCAGTGGCTCCAGCGCCAGCTGTGGGTGCGAGTGGAGGCTTCAGTGCTAGCAGTGGGTGTGAGCAGGGCTGTAGCTGGCAGTGGGTGCAAGAGGCGGCTGCCGGCCCGATCACCCACCAGGAGCAGGGGAGGGGCAGAAGCCCTAAGGGGCCATCGGGGCCAGCAGCCATCACTTCAACCCACTACCAGGACTGAGCAATCAGGACCGGCAGCGAGTGCGAGTGGGGCCGGCACCAGCAGCAGGTGCGAGCGCCGGGCGGGAGTGCGGCATGTAGGAACAAAGAATTTCCAGTAACCACCAAAGGCTTGCCCCAGTGACAGCAACCAGCTCCGGCTCACCTGCTCCACCATCCCCCCACCACAGCCGATGCCCGCCATGTTCCGCACTCTGCCACCTGCTGCCGATGCCCGCCATCTTCTGCACACGCCCCCTGGTGGTCAGCACAGTCATAGTGACTGGTTGGTAGGTTGTTCAGCTGTACCATTGTTCTGTTGTTCCATCTATTTGCATATTAGGGTTTTATATAGAGAGATATATCCAACTGAAACAAGTTAAAATTGGAGAGCATGTCTTTGTTTCCATAAAACTACAGTATTTCAAATACTTTCACTGAAGAAGATCTAAGAAATTAACACATTTTAAGTGGTTTATTAAGCCCCAGCACGATTGGTAAATAGAAAAGAAGCACTGAAATGTATGTAGAAGTAGATTGTATGAATGAATGAATGAATGAAACAAAGTGGTATGGTGAGAAAATCCCAGGATTAAAAGTTAGGAGACCTGCATTCTGGCGCCACTCTATAATTTCATGGAATGATACTGAACAAGTTAGTGAAATGAATTATGCTTCAATTTCTTCACCTATGAAATTAGGAAACTGAGCTAGGTGATGTATAAGATTTCTACTATTGCCCTAGCTTATTTTGCTCAATGGATAGTGCATGAGCCTGTAGGCTGAAGGGCCCCAGGTTCAATTCCAGTCTAAGGCACATGCCTGGGTTGCAGGCTTGATCCTCAGTGGAGGATGTGCAGGAGGCAGACATTCTATGATTCTCTCTCATCACTGATGTTTCTATCTCTCTTTCCTTCTCCCTTATCATTAATGTTGCTATCTCTCTTTTCCTCTCCCTTCCTCTCTGAAATCAATGAAGATATATTTTTTTAAAAATAACAAAACGATTTCTACTATCACTATGATTTCATGACATAGTACCAGACAGAAGGAAAATTTCATCTTATAGATGATTTGGTGAAAAATATTATGCATAGCTCCCCTCATCAAGGCAATGAAAACAATGCTCAGTTTTTATATTAGTAACCTATATATTAGCCAATAGTTGCACTGGTCCTCTAGACATTATTTTAAAGAATTGATCATGATGATTTAATTTAGTTTATTTCATAATGCCTTCTTACAATTCTCCTCCTTTTTGAAAGTGTAGAATGTCAAGTTCAAGTCAATAGCATCATAAACAACTCCACCCTAAATCCTTTTAGTAAAGATATTGCCTTGATCAATGACACCCTCAGTTATGAGAAGGTAAGATCACAATGTCCATTATGCAGAAAAAATAAAACATCATAAACTTTGAAGAAAGGAATAAACAGTGACTTCAAGTATGTGAGATGTTTCTAGCATTCTTTGCCAATATATTCCCCTTTTAATGTGAAAATGATTTAAAGCTGATATAAAAAGTTAGTGTTTCATTATTTCCTTTTAAAAAAATTAATTAACTTTATCATTAGCATCCTGTAAATTTAAATCTTAAGACTGACCTATAAGATACACTTTCGCCAAAACCGGTTTGGCTCAGTGGATAGAGCGTCGGGCTGCGGACTGAAGGGTCCCGGGTTCAGTTCCGGTCAAGGGCATGTGCCTGGGTTGCGGGCATATCCCCAGTGGGAGATGTGCAGGAGGCAGCTGATCGATGTTTCTCTCTCATCGATGTTTCTAACTCTCTGTCTCTCTTCCTTCCTCTCTGTAAAAAATCAATAAAATATATTTAAAAAAAAAAAAGATACACTTTCAAATTAAGAATTTCCAATGAGACACAAGAGAAAATGTTGAACTTTTTTTTTCCAAAAATGTCTCTGGCTACTGACTGTCCTTAAGGGTTGCTATATCTGAACCAAATCACAATGTTCTTTTTCAAGTATTGAATAAGATTATCCTAGAAGTAACAAAGAATTCAATTTCCTATTCTCTAGTTCTTTGAAGACAGGAAGAATAATTCAGTGAGGAAGCTTCTCTTTACACATCACACTGGGATGTGTTCTAGAACATTTATATAACCCTATATAATCTACTTTTTTACTTATTTATTTATTTTATAGGGGAGGAGAGAGAGAGATTTGTTATACCATTTATGCATACACGGTTGCTTCTTGTATGTGCCTTGACCTTGAATCGAACCCCCAACCTGGGTGTATTGGAAAGGTGTTCTAACCAACTGACCTACCCAGACAGCGTCATGACCCCATATAGCCTTATATTGGTATCTTTATTTCTAAATGTAAATAAATGCATCAGTCTATTCAGAATTTATCCTGGGTCCATTTCTCCAATATTCCCTGATCTTAATGCACTTGAGGGCTTGGTTACAAAATACATGTCTAGGTATTTAATGAAACCAGTTTTTATAACTCTCCTGAAATAGATTTTCCTCACCATGTCTCAAGCTTTTAATTCAATTAGCTGAAATAATTTCTTTGGTTTACAACTACCTTTTCTCCCATTTTTCTCATCAGCAATTTGTAAGCTTAAAATAATAAATACAGGTGATAAGAGAGATTCTTTCTCCCAAATATCAAGAGCACAAAGAACATGTAACTCCTCCTTGACAACATTTTTCCACTTAAAAGAATCATGAAACACTAGTGGCCTGGTGCACAAATTCGTGCACATTGAAAGGAAATTAATTAGAATATTTTAATATCGCTATTCGCCCTTTATTTATAATAGAAGTGCCAACCAAATTCACAATCAACAAATCAAAACACATGGGTACAATTGGCACCAGCGAGAGCTTTATATGTATCACGCATGTGGGAGTCAACTTAGCCTTTTATAGATATAGAATAAATGTGCTTAATTAGACCTGCTTTCTGATTTAGCTAAACTTTTTCCAGCCCAGTGAAGCACCCCAACTTCTCTTTCAGGTAATTGGCAGTAACACTGAAGTAAATATCAACACAAAGCCAATTATTATTGTAGATCATGCAGGGAGAACAAAGGGTAAAATGTTTAACTGCAGCAGTGTTTGAGTATATTCTGTGCAGTGAGAAAACCTGAAGTCATTTTCAAGTTCCACCATTTCTTACTTCTTTTCAGTCGGGTCAAGTTTCTAAGCTTTCTAAATCTCCATTTTCCGGCTAATGAAAAGAAAATAGGATTCCACTGATTCTCCTATCTACCTAGTCCAGGACTTCTGTGAGGATCAAATGAGATCAGGCACAGGAAAATGCTTCACAGACATTTGGTTACAGTGTGAAATGTTTCCACCTGGCTATAAAGCAAGTCGTGTTCCTGAGCTGAAGAAACTGCAAGGAGGCTAGTTGCTAGGGTGAGGAAGCTGGGCATTGCTACGTGACATCATTACCTGGACGGTTGGACACTGAGTATATTAGCCTTTTATATATATAGATTAGTGGCCCAGTGCACAAAATTTGTGCATGGCGGGGGGGTGGGGAGGGTTGGTCCCACAGCCCAACCTACACCCTCTCCAATCTGGGAGCCCTCGGGGGATGTCTGACTGCCGTTTAGATTGGGCCTAAACCGGCAGTCGAATATCCCTCTTGCAGTCCAGGACTGCTGGCTCCTCACTGCTTAACTTCTTGCCTGCCGGATCGCCCCTAACCACTCTGCCTGCCAGCCTGATCGCCCCCAACTGCTACCCTGCCGGCCTGCTCTTCCACAACTGCCCCGCCTGCTGGCCTGCTCACCCCAACTGCCCCCCATACCAAGGCTGGTCACCCCTAATTGCCCCCCCAGCCAGCCTGCTCTCCCCAAACTGCCCCCCCTTCCACCCTGCTAACCCCCAACTGCACCCCCCATCAGCCTGATTATCCCCAACTGCCTCCCCTGCCAGCCTGATTGCCACCAACTGCCACCCCCTTCGGCCTGATTGTTGCTCCCCCCTGCCACCCTGCTTGCCCCCAACTGCCCCCACCTGCTGACCTGCTCGCCCCACCTGCTGACCTGTCCCCCCTACCGGTCTGCTTGCCCCCAACTGCCGTCCTGGTCACCCACAACTGCCCCCCCCCTCTGGCCTGCTCACCTCCAACTGCCCCCCCTTGCTGGCCAGCTCGCCCCAAACTGCCCCCATGTGCTCACCCCCAACTGCCCTCTACTGCCAGCCTGATCACCCCTAGCCACCTCTGCCTCAGCCCCACCACCATGGCTTTGTCCAGAAGGTCTCCCGGAAGGTCTCCTGGTCTAATTAGCATATTACCCTCTTATATATATAGATCACCTTACCCCTGCTAGGAGATGAGCAAAGAGAGACTTGCAAAGGATCTTTTTACAGGAAAAAACTTAATCTGTTAATATATTCTATAACCAAAAGCAAAATTTCTTGGCTGCTTCTCCAATTATTCAATCCCACTATTTTTAGGAACTGTGGCACAATTTTGTGTCATTAATTGTACTGTACACCAAGTTTCATATTCTATGGGCAATGTGTGGGATTAATAAAAGCTATACAATTATTTTCTCACTGCTTAAAAAATTATAGGTATAACAGCACTTTTTTAAAAAGCAACTAAAAAGACAATTCATTTGGATATTCTTTATGGTTTTATGGTATTTCATTATGAAGGATATCCTATCCCATATTTTAGGGAACTAAGAAAAGTAGCTCAGAAAGACAGGCTCTTAGGTTCTCTAAATTCCAGGAGTATATACGATGAACAATAATGACAATTCAACATGTATATTTGATTTTTTCATTTATTCCTGCTTCCTTCAAAAAACTAAGTGATGCACACATAAGAAATCTAAATGCATCTATTGATATGTGGGCAGAAAACTGATTAGTCACTCATTTCCATCCATCAAGTTATTTAAAGTTCTTAACAGATTTCTGATATAGACCAATCCGATTTTTTGAGACACACTCAACTGAAACTAGTGAGTACTACACATTTGGGGTACTAAAGTAACTCTCAGTCTAGTATTACAGGCATGGTCATTTACTCACTGTATAAGTAGTGAGGTAAATGGTGAATTATACAGTTATAGTCTTGGCAATAATGGGGTAATAGTTTATCTGTTTTTCTCACTGGAGAAAATACAGTGCCCTAAGGTACATTTTGGAAATCCACAGGGAACATTTCTACCTTGTAGCAGAATTACTCTTGAGCACTTATTATTGAAAATTGTATTATATAAGTATATTTTAAAATAGTTTTATTTTAGTCCCCCTTATATTAAAGTTAAGGGATCATATTAATTTTTTAAATAATATAGACAGGTCATATATCTAAAGATTGCATGTTTAGATAGCAACAGCACATTACAAAATGTTTATTATAAAAAGAGTATTTATGGTCTAGGAGTGAGAACCACAAATCTAGCGGGACAGACATGTAAACATATAAAGTTACAGTGTGAAACATACTAAATGCTAACACATCTCTATATACAAACTGCCAAAGGGACACAAAATATGGAGGAATTAAGAGATACATTACAGAAAAGCAAATAAGACAAACAAAAATTCATAGACACAGACAGTAGTATGGTGGTTACCAGAAGAAAGGGGATAGGGAGTTGAAGGTTGAGGAGGTCAAGTGTATGGTGTCGGAAGGAGATGTGACTTTGGGTGTTGGACACACAATGTAATATACAGATGGTGCATCACAGAATTGTACATTTGAAACTTACATAATTGTATGAACCAATGTCACCCAAATAAATTTAATTTTTAAAAGGGGGCTTTGAAAGGTAAGTAGAGATTGCCAGCTAGAGAAACGCAAAGGCCAGCCGAGGCTGGGGACAAACAGCAGAGGCACCAATTTATAGGAGAAACATAAAGAACAAACAGTTGAGCCAGAAATTGAAGTTAATTTGTGGGGCTGGCACTAGTGCCCGTACTTCCTTCTAAGAAGTTTCATGCTTATCAGGTACCCAATAGCAGAAAGCCATCGAATTGCATAGTAATTTATCTGTTCATTTCTGATTTCAAAAATATGTAAGTATGTTCAATTTTTTTTTGCCAAAGAAATAATTATTAGATTCTTGATACTTATATTTTGCTACTATATTACTTCAAAGGCTTAGTTATTGGCTGCAGGCTTTTAAAATACCTTAAATGTTCAAAGCAAGCCTATGGTTTTGAATGCAAATAAAAAGGAAACCAAAAAAAGGGAAAATGAGTTTAAATATACAGTGTTATTTCAAAAATATGCCTTTGAAATTGCTACTCCATATGAAAATTCAACCAATTTTCTTGATTTAAATACATATTTGTTTAACTTTTCAATTTTATCTTGTTGCTTCCTTTGTAGCAAAAGGTGTCCCTTTCGAAAGTTAAACTTCATTTTGACGTTTCCAGAGGAACGTGTTTATTAAACATTTATTGGAGATAGCCAAAATCTTTTAGTTCTCTTCCGTGGTAGATAAGAAAGTGGGGTGAGAACACAACGGAGTTCTTCATCAGAAGATACTCATGTAACATTTTACTTGCATCAAACCCAATGGCGCCAAGCAACGACATTAAAGTATTAACAAAAGGGCTTCTTTCTTCCTTCTCATCTCAGATTGTAGGTTGGAGCGGCTGCTGGAGTTTTGCTGCAAACAAAGGAGGCTCTAAAGTGATGGATTCCTTTTTGTTTTATCACTGTTTTCTCAAACCAGACCGATGAACTCTCCACCCCTAACCCTTAACACCAGGCTGACCCTCTCACAAACTAATCACTGTAGGGCTCATAAAAGCGAGTTGTAAAACGCCCACAGTTGTCCAGTCCAGGGGATAACTCAGAACCCTCCCAAGTGTCTTGCCTTTTCCTGACACCAAACACTTCCACCTTCTATCATCGACCTTGGCCAGGGCATCCTCTGTGATTTCGGTCATCGTGACTTTCCACTCCTGACTTGAACTTTCACACAGATCTCAGCTTAAGCGGTCATGGCAGGTTCGCGTGAGAGCTCTGATATTTCTGCAGCCCAACCGGACCCTCACTGTACAGAGTCCTTTGACACTCACTCCAGTACTGAGAAGTAAGCCTTCGTCTTTTCTGGGGTGATGGACTGACTGAGACAGTATGTGTGTGTAAATACACACTATACAAGTCAGTTTTCATTTGGAGAGTTACTGGCCATCAAATACCAACCAAAATAACACAGCGGTTAGATCTGCAACGGAAGATGGTTACCCAACATTTATGAAGTTGTCAGGTATTCTCCTGTTTTGCCGAGGCTGGTCTAGATTGCTGCTATAACCCTAATGACATAGAGCCCTACGGCATACACCCATCTGCTATACGAGGCCCAAACGAAGCAAAACAAGGGGCTTGGCAGGAATTCCATGTGATGCTTATCCTCATAGGGCCTAGGCCAGTGATGGCGAACCCGTGACACACGTGTCAGAGATGACACGCAAACTCATTTTTTTTGGTTGATTTTTCTTTATTAAATGGCATTTAAATATATAAAATAAATATCAAAAATATGTCTTTGTTTTACTATGGTTTTACTATGGTTGCAAATATCAAAAAATTTCTATATGTGACACAGCACCAGAGTTAAGTTAGGGTTTTTCAAAATGCTGACACGCCGAGCTCAAAAGGTTCGCCATCACTGGCCTAGGCCAAGGCAGCTTTTTGAGCAGAATTAACCTGTTTGATGTTAATTATGTGAATCTTGACATGAAGTTAGAAAAATCCAATCCTGTGTGCATCTTTAAAATTAATTTTCTATGTCTAGTACTGCACTCACTCAATTGTTTTATAATTATAAGCTTTACATTATGAATATGATGATTAAAGGAGGTTAGGTTACATGAGTTCAGTGAAAGCATCCCATAATATCCTGATACCATGACCTTTCCTAGCTCTCGGGCTCATGATCACAACAACTAAGACATGGGCCAATGTTCCAGAGAAGGGCTCTGTTCTTGCAACTTCTCCACATGTGTAGACAACATCAGCAAGCAGGCCCAGGAAAGCAAGGCAGGCTTTTTCTGTATCCTCTTCCCCTCAGCAACGTCCCCCTAAAATAAGTGCATAATCTATTCTATAAATAACTAGGGATGCAGTCAGCTGTGCTCTGAGGTAGCCCACTGCCTAAGGCATATTCATATTGTACAAACAAGTCTTTGAGGTTATTTTTATTTTCAGAAGTTCTCAAATCACTCTCAAGAATGAATTGGAAAGATCCTTGGATTCATCAGTTATATTTTCCTGTTACTCTGGGGAAGTTGCGAGAAGGGAAAACCCACATTTCTGCCTCCTTGTCGTTTCATCCAACTTCTGCTGCCAATCGCAGAGAAGCTGTCAGAGTAATTGGCCTGGCACAGGAAGCTGTGATGCAAGGCGGGCCACAGGAGGAAGGAGGGGCTGCCAGGAGGGTCCGCTTTCATGCTGTACAGGTTGTACAGCCAGGACAGCCTTTGGGCCAAGGGTCCTCTGAAGCTGGCATGCGGGAAGGGAGCGTGAGAAGGAGCCATTCTTCCCTGTGTTGTAAAACGGTGGCAGAGTACACTGAAGGATTTATGACAACCCACATTCCCCATTTCCCTTGTATATGTTGATGGGGGTGGTGGGCAGTAACAGACCCAGATATGTTCTCACAGTCATGTACTAATGTTTACCCATATCACACCACCCAATATTTAAGATTAAAAAATCTCCTTCTGCCTATGGGAAAATACAAGTTCTTTAAGTAGTGCTCAGTGTTAACAGAATAACCTCTCTCCCACACTTACTTTGCTGTGTTATTACATTACTGCAGACAAAGATGGCTTCTGGTTTACCTCCCTTAAAGCCATTGTTTTGTTTGCTCTTATGCATTCCAATAATAGAGTCCACATTTTAATGCCATTTATATCAGTCAAAAGAATAATCAGGAAAACAATTTATGAATCATTAATTAGGCCTCATATCATATTAGAAACGAGCTGTTTCTAATCTACAGAGGCCAGGATAACATGGATTTCCAAGTGAAAAGGGGCATGGAGCAATTAAAGAAACTGACTGATGGAAGAATTGATTGCTTATCAATGACTATATCCATCACTGATTTGACTCCACTGCACTTCTCTAAAACTAGGACAATTAGTCTGGCTGGTGTGGCTCAGTGGTTGAGCAGTGTGGCTCAATGGTTGAACATCAACCTATGAACCAGGAGATAGAATCCCACTTGCCCAGGTTTCGGGCTCAATCCCCAGTAGGAGGGCGTGCATGAGTCAGCTGATCAATGATTCTCTTTCATCATAGATGTTTCTATCTCTCTCCTTTTCTCTCTCAGAAATCAATAAAAAAATTTTTTAAAAAAACAGGACAAATAGAGATAAATGTATCATAACAATATAATATCTCAGGACATATGGTTAATTTTGAATAGGAAAAAATTTTCTGTTCATGGGAAGATTAAAGTTGTATCTAAACTTACCTTCATTCTAAGCTCACATAACAACAATAAAATGGAAAATCTGATTATCCTATCCATACCTAAATGATGAAGACAGGAAAACTATAGTAGTAATTAGTTAATATTTGTATTTCATTATCTATTTTTTTTACTGAATTTTATTCAGCCTAATTCTAAAATAAAGGAGGAGATTTTAAAAGGTAAAATTATTGAGGGATGGTGACATGATCCCATGTTTCCAAATGGCAGCAAAGGCCACATTGGGAATATTTAAGCTAAGCCACAGCTAGGCTTCCTCTTGTCCTTCTTATCTGCCTCCAGCCCAGAGAAAGACTGTTGCCGGAGAAGATGCTCTGGACAGACACCCAGACAAGTACAACTGTGAATAACATCACTACTCACAATTTCCAAGCTTCCACAGAGATGGGAATTTCATTTGAATATGGAGAACATTCTTAACCAGGACCCTTAATTCTAGTTGTGCTTCTAGCATCAGCTCTGTGATCACTAAGCTTTCATCTACAATAAAGGTGGTAGAATAGATAGATGTTCTCTGCAGTCTTTTACAGATCCGAAGTACTTTACTTATTTTCGAAACTCCCAATTCTTTATCCCAACCACAAAATGCAAGATAGAGATGCTAATTATTGCTACAATGGCAAGCATGTTACAATATAGATATATCAAAATAATGTTATACATCTTAAATTTACACAGCATTATATGTCAAATACATTTCAATTTTTTTAAAAAAAAGGAATTCCGAGTGTTTACTGAAATCAGAGAAAATCTGGAAAAAGTTCTAACTTAGACCTACTAAATCAGGACCTCCTACTATGACCACTCTGAATAAGCTCCTAAAAGATCCCAGATGGTCCTGATAATTCACCAGGTAATCCTGACAATGTCAGCTACTACATCAGATCCCTGATTAGAAGCTCCTCGAGGGCAGCACTAATCTCCTGTGTCTGCTTGAATCATTATGGAGGGCTTGGGATATTAGAGGCACTCAATAATTTAGCTGCCTGATGATTAAATATATGCCAAACATAACTTGCACATTTTTTTGGTTGTTACTGGACTCTACTGAAAGAGAAAGAGGTTATGCAATAAAGGCAAAAGGGTGTGTTTATTTAATTTCATGTAATTATAAATACACAAAACTGACCTCAGCTTCAACTAAACAGCCAGAGATATAAATCAGAAATTAACTATGGAATTAACATAAACTTTGAGTTCATCCTATTTTTTTGAATGACTCATTCTCATAGGCATTGGTTTTAGAATTTGTTTTATTAATTTGACCTACAGAGTTTATTAGTTTTACAGTTTGTCACTATAGAGGACACACTTCTAGGTAAAATGGAGCATTGAAGAGAAATATTCCCATGGATTCAACACATGGGTCATTCTGATTTTTTTTTTTCATTATGTCATTCGCTATTCTTTCTTGTTTTGTTTGTTTTTCAATTGCTGATTAAATGAATCTTCAAAAAATAAACTGATGTAAATTTGCTTCTGAATTAGATCCCTGTTTAGAATTTAGCAACAATGTCAAACATTTCCTACTAGGAAGCTATTAATTCTGGAAGCAGAGGCTCAAAGTGAAGAAAGGAGGTTGTGTATCAGTGTGTTTATTGCATTAGGATGTGAAATGTGCTCCTTTGCATTTAAATGGACAGAAAAAGACCAAAGCATTAACTTGGGGTTCATTAAAAGTAAGCAGGGGCCTGTCCATTCATTACATTCCCCCCAAAAATCCCCTCTGGTGAAAACCGAAATCACTAGCACAAACAGCTGGGTGTGTGTGAGGCCATGCTGCCGGAATGCCATTGTTTGCTAGGTTTAATGTCACTTTTGTACTATTATATGCCACAGAGAGAGATGCTGAGCTGCATCCAACAGGGTGGCTAACATTCTGTAGCTAATTGCATACAGCTCCATGGCAGCACTAAAGGAAGGACGACCCTGCATATGTCTCAGGAGGGAATAGAAAGATATTTTGTTTATAGTCACCCATCTGTCTAGTGACAATAAAATTACATATGAGTACAAACCAGTTTAGTGCGTCCTTCAAGAATGATTTCTCATTATATTCATTCTATCAGCTACCACTCAGATACAGGTTACTCGAAACTGTTTCTGTCTTCTTTACTAACAATAATATATCTGATATTCTAAGATTTCAGCCAAAGTAAAGCCCTTCTAATAGGCTCCATAACCATACAGAGAATATTGCTTTGTAGAATAAATGCTGAAATCAAGTAAAAAAATTTTTTTAAAAAGGTACGGGAGAGGCAAAAACAAAATCAAATGCTACGTTTAAACTCTAGCTGTGCTAATAGAACGCACCTTCCTCCTCCTCCTTCCCCTCCTCCTCCTCTTCTTCTTCTTCTTCTTCTTCTTCTTCTTCTTCTTCTTCTTCTTCTTCTTCTTCTTCTTCTTCTTCTTCTTCTTTCTCTCTCTCTCTCTCTCTCTCTCTCTCTCTCTCTCTCTCTCTCTCTCTCTCTCTCTCTCTCTCTCTCTCTCTCCATGTCCTCTGGAGAAGAATAAAAAAATAATGATACAAAGAAAATTTTAAAAATAATAAAATACTGAAACATTACTAGAGCCTTACAAACCAAGAAAGGATGATGGAAAAACAGAAGAAGCAAACTAATGGTAGATAATTCAACTTCAAAGTAGCAGAATCTCTACTTCTCTTAGGGCCGTGGCCGGCAAACTGCGGCTCGCGAGCCACATGCGGCTCATTGGCCCCTTGAGTGTGGCTCTTCCACAAAATACCGACTTCTGCGCATGAGTCACGAAGTTTCAATCGTACGTGCACGCCCGCATGTGGTATTTTGTGGAAGAGCCACACTCAAGGGGCCAATGAGCCGCATGTGGCTTGCGAGCCGCAGTTTGCCGACCACTGTCTTAGGGCACCTGAAACTCTCCTGCTAATACAAATCTTTCTTTACATATTGTATCTGACCTATTTGAGGGCAGTGTCTATGTCCAAATCATGTGTTCCACCCAAAGGCTATTCCACCTCAACCATTTCTTAAAGTAGCGATTGTGAACTTTTTTCATCTCATGGCACACAAAGTAATTACTAAAATTCTGTGGCACAACAAAAAAATATATTTTTTTGCTAATCTCACAAAAAATAGTTATAATTTTTTCATTCACAGCAGACAGCTATTGTTGTATTGGCTGTTGTCATTGTTTTTGACAACCTAAGGGAAAAGAGTTCTGTGTCTCTGACTAAATAGTCAGGTGTTACATGTTTTAAAAATGCTTATGGCACACCAGTGTAATGTAGCACACCAATTGAAAACTGCTGATTTAGAATGTGTTAATTTGTTAGATCTTCTTCAGTAAAAGTATTTGAAATACTTTAGTTTTATGAAAACAAAGACATACTCTCCAGTTCTGGCCAGTTTTCTCAGTGGTTAGAGCATTAGCCCACAGACCAAAGGGTCATGGGTTTGATTCCCAGTCAAGGGCACGTACCTCAGTTGCAGGCTAGGTCCCTGGCCTTAGTTGAGGCACATGGGGGAGGGAAGCAATTGATGTTGTCTCTCTCTCTCACACACTCACATCAATGTTTCTCTCTCTCTCTCCTCTCTCTCTCTCTCTCTCTCTCTCTCTCTCTCTCTCTCTCTCTCTCTCTCTCTCTTCAATCCTCCCTCCCTCCCCTCCACTCTCTCTAAAAAATTCACTGGAAAAAATATATTTGGGTGAGGATTTAAAAAAGAGACATACTCTCCAATTTTAATTTGCTCAACTTGAATATATACCTTTTGATAAATATGTATGAATATGTACGGGATATATTTCAAAGCTTTATTTAGAGAAGCCCTACTAAAGAAAAAGATCCACTTTCCAATGTTTGGAAAAGATCATAAAGCAATAAGGCAATCCTCCAACTGATGTTTTAACTGGTTCCTTACCAGTGACGATGTTGATCAGCAATGTAATTTAACTGGACATGAGCATGCATGTCTGTTCTATGAAATGTAATAAGATACTTAACTATAATGCTTTCTAATTATCTTGAAACCTAAAAATTACATAATGGACTATTCTTTTCCATTCCTCATTGAATGTTATGATTAATTATTGATTGAATATGAATGTTTCTAAAATTTTATTTCAAATTAGGACTCTATCCCATTTACCTTAAAATTTGACATTAGCTTTTTTTATTGATTTAATGTAACTCTTCATAATTTTTAATGTGGGTGTTTTCTATATTTACATTAATGAATCTACTGCCACGAAATAACTTAATGTCTATATTATTATCCAGTCTGTAATTCTGTGAAGTCATTGGCAATGATGCTGTCATAGTTTATTAAATAGTACTAAAGAAAAAAACATCCAACTTATGAACCATTGGGTTTCGTGCTATGTTTCTAGCACAAAATCTTATAAAGACATAAAGATTCTGTGCATTTGTATATCTTAAAATTGTCATGTCATGCTATTAGTATTAACAGAGGGAACACAATTTTTAGAAACACATTAAACTTATATGTCTAGAACTATTTCTAAAGAATGGGTGGTGTCAAAGGAGGCCTAGTAAAGAGTAAGCACTCCACCACCACCCACCAGTGACAAGGCTGCTCCTCCCTACTCTACACGGTGACAGTGGAGGCCATAGGGGGAGCCAGAACTCCCAGCCATCATATACCATGCGAACACTACTCAGAAAGTAAACTTCAGAGCAAAGAAAATGACCAAACACATTACATAATTATAAAAGGGTCATGAAGAACATATATCAGTCCTAAATGTGTATGCATCAAACAACAGAATTGCAAAATATGTGCAACAAAAACAGAACAGAAAGGGAAAATAGACAATTGCAGTCAGAAACTTCAACAACCATCTCTCAACAATTAGCAGAACAGCTAGACAGAAAATCAGCAAGGATACAGAAGAACTCGATAACACTATCAAACAAATGATCTAATTCACATTAATTAAACATTTCACCTGCCCTGACTGGTTTGGCTCAGTGGATAGAGTGTCTGCCTGCGGACTGAAGGGTCCCAGGTTCGATTCCAGTCAAGGGCATGTACCTTGGTTGTGGGCACATCCCCAGCAGGGGTTGTGCAGGAGGCAGCTGATAGATGTTTCTCTCTCATCGATGTTTCTGACTCTCTATACCTCTCCCTTCCTCTCTGTAAAGAATCAATAAAATATATATTAAAAAAAAAACATTTCACCCAACAACAACACAATACACATTCTTTTCAAGTACCCAGAGTACATATACCAAGCTAGACCATATCCTGGGCCATAAAACAGGAAAAAGAAAAAGAAACAACTCAACAAATTTAAAAGAATTAAAAACATTCAGGGTGTATGCTCCAACCCCAATGGAATCAAACTAGAATTCAACAACAGAAGGATAACAGGGAAAAAACCTCTAATCCCTAGTTGCAGGGTAACTGTTGCATAATTAATGCTACTTTTCAGGAAGAGCTGAAGTTCGTTCTGACATTAAGTTAAAAAGTAAGCTCCTACAGTAGGGACTCCGAATATGCAGTTCTTTCTCACTTAGATTCCACTACTGGAAACTCAACTAAGCAATGCAATATTTTCAGAGGTGATAAAATTTTAAGGTTGAAAAGGATAAATAATGAATAAGCTCCCCAAGGGTTTGGATGTTTCTTTTGTAATCACAGTACATTCCCAGTGTGAAGAACAGTGTCCACTGTATCTTAGAGACAGTCAATATTTGCTAAATGAATAACTGAAGGAATTAAAAATTGGAAGCGGTACAAACAGTACAAATTAAAAGAATAGAGTAAGAGTTTATATAAATGTTTGATTTACTTGATATTAGTAAAGAAACATATATAAATCACAGCAAAAATTATGGGGGGGGGGCAGAAAAACTGCGAGTGAAATTTGGCTTAAGAACAAATATGACAAATTCTTGCTCAGGCTTGTCAGGTCCCTGCTGTATTCCAAACCCACTCAACTACATGGATTACAGGTCCCTGGCAATCTGCTCTATGTGAATAAGATTCTTTCCCTATTACAAGAGTTACAGAAAATAAGCTGTAAATAAACTAATGTTAATGAAAAGTGGATTGGAATACACAATAAAAAGACTGGAAAAATGCAGGTGGCTTATTTTAGAAAGTTAAGTAATTTAATACAAGTGATAATTTCTAAAAAGGAAATTGAGCTCCAATGAAGCATGCATGTCCTTTTCTACATTATCTGCAACAGTGCATGTAATTTGCACACATTTAATTAACTAATAAAACTCCTATCATCAACATCAGGTTTGGAAATGTCATTGTTGATAACATGCTGTTCCATCAGGCTGAGTTGATTGTTTTTTGTTTGTGAACACTAAAGTACGTACCCAAAGGTGCTGTCTAACACTGCTACTTGCTTTCAAATATTTCTTGACATATTTAAAGTTTGTTGGGGGTATCCACATAGGATAGAATTTATAGAAATCTCTAAATACCCTGCCCTAAATAAACCATGATTCAAAGGAAAACTGGGGCATATAAAGAGAGCATGATTACCGGGGGCTTCACTCAACCACAGACTGTGTTCTGCTGGAGACAAATCAGGTTGCCAGTTTGACTAGAGATAACATAGTGTGCCTCTTGCTTCACAACATGGATTGCTTCTATCCTTGTTCCTTGACACAGAACCCTATTAGGAAACTAATATTATTATGAAACTAATCTTGAAGACATTGGATAAGTATGAATAATATCTTTCCACCTATATTTCCTATACCATGGTAAGTTTTTTTATGTATTGAAATCCTATTTTTCTCTGAAACTGAAATAATCAGAAGAGCCCTTTGTTCTCTATATTGTCTCATGGATATAGTGTTATCTTTGTCCAGAAAGAAATTTTGGTTGGAATCTGCCAGGTAAAGAGATAGAAGGTGATGCCATACATAGTCATCTATCCAACTGCCAAGTCAGAAGGATAATTGTTCTCTTAATATATACATATCTATCTATCTATATCTACTGAGATATAGATATAGATGATATACATATAGATGATACACATATAGATACAGATATAGATATGTGTATGTGTTTCATTGTTGAGAATTAAAGATTTTAGCTCTTAACTCTCTAGGAGACTGATTTAAAAGCAGTCATATTTCGCCCTAGCTGGTTTGGTTCAGTGGATAGAGCTTTGGCCCTCTGACCTAAGAGTCCTGAGTTTGATTCCAGTCAAGGACACACACCTCAGTTGCAGGCTCCTCCCCAGCCTGGGTCTGGTTGGGGCTTGTGTAGGAGGCAACCAATCGATGTGTTTGTCTCACATTGATAGTTCTCTCTGTCTTTCCCTCTTTCTTCCGCCAGAGGGTAAAGGAGGCCAGAGGGAGGTCAATGGGAGAAAAAAAGGAGACATATGTACTACTATTTGTAATACTTTAAACAATAAATAAAAATATTTTAAAAATCAATGAAAAAATATCCTCAGGTGAGGGTATTAAAAAAAACACACACACAAAGAAGTATAAATGCAATGGACTAAAATTCATCCAATTTGTTAAATATTCATGAGCTCATAATGATAAAAAAAAATAAAGAAGCCCCTTGAGAGAATCCTAGGAACCAACTGGTAAATAAAGGAAAAGAATCAAACCTTTAACTTACTTTTATAAAATATAAATAAAATAAAAGCAGTCATATTTCAAGTAGTAGGCAAATGATAATGTTTATTAAAACCTTACTGTGTACAAGAGAATGTGATTGTTGCTGTGCACTTGTTTCTGTTGTTGATTTTTAAAGACAAAATATTTGACTACAAGTGTTGTAGTAAGAGAGTAGGCTTGGAAATGAGAGTTTGAGAATTAGATAGAGAGTCTGCAAAGCCAGATCAATAGAGCTTGACACAACTAGATACGAGAAAGAATAATCCAAAAGAATTCTGCTGCCAATAACAGAGATCGGAAAACCCCAAGTACTGATTTCATGTTAGGTGTCAGGAAAGGATGTCTGAGAAATCACAAGTTTGTTTTGGAGGAATGAACTTGCAGCTGACTATAGGAGGTCCTAATGAAGATGTGCCACAGGAAGTCAACATATTGGTCCATGGCCTAAACATAAGGGTGCTTGTCATTAACCTCGTGTGTGTGTGTGTGTGTGTGTGTGTGTGTGTGTGTGTGTGAATTGACATATATATTGTTTTAAATTTCAAAGGTAGTTCAGGTAGTTCATTTATTTCAAACAAGATTCACTTAATTCATAGTGTTTACTATTCCATCACTTGCTAATGGAATAAAAGGGGGGGAAATACTAATAAATGTCATAACACAGCAATGTGTAGCACAAATAATTAACCCTGGAAAGCAATTTTATTAATATATTTCCTACATGAAAAGTAAAAACAGTAAAATTGCCTTCACTTTTGAAAAATTATTGACTTACTATGTATCACTGTGATTTTCTTACTAGCTGCTCTAGTTATATGACACAAATTCTCCATGAACTTTGCTGTTCAGCTCCAATTCCTGCACATAATGATTAAACCAAATTTTTTTCTTTTCATTCAACAAGAGTTATCTCTTTGGAAATTTTATCAGTGATATTTACTAAGGCACAAAAACCACTGACATCATTTAGTGCTTACAAAATGTCTCAGTAGAGATGCTAGTAAATTTCGTAATCACTTAAGAAATAGCCATTCATCAGTATAATTTTAATTCCTAACTTTCCTGACCTCTCTTTTCACCTAAAAATGAATACTTGCACTGTTAGGCTCAAGTCAGTGGGGTGAGAGAATCTTGGAGACTCGCATTTGTACTTGCTAAGCAAAGCATTTATTTAAAAAAATGCAAGACGCTAAAAATGTTAATGGCCACTTGAGTACTCCCTGAAGAAACATTTATTTAGGACAAAATGTACCACAGTTGCTTCCTGAAGATTAGTAAAGTAAGTTAGGACATTAGAAAATCTCTTCTATGCAAGACCAAAAACCTTTCTTTATTGATAAAGTCACTTCCAAATCCTATTACCTCTTACTTCACTCAACTCAATTAATCTCATATTTATTTGAAATTTATTAAGTGTCTATTAGTATTCCCAGCTGATCTCTATCATACACTGTGTTATTTGTTATTTTTTAAATATATTTTATTGATTTTTTACAGAGAGGAAGGGAGAGGAATAGAGAGCCATCAACATTGATGAGAGAGAAACATTGATCAGCCCCGTCCTGCACACTCCCTTCTGGGTATGTGCCCGCAACCAAGGTACATGCCCTTGACCGGAATCGAACCTGGGGCCCTTCAGTCCGCAGGCCGACGCTCTATCCACTGAGCCAAACCGGTCAGGGCATGTGTTATTTTTTAAATAAAAGTGACTAAGATAATAGATAATATATTTATGCACCTTTCCCTTGAAGTTATTTGGTCCTGATATTGCAGAAAATGGTTCCTCCCACCCTCATGCTCTCCCCTTTATTGGGTTTATAGCCCTTAGGGATTAAAGAGACTCAATCACAGGTAATATCTTTTTGTGCAGAAGCAGAGTGTATATTGGATCCACTGGAAACTTAAAAGCACAGGATTTGGTTGAGAAGAACTAAAACATGCTAAACAGTGGTGGCTCCAGAACTACCCTCTCGGAAAAGGTCAGGAAATCTGATGTGTAGAGGCACCGGGGGCATCCAGTGACCATGCACAGCAAGCACAGGGGTTTCACTTTGATTATTTACTTGTAGTGGCCTCTGGAAGGAAACGGGCAGGGCTACTACGGAGCTACTGGACCCCCAAAGCATCCCCCACTGCACCGCAAGAGCAAAGGTTATTAGTTACCTTATTTAGAACAAAAACAAGGCTGTCCTTTAACTGATAATTCACCAGTTATTAATGCTTGAGATGTGACATAATCATCTAGAGTCACAGAGGGAAGATGAGCCATGGAGAGTGAACAAAACCCTCAGCTGCAATTCTTCAGGTGGACCATCTCTGTCTTCTCTCAGAATTCCACCAGTTGTGACTGGCCACCTAGAATGGCCACCTAGACTGGCGGCATCGTGAAAGAACGCTGGCCCAGGACTCTGCAACCTCCTTTGTCCTTACCAAAGTTGGGTCTTAATGCCAGAGTCTTCAGCCTGATCGCTACTGCTGTTCCTGTAGGTTTCATCCATCTGTCTGCTAGCATTTGCACAATCCTACATCTCATAACAGAATAAAAGGCATTTCTACAAGCAGCAAAATCGAGATTCTTTTCAGTTACATTTTGTGGAATCTTTAAATACTTTTTTTTTTCATTTTCTGAATATATGTAGCATCTTCTCATTGTAGAAGATTTGAAAAATACAAAAAAAAAAGTATCTATTTAACCTCATGTAGTCCCACAACCCAAGGATAACAATTTTTAAGTCGAGTCTACATCTCATTTATATCTATGGCATAATGCTTATTTCCATAGATATGGTGCTTATGTCTCAGGCCAATCACACAGCAGAAAAGGAAACTCTTATCTCAGGAGACTAGAAAAGAATTAGAGGCAAAGGTAAGAAAATCAGGCTGCCAGGATCCTCCTCACTTGAGTTGAACATGTTGGGAATGTGGCGGGAACAGACAGAAGCCACGTCCTTTTGAAAATTTCCCATATTTGAAACTCTGGTTGGAAACCTCCTATGGCCCAGGCACTGCAGGACAGTTTCAGAAGTTCAAGCACATATAAAGTCTTCCCCATAAAGTCTGGATTCTGGTGGGAACCAAGGACACTGCAGCCTAGGGTTAAGGGATGTCCTCCCAAAATGTATAGAGACCTTAACAGCTGATATCACTTAATTTTCACTCCTTTTCAGGTTAAACTGATTTAAAATAATGGGTGAAGCCAGACAAAGCTTCAAACAACAAAAATGTATCCTAAAGTGCCACCGGACTTTTTTTACAGGGATACATGGAAGATAAAGTTAATGGTACAAAACCGGCAACTGGCAACACATTGAGAGCAAATACAAAACAAAATGCTTCTTGATGCTTGTGATTCCATTGCTTCGTGTTATCAGCAGTGCCTAGACCAGAACGGTCATCAGTTTGAAAACAGGCATTGACAAAAAAAATTTCATTTCGGTAGATTCTTTCAAATTTTTTAAATGAACTGTAATGTTATAAACAATGACCTTATAACATTCAAAGTGTTAATACATTTTTGTGGGACACCCTGTATAAGTCATGGCCAGGTATCAAGATGGGATCTGTAGGACCACGCCAGAGGTTGACAGCAAGAGAGACACCAATTTGAAGATTTCAAGAAAAAACAAAAGCAAGATTTCAGAGGATACAATCAGACCAAACACTCCACAGTAGATATAGCGCCCACACCCCAGAACCACAGCACCAGTCACACAGTGGACAAGACACAATCAAGGGACCTCCACAACCCTCTAGAGGGACTCCTAAGTCTTCCCCCATACACAGATCTTGGGAAGGGAAGAAGGAGAGGAGTAACTGTGATAGGGAGTGGAACTATGACTTTACTGGATAATTATCCAATAGAAAGTGTTTGGAAATCAAAAGCTACTTTGGAGGAGAATTCAGCAACTTGAGTCATGTTCCATCTCACTTCCACCACCTCTACCTAGATTCTGTTCCCCTGAATATTTAATTTGTAGGCGTGTTCAGTTTTTATTCAGATACACATGTACACACTGCACAGCAGTAATCTCATATTTCATAAATCTATTTTATTATTGTATGTGTATACATGTCCTTGAATTGTACTAACATTTGAGCTATTGCAAACTGACCTCTCATTCTGTGTTGCTCTCCATGCCTTGTTTTTGTATGTCTTCTTTTTTTTTTTTTTATTGCTTCTCTCACCTACTCATAAATCCATTCTCAAGCCCTGGACACCTGTACTGAGGGCCACAGCCCATACTGGCACCCCTGACTCCTGTCTCCTTTGCCATCCATTTTGATTTTACACATTGGCAGATCCATGTTCCAGGCCAGTCTCCAAATCCCTACTGCAACCTTATGCTTGACTATTCTGATTCTCTAAGTGGTTTTCACTCTGGGGTTTCAATGAACCTTCTGCTCTCTAGTTTTTGCTCACTGGGAGACACTCTTTATCCTGCTCTGATGTTTTTAAATTGGAGACAGTAGCTTCTGAAATGATGGTCCTTTTCAGACTCCCACTAGGAGCAAGAAATTTTCTGTACAGTAATGTTTCTAAATTTCTCCTTTGAAAAATTTTCCTCTTTTCCCAATAACATGGGGTAAGCAGCAAAAATTCTGTTTAACACAGGAGCAGAGGAGGGAGAACAGCTGGCATTTTGACTGTTTCTTTTCCAACAACATGTTTAAAGCTTTTAAAATGTTTTTTTCTTGCCCTATTACTT
This sequence comes from Myotis myotis, assembly GCF_014108235.1. Taxonomy (NCBI): domain Eukaryota; kingdom Metazoa; phylum Chordata; class Mammalia; order Chiroptera; family Vespertilionidae; genus Myotis; species Myotis myotis. The sequence continues at coordinate 43,070,454 of NW_023416335.1, forward strand.
GTCATTTATTCAAGATAGTAAAGCATATAAAGAAATAAAATGTGCAAGACATTTGGCATCAACTGCATCAAAGACAATGACATACTATATATACTATGTTTGCTATGCTCTAGGCCAGCCGTGGGCAAACTACGGCCCGCGGGCCGAATCCGGCCCGTTTGAAATGAATAAAACTATTGAAAAAAAAAGACCATACCCTTTTATGTAATGATGTTTACTTTGAATTTATATTAGTTCACACAAACACTCCATCCATGCTTTTGTTCCGGCCCTCCGGTCCAGTTTAAGAACCCATTGTGGCCCTCGAGTCAAAAAGTTTCCCCACCCCTGGTCTAGGCTCATCCTACCTTCTTCCAAATAAGTCATCATCCAGATAACCTCAGGCTCAGACCTGTCATGCTATCTTGAAATGTTTACTAACATTTATAGTCAGCTTTTGAATTCGTGTATCCAATGTCTCAGAAAAGTTTTCCATGTTTCAAAAGCACTTCAAAATGTACTTAATAGTATTTAAACTCCAGACATAATACCACTTTAATATGTAACCCTGCTGCAGGTTGCATAGTCAAGTATTTTCATATCAAATATACTCTTACTATAAATGCATATCTATATCTATACACACTCACACACAAATGTATATAACTTTATTCTCTGCCTTCTCACAAATTCACAGACTGCATTTTCACAATTAAAATACTCTGGCCGATTTAGTGTGTTTTACACAGTTTTGCACTGAATACAGGTTGGGGGGTAGATTTGACTAGAAACATCAACACCTCTGCTCTTACAAAGTTTTTACACTGCTAGAGTCACATGATATAAAATGAAACAGCTAAATTTATCTTCCCAAAAGACATGGAAACAAAAGAAGAAACCAACTTCTAAAATGTTCTCTCTTTGGAGAAAAAAAAAACAGATCAATTACTATTTGGGCCTCAAGAAATGTGTTGGATGATGACTCCATGTTTCTACATGAAAAAATTAGTGGTTCAAATCTTTACTCTTTACTTCAAGGTAGGTTCTTCAATGCAGCCCTTGGAGTCAAGCTGCCTCTACTTAAAAGCTGTGGAATCTTCTTAGCTTCTCCATGTCCCACTTTCCTCAGGCATAAGATGGGGATGATAGTGTTGACTACCTCATAGCACTGTAACGATTACATCAGAGAATGCTAGGAAAAATGTACAATAGTCTCTGCCACATTGCAAATTTTCAATAAATGTCCACTATTAATCAGAGAATTGCAATCGTGGATGTCTTTCTAAGAATGAGAATGTTCACTGGTGCTGTGTACCCTGTGAGGAAGCCACTCACAGGTCACTTCTAACCAATCCCCTCCGAGTTCTTCTAAGACATACATGATAAGATTTCACAGATTCTCAGAGCACATCAACATGTATAAGTTCAAATTCTAGCATGGCACAAAGAACTGTGGTATTCGATTGCAGAATTTCTTACATTTTTAAGATAAAATGCTCATTTTGCCCAGAGAATATTGTGGTGTCAGAAATATTATCTGTCACTGGAGACAGAGTCAAGTATTGAACGAATTGATGTTGTTAGGATTCTATGATTTACTTTTTCATCTCCTTTCTATTCACAGATAATTCAATAGCAGGTAATAAGAAATAAATTTCATTATAGTTTCAAGTAACTGAATAGAGAAAATAGCGCACTGACGCAATTATAAAATTGAACAATTTTATTTACTGACCCTGTTTATTTTGGATATAGCTTTTTTTAAACTACACAGACACAACCTGCAGCATATACCAATCACCCAAGAGCCACCTAAAACTCCCACTTGCTCAGCTTACAGAAATTCAGTACACAATGAAGGTGATTCACTTCGAGGGAAATGGAATGACCTGTCTTGATTTCACAGCCACCAGAGTATCCACCGGAGGAAACAGGGTTATATGCTACAAATGCAAATAGCAGAAGGAATATTACTTTCTTATTTCTTTCTGTTTTCCAAAAACTTAGAATTGGAGTTGCCACTAAGAAATCTGCTCTGAGGACTCATCAAATTCTCCTAATGCTGCTTCCTGCTGTAGCCTGGCGACCCTGGATCTCATGCACAAACTCAGTTCTATATAATAATCAGATACGCATTTCATCCTTGCACCTGTACCCATCTCCCAACAAGTCAATTCCATGTACTGGTCTCAACACGATTACATTATTGACATTTCTCAGCCAAAAGGCTCCAGCAAATACCATCCAATTTTCTAGCTCTTTTTGAAAAGATCAAAAGATACACCTTGCATAGTAGACAAGAATTTACACTGATGGCTGTCTTTTGTCTTGAATACCAATGCTGCTGGCAGTGTTTGCCTGGAGCTAAAGGTAAGTCTCTATGATAACTAACTACATTCAGTCAACTACAGCGACTTTTCCTGGACGTAAAATATGTTTGTGCCTGTGAATGCTTTTTCAGCTTGAACAACCTTGAAGCAATGATCTTCAAGGCCTCCTAATTAGGGAGGTTGGCAATCAAATAAGAAACCTTGTCCTTGGAAATCAAATGCATGTCATGCCTGAAAAGGAAATGCCTTCTTCATTGGATCATGGCTCACAGTCAAGGAAGAGTGGGCTATTACAGGCACAAAGACTGACGCTGTTTTCAGCAGAGTTCTTGCTACAAACCTTGTTCAGGAAAATTATCTTGAACTCCTGCTCTACTGGAGACAAAAGAAGTGTGTTGTATTTCACAGTGCATTGCTTAAAGTCTGAGGTTTCTTTTAATCAGCTGGAAGATTAATTGTATAAATTCACCTGAAATCATTGTGTTATTTTATCCAGCTTCAATTATTATCTTGCAACAAATAGGGACCAAATTTTTTTCTGTACCTCTAATCTCTCTGTCAAGGCCAGGATCATAGCAACTGGCTGTGGAACATTTCCAACTGTGTGTGCTTCGGGTACAGGCGCAGAATTAAATTCATCCTCCTCCCATTCAAACTAACTCTTGCTCATGGCATCTCTATTTTAAGTAAGACTCCACCATTGTCTCAGTCCCCTGTACTCAATACCTCTGTCCCAGAATCCTTCCCTTTGGTTGTTCTCTTATCCAACCACTGCCTAGTCCTATTTCTCATATCCCAACAGTTCTCTCCCCAGTATTTCTCATACCCATCTTCCAGGACCTCACCTCTTCCAGACTAGACTGCTACATCAGACTATATTCTCTAAATGTTTGCACGTTTATCTTCTTAGAGCACGATTCTAGTTATAGCACTTCTCTGCTAATCTCTGTTCAATGCTTCTCAAGATAGCCTCTGGAATTCAGAAACAATACACCTTGCACTGAGTCCCAGGGACATACCTGTCTGCCTACCCACACACCTCTATTGGTGACTTCCTGATGTCAATTCATTAGCTCATTTGATGCAACCACTGAAATGTGCACCTTAATTTCTTCTCTTCTTTACCTTCAAAACCTGTTAATCCTTTAAGTCCAAATTCAAAGGCAGACTCTTCCAGGAAAACCCATTTTGATTTGCCCAAATTCCTATGACTGCATTCTCTTGAGTTTATACTTTGCTTTTGTCACATCATATTTCACCTTGTATCACATATGCTCTTGCCCTATTGTGTTAGTGTGATCACACACACCATTCCCCTCTAAGCAAAGTCAGACACATCTGCTGAAAATTGCTTTTTATTCCTAAAACACACTTATCTGGAGAACAGCAAGTGTTTATGCCAATCTAAACTATGAAGGAGAAAAAGGAGAAAAGTGAAAGAAGAATGTTAACATACATGGAGCTATAAATACTGGTTGCTTATCTTTGGAAGGTAATGAAACGCCTCTATTGCCATAGAGGGCAGGTGTTGTGATTAGGACTCTCTCAGCTCCTACGGCATCCACAACTTTGTGAATAAAAGAGATGGTCAAGAATTGCTTTTTTTCAGTTTGTTGAATTGAATATAACCATTTTCACTAATTTTTTTTTAATTATAAAACCAGGGAGGGGGGGGGGGCAAGCTGATCTTAGGGTTTCTCTTTCTTCAAAGTGCCCACCTGCCTCTTCAGGCTCCCCTCTCGGATTCATTGACTCTTTAGTTTTACACACACACAATTGCTGAGCAAAGAAATGTCAATGTAGACCTCTTCACAAACTTAATGTCTTCAAACACTTTATTCTAAATCAACCTTGGTCATTTAATATAAAGCACATGTTTAGATGTTTTGTTTGTTTTTTCCTATTTTAAATCCCATCAACAGAAACACTTCTGATTGTGACTTGCCTTTTAAATTATGTTAAGCTTATACTGGTTAACAAAATCTGAGAGTCCCAGTTCCCTTTGGAAAACTCAGTTAGGGTTCAGCATATATCATCCTACATTCTAAGTCACTCAATCCCCACAACTGTTATTGGTGGAAGTTGGGTTCTTGGGGTATGAGTGGAATAAACATTTCCAGAGGTTCCCATGGGAAGATGAGATATGGTAGAAAGGTTTACTTCCGTGGAATCACATCCCTTCAGTAAAATTAGAAGCAAAACCAGTGTCCAGAGTTTTCTTTCCATGTTGGAGTCAGGTCCAGTTCAGTATCAGGCTAGTTGCATTCCATTGTGTCTGGGATCCACATGGCTGTGGGCAATGTGGGCTAATGCAGGAGAGCGTGCCCCAAGCAACACGAATCCCAAGGGTCCCAAAAGCACAAGAGAAACCAAGAGAGCAGAAGGGAGAGAATGTATTTGTTCAGGGGATTAAATATCCCAAATCTTCCAGCACTTGCAGTGGTCACACCCATTCTAGCCAACCATCTCTGTCCCCAGGTGTGATTGACAGCAAGCACCTTCTTCACTAGTCCACCCCCACCAACTGTATTGGGCATGCGTCTATCTCCCCTTTGTTGACCCCCTGGGGAGTGTAATGTTGTAGCTTCCTAGCTAAGCTGACTAAATGGCATGCCTATAATATATGGCCAAACCTTTGTTCCCTTCCTGTTATTAATTAAAAACTAGGTTAATTACAATGGTATCAAAACCACTGGAACCTTAAACTTGAATCTCTGGGATGTAAATGAATGGTCAAAGCAAAGATTTTTTTAAATAAAAGCCTAGGATTCGATTTTTGAGTCTTGTTTCTCAATTCCTGTCTGATCCTTAGGAAAAGAGATCACAATATAGTAAATCTAATTTCCCAAATCAGGTCCTTGGAAAACATCAAGAGTTCCATTTGTTTCTGCTCAGGTTACCTACCAATAAACACATCTTTGTGACTAAAAGATGTGACCTTTCTGTCTTTTAAAGATGTATATGAATATTGTTAGAATGGACAAGAAGGAATTGCAAGAAAAGAGGATTGTGAGCATTTATATCCTCACAGGATGTTATTAAAGGAGTGAAAATGGCAGGGTATATTAGACATAACAGCAAATACTCCCACCCAAGTTACCTACAGCACTTAGGTGAGTAAAATCATACACACACAAAAACGTGACTCAGAGCTTAACGCGCTGCAGAATCACATAAACCTAGGAGTCCTAAAAGTGCCAAGTAATATACTAAGATAAAACAAGCCATTGTTCATTTACCCAGACCAGAGGCTTATTTTTAAACACCTTTTCAATGCCAGCCATGCTCTGACACTGAAGAGCTCAGAGTGTAAAGGAGGAAGCAAATGAGTGAACCATTTATCTTATGAGAGGTGCCAAAGTTCTTTGATGGTGTCTACACTTGGTGCTACACGTGTTCCTAATTATCACCCTACAGCTTCACTTGGGTCCCATTTTTGGATGTTCCTCTTCTTCTGCGACTCAGGGCTGCAGTGTTTCAGACCTCAGTTCTTAGAACTTGCTCTACTCTAGTTACTGATTCTCTGGGTAATTTCAACTGGTCCCATATAGTACCTTATGCCAGTGGCTCCCACATGTATAGTTCTAGTCCTAATACAATATGCCCAGATATGTACATCCAACTCCTTCTTTGTGTGTCTACAGGCATCGCAAACCACATTCTTCTAGAAACCCCGGCTGCTCTCAGTTTTCTCTTTTGTAATAAAAGGTACCCCTATTCACCCTTCTTTTATCTCACACTCATATACAATAAATCAGCAAATAATAATTTAAACTATATAACCAATACATCACCATTGGTTAACACCTTTGCTTAAACTGCCCTGTCACAAGTGAGCCTCATTTCTTGCCTAAATTAGTCTTTCTCAAACTTGAAAGTTTGCATAAATTCTCAGAGGATATGTGGTAAAAGGCTTGAGGTCTGCATTTCTAAGAAGATTCCAGGTGATGCTGATGCTGCTGGTTCAGACACCACATTCAGAGCAAGTAGAAAGGAGTTAGAGACTACTGCATGATCCTTTTAATTGCCTGCTTTATTCCATCTCTGCTCTTCCACCTATAGTCTACCCATCACACAACAATCAAAGCAACCATATTTATTATGGAAACCTGATTAAAACTGTCCCCTGCTCAACCCTCTGGAACATCATCTACACTAATAAAAGAGAAACATGCAAATTGACCATCCTTCCGCTATACCCACTGGCCAAACAGAGCAATATGCAAATTAACACAACAAAGATGGCGGTTAATTTGCATACACAGGCGCAGAGCGAAGACTGAAGACAGTGTAGAAGGAAGCCAAGCTCTGCAGAAGGGAGCCAAGCGGCGGAGAAGGGAGGGAGCGAGGCAGCGGAGAAGGGAGGGAGCTGAGGCGGCAGGGAAAGGAGGGAGCTGAGACTTCTCTGCTTCGCTCCAGCTTCAGGAAGCCCTATTCTTGCAGGAATAGGCCCGAGGAAGCCCTATTCTTGCAGGAATCTTCCTGCAACAGGCCTCTAGTTTAGAATAAAATGTGAAGGTCTAAGCCAGTCAGAGAAAGACAAGTGCCATATGATTTCATTCATATGTGAAATCTAGTAAACAAAGTGAACTAACAAGGTAGAGATAGACTCGTAGATAGAGAGCAGACTGACAACAGTCAGGGAGGGGGTGTCCTGGGGTAGAGGGGATGAGAAAAAAAGGAAAGAAAAGAGAGAAAAAAAACTCATGGACATGGACAATAGTGTGGTGATTGCAGGGGGTGAGGGTGAAGGGGGATAAATGGTGATGGAAGGAGACTAGAACTGGGGTGGCGAACGTTCAGTACAATGTACAGATGATGTGTGGTGGAATTGTGCACCTGAAACCTGTATAATTTTGTTATCCAGTGTTATCCCAATAAATTCAATGAAAAGGGAAAAAATAAGATGATATAAAAAAATAATGTAAAGGTCTTCTCAGGCCCTGAAGGTTCTGCAAATTCTGGCACTTGCTTACCTCTATGAATTCACCTCCTTCCACTCTTCCTTCTCACACTCTAATCCAGATACACTGGTCTCTTGCAGACTTTCAAAAATACCAAGCACAACCCTACCTCAGGCCCTCTGATGTTCTCTATACCTGGAAGGTTCTTTCCCCAGATGTCTACATCAGCTATTCAGTTGCTTTCTTTATGTCTTTGGTCAATCTTCCCTCAGTGAGGCCCACCCTGACCATCCAATATGAAGCTGGAACAAAGCACACATGTGTACATACATATGTGCCCTCCAGATCTTACCTTGCCATAGTCGTCTCCTACCACTCATCACTACCTGACAGCCTACTCAGTATTTATTTATCCTGTGTCTTCTCGGATCTGAGCTTTCTCCTGAAGGCAGGGACTTTGTTATTCAGTACATTAGGCACCCTGTATATACTGGATAAAAGAATGTACTTTTGAATAATACAATGTAAACTGATGGATTTAAAAGATATTCATAGGCACTTACTATAGCATATCATTTTTGTCACACTCCTTTGTATATTTAATGCTTTAACTCCGTGGTCGGCAAACTGCGGCTTGCGAGCCACATGCGGCTCTTTGGCCCCTTGAGTGTGGCTCTTCCTAAGCCTTAGGAGTACCCTAATTAAGTTAATAACAATGTACCTACCTATATAGTTTAAGTTTAAAAATGTTGGCTCTCAAAAGAAATTTCAATCGTTGTACTGTTGATATTTGGCTCTGTTGACTAATGAGTTTGCCGACCACTGCTTTAACTATATAACGAGACCATAATATACCCCAAAACACGCCACTGAATGAATTTCAGCATGGCACTTTGGGAAAACCCAGTAACAAACACTTTTACCCCTAAAGAAATAACTCATTTTTCACTTTGCTTCTGGTGGGCTGCATTTAGGAACTGTGACCCCATTGAAAATAACTCATTATTGTGGAATGTATCTGATTAGTGAAAAGCTAGTTTAACAGTTACAGAACAAGCTTGGCTATCAGTCCCAGTTCAGTCAAATATAAATCTCGGTTTTCTCAACTATGAAATTGGTAAAACAGAATTATTTCATAAAGCTGTTTTCAGGAATAAATTAGATAATGCATGAAGAACTTGGCTCAATACCACCCAAGAGTAAATATACAACAGCAAACAAATGTGTGTGTAGATAATGTGTACCAATTATGAAACTTCTCATGGAGGTTTGAGGTTCAATAAATTCTATCCAGATCAAAAAGTTTGATTCCCTGTCAGGGTACATTCCCCAGGTTGCAGCTCAATCCCTAGAAGGGGATGTGCAGGAGGCAGCCAATCAATGATTCTCTCTCATCACTGATGCATCTATATATCTCTCTTTCAACCTTCCTCTCTGAAATCAGTTTTAAAAAATTGTTTTTTAAGTTTGGAAAACATAAATTGTCAGAATTCACTAAGCTAAATAATATTTTAATTATTTGAAATGTTAGGTATTTTAAGAAGTTATAATTTACCAAAATCTAAATAATCATATATAATAAAAACCTAATATGCAAATTGTCCCCTCGATCGGGAGTTCGACCAGGGGCCGGCCTACTGCCCACGGCCCCTCCTCCTGGCTGGCCCAGGCCTGCAATTGCAGGTGGCCGGGGGAAGGGAGGCCCTGACCAGCAGCCGGCAACCACTATGGACCCTATCTGTGCACAAATTTTGTGCACTGGGCCTCTAGTCTGAAATAATCCCTAATGCTGCACTATTAATATTAATTTATTAACTGCATAGTGTTCAATTTTAAAATAATAAAATATTTGTAAATAAAAAATTTTCTAGAACACTGCAACACCCATTATTTTTAAAAACAATTTGAGGTGAAATTCATAAAACATAAAATTATCCAATTTGAAATGAATAATTCAGTGGCATTTAGGACATTCACAATGTTGTGCAACCAACATCTCTATCTAATTCCAAAACATTTTCATCACCCCAAAAGGAAATCACATACCCATTAAACAGTTACTGCCTGTTTTTCACTCCCCCCATCCTTTGGCCAACAGCATTCTACTTTCTGTCCCTATGAATTTAAATATTCTAGATATTTCATATAAATGGAATCATGTAATATGTGATCTTTGTGTCTGGCTTCTTTTGCTTAGCACAATTTTTTTGAGGTTCATCCACATTTTAGCATATATCAGTACTTCATTTCTTCTTATAGCCAAACTAGAGGCCTGGTGCACTTAATTCGTGCATGGGTGGGGTCCCTCCGCCTGGCCAACGATTGGGGCTGATCAAGGCCATCTTGCCCAGTCCCAATGGGGGCCAGTGGCCGGGGAGGGACCGAGGGAGGGCTCTGGGGCATGTCTAGCCCCGTTTCGCCCAGTCCCGATTGGCCAGACCACAGCAGCAAGCTAACCTGCTGGTTGGAGCATCTGTCCCCTGGTGGTCAGTGCATGTCATAGCGACTGGTCAGCTGACCACTTGGTGGGACACCTAGCATATTAGGGTTTTATGTATATATTATAACTCAAGGTGCAAAATGCTAGGCACACACTTTCCCTCCAAACCCTGGTCTTGGAGACCTCATGTCCTTCCAAGGCTCTGCTCACCCTCTTCAGCTGCCACACGAAGTAAATTGCATCGTGTGTGTGGAAACCCTTTGCAGGCTCCATGGGTGTGTCTTTACTTTGTTGCAGTTCCTTTTACCCCAACATAAGGAGAGACACCCTCATTATTAGGTAACACCATCATGGTAAGACCCCTGCTCAGCCTACTGCAGTGGTTTTAAAGAGGCCATGGGTCACCCTAGAACAGGGGTGGGCAAACTTTTTACCTCGAGGGCCACAATGGGTTCTTAAACTGGACTGGAGGGCCAGAACAAAAGCATGGATGGAGTGTTTGTGTGAACTAATATAAATTCAAAGTAAACATCATTACATAAAAGGGTACGGTTTTTTTTTTTTCAATAGTTTTATTCATTTCAAACGGGCCGGATCCGGCCCACGGGCCGTAGTTTGCCCACGGCTGCCCTAGAACCACGGACTGCAGACTGAAGGGTCTTGGGTTTGATTCTGGTAAAGGGCACATTCCTGTGTTCCAAGCTCAATCCCCAGTAGGGGGCATGCAGGAGGCAGCCAATCGATGATTCTCTGTCATCAATGATGTTTCTATCTCTCTCTCCCTCTGCCTTCCTCTCTGAAATCAATACAAATATATTAACAAAAATAAAAATTAAATAGGCCATGAATCAAACGTCACTGCTCTCCATCCATCCATTCCCCTCACACCCTCTTTTGTCTTCACCCTCCCCACACACACACACTCTGCTGGGGTCTGTAAAAGGGGGTCAAGATTTCTATTCAACCAAGAGCAATGCTTTTGCATGGCCCTACTTCCCGGCCCATCTCTGTCCCCAGCCCTGTGGGGTCTCTCCCTCCCTCCCCTCCATCTAACTTGGTGGGCCCTGCTCTGCCCCTTCCTCCTGTGACTTCCTGTCTACAGCCTCCCCCTTTCTCCTCCAGGTTGGAGTTCCCCAAAGGCTGTGGTGGGACAGGGCAGGGCTGTGCAGGGTGGGCAAGGCAGTCTGGACGAGGCAGTGCAGGCAGGGTTGTGCAGGGTGGGCAAGGCAGTCTGGACGAGGCAGTGCAGGCAGGGTTGTGCAGGCCGGTGGTGTGGAGCTGTGTGGGGCGAGCCCAGGCGGGGCCTTGGAGGAGAGCTGGGATGATGGGTCATGGGGAGGAGGAGGGAGGGATGTGGAGCCTGTCCTGTGGGAGAGGCACCGGGCTCCTCAGCTGCCCCCACCCAGCAGCTTTTCTAGGCCCCTGCACAGCTGTTGCCCTCCGCCCCTCATTGCCTCCCACTTCCTCTCAAGTTTTGAACTTGGTTTCTCAAACTCAGCCCCCCACCCTCCCCCTGCTGTGTCCTTAGAAGCCCAAGGCCACCCCTTGGTCCCGGGCAGGTGCTCCTGGCCACTCCCTTCTCCCTCCCTCCCCCCCGTAATGGTGCAACTCACTCTCCTGGAGTAGTGAAACTTAACAAGTAAAAAGAAGCAGCTCTGAAGATTATAAATTGCACACTGAGAATGCCACAGGCTACGGAGGGCTGCACAGTCCAAGGCTCTGGGGTCAGCTTAGCAGCCTCCTGCGTCACCTGGTCCCTCCTGCCTCCCACCCCCAACCTCCTCGGCCTGGGACTAGGGACAAACTCTGGGAGTTTCCTGAGGGCTCTCACCTCACACCTCACTTTCCAGTCCAGCCCACCAGCCCCCACAGCAAGCTAACCTATCAGTTGGAGTGTCTGCCCCCTGGTGGTCAGTGCACATCATAGCAACTGGTTGAGCAGTGGAACTCCCAGAGGAACTCTCAGTGGAGGGAACAATTTGCATATTAGGCTTTTATTATATAGGACTAGAGGCCCGTTGCAGGAAGATTCCTGCAAGAATAGGGCTTCCAGCGGCTGGAGCGAAGCAGAGAGGGCTTCACTCCCACTCCCAGCAGCTCCTGCTGGGTTTCCCCTCCTGCTCCCAGCCACTTCTGTTGGGTTTTCCCTCCCACTCCCAGGCTGTGGCAGGTTTCCCCTCCTGCTCCCAGGCGCTGTGGCGGGTTTCCCCTCCCGCTCCCAGACACTCCTGCTGGGTTTTCCCTCCCTCTCCCAGGCGTTCCTGCTGCATTTCCCCTCCCGATCCCAGGCAATGTGGCGGGTTTCCCCTCCTGCTCCCAGCCACTCCTGCTGGGTTTCCCCTCCCGCTCCAAGCCGCTGCCCCTCCGGCTTGCAGCCGCTGTGGCTGGGCTTGCCCTCCCACCTCCCGCCTCCCACCTCCGCAGCCTTGGCTCCGTTTCTGTCCTTGAGGTCTCTACTTAGCTCCCTTCTGTGCTGCTTTACCTCCACGTTGTCCTCAGTCTTCCCTCGCAACTGGTATATGCAAATTAACCACCATCTTTTAGTTTCTATAACTGAAACATTATATCTTTTGGAGCTGTTGCTTTAGGAGCTCAGATCCGGGCGGTGGCGGGGAACCTTGGCTTCCTCCATCACTGGAGCAAGCAAACCTCATGTTCACTTCAGCTGCCTGGCTGCCGGCCACCATCTTGGCTGGCAGTTAATTTGAATATCTCACTGATTAACCAATGGGAAGGGTAGAGAAGTTATGGCTAATTACCATGTTTCTCTATTATTAGATAGGATGATATTCCATTGAATAAATATACAACAACTGGTTTACAATACATCCACTAATGAACATTTGGTTTGTTTCCACATTTAGTGATTGTGAATTGTGCTTTATAAACATGTGTGAACATGTACCTGTCTGAGTACCTGTTTTCAACTTTTTTAGGTATGTATCAAGGAGGGGAATTTCTGGGTCCATATAGATTTAATATTTTGAGAAACAAACAAAAACAAGCTTTAGAGGTGCAATAAGTATCCAACACTAAAAATCATACTTATCTTAGAAATTCCTGTTTCTAAAAAGGTAAAGTATGGCACAGTACTGAATAAAATAATTGTATGTTAAATCTATCTTTTCTTAATCTCTCCATAAATGTATATGGATAATTAACATTCTTAAAAGGAACTTGGCAAATATAAGTCTAGAGTATTAATAATAATTCTATCAAGCACACTCAGTAATTCTGAGTTGAAGCAGAGATAATGGCTTAATGTTTCTAAAGGTTGGGAACCTACAAACCAGCCATGGACAAGCCTTGCAATACTTTAAATGTTAGTTTCTTTATCTGCAAAAGCCTGATGAATCTATAATTCTACAGCCTTAGTTTAAAATGGATGTTCTGTTAGTCAGATGGCAGTGAAGTATGAAATGGAAAATTAATTATTGTCACCTAAATATAGACACACACATTGAGAAAAAGGAAATATGGAAATCAACTATTTTTGACTACTAAAACATATCTAAGAAAGTCACTTTAAAATAACCACTTTTTCATAATGATCATCCACTTTGCAGGGTAGCAAATATGTTTTAAATATATTGTCCTACAAACATATTATATAACGCATTATAATTCATCCTATATTTTATTTTATATCAAAATGCCTGAGATATTAACCATTGAGACTATGATAATATTAGTCAATGTGTTTAACTGCTACCACTATTATGAACACAATGAAATTGATATTCTGCCTGTTGGGAAATTATACTTGCTGTATTTCAGATGAGCTTAACATAGTTGAACTTGAATTTTTAATGATATAACAACTGTTTTACTAAAGGAAATGACTTTTTGCTTTCTATATGCAATTCTGCCACTACCAAATATTCCATTAGACATATATGTTTATCTCGGATATGTTTTACTTTATCGCAAAGAAGTTCTTGATCCAAATTTCCAGGATTCAACTACATTTCAGACTTCATTTACTATTATCTATTTGTGCCTCTGCAAATGTATGTCTTTAAGTGTGCCTACGCGTGTGATGTGTCTTCATCAGAAAAGCAGTAAAAAAATACAGTAAACACAACCGACACATCAATGAGGTGTCTCTCACCAAAGCAGCTATTTTCAACTTCCTTCATCTCATGGCACACATAAGCTAATTATGACAATTCTGCAGCAGCACACCAAACAATATATTCTACTTTTTACTAATCCGACCAAAAAAAAAAAGGTAATTTTGATTCATTCACACCAGAAAGCTATTGATGTATTGGCTGTTGGCATTTTTTTTATTTGACAACAAAAAGAAAAAGAGGTCAGATGTTGTGGCACACCAACTGAAAATCACAAACATAATGATGGATTCATTTAAAGTCAACATTATGGACATGGCCATAAAGGTGGGTCCATCTCTTCTTAATACCATTTTAGCCTTTCTCATAAGGCTTAAAGCCAAAACATCTAAATATATTGCACACTACAAGGCTCCCTGGGTCTTAATACAAAATATTCTACAAGGCAGGTGATTAGTACACATTACAATGAGAAATGAACTGGTAAAATTTTGAAGGTCATCAAATATTCTAAATCCTAAGGTCCAGAACCAGGTCAGTCCATTGAACTTATATATCCAAGAAAATCACTGTGAACATTAGAGAGTGTGCTTTAGAAACTTTAACCAAAAATATTTAATTGTGCCATAGTCATTGAAACATTTGAAGGTTTATTTTCTTTGAACCAAAAAAAAAAAAAAAAGAATCAATTATGTTATACACTTATGTTCTAGTTCACTGGACTGAGCCCATTTCCTCATCTATAAAATGGTCAGTTAAAATAAAGACTCTCTCGTAAAGTGATCATTAAAATTAAAAGGAAAAAGTAAAAACACTATAGCATAAAAATTACAATAAAATACTAGTTAGCATTTTTTTTTTCAGTCAGTTAGCATTTAACCTAGTAAATTGACACAAATTATATACTTACCTAATGGCTACTGAATTTCATTCAATAATTAAATTTTATTTTATATTAACTTGAGTTTGTCATCTTTGTCTTTGGCACAAAAATACTGCAATATATAAACATAAAGGAGGAAAAATTAAAACTGCTGTCTGATTCAAGGGACATTAATATTAAGATATGGAGAAAAAAAAGATGTGGAGAAAAGAAAAAAGCCACTTAATTTAAATTATTACTTTTCCTGTACAAATGAAGAAGCATCTTTGAGAACTAATGTAAGTGGTTCTTAGGAGATCGGTACTTAGCAAAGTATTTAACTGAAACTTTCTAAACATGTTCCCTTAAAAGTTTTAAGCTTTGGCATATTTCCAGATCAAATGTATCAGTGTAAATAGTCTGCCTGGCAAATTAAGCCATGCACTGAATTTATTTTAACATAATCATCGTAAATGTTTTTCTAAGGCATTGCACATTTTTATATTCAACATTTAGTGTTAGCCTGCAGAGAAAGAACAAGCTATTTAATGAATTAAGCTCTTTAGAGTTTGTGCATAAAGCAAAATCATTTTTTCTGAAACTAATTAGTATTTAAAACAGGGCAGGTCCTTGAAAATCTCCTTCATATCATATTTGTCAGTGGCACACTTTAGTGACTTTTATGAGGAAAAAAATCCTAACATGTTCTAGGAGACTGCAAAGATCAAGACACTCCCCAGATTTTGGCAAAATATCCAAATAATGGAAATCAGCTCCTAAATTGAGAACAATTATCAATGCAAGTTAGCTAGGACTTTATTCGTTTCTCTTCTGAACTAATAAAGACTCGAATTAGGTGGATGAGAGGAATGTAACATGCAGAGCAAATGTAATGTCACATCTCAGCACATTACTCCACCAAGGACTCAGTCACCGCAAAATTGAAGCTAATGCTTTGATGGTGACTGATTGGAAGCATATTCAAGCTGGATGTTATTTCAGACACAAAACAGTGACATTCGTGACCTCCATATTCTCTACGGAGGCAAAAACAATCCCCCTGTGTTTGTGACTCTCATTTATACTAAGCCTAAGGGAGAAAATAAAAGACCAAACTAAGAAGAAATGTGATTCTAGCTTCTATTCATTAAATTTCTATGGGCTTTCTTTGCTGCTAGAGGGGGGGGAAAAAAATTTACCATGACAGAATGTTTTATCCAACCAAGATCTGGTTTAACTTTATATATTTCGTAGTCTATCCAAAATATCACTAGAAGACAAAATATGTCCTAAAATGCTTTGATCAGAAATGGTAGGAGTGTTTTTTTGTTTCTGAAATTGTTTCTGAGTGCCACAGGGCAAAATGCATCCAACCATATGAACACTACTAATCCGCAGTGCCTGACACTTTCATCAGAGGCAGGGTCACGGTTAACCTTATACTCTACACGTGTGAGCAAAATCTTTCCGAGGAAATAAATAATGCAAGTAAGATACCAGTGGCATTGGACAGACTAAAAAACGAGGTGTTGAAAATGAAGCATACATCTACTACCTAATTATAATTTTTATCTGTTACAAAAATTCACCCTTTACTTGAGAAAACACTCAAGAAATGTTTTATTTCCATTCTCAAACTTCACTTCTTTAGTATACAATGGCCTGTCTCTAATAACATTGAGATCTAATATTTACTTGCAACTACAAAAATCAGCCACAGAGTTCTTAAACTGGCCAATCAGTAACTACAAAGTGAAGAATATGCCACTAGAACTCTTGGTTCACCGTCTTGGGCCAATAAACCAATTTCCTATTTTTTGTCATTCATAGGAGAGAGTTCACCAAGTGATGGTATATTAAAAAGCATTATGAAACACACACACACATACACACACTAAAAAACAGTTCCATAATCAAAGAAGTTGTGCAAAGCCTGGATTGAGTGGTCAAAAGATTTTACAACTGCAGGGCATCTCAGAACCTTCCCTTGTGCTGGCAGTGTGCATCCTGCGGAGAAAAGCTGAAATCTCTCCGCACACAGGCTTATTCATGGGACCTCACTTGCGCGTGGTGATCTCAGGACTCGTGTTTCATAAAAGCCCTGGAAAGGCTGCCCTACTGTCCTCCCAGCGAAGTTTCTGGTAGGACTCAGTGCCTAGGAGCATTTACAACTTTTACATAATCAGCTCTCTCCGGTGAGCCTGAAGTGCAACAGGGGGCTTGAGTTAGGATCACAGAACTAAAACATAAAGATCAAAGGTTCCAGGCTGCAGGACACAATTCAAGTGCATCATTAAAAGAGAAAAAGAACTAGAAGAAACAAGGAAATCTATAACACCTGGAAGCACTTTTATTAGAGTGGCCACTGGTATGAGGGAGCACCAGACTCTAAGTTGGGATACTCAGGTATTCAGAAAGCATTGTCCCTCATCCCTCAGATGACAAAAAACATAACAAAACAAAAAAACCCACAACTGAGCACTTTTTGGTCACAGAAATACTGAAGACACTGCTAAAATCCTTTCCCTCACCACATGTTTTATGGTGGGAATGTGGATTTACATTACAAACTATTTGCTAATGCTTTTGTAATACTATCTTGAAACATCAGGGACACAACTAAACTTAAAAAGTGTGTCACCACAAAACTTGAAGATGGTCATGCATGATAAAATTATTTCTTCCTGACCCAGTTGTGTCAACATAAATAAGTCCTACCATTGACTGGTCAGCTATTTTGTCTAATGAAATATAAGGCCATTTCCTAAATTAGTTAGGTAATAAAGAACTCACTTTGTTCACGCATATTTTCATAAAAACTTGATGGGAACTCTTCCATAATTCATTTGATGCTTCCATAAATCCTTTCCCATACATGTTTAAAAGGAATATCACCAAGAGAATAGTATTACTATCTATGCCATTTTGTTCCTTTTTAGGCACTGTATTTATCACCAGTAGTAAAATTAGGATAATAAATTAACTTTATCATTAATCTATGTCTAGTCAAACAAATGGATAAAGTATTGGTATTAACAATGGTAATAATGTAGCAAAGTTATAGAAATAGACCAATGGTACTGATCAGCTGTAGAAAAAAATATCAATGATCAATAATGATCTTATTCTTCTGTGAGGCAGGCTGCAGGTTTCTAGCTAAAGCATTAAAATGGCACCCAGTTTTATGGATTTTTCTTTCTAAGTTTAACACTGGTTTTCATTATGACCTTGAGTGTGACATTTCATATATATTTGTTGATTACAATATATGAAATAATGACCATTCCTTACTAGTATGTCAAATGAGCACTATAAAATGTGTTTCTAGGAGTTATCTTGGAAAACACTACAAAGTATATGCAAAAACATGAGTCCTCATGAAAGCTACATTTATTATATCACTACATATATCTACATAATACTATACAGTAACCAATTTTAACATAGCAATGCCTGAACTTTTCACAAGTAATCATACTGTGAGATAAAAAAACATTTACAGTTCATATGATAGATTCAACATCCATTTCAGTCCACTATTTTAGTCCTTTTTTCTTATTTATTTCCCCCATTGTTATCCTAATCCAGCAAAACATGCATTTATGTATTCATTTTATCCACCCAAACTTACTCATACACTAGGCCAGTGATGGCGAACCTATGACACGCGTGTCAGAGGTGACATGCGAACTCATCTTTTTGGTTGATTTTTCTTTGTTAAATGGCATTTAAATATATAAAATAAATATCAAAAATATAAGTCTTTGTTTTACTATGGTTGCAAATATCCAAAAATTTCTATATGTGACACGGCACCAGAGTTAAGTTAGGGTTTTTCAAAATGCTGACACGCCAAGCTCAAAAGGTTCGCCATCACTGCACTAGGCACTGGACAATTAAGAGGAGAAAGATACATGTTTTATGCTTCATGGAGGGCACAAAAGGCAAAAATATAATTCCTTAGTAACCCTAAAGCCACAGGGTACCTTAATGTAACTTAATGGTCCTCTGTACACACTTAATGCTGAGGTGACTATGACAGTAGTGATTTTACACCATGGACAAATCAATAGGTGAGCTTCTTTGGTTTCACCGGGTACATTTGAAGTCTACTCTACATGCCTACTGATTTCTTAAAGGCTAGGAAGGACCCAGGCAATTATCATTAGGAAACAATTATTAATTGATTTAGCTTTACATTTATCCACTTATGCTTTACTGCACTGCCTGCCCAATTGTTCCAATTAGATCCTTAAAGAAGTGCATGAATGTAAATGGACATCATAGATGTCAAATTTGGTGTGTTTCATTCTTCAACCCTTCACCTTCTCTTTAAAATGTAATGGGGAAAAAAAATTAACTGCAGTACTCTGACCACAAAGCACTTTGATCTATAGTGATTTACTTAGCAACAATTCGGCTTCATTTGTATGACACTAAAAGCAGTCATCCCATAAGGCTTTCTTAATCAACTAGCCCAGCAGCTTTCAATAAAGAGATTAACTACGGAATTTTAAAAGGGCATGCTGGTCAGTCCATTCTTATAAATTCCACATGAACCAGTCTTGCAAACTATGGTGAACTTTTCTTTACCTCACTGAAGAATTCTCTTACATCCTCAGATCTCAGTAAACATACCAGATAAATGCATAGTAAGCTTTTCATTCTTTAAGACATCTTGTATCGGAACATCACTTGCAAACCATGCGTGGTGTGGCAATATTCAGAAAGGTAGGCTTATGATAAGCATTACTTAAAAGAATTTAATTTCTAAAATACCAAAGAAAATTCATCATAAGCTAATTTTACCAACAAAATGGCTCTATTGAATGTATTACAGACTTGATGTTTTTTAAAGCTCTATTGAATTACATTGCTCCCTTGCTTGTAAAACCTATGCAAATATATTGTGTGTGTGTGTGTGTGTGTGTGTGTGTGTGTGTGTGTGTGTGGTATATGTAATTTTTAAAATTCTAATTTTACTCATTTGCATTTTTAGTATATGGTATGAGATGCTTTTTTATTAATTGACGTGTAGAGTAGACTCAGTTCCTCTGCTATTACAAAACAATGGTGAAATACTAGGATAATAGGGCAAAACAACATCAGTAATAATAACATCAATAATAACAATGAACAGCCATAGCAATAAGAACAGAATATGTGCCATGAACTTGCTAACTTCTTCACACACATTACCTCACTGACCTCTTCTCAACAATTTCAATAATAATCCAAGAGAAATAATCCAAGATGGTTTTGCTTTCAATTTGCATGTGAGGACATAAGACTCAAAGAGATTAAGTAGCTGGTCCAAGGCCATACAACTGGTAAGTGGGTTAGGGCAAACCTCTGGGAGTCCAGGTCTGACTCCAGACTCAATGCTCTGAAAACCAATGGTCCCCAAACATTTTGGTCGTACATTCTTATCAGTGAAATCACCTGAGCATGTAACAGCGATGGATGTGGTTTTATAAACTATGTTCATATCCTACTATGAAAATATTTCATGTATATTTGAAAATAGAGATACAAAGGCATGATATAAAAATAAATATAATGGCATTGCCTATGCATGCCCCAAGGGGCTGTGTATAGTACACTGCACTTTAAAGATACTGCTTCTAGTATAAAACAAGTAAAGGTCTTTACAGCTTTACCCAAATTCTTAGAACATAGGTTTATTATGAAATACATCGGTTAATATTTAACACTTAGAATGTGAAGGTGGCAATTCATTAATAATTCTGACTGATGCTGTTGGTTACTTGGCTCATTTGGTTCAAAGTCAGTGGTGGCAACCAGAAGAGCAATGAGGTGAAGAACACCACACAAAACAGCTTAGAGATTGTCAGGCTTTTATAGTCCTGGCAATTACAGAATTAAATGGTCCCATTCAAGAGTGGGAATCGGAAGTGGGAACGCAGCCAAAAATAGATGGGGCAGGCTCTACAGTGAATAAGCCAGAACATGGATCAAGAGAGCAAGGTTATGGAGGAGGTAATGGAGCTCAAAAAAGATGTAACCTACTTTATTGATGAAACCAGAGACCTGGAAAATAGGGACTGCCCGGCAAGCTTAGATTAACTGGCAGTCCTCAAGGGACATACGGAAGCAAATACCTGGAAGGCTTTAGGGACTTCCAAGGAGAATAATAATCCAAGAGAAAGCCTGTCCTGTTCACTGGGCTCTCTAATGGTAGCCCTGCTGAAGATACACCTGGCCTCTCCCCAGCCCAGCCCAGCCCACTCTGCAGGGCATTCCGCTCTTTGCATTTATTTTCCACTCAAAAAACAAAGAGGCCGAACCGCTTTGACCATAGAAGAACAACAGAGATTAAACATTTGAATAGCCTTGATGGCAGCATGGTCCTTCCCAAAGTGGGAACTAAAGATGCATGCCTCTGGCTTGGTTATTTCAAAACTTTGCCCTGAGATGATTTTCCTTTTGTTGCTTATCATTAGATCATAGTTAGACACTGAAAATTCAGTTCAAGTCCTCAAATCCTAACTGGTGACATCCTCTGTGTAAGGCACTGCTGGCACCAGAAAGAATTTGAAAAGCATAGAGAGAAGAGACAGTAAAACCCTTAAGATGTATAGTGAGGACAAGGGGTAAGACGTAAAATGTCAAAAGGGACGAACAAACAAATTATTTGGAGAACAAAGAGTGGAGCATTAGGCAGGCACTTGAAATGAGTCTAATTTGTGACAGGCAGAGATTAAGGGGGTAAAGTGGTATTTCTAAACAGACAGACCCCAAGGAGCAAAGGTGAAAACAAAGGGTTGTTGAGGAAATATCAAGTAGTCAATGTTCAAGCTGGCATGGAGACATCTTAGAGATTACGAGATGATAACTCTATGGGAAGTCCTGGCAAGTCATAATGAGGGTTTTGTATGCTGGGCTGATTAGTTAAAAGACAATGGGGTGGCATCTTTGAGTCATAAAATCAGTAAGATGCAAAAAAAGGAACACAGAGTGTGTAGTACTTTGCAATCATCTGAGTAACAGGCAGGTATGGCAGTTCTAGAATAATTGACACGTACATTAGTACTAATTAACATTGTTACTGGTGAGTAACTGGGGCACCCTAAACCAATTATGTGGCACTGGGTGTCTGCAACAAAAAATTTAATGCTCACAGGCTAGATGGTCTCTGGCCAGGAACCAAACAGATGGGACCCTCTGCAAGCACAGAGAATGCATGGGAGTCAGCCAATTTAAATGAATGTGTGAAACTTGATCCACGGGCTATATCTCCTTGAATTTGCCAGCCAAATTATTCCAGGTTATGTAAATGAACTGTCTTATCGTTGCAAAACCTTGCACTATTTTGAAAAGCTAAGCAAATTTATACATGTGCAGGTTAAATGCTGGCCAGTAGTAGAGAAGAGTTGTCATTATTGCAAAGAACTAAGGAACAAGTGTCAGATATATTTATATTTTAATGGAATACATAAAGGTAAGAGAGAGCTGGGAAAGAAAAAAAAAAACCAGTGCATCATTGACAGACTGGTGTCTACATTATTGCTATGACCTTACATAAAAGAAGGCTACTAAGATTTAGGATAGAAATTGGATATTTATGACTTTCCTCACATATCTCAAAACTGCATGGCTATGCCTCAACCATGGGAATATCACTTTATGAACTGAATATCCATTTATACAAAAATATTGATGATCCCAGAAACAAAATTTAGTAAGGTGTTCTTTCTCCAACTTCTTGCCATTACATGGTAAATGCCCCCCCTCATTTCCTCTCTTCCTTCTACATCATCCCCCACTCAATCCTTCTGTAAGGTCTGTCAGGGTTACCTCCAGTACCTATCTCAAATCCATCCACTTCTCTTTATGACCATTAGCACTCAGGTAGTTTGAGCCACCATCTTTCTCTCTTAAATTACTTTCAACACCTCCTATGGGTCTCCCAGTTATCCCTTAGTTCCTAGAATCACTGTCCACCCAGCATGAGAAATCCCCTTTAAATCCCCTCACCACAGCCCATAATGACTTCATGATGAGGCTTGTATGTCTCCAACCTCACCCCAAGTGTCCCAGCTGCCATTCTTCTGCTATCGCTCACCAAACTTTCTATTCTTTGAGTGTACTGAGTTCTCTCCCACCTCAGGACCTTTGCATTTTTTTTCATCTGCTGAAATGAGGAGCATACTGCATGGCTGATCTCAGCTCATTGTATCACCTCCTCACTGCTGTTCTTTAGCACATTACTCTGTTCATTATATCCTAGGAAAAATTGCCTTATATCTTATTTTTAAAATTTAATTTTATAAGTTGTCTGTCTTCCTCAATTAGAATATAAGATCCATAAAGGCAGGGACTTTGTCCTTATTATTTTTCAAAAGCCTTCAAAAATGGTCAATATGTACAAGACATTTAAACAAACATTTGTTTTTAAATGAATTATGATTAAGTCAATCATGTATCACATTTAACAGAAAATATTTTCACTGATTTGTCTATTCAAATTTCCAACAAATATTTTAATGCATTTATTCTTTTGGATTAATACTCTTTTTAAAAGTATTCTTTTTAAACTCATAACTTCACAAACTGAGAAAAGGAATTTTATTCAAATAAGCCTATATTTGACTAAAATATTATTTCTTTGAGTGTGCATGACACTCTGATAGTCATTTTAAGCCCCAAAAAAATCAGAAGCAGCTAAAACAAGTAAGATAAACAACCATGAACTTGAAAAGCCTTTTTACTGAGCATTTTGCGAAACTGACCACTCCCCAAGCTCTGAGACATATTCCACCTTGGACTGCCAATTCAATTGCCAGTGCCCAACCCTGTGGTGGGTGGTGGGTTTCATTCATTCAACAATCATTGATTTAAGCCATCACTATATACCACAAGATCAGCTCCGCATTCCTGGAGTTTCTGGTCTACTCAGGAGAAAGACGGCAAATCAGTCCACACTGAAATGCCTACGTCTGCCAGATGATAAAACAAGAATATACACAGCATACATCAAGCATTTGGTCAACAGAAGGTGCTATATGTGTAGAGGTGACTGTGAAGTTTCTCTTTAAAATATGGTGTCTCTTTCCACATGCAGGAGATACAAAGAAGAATTGTGATCATGAGAGATTTTCAAAGTTTGAATATGGGAAATGGTGGCATGACCAAATGTGCATAGAATAATCAGTAGGAATATTTAAAAGGCTATCTGGTAGAAAAGGGATAGATTCATTCTGTGTTGTCGTAAAGATCAGAACTAGGAATTAGTGAATGTAATGAGTCACTCTGCTAGGCATAAAGAAGAATTGTTAAATGATTCTCAAAGTGGAATGGCCGATTTCCAAAAGACAGTGAATGCACTGTTCATCACTGGAAAAAAGCAAGACTAATGAAGACTATTGTATATTTCTCATCTTTGAGGAAGCAAACTCAGAAGTCTTCTGGGAAGCTTAAACTACAGGTCATCTAGCTCATCAGATCGCTCTCTCACTCTCTGCCCTCTCAACACTACTCCACACCAATCTGGGAACCTCTGAGGAGCTGGGTTCCTATCTACCACTGAGGTAAAACATTCCTACAGTTAATCTCATGCTTTAAAAAATATTGGGAAAGTAAAATATTGAGTGATATCTAATCCTTAATGGGGAATGTAAAATGCATGAAATTCTAACATGCTTATAAAATTCAAAGATAATCATTCATGGATAGCCACTAATGACGGTGATTAAGGAAGATGACTTTAGTTCAAACAAGCAAATGATTAAGCTTACAAAATGTTAAAGGGCTCTAATTAATAAAGTAGCAAATTTTTCTTCTCAGCCTACTTTCTAGAACATAAATATGTGAATCATCCTTCCAGGATATAGATTAATGACCTTCATGTTCTAAAATTCAGCGAGGACAGAAACTGCTGCCTGGAAACCAAAGTGCATTTCAAAAGTTCTACTGGAAAAGCATCAGAGATACATGTCAGAAGCCTTAGTGAAGCCACCAGTTAGAAAGAAACTTGAGAAACTGTATTTAGGGCAGAGAGAAAATCCAAACTTCCTCATTTTCTGGCCTGGTTTTTTGTCATGAATGTCAATTTCATACATATCTTAATGAAAAAATTATCACTGTTTACATTTATCTTTAAATTCTACTTTTCATCTGGCTGGTATAGCTCATGGTTGAGTGTCAACCTATGAACCAAGAGGTCACAGTTAGATTCCCAGTCAGGGCATAAACCTGGGTTGTGGGCTTAATCCCCAGTGTGGGACATGCAGCAAACAGCTGATCGATCAACTATTCTCTCTCATCATTGATGTTTCTATCTCTCTCATCCTCTCCCTTCCTCTCTGAATCAATAAAAACATATATTTAAAAATCTACCTTTTTATTCTTCCTCTATATCTATTCAGTCATCAGATACTGGTGAATTATAATGTGCATATTCAATTCACTGGGGACAATAACTTCACAGTAGGAATCACTCTTATTTGTTGATTTATATTTATAGAATAAAACATTGAAAGACAACATGAATCCCAATTCTTAAAATCAATAGTTTCCTCATAATATTATAAAATATTAAATGTTTAAGTTAGTAAAAACAAACAAAAATAATCTGTCTTGAGTCCTTCCCAAAGAGGTGCCTACAGGTATTAAGAGTAGCAGATGAAATTCAATTCTGCTGTGAATTTAGCACCATCTGAGGTTGCAGACTACAGTAGCACTTTGGGAGATGAAAGACTCATGATAAAGAGAAGGATAATGCAACCCAGAAACATCCACTCTTCCTGCTCCAACTGTTCTCCATTTTCAGCCACAGAAAACGTGACCAGAAGGGCAATCTAAACTCTGTGATCCTAAAGTACATTTATAAAAGAAATATGTTCTCTTTGTTAACTGAAAAAAAAAAAAAGGTCAGACAGGCAGGCACTCAGTATGTGTGCTCCCTTTCAAGGCCAAGGGTGCATTTGGTGTCATTTCAGTCGATGTGATGCATTAATTAATTTCAAAGTACACAAACTTTGAAACCAGAATATCTAAGTTCCAATAGAGGTTCTACCATATCCCGTCTGTATGGCCACACACAACCGGTCTGTATGGCCATGCACAAATTATATTTTATTAAATTATAGTTGGCATAAATATTATGTTCATTTCCGGTGTACAACATAGTGATTCAACATTTATATTCCTTATAGTGTGATCAAAACTTTAAGTCTAATAACTGTTTGTTACTATAAAAAGTTATTATAGTAATATTGACTGGGGTTTTTTTCCAGATAAATACCCAGAAGAAGAGTTGCTGGATCCTATGGTAGTTCTATTTTTTATTTTTTGAGTAACTTCCATCAAACAAATTATTTAATATCCTGTACCTTAGTTATTCTCATCTGTAAAATGAGGAAAGTACAACCTAATAAATAGGTCTGTTATAAAAGTTAAATAAATACATATGTGTAAAGCACTCAGAACAGTGCCTGATACAGAATAAGCACAAAGCATGTGCTAATTAATAATCACAGTAGTATACTAGTAAACTCATATTAAGTAGCTGCATAAACTTGAACCCTGAGCCACAGATGGGCATCTCATAAGAAATCCTTCATAGCTTGTACCTGAGTCTTGATGATAAATTCATGTCTAATAGGCACTGAAAAACAAACTAAACATACTCAACGATTTCACAGCAGGTATGTATATCTATTACACTTCAGGGAGAAAATGAATGCTTAAGAGTCAGCATAACTGCACAGTTTTTAATTGAAGAATTTTGACACTAAGGGTCACTAGAAGGAGACATTGACTGTTCTTTGCGGCTAACAGGATGGCTCCAGAGACCACACTGTGTGTTAAACAAACAACAACTGATATTTGTTTTGTCATCATTAAAATAAAAGTTAACATGTTAAATACAGCAGAAAACCTTTGCATTGAAAGAGCTTCGACAGCATTTGTCAGCTTGAACACTTTATGGCACCAGCGCAGCTTGTTAACAGGCAAGGAAAGACAGCGCTATTAAGCTCAGGGTAGTGCTGAAATGACTTCATACAGCCCACACTCATTTTCCCTACCACCAAGTGAAAATGAGAAAGGCCACCACATACAGGAGGTCTCTGCAACTCATCGGCATTGATTATAATGACACAGACATTCTATTGCCACCTGGCGTTATAGTCTACCTAGTCACCATGCAGCTGTTTTGATTAATAAATGGCTTAACATTTAAAAAAGGGACTTGTACAGCAGTTTTACCTAACAGAGCTTCCTTTTTATAAGTTCCAAATAAAACAGAGCTTCCTACAAATAGAGAAAGGATTACAGTGAATCCCATTGTTTAGAATTCAAAAGCCAACCTTGAAGGCGGGAATGGATTAGAGCAATCTACCTTGCTAGAGTTAACAGAGCATCATTTTCATCAATAATTACTCCTCTTAATTGCAGCTCGATTAATTTTTGGTGCCAAGTAAAACTGGATACTACTGGAAGACATCCAAGTCTATTAGAACAAATGCTGCTCTGGTAAACACTCGGAGTCCTATAAGGAGACAATAAGGAGAAGTAGCTGCACTTGGTGGATAGATGGCATCAGTATAAAAACGTGGCATGTCAAACATTCCTTGGGCAAACAACTTCCCATTGCACAGATTTTATAAAACAACATTATCTCGTTCTTTCCTGGTAAAATTTCATACAGTGCCAAGCACAAGAGCAAGTTTGCTTTTACAACCTGATACACTGAATCTGCTTAACTGAGCCACTTTCTCTTACAACGAAGGGGAGTGACTTCAACAAAATTGGATTTTGATAGGTAACTATAAAATATTAATTTTTAGAGAAATATTGAACTATTCTCCATCATCAATTAACATTTAGTAAGCACACATTGAGTGCAAGGCACTGTATTATGAGTTCTGTGCCTATTCTTAGGAGAATGATAATGTATCTGATTTTTCATAATAGAATTGCAAAGCAGTCTAGAAGATATTTCTGATGCTAAGTAATTAGAACAAGTACAAGGTAGTAACAGGTACAGGAAAGAAACAAATGCATAATATAATAGGGAATGCCAAGTGTATCTAGGGTAGAGGTGATAAACTCAAACACCCACAAGGACTGGGATGGCAAACAGGTACAAATTGGGGTGGGTGGGTATAATACTAGACAAAACAGGAAATCTCCCAAGGTCTGCAACCAGCAAATCCCAATGAAGGCTTTCACATTAGATAGACTAAGTAACAATTACCAAAAGAAAAAAAGGAAGGAAGGTCAGAAGGACAATTTGGCCTATGGTCCCACACTCTCTACCACCACCATCCATGCCATAGAAAAGTAGAGACACTGGCTCTGAGCTCAGCAAACCTGACTTTGAGGATCACTTGTATTAGGGACCAATTATGCAATCTTGAGCAAATTACTTATTTTTGCCAAGTTTCACTTTCTTCGTCTTCAAAATGAGAATAACAATGTATGCTCAGCTTTAATAATGTTGTTGAGAAGCCCAAAAGAAACCCTATAAATGAAAGAAATTGGTAAACTTGAAGAGACCTGAACAATATGAGGAAAATTATTATGATAATAAGCCAGAGAACTATGTACAGGTAGCATCAAGTGTGAAATATTGTATTAGCTGTTTATTATATAATATAGTATGGTGGGTTATTTGTATCATATATGACACACATTTTAGAAAGGATAATTGCATATAGGCTAATTACTACTATCTGGAGAAACACCTGCCCTCTAAATAACTAGTCATGCCACTGGCATGGAGATGCAGATGACAATACACTTGAGTGATTCTCAAGATAGATCAAGGATTGAAAGAAACATCTGCCCAGTGTAGGAGGAGAGAGAAGACTGTGTAACTAATTGTCCAATTACTCTTTTCATCACTATATTTATTTTGCTTTGGGGTTCAGGTAATATTAAAGTAAAATATGCCATTTTAAAGTGAATATTTGAAAACATTAGAACAAGTATAACAGAGTTCAAGGGTTAAGATTAATTTTTTGTTCAAGTATTTTCTGAAGAAATTAATAAAATATCATTGAAAGACACTTTATAAACCTAAATCAATGGTGAGTTACATATGTTGTTAGATAATAAGATTCAGTAACAGAAAGATGTCAGTTCTCCCCAGATTGCTATATATATTTAATATAATTCCAACCCAAATCTCACCAGGGGTTTAGGCTTTGAGCAGCTGATTCTATAATGTTCAGTAAATGGAAGAGTAAAGGGCACTGAAACCAGGAAACTCCAGAAGAACAAGGTGAACAGAATACTAAGGTTTTTACATAGAACTATAGTTAATAGTTAACTATAGTTATTAGTAGTCTTAATGTAATTAAATAATGTGCTTTTGCTAAACATGCAGCATAAAGTCCAGAAATAAACAGGCACACATAAGAAAACTATTTTTTATGGAACAGGCATTTCAGATGGGTGAATAGATGGATGAACCAATAAATGGTGATGAAAATTGGTTACACCTAAAGAAATACATTAAAATGGATCTGAACTTCACAAAGGACACAAAAAGTCACAATAGAATATCTATAATCTTAATACACAAAAAACTGTGAAAAGAACAAGTCTGATGAATACAATTACCATTAAAGATATCCTGCTTGTCAAAAATAAAAATAACCCACCTGGTATGGCTCAGTGGTTGAGCATGGGCCTATGAATCAGGAGGTCATGGTTCAATTCCTGGTCAGAACTCATGCCTGGGTTGTGGGCTAGATCCCCAGTGTGGGGCGTGCAAGAGGCAGCCCATCAATGATTCTCTCTCAGCACTGATGTTTCTATCTCTCTCTCCCTCATCCTTCCTCTCTGAAATCAATAAAAAATATATTTTATAAAAATAAAAATAAGGAGAGTAAAAAGAAGTCACAAACTGATATTTTTAGCCTAAAACACCAATAAAAGATTCACTCCCAGAATATATAAAAACTACTATGAATCAACAAAAAAGGTAAGAGCCAAGGAAAACGATGTTTAATTAAAGGAACAAGAATTTTGCAGGAGAGTAAATACACATAATTCCCAAGCACTTCACTCCCAATATTTAGCAAAAAAATTTAAAACTAGAACATATGCCATTTGGTGGTGTGAAAATAGGTACAACCACTTAGAAAATAATTTGGTATTTTCTAATAAGGTTAAGCAGTTGTACATCCTATGATCCAGCAATTTTAATTCACATATAAATCCTAATAATAACTCCTTGCATGTGTGAACCAGGAGATATGGACAAGAATGTCCACAGAAGTAGTGTTCATAATAACAAAAATATGAGGATCTCGCCGAAACCGGTTTGGCTCGGTGGATAGAGCGTCGGCTTGCGGACTGAAGGGTCCCAGGATCGATTCCGGTCAAGGGCATGTACCTGGGTTGTGGGCACATCCCCGGTAGGAGATGTGCAGGAGGCAGCTGATCGATGTTCCTCTCTCATCGATGTTTCTAACTCTCTATCTCTCTCCCTTCCTCTCTGTAAAAAAATCAATAAAATATATTAAAAAAAATATGAGGATCTCAACTCTAATGCCAACCAACAGCACAATAAAAAATAAATGATGGTGTAATCATTCAATGAATAACTCAAAAGCAGAGAAAAATGGATAAACTACAGGCACCAGCTTGGATCAATCTAACAAACATACTATTGAGTTAAATGTCTTAAAATAAATCATTAACTATCATTTTACTTATATAAAGCTCAAAAGCTGGCTAAAGTAACAGAATTTTGCTTTCAGACACATAGGTATTAAAGCTATAAATTAAAAAAAAGTATAGGAGTGTTTTACCAAAATTCAGTACAGCCTTATATCCCCAATGAGGTGGTGAAAAGAGAGGGGTTTAGGGAGTAGGCACAGGATGTCTATAAGGTTGTAACTGGTTTTTTTTTTCTTTTTTATTATATATTTTATTGAGGGGGGGGTGCTTCTATAGAGACAAACATCGATTGGCTGCCTCCTTCATGGTCCCTACTGGGAATGGAGCCCGAAACTCTGGCATGTGCCCTGATCAGAAATCCCACCTGGGATCTCCTGGTACCTGGGTGGATGCTCAACCATTGAGCCATATTGGCTGGGCGTGACTGTTTTTTCTTAATCAGGGGGTGGTGAGCACAGTGTTTGCCTTTTTTAAAAAATATATTTTATTTATTTTTTACAGGGAGGAAGGGAGAAGGATAGAGAGAAACATCCATGAGCAAGAAGCATCAATTAGCTAATGCGGATGTGCCTACAACCTAGGTACATGCCCTTGACCGAAATCGAACTTGGGACCCTTCAGTCCGCAGGCTGATGCTCTATCCAGTGAGCCAAACCAACTAGGGCAGTATTTGCCTTCTTATCTATCTAATAAAAGAGAAACATGGTAATTAGCTTACGACCACTACCCTTCCCATTGGCTAATCAGGGCGATATGCAAATTAACTGCCAGCCAAGATGGCGGCCGGCAGCCAGGCAGCTTAAAGTGAACATGAGGCTTGCTTGCTTCAGTGACGGAGGACTCCAACGTTTCCTGCCTGCCGCTGCAGGCCTCTGAGCTGCAACTCTAAGAACTATGTTACAAATATAGAAGCTAAACAAAACCCCAGAAACTTGATTTAGTCCGTCAGGCTTCAGCCAGCAGGATCGCAACATTGTTTCAAATACAGAAGGTAAACAAAGGTCAGAAACCTGCTTTCAGGAGCGGAGGCCTAAGAGCTGGAGCCAAGCCTCAAAGCTAAAGCTGGCCCAGAATAAAAAAAAAAAGAAAAAAAGGAGCGGTTGGGAGCTTCAGTCACTCGCCAGCCTGAAAACAGCCCTCAGCCCCTCACCCAGACTGGCCAGGCACCCCAGTAGGGACACCCACCCTGAAGGGTGTGTGACCAGCTGCAAACAGCCATCATCCCCTCACCCAGGCTGGCCAAGCACCCCAGTGGGGACCCCCACCCTGATCCAGGACACCCTTCAGGGCAAACCAGTTGGCCCCAACCCGTGCACCAGGCCTCTATCCTATATAGTAAAAGGGTAATATGCCTCCCAGCACCAGGATCAGCGGAGCCAAGAGGCCTCCCGGCACCGGGATCAGTGTGACAGGGGGCAACGCCCAAACCCCCTGATCGCCCTGCGGCTCTGTGTGTGACAGGGGGCGGGGCCACAACCTCCCTATGCGCCCTGCTCTGTTTGTGACAGGGGAAGGCACCCCAACCCCCTGATCAGCCCTGCTCTGTGCCTGATAGGGGGAGCTCCCCAACCCCATGATCGGCCCTGCTCTGTGTGTGACGGGGTAGAGCCATAACCTCCCCATCGGCCCTGCTCTGAGTGTGAGAGTGGCGGCGCCCCAACCCCCTGATCGGCCCTGCTCTGTGGGTGATAGAAGGCGGCGCCCAACCCCCACCCCATGGGCCCTGCTCTGTGTGTGATGGGGTAGAGCCATAACCTCCCCATCGGCCCTGCCCTGAGTGTGACAGTGGTGGCAACCCAACCCCCTGATCAGCCCTACTCTGTGGGTGATAGAGGGTGGCGCCCCAACCCCCTGATCTGCCCTGCTCTGTGTGTGACAGGGGGCGGTGCCCCAACTCCTCTATCGGCCCTGCTCTGTGCGTGACAGGGTATGGAGCCCCAACCCCCCTGATGGGCCCTGCTCTGTGAGTGACAGGGGGCAGCGCCCCAACCCCCTGATTGGCCCTACCCTGAGCGTGACTGAGGGTGGCATCGCAACCTCCCGATCCACTTTGCTCTGTGCATGACAGGGGGCGGCGCCCCAACTCCCCAATCAGCCCTGCTCTGAGCCCGACCAGGGGCTGCACCTAGGGATTGGGCCTGCCCTCTGCCACCCGGGAGCAGGCCTAAGCCAGCAGGTCGTTATCTCCTGAGGGGTCCCAGACTGCGAGAGGGTACAGGCTGGGCTGAGGGACCCCCTCCTCCCCCCTGAGTGCACAAATTTTTGTGCACCGGGCCTCTAGTCATGTTTAAATCACAGTGCACATTAAATTATATATATATATGTGTGTGTATATATATATATAATATATATATAATATATATATATACATATATATATAATAAATTTTATAATAAATACCTTTTAAAGAAGAAATTATTATCAAAGTATGTATGGTTGTGGTTGATGAGAAATTAACTAAAACAGCTAGTTGACTAAGTATGAGCATATTTTGAAGGAGCAGGATAAAGTGAAGGATAAATAATATGAGTTACAACTCCATTCCTTCCTGAAATTTAAAGAATGACAGAAGAAAAAAATGAGGAAAGAACAATATTTTTAGGGGAAAAATGCCCTCCATAAAAAAGTGCTCATTATTCATAAATATTTTCCAGATATTTATATGCTCATATTAGGAGAGAAAAAACAAACACATTTGCTCCCAATGGTGATAAAATCAACTGATATTTCTCATGTAAATTACAGCCATCGCAAACCTTTCTCATTTTGATGATGAATCATCCTCTACCAAGCTTCTTAAGAAAGAGAGCTAAAGGGCACCATTTTTTTAAAAAAAAAAATACACATTTAAAAATGTATCATAGAAAGAGGAAAATTTCAGTTTGGGAGATGCCAGTGAAAATGGATAATTGTCATTTACACAAAAAGATAAGTAAAATTCCTTCCAAAGGACAGAATTGATGGATATATCATTAAACTTAGGCTACTTGGGACCTGACAAAAATGTAATTGGAAGGTATTTTTAGAAAGAAAGAAAAAAAGAGAGAAAAGGGAAGAAGGAAGGCACTTCAAAGCATACCACTGGTTATTAAGAGCCATAACATCCGACAGAATAACAAGTAGGATCAAAACACACCCAAATGATCCAACCTCCAAACAGTGATTTCTAAGACCTCCTGGACATACAATGAGTGTCTGAGTCTTATCAAATAATTATCGATGCTACATTCGTCTGACTATTAAACCAACAGAGCAATTTCTCCTCTATATTTTATTACAAGAGCTATAAAAATCAGGCTACTTCCAAAAGTCTACAATCTAAAAAACTGATAAAAGTATAAGAAATGATTTGGGGATGCAAATTTTTGTTTGAATGTGAATTGTTTTGTTTGGATCTATGTATGATTATATATACAAGATTACTTCTATATGTTAAAAGAAAGAAACTGGTAGAAAAAGGCGGGGTTGGGGTGATAAGAATAGCCAGATAATCTTTAGTCAGTAAAACAAGTCCTGGAATGAGATGTTGGCAGGCAATAATGGTATCCAATGAAGGCTGAAAGAAAAGAGCTGGAGTAAATGGCTGCCAACATGACTAGTGACACTGGCTTTTAGCTTATTATACTAGTATTAAAATGTTGCCTACACACCATAAATTATCTTGTTTGTAGTTTGGATCATAATCAGAAGAGAAATTAAGAAAACTTCCTCTGTGGGCAATTAGATTGTCACCAAGAGAGGAAATTTTATAGGTGACTTTATTCAAGATAATTTTTGTAAAAACTTCCTCTAATGTTTTAAAACACACGACAATCCACGCTATTTTTTGATTCAGAATCCTTAGCCCTGAGTTCCGATGATCATGACTGAATACAAAGTCTAATCCATTTCAATGCTGTCCACAGAAAGCGCAGTGATAGCTGGTGAACTTTTGGGGGAAAATTCACAATTTCTCCATAGAACATAGTCTTCTACTACAATAATTCAGCACTTGATAGATACATGGTAAATAACATCTCATTTTGCCATCATATTTTATAGATTCTGTCAAATGACTGAGTTAATTTCAAAATGTTATATTCCTTTCAGTCTCGGCAACATTTTTGGAGAAAAAAGATATAAAGAAATACAATAATCTCTATAGACTCCAACTAATTATTTTGGGGTTTTTTTACATCCGTGCATATAATATACAAACACATTTTAAACATATTGGAAGAATAAGCTAGAGTTTTCTATTGTCTAAAAATGTAGGTGAGTGGCTATAAGCTTTAAGCACATAAGTAAATTTGCTTTATGTCTTTATGTATTTAGTTAGGTCATTTTTAATAAGGACCCAAGTAAAAACTAAAGATTTATCCTAAAAGAAAAGTACAGGTAAATAAAATTTAGTGGAATCATGCTAGAGTAGGAAAAGACCTAATAATTTGGTAGGACTATAAATGTGTATATGCAAAAGAAGTTATGGTCAAAGTGGTTATTTTTCAAAGTTTTATATATATACTAGTATTTACACATTTCCTTAAAGTTCTACGTGACTTCCCCTGAATCTATGGATCATACAGTTCTACAGAACTTTTGTCAGGACACTGACATACATTTTGGCACCAATTTCAAGACTGAAAATGTAAAAACCTGAAAATATCAATTTTACATTTTTTTAGGTATTTGCATTCCATGTCATTAAATATCAACTGAGATATTTTAATACTGTATTTTTCAGTCTGTAGTACTTCATTGTGAGTACAGTCTACATGAAAATATGTTCTCATGTCACAATATTCTTACTATATTACAAATACATTTTATCTGTGCAGTATTGCATGCCGAGTGGACCAAGGCTCTGAGATGGTTCCTAAACTGGCAAGGAACTGAGCCTTTTAACCCAGGACTTCAGACATTAAGCACCTTTCATTACACAACAGTTGTCTCCCTAATGAGGTTTTAGTCAGTTAATGAGACTAAAACATCTCTATCATCCTCTATGCAATTGATTTTTTCCCATTAAATGAGAGTAGAGTCAATGGACATGTGTAAAAGGAAATAAAACTACAAACCCAACCAAGAAGAGGAAAGTCTTCCTCCTAGAGTATCTTCAGTGTCACACAGACCACATCACCCCCACAGTCACAGTAAAGAACGAAGCCCTAATTAGAGAAATCATTCCCATTAGAAGGTGATATTTGCTTCCTTTCCTCCAATATTTGTATGGACAACGCTCAGAGCAAAGAAAATGTTCACCAATCACTACAACAGCAACTAATGCTTATGAAAAATAATAGATTTAAACTAAAGGCCTAGTAACTACATAAATGATGACTGGATTTCAACAAATCCAAAACTACTAGAAGGAATCCTACCTCCCTGTAATTCTCTGCATCTTAGAAAGGCTGTGTGTGTGTGTGTGTGTGTGTGTGTGTGTGTGTGTGTGTGTGTGTGTTAGGTTTTGTTTTTGTTTTTTTGTACTCTCATCCTTGTTCTCATCTCAGATACAGAGAATAAAATCTAAGGATTTCTTCTCAACTGTTTGGGCTGTTAGACAACAAAAAAGTGAAAAACCAATATCATCTTCTGTTTTCTAGCGCAGGCACAGAATATGACATGCAATTATATGTATTTATTCCACAAATGATATTTGGGATCTTCTTCTCCAGAGGCAACAAACACTACACAGTATTTTCCTCACAGAAACACATTCCTCAAAAATGTTAGCCAGGCATTTTGTTTTCTATTTTTTACCGCCTTTCAGATTTTATGGATTAGAGTTGAAAAGTCAACACTTAAAAATAAAGTGTGGTTTGGAAATGGTTATCTCTAAATATGAGTTTATTATTCCCCTTCGACAACCGCAAGTAAAGGCAACAAAATATGTTCTGTCCATGTTTGACATAAATAAATATTTTCCAGATGACCGGGAGATTATGGACTTTCTGCAAAAGCAATTTCATTGTAAATGAATGTATACATTCACATATGTAGGCATTATTCCCCCAAACTGTAAATGGTTCTCCTCTAAAGATTTTGTTTCTAAGTTTCTTCTAAAGCTTTAAATGTGTGTGTGCATGCACCCACAAAGTTAGAGGTACAGCCACAGGCATGGACATACTCCCAAAGCAAGGAGTTGTCTATCCTATTTTTAACCAGCTTTTCAACTACACTTCAGCTACTCCAAGTATGGTCCATG
Organism: Myotis myotis; assembly: GCF_014108235.1. NCBI lineage: Eukaryota > Metazoa > Chordata > Mammalia > Chiroptera > Vespertilionidae > Myotis > Myotis myotis. The sequence goes on from NW_023416335.1 coordinate 43,106,883, forward strand.
ACCGAACCCCTCACCCCCAGCATCAGCATCACCTAGGAACTTCTTAGAACTGAAGAACCTCAGACTCCACCTAAGACCTACTGCATTAAAATTTGCATTTTAACAAGATTATACGTGGTTCCAAAACACATTAAGGTCTAAGAAGCACTGATCTAGACCTCTCAACCCAATTCCTAACTACTTCCACAGTACTTGAACTCAACTTGTTAAAACTGAACGTCATTGCCAGTGTTGAGAAGCCACTCAAGGACACACACAAGCCTTTCTCCATGGCATTTCCTATAGTGCTAAGAGCATGGGCTTCCATCTAGCTGTCAAAGTAGAAACATGCAGGCTGTATTAGACTTCCCATGAGGTCAAGAACCAAGTCTGTGTTATTGTCCATGATGTCCTTGCCCCTAGGAACTAGTTTGAACTTAATATCTATTGAATGAATAAAACTAGTGTGGTACATTTACACCATGGATTATCATGCAGCAGTTAAAAGGAAGGATCTCTTACCTTTTGAGACAGCATGGAGGGACCTGGAGAGTATTATGCTAAGTGAAATAAGCCAGTCAGAGAAAGTTACTCATATGTGGAATCTAAAGAACAAAATAAACTGATGAACAAATTAAACCCAGAGACCTAGAAGCATAGAACAGACTGTCGAATCTCAAAGGGAAGGCAGAGGTGGATGGGTGGTTGAGAAGAGATTAACCAAATAATTTATATGCATACATGCATAACCCATGGACACATATAAAAGTGTGGTGAAGGCCTCAGGTGGGGTAGGGGGAGGGCTAGAAGGGGTGAATGGGGGAATAAGAGGGTATCTGTAGTACTTTTGATAATAAAGATAAATTTTACAAATAAAAATAAAGGAAATACATTTAAAAAAGAAAAAACTAGTAATCATGTGGACAGGTCCCTACATCTCTCCTCTGTTACACTGCTGGAGACTTAATTAGTTGCTTAGCCTTGGATTTCTTACACTATCAGTACTGGAGTTTATTTTCATGAAACATGAATTGTGTTTCATTCAAATAAAATAAAGTTATCCTATATTGCTACCAAATTAATATTTCTAGAACACACAGTCTCTCTCACTTACATCCTCCATCACACTTTAAAACTCTTTAAGGTCCCCCCATAGCCTAAGATATAAAGTTCCTTACCTAAGTACAGCTACAGCCTCCTCTTCTAGCATTATTACTCACTGTCCTACTCATCTACCCCCAACCACGTGCCCTGCGTTCCACCTTTACTGAAGTATCAGCCACTCCTTGTTCTCAACCCCTCATCTCAAGCTGGCATCAACTGAATCATTATGGCCTATAAGTATAAAAGAACGTATTAGGTTTCCACTTCTGAAAACCTATGTTATGTCTTAAAAATATTAAAATTAATCATGATAATTATAAATACATTTCTATGAACAGTCATTAAGTATGAAAATTAAAAACCTAACATAAAAAATACCTCAGTTTTATTGGGAGCATGTTTCTGCTTGAGCTAACCGGCTCAAAGTTCTTACTATACAATCCTAATAAATTAGGCCTGAAGACCCTAATATCTAGTGTGTTCTTAGCTTGGGCATTTTTCATTTCTCCAAAGATCTAAGTCTTTCAAAAAATAGACAACTATCTTCAAAATTTTAATGCCCATTTGCTGTGTGCTGTGCACGAATCCTTTTTTCTAGGTAAATACCACAAAAGAGGTAGGTTCCATGCTGCCTACAGTTGAATCTAAAAAGTAAATACCACTCTTAGTTCTTACTTTAGGGTCATAAAAAAGAGAGCGATCAAACTACATAAATTAGGTGTCTCCGAACATGTAGCTCCAAAACGCAAATCTCCTTCATTTTTACATCTCAATTCTTTTTTGAAAGTTATCTGGCCTAGAATATATTGCACACCCAAACCCCATACAGAACACCCACATCCTCCACCACAAAACTACCTTAACTCAGCTCAACTGTGGCACTTCAGTAAAGCCTTTCTTAACTTGTCCCCAAATAAAGTACCTGCCCTCTCGTTTATGCCCTCATCCCAACCTTATATAAACTTCTGTCAGGGCTTCTGCTAACAAGTTATTCACATGTATGACTCCTACGAAACTCTTAAGTCCTTGATTGGGTACAGGGTCTATGCTTCTCCATCTATTGTCCCAATTACTTCACATAGTATCTCACAATGAGTAACTAAACTACCAATGTAGGTTCAATAGCATTCACAGCCACAAATGCAGTCTGTTGATGAGTTGGAACTTTAATCTATGCGAACTGCATTCTGATTTAAAGTCAAAAAGTGAATCTCTCTGAGACCTGAGATGAACCCCACTGAGCCGTGAGCTGGACACAAAATGGGACATAGAATTGGAGGACAGGTAGAAACTAACAACTGAGGTACACTCATGACAACAGTGAAAAGGCCCAAGCAGCAATGAGGTGGGAGGAAGACTAACAAGGAAGAAAGAAAAAGGGAAGAGCAGTCTAATGATGTGTCATCCTTCATAAAATAGCACTGAAAAGCTGGTATTACGTATATGTTTTATATATAGTCTCACATATATAATATGAATATAGCATATAGTTTATAGTATATTACATATATAATCTCACATACACACAACACATATTTTGTGTATTATATAAATTTGTCCACATATAATATGCCCTCAATGCCATCATGGATTTCTTGAGTATATAATAGTCATATTAATCAGGCAACTATGAATGAGTTGAACATTAAGAAATATATATTATAAAATGAATTTAACATGTATACTCTGACATCAAATGACTTTAGCAATATTTCAAATAATACAAAATCATATATAAAATATCAATCAATCATTTGTATTGCTGGACCTATATTGAAGACCCACCCAATTTCAGCACAAGGAACCTGAAAAGCTCGTTACCCATGAAGTCTAGCCGAGTAGAGCAGTGCCACTCAAACCGAACTGCTTTTTTACCAGACTCTAATGAGTTAAATATAAGTATCCAGAGCAAACAGAAATTTTAGAGCAATATAGTATTTTCATACCTATTGAATCCAATAATAATGGACTTGTGTTTTACTTGGTGTTTTTATTAAATTGTATGAATTAATTTTGTTGGATTTTATGAAATATCAACCTGCACTGGATTGAAAGAAGGCAGCGGAGGATATTGACTAGTCCTTCACCACAAAGTTTGAGAAGCACTGCACTGTTAGTAGTAACCCCACCAGAAGTGCACACAGTTAATGACTACTACTGGTCACACACTAGAAGTTGACATGGGCTGATAATTTCAGATAAAAGATCAGAGATAATTTGAATGTGGTTGCTTTAAGCTGCTCACCGACATGGAGCATTGGAAGCAGTGTCTTAGGGATGAAACTTCTTTTATTTATTAGACTAGAGGCCCTGTGCATGAAATTTGTGCATGGGGGGGAGGGGGAGTGCCCTCAGCCCAGCCTGCACCCTCTCCAATCCGGGACCCCTCAGGGGATGTCCAACTGCCGGTTTCGGGCATCCCTCTCACAGTCCTGGACTGCTGGCTCCTAATCATTCACCTGCCTGCCTGCCTGGTCGCACCTAACTGTGCCCCCTTCCTGGCCTGATAGCCCCTAACTGCCCCATGCTGCCGGCCAAGTCATCCTCAACTGCCCCCTCCCTGCCGACCTGGTCGCTCCCAGCTGTCCCCACTGCCACCCTGGTCGCCCCACGCAGCCTGCTGTTCAGTCATTTGGTCGTCCCTCACTAACCACCCTGCTGGCCAGGTCGCCCCATGCAGTCTGTTTGTTCAGTCATTTGGTCATCCCTCAGTAACCCCCTGTCGGCCTGGTCACCCCATGCAGCCTGCTTGCTCAGTCGTTTGGTCGTCCCTCACTAACCCCCCTGCTGGCCTAGACATAGGTAGCCATCTTGTGAGGGTGTGAGGGTTAATTCGCATATTACCTCTTTATTATAAAGGAAGAGTGCATTTGGCACTGTTATCTAGGGGGAATGAAAATGTCCCCATTTTAAGAAAAATAATACTTTGTATTTGAAATTGATGAATATGGAGTCAATACTTGCTAGGATCCACTTGAATCCTAGTATTCTCTCTGGTTCTCTTGTTAGCTTATTGCTGCAAAATGTGCTAAATGAATTCATCTGCAGCTTGAACAACAGTTTATTTGACACCAGAATCAAGGAAAGAGTCTTCAGTTAAACTTATAACCTATACTATACACAAAGTGGTATAAGACCGGAGCCCTCAAATCTAAGAAATAACAGAGGAAGGTATTGCCTTAGAAATAGTAATCACTCCTTTAGTTGTGGTACAGTAAAAGTGAATGAATAAAGGAGGGAGGGAAGAAAAGAGGGAGAGACAGAGAGAGGGAAGCAATTCCATTTGCCTGGGAAATGAGGCACACAATCGATAACATGAACTGCTAGTGATAAATAAGGCCATGAAAAGGTTGAAATTTTATTTGGGAAAAAAAAACAAACCACTACAGTCATTAAAGATGGGAAATTAGCAAACTCTAACGTGATGTGATTCTGAGTAAGTAAGAGAGAGGGATTTGATACTTCAGTTGCTTTAGATGAGGTGACCTCATCACAGTTTTAAATAGACTGCCCATTATAAGCTTAAATTATCACCCCATGAAACTCTGATAGACTGAATACTGACCTGGAAATTAACAATCAAGCATATTGCAGTCAAAAAATATAAAAGAGCCTCTTTGCTTATAACCAGCATGGTGCTGATTAGAGAAAAAAACGAGACCTTAGCAATTTTTAAATTGCTATTGTTAAAATAGAAATTAGCTGAACTGGTGATGAGAAATACAATACTTCACCTGTCATAAAAACCACGCCTTCCCCTGCCATGCAGATTTGTTGATAAAGATCAACTTTTACTGCCAAAGTATTAACAGCTAAGCAAGGAAGAAAGCTATGGAATTTGGTTTTACAATTTAATAAACTTCTCATCAATGAATTGCTATATCAAATAATATTGTGGTATGTTTCCTAAAGTGAATCCAGTGGATTGTTTTTTGTTTTTCCCAAACCATCACATGTCATCAAAAACACACTGTTATGCCCTAGCTGGTTTGGCTCAGTGGATAGAGTGTCAGCCTATGGACTGAAGGGTCCCAGGTTCGATTCCAGTCAAGCACACATGCCCGGGTTGTGGGCTCAGTCCCAGGTGAGGGGCATGCAGGAGGCAGCCAATCAATAATTCTTTTTCATCATTGATGTTTCTATCACTCTCTCCCTCTCCCTTCCTCTCTGAAATCAATAAAAATATATATTTTAAGCCCTAACCAGTTTGGCTCAGTGGATAGAGTGTGGGCCTGAGGACTGAAGGGTCCCAGGTTCAATTCCTGCCAAGGACAGGTACCTTGGTTGCAGGCACATCCCCAGTAGGGGGTGTGCAGGAGGCAGCTGATCGATGTTTCTCTCTCATCGATGTTTCTAACTCTCTATCCCTCTTCCTTCCTCTCTGTAAAAAATCAATAAAATACATTAAAAATTAATATATATATACACACACATATATATATATTAAAAAGCACTGTTATCAGAGAATAGTACAGATGGAATTTCTCTATTGCTAGTGGGAGTGGGGTCCTTGGGCACCACTGGAATATGCATTTCCGGAGGCTCCCATAGGAGAATGAGATGTGGTAAAAAGCTTTATTTGCGTGGAGTTATACCCATCAGTTTCCAAAGTCCCATTTCCCTTAAACCAGTCCTGGAAAATGTGCTGCTGGGGTATCAGCAGAGCTAGGAGCAAAACAGTGTCCAAAATTTCAGTTCCATGTTGTAGTTGAATACACAAAGCATCAGACTAATTCTAGTCTATTAGTCCATTGTGGGGTCCACATGGCCATAGACCACGTGGGTCAGTACAGAGTGTGAGAGCTCCACAAGCTATGAGACAGGTGCCAGCAGCAAAGGCAAGAGAAGGGGCAAGTGCCGGGAGCTGGTACACAGAACGAAGAAGACAGAACTCAGAAGAAGGAACCTACACAGACAGAAGAACTTCGCTGGAGAGAACATGGCAAAAGATCCTGCACTGAACCTGACTACAGAAATTGGCAAGAGAACCTGACTAGAACCTGGTAACTGAACCTGGCTGGAGAACGTGGACAGAACCTGGCTGGAGAATCTAGCAAGGGAACATGGCTACAAAACCTGGCTGGAGAACCTAGCAAGAGAACATGGACACAGACCCTGGCAGGAGATCCTAAGCAGAACTTCGCTGGAGATCCAGACCAGAACTTGGCTGGAGATCCTGGATGGAGATCCTGGCTAGCCTGCTGATCAACTGAACGCTGTCCCCATGTCATTCCTTCTTCGCCGACTCCATCCACGCCTTTGGGGACCCCTGGACCTGCTGGGGTTGGACCCCAGCATCTGGCGCCCAAACAGGGACCCCTAGGTAAGCCCCACTCTCAGGACAGATAGGACTCCACCGTAGGAAGAGGGTGGATAGTCTTTGCCGACTCCGTCCACACCTTTGGGAACCCCTGGAATAGGATTCCCCTAGGTAAGCCCCCCCCCTTGAAAACCTCCACATTCGGGACGGATAGGACTCCACCAGGGTACTTCAGACCCCCCCTATAGAGGATAAGTAGGGTAAGAAGGTGGATAGTGCAGAACTTAGATTGAGAAGATGTGCCATACTGAGTCCAAAGAAAGAAGACTCTGTATTGATCTTTAGATTGAGAAGATGTGCCATACTGAGTCCAAAGAAAGAAGACTCTGTATTGATCTTTAGATTAAGAAGATGTGCCATACTGTCTAAAGAAATAAGACTCTGTATTGATCTTTTAACACATATGCTTGCTAGCAGAGGAATTAAGGTTACTCCCAGTCAGACAGAACGTTTTATACAAGAAGTATGTCCATGCTTTTCTGAGGAAGGAAAGGTGCCGGAAAGGTAAATGTAAAGGCATGGGAGGAGGTAGGCCCAAAGAGCCTTATCCTTAACCCCACTGCAGCCTTTCCACCCCAGGAAAGTGCAGGATTGGCAAGCTCTCCCTGGGGTGATAGATCAGTACTCAGGTAATAGCGGAAAGCGTCAATCCTACTCTTAAAATGGATACAAGAGAGCATTTGGGGTTTTTCTTTTTAATGCCTGCTTTAAAAAATAAAAAAGGGGGAATTTGCCGGGAGCTGGTCCATCCTTGCTGTTTCAAGGGACCTGGCATATATGGCATATTGTTCTTAATATGTTTGCTCACCTTCTTGGCACTATGTGTTTTAACCAAGGTCTCTGAGAAAGGTTGTTTCCCCAGGTAAGGATTTTCCCCTGAAGTTAGGGAGGGAATAAAACCTCTTAACTAAGTGCAAGGTGGGTAATTAATCACTTTAACTATGAACAATCATGCTTAAGCTACATAATCTTATCTCCCTGGAATGGACATAAGAAACGCCCTAACCTTTGGAATAGAGATTGATAGGATTGGAATCAACTGGTATAAATACAGATGTAAGAAGACAGAACCAAGAGAGACGGAACCTAGGCACAGAACCTACACAGAACGTTCTCTAGAGACAGAAGAACTTCGCTGGAGAGAACATGGCAAAAGTTCCTGGACAGAAACTGGCCTCAGAACCTAGAGACAGAACCTAGCGAGAGAACATGGCAAAAGATCCTGGACTGAACCTGACTACAGAAATTGGCAAGAGAACCTGACTAGAACCTGGTAACTGAACCTGGCTGGAGAACCTGGACAGAACCTGGCTGGAGAACCTAGCGAGGGAACATGGCTACAGAACCTGGCTGGAGAACCTGGACAGAACCTGGCTGGAGAACCTGGCTGAAGAACCTGGAGAACCTAGCAAGAGAACATGGACACAGAACCTGGCTGGAGATCCTAACCAGAACCCCTCTGGAGATCCAGACCAGAACTTGGCTGGAGATCCTGGCTGGAGATCCTGGCTAGGCTGCTGATCAACTGAACGCTGTCTCCGTGTCCTTCCTTCTTCGCCAACTCCGTCCACACCTTTGGGGACCCCTGGACCTGCTGGGGTTGGACCCCAGCAGGCAAGGGCTCCTTTGTTCAGAAATTTATGTATCTCAGATTTCGGATCCTTGCAGTGGCCAAGCCTATTCTGGGCAATGGCCTGCTCCCAGGTGTGACTTGAAGGTAATCACCCTCTATACTTCATTTAGATTTTACTGGCCATGAATCTATTCTTTCTTTGTCCAGTCCCTTCCCCTAAGATATGCGGGGAACAGATCTGGAGAGTGCTAAACTATAGCTTTCCGGCACAAATAGCATGCCTATATTACCTGGCCTTCCCTTGCTCCTTTACTGTCAATTAATTAATAACTAGGTTAATTACAACAATATCAATACCATCAGGTTTGGGTGTAAGCATGTCCTTTCCAGAAATGTTTTCCAATATGGTTATTACTATTTGTGAAAGTCACAGTATTGTCACATAAATTATACCTCTCAGCCCATATTTGTAATACCATTCTGAAATGTCTACCTGCTACAAAATACTCCTTCCCTCCCCAAACTGATTTCAGTAGTTTACTAATATTAATTGTTGTTCTCTCGTGAATAAAAGCCCTTTCCTTTGAGAAGTGTTGTCTTTAATAGCTCAATTCAAAAAAGTTAAGGCCTTCAAGAGAATCACCTTAAAAATGTAATTAAAACTATGTTTGGTAACTTATTCCTTAGTAAAAACAAAGGAATGCACACCTCTTAAGAGTCAATTTTTCTGAAGCACATGTATAACTCAACTTTTTGTTAAGATAATTGGAAGTATTTGCATTGTTATGACTATAAGTTTTCTCTGATGAGCCAAATAGTGCACTGTGATTTTTTTTTTTTTTTTTTGGTAAAACTTTGTATTTTTCCTCGATTTAATCATTACCTCTCTTTATTTCCTTTACCTAGACCAGTGGTCGGCAAACTGAGGCTTGCGAGCCACATCCGGCTCTTTGGCCCCTTGAGTGTGGCTCTTCCACAAAATACCATATGTGGGCGCGCGTGTACAGTGTGATTGAAACTTCGTGGCCCATTTGCAGAAGTTGGTATTTTGTCCACGGGCCTAGACTCTTCACAAACTCTCCAATATTTAAAGTCACTTAAGATATGGGTTTCCATGGCAAACCATAAGAATCTTAGAAGACTCCGTAGGCAGCAAAATATCAGACATATGTCAGCAATATCTTTACCGATACAGCTCCTAGGACAATGGAAACTAAGGAGAGAATAAACAAATGGGACTACATCAAAATAAAAAGCTTCTGCACAGCAAAAGAAGCCATCAACAAAAGAAGAAAGCCCACTGCATGAGAGAACATATTTGCCAATGCTATTTCAGTTAAGTGTTTAATCTCCAACATTTACAGGGAACTCATACAACTTAACAAAAGGAAGATAAACAATGCAATCAAAAAATGGGCAAAGGATCTAAATAGACACTTTTCGAAAGAGGACATACAGAAGGCCGAGAGACGTATGAAAACATGCTCAAATCCCTAATCATCTGAGAGATGCAAATCAAAACAACAATGAGGTATCACACCTGTCAGAATGGCTATCATCAACAAATCAACAAATGACAAGTGCTGGAGAGGATGTGGAGAAAAAGGAACCTTCTTGCACTGCTGGTGGAAACGCAGACTGATTCAGCTACTGTGGAAAATAGTATGGATTTCCCTCAAAAAGTTAAAAATGGAACTCCCATTTAACCCAGTAATCCCACTTCTGGGACTATATCCCAAGAAACCAGAAACACCAATCAGAAAGGATATATGCACCCCTATGTTCATAGCAGCACAATTCACCATAGCTAAGATTTGTAAATAGCCTAAGTGCCCATCAGCAGATGAATGGATTAGAAAACTGTGGCACATCTACACAATGGAATATTATGCTGCTATAAAAAAAGGAACTTTTCCCATTTGCAACAGCATGGATGGAACTGGAGAGCATTATGCTAAGCGAAATAAGCCAGTCAGAGGAAGATAAATATATAACGAGCAACATAAACTGATGAACAAAAATAGATCCAGAGACAAGGTAGCACTGAACAGACCATCCAACCTCAATGAGAAGGCGGGGTGGGGGGGGGGGGGCGCGTATGAGAGATCAACCAAAGGACTTGTATGCATGCATATAAGCATAACCAACAGACACAAACACTGGGGCACTGGGGGCTTGCCCTTGGGGTTGGGAGTGGTGGGGGAGGGAGGGGTTAATGGGGGAGGAAGGAGACATATGTAATACTTTAAACAATAAAAAAAAAAAGATACAGGTGACCCAGGGTCAGAAACATCCCTTTGTCCTGGAGCCCTCAATTCTCCTGCTTCAATTTGGATTGATTGTTCTCTAGACCTAGCAAATAACTATTGTTCTGTGATTTTCCTTTACTTCCAGGTTCCATACTGCCACAGGGACATACTATGTCACTTGTATTCTTAATCCTTTGTATACAACACATTTATTTTTCTCATTTAAAGGTTTTAGGATCTGGTCTTCATGCCTAGAGTTCTAAAATTTCATGATAATATCTCGGCTTTTTACTCCATTAACTTGGTTCACACTTAGAATATGGAGTTTCATACTCCAGTTCTGAAACAATTTTTTATTACTTTGAAAATATATTTTTTACATTGTCTCTGCTCTTTTAATGAAAACACTATCAGTTGCATAATCTGGTTTACTTGTTATATTTTTTTAGGATATTCCCTTCATGTTCAAACCTTTCTGTTGATTAATTTTATTTCTGCTTCCTTTTTTTTAAGTTTCACATAATCTGCCTCATTTTAATTGTTCTGTTTGTAATAACATTACTTTTTTTTCATGGATGTACTGTCTCTCTTTATTTCTCTAAGTTAATTTTCTTTTTTTGTTTAATTTTTTTCTGCCCCTGAACTATTAATTTAGCTTCTCCAAGCTCCTTTTTAGTACTTCATGCCCCTTGCTGTGACTTATTTCTTTCTTGTTGGAATATACCCCAAATACATGATAATCCTTGGATATATTTATGATTGAGAAAATAAGATACTGACTAGGAATGCTATGGGCAAGGGCTGCACCTTATTGACAAATGGGTTTCACTGCAGGGTGAGCAGGCAGGGACCTGATCCTTAAAATATCAAAGATGTGTAGATCTTTTCTGTAGAGCCAGTTTCTCCAGAAAATAAGCTGTCACTTATCTCCTGTTCAGGAGTTATAGGACTGTCTGCCAATGCTATTGGAGATAACACAATTGGGCATGGTGTTCCCATGTCTACATCACTTTAGTCCAGCGGTTCTCAACCTGTGGGTCACGACCCCTTTGGGGGTCAAACGACCCTTTCACAGGGGTTGCCTAAGACAATCGGAAAACACATATGTAATTACATATTATTTGCAGTAGCAAAATTACAGTTATGAAGTAGCAACGAAAATAATTTTATGGTTGGGGGTCACCACAACATGAGGAACTGTATTAAAAGGTTGCGGCATTAGGAAGGTTGAGAACCACTGCTTTAGTCCAATGCCTCCATAGAATAAATCTCATCTCTGACTAAGAGTAGGGACATTGCAATAATTAGTTGTCTGCTTATACAGGGGAAAGGGGCTTGAGGAGCATAACATATTCTATTTAGACTTTTAAAAAACTCCCTGTTTTTGCCCATATTTCACTCCCAGCTTCTGCAGTATCTAATATTGCCAATTCCTGTTTTTTCCTGGGTTTTAAACAGTACATTTGTTTCTGCTTGTTTGAACTTTCTTCTGCAAGCACCCAGGTATTCTTTATGCTCTAGTAATCCCTCCTTCTAATTCATATTACCCAGAAATTCAAGGCATTTCCAACCCATTTATCTCTTTTCCACTTCTCTTTCTTTATAGGTGTTTCTATCCTTTTCGTTCCTTTAGTTTCAGTGATGTGTTCAGTGGGGAGCAGAAGCTCAAGCTGCCATGTTTAACTGGAATCTCAAGATCTTTTTTGCACCCAGCTTGTGTGGCTCAGTGGTTGAGCATTCACCCTTGAACCACGAGGTTATGGTTCAGTTCCTGGCCAGGGCATATGCCTGGGTTGGCGGCTGGATCCCCAGTAGGGGGCATGCAGGAGGCAGCAGATCATCAATGTTGCTACCTCTCTATCTTTCTCCCTTCCTCTCTCAATAATCAATAAAAATTTATTTTTTAAAAAGATCCTTTTTTCTATGACAGAAAATATGTTACCACTAATTAAATCAAGGTATCTGGATTTTATCACTGAAAAGCACCCTATTAGTCATATTGTCCATTCACTATCCCAATTTAAAATAAGAATTCGTGACAAAAGGTTTTTTGCGGGGGGAGGCGGGGGTGGTGTTCCATAAGCCTCAAATAACAAATACAAACAAACAAGAAACTGGCACATATTTACAAACAATTGAACTATCTAAAATGTTTCTTAATATTTATGAAGTAATGGGGATGGGAGAGGAGCCTCAAAGAGCTGCTGTCCTCTACATGTTCACTTTCTACAATTCAGGAGACCAAACCTATCAATCACCTACAAAATACAATATTATTCCATCTCCTTGGCATCCATCAGAAATTTCCCTCCTAGTACTCCCTTGTAAAATGACAATGCCACATAAAACAGTTGAACTCATTGGAGAAAAGGCATGTATGATGGAACATGAAGACATGACAATGACAAAAGGTATTAAGAGAAAGTGGTTTTCCTTGCCACTTATCCTGTATCCTCTATATCGTTATAAAGAAATCTCTTGTAGTGTGCTAAAATAGCAACTGCACTTATCACAGCACAATAACAGCCAAAGGAAAGTCAAAAAAGAAAGAAAAAAAAAAGACTAGCTTTATAACACAAAGAAATACCTGACGTAGGATTTAAATCAAGGTTTGGGCCTACTCCATGCATTTCACTCTACACTGATAATTTTAATAAAACCAACTGCCAATTCATATGATCCCGTTCAGTGTCCAAGTAAAGTCCATAAAAAAGCAAATGAAGAGGCCATAGAAGGTCAGTATTGATTCCACAGAGATTTCTCTTCCTTAAAATTAAAATTAAAAGCTTTCATAGATCCAACTAAAAAATAAATAAATTGTAAAAGAAGAAAAACAGAAATGTATCTCTCTCTTAAAAACTTAGGGTTTGAGATGACCAAAGGAAAAGATGTGTGAGTTTACATTGCCCAAAAACATATTGTGAGTTCAGAGTATGGCCTAGTTATCAAATTAGGTAAGGCAACTTTGAGCAATATACACAGAAGCATGGAAGGTCTCCTGCTAATCAAAGGATAGTTTTCCCAAATTTTCTACTCACAAAGATTGTTATTTCTTCTGATCAGAGCATCATTTAGATTCTCAATGAGTTTATCAAATATTTTAAATTATAGTGGATGCTTGGCAGTGTTAAATGACTTGTTATGTGTAATTTTCAAATTTTAATAGGAAAAAATGCAAGGGAAATAATTCTTAAAATCTGAACTTTATTTCTAAATGCAGGACCATGTATAAACTATCCCATGAATATGTTAAAAGTCAATTTTTAATAATATAAAGAATAAGAACAGGGACCACCTGTCCTATTCCATTTTTAAACCTCCCCTAATATTTATTATGCAGGTCAAAATACTTGAAGGTGCTGTCAAAATTGACTTGCTAATGAGAATGGCTCAACATAGCTTGCTCCTCAAATGCAGATCAGATGAGAGCTCAGTGAATATGTTGTAGAAATTAAATGAAAACAAGATATGACACCTTCTCAAAAGCAAAGAAGAACATAAAGTATGTGCTGAACAATAAAACAAGCATTTAAGCCATGAGTTCCTAATAATATAAGATTTTTACTTACCAATTCAAGGGAAAAGGTTTATAACTATGATTGAACAAATTAAAATATTTTTTTTTACTATTTTTCACTGAATACAACTTTATTTGTATTTTATAGACATTCGAGATTTTATTTTTTATTAAATTTGTTGGGGTGACATTATTTAATAAGATTATAATATTTTAGTAGAGTGCCAATCTTAAAGAGATATTCAAATAAATATTTTCAGCTGCCTAGAATGTAATAAGGGCTAAAGAGATGGTTCTTTTAATTATTATTCAGCGATTACTAAAGAAATAATGTGGTTTAAAAATTGCTGTTTCCCAATGAAGACAACAGTGTACAGCATAGACAACTACTTTACTCTAGCTGGTTCTTTTCCTCTATGATCTGGAACATGTTTTTCCATTATCCCTAACAACACTCATCCTACTACACAAAATGTGTTCATTGTCCTTCTGCAACACTGTTCATGAGCTCTTTAAGATCAGGAAAATATTAAGCATCTTCATGTCTCAAATACCTTATTTAGCCTATGAAAGCTACACCATTAACGAATAATGACACATGTCCATATTAAGCAACATAGGGATGAATGTTGATTTTATTTCTATATTTGAACAATGGACTATCCCTTTGGTAATGGTCTAGGACATAAATAAAAAATATTTTCCCCTCTAATAATTTTAGTCAACTGAAGGTTGTAGCCTGGAACACTTTGTTAAAAACAATTCTAATAATGAATTTGGGCATGTAGTATAGTTTGCAATACACTGTGGATGCAGAAAGAAGGTAAATCAAGTATAATCAATATTCTAAGCATAGGTTGAAAATTTTGATGGTCTTTAAGGGTGTAAAGCAGGACCCCCTTGTGAAATGACATGATTGAAATTATTTTAATCATGAATAAGCAACAGCACACTCATGAATGTTAACATCTTTCTTTTCTTTTTTTTCTCATGTGTACACACTTTAGCTAGAAGGCCAGGAAAGTTGATTTGCACAAATATCTCATATATGTCATCAACAACCTGCCTGCAATAAAAGTGGTAAACAGAGAGAAGGAAGGAGAGACAAATCTCTCAAACATCCATTATCAATGATTGATTACATAAACAGTGAAAATAAATGAAGAAATATTTTCTCAAATAAATATTCTAAACATATGTTATAAAAGAGTATGCATTTTTTAAACTTCCTAACCACCAATATTAGGTATATTTCTGGTCTTAGTGAAATAGTGTAAAATTGTATAAAGAATATTATTTATGCACTAGCCAGTTTGGCTCAGTGAATAGAGGATCAGCCTGTGGATCAAAGGGTTCCAGGTTTGATTCCAGTCAAGGGCACGAACCTTGGTTGCAGGTTCCTCTCTGCCCCAGCCTGGGCTCTGGTTGGGGAGCATGCAGGAGGCAATCAATTGATGTGTTTCTCTCCCATCGAAGTTTCTCTCTCTCTTTCCCTCTCTCTTTTACTCTCTCTAAAAGATCAATGGGGAAAAAAACCTCAGGTGAGGATTTAAAAAAGAAAAGAAAAGAAAAGGAAAGAAAAGAAAAGAAAAGAAAAGAAAAGAAAAGAAAAGAAAAGAGAAAAGAAAAAAGAAAAGGAAAGAAAAGAAAAGAAAAAGAACATTATTTATGATTTACTTAAATCTCTGAAAATAAATAACTTACACTTCAAATGCTTTTGAAAAATATAGTTATTCACTAATTAAATAACTGGATATGTAGACTCTTATCTATTAATTGGTTGTAAGTACAATTTTCAATAGCTAATAATTTACTAATTTTTAATGTAAAATAAATAATGAATATAATTGCTCCAGAACAAATAAGCGTATTTTATATACTTACTAGAGGTCCATTGCAGGAAGATTCCTGCAAGAATAGGGCTTCCTGTGGCCTGAGAGAAGCAGAGAAGGGAGCAAAACCGCTGAAGCAGGCTTCACTCCCACCTCTGCTGCCCCACTTGCTTCCCTCCCGTCCTAGTTGTCTTCAATCTTTGCTCCGCGCTGGAGTATGCAAATTAACCGCCATCTTTGTTGGGTTAATTTGCATACTCATCTGATTGGCTGGTGGGCATAGCGGAGTGACGCCAATTTGCATGTTTCTCTTTTATTAGTTAGATTCTCTTCTAAGAATACATTTTATCATTTCCTTAGAAAACAGAACTGTAATTAAAGTTGATAATTCTCCACAACATGACCATATTCACTTTTGATTACAAGAAAAAAATTAGTCTTCAGAAAATTTCAGACTAGAAATATGTTTATAACAAACAAAATAGTTCTCTCAAGAAACTAAAACTAAAAGTGTTGTTTTTTAACTGTACATAATGCTTTAAAATTTGGATATCAAAATATCAAATAACTTATAACTTGTTGTTTTAAAGGGGACAAATATTTGATAAAGAAGTCCCTTTCCTTCCTATCCCACCAAATAATCAATAAATGAAAGCACATTATCCTTTCTACAAACAGACAATATTCTGGTTTTCAACTTGTAAATCTCGCATAGTCTTCCTTCTCTTTCTATTGTCACCGCACATGAGTCTAGGTTCTCATCAACTTCAGAATTGAGTATCCAAAAAACAATTTAGCCATGTAACTGTTTGGCTTTTAATCCATTCACCGGTTCACTGCTTTATTGACTTATTCTCTTCCACGAATAAATTTTATCATTTCCTTAGAAAACAGAACTATAAGTAAAGTTAATTCTCCACAGTGACTTGGTGTATAGGATGATAAACATCCCTCCTTGTTTTCTAATTTGTGCCTTGAACTCTACTGCCCAGCTGATGCTGTCATGCCCAACCAGCTTTACCAGTCACTAAAGGTTCAAGAGAACCAAGATCTCCTGAATCATAGTCTAATTGTTATACCAAAAGACTGATCGCCTAAATTAAATCCTCTTCTTTTATACAGTGAAGCAAGAAAAACACAAGAATGCCATGTGGAGACTGTAAGCACTAAGCTTATACCCCCAGCCTGGTCAACCTTTACTAATCCTTAACCCAACCATATTTTTACCCCTCAAACTCATGAACTGCTAAAACTATGATCACTGAAAGAGGGTAGGCTACTATGCTTAATTTGATTCTGGATTTGTTTTCAAGACCAGTCTCACCTATAATGGTTTGGTTGGTTCTAAAGCATGTTGTCAACTCTCTGTTTGACTCATTACATTGTGTTATTTCAAAGAGAAGAAATAATTGGTGAAAAAAATCAAGCCATTACAGACAACAAATCATTCTTCTATGCAATTTAGCTTGCCTCCAAGTTTTCTTTGTCCATCTGTGACGACATCACAGCCAATGACAAAAAGACATTTTAGAGCAAGGAAAACCAGAATAGAGTTCTCTTGACAACACAAACTCCAGGAATGGTTTTGCTTCATCTAATTGATCTGCTGTACAACTGGGAAAACGATCAAGAACGATGTAAAGACAAGCAAAGCCCTAATCGGTTTGGCTCAGTAGATAAAGCATCCGCCTGTGGACTACAGGGTCCCGGGTTCGATTCTGGTTAAGGGCATGTACCTTGTTTGTGGGCACATCCCCAGTATGGGGTGTGTAGGAGGCAGCTGACCAATGTTTCTCTTTCATCAATGTTTCTCTCTCATTGATGTTTCTAACTCTCTATCCCTCTCCCTTCCTCTCTGTAAAAAATCAATAAAATATATAAAAAATAAATAAAGACAAGCAAGGAGTTCATACCTACAATGTAATGCTAGGAATCCATTAGAAAGAATGAAGCATGTGCTGGTACAGAAAAGTTCCCACTGTATACTGTTTGTGAGAAAGCAAGTTGGAGAACAGTTTATGTATAATCCCCTCACTTATCTCATTCTTAGAGGATGAAATTCTGTTATACCAGTATGTATGCTTGTATATGACTAAAAAATAGAGAGGGAATATACACAAGAAACTGTTATACTGGAGTGAATGACAAACTCCTATTTCCACACTGAAGTGCCTTGACATGTATTAATTATTCAGTAAAAGCATGTTTTAAAAAGAGCATAAAAGTGCTGAAAGACATGCTGCTTTATGTTATGGTTACACTTTGAAGTTATCTCTAATATTCACATGAAAGGTTGAGAAATTGATGAAAAAATTTCCCACCTTACTTCAAAAGAAAAGATACAAATGTTGCTAATTGTTTAACATTTAAATAATGAATAGGTATTACTTATCCAAGTAAAAGAAATACTACTTCATTTCTATAGTTTCAAGCCTCAAAGGTTTTATCGGTTCTTAGTTTCTGTTTGTTCAGTTGGCTGGTTGTTTTTATTCTTGGGCTGTGTCAATAAATGATCCTAGAAGTTACTGTGTCAAACATACAACTAGCAAAGCATCTAACAGATAAATTAGTATAGGGGGCATTAGAAATTATATTTACTTAGATCTGAAAAAGAATCTCTAAAATAGAGTTAACATGTGCTGACAATGGCATATTAGCTTTCTAACTTCATTATGTAAACCACATTGCTTCTCTATTAAATATGAAAATGGTTAGGCCTCAATCTTCTTTCATTATCACCTAATACCATCATAGACTAAATTACATTATTAACTGCATGGCAAAAATGGCTTCAGTATGGTTTATAAGCCAAATAGGATATCATTAAAATCAAATTAAACCATCCACTGGCAGGGTAAATCTACTTGGACACGGGTTTTAGAGATGGTAAAATCACACACCATCAAGTGGAACAATAGTTATGTTTCTGCAGTATTTTATACTGCCTAAGGATTTCAAGGTGCTCAACTAAATAAATTATTCTTCACTTAATTGACTATTCTATTCACAATGAACACCTTTTAATAAATGGCTCAGTATAGAAACATTGACTTGAGAACTTAACACAAGTTATCAAATTAGAGAAGGAAATTGTTATATAATGATGGAAGAATACCTTGGGCTTGTCAGAGAAGTCACCAAGCTATTTGGAATTATGTCAAGTCAGATTAAGGCATAGGGTTATAAAATAATAATAATAACAAAATAAAAAACTAAGCCATTGGTATTTAATGTTTCAGTCTTCTTACTTAAATAATTAAAAATCAAAATAGGAAGCAATAGGTATACCTATGCAACTCAATACAAAAGGACACTGATTTGAGGATAAGGCCCTTTGGCTGCATACCATATAAACAGGGATGTGAGTGTACCCCATTTTCAGGGTCTATTGACACTTTGCTAAAAACAAATGAGAAAAATACGCTAAAAAATAAAAAGCAGCAAAAAAAGAAACAATTCAACAAAAGAAAAGAATTCAAATCCACCATAGAGAAAAATGACTATTTTTTAAGCGACTCTGTATCAAGGGGGAAAAAGAGAGAGAGAAGTTATAAGGTTTTATAAGGTTTTCTGAAGTATTGCCAATATCACATGTGATAGATATGAAATGACTATATAATTAGAATGCTTAAGTATTTTCTAAGGCAAAGTAACTTTCTGAATGAATGATTTATTACTCACGCTATTAAGTATTCCATATAACTTACACCCAGACTTCTAGTAGGCTACCCATTTTTTCTTTAGTTTTTCTTTCTTTTTTGTCCCAGAACAGGAGTTATTGCTCATCTACCTGACCACCCCAAAGACCTTCCTACCCCTGAACCCGCAACAGTTAACAGACTCAAGTGAGAACTCTGGAAAGGTGGATCCTTTGCTCCTGAACCACGAATTTGCATTCAATTTGGATTTGGTCACCATGTCACCACCCTATTAGCAATCCAGGCTGGATTCCGAGCCAGACCACCAGTGCTGCCTATGGGCCAACGGTTACATCATTCTCTATTTACGTAGATATTTGTGTACAAGGAACCACTTATGCAGTTTTTTACAGAGTTCCAAGCATCACAAAACTAACCATGAAACATCTGAAGGAAGTAGGGCTTAACCACAGTTAGGCCTTGTAGTGCTTGGTTGATTTCAAAAGCAATGCCATTTGGCATGACCAGAACAAATTAAGAAACAGTGGCGTTGTCTCTACGATAATAGAAGTATGATGTTGTGTGTCTGAAGGAAGAGTCTCCCTTCAAGACAAAAGATGAGTCAGGGCCTTGAAAACATTCATAAGAGGTTTGTGAGAAGAAACTGGATGCCGGTCTAATACCCAAATAACCATCACATGAAAAGAAATGTTTTTTTCTTCATGTCTCCACAAGGAAACTGAGTGCGCAGAAGATGCAGTCTACCATATTACATTCCCTGCAAAAGAATTATCTGAAATATAAAGTTGTCCAGACAAAGCCAAGAGGATAAAATTCCTACATAGACACAATGAGGGCTAGCTGGCACTGCCCCATCCTGTTTGATCCTGAAGGCCTCGGCTTCAGGACCATGGCTAAGGCAACATCTGGATTCCTTAGGCAATAATGATACTGTACACTGGTGCTTAACTCTCTGAGACTCACCAACTCCTTTTTATATCAGAAATAAATTTCATAAACAATATAACCTAACTACTCACATATAATTTCTTAAATCAGTAAAATGTACTAACTATACTAGAAAATGACTTTACAGTCTGTAAAATTTGTTTGTACTAAAAATAGTAGCTCAGCATGTGAATGCTTAGGCCAGACTTCACAAGAAGGGCATGAAAATAAGGAGAGGACAGCTACAATGGCTAATGGGCACAATATGTCATATCAGCTACAAAAGTATCAAAAACTACTTAGCCAGCAGTAGTATGATTTGTTGCAATAGTGAATATTGCTTGGTAAAATATGGAACACAACCAAGTGTAGTCTTTTCCCAATTTACAAGGTAGTTGCATTTCTAAAAAATCCACAAGCATATTCCTTCACCGCTATCCCCCACTAGTTGGCTATAAAGGAACCGCTCCTTGCCCATGGGGAAAAATTTATTTTTAATGTATAATAGAGTTACTTCCAAACTCAGAAAATCATACAGATTTTTCATTTACAAGAATGTCATCAAGAGCATTCAAAAGATTTGTCTAATAAGGAACAACTCTGTGCATTACAAGAAGTCAAGTAACTCTAATCCCTAACCACTATAAGCCAATGGCACCCACTCAGCTACAGTGACACAGAAATGTCTTCCCCATGTTTCCACAGTGCCCCTGTGGGGATCCTGTTCTTGCTCATTGTTCCTGTTCATTTTTTATGTGTTACTTGACTGGGCTAAGGCTCTGTCAGGGAGTTCCTGGAAGAGACTGGCATTTGAATCAGTAGACTGAGTAAAGAGATCTGCCCACACTAATGTTGGCAGGCTTCATCCAATCCTTTGAGAGCCCAAACAGAACAGAAAGGCAGAGGAAGGGAAAATTCCCTCTCTCCCTTCTCAAGCGATCAAACTCTGGAACTCAACACCAGTGACCCCCAGTTCTCAAGCCTCCAGATCTGAACTAAATCACATTGCAATCTTTCCTGGGTCTCCAGCTTGCAGATGGCAGACTGTGAGACTTCTTGGTCTCCATAAGCAAGTGAACCAATTCCTGTAATGAATCCCCTCAGATATATATTTTCTGGAGAACCCTGACAAATGCACCCATCCTATTAAGAAGGACCTTCATCTGCAGATTCTTCAATAAGGGGGAATCAAAAACCACAGCTGATGGGAACAGGGATGTAGAAGAAAGTGGGGAGAAGAAAGAGGAGGCCTGGAGGAGTTCCTTAACTGGAAGAACAATTAGCTACAGTCTTTTTTATATGGTTTCTGCAGCTTCATCTCTCTCTTGAGCATGTTAAGGGCACAGAAGCAGAGGGAGGTTATAGTTTAACGTTGGTCACACGTGTTATCCAAGCAGAGGCCAGATGACCATTCACAAGGAAGACAGGAGTGGGGATTTATGATTTGGTAAGACTCTGTAAAAGGTTTATTCACCATGGTAACTGGTCAAGTTAGAATTCCTAGGAATCTAGGTGAGACCTGTCAACATTCACAGCTAGTTCCCACACAAACAACCCTCTCACAATGTGCTCTGTTACTGTGGTGACAGTATCATTCAGCATCTTAACCAGGTCACTTCTGAGAGTACAAGTTGATGCTCTTAATAAAGTACATGACACAATAAGTATAAACCAGGGCTGGCCCAGGCAAAGCTGGACCTGTGTGACTTCATATCTACTTTGGAATGTATATCTAAGTAAAGAAGAACCACCAAGGAACATACTACTAAATAAATCACATCCCCACATGACTGTCCAACCATTCAGAGGTGTTTTTTTCTCCTATATTTGTTTATAAAAACTCAAAAACCAAAATCATGTCATCAAGAAAATAGTTATAGTTTACTATAATCTTATATATATTTTTCCTAAGTAACATATTTGTTTATGACTGAATTTACACTAAAGCATTTATACTTTAGATTGTCTGTACCAATTAAAGTTTAAATATAAATCATATTATTAACTTCAAGGCTTCATTAATTTAGAAAATACATATATAAATATATTGTATTACAAATTATATTATAATAACAGAGTGGTTTCAAAGTCATTTGATATATGTAATCTTATTAGAATCAATCATCTGAAATGAAAACAAGCATGTAGGGGTATAGTCATATCAACCAAAAGAATTAGCAATATCATGAATTATCCTTATGTTTATATATCAGGTTTAATAGTGAAATAGCTGTTTTAAAGTCATTCTTCACGGAAAAGAGATATTTACAAATTATAATGTTGGCTCTATGATTTTTAACATTTTATAACATTTACAACTTATAACATTCAGACCTTCTAAAAGTTTTTCAAAAAGTACCCTTGCTTATATTGTAAATAAGGAATATTTATGCATATTCTACTTATAAGCTGCATAGTCTTCTAAAAATAAATTAAGGTCTGTTTAAAAGGAGGAAAATACTTAAATTCATCCATTGCTCCAGTTCATATTTTGCTCACAACAGTATCTATTCAATAAATGCTCATTAAGTTAAACACTGGATGTCTGACTGACTGAATGAATGAACCAGCAATCTCTCAGAGGGAAATGTTTAGGACAATAACTAGTCAATGATCACCAGTATTCCCAGTGTAAAAAAGTAAATACATCTAAAACATTGTACTGCATTGAAAACATAGTACTGTACTTTGTCCTCCTTATATTTCTCAAATACCATAAAGAAACATTAAGATTATAAATGGCATCAAGTCTTATTTATCTGTACCAAAGTTTCAACAATTAACTTAAACATAGCTATAGATCCATTTCTTTAAATTTGGTGCAACAGTTTCTACCATTATCAAAGGATTTACTAGTACTAAGAACCAATTACTTCTCAGTCACTGTGGATACAAAAGTATAATGTATGCCTGCCAGCAACTTTTTGTCTAACAATAATATTTCTCAATTAAAATGAATATTATTATAAAAGTTTACCATACTCAAGCCTCATGACACTTAATAATTAACCAGGAGGTAAGTTTGGTTTATAACATTTGTACAGTGTTTTCTAGAAGCATCCTCAATCATATACATAAACTCAGCCTGGGTTAATATGATGGCGCTAAGAGAAAGAGCCCCTCACACTTATCCTGTGTATCTTTTCATGCATAGTTATAAATTATTTGTAATTAGTATGTTTATTATGATTATTTTAAAACTTACTCTGAATATTTTTAACTTTTCCCCTTGCATTCTAGATAACCCCTGATTGAATTTCCTATATGGTTAAGATTACTAAGCAAGCATAAATTTCATCCTAATTCCCATTTGATTCATTATAAAATCTGAATTAGTTGAAGAGCCAGATAATGACATATTAATGTATAATTGTGAAGTAACAATGAGAATACATGATCACTTTTGGCAGACAGGATTTAAGTTGATTAGGCAAACATGTGGCTATAATTCCACCCATACCATGAAGTACATCTCTACTATTGTTATTTATACAATGTCATGTTAAAAATATATATCTGTCAAATCGTTCTTTTTCTCCAATTCAGGATAAATACAAGCAAAATTCTACAACTGGTTACCAAGGAAAGTTAGGATACCTCTTTCACTGGCAATATTTTAAATAAAAACAGAAATAAAAAATAAAACTCAAAACCATTTATTGAGCTTATAAGCCACACTGATCTTCTAAGCTTCATTTATTGCTCTTCTAAGCCCCATTATAAGCACTAGGTATATAAAGAAAGGGCATATTCTTTTCCCTATTGGAACTTAAAGTTTGGTAGGGGACACCCATATTTGAAAATAAAAACAAACATTCACTTAAGAAAATATACTAAGGATCCTATAGGGTCACAAAGATTAGCTTCTCAAATATATAATATGTTTTTGATGTGCAACTTCAAAAAAGAAAGAGAGACTAAATGACTTAACAAAATTCCTTTTAATCCCATAATTCAATGAATTTAGCTTCCTTTGAATCTTAAGTAAATTAAATTGTTTTATAATATTAAACAGTTTTGCATCACTCTAGGAGGTACAACTTATTTGAAGTGAAATCTTAAATCAATCAATTATATGAAATACTTAACAAGTGTATTTCTTATGATAAGGTATTAAACCTGTTTACCTTTGCCCTTAAAATTGAGTTATTATATTCCAATGTCCTCTCTGAAATCTTTTCTAAGAAAATAAGTCATCAGATCCACCAAAACCAATTTAAAAAAAAATATTTTTCTGAATATATTCAAGATCGAACAAAAGAATTAGTAAAACAAGTTATCCCTATTTTAATTATATGTTGCCTAATAAAGATAATTTCCCCACTCAAAACTATCAGAAATGACTAAGACAATACCTAGGTCACCTTAAGCGCAAAAGCTTTGAAATGTAGCATTTTCTTTCATTATCACCTTTCATCACATGCTGGATACACATTTCAACTTTGTACTATAAAACAGTTAACTGTTTTCTGCCCTGGCCAGAGTTGCTCAGTCGTTACAGCATCACAGCCTATGCACTGAAGGGTCTTGGGTTTGATTCCCTGCAAGAGCACATAACTGGGTTACAGGTTCGATCCCGGCCCTAGTTGGGGCTGTGCAGGAGGCAACCAATCAATGTGTCTCTCCCCCGTCCTCCCATCCCTCCCTCCCTTCCACTCTCTCTAAAAATCAATGGAAAAAATATCCTTGGGTGAGCATTAAAAAAAAAAAAAATGAGTTAACTTTTTGGTTGATATTCAGTTTCTACTTTGTACTCTTTAACAAAAGACATTCAATACCACATATTGGAATGTGACTGTTCAATACCCAACTGCATGATTTCTTTGAGTGATGTACTATGCACTGCATGTTATGAACTCTATTTGTTAATAATTTTAACGTACTTGGAACTGAACATACTAACCCTCCATTCATTTACATAGGAAATAAGCACATTTATGACTATCTTAATCTTTTGGTAATCTGTACTTTCTGGCTTTGGTTTTAATGTTTTATTTTCTAATATAGTTCAGTGCATATGGGATACAGAAAGCTGATTGCTTGATAAGCACATTGAGAAAAATACGAGAAAAATAAAAACAAATCTGGAAAGTAGATTGCTTGATAAAGTCATTTAGGAAACATGGAAAAAAAACCTAAAGGGGAACGCTTTTCAATATGAAATGCAATCTGAAAGCTTACGAGAAAAAGTTGTTAAGTCATCCATAACACATCTGTGAGCTCTAATGTATGACAACGTGACTAGAACAAGAGAAAAGAAATGTGTAAAAAGGCATAACCATTTAGGATGAAATAATACTCAAGAAATAAGAAGAGGCTGAATGCTCTCTGCCTTCACAGTGTCTCTGTGGCTCTTTCAAGGATAGAGGTGGCATAGTTTTAGACAGTAGAGCGAGAGAGGCTCGGTCTCCCTCACTAACTCTGTCACCTTAAATCACTAACCTCTTCTAACAATTAGAGAATAATAATGCCAACCGCACAAGGTTGTTGGGGAGATTAAATTGCGTAACATACCATTGATGAGCTGACTTGGCCTACAATATATATTTAATGAGGATTTTACTTTCTGCTTCTTCTTCTCAAAGTTTAGAGACATGATTGTAACTACAGTCACCTACATGTTTGCAAACTAAGACTCAACTTAGCACAGCAGGGACTTCCAGCCCAGAAAAAATAAGTTACTCAGCAGAGCATCCCAGTTAGTTTGAGAGAATGCCAGTTTCTTGTTCATGACTCTCCTAACAACAATCATCACTCATGATCCCCAAATGACAGCAAACTGAGTTCCCCAACAAATGCTGACCTGGAAGCCTTATGTGTCTTTGGTCCTCAACCCAGGATACTCATTAGCATCACTGGAGAAGTTTGGTTAAAAAAAAATACAGAAGCCATGGACCACCCCCCGACCCCACTTCGTTTTATATTAGATGGTTCAGAGTGTCCCAGGTGTGTTCACCTTAGGAACTGCTGCACTATAAAGTATCTGAGTAATGGCCCCATTACCTACCCCAACCTCATATCTTAAATAGGGTTTTGAGAATCCAAAGTTCAGGAATGAAGACTGGAGGGTGGAACAAAGGTGAGGTGAGAAGTTCTCAGCCAGCATAAAGATAAATTGCTAAAACAGAGAGAGCAGCACCTCTCTGAAGAGACAAGAACAGCTCCTTGACCAAATTTTAGTCGGTATCTTTTGAGCCCTCTTCTAGACTAGCTATTGTCCTTGGCTGCTGAGCCCAGCTTAGCAAGAATCTTCCACTCATCCTTGATACCTAATCAAATTCCTCTTAGTAATTTTCTATCTACTGACCCCTTCATCTGCCCATTGGCCATAAATCCCCATCTGTCTTTACTGGATTTGGAGTTGAGCTCAGTTCTTTACTGCAGTAGCTCCAATAAAATCGGTCTTTCTACTTTAATTAGTGTCAGAATAACTTGTCTTTAACAGTTCCAATATTCACCAAAACATGACCAAAACTATGGGGAGCTCAGACCCATGTAGAAGTTTAAGTATAGAGCCAGAGACTCCTTGAATCAGAGAAAAGAGCAAAAGGAGGCAGGACCAGACAAATGGGGAAGATTCTACAGAGATTTTCTAGAAGAGAAGTAAGTAGGGCACTGTGAAAGCCAGATGTCTGAAGATGGAGGCTACCAACTTTATGAGTAGACAAGTCAGCAGGAATTCTTTGTAAGCCATGCACTGGTTGCAATGACTATGCCTCAGGGACCCATTGTCCTTGGTCATTTCCAAGATGTAGCATTGTGATGATAACATTTTTATGATGGCAGTGTTTGCTTTTCTCTGAACAAGTCCCAACAAACATCTCCCTTTTTTACTGTGCATTGTGAAATCACTTTCAAGGGTATTGAACAGCCTCCCCTAATTTTCAAACCCTTATATGTATATAAAGTTAATCTTTTACCTTAATTGAAAATCCTGTAGACCCTACCCATGATGCCTGCACAAATGTTCTTCTTTCACCCCAGTTGGACCCTAGGATCAGAAAATGGGCTGGCATTCTTCCTAACTCTGCATTGATAATTCCATCATCATTATATTATCTAAGTATTTTACAAATAGTATGAAATTTATCTACTCCATTTACTCTGATTCATTGAAAACTTGGCCCACACTCTTCATCAATCCAAGTTTTATCATCAACTGGGCTTTATGCTGAAAGCTATTGGTATGGGTTAGATATTTACGTTTGATATGCTCAAAAACTCATGAGAATTTATGTTTATAGATATTCCTGCTGATAATAATAATACTAATCATAGTAATAGTAATAGATACTTACTGTGCCAGTTTACTGTCCTAGATACTTTATGTGAATTAACTTATTTTTTCTTTCTTAACCCTCACTCAAGGATATTTTTTTCCATTGAATTTTTAGAGTGGAAGAGAGTGAGTGGAAGAAAGAGATAGAGAAACATCAAAGGGAGAGAGACACATCGATTGGTTGCCTCCTACAAGTGCCCTGACCTGCAACCCTTGACTGGGAATCAAACCTGTGACCCTTCAGTGCACAGGCTGATGCTATAACCACTGAACACTCCTGCCAGGGCTATATTAACTAATTTAATTTTCCCAACAATCATATGCGACATTAATTAAGGGTTCAAGCAGACTAAATAAATGTCCAAGTTCACAGGCTAGTCAATGATATAACCAAAATTAAACCAAAATCTATGTGATGTCAAAGCCTAGGTTTTCCCACTACAGCATTCTGCTTTCCCCTCACCAAAGTCTATGCCCTGAAGATACAAGAAGCAATGGGATTGGGGCTGACACAAATAAATTTCTATCTGTAGCTTCTGCTATGAATGTTCAGACCACACTGAAAAGTTGACTCTAATGGCAGACAAGTTCAACTGCAGAAATTATATTCAATCTGTATGTTTCCTAGTGGGCTAAAGATCTCTCTGAACCTGTGTGGGGCATAATGGCTGTTTATGGCATTCAGCCCCATTGCAATCAAGTTATTCTTTTGTCAAGTTAAACTATACACAAATAATATCAACATTTCACTATCTGAATTACTTTGCTGTATACTCCTCATTGGATACAAAATACTATTCTTAAAGAACACACCAGAGATTGAGCAATGTCTTCTAATCCACATGGAAATTCATTGGAGAAAGAAAATATAACTAAAGCGTAACCAGCCCAGTTGAATGGCCCAGAAATAGATAGACCATATGCTTTTCGTCATTTATCAATACAAATTAAAGATTTTATAATCAAAACAACTGAAGTCAATCATTACACAGTATTTCATACCATATCCCACACATTTTATTTTTTAAAAATATATTTTTATTGATTTCAGAGGAAAGGAGAAGTAGAGAGATAGAAACATCTATGATGAGAATCATTGATTGGCTGCCTCCTGCATGCCCCCTACTGGGGATCGAGCCCGCAACCCTGGCATATGCCCTTAATTAGAATCGAACCTGGAACTCTTCAGTCCGCAGGCCGATGCTCTATCCACTGAGCCAAACCAGCTAGGGCAATAGAACACATTTTAAAATGTAATGCTTAAAATAGTAACATCCTATTAGCCAGAAAAGAAAATGTTCCCACAGCATTCCCACAGCCCATCCACATTTATAAAGACCATAACACATTACTTAACACTTCTCTGTATTCACATACAGAGGAAAGTATACAGTGACCCAATTTTTATCTCCTTTTCAGAAGTTTAAATAAATTATATTTTACTTTTGTATGACTAAACCAACTTCATAAGAGGAAGCTTTGCAGGGGTGTTAAAATTGTTCATATAATCTTGTTCTGGTCATTTTGCCAAGTGAACAATCTACTAGGGTTAATATTTATGTGATGTTCCAAAAAATCTGCCATTTATAGATATCAAGGGAAGCCCTCATTACTGTTGGATCTGGCTAAAGAAGCCATGCCAACTGGCCAATGAAGGATAGCCATTGGCCAACGCATGTCTCAATCTTTTTCTCCCTAAGGCTCCCAGTTATTCACAAGCTATAAAGAAGCAAAGGCCCCCTGAGGCTGATAGGAATAAGCTAAATGAGTCAATGTTCAAACATCTGCCAGTATGAAGACAGCGCAATTTATTCAATGCTATAGAAGAAGCAACATGCTCCCTCCTATATTTCCCCTTGCCCTTCTTCACCCCTCCCCAATACAACTACATAAATTAACTAATATCAACAATGGCACCAAGCTCAGCATAGCAAATGAATGAAGAAACTAACTCTAGCAATTATGAAGAGTAATTACCATGATGTTCCCACTCTCTAGAATATTATTTCTTCTCACTTCTGCTCTGCAAGCCCATATTTCAGTTATTCTAAATTTTTCTAAATGATGGCCTTGGTGTGTGTTTGGAGATAAAACCCACCTCCACTCTGCAGACTCACTACCTTATTTCTCTGGGAGTGATGGTTTTCCCAAGTGCTGATGTGCTGCAGCTTGGTGTAGCTATTGGTGTTAATTAATTCATGCAAATCAGCTAGATACCATCACTGATTAATGTCTTCACTGCTTTATTAATGCTGAATACTATAAGAGGCTGTTGGACATGTATGATACAATATCTGCTTGAAGAATAACTGCTCATATGATTAATTTAGACACTGAAGAACAGTGCTTGATCTCTTCTAGTTGATACTGCTAATTATACAAAATTTATAACTTTAAAAGAACACCAGAAATAAAATTAAGTTTTACAAATTTACAAATTTTCTACATGTGACATTGGCATATAGCACACTTAAGATGACTGAATGAAACTGCCATCTAAAATTAATAGCAGAGAAAGTGTAAAGAGTGTCTGTTCTGTGCCAGGCTCTGTGCTAAGAGCTTCAGGTGCTTTAACAATCTTAACGGAACAATCCAGCCAGGCAAATATGAGTGGCAGTTCTGAGATTCTAACCTTGACCACTGGCACCAGAGCCCAATTCTTAGCACTACGACGATATGTGGACCAAAATAGTTCACTCATTCAACCAAATTCACATAGAATTGGTGGAACTCATTGTTATTACTGTTCCTTCCGAATGTTTGTATTTTCTAACTTTATTTGTATTAATTCCTTCACTAAACATTAAGTTTCCATGAGGGCCAAATTAATATCTCACATCACTCCACATTACCCACAAACTTAAAAAAAAAAAAAGTAGCTCTTCCTAAATGGGCTTTATTGATTGAATTTTATGGCTAAAATTATTTTCTAACTATTTTATAAAAGTCAACATCATTTCATTCTCCTCCCCAGATATTTTTCTGAGTAAAAAATACTCAAGTAAAGGCATTTCTGTTATAAAAGGGAAATGTTCATCACTAGAGAACCCATGACTTTTATAAGAAGGATTAAAAGCAAGATTTGAAAGAAATGAATGACCCTATAAAATCATTCATTCAATAAATATTTACTGAATTCAAGGCACTATAATTACATGGTTGAGTACAATGAGTTCACAATCTAATAGATGGAATAACAGAAGTATGAAAATAACTATAATGTGAAGCATCATATAACTCATTTATATTTTTAAAAAACTGTAAGAACAGAGGTATTGTGGTACCAAGCAAAACTATTACATCTGCTTGGAAAAATCAGAGAAAGTTTCTTGACAGACACTTCACCTAGACTCCCAAATATAAGAAAAGTCCGTGTCAAGCAGTGGAAGAAGATAATAAAAATAAA
Organism: Myotis myotis; assembly: GCF_014108235.1. Classification (NCBI taxonomy): domain Eukaryota; kingdom Metazoa; phylum Chordata; class Mammalia; order Chiroptera; family Vespertilionidae; genus Myotis; species Myotis myotis. The sequence goes on from NW_023416335.1 coordinate 43,137,728, forward strand.
AATATAAAATAAAAGAAAACACAGCATTGGACACGTGTCTGAGGAGAGGTAAGGAGTTCTCTAGGATACAAGAAGATTTAGGAGGGAAACGACTGGGAATAGAAATTGAAGCAAATTCCTGAAATTCTTAAATGCTAAGACAAGGTACTCAATTCTTATTTATTACTTAAAATAGTTCTAATGACTCTAGGCATATGCAAGGTCTATAATGGGAAAAGTTGTCATCGCTGATTTTTTTTTCTCAAAAACTATTTTACTTGAAAATGAGATCATTCTGTACATAGAATTGTCCCTTCTGTTGGGAGTGCCCATGTCAGCACTATGGGAAGAAACTGACTTTAGACCTGGCAATCCTACTATCAAAAGATGTTACTGCTGGAAAATCACACTATTTCTTTCTCCATTCTCTAATACTTTATTTTTAAAAAAGAAGGATTAGGTCAGGTGCACCTAGAACTTAATATTCTGTATTTCATCAAGCCAAAGTGGTGGCAGCCATATTATAGTAAGATAGCTGTTGGCAAGACCCAGCTCAAATACTTCCTCATAACGGCTTCACTACACACACACATTTTTGTCCCATATCATTTTCTTCATTTATACAAGTCATTTTGTGACAGGGTCCCTAGTTGCAAGATGTTGCTTGTGAGAAGACCATAAATGAAAAATTAAATTATAAGTGAATAGGTTAAAATGAAGTGCTATAGTCACAAAGAAGTGGTGCATCTCAATCCATATTTGGTAGTAGAATAAATAATTCCTGGAGGAGGTTACATTTTAGCTGAAGTGAAGGTGGGTGGGACATGGGAAAACATTTCACTTAGGATCATTTACCTATTAAAAAAAGAAGAAGTCACCAAGGTAATTTTAAGGTAGAAAGGTAAAGTATGGGGCCACTATACACACACTCTCACACACACACACATACATACATACCAGGGAAACCAAAAAAAGTCAACAAATTCAGCCTCAAGGAATGTATAAGGCACACAGATGCTGTGGCACAGGAGTGTGACACTATGTCATGATGTGACTAAGCCTCTCTTCAAATATCTCCAAATATCTGTCCTCACTGACAACTGCATTCCTGGCCCTTTATTCTGCATATCTTTTGTCTGCTTCATATCTTCTCCTGCATGTTTGGGCCTTCTCATAAGCTTGGCTTACAAGGACTCTGAAGGATTTAACTCTCTACCTCTTATATGGTAACTGAGACAATCATCTGGTCTGCCAATGTACCACAAATCATGGTTCCCGCAAGATGCTGTCTCACAGTTGAAAGTCATAAGATATAAGGAATCTAATTGGCACATTTCATCTTTTTATGACTCTGTTTTGGCTCCTCATAGCTCAATGCCCACACTTTGTCCAATTAGTTGTTTTTACAGGTAGAGGAAAAGAGGTGGGCACTGTGACAGGTAGAGCTTTGCCGCCTACTTGAGACTGTGGGAAAGTCAATCCCCTTAAGATAAGTGTGGCTATGGAAGGCTGTGGTCATGTCCAAATTATAGAGTCCTACAGAAAGAGACTACATACAAAGCACAGAGGGAGGAAAGTGAAAGGCATGCATGAGGAATTGCAAGTTCAATACAGTTAAAGCATCGCTCATAACAAGAGAACACAGGCAACCATGTAGACACTGTATTAAAAGAAGACAAATTAGGATGGAAAGATGCTTTAGGAGCCTGTTGCTACAATCCACATGGGAGAAGATAAAGACTTCTGCAAAGACAGCGATGGTGATAGGGTGGAAGATGGGTTTCAGAGAAATTTGACAGGTAGTATTTACTAATCTACCTCAATAATTACATGTGGAAAATGAGGACGAAGTCAATTAGAACTTCTAAGTTTCTAATTTAGGCAACTGGGTAAAAGACAGTGCAGTAAATTTAACCAGAAATGGAAATCAGAGCTACTTATTACTAGGTCGGGGGAGGGGTTGCTAGGAAACAAGCAGAGAGGAAATGGATGTGTAAAGGAAGATAAGGAGTCCAATTCAGGCCATGCTTAAGGTGGTTAAGGTATATCCAAGTGGAAGAGCCAGTAGGTAGTGGGAAGCATGAAAATGAAGCATTGAGAAGGGTCTGAATGAAAAATAAAGACTTGGTGACCACCCATGTTTACATTAGATAAGAACGCTTGAGAAAATATTAAAGGGGACAAAATGCAGGGAACCCTGACAGGACATTTTCACATCTCATCTTTGGTAATAGAGACACAATTACTACATATCTGTGCTGCCTCTATCAATGGGCTCCACTCCCCAAGTAGACTCAAACCAAGTTGAGGAAAAGCATATCTCTTCCTTATCTTTGTGTGGTAAGGACAAGCGTAGTGCCTGGGAACATAGCCTGAGGAGGAAATGCATGAACTACATTATATAGACACTAAATCAATTCTTTCCTGAGGCAGGGGGAGATTTCTTTTCAGTAGTGGGTATAAGGACAGAAGTTATTAAGGAATTTGAAGTCATTATAAAGTAGTAAGTAAATACTAAGTTTATTAAGTAAATAACAATATTCCAAATAACAGATTCATTAATAAAGAATTGATCCCACCTAAAAGTTTCATGTGTGTTGGTCAAATGACCAAATACCTAATTATATATTTAGAATAAAAATTTATTTAATCTTTGCTAACTGAAAGCCTGGGTAAAAAAGACAAATGTATAAATTTGTCAAAACTCGTGAAACTGTTTATGTACTATCCATGAATTTTACTGTACATAAAATAAACCTCAATTTTAAAAATATACCTGTGACTGCATAGAAGAAAACAATTCATTATTTATTTCTTTATAAATTTCAAAAAAAAAATACCCATTTATTGAGCACACACTCATATCCTTTTTTTAGGTGTTCAAAATACATAAAACATGAATATGACAAAAGTTCTCATTCTTAAGGAACTCACAGTTGAGGGTTAAGACAGACATGAAAGCAAATCATTACCATGGATGATAACTGAAGTAAGAATAGAGTGCCAGGATCAAACAGGGCTCTATAAAAAGTCTGAACTTTTTGTTCCTCTGTGCTCCTAGGTCAGATATCCAGGGGGAAATGAAGCTGAAAACCTCACTTCCTGAACTCATGAATGAGTACATTACCATAACTGTGTACACTAATTACATATGTAACCCATCATAAGAGACACAGACGAAAAGGAAAACAAATGCAGGACAATAACAGTGTGCTACTGAGTGTGCATAATTCTGTTTAATCAATAACACTGTCCCTTATTATACAAAGCACTGAGTACAGTGGGTGGAGTTGGGTGGGAGGGAATAAGGCTGGGAGGGATTATCTACTTTAAAAATGAATACTGCCGAAACCGGTTTGGCTCAGTGGATGGAGCGTCGGCCTGCGGACTGAAAGGTCCCAGGTTCGATTCCGGTCAGGGGCATGTACCTGGGTTGCGGGCATATCCCCAGCGGGGGATGTGCAGGAGGCGGCTGATCGATGTTTCTCTCTCATCGATGTTTCTAACTCTCTATCTCTCTCCCTTCCTCTCTGTAAAAAATCAGTGAAATATATTAAAAAAAAAAAAAAATAAAAAAAATAAAAATAAAAATGAATACTACAGAGCAGTGAAGGTGAAGGCCTGGGGGGTGGGGGAGCAGGGTGGAGGGGGCCAATGGGAAAAAAAGGGGGGCATCTGTAATACTTTCAACAGTAAAGATTTTTTTTTAAGTCTCAGTTCTCTGTGCCAGAGTCTTCAAGCTATAGTAGAAGTCATGGAAATTTGATGGTTGGGAAAGACAGAAGTCATAGAGATGACAGAGCAGTGCTGGGAATAAAAATATATATATGAATACTAGAAAAACTCATTACACAAGTAATCTTACATCACTTTCCCCAATAACTTCAATTCTACTCACACAATTCATCTCTGACCTGAGGCCTGAGTAATAAATAATCCTTAAAAATATTCTAAAGCTTCAAATAATATAGTACTTTCTCAGAAAGGTAGATATCAGATTAATTTCTGGTAAAGAAATCTGTAGAGTTACAATTTTTTTCCTGGTTTTTCTGTAATAGAACTGCCAAAGGTTTCCCAAATATTATTAAGAAATTATTTTTCAAAAGTTAGATAAAGAGATATAATTGATTTTTTATTTCCAAGTATTTATAATATTGTGAATACTACAGCTATAAAAAAAAAAAAAAAAAGGAATTTCCACAAGTAATATAACTAGACACACAGGGCAAGGACAAGATCTCTTTAGCCAGCCATGCTAGTCAATGAGACAAAAAACCATCACTAATCCATTACATATTGTTTTCTAGAGTATCTTCTGGTGTATGGTAATTTGTAGAAATTGACTCTTGCAAAAGATATAAATACTGTATATTTGAACGCTAAATGAATATGGGTATAAAAAATTACCTAAGTATTCCACTTAAGGGAAAAGGATCATTGTAATTATACATTTAAAATAACTGTACATTTTAATCACTAAGGGTAAATTAACTGTAAAAAGGAGATTCACTTCTATTACAGATACATCAATATACTGTATCAATTGTATCACTCAAGATTTATACCAGTTATGTTTACTCTGCTTGACATAAATATACACACATGAAATACCAATCATGTCTTGGAAAGATTTTCTTTGAATTTTTATTTGCATATTTATGAGAGTATCATATTATTGTAAAAAATTCATTGTTTGGGCTGCTTCAGATACTCTGAGCTAGATATTACTGAGCTATGCCTTTTCATACCTTTTAAAAACACTATTTCTTTTCTTAAAATGCTGGGATTCCCCTCAGCTCTCTAGAGCACCTTTCTTTGGATAAGACTTTTCATAGAAGATAAGTTGCCACTTTAGTAGGGCATCAAATCATGAATCTTAATAGAAGTATTCACATGAGGTGGCCACATCACATTATTTTCCGCATTTTAAGGGTGTGGGACATCTCCGTGTTCATCCTCCCACAAAAACAAACTGAAATGCAATAGCTACTAGCTAGTTACTGGCAAGCTTGCTACACATTGCCATATCAATGTCAAAATTTTGTTTTAATTTATTAATTATCCCTAAATATTGTCAATCATCATTGAAGGATTAAGATATCTCAATTGAACGATTATTAGTCTACTATAGTATAATAATATTTGCAATATTTTAACATGTATTTTTGTAGTACATTGACAATTTTTGCAATTGTATTTTGTTCAGATGTCTACACATTTGGAACTAACAAATGTTGAACAGGAGATAAACTATAATAAATGATGTCTTTCTCAAGATGAAATCTCCCCGGCTGGTAAACAGCACTGCACATTCTACTGATGCTATTCCTCACCAGCATATGCTGGAGTGTGTGTTCATACTCATGTTAACTTGACAGGTAAATTATGAAAAACAAGTTCATTCTTAATATTTATTGCTGTCGGGATTAATATTCAAAGATGAAATGGCAGGTGGACAGGCCTGATAAAAAGCAAGTGGGATTAAAAAGTTCAGGCAATAGGTAGTGTAATTTGCTGTTGCCTAATGATAAAGACTACTGGCTGGAGGGGGAGAGGGTAAGGTACTTAAAATATAATAATTAAGAAATTGTTCTCACGCTCCAAGAATGTGAAATATGTAGCTAAACGTTAAAACCGTACACTGAAAATTGTGAAGTCACTGTTAGAGATTGATACATCTTGTTTAGAACCCACTGAGTAACAGTATATATAGTATTATGGGTAAAGTCACACCAAAACAGCACTGTATCTGATTACAGTTAAATAAAGAAAATTTGGTTAAAATGATGAGACAATGGCCTTTTTTAAGAACTGTTGATGGCCTGTCACTTGGCTCATACTGCCAACACTAAGGCAAAAATAACAACCTCACAGGTCATATTTCCAAAGCAGAGGTCTGGCAACCAAGATACAGATGGGACAGACATTTCCCGACTACTGGCTATCAGAGTTGATGATCCCTTGGTCCAAATGTCAGCCTAACTGGCTTCAACCTACATCAATGCAATACCATGTCAGTATGCATATCAACCATTGTGTGTCTAATTGTAAATAGTGATTCCTAATTAATTACTCGGCAGACAATGCTTAGATTGGTTTATTTTCCCACGTGGTCAGCCACAATTAGCATTCTAGGTCACAAAAATATGCCAAGAGTTTCAAAATCACAATAATATGACATTAACTAGTCTCTAACCATAGATTTGAGTGTACTTTTCAAAAATAAAAAGTACTTTTAGGCAAGCTTCACATATTTTCTTAAAGAACATATTATTTACCTAAGTAAGCGTGTTCTTCATAGCTAAGTTATGAATCTAAGACCATATCCTGTATGAGGATGAATTTATGAGATCAGTGTAGTTCCCAGAAGTTTTATTTCAGTCAAAGGTTAGAAAAAGTGACTCACTAATGTTACACTAATTTTCACAGCAGTAGGTAGTATGTCTATGAAGAGAAGTCTAGTGTGAAATGCATTTAGTCAGACTGGGTGATGGTAATTCCAGTGATGAGGGTGAGAAGGGGTTCCACCAATCTATGTTGCTTTAGAAATCAGACACATCAAAGATCATTATTTCTATATAATTTCCTGAAAGAACCACAGACAAGCATCACTGACACTTTGATGAAATTGATCACTATAAAATAAAGCAATTGACTAGTTTTATTGTCTCCACTTTTTCCCCTCGCCATTAAAAAGAAAAATAGGAATGTACTAGTCAATGGTTGCATAGTGCATATCATTACTGTGGAAATAGTTCTTAATTTATGTGCCCAGTGTACAATAACATATCTCTATTCTCCTGCTCATTTGTGTTATTTTTCTTTGATTTCAACCCAACAGCCATCACTAACATTTTTCATTATCATGTTTTAAAATAAGTCACAGGGAAATACTCCTCTTTGGGGTGAGCATTTAGATGACTTGACACATTTGCACCTGGACCTTATCAAGCCAGCAATGATTCTGCATGATTACCAAGAGTCTCAATGTTACATTAACTTCCCTGCTTCGTTTAGAGCCCAGACAAAACACTAGGAAACAAGAATGAGCAATCCCACCTACTGACTAAAGAAATTCCACTATTTTCAGTTTCCTGCTAAGTGCATGTACAGGTGATAATCCTGGTAATGGAAAATGTCTTTTATTTTGTGAGTCCATGTGTCACAAAATGGTATTTTCCAAAAGTGGAGCTATTTTGTCCAGGAAATAGCAGCCTTGCATGACCAAAAAAATGATGAATCCAGAAAATGTAAAAGAAGCTTCAATATTTGTTTCCAGACTGTACTGCTCACCTTTTGATCCTGCAAGCAATGAAAGCTGCACACGTAAACAAATCCTTTTATATAGATTGGAATTCACATAAATTTGAAATAGCTGAAAATTACTAAATAAAATCTGCCTGGACTCTATTTGTAGCAATTGATCATCTAAATTGAAAAGCTGAATTCTGCATACAAGTTTTATCATCAGAGTATATTTTTCCATACGTGCATCCTTGTAAGTAGATATACAGATATAGTTATGTTAGTAATTTGGGGCATACAAATATGTATGTACTATACATACATTGCTCTGTACAGAATTTTTATTTCCAAAAGGGGTCATAACCTTTTCTAATACTAATATTTTTAAATGCATTTATTTCACTATTTGGCTGTCTTTTGGTGTCAATTTAATGATATTATTCTTATTCTTATCATAGCATCCTCGCAGAATACATTCTCATATTAGGAAACAGTGTTTGAGTTTCAGGGCAGGTATTGCTAACTGCATTTACAAATGGGAATGCTGAAGCAAAGACAGAATAAGTGACTTGGACAGAATAGGATACTAGCATTCTGATGCCCAGGCTATGGTTTCTCCCCTTGCACCCTGCTGTTCTGCATTAAAGATGTTGTGCTATGAGCATTAATAATGCTCTTGGTATCACTTACATTTGATATGGTACTAATAACATCCAGTTAGCAAAGTCAATATAATAACATCACTATCTATGGAGATTTTCACACTTGACCCTGGTCTCTCTCTCTCTTTTTTTTTCCATTATAGACCAGAATGAGGTATTCCAAATAGTCAAAAGGTCACACTCAAATTCTCACGTCAGTATTCTCATCATCATCACTCTTCTGGTGCTTATTTAACTGGTGTAACTGTCCTGCGGTTATAGACTGCCCTATACAAAGCTGTACAAAGATTTACATTGGCTTATCACGTGATTTGACTATCAATCGCCTGAGTGAACTGCGTATTTAGCACTGAGCTTCCATGCCTGAAAAATGGCCTATTAAATATTGGAGATGACGCATTGGTTATACATATACTGTGAATTTATCATATACATACATACATATATGCTGATTAAAATTCAGCAAAGCATCTTTATTACACAGAAAATAACTGTGATGCCCAGATGTTTTTGTAAGAGAATATTCTCAAGGTAAATGCAATAGTATAAAGTTAATACTGGTTAGCCTTTTTTAATTTTATAAAGCACCTTTTTAGGGAAATCAAAGAAACGTTTCATGTTAACCACATACTAAATATTACAAATGCTTTTAATAAAATCTATGTTCAAATGTTCTTTCATCATCTTCACAGAATCCCTAGATCAGAACCCCTGATTAACAAAACAACAAAAAAAGTTTTTAAAAGATTTAGTGGGAATGTTACTGTTAATTAAACCTCTTTTATCTGGATTGATTAGTGAAATTCATTATTCACTGCTCCTCTGGACGGATGAGTTAAATTACAGCTGATACAAAACACTGCTAATAGTTTATGTAATGACATTACTTTAGGCTTAAAAATATCCAAATTTGAAATTAAGAGAGAGCACACAGATTTGTAAAGTGTTTGTCCTGCTCAACATTCTTTTGGTATGATCAAGTCCAAATGGTTGTGGCTGTCTTATTTTGGATATGCTTCTGCTAATTATCTTGTGTAATTATTTCAGTTTTTTGAAGTATTACTTTGTAGTTGCAGAGTATTGGAATATGAAAACCTCTGAAACTAAACAGCTTATTCTAGATAATTTAAAAATGCATTTTATTAAGAGGGGGAGTTTTGTAAATTTTACTTAAAATCTAAATTGCTGAAGCTTAATGACAGTTTAATAAAAAGCAAAAGCATCAAAACATTTCTTAAGAGAACGTCTCCAGGATGATATTCATCTGCTATTACTAAAGAATTTTCCCACAAGAATATTTGAACAAAATTCAAATTTTAAGAAAAATTAAAAAACATTATTTTCTTAAAAATGGATTGTTTATAAGAAGAAAGTTTTAAACCATTATCAAATAGTCCTTTCAAGATACCCTTTAATGAACTGTGCAAATGATCAAACATATGGATATCATTTTCCTTGTACTACATGTGGGTAAAAGTTACAGGAAATATCATTAGTGAAATGTGTTGCAGACTTGATTACACCTCCAACCATTTGAAACACAGTTTGATGTGTTTTATAAATGCAATATGTGCCACATTCCTAATTATTACTCAATTCCACATCTCCTCTCTCATATCTTTTGAATATGTTGAAGCGATGATAATGTTTCTCAAGATGAAAAGGAGGCATGCTCAGTGACAGATGAATCACAAGGCCTTTCCTTACACACTGGCTGTTTTAATGGTAAGAAAAGAGCTGGGAAAGCTGCTGGCCAACCTCCTGGGTGAGGACAGAAACCAGACGGGAGTTCTTCTGGGAGGTCCAGCCTCATCCCTGAACCAGCCTTCTACACTCTGGGGAGTGAAGACCGCTGCCTTCTATGTCACTGGCTCACTTTTGATACAAGTAGTCTTATGGGATTATTTTACATTCTTATCGTTGACTTTTATAATCTAGACATTATTACTAAGTTACAATTCAATTTCTCACTAGGTCTTGTGTATGGTATCACTAAACACTAGAGCATCAGAAAGGAAGGAAGGAGTGACAGAAGGAGGGAGGGAAGAAGGAAGGGAGGATAAAAGTGGTTTCACCACTACCAAAGTGCTCAGAAGGCTAGGAAAGAAGGCCTTCTCCCAGTGGTTCTCAACCTTCCTAATGCCGCAACCCTTTAATACAGTACCTTATGTTGTGGTGACCCCCAACCATAAAATTATTTTCGTTGCTACTTCATAACTGTAATGTTGCTACTGTTATGAATCGTAATGTAAATATCTGATACGCAGGATGTATTTAAGTGACCCCTGTGAAAGGGTCGTTCACCCCCCAAAGGGGTCTCGACCCACAGGTTGAGAACCGCTGCTTAAGTGATTCCCTCAGGACATAAGAATTCCTGATCTCTTCCATATCCCGTCCCTACAGGAGAGCAACAGTTGGACCACTGAAATGCCAAACCTTTTTTAATAGTTTTAGAATTACCAAGACACAAACTATAGGATATTGTATTTCAATCACAGCCTTGTCCAATTTAGAAGAGAAAAAACTATTTACATGAGTTGTCTTTGAATCATGAATAGCATCTGAAGACGAGGCCTTCAAGGTCCCAATACCCTCTGAGCTTTTTTCTACCTCAGACTGTGTTGAGACTGCCTCTCTGAGTTCCTACAATCACTGACTGAAGATGGACTTTTGTTCCTACATTTTTAGGGTCATACCTACCTGCACACTTGCTGGAACTCTGGAAACACTTCCTTGATCAAGTCTTCTGCTCACAGGCTTCTTCTCTCTCCAGGCTGCCTACTTCTGGTCTCTTCAAATATACCTGTTGTCTCCTAAATTTAATAATCTCTGCCTCTCATGAAGCTTTAATTTATACAGAACACATTTATATTGATAATGGCTAAATAAGCAATATTTCAATAATGTTTTTAAATGTCCTCAAAAACAGTAATTTTCACCCTTTATGACATGACCTAGAATGACCCATCCTGAACTTTTACTAACTTTTTAATCAGGGTTTTAAGAGATATTATTATTGTTATTTTTCTATTTTCTCTACCTTCCACCAGACACACACACACACACACACACCTGCATACATACATATACATCCCAAAGAACATAATTTCTCTGTTTCAGATGGGAAAACAAATTATACAAAATTACCTTCTGATAACATGGTAAAGTGTGTTAAAGATATAAACAGAATCATCATTTATAGTCTAATTGCCAAACTAAGACTACAGTGTGCAAAAAACATTCCATAGCTTATGAAATTATTTCCTAGAGCATCATCCAGACACAACAAGGTTTTGGCTTCAATCTGTGGCACAGACAAGAATCAATCAATGAATGCATAAAAAGTAAAACAACAAATTAATGCTTCTCTCTCTCTCTCTCTCTCTCTCTCTCTCTCTCTCTCTCTCTCTCAAAAAAAAAAAAAAAAATCAATAATTTAAAAAAAAAAAAGCTTTTACCCCTTCTGCCTCAAAACTTCTATAGCTGCTATTCCCTCTGACTGGAAGTTCCCCTCCAACTTTATCTTTACTGATTTTTTTAAATCTTCATTGTCAAAACTATTACATATGTCCCCTTTTTCCCCCATTGACCTCTCTAGCCCTCACCTGCTCCTGGCCTTCAGCACCGTATTGTCTGTGCCCATGGGTTATGCGTACAAGTTCTTTGGTTGATCTCTTACCAACCAACCACCCTCCCCCACCTTCCCTCTGAAGTTCCACAGTCTGTTCCCTGCTTCTATGTCTCTGGATCTATTTTGTTCATCAATTCCTACTTGAACCTTCACTCAGCTCAGACATTACTTCCTAAGGAGGTCTTTCCACACTTCCCAGACCAGATAAAAACCCTGATAAAGGTACTACACTGTCCTATACTTCCAGAGGCAGCATTATTGCAATTTATACTAGTGCATCAATTGATTATAATTTTATTTATCTAAACCATAACCTCCCCTAGGCTCTGTTTTTTTCCACATTTTATCTCCAGCACTTGCCATGGAGTAGGCATTCACTATCTGTACACCAAATGGAGTGAATGTCATTATATTGTTATATGTTAAAATAGTTATGAGATTTATGTATTTACTACGTGGTTCTTGGAAAAATTTGAGGTTAGAAAAGTGTTAATTACACAAATGCATTATATAATGGTTTCCCAGCAATCTGACAAATACGTGAAATACAAGGGCACATATCTCCTATTACCGACATCATTGCAAGTGAATAAAGAGAATGTCAAATGACTACAATGTACATACTAAAGAATTTCATTTGTTGAGACATTTCTGCTCATTAATCCTGATAAAACTATTAAATATTCTCTGTAGCTCAGACAAAGCAGCTAACTACTGGTATAAATCTTCATAAGTCTCTAAAAGGACATAAAGGACATAATAAACCCTATTTGTAAGACATACACATGATTTGAGGTTGGCTTAGTTTGGGTGTCCAATTAAAATTATTGCTAAACTGCATTGCGGCCGTGCCCTGAGGGACTTACTTCTGGGAGACCACTCAATGGCCCTGCTGTTTTCTTCCGCTGTAAAAGTATACCCTTTTAGACATAAAATCAGGCTCACTTGCTTTAAAAAAAACAACGCTAAACTATATGTTTACATTTGTCATCTGCAAAGAACCTAAACTTGTTCATTACAAATGCACAAACAAACCTAGTGAACTAACAACATCAATGCAAAAAAGCGTTGCCCTCAGAGAATATGAGCATTAATGTACAGTTGTCAATCTTGATCAACCATTTCTTAGATTATCTACTGTGTGAGTCTTCCAAAAGAAATCTGAAATTGCGGGTGGGCCTTCTGCAACCTATTTGCTGAGCTAGGCACTTCCTCCAATTAGTTTATGGGATTTAAGGATACCAATTAAATATTAATCAAAGGAAAGGAAGTATCAGGGAGTGAATAAATGTAATAACAGCATCCATATTTGTCCACATATATTAATATATATATGTGTGTGTGTGTATATATACATGTGTGCATATATATATATATATATATATATCAAGTAAAATGTGTTTTAAAGTTTTGTATTACCTGCAGTTTGAAATTTTCCACCCTATTAATTTCTATTCCATTATCACATGCAGTTGAACAAAGACCACACATCTATTTCTCACATTTACTAAACTGGCTACCTCTCCTTTCCAGTTTGTTACTATTTTCTTTGGTTCTTTGCAAATAATGAAAGTTAACATTCCACCTATCATATCAATTCCTATCTATATATGCATTCCCCCTCTGACACAGTAATCTCACTTTTAGGAATCTATTCTGAGACATATCTCCATGATTTTAAAACAATGTATGCAGATTATTTATAAAAACAAATCCTGTCAGTCATTCTGTAGCAATGCTTTTATTTATTAGTATCTGTTAACTCCCTCACAAATTACTGATAGCAGCTGATACTCGCTCAGTTCCAGCAGATTAACCCATCTCTTATTTTCTTGACAAAACTGAGGCCATTGGTGTGAGCTTTCCCAACATTTTGTTTCCTTCCATCCCAATATCTCACATTCTGCTCTGTTTTAGCTTTTTTCCTAACACACACACACACACGATAAGGTTGGAAAAAAATAGGCAGTGCTAAATCCTTTTTGTACCATGGTATATCATCAATTCAGATGTTTACAATTTAAAAATTACCAAAAGAATTAAGTAGAATTTTAAGTGATTAGCTTTGTGAAAGGAGAAATGAGGATGGTGGCAAACAATTTTTCTGAGTAAAATATTTAACTCTTTAAATTATGTTATAACTTTAAAATAAAAATATTCCTTCTGTTTGGCAAAAACTAATCTCCCTAGCTGGACTGTTCTTATATTTAAGGAAAGCATCCACAGAGAAAATTGACAGAAAACTATTTTTTCACTATAGCACATTGGTAGATCTGCTGAGATGGGACAGAGGGACTCATAACCATCACTGGTCCTTTCCATCCAACACACACCTGCTTTCTTCTCCATAGATTCTAAAAGACTCAAGAGGATGTCAGAATCTGGGAGTGAAGGATGAGTGTGATTTGTTGGAAATTTTCCCCCGAAGGATTCTGATAGATTCCCCTGAGTTACGAACTTTTACCCTATACAGAGGAAAATTTCCACAGAAAGTTCATGAATTTGTCTCCTCAGCTCAAAGGGAAAAGGTGGCCCTGTTCCAATTAGGTATCTTTGTTTCTTTCAGTCTCTTCCTCAAAAAAAATAAATAAATAAATAAAAATTCTAACCATTCTATAAAAACAATGTAAAAATATTTCTTCATTTGATTGTACATTGGTTCCATTTAATAACAGCTTAAACTTTTTTCAGAGGCTATAAAAAATTTCTAGTAAATGTTCAATTCAAAAAACAACTTTGTAGTATTATCACTTACCCATTTCACTCAGGGTGACTATTTTAGTACACATATTAAAGTATAAACATGAGAGGCTCTACTGGCCCTACATGCCTCACCTTTCTACCTTTCCATTCCAGTCCCAACCTAAGAGAAACATGGACTCTTTAGACCCCACACTGTGGCTACCACTTCCAGGCAACGTGTAGAAACTCACACAGGAAATTCAGAATCAGATCCATTGTGATGAACAAAAGAGCTCATTTGCTGGTGTGTACTAAGCTAGCACTTAAAGGAAAATTGCTTCCACCAAATGAAAATCATTGGGTTGCTTGCACTTTCAAATGCAAGTTTAAACCTGAGGGAAAGAGGAGAACAATCGTCCTGCAGAAGAACACAAGAACCTGCAGGGTGAGAGGAGGCTCAGGACAGAATGAGACCATGACAAGGACCACTAATGCCCTGCTCTGTGTTTTTTGAAGGGCGGCATTCCTACAACCTCACCTACTACACTTCCTGGAGTAACTACTATACAACATTTTGACCCACTAATAGGAGCAACCTTGAAGAATGATGACTGAGAAACCACACAGTGAGTCCCAAAGAAATGACATCTGATCACTCCCGTTTTGTGGTGGGAAGAGAACAACAAAAAAGAAATACTCTGCATGAAGAACTGAACTGAACATGGGTAACTTTGTAGGAACGAGATAGCAGAGCAGATAAATTTACTGAGCCAACCACACAGAAAATCACATTAATCATCAAGAGTTACCAGATTTCTTATCATTCCTTCTGAACAGTTAGGCTGCTTCCTTTTGTATACCTGAAACTTGTGTTGAAAATAAACTTTTCATTCATTGTTGAAAGCCTGACCTATGGTTTGACAGCTCACACTTCAATGTTTAGGTATGAAGGTTGTACTAGGGACTTAAGATGGCTTTAACTATTAGATACCCACAGGAAAAGGAAAAAAGTAGACTGCTTTTTAACACATGAACATGAACAATCCCTTATAGTATGAAATTTTGAGAAGCACTTTGCAATTCCTTTTTTTTTTCTCCTCAGCCAAGGAAATGTTTTATTGATTTTTAGAGAGAAAGAAAGGGATGGGGGAGAGAGACAGAGAGAGTGAGAGAGATATTAATCGGTTACCTCCCTCATGTACCCTGATCAAGAATTGAATCTGAGGGGGGAGGTTGGGGGTTAATGGGGGGGGGGGGGGATGAGGACACATTTGTAATACCTTAACTAATAAAAAATAAATGAATAAATAATTGAATCTGAAACCTTTTGGTTTACAGGACAACACTCCGACCAACTGAGCTACCCAGCTAGGGCGCAATTCCTAACTTTTTTCTTTTTTTTAAGTTTAGGAGTATCCTAATGGCATTGGTATCAAGAAATAAATGCAGAATGAACACAATACAATATTCTTTTATTGTTTGTTTGTTTTTGGTCTACATACCGAACATCAGAATTTTTTAAATCTGTGGTTTCAAAATAGCTGCATGTTGTAGTTTTTCACTTAAAGTGCTTTCTGGGCAAACTAATCTCAGTAGTTAGTGTATTGACATTTAACACTGAGCAAATAATCTAAATATTTTGGTTTATTTCTTATATGTTTTAATAATTGCTTTCAATTAGAAAGGAACATTTATTCTCCTTTCAGAACTTCAACCTATTTTCCAGACAAGCATCATGCTAGCTTTCTGTGCTGTCTTCCTTTCCACCTAGTAAGAGAGAAAGTGATGTGGTATATTTTGAAGGCCAAACCCTGGTTCAAATCCTGTTCTCACTACTTACCAGCTGTATGGCCTTAGGTAGATTACACAGCCTTCCTGGAGTCATTACCATAAAATGAAAGTGAGAACATCTGCCTTAGAGAATTTGCTGGGCACATATGTAGACCACCCTTTGCCGGGCATTCCCTTACTGGGCCTAGCTGGGTTTTGGTAGTTACTGAGTGGGCTACACCATGATAATTATTCATCACAATATGAAAACCTCAGACTTCGATATATATATTTATGCCATGTACACAGACAGATACATCATATTCAAAAGCAACATATCTATGTCTGATGCAAAAATTCCAAAAAAAAGAGAAGTTGGGGGATAAACAATGTATAATGTGAGAGGTCAACATCCTTCACTTTGTTTACCTTGCATCTTTCTAAAAATTCTCAAAGCCTTGTTGACCAGTTATATTATTTGACCCTGGTTTAAAAAAAAAAAGAAAATTAACTGTGGGTAGCCCTAGCCAACATGGCTCAATGGTTTGAACAGCAGCCTGCACACCATAGAATCATTGGTTCGATTCTGATCATGGGAATATATCTGTGCTGCAGGTCCAATCCCTGCCCCAGGACAGGGCATGTGTGGGAGGCAAGCAATCTCTGTGTCTCTGTCACATCAATGTTTCTTTCTCTCTCTCTCTCTCTCTCTCTCTCTCTCTCTCTCTCTCTCTCTCTCTCTCCCCTCCCCCCCCCCCACAGCCTGCCCTTCCACTCTTTATTAAAAAACAAAACAAAACAAACAAACAAAAAATGGAAAAAATATCCTCATTCCTTAGGTGAGGATTAAAATTTAAAAAAAAAAATGCGGGTAAAAAACATCTACAAAAAGAGGAAAGCCATATGCATATAGAGAATAGTATGTTTGCAAAGTTAAGATCCCTTAGAGAATTAACATAGGTCTATGCCTCTTCTTGGCATCAGGAACAGGAAGTGGGAGACTGTCTTTACACTTTCTAGAGAGAAATCTTTGTTCTGATCCTCCCACAAGTGAGCCTGAGGACACTGGAGGATGCTAACCTTGTGCAGAACTCTCACTACAGACATGCCTTAGGGGAACCACAGCAAAACCAGGGATATCTTTAATACTGACTGGCACTATCCTCTAAAGCAGGTCCCTTGGCGCGTTTCAGACTTAAGCAGGTATCATCATACTTCTCAACTCTTGCATCAGGCTAGGCATTTGCCACAATATTGGTACATTCAACCAATTTATGCCTATTGTTGTGAAATTGATACAGGAAATTGAAAACCAAACAATCCATTTAAGATGCGATGATAGAACTTTTGAGGTACAAACCTCAAAACAAAAACTGGAATTTAAAGTAAGCCAAGTTTTTATTTCCTTTACTTTCTATGTCTGAAGAGATGTAAAGTACCTGAACTCCTCCCACATCAGGAAATGGAGTTTTATCATATTGCTTTTAAAGATAGGAAGAGAGATTGCCCTGCCTTGTCCTATATTTTCAAACAAGACATTGAAACCTCACACTTTCCTAATTCTTTATACTAAACAGCACTTTTCAAATTATGCATAAAAAAATGTCAGTGTCCCTCAAAAGATAATTGGTATTAGTAAAAAAGATAGTTCGACAATCAAGTAAATATAAGAAATGATGAAAATAAGGTTAAAGAAGCTATTTTAAGGCCAGATCTCAATGTGTCTTCCATAGGCAAATGGTCACTGTAAATTCCTAGAAGGTGACTAGAGGACAGCTTTTCGAATCCCATTGGACAAAACTATATCTTCGTATCTTAAAGAATTTCTGAGGAACGGCTGCTCCAGGTCAGTAGTTCTCAAAGTGTGGTCCCCCAGCCTAGAGCATCAGCACCACCTGGGAACTTGTTCAGATGCAAAACAGGAGGTTTCTTTCCAAACCTAAGGATTCAGCAGCCCTGGGGGTTTGGCCCAGTAATGGATACAAATAAGATCTTCAGGTGTTTCCTTTTTCTTCTCTCTCTCTTTATAGTGAATTTATTTATTTTTATCTTTATTGTTGAAAGTATTAGAGATTTCCCTCTTTTTCTCCCCATTGACCTTCTTCCTCCCACTCCTGCCCCACCTAAGGCCTTCAGCACACTACTGTCTGTGTCCATAGGTAATGCATATACGCATACAAGTTCTTTAGTTAATCTCTTCTCTCCTTTCCCCCTGAGAACTGTCAGTCTGTTCCATACTTCCATGTCTCTGGATCTATTTTGTTTGTCAATTTATTTTATTCATTAGATTCCACATATAAATGAGATTATGTGATACTTGTCTTTCTCTGACTGGCTTATTTCCATTAGCATAATACTCTCCAGGTCCCTCCATGCTGTCTCAGAGGGTAAGAGATCATTCTTTTTCATAGCTGCATAGTATTCCACTGTGTGGCTGTATCACAGCTTCTTTTATCCATTCATCTGCCAATGGACACTTGGGCTGTTTCCAGATCAGAGCTATTATAAATAAAGCAGCTTACAGGTGATTCTGACACACACTGGAGTTTGAGAACCACTGACCCAGCTGAACCATTCTCTGCAAAAGTGAAAGCATGGTTTCTATAATTATCTTGGAAAATCGAGGGTTTTCAAATTAAAGTTGATCTTCAGTAATAGGCAGTTTTAAAGATGTAACATATTTCTTTCCTTTTATATAAATCTACTTTGATTTGAAAAGTACCTACTGCTTTACAAATTATATAGGATGTTTTTATTCATGTACTCATTACTGAACTACTTACTATTTACTCTTAGCAAGGCAATATTCCTAATGCTTATTCAAGAAAATAAGTATCTGGTTTTCTCGCATATGAATGAAAATGAAAATATGTCACATGATCTAGATTTCCTATATGACTTTGATAGGCAGAAATAAAAGCAGAAGTAAAAAGTAATGTGTCAATATGTTTCAAAAGTATTTGTTTATTAAGTATTCAAGTATTAAAATTTATAGCAATAAAATGTTAAATGGAGGGAAAACTAGTTTAAAATGGGCATAGAGTGAAATCTGAAAGATAAAAAATGTCTACAGGTTTGCAGACAATGTAAATATACATAACACAACTGAAAAGTACATTTAAAAACACTTAAGATGATAAATTTAATGTTATGTGATAACCACAATTAAAAATAAAACTAATTTTTTTTAAATATGTGTTTTTCTTCAGCTCATATGGTGAAACTGAACCACTGCAACATTTTTAACTGTTAGAAACATTATTACACTATCAATATGCTCTACCCAAGAACTATGGTATTGAAGGAAAAGTATTTTAATTCATTGGGGCATAATATAAAATTATTTTCAAAATAAGAATTTTGATTTAAAAGTGCAGAGCACAACATTGAGGGGCCAAACTCTGATTTTATGTTAGAAAAGCAAACTTTAAAATCCTTAATATGAATAAAAGAAACATCACCTGGTCTAAAATTTATTCCATAAACTTCCACTGAGTTCTAGGCACTGAGCTTGCCAATTGGGGGAAACAAAGACAATAGATATATTATTCCTGCCCTTAGCAAACTTATAATGCATTGGAAAGATGCAGAGATTTGAAGATGGCAGCATAGGTAAACGCCTGTACTCGCCACCTCACAACCACATCAAAATTACAACTAAAATACAGAACAACCATCATTCAGAACTGCTGGAAAGCTGGCTGAATGGAAGTCCTACAACTAGAGAAGTCAAGAAGAAAGCCCACTAAAGACTGGTAGGAGGTGCAGAGTGAGAACAGGCTGGTACGACACCCATGTGTGCCGCATTTTTAATCAGGATGGAGATCATCTCTGTGGAGGCCGCCCAGAGGAGCAAGGAGTCCCAGCCCCACACCAGACTCCCAGTGGCCCAGGATCCCAGAGCTTGGAAAAGAAGTAAGAACCAGGGGCTGTAAAAACCAGTGCAGATTGGAGCTCAGTGAGACAGAGGCTGCTGAGACCCACCTGTTCCTCTTAAAAGGCCAACACCACAAACTGAAGTTACAAGGTCCTGCTTCCTCTGAAATCCAGTGCCAGGGCAAGGCTCTGGGGAACACAGACACATAGGAGAAGGAACTGGATTGTCTGGCATCAGGGCAGGAACTCGGGGGTGGCTTTCTCCCAGACAAAGGTGCTCCCAGGGATCATTGTTCCTATGCTGAGTCATCCCTGGTCCCAGCACTGATAGGCACCTATTTCTGTTTGCTCTGCAATGGTGATTCCCTAAAACCCCACCTCATCCAATTTACAACCCCACCTTAGCTGTGTGCAACAGCTTTTGCATATGAATGGCTTGTCCTTGCTCAGGCTAAAATCTCTCAAACAAGCTGCAGCCCCAAACCTATCAATAAAAGACCCAGCCCACCACCAGCCTGCCTTGCTTCACAGCTAAGTCTCGTCTGGGCACTTCCAAACCCTATACAAAGAGGAGGAATCTGCAGATCTCTCTGTAGATCCTGCTGGGTGGCCCCAGGCAGTGGATGACTTTGTACCTCCCTGGAGACCCAAGAGGCAGTGTACCCAGTGATCAGTGTCAGACCATACCAGATTACAACTCTACACATCCATAAGCAACACACTCAAGGGGAAGACTCAGTGAGCACCAAAGCCCCAGTGAAGCAATTCCTGCTCCACAAGGGTGTCTCCTATACAGCATCTCTCCCACTGTAGTTGCAGCTGGACCCCACAGCCAATTGGCCTGGAGGTCAATTCCTCCCAGTGACACCAATAGCAATCAAGTCTTAACTACAACAAGACTGTGCTCACAGCTCACAGAGGGATGTACCTAGAGCTCCCAGCTCAGGTGACTGAGGATGCTGAGCCACTGGGCCCTGTGGAATACCTACTATACAAGGCCACTCTACCAACTCAAGGAAACATAGCAGCTCTACCCAATCAATACATAGAAACAAACACGGAGGAGCAGCCAAAATGCAGAGACAAAGAAACATGTCAGAAATGGAAGAAAGCAAACTACTGGATATAGAGTTCAAAGCCATGGTTATAAGGTTATTCAAGAATCTTCTAGAAACCTCCCAAAAAAACGGAAAAGGACCAGTCAGAAATTAAGCATACACTGATTGAAATAAAGGATAATATACGGATTCAACAGTAGAGTAGAGGATTCTGAGAATCAAATCAATGATTTGAAATATGAGGAAGCATAAACACACCCAACCAGAAGAGCAAAAAGAAAAAAAGAATCCTAAAATAATAATCTCAACAATAAAGACTAGGAAAAAAAAAGATACTTAAAAAATATTCACAAAAAATTCCCCAAATAAACCCCACACAGTTGAATAGTTACTCTTCTAAAGAAATGGCGAAAGACAATAATAAATTTGAATGCTTGTAAATATATGCTTTCAAAGTATAGCTAAAAATAATTTTTCAGATTCTAGGAATCTCTGAACATTTCAAGATCAAACTCAGGCTGGGATTTGAGAAATTGGGTTATAATAAAGACACCTTGGTTTGGTCTGAATAAACAATTTTTGAGAAGCGAAAGCATTTATTAAAGCTTTTAATGCCTCCCATTTAATCTCACATTTCTCTTACCAGCATTCACCATTTCTGTTTGTATAGTGCCTGACAGTTTATAAAGCACTTTCCTTGGCTTTACTGCACTTGATCCTTACAACTCTTAATTAGGTTGGCAGATATTATCTCCATCATTTTATAGATAAGATGCTGAAACAGAGGGAGATGGAGGCACTCACTAATAGTGGCCGGGCTATTACCTACAGAACCAGCACTAAAACACAGGCCCTATTTCTCACTACCCCAGTTTATTTGTGAGTTCCTTCTCTCATGGTAAATTTATGAGGCAACCTTTGCAAAGTAGCATAATTTAACCAATAATTAACCAAACAAATCACGTCCTTATGAATTGGTCCAGGGCTACAGGAGATGTCATGGGGAGAGGTTTTTGAGGAAACATCTCCCCCTCTCAAGTTCTCTTCTCTCCGGCCACAGAGCCATGTTACAATACCACTCCTGGTATATGAGTGAGTATTTTAGAAACACTGATTAATATCTTTATTGCCTTTAAAAATGTTGAAGTGAGGGACGTTATTAATATGAGGCAGAATATAAGGGAATACAATATAAATCCTTCCTTGAAAGCCACCTAAAAAATTAGCAGGGAAAAAAAAAGGGGGGGGGGGTAGCTGGAAAGAAATAAGGAACACCTGCCCAAAATGTCCCCAAGTGGACACTGGGCTATTAATTATGGTAGAATCCCTGCCCAGAGATTGAGGCTTTCACCAGGCCTCTGGCCCCAGGTACTCACAAAGGAAGGGATAAAGAGCTGGTAGCAAGCCATCCCATACTGGCTCCATGGATGCTGTCCAGCCCTGAGCTCCATGAGCTGCCCATCCCCGCTCTGCACACTCCTATCCAGAGGAGTCTTAACACGGAAGTATTTCTGTGGCCACAGAGCACCTTCAAGGAGATTCTCATCCCGCGACAGCCCCTCCCATAATCAATCCCCAAACTGTGCGCGCGCGCGCGCACACACACACACACACACACACACACACACACACACACACAATTGTTTTCTAAGTTCAAGTCTGAAGTGTAAAAGTCATCAATAAAATTGCTGGTGAAAAGGCCAAAGCTTCAGGCATTTTGTAAGTTGTATGTTCCTGACAAACCTCGGGGTAAAAAGGTCTCTTACAGCAAATGTAAAAAGAACCCTAGTTAGCGCGTTTGACTTGTTCACAACCCAAAATGAGGAAGCTTAAGCACAGAGTTCATTCAGTCTGAAGCCAGGGAGAACCTTGACAATATACTTCCTCACCTTTCCTCAGCTGGGGCTCCAGGGCCATCCTTAGTTCTTGCTTGGCTAAAAGGTAAATGTTTTCATCTTGGTCATTACAAATAAACCGAAGTACTTAAACATTTTCCTAGCTGTTGCAGGGTGGATTGTATCCCCTAGCCTCCTACCCCCAACCCCCACACCCCCCAAAAAAGCTCATATGATGAAGCTCTAACCCCTAGAACCTCAGAATGTGACTACATTTGGAGACAGGACCTTTAAAGAAGTGATTAAGTTAAAATCAGGCCAGTAGGGAGGGACCTGATCCAATGACTGGACACACAAAGACACCAGGGATAGATGGCACACAAAAAAACAAAACACAAGACGATGTGAGTGAGAGCACAGCGAGAAGGTGGGCATCTACAAAGTCAAGGAGAGAGGCCTTAGAACAGCGGTTCTCAAGTTGTGGGTGGCCACCCCTTTGGGGGTCTAATGACCCTTTCACAGGCGTCGCCTAAGACCATTGGAAAACACATATATAATTACATATTGTTTTTGTGATTAATCACTATTCTTTAATTATGTTCGATTTGTAACAATGAAAATACATCCTGCATATCAGATATTTACATTACGATTCATAACAGTAGCAAAATTACAGTTATGAAGTAGCAACGAAAATGATTTTATGGTTGGGGGTCACCACAACATGAGGAACTGTATTAAAGGTTCGTGGCATCGGAAGGTTGGAACCACTGACTTAGAAGAAACCGAACCTGCCCACACCTTGATCTTGGACTTCCAGCCTCTGGATCTGTGAGAAAATATTTCTGTTGCTTACACAACCCAGTCCATGGTTTTGTTATGGCAGTGCTAACTAACTAATATAATACACTAACTGACTCCTGTGCTTCATTTATATCATGTTTGAGGTCTGTTGATTTCTCCTTTGCTACCTAGTCAGTGTTCTAAAGAATGAAGCTCTTCTCATTTTTATGCCTCATAAAGCTGAGCAATGTTTAAAACAAAAGGATCCTTTTATACATGTTGCATATACTAGGATCAATGACAAAAGAAACATTTCATATACCCAATTAAGGTCTTAAATGAAACAGTTTTAGAAAAATAACCATTAAGAACTTGAAAACAGTCTTCCACCTGAAGAGATGAAAAGAGTTTCAACGTAATACTGCATCTGTTTGCAACATGTCAGAGTTGGCAGACAGGTTAGTCTATAATCAGAAGAGGTTTTCAGTTCTGAAACAGGACTTGTAATATTCCTCAGTATTTTGCCTGATTAAGTGCTTAAATTCACAAGGCCTGAACAATCAAAATTTTTGAATATGTGAGCTCCCGATTAACTTCCCAGGTATCTAACCCAAACCCTCACTAATTCCCTTAGTCATTATACAGCCTGAGATAAGACTCTACATTGTGATACAATAATATGTTAAAGTACTCTGTAAACACAGAAAATTGTCGTATCAAAATTAGAATTAGTTGCCTTACAAATATTCATTTCCATTAACATTTATTCAGGAAATTTCAAAAACAGTAAGTATCTATGTATTTATTTAAGAGACATTTTATACAATAAATTCACATTTATAGAATAAAGCCACAGACCACATGTAAGCAAAAATTTGCCAATGAACTAAGTTGAAATATCCGAGGTCAGGTTCTATGTATTTATAGTTTTCAAATGAAAATAGTTTTCTTCTAGGGATTTGCTTGTACTATTTTATTTTGGGCTCCTAACAAAATGCCTAGTACATGGTAAGCATTCAATGTGTATAGCTGAATATATGAATGAATATATTCATACTATAAGTATTTTAGAATAAAATCTCCATGTGGCATAGAACCATGCCCCCCTTTAGAATTCAATCATCAGAGCACAGACTTCTATATTTTGATACTAAAAGTATTATTTTTATACTTATATTAACAGGGCACATAAGAAAATAATTTTTATCATTTCCAGAATGAATATACCACATTCCCCCAAATCATAGCACATTACTCATTTGTTTATGTGGCACTGCTCATCAACATGAATTCCTTAAAAAAAAAGGCATAGTTCATGTTTAGTAGATACAGGTTAGATGAATGAATAAATGCCTACGTGAATAATTTTACCAACTACCTCAAATTTTCAAAGTTCTTAAACAGAAGCTATGTGAGGACTTCACTCATTCCCCTTGAAAAAAAGAGGAAATCAGTCTTGATCTTAAAGGAAATATTATGAGTAGAAATCTAAAGTACATATAAAACTTTGTGACAAATAGTAAAATCCTGACATTTAAAATACTTTTTTAACTTTTAGGCAAATGAATTCTATCAGCTTAGCAGCAAGGGATTCTAAGAGTCTGTTGTTAGATATGAAATATTACTCATGGGTTATATATTTAACTTTTCTTAATATCACTCTAAAAGTGCAATTCTGTTTACCTAGATACGATTCAGACCATATTTTTGTAAAAATAAATTGGCCTAAATTTCAGAGAGAACTAAATGTTTTTTCCTAGCCACAAAGAGACAATTTGCCTTCTTAGGGTACAGTTCATTCACATTGGCTTTACAAGTTGTATTTCAGGTCATAGCTTTGTGGGTAGAGCATTTTGCCAGTTCCTTAAGCACTGCCTATCTTTCCTCTGTCCTTACGTTTTAATGGGAATAAAACCTACCACCTATCTTTTTCTGGATAATCAGGTCACAGCTTTCCAAACTCTAACACAAAGAAGCATAATTCTGTTTCTGCAGCTTATTAACACAAATGTTCCTAAACTGCTGGTATCTAACATGGAAATAAAGTTGGATAAGTGTATGGGTATGCATAGGCATTGAAGATCTAGATTCTGCGTTCCACTGTCTATTCAGGAATTCTCAGCTGTTGTCAGTGATAAAATAGATGAATATTTATAACCTCATTTACAGAATCATTCACAGACATTATATTCAAACAAGACCAGAATAAATTGTTGGAGCTCCACTGTGATAACTTACATTAATTATTTAAGAATCTTCACAACCTGAGTTGTTGTATTTTACCAATCCATGTTTTGAAAAACTTATAAACACTATGATCCCATTCTAATCACAACATTCAAACATTTTCATACATATATATACACATATATGTATATATAGAGACAATGAATCACCTCATTCTTCAATTACCTCTTAAAATTCACTGCTTAAAATCATTCACATTCTCTGTTTTATAAATTATTTCTTAAATTGTTGGAATTTTTTAAAAGGGAATTTCAAAGGTAATATAAATTCATATATTATGGATAAATGCCCACCCAGTTTTAATATTCTTTATCTTATTCATTTGGTAAATGTATCACTTAAAGACAACTACATGTTCTCAAAGCTGAATTATTAAAATTACAGACTAACTATAATTATTGTATCACTCTAGTCACACTTTCAAATTCAAAACTAAGATGGTCCAAAGTGGCCTGGTTTATATTATCCAGTTTACCTCATTACCATCTGAAGAGTTGAGTTACTATTAATTTCTTTAATATAACTAAAAAAATAATCCTATCTTGATGATCAATAAGTTACTGTAATCCTGTCAGTACAAAATAAATTTGATTTCAGAATTTATAAAACTTAAGAAGGAATGTCTTTTAATTAGTCATATTAAACACAAGTAACTAAAAGATTCAATTATTGGTCTTCTTTGGTAGTTGGGAAGTCCTGGTTCTTTAATCAGAAAAGCACCACTACTAAATTTTAACAGTTAAAGAAAATTAGTTATTTGCCCACCAGTATTACTAGTCCCAATCCTATATAATATGCTAATTATATGCTGAGGCCGCTCAACCGCTCACTATGGCAAGCACTGACCACCAGGGGACAGTCAGTCAACCGGTTGACCAGTCACTATGACATGCACTGACCACCAGGGGGCAGACCCTCTGACCTATAAGTTAGCTTGCTGCTGGGGTCTGGCTGATCAGGACTGAGCAAGATGGGACGGACATGCCCTGGAGTCCTCCTCGGGGCTGATCAGGGCCAGTTGGCCAACCTCCCATGTCCCTCCCTGGCCAGCCGGCCCTGATCAGCCCCGATCGGGACTGGGCAGGACGGGGCCTGACCTATCCTGGAGCCCTCCCGTGCTCCCTCCCCAGTCCCAATCATGCACTGATGGGATCCTTCGGCCTGGCCTGTGCCCTGTCACAATCTGGGACCCCTTGGGGGATGTCAGAGAGCTGTTTTCGGCCTGATCCCGCAAGCCACTCCCCTCAGAAGGATACCCGATGCAGGGCTCAGCAGGGCTCACAGCTGGCAAGTGCTGCTGCAGCAGAGCGAGCCTCTCCTGATCGGGATTGATTGGGCTCGAGCCTGTGGCAGGTGTAGCAGGGCCAGGATGAGCGGGAGCAGCAGGTAGGAGCTCTGCAGGTGGCACTGGACTGCGGGTTTTGGCCCAATCCTCACAGGCCATCCCGAGGGACCCCGCCCATGCATGAATTCATGCACAGGGGCCTCTAGTTGAACAATAATATATCACTCAGAATAGTTACAAGGCAGGGATATTTCATTCATATTTCTTTCCAAAGGATATGATAGCCTATGCAAAATTAACTTTTATATCTAATAATACTATTCTCAGATTCACTCAAGCTCAAGGAAAAAATGACTAAAGTAAACATTTAAATAACTCATTCGATCTTCCTTAAAAACTCTAACCATGGTCATATTGCTCACTTATGGTGGCCTATTTCCAATCATATGTTTTACTTTCAGATCTGTGTGTAAGTTACATACACCACAGCTGGGGAGACCGCAAACTTCCTGGGCCTGCCCGAGCAGCCACCTCCGAGATGCTGCTGCTGGTCCAGAGGCACCCAGCACGGTGCCACAGGCCACCCAGGACCTTGTCCAAGCCCACCTGCTTTTGGAGGAAACAGCGAGTCTTCTCAGAGGTCAGTCTGTTCAACAAGTGGGATCCCAAGGCCTTCTCTTTGTTCAGCAAAGAGAGCTTGCAGTGACCTCCCCAAAGGACAGCTCCATCTCCATTCTGGGCTCTGATGATGCCACCACCTGCGACATTGTGGTGCTGAGGCACACAGGTAATGGGGCTCCCTGCTTGACACACTGTGATGGAACCGACCCCAAAGCTGAGGCCCCCTTGATCATGAACTCCATAAAATCCCTTCTGACCACGCTCAGTGTGGATGGCTGGAAGTGCACCTGGACGGCGGCTTCAGTGAGGATGGACAGTTGTCACAAAAACTTACTCAACTTCTCAGTGAATTGGACAGACAAGATGATGACATTCACTTAGTGACATTATGTGTGACAGAATTAAATGACCGGGAAGAAAATAAAAACCACTTTCCAATAATTTATGGAATTGCTGTCAACATGAAAACTGCAGAGATTTGTAGAGCCTCCTTCCAAGATCGGGTCTGCAGGAGGAGCTGCGAGCTGCACCAGCTTTAACAGGAGGACCAAGGATTCACGTTTATACTGCAAAGACAGGACAACTACAACCATATATAGGACTGTATTCCTCGATGCCATTTCCACATATGGATTTTGGGTTGCAGCAAGATAAGCAAATACTAGAGAACATTCCCACTTCACCTCTGGCTGAATCTCCCCCTTCCCACCCCCCACCCCCCACCGCCCACCCCAACACCACCACTTTACTGAACATATTAGATCCACCTTAATGTATTTTTAAAAAACTATCTCTAACAAACACACTATTTCCTGCACATAAAGCTCTACTCTGCAACAAAAAAAGAAGAAGATGGCTTATGGAAAAATATCTCTTTTCCAGGAAGCTGAAAATGGGAATTTCAAAAGAATGCAACCTTAAAAAAAGTGTTTACATACACTCTGAAGCTATATTTCATGTACATCAAGCCTCCATTTTATCAACTGTTTTAGGAATTATCTAGATTATCAGTTTTATATCAAAGATTTCTGAATGCTTTTACCTTAAGCCCTAGCTGTTTCAGGAAGAGAAAGTTATTAGGTGGTGTTTTCCAGATCATACTTGTAGGAGATGTCAATCAAGACAGGGAGACAAACAGATTTTTGATCACTAAATCAATTTTAAGTAACTTAATTGATTTAAAAATTGAGTGGAACCAAAGATAATGTAGAGAGATTCAAGGTCAACACTTGAGTATAACTTTTTTCTCCTAGCTCTAACGTGTCCTGTGGAGACACTTCTGTTCAAATAACACTCCAGGGACTACCTAGGGAAGGAGGGAATATTATCAGAACAAGTGGATGATGGAGAAGCAATCAAGCTTGCAAAACAAACTCTCCCTTTTTTGTTGAATGAATTTGCTTTCTGTTTGTTTTTTGCCCAAAGGAAAAACAGTAGAGGCCTCTGGCTGTCCAGATGTGCCATTAACTACGGGTGCAAGTCTATTAAATCCTGCTGGGAATTGGCAGCAAGCTCTTTTGACCTGAGATCTAAATGCAGATCTACATCAGCTTTAATCTCCATTTGTTACTTTAATCTCCATTTATCTGTCTTCTCTATACTGTTTCTCATTTGGTCTCAAATTCTGGAAGCAAAGGAAAAGGAGTGTTAGTGTTGACTCTCTAAAATCACCCAAAATATATAATATATAAGACACGGGGAGTGTGGGGGAGATATATACTGGGATTTTACTCCCTTTTGAGGGAAATAAACACAAAAATAAAGTTTAGAAGATAACAAATATAAAAATATATGGAGCTGGGAAAGGCAGAAAGGTTCTAGATAAGAGATTCTGAAAGGACTTCAGTGGGAAGTTTAAGTAGAACGTGAAGGTGTTTTGCATTTAAAAAGCAATTTACAGAGAAGAGGGAGGGGAAAACATTCCAGGTCTACAGAAATAAGATGATTTTTAATTCTCTGTTAAGTGAGGAAAAGAAATAATTACATTGCTTTACAATGCATACTATCTAATCTCCAGATGTAAAGGTGATCTACATATCTATAAAGATACACATATACCATTATGCATACATATATTCACTTGTGTAAACCCTCAGGAAAAGCTCTGGTGGGAAACATTAAGTGAGTAGAAGAAGCATGAGATCATGGGTGGCTGTGGGGTCTTTTAACATTTACTCATACCTCTGGTGTTAGAATATGTACAACACATAGTGGGCATGTGTTCATGTACTAGTTATTTAATGGGGAAAAAGGAGAGAAAAGGAAGAAGCAGAAGGAAAGCAGGGAAGGGAAATTGCAATGAGAAACATATGACAATAGAATTACACAAGCCTTAATTTACTTCTTTATTCAGATGCTACTGTAGGACTGTAAAATGTCAATGGGACATTTTTATGACAATCAATATTCATTATATTGATAAATACAAAAGCAGAAATCAATACTCAAATTTTCAACTGATAGAATGAGAAATAAATGTCATGCTCTTTTCTAAAATTACAGGCTTTATGCGTCTGTCTTAATAAATCAAAAGTTAATTTTATTGTCTTTTCACCAATAGAACCCTGGTTAAATCAATACTGCACTAGATTATATCCTAATCTGTGACATTCCTCCAATTATTTTCATCAAGCACACAATCACTCAGAAAAGAATATTGCTAACAAAAATCAGCTTCTCTATGGGATAGAATATGTAATTCCAAACCTATCTACAACCCACTCCTTGTCTCTTTTAGTGATTAAAAAAAAAAAATGAACTTATCCCATACATTTTGCAGATTTAATAATCTGTCTCAACTAAATTAGATTATGACTGTTACAAGTGCTCCCCAAAAGGACATTAGAAGGAGGAAGAAAAGAGGCTCCAACCTTGACAAAGAGTTCAAGGCAGGCTTCCTGGGGACATGAAGCTTGAGATAACCTGTGAAGGATGCACCAGACGTCATTTGTTGAAGGGCGGGCACGCAGAGATGAGAGCAGGTGGGTCTGACTTCAGGGAACCTGACTTCTGGTCAGTGCGCTGGGAGTGGAGATGACTACACAATGAGGGGATTACAATTCATGTTAGGCAATTCCATCTTCTTTCTACATGCAGGAGAAGATATTGCAGTGCTTGAACCAGAGAAGTATCATTTTGAAAAGACTTTTCTGGCTTCAATTAGCCAATCCCACCCCTGCAACTTCTTGGATGCAGGTAGCTTCCAAATAAGACTGACTTTGCTGAAGCAAATGGCATGGGCACAAAGATAACCAAAATGCTTAGAGGGATGCTCCACTGCTCTCAGTCACTCAGAATTGGTCTGTATGTAGCCAGAGATGCTGTACCCACCACCTCATTCCCACCACACTCCTGGCATGGGCAGAAACCATCCTGGCCTGTTCATTTTTATATACCCAGGCACCTAAAGTATTGTCTGGCATATTGTAGGTTTCCTCATTGCCTGAAGACCCTAATACTCAGATTTTCATATTCTAAATGAAGATTATCTAAGATTGGTCTCTACTACTTTTGTCCATAGGAACTGGGCAGAGATTTTAATAGATATGAACCTGCAACTGTATGGGCAGAACAAGTCATGAGCAAACGGCATTAGAGACTACCTTCTATTAACTACAAAATGACTTTCCAAGGGATTTTCAGTGTATGTTCAACAACATAGGAATGAATTATTCAAATAATCCTCTCTTGATGCTTTTGTCTATACGAATGTATATAGCCCACTCTAAAACACCTTTTATGATGCATAAAATGCTAAAATAGAGCCCTGAAATACTATGCAAATATAGATCATTTATTTTTAGGTCAAAATGAATACAATCTAAGTTAAGGGGCTAGTTACTAAGGTTACAAAGAATGAGTGAATAAATAAAACAGTGATATTTCAGTCAGTCTTATCAACAAGAACAAAACAAAACAAAATAAAAAAAAATAAAAAAAAAAAACACCATGCTTAACACCATGTATTTCTACCCTGAGAGCTATAACAACACATTTTCCCCCAAGAGCCACATGTCTACTAATCTAAGTATATTTATTCTTTTTTTTCTTTTTCATCTGTTATGTAAAAACCCTGTCCCTCAATGTACACATATGTAAAAACCCCTGTCCCTACAAGCTGATAAAAATTTAGGTGTACAATCGAATAAGCTGTTAATTTGGCCACATCATCTCTGCCTTTAAAAAAAAAAAAAAGCACAGGGTATAATATTATAATATGTGGCTTTTTCCAAATTCCAAAAACATTACAGAATGTTTTTGACCCTAAAATTCTGAAATTAGGCATTGGAAAAATTTGCAATAATCAAAAATAATATTTAATATTCAGGTAGTTCTTTACAATTAGATCATTTAGAAAAAAATATCAAAGGCAAGGGTATAGAAATTCAAGTTTTTAGCCTGAGAAACAAAAGAATAGCCATATCCTCATATGAATCTTCAAATATATAAAGAGGTTTTTCAAAAGAATCATCAAAATAAAATAGTAGAGGAATAAAACTGGCATGATTACTTTATGAAGAATCAAAGTCTATAGTAAAAAACTCTGCTGAAAACTATAAATGAGTTATCTAAGAGATTAAGTAGAAATTGCAATGCTTTTAATTCCCACATTAGTCCAAGCTTAAATTCCCATTTAGAAGAAAATCACATTTCTTAAAAATTTTCATTCTTAAAATTGAAACAAAATAGTTTGTAACAAGTTTGAATTCATCAGGACCCTACAAAACATCTTGTTCACATTCTCAAAGATCTAACATGGACCTACCACATTTTCAATACTACAATATCGCTATTAAAAGAAACAAGTACAGCCCTAATTGGTTTGGCTCAGTGGATAGAGCATCAGCCTGCGGACAGGTTGAATTCCGGTCAAGGGCATGTACCTTGGTTGCGGGCACATCCCCAGTAGGTGGTGTGCAGGAGTTAGCTAATCCATGTTTCTCTCCCATCAAAGTTTCTAACTCTCTATCCCTCTCCCTTCCTCACTGTAAAAAATCAATAAATTATATTTTTAAAAAAGAAACAAGTACAGATGGCCTTCATTGTTAGTAAATTACCCTTTCTCCTGCTTAATTTGGGTTTTACAAATAATTTTCTTTATAGATCAGTAAGTCATAAACTAAAATAGGTATCATAGTCTATTTATAATCTTTTTCACATCCAAAAAACATAAGTCGTTCAGGGTATTTTTATGCAGGATTTCTAAGTCATCATTTCTTTATATCTCTTGAGTATTTCATAACCAAGAACAGAATAAATCATATTTTACTACTTATAGAATGGCAAGAGCCACAAGGCTTTATACAACTATTACTTCTGCCTTTCATAAATGACATTTACCTGCACAGCCCTAACCCTGATATTTGATTTCCTTAAGTTCTGATCAAGTTATTAACATACCTGTGTTTGACTGGATAACAGCCATTCTTCCATATTTTAATATAGAGGGGAAAATTAACAATACAGCCTCTCTATACTACTCATTTTGATGCCTTAATGCCCCCAGTTTCTATATTCAAAGTACTTAAAGCCAAAGCTGTAACTGGACCAAGGCAATTCAAATACTAATATGAAGCCTAATAGCATTAATTTCCATTCTTCCTTCTTATAAGTGAGGATACTGCATCACAGGAACTCTCACCATCCTTCTAACTGTATGTTTATTTAATGCCATAGCAGCACTTTTGCCAGTTTTCTTGATATCTATGATCAAATATTAGGTCACCCTTTTGCCTGTTAGGGTTGTGAGCTACCACAGCAAATCTTGGTAAATCATGCTGTTCCGATGACTTCAATATATTATTTGCAAGATTCTTTTGGTATGAAAATATTCAAAAACAACCAAGAAATTAAACACAAATTAAAAGGAAACTATAATGGTGCATATGTACAGTATTTGGACTTATAAAAAGTAAAATTAATCTATAAAGCATACAAAGGGGGTTTTTTTTGGTTTTTGGTGTTTTGTTTTGTTTTGTTTTGGGGGGTGTTTTTTTGTTTGTTTTTTTCAGAATTGTATTCCTTAAAGCAAAAACAGATACAAATAATGCACAAGATTGTTTTAAAACTGGTAATCAACCTTAAAGTTCATGACAAAAATGCTTAGAGATAAGGTACACAAAACTATTGATAACATTTCTTTATCAAACTACATATATTGACTTTGGATTATATCAACACATTACTACATTGTGGAAAAATAGATACCATCTAATGAGCATCACCCTTTTGCGTTTCAGTTGTTTCATTTCATTTTAGGAGTTGCCTTCTTTTTTTCTCCCCTCCAAAGGTTGCATTTTAAGGTTTTGATGAGAAAAGCACAACAGAACTAACTTTTTCCTGCTTATTGGAAATCAGACACTGCAAACAAATATCTTTTTTAATAATTCTGAGGGTTTGCTCATTTTTGGAAGGAGGATTGGTTATACGTACACATAGACAGTGGTGGACTGGTATTTAACAACCAACCTCATAGGAAATGAGGCCCTGATTTTTATTGTTTGCCAATTGCTGTGGTATAAGCACTTCCACCATAACTGACTTCAAGCTATTAATGTGAGGTCAATCTGCTCACAAAATGCCTGACAATTTCACAATTGATTCTGATGTCCCCAGGTGAGCTGACTCCAGCACACCCATGTGTACATTTGAAACACATACATACACATACATCTACCCATATATACACAAATATGTTGCTACATATGACTCACACAAAAAGGAAACTTAAATATATTTCTTTTTTTTTGTTTTTTGTTTTTTGTTTTGTAATATATTTTATTGATTTTTTTTACAAAGAGGAAGGGAGAGAGATAGTTAGAAACATCGATGGGAGAGAAACATCGATCAGCTGCCTCCTGCACATCTCCCACTGGGGATGTGCCCGCAACCCAGGTACATGCCCTTGACCGGAATCGAACCTGGGACCTTTCAGTCCACAGGCCGACGCTCTATCCACTGAGCCAAACCGGTTTCGGCTTAAATATATTTTTTAACAAATTGACTTTTCAAAGTTTATGGTAGCTCTTTCTAAAGGTCAGAATTTCACTTTACATACATCTCCCATCTTCTTAACCACATATCTTATCATTGCTTCTGAGGTCCCTTCTGGAGTAACATCAACGGTTTTGAAATGCATCGGCTTTCAGCATATAATTAGCTATGGCCATATGTCTGGTGTCTAAAATAAAGCAGGCCAGATTTAAAATCTCAGGCAGCAGACCCTTAAGAAATTTCATGATCTGATACCATCATCCTTCATGAAGTTCTTACCTGAATGTGTGCTGGTAAATGGATACTGGTCTCATTGGGTAGAGACCCACATACAGTATCCTAATCCAAATACAAAAATAAAGCTTTTCAGTGTACCATGAACCCCACATATTTAATAGGCATATTTTCATTTACACAACTTTCTTCTGCAGAGAAAAGTTGCTGAAAGATATTTTCAAATACTGCATCCATCCATCTAATCCATCTGAAGTTGAATAGCCCATACCCTTGAACCCTTAAAGGGTCCCAGAAATTGAAGGATGAGCTAGCATCACGCAGGGGCAGGAATAGCTGCAGATGGAGCACAACTCCATCCATATGTACTCTGGTGTGAACAGCACCTTCTGGGGTTGAGCACCATGGAGACTGGGTGCTCTCAGTGCTGCTGTGTTGAGAGCAAACTGGCACAACCAGCAGAGGGGAGTGGGGAGTGGGGAGGGGCAATTAACGTGCTCCATGGCGATGCCTTTTCCCCAAGCCTTTCCACTTCCAGGAACTTCTTCTAGAGATAAACTCCCACTTATGTGAACAGGTGAACACGTAAGGACATTCACAATAATATAGTTTGTAATACCAAAACAGACACCTAGAGGTCCACAAACAGACCACTGGATAAATACAGTCTGGAAAATTCATAGTACAGTGCAACAAAATGCAACCTTTGGAGGGGCAAGAAAAAGGAGGCAAGTCCTGAAAGGAAATGAAACAACTGAAGTGCAAAACAAGTTTCAAGATCAGTGGGAAAAGTATCTGCATAACAATGTATACAGTATGTGACCATTTGAGTACACGGAATATTTATAAATCTCTGTGTATACATAAAAAATCAATGGAAGGATCATAAATACCTATATGCATGGTTGCTTCTGAAGATGCCAATCCTTTTGTGTCATTTAAGTATTTTAGAGCACCAATGTGTAAATAAATTTTAAACATTAAAAACACCTAGAAGGATCTGTCATGATATATGAATTAAGTTTTAAAGGATTTGGAGCCCTCTTGATTTTATTCACAAGAAGATTTAAATACAACCCAGCATGAAAGCATCTACATCTTCATGCATTTTTTTAAATTGCTCTCTCACACTCATTCTTCCTGTAGACCGCTTCCTCCTTTCCTCTGCTGAGGTGGTGTCTGAAGCCAGTATCCACAAAGTCATTGTCACCACAATCCTCTGAGGTCTGGACCTGAGAAAAGTAAAGGTTATTTTTTGTCTTGAGGAGAGATCGAGAAGTCAAGAAAAAATTGCGAGGAGCCATAATTGCAATATGGTGTCTATTGTAACATACACTATGTTACAGCCTGATAGAATGTAGGTATCCTGACTCCAACATCATCACTCTCATTAATAGCTTCACATTTAAAAATATACAATATGCATAAGTACGTGATTGGGGTGTGTGTGTATGTGTGTGTGTGTGTGTGTGTGTGTGTGTGTATGTGTGTGTAAAGAAAGAAAGAGAAACAGGAGAGAATAAAAGTGAATTATGCCAGAAATATCCGTTACTTCATCTTTATTAATCTTCCTTTTTCCTTTCAATACTTGCCTATCCCCAATATTTTTCACTAAACCCCATGCTGACACCTAGAAATGAACAGATAGTCAGTTAAATCTATCAGGTAAGAAGCTTATCTATTTGCCCAACCCTGGGCAAAGTACATGTGAAACAAATGAAATCTTATAAACCTCGCCCGGGAGGAGTTTAAAATCTTCAAAAACTACATTCTCAGAGAATTTTGCAGTGGTGGATTTACACTCAATTGCCCCAGGAACAGGGATGCTGTCTTTATTGTTTTTTTGCAAAAAAAAAATCACAAAATTTACCTAGAAGTGGCACTTATATACTAGATTCTTCTTAGACTTTACAATGTTGGAAAAAGCAATATTCCATCTGCATCTAAACAGAACTGTTTCCAATCAATACTAAAGGAAAGATTACTAGTACTAAAAGCTGAACTCATCAAACCAAAGCAGATGCTATTATCAGTCTTAGAAATTCATTTCTAAAAATACTGTATCCTCCAAATAGGTAGTAGTTAAGTCCATGGGCTTGTCGGCTTACCCATCTGCTTACCCACCTGTGTCCTCGGACAAGTTAATTGCACTCCCTCTAGCTCAGTTTCCCCATCTGTAAAATGTGAATGATAATACCCATGATGAAAAGATGGTGTAAGGATTACATGAGACCCTATAAGTAAAGGGTTTAAAATAGTATGTGGGACATGGAGAAAGCTCATGCAATGTTACATGTTATCATATAATATATACTCAGTGTTGTAACCTGAAGCCCATTTTTAACAATCCCACTACAATTTCCATGGTTTATCTTTATTTCATTTCATTAAAGGGTGACCTTCAGCTATCTGGAGAGGAAAGCATTCAACACTTTTTTTATAGCAAAAGAAAAGAGAGCAATCTACTCTACTCTTTCTAAAATACCAGAGGATTAAGACCATTCCATTCATTATAAAAAGTATGATTCTACAGTTTATTTTGTTCATTAGATCCCACATAAAAGTGAGATCATAGGGTATTTCTCTTTCTCCAACTGGCTTATTTCATTTAGCATAATAATCTCCAGGTCCATCCATACTGTCACAAAAGATAAGATTCTCTTCTTTTTAACAGCTGTGTAGTACTCCATTGTGTAAATGTACCGCCATTTTTTTTTATCCACTCATCTACTGATGGGCACTTAAGTTATTTCTACATCTTGACTATCCTATATAATAAAAGCACAGTATGCAAATTGTCCCCTTTACCAGGAGGTCAACCAGGAGGTCGACCAGGGGGCGGAGCTAGCCAGGGGAAGGGAGGGAGGCCTTGGCCGGCAGCCAGCAGCAGCTTGAGACCCTACCAGTGCACGAATTTCATACACTGGGCCTCTAGTTATAAATAATGCTGCAATGAACACAGGGGTGCATATATCCTTTTGAATTAGTGTTTTAGGTTTCTTAGAATATATTCCCAGAAATGGGACTGCTGGGTCAAAAGGCAGTTCTATTTTTAAATTTTTGAGGAACTCCTTACTATTTTCCAGTGGCTGCACCAGTTTGCATTTCTACCAACAGTGCACGTCCTTGCCAGTACTTAGTGCTTGTTGATTTCTTTACGATAGCCACTCTGGCATGTGTGAGGTGATATGTCAATGTGGTTTTAATTTGCATCTCTGATGCTTAGTGACATTGAGCATTTTTTTATATGTCTATTGGCCATCTATATGTCCTCTTTGGAGAAGTGTCTATTCAGGTCCTTTGCCCAGAAACAGAGGCATGGATACATGGGACAGACTGGCAAGTATCAGAGGGGAGGGTTGTTGGGAGACTAGATGAAAGAAGGTGAAGGGATTAAGCAAAAAATAACATATATACATAACACATAGGCAAAAACAACAGTGTGGCGATGGCCAGAGGGACAGGCTGGGCTAGGTGGAGGTGGGCAGAGGTGGGGGAATGGGGACAGAAAGAGACTCTGCTTGGGGCAGTGGGCACACGATGCAGTGTGCAGATGTTGTTCAGTTGTACTCTTGAAACCTGTATGGTTATGTGAACCAATATTACCTCAACAAATTCAATTAAAAAAAAAGTCATGGTTCTATAATATTGTGGCCTTTTTTAAGAACCAAAGGTACAGATAAAGGCAGGGATGTTCTCTTTCTCTCTCTCCGTCCTCTCTCTCTCTCTCTCAAAATTAGGGTGGGTGAAATAATGTGTGATGGTTAGCTCGACCATTTCTAAATATAAATTTTACTCTCTGGATTAAATTTACATGGTAGAGAAATATCTCAACATCAGTCTCAGTAGGAAATAACTTACATGGCACCCTGTACCATGTGCTCTCCTAGAGTGTAAACTCAGTGAGCGCCACATGCTCTGACCTCACTTGTTTTCAATAAAATTCTGTGGGAAAGAGAGTGACAACAGAACGGCTGGAAGTTAGCACATGCCCAGTAGTATATAAAATGCCTTTCAGAAAGAGAATATGCATGAGTTGGCCAACATCTACATAGATGTTGCCATTTATTTTGCTTCCCAGAAATAAAATGAAAGCCCGGGTCATTGTCATCGTTTGGTACGTTCGTTACATGTATAGTGAATGCCTTGTGTGTGCCAGCCGCTAAGGGCTATGTGGGATAAATCAGACATGGCCCTGCCTTCTACGGGCTTATAGATTAATGGGAGACTAATCAAATATATCCGCTATTTGTACTTCACATTTGTAGTACAAGTTACATACCGATTACTGTTCCAACATGTTTGAATAAAATATTGGCAGTAAGAGAAAGGAAGAAGTAGTCCTTCTAAATGCATTCCTTCTTAGAAAAACAATTCCATTTCAAATCGCTGTCCATAGGAAATTAATATCTGTCCCATTTTTCCAAATGAACCAGATGAATTTCCTTCAGTGATTAGAAATCTGAATTCGCATGTCTATCGTGGCTGGAATGAGCACAGACCTTTAGCAAATAAGTACTAGTCCTTAACAAAACTCTCGTATTATTTACTGTGTTGAAAAAGACTTCACACGCATACCCAAACCTACACGCACACCCACACCATGTTCCTCAGCTTCAAAAAATATATGCTATGTATCAGCCTTTTACCTTCCAAGTTAGAAAACTGGTCCACTGTCTGAGAAACAGCATCCTGAGACTTCCTATTCACTGCTTCTGGTGGAGTGTTATGGCTTTCACTCAGAGATCATGCATACGACTTAGAAAACAGCACCTTCAAAGCCACCACCGGTCGGTTAGGGAAAATCCAGTGTATCCTAAGAATCCGTATGTACAACACCTAAAGAAACACCCAAGTTCAGAGCTTCAACTCCATGTGGGGAGGAAAACTTTCAACCTTGTTTTTAGAAATATTAACTGGTACAGATCAACTTTCAGGAAAACAGAATCTGGGGTAACGACTGCTTTTGTATTCCAACTATTTCTGGAATTCTCCTATTTCATCAGCTATGGCACTCTGAAAAGACAGGTGTTTGTTTGCTAATACATCTGACTCCTGCGCTGCAGGGGAAGGCTGCCCGCTGCAAGCAGGAAGCTGCCAGGCAGAGCCGCCAAAGGCCACCTCTGGCTGCACACCAGCTCCATAAAGAAGGCGCTCTTGTGCCACGCTTTTAAATACCTTCATTTTAGGACTAGACTTAGATTTTTTCCTCTGAAACAGCGAAATCTCTGTTGAGCTACCAAAACATATTTTACAGCTTAGATTAGTGTGTTATGCCTTCCTACTTTTTTTTTTTTTTTTTGCAGCTGTTACTTCTAAGAGAGAACATTTTACTTTACAAATGATAATGGCGGTTTTTATTTAAAGAAGGGATTTTCTGCTTGTTGTCATCTGGGCACCCTCTATATTTTTTATAATTTCAAACCTGCCTAAAACATCTTCATAAGCAAACTGGGCAGCAGTGCAGCAGTTTAAGTGTTCGCAGTTTCAAACATGAGGGAAAACAGAGAAACTAACTAAAAAATAAACCAAGGCAGATGACGGAGGGCACGCAAAAGCTAATGTGGTTTCACCTTTTCTCCAGCTGGAACCACTTATCGCGCCATCTCTGTAAGAAAGTGAGTGGAAGGAATTCACAGCACGAATTGGTCTTTTTAGCCACTGTTGGCAAAAAAATTAAAATAAAATAAAAAATCCCCACTCCATTAGTGTCATCTTTATCAAAATATTTATATGTCTATTTACACATATCATACTCACTTTAATAGGGGATCTATGATGTATACGAATTTTTTAAATACACAGCACCATGGTATGCTAATGTTCTTAAAACAATATTTGTACACGAAATGGCAGAATTATCGCCATTTAAAACTACATTTCTTTAAGCAGAAATTGTCATGTGATAAATGGGTTTAAGTTCCTAACATGTCACCAAAAATCTTGTTAAAATATGGGGACTTAAAATAATTTAGGGTTTAATACAATTCCATAAGGACAGATGCACATTCTATTTGCTTGAACAAAGGTCAATGATGCAACTTTCAAAACCAGAGTTGCCCACTTTTTAGGGAGCTCATGGGGCATGATCTTCTGTTTGTCAGAAGAATCTAATCTTCCCTATTTACTACAGAAATAGGGTTCATCCATTTATATGAAAGAACAATTAAGACTATATCAGAAATTCATTATTCTAGTGGAGAAAAAGGCACTTCATAATCCCTGATTCAGAGCCCTCACTTCTTCCCCTTCCCCTCCAATGCCTTACACCTTTACCTGTCCTCCAACATTTACCTACTTTCCTCTAAGCTCCCAGTGCCTTTATCACTCCATTCATCACATTATATTGAAATTAACCATCTGTCTGTCCTCACTACTCTGTTGCAGGGAAACTGTGGGTGCTATTCTTTAACCAAGTAATTAAAAATAAATTTGGCTGACCTATACTGATGTCAGTTAAAAGAACCAAGGTAGGCAACAGCTTCAAATGGAATTCACAAGATTACAAGTGGTTCCTATAAAAATTCCACTGACACAATTTATTATTCAAAGCCTCCATCATACACAGATCCTGCAAAGGTAGTACAATTTGACTGCTTTATCCCTAGGCCTGACTTTGTAAACTAACTTTGCTCTCTATCAATGTATTTCCAAGGAAATGTTGCTGCAATTTAAAGTTCTCTTTACATTTAACATCTCTAAACTTTTCAGGTATTTGAAAACTGCTGTCAGTGATATCTAAAATATGCCACATTTTGAAAAAGCATTTTGACAGACATACAGTTACATGTGGTAGGTACTTCATTGGGAGAAACATTATGATTAAAATAAAGTGAAAGCAACAAAACTCAAGTTGAGTTCCACACAACAAACTCTGGTGGTCTGTACTTTCCCAAATTGATTTCCACTGCCTTAAGTTACTGTAATTTATTAGCTGTAATCTTTCAAAGAAAATAGAAGGGTGTCCTTATATTACACC
The DNA here is from genome assembly GCF_014108235.1 of Myotis myotis. NCBI lineage: Eukaryota > Metazoa > Chordata > Mammalia > Chiroptera > Vespertilionidae > Myotis > Myotis myotis. Next base: position 43,179,608 of record NW_023416335.1, read on the forward strand.
ATTTAGTTTTCATCTTACTTAAAGTTGTCTGGAATGCTTCGCCAAAAGAGTAAAATCTCTTTTATTTCCAATGAAGGAGTAATCAATTATTAAGCCCTTACTATGGACAAGCATAATGTTCTGAGGAGAACAAATATGTTTTAAAGTGCCCTCAGCGTTCCAAGAGGCAAATTTGGGAAACAAAAATTAAGGGACTCATGTTAAATGACTCAAGACAGTTTAAGTAAGAGCCCTGAGGAGGTGGAATTTGATTACTTACCAAATGAATAGACAAAGCTTGGCAAAGAAGGAGAAAATATGGACTAGGTAGCCTAGGACAAATTCATGAATGAAAATTCAAGCCAAATTGGATTTTACTTGATGGGAAAAAGTGGGGAGGACAGACCAAGCATTGTCCTGAGTGTTAGAAAATAAAATGAGACACAGAAAGAAAAGTTTAGGCTCGAGCCAGGTGGCTCAGTGGATAGAGCATCATCTGGATACTCCAAGACTGTAGAATCTAGGTCAGGGCACATACAAGCATCAACCAATGAATGCACAAATAAGTGGAATAACAAATTGATCTCTCTCTCTCTGTGTCTCTCCCCCTCCCTCCTTCCCTCTGTCTAAATCAATAAATAAAAATAAGAATTTTAAAAAGTAAAAGAAAGATTGGTGAAAAGGTTTTATCAGACAGAAAGTCTAAAAGAAGGGGCTTGGAAATAAGTTAGATAGTTTGAGTTCTCAAATGTCAAACCAAGGCTGAAATTTATTGTCAAGCCATTGATAGTTTAAGCTTGGACTTTAAGTAGCGGTTCTCAAAGTGTGGACTAGGGACCATTAGCATCAGCATCATCTGAGATCTACTAAATCAAAAACTCCCAAAGTGGGACCCACATCTGAACAAGTCTTCTGGGTGATTCTGATGTCTACTCAAGTGTGAGAATCACTGCTTTAAGCAAATTAAAATAACCAAAGCAATTTGTCAAATATATCACTCTGCTGGCAAGTATGTACAACAGAATCTAACCTGTGAGGGTGACATGAAAGAGAAATTTCAAAGCCATTGCCAAGAAGACCAAAAAGAAGAGAAAGTAAATGTTTTTTAAAAGATTTGCTATTTGACATTTAACAGCATTTCAAAGATCACCTTTTAATGTTCTATTACAGCTTCTCTCTTAGAAGCTTATCATAAAAGGAAATTAAAAATGACTAAATCTTAGAGTGGAGATTATAGCCTACTAGGCTTCTCTCCTCTTCTGAATAAGAAGTAGGAAGATTTCTCATCATGATACATGTTTCAGGAAGAAATTGGGGGGGGAAAAGAAATAACATTTGCTGGAGACTTCTCTCTATCAGACTATTCACATGCACTATAACATTTAATCCTCAAAAAAAAAAAGAGAGAAAATTATCATGAGCCAGGCAATGTTATTGCTCTTTTATATAGATAAGAAAACCAGGATTCAAAGAGATAAGAAAACTTGAAAATAACCAATTAATAAGCACAAAACAAGGAATTAAATTATTTTGCTTCTGTATAAAACCATCGGCCAAGAAGCTCAAAGATTCCCATTAACATAAAGAATTTGTATTATTCCCAGTTCACTTGATGTTTGAGAGATTCTTCAGAGGCTTTCATACTGCACATGTAACAGGGATGATATCTTACAAATACTTAACTGACTTCATTTTGTTCGCCCTTAATTCATTGTTTTCTCACAGGCTTCCACCCCCAAAAGCTTGGGTGTCAGGTATCACCTGACCTCTTTAGGAGACAAACATCTCCAGTCCTGACTGAAGGGCTTGAGGCCCAGCTACAAAGAGAAAAGGCAGCAAACCCACCCCTGCCCCAGGGGTCTGTGGGAAGAAGGGAGGTGAAGGGAAGGCCATGGTCCCCCCAGTTTCCCAGTTTCTCCTCTCTGAGCTTTACATCAATACAGAAAAGCCAACGAGAAGAGGGATGTGGGAATCTGTGAAGAGACTGCCTGATGGGCTACCTGGCAAAGATCTTAGAGTCAACTTGGAGGTGCAGGGTGCTCAGAGTGAGGGCTGCCCCCACACTGGGGGACACAGGTCTGGCTCTAGGGAGCCCTCCTAGGAAATAGCAGAAAGCAGCTTGCCATGGTCGCACCATAACAAGTGACCAAGGTTACAGGTGGGCCAGGGGACAGGGGGAGGACAAGCCAGGGATTCAGGAGGCCTACAGGGCCAGAAAGACCAATGAGATGGTGAACACTCCAGGAAAAGGGCCCACCAGGTCCCTCCCAAGTTGCACAAGATCAGATCACAAAGCACACCAACCCCAGACATCAGCCAGGTGGGCCAGCAGGGCCCTGGAGATGGGAGAAACCCAAGGAAACTCACCCTTTCCCTTTTCCCAAGAAGAGTCCTCTTCCCCTGTCACGCCCCACCCCATCAAGAGATCGATTTGTGACCTGTATTTATTATTTAACAAACATGTGTATAGCCTTTATTCTATGTCAGGCACTATTTTAAGAGCTTTGTACATGTTAACTCATTTAATACAATCACAATATGAGATGTAAAGACTGTTCTTATCTCTGTGTGCAAATTTAAACAACAACAACAAAAGAAAACAAACCGAGGCACAGGGAGGTGTAAAAAAGGCTAAGCAGTAGAGCCAAGAGTCAAGGGCAGTCTTGCATACTCAGGACACCAAAGCCAAGGCCCCACGTGTGTCACTGTCACCTGCAAGAACTCAGCTGAGGAGAACCAAGATGGCGGCATAGGTTAACGCCGGAGTTTGCTGCCTTGAACAACTACTTCAAAAGTGAAACTAAAAAACGGAAGGGACATCACCCAGAACCACAGGAACGCTGGCTGAGTGGAAGTCCTACAACTAGGAGGAAAGAGAAACGCATACGGACACTCAGAGGAGGCGCAGTGCTGAAGTCAAATTCTGAGGTGCGGAGTGCGCGGAGCGGGCTGGCGGCGGAGGGCGCGGTTGGCGTTTTCAATTGGGAGGGAGTCGCAGACTCTGAGCTCCAGATCCGGGCGAGTCTTTAGGGACCCAGACTCAAATGGGAGAAGCGGGACTGTCTGGCTTCGGTCAGAGCGAGTGCAGCTTTCTCTCCGAGGTTTGCAGCGGGTGCTGGGACTCAGAGAGGCAGAGCCCCTGGGGACAGGACTGAGAGCCGCCATAACTGCTCTCTCCAGCCCACCCTGTTGATCCTGTGCGACCCGCCCCGCCCAAGCCCTGCACAGAGGCATTTGACGGATAGCCTCAGGCAAAGGCTAGATTAGCACCTCCCTAGAGGACAGAAGTTCTCTCACTGCAGACACAACTGATTCTCATAGCCACTTGGCCTGGAGGTCAAACCCTCCCTGGTATTAGCTATAACAATCAAGGTTTAACTATAAGACTGCGCACAAAGACCACTAGGGGGTGCACCAAGGAAGCATAACAAAATGCGGAGACAAAGAAACAGGACAAAATTGTCAATGGAAGATATAGAGTTCAGAACCACACTTTTAAGGTCTCTCAAGAACTGTTTAGAAGCTGCCGATAAACTTAATGAGATCTACAAGAAAACTAATGAGACCCTCGATGTTATATTGGGGAACCAACTAGAAATTAAGCATACACGGACTGAAATAACGAATATTATACAGACTCCCGACAGCAGACCAGAGGAGCGCAAGAATCAAGTCAATGATTTGAAATGTGAGGAAGCAAAAAACACCCAACCGGAAAAGCAAAATGAAAAAAGAATCCAAAAATGCGAGGATAGTGTAAGGAGCCTCTGGGACAGCTTCAAGCGTACCAACATCAGAATTATAGGGGTGCCAGAAGATGAGAGAGAGCAAGATATTGAAAACCTATTTGAAGAAATAATGACAGAAAACTTCCCCCACCTGGTGAAAGAAATGGACTTACAGGTCCAAGTAGCGCGGAGAACCCCAAACAAAAGGAATCCAAAGAGGACCACACCAAGACACATCATAATTAAAATGCAGAGCAAAAGATAAAGAGAGAATCTTAAAAACAGCAAGAGAAAGAAACTCAGTTACCTACAAGGGAATACCCATATGACTGTCAGCTGATTTCTCAACAGAAACTTTGCAGGCCAGAAGGGAGTGGCAAGAAATATTCAAAGTGATGAATACCAAGAACCTACAACCAAGATTACTTTATCCAGCAAAGTTATCATTCAGAATTGAAGGTCAGATAAAGAGCTTCACAGATAAGGAAAAGCTAAAGGAGTTCATCACCACCAAACCAGGATTATATGAAATGCTGAAAGGTATCCTTTAAGAAGAGGACAAGGAAGAAAAGGGTAAAGATACAAATTATGAACAACAAATATGCATCTATCAACAAGTGAATCTAAGAATCAAGTAAATAAATAATCTGATGAACAGAATGAACTGGTGATTATAATAGAATCAGGGACATAGAAAGGGAATGGACTGACTATTCTTGGGGGGGAAAGGGGTGTGGGAGATGTGGGAAGAGACTGGACAAAAATCGTGCACCTATGGATGAGGACAGTGGGTGGGGAGTGAGGGCGGAGGGTGGGGCGGGAACTGGGAGGAGGGGAGTTATGGGGGGGGAAAGAGGAACAAATGTAATAATCTGAACAATAAAGATTTAATTAAAAAAAAAAAAAAAAAGAACTCAGCTGAATGTTAAATTCCATCACACTATTCTTTCTTCTTGTTACCCAAAACCAGGTAGGCTGTGTGAGTGAAGAAGAGAGGGAAGAGGAAGAAGAAAGCAGGAAAAGGAGGGAGGGGGAACCGCGTGCCTTTTCACATGGAAGTTGCAGTTTGTGCATATTTTCTGTAGGGCCCAATACAAATGGTGGCAGTTCACACTTCTAAAGGTCCTTCCAAAAGCTTGTAAAAGAGGTGAGTTCCTGGAGGGAGGACTGATGACTCACCCGCAGGGCTGTTTTTCTCTTACCTCGTCTAGTTACCACTGGAAACTTGAAATATGAAGCAGTGGCTGGAACCGAAGTGAAATCAAAAGACACACTGTTTCTCTAATTTTGTTAAAAAAAAAAAAAAAAAAGCAACCAATTCGACAAGTGGTGTTTGGTTATGTTTCACTTTTCCCCCCAAAAGTCCACAAGGCTGAAACACCAACCTTCTTCAACAGACAAAAGCTTAGTTTAAAGGCACTTTGCTTCATGTGCTGGAAGAGCTTAGCTGCCTGTTTGGGAAACATGTCACACCCTGACCAACAGAAGGTCAAAACTAACACTCAGAACAACGGACAGGGAAACCAAAAGTAGACTGGATATTATTCTAGAAGTTGAATGTAGTGGTGTCAGAAATACCCTGCAACATTTAGGATTAAAATGAATCCACTTAAAGTGTAAGGTGTTTTAGAGGCTTCCTGGGGTTCTATTAATTACTTTTCTCCCTGCTGAAATATTACCAAGTGGGGTCACTACTAATGGTGCCATAATCCCGGGTCCTGATGGGCTGTAACATGGCACACGCAGCCCAATCAAGTGACAGATTTATGGTACTGACAGTACTTCATATTTATCTGAGATTTGGTTCAGTTTTTCAAAACTCACATGCCACTGAATGGGTCCTAGGATGTGGTGTTAGTACAATGTCTATAAAAAAAATTCTTTCAGGGAAGGGGAAAAAAAAGAACAGTGCTTTCAATGTTCAGTATCCTTTACATCTGCTGCTCAGCTGGAAACACTGTTAAAAGGCCATTAGAACCTTAAGGTAACAGACCTCGAATGCTATGAAAGCCATGGACCAATTTGCTGTTTGTGTGAGGAGTATCAGCCCCAGCCACTTCCTTTTCAAGGGCTGAAAACAGCTTCTGTCATGAGCCGTGAAAATCAATTCCACAGTAACCAGGGTGAAATGTGGCTAAAGGTGGTGCACCTACCGGCTGGCGCTGCGCAGCAGAGCCTCCTTCTGGGCATCCATGGCACCTTCCCCGAGTCCCAGACAGCAGCTCCCAGGCAGTGCCTGGGAGGGAAGGAGCAGACCTGGGACTTCCAGGAACCTGCAGGCTTATCTCTTGGGACACTGACGCTCTCTAACGCTTAATTAGGTTAAAATCGGAATTGTCACTCTGAATGAAGATACCTTTAGGAAAAGTCACTCTGGGAAAAGTTTGCTCTTGCTTATTTGTATTCCTTCTTTCTATGTTTCCTGATGATAGTAATTGTGAGATAGGCTCTTTTTTTCCCCCACAAAATAATACTGCTTCAAAGCCTTTCAAAACATACAGCATTTTAAAAACTTTTTGCAAATACAAGGTCATACTTTTGAAAATAAATATTTCAGAGGAAAAACCATGGTTCTGTCAAGAGTTGGACTGTATAAACGAACAGCTATCGAGATTAAAATTCATTTTTAAATGTGGTATAGGTTTTTCAGTTATAAGAAATGGTTATTCCTGTTGTAAAACACAACCTTGGTTACAACACAGAGTTAAGATTATTATAATCTATATTTCTACATATAGTAAACCCTTTGCTAAACTGAAAAGCTTTGTATAATTTAGTAAGCATGGTCTGGATAAGAATAAATTGCCACTCTTAAATCATAGCAATTGGCTTATGTTTATGCATGTAACTTCTTGCAATATTAAATTATTTATCTTTGCATCAATAACCTAGGCTGAGAAATTGATTCAAAGTGAATTTGTTAAATTAAGATAAGTACAAAATGAAAAAGTATAGTTTCATGGTTTTTTGCTGTGAATAACTAACTTAAGCACCTAACTTGTTGTTTCGACGGGAATGTAAATCGTTTATCCTATACATATTTTCTTGCCTAAAATAGAAAAGCTTGGATTTATACAATTTCATGTCTACAAAGCGCCTCATGATGATCTCTGATATTAAGAAATCTCCAAGTTACTTTAAAAAAAAAAAAGAGGGGAAGGTAGCAATTGAAAAGCAATCACATATAATAATTTTGTTGTTGATGACATAAGATTTGCCATTTGCAACCTATTTTATATTCAATTGAAACTGACCTTTTATGAGAGCCAGGTGGTAATATAAGTAAAATGAATATATTCTTTATTGCAGCCATATAAAAAGATTGGCCTGAGCTTTTAACATAGTACTTGACCTCCTGGTGTCTGAATACCCCCAACTCAGTGAGAGAATATTGAATAAGATACCACTTAATCAAATGAGCAGTAAAAGCACAATAAAAGCCTTTCACACATTAGCACTTGATAATGTAAAAGTAACAATATACTATGGTCCCAAAATACATAGCTAGGAAAGAAGCTGTAGTAGATCCAGTAGGAGCGTTCAGGAATCCTGCACTTCCAGATTATTAATATTTCAGAATTACAAATTCTTTGTTTCAAACTAGAGCTCTCACTATATCAACGATCATTTAAAAACATTTGTTAAATCTTTTGCTTTAAAAAAAAAAAGAAAGAAAATCAGCTATTTTAAAGTTTACCATTTATTAAAGTTTTTAAAGCTCCCAATTGTTGGAATTTGGAAGAAAATGGTAAAAGCAAACAGCTAAAGAGCAATATTTTTTTTTGTTTTACTTTTTCAGGGAAAAGCTAATGCCTGCCATTCCATAATATATAAAAGCATGCATGGTGGCTTTTTTCAAATTGATTTTGAAACTGCTATTGACTTGGAGCTATTCTGACCCATTAAGAAAATAATAATTGAAAGTTATTCATCTTTTTCCAAAGACTTCAAAGTGCTTTCTTTAAAAAAAATAAATTAAAAAAATAAAATAAATTTTGAAAAAAAAAATATATATATATATGACCTTTAAAAGTAAATACATGTGGATCCTTCCCTGATTTCAGCTCAGGAGCACTGACCCTGCTAATCCCAGCTGTCCTGGGGGCCCAAAGAAAGCAAGCCCATTTTTCAAGAAATCCAAGAACTCAAATAAGGTGCAAACAGACTAGCAAATAAAGCCTACAGGTCACAGTTGTGCATACCCAGAATGTATTATGCTACATCTTTAATTAAATGAGTATAAAATGAAGTGGTCAGCTATAGTAAATGTAGTCTCTTTGCAGAAGAGTCTAGAGATCGGGGGGGGGGGGGGGGGGGGGGGGGGGGAGGGGGGGGGGGGCGGGGAATGGCTACATCTGCACTTAGGAGGCTACTGTATGAAAAACAACTCAAACAAGGGGTAGGGGATAAAATTGCCCCTAGTCAAAAATCTTCTAAAAAGGACAAAAAAATAATAAGTCCTATGTCACCATAGAAAGCCTGACATATTAGCAATGAATAATAGGGTTTTGACAGTGAAAGAAAAAATGTTTTCCACAATGCTGAAGTTCTCTCCTACTGCAGATGTACCCTTGGCAGCTGGCTTAGGCCTCTTTGTTCCAAGCCTAGGTAATTATGAATTGAATTGATCCAATCAATCTTTCTCTTAGTCCCCCCTAGTGGCCGATGTAAACATTTGAAAGAAGGTCTGAGGAGATCAGGGGTACAATTTGTTGTAGCAACACTTTCTCGGTGAAGATTCTTACCCAAGATCAAGGTGAAAAATAACACAAGGTCATTGCCCAAATTTGACTGTCTACTTGACAAACACCTGTATTTAAAACTACAATGAATGCAACTAGAGTCTCAAAGGCCCCCAGAGACTGGAAGGATGGTGCCTGGACCAACAGCATCGGCATCACCTAGGAACTTGTCGGAATGCAAAGCACAGGCCCTACTCCAGAACTACTAATTCAGAAACTTTGGGAGCAGGGCCCAGGCATCTATGTCTAACAAGCCCTCCAGTGAATCTGAAGCATGATGAAGTCTATGAACTTCAGCTCCAGATCACTGGTTCTCTTCCATGGATGCGCATCAGAATTACTTGGGGAATGCATACATATGAAGACAAGCAGGAAAGTGGGGAGAGAAGACAGAAAGAAGGCGACTATCCAGTCCCAGATCAATTAAATCAGAATATCTGAAGATGAAGCCCAAGTATATATAGGCTGGCTTTTTTTTTTTTTTTTTTTTTTTTTAACATCTCTCATGATTCCAGGATAGCCCTGGCTCTTTCCAACTGGAAAGGCCCAATTGTTAAATTTTCAGAAATTTTGTGAGCTGGTTGTTAAATTGTTACTAGCTTAAAATCAGTCATGGTGGGAAAATGTATACCACAGACATTGGCAGCGGCTACACTCAGGTCTCCCGAATCCCTGCCTCCTGAGAGCCAAGTGTTAAACATTCATAGGTTCACCACTGACCAGAGGTGAGACACACTGGACTAAAGCAATGACGCCAAATGCCTAATGAAGTCAGACAGGGTGTGTAGTTCCTCTCAAATGTTCCAGTACCCTTCAATTCTTTGGTATTCTTATGAAGATTAACCAAGCAATTCAGTGGCCATACACTCGAGGAAGGTGGACAGCAGTGCTTGTGTGAGGATGTAACTGTGACTGGTCCAGGTCAAAGGCCATGGTCCCTTTCCTTCCTCTTCCAGGCACAGGCACAGGAAGCAACTCTAGAATGAGAAAGGTGAGTAAATCTGCAGCACTTGTGAGGGTAGTCTGCCTCCTCGGTGAAGACACAAGAAATCATCTCTTTTTGTGCCTCCGGCCGTTATAACAAGACTCTGACTCTTGGTACTCCGGCAGGCACCTTGTTTCCGTAATGGAGCTGACCTGGTGGAATGCAGGTCTCAGGGCTGAAAGATACAGAGAACCTGGGACCCTGATGATACTGCTAACTTCCCACTTCCCACTTCCTCGCTCCTAGAGCTGCTCTATGCTGGGACTTCTTATGTGAAATAATGGCTTTCCCTGAATACGTAAGCCAGTTGCTTCAGCATTTTCTGTGACCTGCTGCCAAAAGTATCTTCAGTGACACCAATTATTTCAACCAAGAGTTTAATATCTTGTCTTCCTTAAACTCTCTTACTGAAACTTCTAGATAGCAGAGTGAAGTTTTTTCCCTTTCAGTTTGGCCTCTTTCTTCTCTGATGAACTCATTCACTCCTGCCTCTCTCCTCTCATTCTCATGTGGACCCTCAGCATCTGACGCTTTAGTGTCTAAAACAGCTCCCCGGCTTTCCTCCTCTCACCCTGGGCCTTTCAAGATTTGCCTTCTTTTTCATCCTGTTTGCAGTGTTTGACCAATTCAAACCAAAACTTTCATCATATCACTTCTCTGCCAAGAACCTAGGATGATGACCTACTTTCTACCGTATAAAAGCAAGGATTTTCAAGGCCCATCAGAAGTCCACTCTCTCTGTTCTCTCAAGTTCTTAATAGACCCCTTTCTGTACTGTACTATCCTCCACCTGCATTATTTTCCTCACACTTGTAACCCCCAAGAATGCCTTCTTCCTAGATGCCCTTTTGTCAAATGTTACCCATGCTTCAAGGTTCCTGTCATGGATAATTTTTTTTTAATTTTTTATTTTTATTATTAGTTAAGGTATTACAAATGTGTCCTCATCCCCCCCATTAACCCCCAACCTCCCCCCCCCCCCCCGCCCTGCACATTCATGCTCCCATCCCCCTGTTGTCCATGTCCATTGGTTTGGCTTATATACATGTATACAAGTCCTTCGGTTGATCTCTTCCCCTTACCCCCACCCTCCCCTACTTTCCTTCTGGGGATTGATAGCCTGATAGCTGTTTCTCAGTCGTTGGGTCTGTCCCTTTTCATCAGTCTATGTTGTTCTCTATAATCCACAAATGAGTGAGATCATGTGGTATTTATCTTTCTCTGACTGGCTTATTTCACTTAGCATAATGCTCTCCAGTTCCATCCATGCTGTTGCAAAAGGCAAGAGTTCCTTTTTTTTACCAAAGCATAGTATTCCATTGTGTATATGTACCAGTTTTCTAATCCACTCATCTGCTGATGGGCACTTAGGCTGTTTCCAAATCTTAGCTATGGTGAATTGTGCTGCTATGAACATAGGGGTGTATATATCCTTTCTGATTGGCGTTTCTGGTTTCTTGGGATATATTCCTAGTAGTGGGATCACTGGGTCAAATGGGAGTTCCATTTTTAGTTTTTTGAGGTAGCTCCATACTGTTCTCCACAGTGGCTTAACCAGTCTGCATTCCCACCAGCAGTGCAGAAGGGTTCCTTTTTCTCCACATCCTCTCCAACACTTGTTGTTTGTGTCATGGATAATTTTATGTGTTAATTTGATTGGCCTAAGGATTGCCTAGATAGCTGGTAAAACATTATTTCTGGGTGTGTGTGAGAGAGAGGATGTTTCTGGAAGATATTACCATTTGATTCAGTATTAGTAGTGACCAATCTGGGTATGCATAATCCAATCCACCGGAGACTCAAATAGAACAAAAAGACAAAAGATGAGGAATTCCCTCTCTCTTCCAGAGCTCAGTTGTCCCTTCTTCCCTACCTTGGAGCATGAGAGGTCCTGGTTCTCAGGCCTTGAACTCCAAGACTTATACAGTGGGGCCTTGACTTACGAGTGTCCCAACTAATGAGTTTTTCGAGATACAAGCCGTCTCTCAGCCCATTTTTTGCTTTGAGTTGCGAACTAAAATTCGGGTTACGAGCCAGCTTCAGATACCCCACCACTAGTTGGCGCAGCGAACATCACAGTGAACTCCACAACATCAGCCCAGCATTACGTGCCTCACTCGTTCACTTTATGATTTGACATAGGAGTAATTTGAGTTACGAGCTCCGTCACGGAACGAATTAAACTCGTAAGTCATGGCCCCACTGTATCAGTGCCCCTTCCCCACTCTGTTCTCAGGCCTTTGGCTTTAGAGGACTGAATTATACCACTACTTTCCTGGGTCTCCAGCATACAGACAGCTGATCATGGAACATCCTGGCCTCCATAATCTTGGGAGTCAATTTCTATAACAAATCTCCTCTTATATCTATATCTTGAGACAGATGCAGAAATATATCCTATTGGTTCTGTTTCTCTGGAGAACCCTGACAAATAGAGTCCCAATTACATTTTACCTTCTGCTTTCAGCAAGGTCATAGAAACTACTTTATTCTGTGATTCTTATCATTAGAATCAGCAATGATATTTGGTACTTATGTCATGAACGCAGCATTGTTTAAATCTTAGAAAATGGTGTAACAATTTAATTCATTCTTCTTCTTGGTGAAAATTTTAAGATTGTTTTTTACACTGCCACAGGACAAAGAACTTTGACTTAAGTTTCAAAATGGACACAGCTGATTACATACATTTTGACAATTCTATGCCTTCTGGGAGCTAACAATTCACACACACACTCTATTCGGGAAATTCCTTTCTCCCAGCCATACTGATGTCCTTAAGTCCTCTGCAAGTTTTATGATGTTAAGTGTAGTTTCCACTAAAAAGCACACATAAACTACATCAAAGTATTTATAAACTCAATGAATATTTCTGGGATACTTGCTTCTTTCTCTCAATCTCTCTCTTTCACATACACACACCCCCCTCTCTATTTATTGTCAATCACATAGTAGATGCTCAATGAATAACTTGTGCTTGATTAATAGTCTTTTGGTGGTATCCACTTCACCTCCTAAATGTTTCTTGAATCCTTCTACTTCATTTCACTTCCACAGTCACCACTCTAGTTCAAAGTTAACATCTCCTCCTCTCCCTGTATCTGCTTTGAATTCCCCCTGATCCATTCTCTACAAAGGAACCAAAGGAACATTCAAAACCATGTCCAATCCTGACTAGAACAATTCCTCACCAGCTTCTCACTGCCCTAGGCTCAAGGCCAACGTCATTGTAGTGAGTTCTAGGGATTTCAGGGCTGATCAAGGAAAGACACGGGGACCAGAAGATGACGACAGTACGACCCAAGGACCTTTATTTGGGTGTAACTGACTGATGGCATATGAGGAGATATCCCTCACAGCACGGGCCATTCCAGAGATAACAGAGGGGCTACTACCAGGAAGGGGAAGAGATTAAGGGAACTCCAGGTTAGAGGGAAGAGGGAGATTAAGCACTGTTGCTCAGCCCTAGGTGTGGTGAGCAGTACTGTCTTGGAGTCTTTTACAGGCCCCAGGTTTGTCTTATATACCTGGCTAGTAGATGTTGGCTGCAGTTCTGGGGCACACAAAACAGGGAGGCTCTAAATAATGAAAAATATGCTTCTTGCCCTGGCCTGTGTGGTGCAGCTGGTTGAACGTTGTCCCCGTGCACCAAAAGGTTGCAAGTTTGATTCCTGGTCATGACACATACCGAGGTTCCAGGTTCAAGCCCTGGTCAGGGTGCGTATGGGAGGTAACTCTTTCTTTCCCTCTCCCTTCCTCTCTCGCTCTAAAATCAATAAAAACATACTTTTTAAAATACATATGCTTCTCTGGGCTATGTTTAAAACAACTAGATGTGTAAAGACATTAAATTATTACCATCCATAGGCTATAGAACTAAGGGTCCATGCCTATGGTGAAAAGGTAAACATAGGGCCCATATACATGGGTCATCTTTGGATCATGTACCTGGTCATTAGCCTGGTCCTCCGGCTCTGCTTCTCCTGTCCCTCTCTCAGCCCGTTCTCCATTCACTGTTTCCCCCAGGTTCTGGAATTTCTCTCATGCTTTCAGAGTCTTCCTATCACATGGGCAAATGAGCATACCCTCCACTGTCCCCTTCCCTTACAGACTTCGCATTGCTCTTTCTCAAGGAAGCATTTCCATAACCCTATGATGAGATCAAACGCTCCTACTGAATGCTTTCACAGTGCCAGGTACCCCAGTGCTGTGCACTTTATCTCAGCCATTCGCTGTAAATGGTGCCCTTATTTTCTGCTTCCCTTCTTGGATTAAAGTTCCCTGGAGTCCTATATCCAGTACCTGGCACAGTGACTTACACATAGTAGGTAAACAAGAAATATTTATTGGATGAATGCAAAAAAAAAATGCCTAAAGGAAATCAAGAATAGGTTAGAAAAATAATTAACCTGGATAATGTGTAAATGTGGAATCACATTTCTATTTGTCTTCGTTACTAAGTGGTACATTTGCTTAAAAATATTTTTCATCCAGGTTTATTTAAAACTCTTAAATATTTCTATCCAGGTTTATTAGAATTTTTAAACCTTTACCTAAGACTTGCCACTATGAAACCCTTTATTTATAAATATGCCATCCCAAGGAGTCTATTAGACTTTCAAATAGTATCATGTATATCACTGAAAAAATGAATTCTGCTGGGGAAATCTATGACACCATTTAAAGTCAAATTATGTGCCAGCTAAAGAATTTAAGAGAGAAGAATTTGGTCTGTAAAGGGATATAAGCACGAAGTTTAAATGAATATTAAGTATTCTGTTTATATTGGCAAGACAACTCTAAGTCACCTTACTGGCATTGCTAAAAGTCTTTTGAAAGATGAGAATTAAGGGGAGAGAAAAAAAAAACAATCTTATAATGTTACTTCTGTGAGCTTCAATATAAGTTAAGATTAAACTATTAAAATTATTTTATCAACAAATCTTTTACTACAATGTTTAACCTAAACTCATACTTCTATACAAATCTAGTGACTGAATGGTAGGTCGCTTTGGTTTAAAAGGACTTAATCATTTGGAATTTTTTAAGTGTTCATAAAACTGGCCCATAATTATATAAGACCACTGGTCACGCTCTTACATAAATTATGATGCAATGTGTACACTACAATATTTTAAAGGACATAATGCTGTATATTTGAAATCACTTTTGATAGTGACCACCATTTCCATGCACAAGCTATTAACATGTGGTGCAATTTAAAGATGTGAGTTTTTGCAACAACAAAAATTAAGATACTTAGGAGTAAACTTAATAAAGGAGGTTACAGACTTGCACTCAGAAAACTGCAGGTGTTGAAAAAAGAGATAGAGGAAGAGATAAACAAGTGGAAGAATATACCATGTTCATGGATTGGTAGAATTAACATCATTAAAATGCCCATACTACCCAAAACAATCTATAGATTCAACGCAATCCCTATTAAAATACCAATAGCATATTTCACAGATCGAGACCAAATACTCCAAAAATTTATATGGACCCAAAAAGGACCCTGAATAGCCACAACAATCTTGATAAAGAAGAACAAAAGTTGGAGGGATCACAATACCAGATATCAAGTTATTCTACAAAGCCATTATAATCAAAACAGCCTGGTACTGGCACAAGAACAGACATATAGATCAATGGAAAAGAACAGAGACCCCAGAAATCAACCTAAGCCATTACACTCAATATTTGACAAAGGAGGCAAGAGCATACAATGGAATCAAGCCAGTTTTGTCAATAAATGGTGTTGGAAAAATTGGACAAATACATGCAAAAAATTGAAACTAGACCACCAACTTACACCATACACAAGAATAAACTCAAAGTGGATAAAAGACTTAAATATAACAGATGAAACCATAAAAATCTTAGAAATCATAGGCAGCAAAATCTCAGACAGCTCTCATAGCAATATGTCTACCGATACATATCCTAGGGCAAAGGAAACAAAGGAGAAAATAAACAAATGGGACTACATCAAAATAAAAAGCTTCTGCCAGCAAAAGAAACCATCAACAAAATAAAAAGGGAGCCACTGTATGGGAGAACATATTTGGCAATGATACATCTGATAAAGGGTTAATATCCAAAATATATGTATAAGGAACTCATACAACTTAACAAAAGGAAGACAAACAATCCAATAAAAAAATGGGCAAAAGACCAAAATAGACACTTCTCCAAAGTGGACATACAGATGGCCACAATACATATGAAAAAATTTTCAAAGTAACTGATCATTGGAGAGATGCTAATTAAAACAATGAGGTATCACCTATCAGAATGGCTACCATCAACAAATGACAAGTGCTGGCGAGGATGTGGAGAAAAGGGAACCGTATTACACTGCAGGTGGGAATGCAGGCTGGTGCAGCCATTATGAAAAACAGTATGGATTTCCTCAAAAATTAAACATGGAACTGCCATTTGACCCAGTGATCTCACTTCTAGGAATATAACCTAATGAACCCCAAACAACAATCAGAAAGAATGTATGCACCCCTATGTTCACATCAGTACAATTTACAATAGCTAAAATCTGTAAACAGCCCAAGTACCAATCAGTATATGAATGGATAAAATAGCTGTGGTACATTCACACAATGGAATACTACGCAGCAGTAAATAGGAAGGATCTGTTACCCTTTGAGACAGCATGAAGGGACCTGGAGAATATTATGCTAAGCGAAATAAGCCAGTCAGAAAAAGACAAGTATCACATGATCTCACTCATACGTGGAATCTAATGAACAAATAAACTCATGAACAAAACAGATCTAGAGACTTAGAAGTATGAAATACACTGTCCAATTTCAGAGGGAAGGCAGGGGTGGTGGGAAGAGATCAACCAAAGAACTTATATGCATATATGCATAACCCATAGACACAGACAATAGTGGTGAAGGCCAGGGGCAGGGAGGGCCGAGTGGGCTAGAAGGGGTCAAGGGGGAAAAGGGGGAACATATATAATACATTCAACAATAAAGAAAAAAAAATGTGATTTTTTTTGTAAAAGAGTATATCAGTCAACTCAAATGAACACTTTTTCCCAGTGATGATGTATTATCCTTTAATTAAATCATCTAAGATATCTCTGTTCACAAGGATCAGGCTAAAATTAATTCCCAAATCAAGAGATTAACAAGTGGCACTCCTAACAGTCCATATTTTAGATTGCTTTGATACCCGTAATTAATGTGATTCTTTTAGAAATCTAGTGACTTGACAAATCAGTAACCAAAAAATTGAAGTTCAGCTAACCCTTTTATACCTCACACTTTGAGATGATTTTAAAGATATCAGCCAGCTAAATGGAGGAAAAGGAAATCAGAGATTAGTGCAGCAAGCAGATAAATGGAAATTAAATAATGTATCCCCAACTAGGAAATTTAACATGTCTTTAAAGAGTTACCAAACACTGTTTTTCCATTTATATTAAGGTGATATCTGCATGCAAACTGAAAAAAATACTTGTGCTGATGGCAAACACATTAAGTAAGTTGGTTTGCTGGGGGAGCAGAGGGAGGGAGGACAGGTTCCTTGGGAAGCCTACCTATGAAAGAAAAGGACTACTGAACCAAGGCCAGGTAAAGGGGAGAATTACATCTTCTCAAATTTGAAACCAAAAAGTTTCCAGTCAACTAGCAGAGTATAAGAGAATGTTCTATATTTTTTAAATTTTAGACTTTGGGATAGATTTTTTGATTTTTTTAGATAAATTACTATCGAAGAGATGAGAAAAAGTTTAATACTTTCTTTTTAAATATTTTTTCAATTACAGTTTACATTCAATATTATTTTGTTTCAATTTCAGGTGTATAGAATAGTCATTAGACAACCATATGCTTTACAAAGTGGTCTCCCCAATATTCCCAGAACCCATCTGGCACCATACACAGTTATTACAATATTATTGACTATATTCACGATGCTGTACTTTATATCCCCATGAGTACTGTGCAACTGCCAATGTGTATTTCTCAACCCCTTCACCTTTTCCTCCCAGTCCCCCAACCGCCCTCCCCTCTGGCAACCATCAGTCTGTTCTCTGTATCTATGAGTCTGTTTCTGTTTAATACCTTTTTAAATATCCAGCTGTAGTCCAACTCTCAAAATACCAGAGACAGAAAAGGGGGCAAAGTTAATACAGAGAACTAATACTGTTAGTTATATTTTTTTTTTCCCTAATTTGAAGAAACTGTCCTTCTCCCTGTATCTACATGATAGCTTCCTATTGCAAGGTTTGTGGGACTAACCCAATATTCCAATGAACCTGGTCTACTGGAAACAACAAAACAAAAGTTCTTTAGATTCTACCTTTTATATAACCACATCTATACAACTAAAATGACAGGGACTATGCATAAATACAGGGACAATTTAGTGGTGGCAGTGTGGTCAATTCCTGAGAACAGAAATCCAAAGTCAAAGTGATTTTGAAAATTGTAGATTTTGCAAATAAATAAAAAATATTCACCATGAACTGAGGGAAATATATATGGAGATTGATAATACCACGCTTTATACAATATTAGGTGAGGAAAAAACTGATTTTATAATGCATTCATTCAACAAATACAGAAATGTATTGGCCATGGTTTAGCCTATGGAACCAAGTGCCTGGGTTTGAATTCTAGCCTCCTCACTTTCTCATCCTTGGGCAAATTAATTATTTAAGTTTCTCTGTTGCTCAGTCTTTTTATCTGGGAAACAGAAATAATGATAATAATAATAACCTTCTAAGTTACTAGAAGGAGCAGGTAAGACAATGTTTATTCAATGTTTAAAAATTGGTAATGTTTTCAAATAGGTGCTGGGTACACATAAATTTCCATATATGGGATTGCTAAATAAAGTTGCATCTGATAACTAATGAAAAAATTGAGCATGTAGGCTAGTAAGTACCATTAGTCAGCTACACAGTATTACAATAAGTAACTCCAAGAATGCTCAAAGCATAAAAGAATGGCACAGTAAGCCTCAAACAACATTTCCTGAATTGCCCAGACTTTTAAGCGGATGCTCTTTTCAGCTGTGGAGTTCCTTTAGCAGTTCAGAGCCATCAAGATGAGTCAGGTTGGAAAATGAGATAATATTACTGGTGCTCAAAGAAAGACTGGGATGTTTCACACTGACCTTTCATCAGAGTAACGGTCCCTACAAAGAACGTGATGATCCCCTGCTCAATATCTTCCTAGAAGACAGAACAAGAGAAAATAAGCAAGCACACTGTGAAGGCTTTTGGCTAGATATCTGGAAACATTTTGGTACCACAAGCATGACTAGGTATTAGAATGGATTGCTGAGAGGGGCTTAAGAGTCTGCCCCCTTGGAGGTCTTTCAAACCAGGACAGATAGTCCATCTGATCTGCCTGGGATGCTTTAAAATCAAGGCTGAGTGAAGATTAATGGTACAAACTGCCCCCTGACAGCCTCCTCCCTCCCAAGCACTCTCTGAGAGGGTAACTTTATATATTACCCATCACAGTCCCTCATCTGTTGAGTCTGAAGAACTCCCTTTTATCTTAGAATAGAAAAGGGCAACGTTATTTCACAATTGTGAGTTCTGAGTAAATCTTAATAATGTTGTGATGAAACATAATGTCCTCATTACTTTTTTTTTTTTTTTTTTTTTTTTAACCAGGCAAGCTACCTGCAAATGGCTTTCAATTAGAAACAGATCTCATGAATCTAAATTCTGAACAGCGGTTCCTTTAAATGCATGTTCCCTGGCAAACAAATGGCATTTGCCTTTTTTCAAGCAAACCATTAAAAGTCCAAACAAGGCACAGGATGGAAAGGAGTTGGAAGAAAGGATAACCACCGGATAATGAAATGTAAATTTTATGAGGAACTGGGGAGGAGAGGAAGAGTGTGTTCATTTAATAAACAGACATATTTCCTAAGTGATAAATTCAACAGCAATAGGTAGTACCGAGTAAAGTTTGTTTTGAGAAAAAAGTATGTGCTTAGTATACAATTATCTTATAATTCACTTGTTCCACGGTGACCTGTACCTTGATCATTTCAAGTAAATAGTAGTCTTAGTCCTAGAAAGTGAGTTTAACAAAGTACACTCATTGTAGAAATGCAGAGCTATTAGCAAGCACTGTAATTGTCAAGGGATGGAGGGGAGTAGGGGTGGGGGGAAAGACTAGTTAAAAATATACTGAAGGATTTATTTAACCCCAGCAAATGTTCTCAAGAAAGTAAATAAGGACGGACAGAAATCATTTACACTAAACACCTTCACCTTCACCTTGATATTAAGGAGATTTGCATCAGAAACTGTTCTTCAGAATACTGAAGCAATTTAAAAATACTTCACAGTTTTCCTCTTTGAGATATCCTATCTGAAATCATGTTGGGGAAATGTATGTGTTTAAAAGATACAGTTTGAAAAAAAGCCCAGATTAGAGAAAAAGTTCCTAAAAGAAGTCACCCATACTACAAACCTTTTAAAAGTTGAATTCTCTGAGATTTGTGGAGGGGGGGCGGAGGGGGGGGAAGGGGGTAGCAATGCTGATCCTTATCAATTAATTAAAAAGAATGAAATAACAGTAGACAAAAGGGAAAGGAGAGTTGAGAAACTTAAGGAGCGGTAGGGGCCGCCGGCCTCTATTCACTGATTAGCAAATTAAGGAGTTCTGGGAAAGGGAGAAGTGACGGGGTAGAAAAGAAGTCTTACAATTCACCACAGGTTCCGCCTTCCACTCACCAGAGGCTGGCGGTGTCTGGCTCATAATTGGAAAAGGCTCTCTGTACATAACACTCTCCGTGAGCATGAAATATGGGCTATTTATTAATGCCTAAATTCATATAAATGTGTTATTTCAGCATAAGTAAAAACTCTCACGTGTAGGGTTTGTAGATCAACCATAATAAAAGAGCAATTCCACTAGATAGCGAAAATGTTATAAGATTCTCTGCAACACGCTTTCCACCCATCGACCAGCTCTTGGACAAAACGCAGACAGGCTGGTGGGAATTCGGCGTTTAGACTTGGCCATCTGAGGTCACCGAGGACTTCGGCGGCCCGTTTGAGCAGCCCGCGTCCTCCCAGCATCTCCTGGCCCCACTCTGCCGCTCTCAGCTCAGTTCCCTCGCAGCCACCAGATTCTCTCTCCCGGACTCGATTCATTCACAGAGCCCCAGAGAAGCTCGGGTTCGGTTGGAGGTAAGAGCCGGAAAACAGGCATGCAGGCTGCAGCGCAAGTTCTTGGAGACCGAGTGCTACCCGCACGCCGGCGCCCAGAAAGCGGGCGGGGGCTCTCTAGCTCCCGGTGGGATAATGCTCGGGGCCAGGCACGCAGGGGACACTGGATCGGGAGACCCTGAGATGAATCCACTGCGGAACCACCAGCTTAAGTTGGCTCAGCTTCCAAGAGCCGGCGAACGAGGCCGCGCTCAGGACCCATCGCCGCGCCGGGTGGCTGGGGTCCCCCCCCAACCTCAAGTGACCAACAGCAACCGGGGAAGCTCTGAGAAACCGTAAGGGCAAAGTCGCCCCAGATCAGAAACAGGCAGCCCGAGAACTCCCCAAACCATCCCGGCACTGCGGGAGTCGGGAGGCCGAGTCCCACCGGTGGGGGTCCCCCAGCTCGCCCGCCCCCTCCCCGGCACCGCGCGCTCTGCCTCTCCGACCCGCAGAGCGTGGAGCTGGGAGCGAGGGGCGAAGGGAGGGATCCGCGTCTCTCCATCGCCCCCGCCGGCGTGAGGGCGGGAGTGGAGAAGGCGCCACTCAGACTGTGGCGCTGGGCAAACTGCGGCCGCAGTTTTTCCAAGTTTTGCCCGAGCGAGAGGCGTGGGGTGGGCATCCCGCTAAGCGATCTGCCCTCGCGCCGCGGCCGCCCCCGAGTGTCCCGCGCTCCCCGGCCCGCCCGGCGGGAGCCTACGAGCCAGGGGGCGCCAGGGCGCGAGAGCGGAGGAAGGGAGGGAGGAAGGAGGGCGCTCCCGCGTGTGCACACAATGAGGCGGCGGAGGCGCACACCTAACCCCGCGGGAGCTGCCGAGAGAGCATCCGCCGCCCGGCGCGGAGGCGCGGCGCCCGGAGAGCCTGGCAGAAAGTGAACACCAACAAGTCAGCAACAGGGGGAAGGAGGAGGGCGCCGGGCGGCCCGGGAGACGTGCGGCCGCCGAGGGCTGCAGCCCGCCTGGGCCGCGCGCCCGGGCTTACCTGCGATCTCCTGGTAGGGGATGTCCGCCAGGCTGAATCCCTTGGCGCTGTACGCCTGGCGGACCTCGCCGCAGCTCCGAGCCTTCACATCCGCCCCGGCCGGGAGGGACAGCAGCAGCCCGGAGAGGGGAAGAATCACAGCCCCGATCCAAGAAGGCATGGTGCACCATGCAAATCCAGCTCGGTCAACCCCACGGCCCGTGCGCTCTTCACCTTGCCCCTCGAGCCGAAAGCCCGCCAGAGCCAGCGGCGCACTCCTCGCCGCTGCCCAGCGTCACCCCCTTCCGCCGGCCGAGGGGACGAGCAGCGCAGCCCTCTGGACCGCGCTCAGCAAACTTTTATAAGCCAGATGGAGATGGCAAGCCAACCGGGGCTGGCTGGGAAAGCAGCCGCCTGGCTCCGCTAGCCCCCCAGGTCGAAAAGGGTGCAATCAAAACGAGAGAGAGAAGGAAATGTTTCCAAATCCACCATGAGGGTTCCGAGCCGCGATCCGAGTTCCGAGCCGCAGAATCCTAGAGCGCTGCGAGCTCGACTCGCCGAAGTGTGCGGCGGAGGTGGGGACGCGCGCCGGCTCTCCCGGGAGGGAGGTGGACGGGCGAGCGCGAGTGTGTGCGCGCGTGTGTGTCGGTGCGAGCGCGGGGTTCTTGGGGATGTGTCTGCGTGGAGGTATGTGTTGGGGATATACGGGTTCCAGAGGAAACCTCAGTTTCACACAGGCTGAGGGAGCCTGTGAGAGAGTCCGCCTGAAATAGGAAGAGAGGGATCCTGGAGGCTAGAGGAAAGGAGAAAGGAGGGGAGAGGGAGAAACGTGCTACTTAGTGCACAGCCGAAATTCAGAGACGGAGTCGAACGGAAAACCCGGACTGGATCTATTTCTATTTGGTGGAAGAAAAAAAAGGGGGGCGGGGGCAAGGAACGTTCCTGTTTTCTCATTCCCATCACATCCTTCATACTGATCCGAATGCTGCCTTTAATGACATAAGTAATAAATGTAGAAAACAGTATTTTAAGTTATTCACTCCTGTGTTTTAAACTATATTTTTTGTGGACGTTAAGGAACAGTGTAATTTCAATTGTTGCTCTTAATATCTTCGTGACCTACTGAAACACAAAGCCAGCCTGGAGATAAACATATAGGGAACCCCTCGATAGCAGAGCACGCTCACTCTCTTTCACTGTTGAAGTTTTGTTTGTCTTGTTCGTTTTTGTTTTCTAAGGGCAGTCTGTGCACATATGAGAGACCAGTGGTTTTTAATTCTTTTAATTTTTTGTTTCTGGGCCCAAAACAAATTTTTTGTTTCTTGCCCCCATTTTAATTTTAAATATTTCGTGATTTTGGATCAAAAAATCATTAATGCTCAGAGACATGGAAGCATGGAACAAAGTGTGGAATCTCAGAAGGAAGGCAGGGGAGGGTGGGTGGATGGGAGGTAATCAACCAAAGACCTTGTATGCATAACTCATAGACACAGACAATAGGGTGCTGAAGGCCTGGGGTGGGGGGGGAGGGGGTCAATGGAGGAAAAAGAGGGACATATGTAATACTTTCAACAATAAAGAATTATTTTAAAAAATAAAGATCAAAAAATCAGTCTCAGATTTCTAGTGTGTGGAGGAACTGGAAGACAGGAACACAGAAGCAAAGGGAAAAACAGGGCAGAGGTCAATGGGCTACATGAAGGAAGATATTGGGGAAAGGAGTGAAATCTGCCTTCCCTCTCCCCAAATGATCTCACCTGGTAGACTTAACATTTTCTTTCAGGTTAACGGAATTCTCAAGTGGAAAATCAGTTCACTTTCTTCCTGTCTTACACTCAAGTTCTGTGAAATGGGATAAAAGTGAAAACTCAGGGTTGGCTCATTTCCATTGACATTCTGTTAATGAACACTGAATTCTGCTATGCAGAAGTCTGTTAAAACCCAAAGTTCCTGCAGTTACTAAGATAGTTAAATCCAAGACACACACAAACACACACACAAACACACCACACACAAAAGATAATGATTACTCACTTGTGTGGCCATATGCATATTAGACCAGCATACTATTTAGAAATTATTATAAATGTAATGTCCAACTGCATGGAGCTTATCTGTAAAACCACACATGAAGATGGGTTTGCTTGTTTTTTCTGTTGATGACCAGAATGACTCATGAAATTTGTCATTCTATTTTTTTTTCAGCATCACAGTCATACTTATCTTCATCATCATCATCACACATTAGATACTTTCCTTCTGCTCTTTAATAAATTTCTCCTCTCTTAAGCCACCAAAAAATTCTTAAATTTAAGATCCAACCTCATTTAAGCTATGGAAATGCTGTAGAAATGTTGCTGTCCTATTTTGTGCCACACCAGCACGACCAAGGGTGATCACGAGTGGGGGGTGGGTGGTGAAAGGATTAAGGAAAGACAGACAAGAGAATAATAGCTGGGTCTTGGTGGGACGCTGCCTTCCTGATGAGGAGACAACGACAGCGCCCAGAAGCTGTGTCTTTATTTTATAGCAGATGCCACGAGGCAAAGTAGGGGCGTAATCAGGTTGTTTACAGCATTCTATTGAGTTTCAACCTCACTTAACTACATGCACCCGAACTCTGTCACAAGGCACGTGCACCACGTGTTCGGACCATAGGTTCAAGCTTACAACCACAGCCGTGGGCTATGATTGTGCTGGGGGGGGGGCCCTGCCCTCCAGCTGGGACTTGCACGTGGCAATGAGAGGAGCCTGCCCTTTCATTAGTCCGAGGCTTGAACCTGGCCAAAACACCGTAACCGCGCCCCACACTATTTACAGAGGAACTTTTTCTTCTTCACAAGTCCTTAGTTAAACATGTCTTTTGGAAAACAACAGACACATTACATATTTTTTTCTCTTAAAAATTTATCAGAACTTTTGCCCTCATTATAACTGTGCTAACTGGTAGACCTTAAGTTTCTGAATTTATTTTCCTCAAAGTCTGAAATCAAGATAACAAAATATACTCTAGTGTCTTTGTGGACAAAGGATAGAATTGGTAGGATTAGGGACTGTGTAGCCAACTCATTATTTTTCTGATATTTGACATGGCCTCCCTCAAACTTCAGTTTCTATCACAACCAGGTGATCAGCATTATTCAATCCATAGGAAGAGGGTAAATATGCAGCTAAAACCTATCCTTTCACACTGAGACTAGCAGTAGGGTATAACAGTGATGGCAAACCAATGACACCATAGGTTCTCATTTTTTTGGTTGATTTTTCTTTGTTAAATGGCATTTAAATATATAAAATAAATATCAAAAATATAAGTCTTTGTTTTACTATGGTAGCAAATATCAAAAAAATTCTATATGTGACACAGCACCAGAGCTAAGTTAGGGTTTTTCAAATGCTGACACGCCGAGCTCAAAAGGTTCACCATCACTGCCCTAGCAGCACATAGCAGATAATCCAATAAAAAGGACATTTGAGGTGGAGGAAGACAAAGTAAAAACAGTGTACATGGTTTAAATTATTTAAAAATCTATCAATCATTATGTTTTTAATGAGCATTCAGGGCAAATATATAGCACTAGGTTATTTCCTACATTTATACAATAATCTTAAGTTAAAAATTATAACTTAAAGCATAAATGGATTAGTTTCAGTCCATCAGTAGGGGCGGGGGGACACAATTTAGAGTAGGATTCTGAACTCTTAAGTGACTGGCTTTACTGGTGCTCTCAACCCCTTCTCTGTCTGTAGTGGTTAATGTAGCCCTGTTTGAAAAGGTATACAAACATGTCCCAGCTGAGGGCAGCGGCAGAGCCTAAATGAGTACTGGAATGAGCACTGAATAGCATTGAAGCCCATAGAAGAGGTGTGATGAGAAAGGAGAGCTCATATTAAGAAAAAGTTGGCATTTGGTTAGATAGAAAGAAAGGACTTGACTGACTTTAGCCAGTCAGAAAAAGACAAGTATCACATAACCTCACCCATATGTGGAATCTAATGAACAAAATGAACTGATGAACAAAACAGAGCCAAGACTTAGAAGCTTGGAATAGACTGAAGAATCTCAGAGGGAAGGCGGGGGTGTGGGGTAGGTGGGGAGAGATAAACCAAAGAACTTATATGCATATATACATAGCCGATGGGCACAGACAATAGTGTGGAGGGATAGAGGGGGTCAATGGGGCAGAAAAGAGGGATATCTATAATACTTTCAACAATAAAAATAATTTTTAAGTAAAATTTTTGAAAAAAGAAAGGACTTGAATCTCAGGAGTAATGTTTATATTGTATGTACTAGGATAAAATTTAGAACATGGAAGAACATCACACCAGAGAAGACAAATAGTAGCAAGGGAGAGGCAAATAGGGAAACACATAGAACTCTGCCACAGCGGTAAAGGTTTCAGGTGACTGAGACTTGAATAGGAGGAGAGTGAATGGAAAGAAGGCGAAGACAAATTTTGAAGAAAGGATTAGGATGTTTTGGTCCTTGGTTCAATACACACAGCAGCACCCCCCACAAAAAAAAACAACAACAACAACAAAAAACAAAACAAACAAAAAAACCCACCTTATTTTACTTTTTTTTTTTAATGCATAATATGGGAGAGCTTTTCTGGGTTTATTTCTCTTTTTTTTCTTTATTGATTAAGGTATGTGTCCTTACCCACTCCCCCCATTGACCCCTCCCACCTCCCCACTCATGCACTCACCCCCCTGTTGTCTGTGTCCATTGGAACAACACCTTATTTTAAAATTGTAAGTCTCATTGGGAAAATATTTACTAATATTTTCATTAGGATGAGCTCTCCTTTCTAGTCAGACCTCTTCTATGAGCTTCCATGATATTCAGTGCTCATCCCAATACCTCATTTAGGCTCTGCCGCTGCCCTCAGCTGGGATGGAAAACATATACGTTTTCAAACAGGGCTACATTAACTAACAAAGGAGGGGTTGAGACACCAGCAAAGCCAGTTACTTAGAGTTCACAATCCCACTCTAATGTTTACCTCATTGGGAATATTTGCTAAGACAGTGAAGACTCTTGTTTATACAGAACTTTCACATCACAGCAACCTCTTTGGGCATAAGATGAATGGAATTTCAGAGGCTTTGAGTCAGAGAGAGGAAAATACTGAGGCTTAAGGCGCAACGGTAGTTGATAGGTAAGCAGAGCTGTTTCAGTCAGTTGCCTACTCACTGGCCATCAGATCTTCTTCCTGGCCACCCTAAGACTGATTGTGTTTTGGGGCATTTGCCAACACCAGAGGATGAATCACCATTGATCTAGACCCATCATGGCAGTACTCTTCCCCCCCCCCCCCCCCCAGTTTAAATAGTATAGGGGTGGGCATAAGGCCTATTTCTGGCCAATAAGATATAAAAAGAAGATTTCTGAGAAATATATTTTTCCTTATTTAAGGTGATAACTCAAGGAGGAGAAAGGTCTTTGTGCCTCAGCCTCCTGCATTCTTTTTTTTTTTTTTTCTCCTCACCTGAGGATGTTTTTTCATTGATTTTAGGGAGAGTGGAAGAAAGAGGGAAAGAGAGAGAAACACACCAATTGGTTGCCTTGTGCATGAACCCCAACCAGGGCCCAGGCTGGGAAGGAGCCTGCAACTACTGAGCCAAACCAGCTAGGGCAGCCCTCTGCATTCTTATAGCTATTTGGTCATCCAAATAGCTATAAAGAGATTGCTAACAAAGAATGACAGAACATAAGGGTGGAACACAAGAAGATAAATTCAAGATTTCCTATTTGAGTCACCAAATCAGCTCTGGGACCACCAACCTCTGGACTTCTTGTTAAATAATCCAAAAATAATCCTTATAATTTATGCCACTGCCACTTGGTTATTCTGCTGTTTATCAATGAAAATAATACAAATGCATAATAGCAAACAAAAGAAAGAACAAGTGAAAGTGAAGGCAAGAGACAGGGATTCATTGCAAATGTAAGAGCAAAAATCAGGGAGCTTCATAGAATCCAAGTTAGATTTTCAAACATAAAACAAATCCCAGCGGATATCAAGGACAAGAAAGATGGAGAAAATGATATTTATATGAGGACTAGAGGCCCGGTGCATGAAATTTGTGCACTGGTTGGGGGGGGGGGTGTCCCTCAGCCTGGCCTGCGCCCTCTTGCAGTCTGGGACCCCTCACTCCTTACCACCCACCGGCTCACTGCTCCTTAGCGCTGTCAAAGGCATTGAGCGTCTGCCCTCTAGTGGTCAGTTTGCGTCGTAGCGACCGATAGTTCGCTGATCAGTCGATTTGCATATTAGCCTTTTATTATATAGGATTATTATATAGGATAAAGAGTCTCACTAGACATTTCAAAAGATAGATTTTTAGTAAAGTAATGGAGTGGATGCCAGACCACATGGAATTGTATATGCAGAGGGTGGAAACAATATGGAAAGATCAGATATACCAGCTTACAGTGTGGTACCTCTCTGTGGAAGGGGCAAGGAGGTCATCAGGGAATATTTTTCAGAAACCTCTAAAACTGAAGGGAAGAATGAGAGACTAGACATAGAAAGAGATTTAAATTCAATATGATTTTATCTGATAGATTAATTTTAAATATTTCTCTTTCTTATTTGCATTTTGTAAGTTTTAAATGTGAAGGGTTTTTTTATAATGAGAAAGTTATTGTTTTAAAATGAGTATGTCACACTTTTAACAAATCCAAATCTTAACATTGTGTCATGTTTTATAAAGTAAAGAAGTCTTAACCATTTTCTCTTATATGTAAAACAAATGGGTGTTAATACTTTTCTCAATAAGATACACTTGTGGTATAACATTTTTTAAACTTTGAATTAAAACAAAAGGAAAACTACAGAATTTACTATTCTTTTACTCAGTTATACCAATTCATGAATGAGAAACTGGATGAATTTTAGTGTTTTTTTTTTTTTTCCTTTCTATGCTTAGATCAAGAAGGACAAATAAGTTCAAATGAAATCTTATGAAAACAAGGGAATGGACTGCAAGTGTCTATTTCACATCTCAGCTTGGCACAAATCAAAATCGCTTAGTTAACCTGCCTCTTGAAAAACAGGCCCAGTAATGAAAAAGCTGTCAAAAATTTAACAACAGTAGCTCTGCCAGGTGCCTGGATAATAGGAAGGTTGCTTGGTTGCAGAGAAAGAAGAGGTAAACTTAAGTGAATAATGGCCGGAAATGGTAAAAATAATGTTTTATTTTTTATCCAACCAAATCCTAGTAGCCCTTTTAACATTTATTGAGCCTTAAGAATATACCTAGTAGCTAATATAAACCAATTGAAGTTATATCTTTAGGGCAACTGAGAACCAGGTGAGTTACTTGTGATTTTGGGGGGAAAGCCAAACATCCAAGGACATGTTCTTGTGTTTGACATATTCTTCTAAGACTCTGAAGACAGAAAAATTATGTGATTGGCTTAGTCAGATTTTTGCCTAATAGTTATGCCAGGGTTTAGCAGATAGAATTGAAAGAACTCTAATTTTTAAATTATATTTAGTTTTCGTATATGCCAGAAACTTAGACAATGAAAGTATTTCAGGTATGATTAAGCATTATTCATTTTTATTTGAACTATTACTAACAATCATCAAGAAAATATAGACAAAATATGTAATGGTATTTTTAAATGAGTTAAAATGTTATTTTGATTTTTTATATTTATTAATGAGCCAGAAATATACTCTCCATTGATTCTGAGCTTCATGCCTAGAAATACATCTTAGATTATTATGTACATTTAAATATCAAGTAACAAAATATTTGTATACTTTCAAAATTGGTGTTAAGAACACTCCTCTGAGGGAATAAATGGTGATGGAAAAAAATAAAATAAAATAAATCTTTAAAAAAAAAGAACAGTCCTCAACCTTCAAACAATCTTGGTAAATAGAATACTATGGGTGAAGCATCATTTTATACCATCATTAGAAAACATTATTATACATAAGGATGAGAGTTTCATTTTGACTCTTTGGCTCACATTATTAATAGTTGGCTTCAACAATGTCATTATTTAAAGCTCACGTGTTTTTTTATGTGTTTCTGAATCAGATATTTAAATGCAAAATAGTGGCACAAATGGAAACCTATTGCAGATTAATAAAGTTGCATTTTGTTCAAAAAAGATCATTTAACCTTGTCTTACTTGTTATAAATACAGGTATTAATGTTATGAGAGATTATTCTGTAGCTAAGCAGTGATTTAAATACCTAGATTATTGGAACCATACATCTTGGCAGTCATTACTCTAGTTCTTTTGCTTTTGTGAAAAATCAAGGGAGCTTTGCACAGTTTTCAGATCATCTGGAACCATAAACAATGACATTCCTTAAGGCAAATGGATGACAACACAGGCCCATTTGGCAGGGAAGTAGCTCTTCGCATGTTGCTAACTTTCATCAATGAAATTCCTTAACTCTCTTTTATTAAAATGATTTCTCAGATTTTTATAAGCCCCGGGTTCATTAACTATCATTACTTATTTAACATTAAATAAACAGCATAGTTTTTTGAAAAACTGATCATGAACTCATAAAATATTATTGGTAGTAACAATTTTACTACATGTAGGTCTGTGCTCTTTTTTTAAAAAAGATATTT
This sequence comes from Myotis myotis, assembly GCF_014108235.1. Lineage (NCBI taxonomy): Eukaryota > Metazoa > Chordata > Mammalia > Chiroptera > Vespertilionidae > Myotis > Myotis myotis. The sequence continues at coordinate 43,209,822 of NW_023416335.1, forward strand.
TATTGATTTCAGAGAGGGAGAGAGAGGTAGAAGCATCAATGATGAGAGAGAATCATTGATCAGCTGCCTCCTGCACAGCCTGCACTGGGGAGTCAAGCCCACAACCCAGGCATGTGACCTGACCGAGAATCAAACAGTGACCTCCTGGTTCATAGGTCAACAATCAACCATTGACCATGACGGCTGGGCGATCTGTGTTCTTTTAACTTCAGCTTAGAAGCACCCTGCTCTGAAGGAACAGTAAAATAATGTTGATTAAGCTTTTTTTTTTTTTTTAAAAAAAGAACTAACATTTATTCATAAGAAAAGGATGAAACAAAAAGTTACTTAAATTACAAAAATAGTTTGATTAGAGTCAGAAGAAACCCAAGAAATTTTTAAGGCATTAATGTGATTCCACTTGCTAGATTAGACTTTGATATGAAGTTACTTTTATTAATGGGAGGCAATCTGGATATTCTGAAATTCAATAATCAACATATTCTAAGCTTTTACTTTGGGAAGTTTTCTAAAACTTCAAAAGATAGTGATTAAAGCCCACTGGTGTGGCTCAGTGGTTGAACTTCGACCTATGAACCACAAGGTCACAGTTCAATTCCAGGTCAGGCTACAACCCCAGATTGCAGGTTCAATCCCCAGTTTGGGGCATGCAAGAGACAGCCAATGAATGATTCTTATCATTCATGTTTTTGTCTCTCTTTCCCTCTCCCTCCTCTTTGAAATCAATAAAAATATATTTAAAAATACATAATGATTAAATTCATTCAAATTTTTGCATAGATACTATGCTAGCAAGAAAAAAAAAGTGAAAATTTTAAATTGATTCTGCTTTATCCGCTGGTACATACAAGTCAATAAAACTTCTTTGTTGAGTATTGCACCTTAAAGCGATATTATTTTTCCTATGGAATCTGATAAAAGAGGTTAGAGGCAGCTTTTCTCGATTCAGTGGATTCAACCATACACATCCCAGCTAGAAGTATATAAAGACTATTAGTTATAAGAAAGAGGGTAGGAAAAAACAGCCAGGTTGTACTAATATATAACTGTACAAAATAAAACTAAAAATCCTAATGGAATCAAGTAAATAGTGTCAATCCAGTAACATACCAATAACTTCATCCATAAGTTTTACTTTATCCTTTAGCAAAGATGATAATAATGTTAATTTAGTAATTTCATTTGAAAGGCAGGATGATTTCTAAAAATACATAGTTGATTATTTTATGGTGAACATCATCTTTCTGCAAGTTATAATAATAATATTTTCAATAAGAATTGATGCTTTTCAAAATCTACTTTCACCTTCATGGTTGGCATGAATATGCATGGACATCAGAAGTTTAAAGAAAATCTGTTTCTTCAACTTTGTCATTCTCTAAATAATAAGTACAAGAAATTACTAATAAAATTTGTCCTCTACTAAGTCAGGAAAACAGCTTCTCAATGTGGCCAGAGAAATCCTGTAACGTATTCTCTGTCAATGCTAATATTTTCAGTTAGAGTTTTACACATAAGTATTTTCCAGTTGAGATTCTTTGGAGTGTTCACAAATGTGTTCTCATCTCCTACATGGAGAAAAGTTTCTTAGCCAGTATCTGGCTACACCACACCCAATTGTGTCACATTTTTAAACAATCAGTAAATGCTAAGGAAAAGAGTAATAAATTATTAGGTTTATAGCCTGCATAATGAATACCAATTAGCAATAATTTTTAAATCTAGAGTTAAGAAACTAGCACAAATCTTGATCTATGTCATTTATTGGTAAGTCAAAACCTAAACAACTTAATTCCACTGAATTTCAATAAAACATGTTTGACCTACATCCTCCATTTTGACCAGCCACAGCAAATTAGAATAAACTGAATTTCCTATAAAACATTATTTTTTCCTTGAATAACATGGTCTTATTTGTCTTCATACCCTGAATTCATTTCCAAAGCAATGATTTCTACATTTGCCTCTACATTAACTTCACACCTTTTATTACATTTCAGGGGAAATAATTAAATGTTTGTGATAGAGTAAACCTACTGCATTTTTTAAGCTACCCAGAGAAAAGAAAAAGTCTAAGCTTGGAAGTTGGAAGTTCCATCCACTAACGATCTGTTTCCAGGGAGGTGTCTAAAGCAAGCAGAGAAGCAGCCAGCAATGCACCTTCAGTTTTCTCCTGATGTTCATTTGCAATCATAACCAATCAATGTTGAGAACATTACTAAGCAATCCGGTGCTGTTTGCTTTTAATTGGTAAACTGTCTTCCAAAAATAACATCTTCGGGCTTCACAACACCCTAGTCATAGAGCCATTAAAGAATGAATGTCTTTACTGTACCGGAGGACCTCTATGAATAATGAATAGGGCTCTATTTTCCTGGGGAACAAACATGTACCAGCATGTTGGTGGTAATGACCAGCATTGTGAATGTGCATAGCATAGAAGGGCACTGCGTCTGCTCTGACTTCTACCTTAATTGAAGTAGATAACTGGTTTTGAAACCCCATAGAGGGTCAAACAACTTTATTTTGCATTTGTAGCATGCTGATTGGCTTAGATGTTGCTTTTATACATTTAAAATGATGATTTAGTACAAAATTAAAGCGATGAAGAATCCTGTTACAGTCTCTAAGGGGCAAGACTGGCTTACACAAATTTGAAAGGAAAAGAAAAGAATATTTGAACACAGTACGTATTTAAGAAACTAGAATTTCACCTTTATTTTAAACTTCATGAAACAAAATTGAACCATGATTCTCTTGGACACGCATAAAAAAGTATTCTGTGCTCTGCAAAGTACAACCCAAATTAGATATTTGTGCAAGAGATATTTTACAAAGTAACTAATGAAAAGTAAGATCTAAGATTTTAAAATGATAATGACCTTGCAATGTGTTTAAGCCTATTTGGCTTCTACTTGAGAAAAATCATGAAAGGGCTTAATGTATTTTGTAGATTACTTCCATAATGATTTCACTTACAAAGAATATAATTTGCTAGTCTGTTTTCATAATGAATGAGAGCTTAATGAATCACACATACTTCACCATTCAACAGAAATATGGGGCATCACAGCACCAAATTGAAATATTCATCATAAGAAGTCTTTATACTCTGTTTTTATTTCTTTTTGGGGTGGGGGAAGCATATTCCTGTTCAAGTTGACTTGAAGGATTCGTTAACCATCATGCAAAATTATTGCGATCAATTGGTAGCAGCTCAAATGGAAAATTTTAGATTTGTGGGATGGTTATGAATTTTCACAGGCCACAAACTCAGGTGTAAGAAATAGGAAGACTTTTATTTTCCTAGGACGGAACTGAATTTCTATTTTAAGTCTCTCTTCTACTCACCAGCAGAAAATATAATCTTGCCAATTCAAGGTAAATTTAGTTGCATAAGAATTTTCTTAGACTTATCTCCCTTCCTAGAGAGGGTGCACTTTTATCACGTGGAGATGGTGAGACATTCAGGCATTGGTGAAAACAGATCATCTAGTTGTTGATCTCTGAGCTATAAATAGATCTCTTTCCACTTTCAGATTGCATGGTCCATCTTAGGCCTTGCAATTTATTTTCTGCGCATTCACCAGTGTGCATGCACTACCAGTAATGGAAGCTTTCTTTCTCTCCGCTTCCTCTGCGCTTTGTTGATTGCACAAGGAAGGTTGGGCTGCCCTCCTACGCCTCTGCAGTTCCCTCACTCCGCCCCTCATCCTTTCTGTTTGGGTTCCAGGGCTCCCTTTCTATTGCAGCACAAGGCATATCAGAGAGAATACAGACTACAGCATCTCACAATGCACACCTTCACCCCTTCAATCTCTATTAGCGTCCTTCAGCTTTCTCTCTTCCCCCAGCATTTTTATTTATAAAGAGATGAGAAAATGGATCTTGCCTCATGTATTTCATATTCTTTCTAATTTATTGCTTATGGCCTAAACAACAGAGCTCACTTCCTTTGGAATTTAGACTCCTTGGAACTCAAAAGCACTCCTTCCTCTTTCAGAACACTTTTAGCTCTTACAAATCAAACACTGTGCCTGTCAAGACTGCTGTCTCTGCATGAAGTTTAAGAGCCTTCTTAGAAATTTAAAAAATGAGAATTGACTCCTTCGTTATCTTAAATGACAATGTACAGTAGTCCTTCCGTATCCACAGTTTGGCTTTCCACCATCAACTGTGGTCTGAAAATATTAAATGGAAAACACCAGAAATAAACAATTCATAAGTTTTAAATTGCCTGCTGTTCCGAGTAGTGTGATGAAATGAACCATCTGGCTCCATCCTGCCCCGGACGTGAATCATCCCTTTGTTCAGTGTGCCCATGTTGACTAGGCTGTGGCTAAGTCGCTTAGTAGCCATCTCTGTTATCAGATGGACTGTCACTGTATTGCACGCAGTGCTTGTGTTCACCTTCTTTCACTTAACAATGTCTCCAAATCACAAGAGTAGTGATGCTGGCTATTCGGATATGCCAACGAGAAGCCATAAAGTGCTTCCTTTAAGTAAAAAGGAAAGTATGTATGTATGTATGTATGTATGTATGTATGTATAGAAAAAGACAAAATACATAGGGTTTAGCATTATCTGCAGTGTCAGGTACCTACCGGGGGTCTTGGAATGTATCCCCCTCTGCCTACCATATGCACTGACCAAGTGGGTGGAAGTTGTCAGGACAACAAAATATGCTAGGGGACGAAAACATTGTTAATTTCTTATATTTTCAAATTGCTGTACATTACGTCACAAAGTAACATGGACAAAAGTTTTTAAGAAAATTGTAGCTTATATTTATAAAATTTTAGACAACTTCAAAGTATTTTTTAATACGTGTTTCATTTGCCCATTCACACAAACCTAAGTCCTATGAGCAATGGTTTACAAAGCCTGGTCCCAGGCTCTGAGCAACTCACAGTCAGGCTCACTAGGGAACCTGAAGCCACTCTGGTGAATTAAGTAGAGCTAGGAAGAAAAAACATGGAGCATTTTCCTACTAGAGATTAAAAGTTTGTGTTTATCTTGCTGTATTTTTCTGCTCTAAGAAAACATGTGCAATAGTTACTCTGGTCACCCAAGGAATATAAATCACGCTGAGTCACTCACTAAGAGTAGCTATCTTTCCATCCCCACCTCCAGTTTCTGGGGGAGTAAGAGCCCTAGGGCCCTAAGAAAGTATTTAGGGAACACACCCAAGGGTTCAGATCATCAGATTCCAACTGGGTTGGGGACTGGGGGTGGGTAGGAGAGGGCATTGTTTCCCCATACACCAGTGGTTCTCAACCTTCCTAATGCCGCGACCCTTTAATACAGTTCCTCATGTTGTGGTGACCTCCAACCATAAACTTATTTTCGTTGCTACTTCATAACTAATTTTGCTACTGTTATGAATCATAATGTAAATATCTGATATGCAGGATGTATTTTCATTGTTACAAATTGAACATAATTAAAGCATAGTGATTAATCACAAAAACAATATGTAATGATATATGTGTTTTCCGATGGTCTTAGGCGACCCCTGTGAAAGGGTCGTTCGACCCCCAAAGGGGTCGCGACCCACAGGTTGAGAACCGCTGCCAGACATCAAGCAGTGCTCTGGACACCAGCTGGGAGGTTTACCTCAACACAGTTCTTCTACTGGAAGATAGGGTCAGATCCCACAGGTTAAGAGCTAAATCCCACAAGACTGCCCCTCTCCCCGGCCCTGTCTACCACCACCACCACACACACAACTCCTTCAAATGCCCATCTCACAGTTAGAATCACAGGTTGTTATTACCTGTGATCTCACTGACTGGCTACAGATTGTAGGTCCCCATGACCCTGTCCTTGCTAGAGCAGCTTATAGAACTCACAAAACCCATTTACTTATTAGATTACAAAAGATATCAAAAGATATGAATCAATAGCCAGATTTAAAAATGTATAAGGTAAGGCAGCAGGAAAGGGCATAGAGCTTCCATGATCTCTCCAAGTGTACCACTCTCCCCAAAATTCATGTGTTCACTAATCCAGAAACTCTGAATCCCATCCTTTTGGGTTTTTATGGAGGTTTCATTACATAAGCATGACTGGTTAAGTTTTTGACCATTAGCATTTGAACTTAATCTCCAGTTCATTTTCATCCCTTGAGATCTGTGGAGTCAAAGGAAAAGTTTTGCCCCTCTAATCACTTACATTGCTCTCCTTGCAACCAACCCCCAACTTTGGGTGGGGTCCAGAGTCACCTCATTAGCATAACAAGAGATACCTTTGTTGCTCTTATTACTTAGGAAGTTCCAAGGATTTTAGGAGCTAAGTACCAGAATCTGCATGAAGACCATATATATATATTTCTTAGTATAAATAGCAATATCACATTCTCTTACAAAGATATGAGGAAATTCAATCAGCCCTTTTAGTATTTGAGGTTCTAATATATGAAATGGCAGTCCTGGGGATTGATGTGGCTCACACATGTGTTGTGTTGGCCTTTAATTTGAAATAACACCACCACTAAAACTTGGGAGCTATCACAAAAGAAATTTACATTTTGTGTTTTCTTGAAAATTCCAAAGATTTGACAGAATGGAGCCCACATTTGGCGGGAGCTAAGGCAAGTCAGGCAGGCTGCACTCAAGTTTGGCAGTCACCCCTCTCCACTTCCTGCCTCTATCTGTCCACTTCACACATTGACTTCCTGCCTACCCTTTCGTCAGCTGAATTTCTGACACCTGATAATTTCAGAAAAGAGATTTAGAGAGCTTAAGCAAAGAAAGTGGTTAAAATACTGTGAGATGTACAATGCGTGTCACAGAGGATCCAGGTCACCTGCCACCTCTGCCTTCAACTTGTTTCCTCAGGCCAGAGCAAGAGGTACCTGATCCTCTTGGTCTTTGCTTGAGTTGCAGGTAAATTTATCTGCTCCTACACCTCAATTTCAGGCCACACCAGCATGCCCCAAAATGGTCTCTGCCAGGGCAGCTGTTCTCAGACCCTTGGATCACTAACTGCAGGCACAGACTGAGACTCTTGCTGCTCCCAGAAGGGAACAAAAATAAATAAATAAATAACTCTCCAATAAACCATAGTCAACACAATCAGGGCCCCAGAATGATCCTACAGATGCAAGTACCTGTGCAACTTGAAGTATCTGGTCATCCCCACCTCTGTTTATATTTGTGTGTGTGTGCGCGCTTGTGTGTGTGTGCATGTGCGCATACACACACATATATGTGCAGATATGTACAGGGGTAGACAAATAAGGGAGGTTGTGTATGACTTTGGAGAGCATCTCAAGTAGGAGAATCCAGGTCAGGGCCTTTGTCTGTCTATCTCCAAGCTTAGGGTACCCCACCCAGTGAGATATCGCAGCCCTGGTCAACCCAGGAGAAAGACTTAGAGAGTTTTGAAAAAGACATCAAAGTCCAGACATACTGCGTGCAGAAAAAGTGAACAGGGGAGGGGCTCTACTTGCCCAAGTTTTTAGGCAATAATGTCTATGGCCTTCCATTTGTACATTTGCCTCGAGTCCTGGGAATGTTATGGCAGTTTTCCTCAACTTATCATTTCAACTTCACAATTTATCTTACTACTTTGATTTCTCCAAATAGACTATCTATTCAGCCATTCATTCACATAAAATATTTATTAAATATATACATGTAACATACTATGCTAGAAACACCTTATGAAGTTGTGTAAAGAGGGCCTGTGTCTCTGTCCTCAGGGGCCTCTTGTATAATGCCCTAATGAGTTGAGGTCCTTGAGAGTTTAAATTAAAAATAATAATAATTGGCTAAGAAGAGTTAGTATAGTAGAAGGTCTCAAGAAGAACAAACAATTATAGAGACCATGACTTCAATATTCTCAGTATTCTAAATCTGAGGCATATTTAAAAATCTATGTTTTACTATTATGTCTTTAAAGAATACCACTTTAATCCAATTAATTAGTATAATATGTTTTAATATAAATATGGACCATGTTATGATTCATGCCTTATGGATTGACAATTGGCTTCTTCATATAACTTTCCTAAAAGCTATCAAAGCAGGGGTCTAGGTACACTTACCATGGTGACTTTGGTGCACTTTAATTAAAGGATTAGTAGCTCAGAAAACCTCAACATTTTAGTTTTATGTGTTAAATTTGATTATTCCAGTTCCTAGAAATATACCCTACCTATCATTGGCACTTAATTAGGACTTGACAAAATAATAAATCTGAGAATACATAAAACGATCAGTTTAATAGGTTTAGGTTGGCATCCTTAATCCTCACTATCTGCTTCACGTACGCCCAAACCCTACCAAAATTAACATAATTTTGAACCTACTATTTGAATGACTATTGAGTATGTTTTGGGGAAAAACTTGTTTCTCTATAATGGATTTCAGCGTTTTGACTGGCCACAAACACTTGGCTATTACCTTACAAAAAGATCTAAAATCATGTTTCCTGCACTTAAAGCATATTAATTCTGGCTTAGAAACAATAATATGGCCTTGACCTTTCAAAAAAGGATATTTAGATTAAAATAAGAAAACATACCTTAGTTTTTCAGAAGAATGTTATGGGTCAGGAAGAAAGCCTCAATTTTACAAGTGATTTAATGTATGATTTTATGATTCATTTTCAAGGAATGGGATAAGCTTGTTGGCAAATGGTAAGGATATGCACATATCCACAGACTTTTAGGTGCAGTGCATAGAAAAGGAGGTGGTGATTCTCTCTTCAAACCAATTTAAAACTCCATCCCTCCTCTATCGTTAGCATCAGGCAAACACAAAGACATTGAAACCAATCAGGATGTTTTTATCCTTCTGCTAGGTAAACTAATCAATAGTTCATTCCTTCTGAAAGAACTGCTTCAGGACTAGCACAGTCCTAAGTATGAGGATTTAAACATTTATTGAATAACTTGAATTTTCCTGCCAGCGTCTATATTCTTTCATCAAAATTAAAACTCTATTAAGTAAACATAAATCAAAGTTGAAATTGCTCTTACCACTACACCAGGTTGCAAGAACACTATTCATATTTTCAATGTCAAGAACCTGGACAGTATTATGCTAAGGAAAATAAGCCAGTCAAAGAAAGACAAGTATCACATGATCTCACTTATGTGTGGAATCTAATAAACTGATGAATAAAATAGATCCAGAGACATGGATGCATGGAACAGACTGACGAATTTCAGAGGGAAGGGAAGAGAGGGGAAGAGATTAACCAAAGAGCTTATATGCATACTAGAGGCCTGGTGCATGAATTCGTGCATGGATGTGGTTCCTCTGGGTGGCCTGCAGGGATTGGGTCCCAGCTCATGCCCCCAGGCTCACAGCCCCAGCTCATGCCTCCAGCCTCACAGCCCATGGCCCCACAGCCCCACCTGGCACCCCCACCTTGGCCTGGCGCTGCCCCCTCACTTACTCCACCATCCCAACTGCAGGGTGATCGATAGGGGCTGGGTGGCTGCCCCACCCACTGCCACTGGTTGCTGTCTGCAGGGCAATCAGCGGGGTGATCGGGACCCGGCTCACACCCGCCTTGGCCTGGCACCGCCCGCTCACGTGCTCTACGATCCTGCCATGGTTCTGCTCTCATCGGGGTCCACTGGGGCCGGCAACTCCTCCACTGCTGCCCGCTGCCAGCACTGCATCGCTGACACCTGCCATGTTCCACACCAACCCCTGGTGGTCAGTGTACATCATAGCCAGTGGTTGAACTCCTGATCGAACGACTGCCCAAGGGGACAATTTGCATATTAGACTTTTATTATATAGGAATAGATGCCCGGTGCACAAAAATTTGTGCACTGGCGGAGGGGTGTCCCTCAGCCCCACTTGTGCCCTCTCACAGTCTGGGACCCCTCAGGAGATAACAACCTGCTGACTTAGGCCCTCTCCCAGGTGGCAGAGGGATGGCCCAATCCCTAGGTGCAGCCCCTGGTCGGGCTCAGAGCAGGGCTGATTGGGGAGTTGGGGCGCCGCCCCCTGTCATGCACAGAGCAGGGTGGATCGGGAGGTTGCGATGCCACCCTCAGTCATGCTCAGGGTAGGGCCAATTGGGGGATTGGGGCACCGCCCCCTGTCACACTCAAGGCAGGGTCGATGGGGAGGTTGCAGCACCACCCCCTGTCACGCACAGAGCAGGGCCCATCAGGGGGTTGGGGTACCGCCCCCTGTCACACTCAAGGCAGGGTCGATGGGGAGGTTGGGGTGCCGCCCCCTGTCACACACAGAGCAGGGCTGATCAGGGGGTTGGGGCACTCCCCCCTGTCACACTCAGGGCAGGGCCAATGAGGAGGTTGCAGCTCCACCCTGTCACACACAAAGCAGGGCCCATGGGGGGATTGTGGCCCCGCCCCCTGTCACACACAGAGCCGCAGGGAGATCAGGGGGTTTGGACGCTGCCCCCTGTCACACTGCTCCAGGGGCCAGGAGGCCACATGGCTCCGCTGATCCCGGTGCTGGGAGGCCTTGCTGCACCACTGACCCCGGTGCTGGGAGGCATATTACCCTTTTACTATATAGGATAGAGGCCTGGTGCACTGGTGGGGGCCGGCTGGTTTGCCCTGAAGGGTGTCCTGGATCAGGGTGGGGGTCCTGCTTGGGTGCCTGGCCAGCCTGGGTGAAGGGATGATGGCTGTTTGCAGCTGGTCACACCCCCTTCAGGGTGGGGGTCCCCACTGGGGTGCCTGGCCAGCCTGGATGAGGGGCTGAGGGCTGTTTTCAGGCTGGTGGGTGACTGAAGCTCCCAAACTCTCCTTTTTTCCTTTTTTTTTAAATTCTGGGATTTATTTACCTTCGATGGCTGTCACTGGAGCTGAGAGCCAGCTTTAGCTGTGAGACCTCAGCTGCTGAAAGCAGGTTTCTGGGCTTTGTTTACCTTCTGTATTTGAAACTTTGTTGCGACTCCAGTTCTGAGATCCCGGCAGGCTGAAAGCAGTTTTCTGGGTTTTGTTTAGCTTCTATATTTGCAACAATGTTTCTTAGAGAGCAGCTCAGAGACCAGCAGCGGCAGGCAGGGAACCTTGGCTTCCTCAGTCACTGGAACAAGCAAGCCTCCTGTTTGCGTCAGTTGCCTGCCTGCCGGCCGCCATCTTGGTTGGCAGTTAATTTGCATATCACCCTGATTAGCCAATGGGAAGGGTAGATAAGTTACGGCTAATTACCATGTTTCTCTTTTATTAGACTGGATATGTAGTGCCTATAGACACAGACAATTATTCAGGAGCAGGACAGAGGGTGTAATGAGGGGAGGTGAGGAAGGGGTCATCTATAATACTTTCAACAATAAAGGTAGATAAATAAATCCTATATAATGAAATCCTAGTATGCTAAGTGTCCAGTCATCCGTTCAACCAATCAAAGTGTAATATGCTAATGATATGCTAAGGCTGCTCGACCACTCGCTATGACATGTACTAACCACCAAGGAGCAGTCGACCAGTCGTTATGATGTGCACTGACCACCAGGGGGCAGATGCTCCAACCGGTAGGTTAGCTTGCTGCTGGGTTCTGGCTGATGGGGAATGACTGAGATGGGCCGGACATGCCCTGGGCCCTCCTGCGTCCCTCCCTGGTCCTGATAATGCACCAGTGGGGTCCCTTGGCCTGGCCTGTGCCCTCTCGAAATGCAGGCTGAGGCCTCCCCCCCTCCCCACGAATGAACAAATTTTGTGCACCAGGCCTCTAGTAGAAAAATAAATAAATAAGAATGGAATATTGGCTCTAGAAAACCCTTTTATCTTTTGTCCATTTTATCCTTAGACTATTTTGACTAATTTCATATTCAGAATCATTGTAGAAGTGTAAGTGCAAGGATCCAGAAGTTTGGTCTTTGCTGTGCTAAATTTATATGTTCATGAACATAAATAACTAACACATATAAATTTATATATATATATATATATATATATATATATATATATATATATATATTATAAAGTCTTGATTTCTTGCTTTTAGTTTTCATGGCAAATACATTCCATAGGCTGAGGGATTCTGCATTTTAAACTATTTACACAAAAAAGTTAGAAACTGTACAAATATATCAATCTATTAATCTCCATTAAAAATATTTGAAAAAGTAATGTCCTATATCTTAAGTAAATTATAGTAAGTATCAATAGCAAGGAATATATATGATTGAATTCTGTTATTATGATATACATATATAACATCAGTGAAATAGTGAACTATATTATAGCAGCAATTAATAGCATTTGAAATAAAATGTTTATAACTAAATTATCTGGTTCTTGCTAGAGCATTAAATTAGGATTGGAAAATAGATTTTCTATTATGTTCTAACTCCAAGTGTTTTGAGATTCACTTTGCGGTCATTCCAGCCTTAGAGAAAGAAACGTGTGTTGCTGGATTAGTAATGTCTGTCCTGAGAAAGGGTTAGGTGAGTGGTGGAATTCATGCAATATATTTGTCCTCTTAGATTTGGATTGCTTGTTAAATAATCTTATAAAATTTCCTTTCTAATATAAAATCAGTTTATCTATTAAGACGGAGCAAACTGATTAACACTTCCCTCGACCAATAGCCAAATGGTAATTCATTTTGTTATCTCAAAGAACAGGAGAGAGAACCTTTGGGATGGGAGATTTCAAAGATAAAAATTATTTTAATGAAACGTGCTCTAAATTTCAAAGCCATCTCCTAAGATATAAGAAATAAAAGAATAGCTATAACTACATTTTTAATATGTTCATGTTGCCATTTTTATCAGACTGCCAAAATCAGGGAGGGGAAAGCTGTTCATACTTTAAGAATCGGCAATATCATAAACTATTTCTCCTGACTTAACATCTTGATAATAAAAAATCTACTATAATAAATTCATTGCTTGGCTATGGTTTTAATACTATAATCTCCCCCATGACTTCTCAGTTAAAAATATTCCGGGGGAGGCAAATAAATGTCATTTGTTTTAGAACATAATTCTCCACTTGCTGAAAAAAAGGCATACAGTTTGTGAAATATGTCTATTATTTTTTTAAAGATTGCTATATAAGCTTAAATATTTATAGCAAATTAAAAATATAGATGGGAGTACCTTCCACTATCAAGTTATTATTATAGAAGCAACCATATAAATTGTGAAGTGTCTAATAGCCATCCTAAGCTTCTATAAGGGAAAAATGCCCAATTCTCTAAAATAAAGAAGGTGAAATGAAAAAGAGCAATGGTACTGAATTTATACTCTTGGTATCTATTTATGAAAAATAGTCATATCTTTCTTTTTTATTATAAAATAAAAATGCATTGATTGAATTCTAGAATTTATTAATTTATATTGTGGCATTGCTAAAATTTGGATTGGATAAATGTATTCTGAGTTTCATAAAAATTTTGCTTTGTCAATATGATTATATGTCTAAACTACCCCTGGGGCTATAATGAGGCCTCTTTGGAAGTAATCTAATGGTAGCTTTTCAGATATGCATCTAAATCATACACAAGTGATGAGGTGCATATATTGATACCTAGGTTTAACCCATTAAATTCAAACCTACCTATATTTTTGCTATGGGATAAGACAATAATCCAATAAATTATCTCATTTTGGCATAATTTGTCAAATTGTATGGCAGGCAAATCGCAAAAGCAAAAATGACTTACTCCCTTCATTCTAAAGATTCACAAATCCTGTTTCTGGAATTACTCTTGTGTTGGCTTTTCTTCTCCATCTACACCAACACTGCCTCATTTCATAACTTCACTATTTTCCATCCATATATAACATTAGAGGTCCAGTGCATGGATTCCTGCATGGGTGGGCTCCCTCAGCCTGGCCTGCACCCTCTCTCAATCTGGGACCCCTTGGGAAATGTACCAATGCTGAAGCGACAGGCAGCAGGGGAGAAGCCGGAGCCAGGGCCGGGTGCCACTCTGCCACTCATTCCAGCCTGCTGGGCCTGCCGCCACTGCCACTGCTTGGTATCACTGCCATCGAGGCGCGAGAGGCTCCTGCCACTGCAGCTGTGCTCACCAGCCATGAGCCCAGCTTCTGGCTGAGCAGCGCTCTTGCTGTGGGAGCACACTGATCACCAGGGGCAGCTCCTGCATTGAGAATCTGCCCCCTGGTAGTCAATGCACATCATAGCAACTGGTCGACCAGTCATTCTGGTCATTCTGGTCATTAATGGTCAGTTAGGCTTTTATATATATAGACTAGAGGCCCAGTGCATGAAATTCGTGCAGGGGGGAGGGTCCCCTCAGCCCAGCCTGTCCCCTCTGCCCAGCCGGGACCCCTCTGGGGATGTCCGACTGCCGGTTTAGGCCCAATCATGGAGATAGGGCCTAAACCGGCAGTCGGACATCCCTCTCGCAATCCTGGACCACTGGCTCCTAACCACTCACCTGCCTGCCTGCCTGATTGTCCTTAATTGCCCTCCCCCTCCCGGCCTGGTCACCCCACGCAGCCTGCTGCTCGGTCATTTGGTTGCCCCTCACTAACCCCCCTGCCAGCCAGGTTGCCCCACGCAGCCTGTTTGGTCATCTGGTTGGTTGTGATGGTCACTTAGGCTTTTATATAGATAGACTAGAGGCCCAGTGCACAAAAATTTGTGCACTCGGAGGAAGAGGGGGTCCCTCAGCCCGGCCTGTGCCCTCTCGCAGTCTGGGACCCCTTGGGAGATAACGACCTGCTGGCTTAGGCCTGCTTCCGGGTGGCAGAGGGCAGGCCCAATCCCTAGGTGCAGCCCCTGGTCGGGCTCAGAGCAGGGCAGATTGGGGAGTTGGGGCGCCGCCCCTGTCATGCACAGAGCAGGGCAGATTGGGAGGTTGTGATGCCACCCTCAGTCACACTCAGGTTAGGGCCAATTGGGGGGTTGGGGTGCTGCCCCCGTCACACACAGAGCAGGGCCCATCAGGGAGTTGGGGCGCCGCCCTCTATCACCCACAGGGCAGGGCCGATCAGGGGGTTGGGGCGCCGCCCTCTATCACCCACAGAGCAGGGCCGATCAGGGGGTTGGGGCGCCGCCACTCTCACACTCAGGGCAGGGCCGATGGGGAGGTTATGGCTCTACCCCATCACACACAGAGCAGGTCCTGTGGGGGAGGGCGGGTTGGGGAGCTCCCCCCTATCAGGCACAGAGCAGGGCTGATCGGGGGTTGGGGCGCCTTCCCCTGTCACGAACAGAGCAGGGTGGATAGGGAGGTTGTGGCCCCGCCCCCTGTCACACACAGAGGTGCAGGGCCATCAGGGGGTTTGGGCGCTGCCCCCTGTCACGCTGATCCCGGTGCCGGGAGGCATATTACCCTTTTACTATATAGGGTAGAGGCCTGGTGCATGGGTGGGGCCGGCTGGTTTGCCCTGAAGGGTGTCCTGGATCAGGGTGGGGGTCCCCACTGGGGAGCCTGGCCAGTCTGGGTGAGGGGCTGAGGGCTGTTTTCAGGCTGGGGGTGACTGAAGTTCCCAACCGCTCCTTTTTTTCTTTTTTTCTTTTATTCTGGGCCAGCTTTACCTTGAGGCTTGGCTCCAGCTCTTAGGCCTCTGCTGCTGAAAGTAGGTTTCTGGCCTTTGCTTACAATGTTGCGAATCTGCTGGATGAAGTCTGGCGGTATTTGTTACAATGTTTCTTAAACTGCCCACTCAGAGGCCTGCAGCCGCAGACGGGGAATGTTGGTTTCCTCCAACGATCCTCCGTCACTGAGGCAAGCAAGCCTCATGTTAGTTTCAAGCTGCCTGGCTGCCGGCCGCCATCTTGGCTGACAGTTAATTTGCATATCTCACTGATTAGCCAATGAAAAGGGTAGCGGTCGTACGCCAATTACCATGTTTCTCTTTTATTAGTGTAGATACCCTTGATTCCAATAGATCTTAACCCCACTGTGCTCTATGGCACCAACAGAGGCATCTTTCAGGTGATAAAACTCCAACAACCATTACCATTATTCATTACTTTAGAACAATGGTACCAATGTTGCTTCAAAAGCTCACTTCAATGCACCTCTCCAGTGTTATTTTCAGTGAATGAAACCTCACCTTGCAACTTCACTGAACTTTCAATATAGTCTGAATACCTTGCACTCTTCTGTGACACTATGTCTTACTCAGCTCTGCCTTTCTGCCATCTTTTTTCCTTCTTAATGTTTTAATGTATCCTAATGACTTGTCTTTGTTATCTTGTTTCCCTGAGTCAGTATTTTGCCTTTTCTTTTAGGCTCTGTTCAGAAAAGCTGTAAAAGACTTTAAAATGGGCACTTGTATACATATATACATAACCCTGGACACAGACAATAGGTGGTGAGGGCCTGGGGGAGTGGGCCAGAAGAGGTTAATGGGAGGAAAAGGAAGACCTATGTAATACTTACAACAATAAAGATTTTTAAAAATAATAAAAAATGGGCAATGAAAGATTTCTGGGTTGCCTCTCAGTAGACCATTTGCATTTTCTCCTTTGCCCTTTGGAGATATCTAATTGTACGGCAACTTTGAATGTGTTTGACTAGATTACTTTATAACTCTATAAATTGTAGAAAGCTTATCTATAATAATAAAAGTGTAATGTGCTAATTAGACTGGGCAATCTTCTGGATGAAGCTGGGACCACGAGGGAAGCCCAGGTCCCGGGTGCCAGAGGGAAGCCTGGCTCCTAGGTGCTAGCGGGAAACCAGTGCTGGCAGCCAGGGGAAGGAAGGCCTACTCTTGCATGAATTTCGTGCATCAGGCCTCTAGTAGTAATATAAATGATTACTGTCTAGAGAAATACAAATAAATTTTTTTCAGCAGAGATACAATCGATTTCTGCCTTGTAGAAAAGAGGATTTCAAGCATTATATTTTATTGTTTTACAGGGTATTAAACAATTTTTGCCTCTATTAGGAAATGCATTCTGTCATTGTTGACATTATATATATAATATATTATATTTCTTAACTGTTGATTATATGTATTATGTTATATATAAAATAAACATATTAAATACATATAATATATATAATTTGCATTCTTACTGGTTTACTCATTAAAAATAAGCTAAATAAAACAATTTATATTTTTATGAGGATCAACAACTTCATTTAAAAAAATTATATTTGAACAGGTTTCAAGGGTTCAAAGACATACACAATGAATTCACCTGAAAGAGGGAGGTTGTTGGAGGAATGTACATCATGGACTGTTTAGTCCCAGGTAAATATTTTCTTGGCTCCCAGAGTAAATCCCAAGTGACAATAAAATTTAATTATCACGGACTCTTTTTCACTGTTTCCCCTCTCTACAAACTGTGTGTGTGTGTGTTTGTGTGTGGTTTGTACAGTATAATAATTTATTACACATTGTGACAACAATGATTAGAATATGGATTTTACGGTGTAACTTTTTGATAATTCCTGTCAGATGTGTGATGGAAATGTATCCTCTGATGAATGAAAGATGGCAGGGAATCTGTTGTGTAAGTCCTTTCTGTTTGTCTTCCTCTTTTGTTCATTTGTGGGCTCAAATCAATTAAGAATTTTCTGTCAACTGATAAGGAAAACAACTCTTTCACATCTGAATCAGTGCGTTTTTGTGTTTCTGTGCTTACTTTTGACATTTGCCTAAGGTTGCAAAACTGAAGCTATATGCTCTCCCTGTGTCAATGTGCCTGTGTGTCCATCTGCCTGTAACTGAGGAAGGCCTTGACCTCTTGATATATGAAGAAGTAACGTTTCCCTATTTCTGGATGTTGTAAATAAATTGTCTTTTAATGTCTCTTAAAATAAAAGACCTTGTTTTCCCTGGTTGTCTAGCTGACACTCTGGGCTTAGGGAATCAGGTCTGTGACTTTGATTGCCTCTCCAGTAGGCTATTTTACAACTGTTAGTAGAAAACTGATAGTAATACAAATTATTCTTGTCTACTGAAGTGTAAATGAGTTTTCCAGTAGAAATATAATTGATACCTATGTAATAGAAAAATACATTTCCAAGATTATGTTTATTTTCCCAGTTTTGCATCTGTAAGGAGTCATTCCAACATGTTTGAATGTGTCTGCGTATCTTCAGTCTACATCAGCATCTCACTCTACATCTACCTGTTCCTCAGATTCTCCTTAACACCAGCCTTAACATCTTACAGCACTCATTAATTAATGAACTAAGTAAAATCTTTGACATCTGATCACTTTGTATTTGAATTACAGTAATGGATTTAAATATTTTAAAATAAATGATGCATTACTGCCTCCCTCTGCACTTTGTTCATACTTATGCATTACATAATATTTCTGTATTCTTCCCCACAAAGAATGAGTGTCTTAAGGGGACTATTGGTATGTTTATAAGGCCTAACAAATATCTGTTTTATAGTAGGTAGTAGGTACTAAAAATATCTATTTTTTTATTGTCACAGAAAAAGTACAGGTTCTGCTAAGGAATTTGGTGAAGAAAAATATGTAAGATGATCAGAGGATGACTACAATATTATAGCACTATTAATTTTTATTAATAGGTTGACTCTACATCTAAGAAGTTGTTATTTATCAATTTTGTTAATCAGGATTTATGAAAAAACTATTGGTTAGAATGTTAAATACCTGAAAACATTTCAACTGTTGTTCTCCAAAAAATGTCATGAAGGAGAGTTTGAAAGGTAATGTATTTTTTATTATAAAAAAAGTAACACTCTATAAACATAATTCTTTAGTGTAATATTATAATTTTTCACACTTAAAGTCTGACTTTAATTATTCAATTAATTTTAATTACTTATATTTTTAGAGACAAAAATTAATTATAATTGAAATAGAAAATTTGCTTTCTACCTGTGTCCTGAGTTCATTGAAATTTATATTATTATTTTAACTCTCTAAAGCAAGCATTTCAAATTGTGGCCCACAAACTGCATGCGGACCACAACAAATATGTTTGCGGCCCAGCCAATATAACGGTATGTAAGAAACATTTTAATAAAAATTTCATAACTTAATTTTTACAATATCCTGTTATACATAATCTTTAATAATAAAAGTATAATATGCTAATTAGGCCAGATAGCCGAACAACCTTCCAGACGTCCTTCCAATGACCTTCGGGACGAAGCTAGGGCTGTGAGGGCTAAGGCAAGCTGCTGCAGCTGAGAGGGCCAAGCCCCATGCACAGATTTTGTGCATTGGGCCTCTAGTTACTAATAACAAACTACAACATTCGCTAATGACTGATTACTACAACCGTGTTGCAGTCATTTCCCTTACGCGCCTTACTCATAGGCGCACCATTTCTCTCCACTAACACTAGCAGGGACTATTTTAGCATCCGGTTGCCACATCATTAGTCTTGGACTGACTTGTTTGGTGTGCACAACAGGAAATATTTTGCTTTCAGAGAACAAGAAAAATAGGTTTATTAGCATTACACTTATTAATTTGTGCAGTTATTCAGTGTCTAGTAAGTTAATATTCAAGAAAAAATATTAATTTTTATTTAAATGTTATTTCTATTATTTTATATTAACATTAACAATTACTCATTTATTTCAGCCCTTTGCATTCAGCATGTCTCTATTGAAATAAACCTATGTTTCTATGAAAATGAAAGCTTTTGTTTTTTTGCGGCCCACATAAACTTAAACCTTACTTATTTGGCCCATGTTAGCCTTTGAGTTTGACATGCTTGCTCTAAAGTCACTTTGTTAACACATACTTTGCATTGTTTTTTTGTTTGTTTTTTTACTGCTCAGAAACACACAAGACCTGCATTCCTATTCTTTTGATAAAATTTTAATTCTACTATGCTTGTTATTTCTCATGAGTTTTACTTTTTCTTAGGTCGAGGTTATCTTAGCAAAGTGATTAAAAGCAATTTAAAATTTTTATTTTTATATTCTTTTTTTATATCCTTCTTGCTATTGATTGGCTACATAGTGCTCTTAGTGCATTCACAAACAAATAGGCTTTAAACAAAAATTAACTCAAAATGGATTAAAGACAAATATAAAACCTAAACCAATACAATATATAGAAGAAAACAGAGAAATTAAACTTATGAACCTTGGTCTCAGAGGGATTTTTGTCAACTTGACCCCAAAGACAAGTAAAGTAAAAGGAAAAATAAATGAATGGATCTACATCAAACTAACAAATTTCTGCACTGCAAAATAATCTATCAATAAACAAAGGCAATCATATGAATGGGAAAAGATATTTGCAAATAAAAACTCTGGCAAGGGGTTAATATTCAAAATATATAAAGAACTTATATAACTCAACAACAAGAGAAACAATCCAATGAAAAAATGGTCAGATGATCCAAAAGATACTTTTTCTAAGAAGACATATACATGGTCAACAGATATATGAAAAGATGTTCAACTTCACTAGCTAAAGGGATATCGTTACCACCCCACACCTGTTAGAATGGCTATTATTAATAAAACAAAAAATAACAAATGTTGGAGGGCATGTGGAATAAAGGGAACCCTCATATACTGCTGGTAGGAAAGTAAGTTGATGCAGCCTCTTTGGAAACTAGCATGGAGGTTCCTCAAAAAATTAAGAATATAGTTACCATATGACCCAGCGATCTTTCTGAGTTTCTACCTGAAAAATTTAAAAGCATTTACTCATAAAGATATATGTATCCCTAGTCCATTACAGCATTATTCACAATAGTTAAGATATGGACACAAATTATTTGTCCTTTGACTGATGATTGGATAAAGGAGATGTAGTATATGTATACAATGGAATACTACTCAGTCATAAGAAAGATGAAATATTGCCATCTGCAGCAACACGGATGGATCTTGAGGACATCATGCTAAGTGAAATAAGTCAGATGGAAAATTACAAGAACCTATAATTTCAATCATATGTGGGATATAAAACAAAAAGCAACAAAAAAACTCATAGACAGAGATAACAGAATGGTGATTATGAGAGGGGAAGGGGAGGCTAGGAGGAGGATAAAGCGGGTAAAGGATATCAAATATATGGTGATGGAAGGATACTAGACTTTGGGTGGTGAGAACACTCTGCAACGTACAGATGATGTATTATGGAATTATACTCCTGAAACTTCCTACATAATGTTATTAACCAAGGTTACCCCAATACATTTAATTAAAAATAAATAAAACATTGTTTAGAATTTTAACAATCAAATAAGCTGCATACTGAAAGGTAAATGAAATAACTTTAAAAATAGATTTTTCTCTATTAAAAAACCTACCAAAATTATAGAAGAGATGCACAAAACTAGAAAAACATAACATGTACAATGCAGCAATTCTCAGCTATAACATATCTAACTCCTACAATTAACGAATAATTGCCTATAAATTCAATACATGTTGAGGTATTTTATATCTTAAACATTTTATTTGAACAGAATATTATTTTTTATTTAGAATGAGTCTTGAAAGGTTCTAGAGTATTTTCATAATTGTTTGTTATGATTTTGGGGGAAATTGGGGACAAAAATCCCCCAGGTAACAGATTCTGTTGGTGAAGATAAGGATTGAGAAAAATGATTATTTATATAAAGGATCATTTATTACTCAGGGCTAAAATTCCATTACAAAGTAACATTAAATTCAACTCCTAATGATAAAGTTTTATCTAAGAACATATATGCAAATAAATATTTAAATGGCTAAGCATAATCCAGCTCTGGCAATTTTAGGCATGATAACTGAACTTTTAAAATATTTATAGATCCTAAGAAGAAAACCATCCCAGCTACAAATTTCTTGGGGAATAAAAGTTCACATATCTTAACAGTATAAAAGAAAAGGAGGCAAGTGATTCATCATGTCAAAGATTTAAAAATCAACTATTTGGGGTACTTTCACTAATTTTTTTCTTATTAGACACAATATTAATTTTAAAATAAAATGGTAATTTGTTGTAATGAAACAAAGAGAAAGTATCCTGTACTTCTTTTGCAGGAATATACAAAATGATCAGAATTGCAAAAAGATGGTATAGCCGCCTGGTGTGGCACAGTGGATGAGTGTCCATCCATGAACCAAGAGGTCACCTGTTCAATTCCTGGTTAGGCCATAGGCCCTGGTTGCAGGCTCAATCTCCAGTAGGGGGCATGCAGAAACAGCTGATTAGTATTTCTCATCAATGTTTTTATCTATCCCTCTCTCTTCCTCTCTCTCTCAAATCAATAAAAACATATTAAAAATTAAAATAAAAATCAGGTGGTGTAACAAAATCTCATTTTTAGTAGATGTCAATATCTGAAAAAAAATAGAATAGACACAAAAATGAATGAAATTTAATATTTAAATTAAATGATAAAATGTTTGCTGAATGAATTTACAGCTCCACACTTGATAAAAATGCATTATATTTTTTGTCATCACCTTTTAAAATAATAATGAAAAATCGTAAATATTTAACAATGCAGTAACCGATTCCAGTGCCTTTCATTCCTTGTGTAGATCTATATTTTCATGTAGTGTTGTTTTCCTCTCTCTGTGCAGCTCTCTCCTTGCTGGCATTATTCCGGCAAACACTAGCTGCCTAGGTCTTCTCAGGGTCTCTTGTCCTCTGATCAGGGAATCCATGAAGCTCTGCTGAGGCTGGTTTCCTTGCGCTGCAGCCTGGAAATGCTCTAAAGCAGGCAAGTGGGGTAATCACAGGACTTTCTTCTTCTTTTTGTCTCTCAGAGATCACTCTCCTTTGCTACCTGATATAAAATGCTTTGGAAATCATTACTCCATATAACGCTGTCTTTTTAAAAAATCATTGTTTCAAGTTGGAATGTCCTTGTCACTCCATCTTGATCAGAGATAGAAATCCATGTTGGTACCTTAAAAAACAAAACAAACAAAAAACACTTTCACTGCTTCTGAATCTAACATAAAACCAGTATATTTTACATATTATACCACTTGGGAAATGTGGAGAGCGGCTACAGTGTTTGGACAGGTTCAAGCCTCAGACTAATGAGAGGGCACAGTCCTCTCATGGCCATGTGCAAGCCCCAGCTTGGAAGGCAAAGCCCTATGGTCCGAACCTGTGGTCCCACATGACTAAGTGATATGGGCTGCCGGAGGTGCAGCAAGTAAACAAAGCTTGATCAGGTGCATCTAATTGAGTAGATTCAAAACTCATGAGAACGTTGTAACCACGCCCTTACTTTGCCTCGTGGAATCTGGCTATAATATAAAGAGACAGCTTACAGGCCGTGACACTGTCGCTGTCCCTCCATCAGAGAAGCAGCGTCCCACTGAGACCCAGCTTTTATTCTCTTGTCTGTCTTTTCTAAATCCTTCACCACCCCCATTAGGTTCACCCTTGACCGTGCTGGCGTGGCACAGGGAAATATCAGGAAAGAGCAAAAATATGGGAAAATTATTTATTAGTTTGTGGTCTAGGAACTCTACCTTGCCTTGTATCTTCCTTGGGTTCTTTAGTATCAGACACTGTGATGAAGAGCCAGGTCAAAATGATTCATTAGAATAATTATCAGGAACATTGAAGAAGTAAAGGGAAGCAGGCCAATCAAAATGTGACACCAAGCAAAGTCCTCAGGGATTAACTTTGGCTCAATGTCATAGGAGAACCATGGAGAAAACGTCAGACTTCAGAATTGAGATTGGGGTGATAGCCTATCCCCCTCACCTGTCCATCATTGGTTAATGTTTGCCCAGGTGAGAGGTATATTCTTAATCTCTTTGGGTACTCCGGGCTTGCAGACACATTTTGTTCTGGCAGCTTGAATGTTGAACAAGCACTGAGTGTTGGGATTAAAATCAAACTGGTAGCTGGTGTGCACACAAATGCGATGTAGAGATGTGAGCAGAAACTACCCAGTGCTTCTCATACTTCGATGTACATATGAACCATGTGGAGACTTTATTAGAATGAGGGCTCTAATTCAGTAGGTTTGTGCAGGACTGATGTTGCTGGCCTACAAACATGCCCTGGACCTCTGGTAGGTCTTAAAAGGAGTGTGTGGAGGTGGGGGGCTTTCATTTCTCACCTCTCCTTGCCCTCAGTTCACACTAGCAGAGGTGCCTGTTAAGATCTTTGGCTTATTCCTTCAGTTGGTTTGTTTTCTTATTGTTGAGTTTTAAGAGTTCTTTGCTAATTTTGGATTCAGTCCCTTATCAGACATATCTTTTGCCAATATTTTCTCCGAGTCTGTGACTTACTCTGCTCATTCTCTTGACACTGTCTGTTGCAGAGTAGAAGTTTTTAATTTATACAAGTCCATCTTATCCATTCTTTTTTCATGAATTGTGCCTTTGGTGTCATAGCTAAAAAGTCATCACTGTACCAAAGTCATTTGCATTTTTCTCTTATATTATCTTCTAGGAGTTTTATAGTTTTGTGTTTTTCATTTAGGTCTATGGTCCATTTTGAGTTAATTTTTGTGAAGGGGATAAGATCTGTGTCTAGGATTCTTTTTTTGCATGTGGATATCCAGCTGTTCCAGCACCATCTGTTGAAGACTGTGTTTGCTCCATTGTATTGCCTTTGCTCTTTGTTAAAGATCAGTTGACAATATTTATGTTGGTTCATTTCTGGGCTCTCTATTCTGTTCCATTGACATATTTGTCTACGTAGCTTAGCATTTGGTTGGAAAGTCTGTAAGGATTCTCTGAAAGGTTGGAGGCCTCTGAGGGACCTTGCCGAAGGTGGCAGCCCCTGCCTTGACTTTTCCAAACAAATCTGACATGTATTTGCTTAAAAGACACTACAGATTCAGGTGTTTTCTCAAGGATGCTTAGCCTGCTGATAGTATCTAATAATTAATTTTAGTTTAAGCTATTGTTACAATAAAGTCTAAGGAGGCAAATGAATGAGGCTACTTAGTGACTATAGCCAAGTAGTCCCTTAGCCTCTCTTTCACAGAAACATGTGTCAGAGTAATCATTCATCCGTTGTTCAGGGTCTGCCAATCAGTCCTGGCATCCATCTGCCGTCTAACGCCTATTTTCATGCTTAGAGAATCTCCACATTTTATGAGTCTTAGTTGGAAGTAAAACTCCCTTCCTTAAATGGGCTGAAAATGATACCTATTTATATTCCCAGTCTTTCTTATAGCTAAGGCACAGGCAAGGCCTAATTCCCATTAACAGATATATCCAAGCCAGACTTGAACTCATAAGCCAGTGCTAAAAGAGGAAGTAGAGGTCTCTCTCTCTCTCTCTCTCTCTCTCTCTCTCTCTCTCTCTCTCTCTCTCTCTCTCTCCCCCTTATGCATTGCATACAGCTTGGTCTTAGTAGTGGCCTTAGGGTTGAAATACTAAGGCTTAAGCGGTGGCAGAACAATTGAGGATCTGGTGCTCCTTGATGCTGACAGAGGTTTCTGTGAGGCCTATTCTGCTGTGAGAATTTGGACATTAGTTCTCAAAGCCAAGCTTCCTGCCTTGTTTCCCAATTCACCAACAATCTTAGGCCATACTTTGTGTTCTTTTAATAAATTCCTCTCCTGTGACTTCAACTAGAGTCAGCTTTTTGTTGTTTGCAACTAGGAATTCTGACTGATCAAGGGAGATTAGAACAGATATAACTAGGAACCAGATCCTGAAGGACTCCTGTTAACATGTTTTGAATGTATTATTAGCATTGTGAAAAATCATGGAAAGACATTAAGGAACAGAATGCTATAAGCAGATTTTCAATTTAGAAAAATTATCCTGTAAGCTCCCAGATGACAATAATTGTTTTCTGCTGTTTACTGATCTCTTCTCAGTCCTTAGCATAATATGGTGATGGCGAACCTTTTGAGCTCCGCGTGTCAGCATTTTGAAAAACCCTAACTTAACTCTGGTGCCGTGTCACATATATAAATTTTTTGATATTTGCAACCATAGTAAAACAAAGATTTATATTTTTGATATTTATTTTATATATTTAAATGCCATTTAACAAAGAAAAATCAACCAAAAAAATGAGTTCGTGTGTCAGAGGTGACATAGGTTCACCATCACTAGTAGTATATGGCAAATAGTAGGTCATAAAAATAGCAGAATGAATGATGGAAATGTTTTTCTGATTTAATTTTGTTTATTATTATTATTATTATTATTATTATTATTATTAATTGAGGTAGCATTGACTTATAGCAATATATAAGTTTCAGGTGTACAATATTATGTGAATGAAGGAAAGTTTAATGAGTGAATTGGAGGAATAGGTCCATGAAGAAGGATGTTGTGGAAAATCAAGTGACAGTGGTGACCAGGACTAAATCAGAGTTCTTGAAGATTCAATGAAATACCTGGATTAAAAAAAAAATTTGATATGTAGGAGGCAAGGCAGAATCTAAATAATGTTTACAGAAATTACATATTAATATTTTAAAATGCAAATATGCTTTTAAATTACACTTGCCATGATTACAATTTTAATAATAAAATGTAATATTAATGGAGAGGAAATGCAGGAAAGCATGGGTTCCAAAGCTTTTCCCCACCTCCGACACAGTAGCACTAGTAATATAGATACAAACTATGTCAAGGGGATACACAGAATGACTGTACATAGCATCCAATGTCAAAAAAGTGATCAAAACAAGAGTGCTAATAATCATTTAGTGCTGAAGAGATAAACATATCAAATGCAGTTGTTTCAATTGTTTGAATATCCTATTTTTTTTTCTGCATCACTTGGATTCCTCAGGCTGTCACTTTTTAAATAAGCCTAACAGGGGATTCAGTTAAGTAGAGGAGGAGGATTTAAAAGATAAAACCAGATTGGTTTTCAACACTCCTTCCTTCTGAGCCCTCGGAGATAATTTAATAAAAAGGAAACATAGTATTAATTTTTCTGAATTCTTGTTTGGTTGGATGACCTTGGTAAAAGCAAGTAGGTGAATTTTGAAATTATTATAATTGGCTGTTATTACCATTATGCTATTTCACTGGATTAATTTACCGGCCATTCAAGTTGATTCACTAATGGAGCAGGTACATAAGACAGGTAGGGCAAAAATCACCACTGTATTTCCATAATTTCCCCCAAAGCCTCCTGCCAAATCGCATATCTTTACATGACTTTTACCTAATGCTCTCAAAACAGCATGCGATGATACAAAAATATGAGGTTATCAGTAAAATATTCACACAATACCTTTTCCTGCAAATATCCATCCACAGGTGCATTCTCTCTCCTTGATTAGTATGCAGCACTGACATTCTGAAAAAATCCCTCTGCTTTAGAGACCAAATAACTACTTTGATAAAATTAAGTCAATCATATTCTTGGATACAATGGGAAATACATATTGTCTGGGTTATTCTGTCTAGTAGAAAATCATTTAATTGTGCATAAGACATGGATTCTTAGTCTCTTTCTTACTAGCCAATAAATTTGGT
Source organism: Myotis myotis (assembly GCF_014108235.1). Classification (NCBI taxonomy): domain Eukaryota; kingdom Metazoa; phylum Chordata; class Mammalia; order Chiroptera; family Vespertilionidae; genus Myotis; species Myotis myotis. Next base: position 43,237,080 of record NW_023416335.1, read on the forward strand.
CAACTCTTTTAGCATCTTTATGCTGCAATTTCAATTTTAGGGAAAAAAATTAAACATTAAACTATTTTAAATATTATTACCTGTCAGCAAACCCCGGCCTAATATATGTAGCACCAAGCAAGCAGGGACTTGGGGGTTTCATTTGATGGCTCTAGAAAACTGACCTCAACCTTAACTAACAGCATCTTTAGGAGAAATTCTCAGCTTTACAGTGATGCTAAATTAACACATTTATCAGACTATTTACCTGGCGATTCGCCTTGAGGGAAAGGGAATGGGTAAAGAGAAAATTCAGCCTCAGGAGGGAAATGGAGCCACAGAAGGATAAAGTATGCAGACTCTCTCACTGCCCGATTTCATCGGCCGTTACCAGACTGTCAAGCTCACTGTGATTTATTTAATGAAGGTCAGTGAGAGAACACACTAAATGCTTTAACTTGAGAAATAAAGCAAGGAACCCGTGTGTACCACTATAATAAAACAACAGCTTGAAGAGGGAAAATTTCACACAGCCAACCAATAAGTTTTGTTTTTACTGAAATGACTGATTGTACCTCAGCCACAATAAATGGGAAGCACTAACATCGTTAACATACTTTTGTCCCTGCATCTAGCACAGTGCTTTACAACCCTCGGAGCTGAATAAATATTTGAAAGGTTTTATATGTGGCCTTCTGAGTTTCATGGTACACAAATTCATAGTCTCTAACCTAAGCTTGGCCCTGAGTACTGTCGGTAAACCATTTGGGTTTTCTCCATCTGCCTGTTTTGTTTATTGCTCAATGATTATTCTAACCTTTCCTATTCTCCTCAAGAACTGACCCTCCCCCCCCCCACACACACACATATACTGCCCACTTAAATAATATCTTTCAAATTTAATTCCCACCACATACAAATTTACCCCTACCCATCTTTACTTTCTCTCCTCTAGGGTCAGAAGACCCCTTTGTTCAAGTCAACCTATGCTGCACAGGTGCCATTCTCTCTCTTATATTGGGCTACAGTCTTCCTCACATTCCTATGTATCATCAATTCCTTTTCTCAACCATTTCCTTCTTCTTAAACTGTGAAGAAGTCCTTTCCTACAAAAGAATAAAACACACTTTTTCCCTGTGCGTGTCCTTCCCTATGTTTTTCATCCCTCCTTTTTATAAGGACCACCTTTCCACACTCAGCGTTTCATCTGTTAGGGCTGAAGACTTCTAATTATCAATTTGCATGTCATTTTCCCCCTAGAAGTTTATAAGTCCAAATGTTTGCTTGTCATTGCTTGCTTTCTATTTATTTATTTCACTTATTTATTGTTTTTATTGTTTGTTGCATGCCAAGAATGGCTTAATAATAGGAATGGAAGTCATGTAAAAATGCATAAGGTTCCTACCCTCATGAATCTTTACAGTTTAACAATCCTGTAGTGAAATAATCACAGAAATAAATGACAAATGTGACAAGTGCAGCGAGAGGAGAACATACCTCAGACAGAGCATCCCAATCCTTGCAAGGTGGCTTCTTGTTCAGTATTATCTTTCAGTTGGTGTTTTCACAGACCTTCCACATTCTTCACTAAGTTGCATGGGTGTTGGCCTTGAACTCTCCCCCCACCCCCTTAATCCTGACACCCACCCATCCTGAAGTTCTGCTTACTTTTCCTCCTTTAATACTTTTCTGCTTTCCCTCAATAGCAGTTATCTCAGCTCCCCCTGTCTTGCCTGTACCATCTCAGCAGTTGATCTCTCTGTCTTCAGTCTTGTTTTATTCTCCAATCCAACCTCACACATCACCAAAGGATTTACATGAGACCCAAATCTGTCCCTGTTACTCATTTACTACTTTAAGGTAATTAATGCTGGCTACTGTAACAAATATCACCAATATCTTAGGAGCTCAAAACAATAAGGGTGTATTTCTTGATCATATTAGATTCAGACACAAGTCTGATGGATCTCCTTGGAAGCTCCCCTTCAAGGCATGTCTCAGTGATTCTGTTCTTCCCAGTTGGTCAGGCTGCCTTTCAGAACCATACCTTTGGGGTCCCTGCATAAGTAGAAGGAGATGAGCTCAGGATGTCAAAGACAATTCCAGGGGCAGGCTCAGTCAACATTTTTATTTATGTTACCTTGGCCAGAAGGTCAATATGGCCCCAACTAAACTGTAATTTAGTCTTCTGGGTACCGAGGGAAACAAACAAACCTAAAAAACAAGATTGTGAGCATCTATCTAGCTAATCCCTGCCTGACTTGCTTTGACTGTCTCAGTTCTAGCCTCCGCACACAGATTATAAGGCCCATGTACAAGCATCTCTAGTCTCACTGCCTCTCTTCTTTCTTTGTTTTTTATATCTTTTCTCACTTTTGCCCTCCATCACTCTCTTCTTAAAAAAAAAAAAAATTCAATATCTGCATTTTCTTTGCCGAATACATTTTTCTAATGGATATTGTATGTTAAAATGAACTGCTTCTCACAATTTGTCTTAGGTATCAGAATAAATTGCATTTTAAAACTACATTTACAGAAATCCTTGTTTAAGAAAGGCTTTGTATCTTTTCATATGAATCACTAACTCATTGAGGTATTTTCTAGATGAAAACTTGAACTCTCACTACCTTGGATGTACCTAACATTTCAGAAATTACTTTCAGAGAGATTTGTAGGTGTCAAAACATGCCGCTGTCTGAAAGGGCAGTCTTTCCAAAGGTGTCAGGATGAGAAATACTTTCTAAATACCTATTATACCTCTTTCCTTAACCTTTTCACCAGAGCTGAGAATCTGGGTAGGATTAGTCACCAGGGCCCAGACTCTGAGAAGCTAGAGGCCTAAACTTTAGGCCAGGAGAATGTGATTAAAACACCACATTTGCAGAGACCTCATGTTCAAAATTGTTTTCCCATGAACCATTCCAGTATCACACTCTCACCATGACATTGTCTGGATTTTGGGTTGAACACCAATCTAGCCTCTTGCTAGTTGTACAAAGTAGACTAATAATATTTACCTCATAGAGCTGTTCTAAGGAAGAAATTTGGCATCACAGCAAAGCTTTAAACTGTTGGCTTTTATTAACAGTATTAATATTACATTGGCAAAGTCCATGGAAACATACATGAGCACTTGCACAATAGATTATCAATAGCTCTCTTTATATGATTTCTTTACCTTATGGCTTTGAAGATAGTCATATTTTAACTATTCCCCATGAGGGATGTTCCTATTATTGCCTTTGAGTGATAATATCTATGAGAAAAATAAAACCCATTGTAATGTTATCAGCATGTTCATCAACAGAGGAAAGTGAAGGTAAATGGTGGCACATCCACTGTGACATTACCTACAATCTAGTTTAAAACACTTTGATGTTAAACAGTGTTACGCATGTTTGGAAATTACCTTAAATTTTTAGTGGGTAATTAACCAATGAACAAGGAGAATTTGAGGTCCACACTGGAGAAGTTTCTAAATAAGACTTTGGATATCTCAAATATATGAGAGAAGCATCATTAATTAGAATAAGGAATGTTAGGACTAATTTTTTTTGAAATAACTAATGTTCACAATCCCACCTGGCTCCCTAGAGAGAATAAATGGACCAGCAAGAAGAACCTTAGTCTGGAGGCCAGGTGACATCAGGCTTGCAGACTGGCATAAGGAGATGGAGTTAGAAAGCATGGGAGAGACCATTCCACACTGTAAACTATGGGAGGCTGAATAAGGATGCACCCAAAGACGTCCACATCCTAGTCCCTGGATCTTTTGCAGCTGTTACCTCATTTGGCTACAGTAACTTTGCAGATGCAATTAAATTAAGGATCTTGCGCTGGGGAGAGGATTCTGGATTAGCCAGGTGAGTGGGATGTCAGTCATCACAACAAGAGGGAGGCAGGAGAAGGCAGAGCAGAAGAAAAGGTGAGGGGGTGGCAGAAGCAGAGCTTGCAGTGTGTGCTTTGAAGATGGAGGAGAGGGTCGCAAGCCAAGGCTTATCATGGCCACTAGAAGCTGGAAAAGGCAAGTACCCCAGATCCGTGAATAATGTCATTTTGTTTAACGTTGTTTTGTTATAATGGGGATGAGAAACACACTGATTCTCAGCTGGGGCCACTGCCTATGTGGAGCTTGCACATTCTGTTCATGATTGTGTGACTTTTCCCCAGGAACCCCCGTTTCCTCCCACATCCCGTGATGTGCACAGGAGGTGAACTGGTCTGAGTGAGATGGCTGTGGGTGTGCCCTGAGATGGAAGAGCGTCCTGTCCAGGGTCGGTTCCCTTGCTGTGCCCTGAGCTACCTGTGATCCTAGAATAAGCAGGTTGGAAAGTAATTATCTACTTGTTTTCATTAACCTTTCTTAAATGTTATTTCCAATTATAATAGTCTAAGTGTTTGGATGATTTTTTTTAGAAGTTTGGTGATGTTTTCATGAGCAGAAATATGCCATAGGAACTTAACTCTTGTTTATGTCAATTAGCCTATGGTAAAATTGGTTGCATTATATGTCCTTTCATTTAAAGTTGCAGTTCCCAAGAACCTACCCATGACATTAAGTGAGGACTTACTACACATACATTTTTCCATCAGAACCTGTGAATGGGGGAAAAACACACACAAAAAACCAACACATAACTTTCTTACAGACACCTTGCTTTAGCTCTTGAAGACTTACTTCAGAATTCTGACCTCCAAAACTGCAAGAGAATAAGCCTGTCTTGTTTTCAGTCACTAGATGTGTGGTAATCTGCCATAGCAGTAACGGTAAGCTAATATAAAAATGCATGCTGGTCTGTGAATAACACGGGGCTCTTTATCTTTGGTTGAACTCATCTGTAGCCAAACAAAAATGGGTCGCAGTGGAGTGAAATCACCTGAACTTGATAATGCTCCCAGTGAGATGGGCATGACCGGCAGAGAGACAATGTAAAAAAGACAGGGGACAATCAGGGACAGAGCTGTCTCATTTTTTTTTTCATACCCTTCTTGATTCAGAGGGTATATGAACACCCGTCTAGGAAAGGCCAGGTTTGAGGGCCATCGTGCAGGATGAGCCCTGAAAATTAATGTAACGTTGTTTACAGCATTGCTGTGGTCAGCTCCATGGAGCCATCCAGCCTGTGTGAGAAGCTGGTGTGTGAGTGTGCATATGTGTGGGGGGAGGAGAGGATGTTCTTGTTCAAATACATCTAATTTTAACTTCCAACATAATTATGGGTGTTTTTTAACATCCAGCAGTGACTAGAAAATGAAATGATTAAGAACAACAAAGCTTCTGTACTTTAAAAGAGCAAGTTGTCCTATGTCAAAACATCTTGCCTTATGTAGTAACAGTAAATCCCCATAGAGATAAGGTGGCGATATTAGAAAATCTTTGTATTCAGTCAGCTCACTTTTGCTGGTTTTACTTCCGGGAGTCTGTTCATCTTTGGAAACTAGAATTTAGCTTTTGCTTGTATAGCCATTTTAGGTCAGGAATCCTCTGAAGACAGTAGGAGTTGTGAAGCTAATAAAGATTGTGTGTGGAAGATGGGAAAGAAAAGCTTAGTTATTGTGCCAGTAGCCCTCATGAAGGAAAGGGGAAAATTAGCTTTAAGGAAGACTGGTATTGGTATATAATTCCAAGTTTCACGTAAAGAATATACCAAATTCCATTTCTTATAGTGTATATCTGGACTGACCCTCCCACTGAAAACAACTAAAAATGCTTAGTGAACATACAAAACAAAAAATAGTACTGCTGGGCAGGCATGGCTCAGGGGTTGAGCAGCAACCTATGAATCAGGAAGTCACAGTTCAATTCCCAGTCAGGGCACATGCCTGGGTGTGCAGGAGACAGCTTATCAATGATTTTTTCTTATCATTGATGTTTCTATCTGAAATCAGTAAAAATGTATTTTAAAAAATACTTTAAAATAGCCTTAATGAGCTGGCAAATGAGTAAGAGTCATAAACTGAGTGGCAGTGGGAAGGCATAGCGGAAAGCAGAGGACTGATGCTGGATTTTATGTTAAGGGGATTGGCTGAATCAGGACACCTTGAGCTTTGGACTTCATTCCTTTCCAGGACAAGTTAAGCCAGATACACAGCCCAAGGCCAGCCCAAGGTGAGTGTCTAGTAAGAGAATCCCCACATAAATCATAAAGAGAAACACCACCCCTTAGCTAAAAAAAATCAAATATTGGAATGATCAGGCATAGCATATAAAATAAATCCTATATAATAAAGAGGTAATATGCTAATTTGCCCGTTATGGTGTCTGAGTCATGACCAATCCACAGGTTGCGCACGCACAGGAGCTGGGTGGCGGCGATGCGAGGAGGGGCTTACACCCCCAGCGGAGGCACGCCCAGGCCTGCCCAGCACTAACGTCCTGCCCAGTGCTGAGGTAAAGCTGCCTACCTGCATCCCTGGCCAGGGACGTGACCCTGCCTGCCTGTGTCCCTGGCCAGGGACGTGGTGCTGCCTGCTTGTCCTCCCTGTCCCCCAGCTCAGAGCTGCTTTGGCGTCTCGGTGAACTTTGCAACTGACCCAAGGAGGAAACCAAGAGAGGAAAGGCTGGAAGCTGTGGATTCCCAGCACTTTAGTCATTTGAAAACAGCCCTGCCTTGAATGCGAGGTGGCTGTATGTTCAGCTGAGAAGTGAGGGGGCTGAACACCACCATCCCTGGGCTCCGGTTGATCCAAGGCCCGAGCGTCCACCATGAGAAGGAAAAAATGGAGGGAGGGGTCCAGAGGAAGGGAGGACAATCAAAAAAAATGTGTCTAGACTTTCCCCAGGCCTCTCCTTCTTTCTGCTGCCTACAAAAGCCCCAGGCCCAGCCATAATTCTGTCTCTACCTTTTAGTCCCCTGTTCTCCAACTAGAGGAAAGAAATAAAGAAGGAGTCCATGCTGCCTCTAGAAAGTATCTATATACCTGGTCGGCCGGTCGCCTTCTGCAGAGGGAGGCCCGACTGCATCAGTAGGACATCCTGTGAGGGCTCCCGGACTGTGAGGGGGGGCAGGCTGGGCTGAAGGACCCCCCTTCCCCATGCATGAATTTTCGTGCACTGGGCCTCTAGTATTTTAATAATGTTTAAATAGAGAATATATGAATATTCATTGAACTATTATTTCAGCCTTTTTGATGTTCAAAATTTTTCAAAATAGAACTTTGGGTGGGGGATGCCTAGGACTAGAAGTTAACTTCCTTGAACTGAAAAAGGATAAATACAAATATTTACAGAAAATAACTTACTTAGTAGTGAAATGTTAAAAGCATTTGCCCAAGGCACTGGTGTCTAATATCAACACTTCTATTTAAAATTATATGGAAGTCTTAGCAATAAGTTACAAAAAATAAAAGAAATAGAGTATAGGCCAGAAAGACAGAAATAAAACTCTCATTATTTAGGCAATATGGTTGTCTACAAAGAGTACTAAAAAATGCATAATAATAGTTTAATAAATCTGCTAGATATGAAATCAATGTATAAAAACAAGTTGAATTCTTACAATACAATAGTTTAGAAAATGTATTTTTAAATAAAGGTAAAATTTATAATAGCACCAAATTTTAAAGTGGCTAGAAATATATCTAACAAAATCTGAGCAAGATTTTTAAAAATTGTTTTTATTGCTTTTAGAGAGAAAGGGGGAAGGAGAGGGGAAGAGAGAGATAGACATAAGAAACATCTGTCATTTGTCTGCAACCTGGGTATGTGCTCTGACTGGCAATCAAACCAGCCACTTCTCGGTACCTGGGAAGATGCTCAACCAACTGAGCACTGAGCAATACCCAGCCAGGGCCAAGATATTTTTTGAGAAAGTTGTAAAGCTTAATGGGAGGCCATTAAAGACAACCTAAGTAAATATACAGACATACCATATTTTTGGATTGGATTATTAATACTACAAAAATGTTGATTTCAAAGTTCACCCACAATTCACTGCAATCCCAGCAGGTTTTTATGTAGAACTTGAAAACATTATTCCAAAATAAACATAGAAAACTATAAGCCAAGAATAAGTCTACTCTGAACAAAGAACAAAGTACAGGGATTGCATTACCAGATATCAAGAAGCATTGTATAGTTTTAGTAATAAATTTAGTGTCCTATGAAGAAATAAACAAATTGGTGAAATTCTTTATCAGTTTCAGAAACAGATTTACCCAGATATCAAAACTTGATCTAATTGAGCTAGCATTACAGATTAGGTATAAAAGGTGGACTTTGAGTAAATGATGCATGAAAAAATCTCTACATATAAAAGTCTAAGTGACCTTTATAACCAAATGACCAGAACGACTTGAAAGACCACTTGAACAGTCACTATGACGTGCACTGACCACCAGGGGGAAGATGCTCAACACAGGAGCTGCTCCCTGGTGGTTAGTGAGCTCCCACAGCCAACCTCCCATGGCCCCTCCCCCTGGCCAGCCAACCTCCCGTGGCCCCTCCCCCCGGCTGGCTGGCTCCCCCATCGGCCCTATCAGAGCAGCCAGCCGGCCAACCTCCTGGGGTCCCTCCCCCTGGCTGGCCGGCCCCCCAATAGGCCTCGATCGCCGGCCATTTCAAGGGACCTGGCCCGTGCACGAATTTGAGCACTGGGCCTCTAGTGATCATATAAATGGAAAACAATGAAATTGGACTGTGCTTCACACCATCATCCAAAATTATAAGACTCAAAAAAACCCCAAAACCCCACAATATATTTATGACCTTTGGGTTGGATCTAAGTTAAGATTTTATGAGTGTTTATAGGATATTCTTTACAAACCTTCAGGTTATAAATATATTTGGTACAAAGAAAGATTTTTTTTTAACCAAGTTAGAAAAAAACAAACATGAACAATATAAAAGCTTTAGTGTATTTAAATTGAGAACTTCTTTTTACGAAAGGACATCATAAAGAGTTTGATGAAGGAAAAGCCACAATAGGGCAAATATGTGTGTAATTCATGTAATTGATAAGATATCAGTATTCAGGATATATTAAAAAACTTCTACAAGCAATAAAAGAAAAGAGAAAACAATAGAATATTGGATAGAAATCTTAAACATTAGAGAAGCAATTCTTCACATAAGAGAAACTCCAAATGGTCAGTAGCATGTAAGACATTTGTTATCAGTAACTAGAGCTTTGCCAATTAAGAGGCAGAATAAAACACCAAAATATTTACCATGATGAAAAAATTAAAAACATTGGATAATATTAAGCATTGACGGGGATGTGGAGCAACTGCACACATACACAGGTGGTAGAGTGGTAAATTGGCGAAATCATTTTTGGAAAGCAGTTTGATACTGTCTAGTTAATTTGAAATGCACAAATTTAGTGACTGAGCAATTTCATCCTCTCTCAGAGAAGCTCTTGACCAGGATACATGTGTAAGAGTGTTGACTGCAGTGCTGTTTGAGATAGCAGAAAACTGAAAACAACCCAAATATCCATTCACGTCAGAACAGGTAAACAAATTGTGTTATGTTTATCTCATGACATTTTTGATTTTTTGAAAATAAATGTAATTCGAAACAAAGCCTTAATTGATTCTTAGGAACTGAAGGCTGCAGAAGAAACACAGAGTATGTTTACAGTTCTGTAAATTTCCTAACCATGCATAATTAAATAGTGCATGATTTAGGGACACAGACTTCGTAGTGAAGTAAATATTTGGAGAGACTAAATGTCTAATAACATTAAATTTAGAATGATGGTTATCTCTAAGGGATGAGCCAATTCAGTGGGATGCCCTGGAATACACATGACTTCCAACATGAAGGTAACTTTGTTAATTAAATTGGGTCATGGGCACCCAGGTGTTTGTGTTTGTTTTGTCTGCATTATGCATATTTAATAGAATTATATTGTATCTATTCAATATTTAATTTAACAGTTTCTAAGAGGAAAACATGGCTGAGAAGAATTTAGAAGAATTTTGATGTTATCTACTCATTCTCTGAGGGTTATTTTAAAATTTTTCACAGAGTTTAAAAATATGTACTGTTTAAAGATGATTTTTAATAGCATTTTTCAGAAAAGCTTTCCCCAATATCTGCTCTCCTCAGTAATTTTCCTTTACAGAATCACTTAGACTGTGTCTACTTAATTTCTACCAAGTTTTGGAGAATTAATGTCTTTTAATCAATTGTAATTGAACCCATGCCTGCAGATCTTCGTATATGCCATGCCCTTTGTAGGAAGCACTCTCCTTGTAATCCCTTCTGTATCCCCCTATCTTCTTTCCCACTTACTGTTCTTCGGGCATATCTCAGTTATTTATTATGAGCATACTTCCTCTCACTCCACTCCATGCAGAAGGGACAATAGAAATATGTTGAATTAATGAATATGTAAAATGTAAAGGAATAATGACTAACATTAAAACACTTCCCTCAAGGAACTTGTAGTCTAGCAGATAGTGGTATATGCAAGTAAATGACATTACTCTTCAGTATAAATGGTAATACAGGATAAGTTTAAAAAAAAAGATTGTGAAAGAAATGATAATTATGTGATGTGATAGAAATGTTAGCAAAAACTGCTAGGGTAATTACATTGCAATATATAAATGTATCAAATCAATGTTGTACACCTTAAAACTTATACAATGTTATGTGCAAATTATATCTCCATTAACAGAAAAGATTGAAGGGTAAGATTTGGTGTCTCTTTTTTATAATTGAAATAATACTAACTAAAATCAAGAATTTGGTCTCTTTAAAAGGTAATTAGTTAAAAAAAAAACGCGCACATATTTCTTAGCAGAGTGTACTGAACATACAAATGAACACTGCTCATCTTCCAGTATCAACTGGCAAACCTAGCACCCTGATCTTGGTTTCTTTAAAAAAACAACAACATTTATTGTTTAAGTTATTACAAATAGTAGTACATTTGTCTCCTTTTTCCCCCCCATTGACCTCCCCCTGGCCTCCCCTACCCGCTAGCACCCTCACCCCCCTCCCAGTGTCTTGTGTCTATTGATTATGCTTATATGCATGCATACAAGTCCTTAGGATGATCTCTTACAGCCCCCTCACCCCCACCTCCCCTGACTTCCCGCTGTAGTTTGACAGTCTGTTCAATGCTTCTTTGTCTCTGTATCTATTTTTGTTCATCAGTTTATAATGTTCTTTATATTCCATAAATGAGTGAGATCATGTGGTATTTATCTTTCACTGACTGGATTATTTCACTAAGCATAATGCTCTCCAGTTCCATCCATGCTGTTGCAAATGGTAAGAATTCCTTCTTTTTTACAGCAGCATAGTATTCCACTGTGTAGATGTACTACAGTTTTCTAATCCACTCATCTACTGATGGGCATTTAGACTATTTCCAAATTTTAGCTATTATAAATTGTGCTGCTATGAACATAGTGGTGGATATATCCTTTCTGATTGGTGTTTCTGTTTTCTTGGGATATATTTCTAGAAGTGGTATTACTGAGTACTGATCTTGGTTTCTAATTGAGTCCTACTAAAAGAACTTGGGCTATTTGGCTAAATGGCTGATTTCTGTGTGTGGCAAGAAATTAAGTGTTGAGCCTGGGACATTTTATGTCAGAAAGCATGAAAGGGCTTGAAAAGTGATTGGACATGTCAAAAGGGCATTGTAGCCAGCCTGAAGGGTTTCCCACTGGCCAAATTTGAGACCGTTGGGTCTCCAAAGAATAATCAGGGTCATGAATATGATGTATTGGATGAATAACTCATGAGTTAACAGGCATAGTAAAAATAAATAAGAAAGGAGAGAAAAGGCTCTTCTTTTATTCTAGGTGAGCTATGTAATGAAATTCATAGAATTGGAAAAGCAATCACCATTTTGCAGCCACAAATATAACAATTGATCTTTACTTGAAAAGTTGTTGAGAAACAGAATATGTACACAGGATCAAAATATCATATATATAACTAGTTTCAGAGGCACAGAAACCCTTTCTTTATAAGGAAGCAATCTAGCACACCTCCCCTTACCCAAGTGATTGAACCTGATGTCACCAATAATGGGAGAAATAAATGATTCTTGCCTCCTGAAAAAAAACAACATCAGCTATATAATATTCTTGTCAAAAATGTTTAACCTGAAACTGTTCATGGCACAATTGGGCAAATTCAATCAAGGTTCATTCTACAAAATGACTGGCTACAATGTTATTGACTCTTAATATATCAATAAGACAAAAGAACTGCCCTGAAGGAGATCAAAGAGACAATAAATTGTAATATATGGTCCTTGACTGGATCTTCAATGAAGGGAAAATGTAAAGGACATTATAGGGAAAAGCTGAGCAATTTTGAATGTGTAATGCATATTAGATAATATTATATCAGTATTTACTTTCCTAAGTGCATTAATGGTAATGGTACTGTGGTTGTGTAGGAAATGACAGTGCTTTCAGGGGAATCATGCTAAAGGGGAGAGGCATCATGATTTTTTTTTCAGATGACTCAGCCAAATAGATGCAAATGTGAATACAGATGAAATGGGTACAGATATAAACAAATGTGGCAGCTATTTAGCTATTTGACTATCTTTGGTGTGTGTGTGTGTGTATGTGTGTGTGTGTGTTTGAGATTTTTATAACTTTAGTTGAACCACTGGGAAGTAAGATCTCAAATGCCCCTGTTTGTTGCTGAATCTAGCTAAAGGGTATATGAGTGTTCACAGGATATTCTTTCAACTTTTCAGTACATTAAAATTTTTCAAAATTAAAAATTGGGGTAAAAAGAAACTAGGACTTTCTAAAAGAAGTGTGGTGAGAGGTGTCTCTGGCCAGCCTAAACAGTATCTTTGTTCCCACAAGCTCTACAATTTTTCAGCAGACAATACCCACCCCATTCTCTAAAGGGAAATTCACTTAAAACAAAACAAAACAAAACAAAAACAACAGTGTTAGGACAAGTGAAGGTCATGAATACACCAAAATAATTTTCTAAAATCAGGCCCCAAAGCCCATAGTTTAAATTATCTTTGGTTTGTTTTCTTTTGAAACTAATTTCTGAGTCCTACCTGACTAACAAATGGCTGAAACGGATTCCCTAGGAGCATAATGTTACTGCAAACTCCATAAAGGGAATTCTTTGTAATGCATACAAATGGCATACTGCAATGCATATGCAGGTCACCTGTTTCCATGTTGAGTGAATTGAATAAGGTGCACATAGAAAACAACTTGATTCTTTCACTGCAGCAAGCACACAGTACACACATCCCCTGGATGAAATTTCAGGTAGTTCTTAAAGCTTGTCAATATCAGGTAGCTAACTGTCTTTATTTCAATTTTCAAAACATCCAATGCAATATTCAGAGCTTTAAATTGCATTGAATTTACATTTTTTTTAGGCTGAGAAGTCTGAAATTGGAAGGGATAAATAGGACTTACTGAGCTTTTCATCTCCTTCCCCCTATTGACAACTCTTTTGGCCCTTCAGACTTGTAAGGGGAAGGAAGGGAGATCTGGGAAACTGTCTTTTACAGAGATGGCCATAAACGTGTCGCCCATTCCACAAGCTTTCCTACAATATGATCCTGCCACTTTCCCATTAAGAAATGAATTCTAATTTCAACCAATAATACCTGGCAGAAGTGATGCTATGTGAGTCTGAGCCTGGGTCATCAAAAGCCATGCAGCTTCCACCTTGCTCGCTGAAACACTCGTGCTTGGGATCCTGAGCATCCCTGTATGACCTTTGCCTCCCCTGGGGTGCCTAGGGTGCGAGGAAGCCAAGCCACAAGAAGAGGCCACATGCAGGTCTGCAGGTCCAGTTACTTATTTAATCATTTATTTATAAAGTATGGGCTCAGGATTTTTTTTTATACGTTGGGTTACAGTTTAATACTATGCCGTTTATTCTGTCACCCCTATTGTTCCAACTTCGGCCAAAAGGAATTTTTTTCAGTTGGCTCCCGTGTCATGTTGGCATATGCCCAGCATTTTGCTTCTGAGCACTTCCTTACTTTCTAGAACAAAAAATGCTCCTGTCTCAGTTTGTATTTTCCCTGCCCCAACTCTAAAGTCGGATGTTTCTCCAAGGAGCCCTAGATGCTTCCAGTGGCCCCATGTATTTTAATGTTTGATGTACATCCAGTATATGTAAATACACATTTCTCCTTTTTAGAAATTTTTATTATTTTTAGGGTGCATAACAGAAATAATCAGCTGTGACTTTCTTTCTATCAGGGAGACTTCCAATAGGAGGGAGCAAAGTTAAGGCCCCTTTCACCAACCAAGTCTTTACTTGTCAACCCTGGTTGCACATTATGATTCCTCAAGAGATTTAAAAATTGATAGATTTCCAGGCAATTCCAGAAGCCAATTAAATAAAAATTCCCAAGCATGAAGATTTGCTTATAACATCTCTAAGTGATTCTAATTCACAATCAGACTGGGGACCACTGGATTACATCTTAATTCTATCAAATTCATAATGGCTAGTTTCAACTTTTAATGTTTTATTAGGAATAGCCTATGGGGCTAATTTTATTTGGAAAGTTTTGCACAAAATGAAAAATGGGACATGCATATTCATCCACAAATCATTTTGTTGCTCTGGCAAACCTGAATTGTATAGGCTGTGAAATATAGGTACTTGAATGCATCGAACAGTAAGACTTAGAACAATTGCAATTCAAATGCTACAAACTATGTGTTTTTAAGAAAAAGCAATAATATTCAGATGATTTGAAAATATTAGTCATATGTTGATTAATCTATGAATAAAATTATAAACTATAAGTAATCAATAATTGATTAATCATATATATTTACAGTAACATTTATAACCGATGGGTTTATATGTAAGGAAAGAGAGAAGTGGACAATATTAATTTGATCAGTTAATCCAGTGTTCAATAACTTAATAGTTGAAAAATTAAACTTTGTTTAATTTTACAATTAAACAACCATTTTGAGCACTATACAGGATATTGGTGTAATGGGAAATGAAAACCTCACTTTCCTCGTAAAACTTAGTAAGTAATGTATTCTAATGAGTTTTGCATGCTTAGAGGTAAACCAAGTTCTCATTCTCTATGGTTGAGGTAGTTGGGTCCTTCATAGGCATATATCTGGGTTTTGTGGAGCCTAGAGCTTGCACAATTTGGGGAGTACTCTTCAAGTAAAACAATACAACATTCTAGCTTTAATTTAACAAAGGGTACCAGGAAGGGGCCTGTGCAAGTGAGGTATCCTGCACATACCACGTCTCCATCCAGTAAGAAGGGAGGGGAATGTGAGTCCAGGGCTGAAAGACCCAGGTTGAATGGTTGCATGCATCATTTTCTATCACATTCTAGTGGTGACCACACCTAATTTGCAAGGAAGGCTGGGAAATGTAGTCTCCTACTGGGTGGTCCTGCAGCCTTGCAAAAGGGGCAAATTGTTTGGGCTACAACTAACAACCACCCTCTCAGAAGGATAGGCTGAGGACTCAGGATCCCAGAAGTTACAGAAGTTTTCAGTGGGAGGAGCTACTTCAAAGAGGTCAACTGTTTACAAGATCAAAGGTGAAACTACCAGGAGTGAGATTCCAACTAGCTGAGAAGATGACATGTAGAAACATCCTTGCTGTGCTGGGAAGGCAAATAAAATATGTGAGCTAAGAGGATTCGGGTAGAGTGTGAGGACAACTAGATCACCAACTTACACCATACACAAGAATAAACTCAAAATAGATAAAATGCTTAAATGTAAATTGTGAAACCATAAAAATCCTGGAAGAAAACATAGGCAACAAAACCTCAGACATTTCACGTAGCAGAATTTTCACAGATACATCTCCTAGGACGAGAGAAACAAAGGAAAAGAATAAACAAATGGGACTACATCAAAATAAAAAGCTTCTGCACAGCAAAACAAGCAAACAAACCAACAAAACAAACAAACAAACAAAAAACCCAGCATCAAAACGAAAAGGGAACCCACAGTATGGGAGAACATGTTTGCCAATGATACATCTGATAAGGGGCTAATTTCCAAAAATAATATGAAGAATTAATATTCCCAGCTGGCATGGCTCAGTGGTTGAACGTTGACTTTGAACTAGGAGATCACGGTGCGATTCCTGGTCAAGGCACATGCCCAGGTTGCAGGCTTGATCCCCAGTGTGGGATGTGCAGGAGGCAACTGATCAATGATTATCTGTCATCATTGATGTTTCTATTTCTCTCTTCTCCCTTCCTCTCTGAAATCAATAAAAAAATATTTTTTAAAAAGAACTAATATAGATCAACAAAAAGAAGACAAACAATCTAATTAAAAAATGGGCAAAGGACCTGAATAGACACCTCTCCAAAGAGGAAATGCAGATGCCCAAGAGATATATGAGAAAATGCTCAAAGTCACTAACCATCAGAGAGATGCAAATTAAAATGACAATGAGGTATCACCTCACACCTGTCAGAATGGCTACAACAATAAATCAACCAACAAAAAGTACTGGCTAGGATGTGAAAAAAAGGAACCTTAGTACACGGCTGGTGGGAATGCAGACTGGTGCAGCAATTATGGAAAACAGTATGGAGTTTCCTCAAAAAATTAAAAATGTAACTCCCATTTGACCCAGTGATCCCACTTGTAGGAATCTATCCTAAGAGTCCCAAAGCACCAATCAGAAAGGATATATGCACCTCTATGTTCATAGTAGTGTTATTTACAATAGCTAAGATCTGGAAATAGCCCAAGTGCCCATCAGTAGGTGAGTGGATAATAAAGCTGTGGTACAGTTACACAATGAGGTACAGTGCAGCTGTAAAAAAAGAAGGATCTCTTAGCCTTTAAGGCAGAATGAATGGACCTGGAGAGTATTATGCTAAATGAAATAATGCAGTCAGAACATGACAAATATCACATGATCTCACTTACATGTGGAATCTAATGAACAAAATAAACTGACAAACTAAATAGATCCAGAGACATGGAAGCATGGGACAGACTGAAGAATCTCAGACGGAAGGGGAGAGGGGCGAGAAGAGATTAACCAAGTAATGTGTATGGATACATGCATTTCCCATGGTCACAGACAATAGTGTAGTGAAGGCCTGGGGTCGGGTGGGAGTTGGCTAGAGGAGGCCAATGGGAAAAAAGGGGGGTGGGGGAGCATCTGTAATACTCTCAGCAATAAAGATTTTAAAAAAAGAAGTGTGAGGACAGAGCCATGGAGCTTACCATCCCACCAGGACACACCGATGAGGAAAATAAACTTCCCCAGAAGGAAACTGGTATGTTGTTATGAAAGGAGAAGGCTTCTGTGTGTCTAAAGTGGCCCATCTGATCAGCACACTGCCGTTAATGGAGATAGAGACTAAACAGGTAAAAACAAATAAGTATGAAATGTGATAAATCCTTTAAAGAAGAAACAGAGAAGGAAATTTGGACTCATTCTGGAATGTGAGGGTGAGGCAACAGAGGAGGGACATTTTAAGCTGAACACTTAAGGTTCAGAAGTATTTTTGCAATTAGATAAGAGTGTGGCCAGAGAGATGATGAGACCTCGTTCTTGTCTTCTTAAAAAAAAACCATTTCAATCAAGAGACAAAATGTAGCACAGTAAGCAAGAATTTATTGGCCACAGCAAAAATATACTTAGGACAGCGAAACAGGGAAGGGCATAGAAGAAGCAACAGGAGAGCCTAGACTTGGAAGTCAGAGAAAAGGGGGCCTTGGAGACAGGTTCGGGGGTTAGCCTGTTATGGACCAATGTTCGCGAGAGTAAAACCACCAACTCCAATTAGGTCTTAGCAGCAAGCGAGGATTTATGGAAAGCTGGCCAGCGACTGCAACAGGTCCTGCACACAGGGAGCCCCATCCTGCTGCAGCCCCGAGCCTTTCTCTAATAGCCTTCTTAAAGGATGTCACAAGCTCGACAGTGGCCAGTGTGGTGTCACACCTGGCTGGAGCTTTTAACCACAACCCAATCTTTGAACAATCCAGTGGAAACTACCTACTCTTTGAAAGTTTACAGATTGACATCAAGATACATAGAGTACAAAGAAGTTACAAAATTTTCTTTACGTCAGTTAAAGGTTACATATCTATACCCATTTCACTATCTGACGCTAAGCGTGCATGCCCATCACAAGCCCAGGACAAGCTGCTACTACCCATTGCTCCCCTGGTTGCAAGTCTCCTGGGGCCCCTTAGGGAAAGGGAATGGCGTGGTTGTGCTCCCCTGGCGGAGAGTGTGCCTGGTCCTTCATTCTGAGCCGATTTATCTCTCTTTTGGAAGTGGGAATCTTAGGGAAGGTCTCAGGGTAGGGTCTCAATAGAATAATCATCAGCTTTCCAGGTGTGCTCTTTCAGGATTGTGGTCCGCACTGGTCTTGAGGAAGCCACTCTGTCACTTGTCTGGTTTTGCTGCTTTTCTGGGCCTGGAGCTGAAATACAACTGAGGCCTCAATGTTATCTTTGGGGAGGAAAAGGTCAGGGGATCTAAACTGCATGACCAGCGATATAAAAATTCACAGGTCCAAACCAAGTGGCCAGCGATATGCTAGGGGAGGATAGGATACCCTGGGGGCGAGGTTCTTGTTTTCCCAGTTTTGCCCCTTGCTAGGCACCCAGAGCTTTTTGCCCTGGTGAGTTTCTGTACTGGGCCCATTGTCTTTGCTCTGCTCAAGTCTGTCTAGCTGCCAATAATGAGAGGAGGTGGAAGTGCCCTCAGGCAAAAGGATCACAAGCAAGGATAAAGAGTTTTGAACTGGGGCCCTCTTTAGGAAAAATAATGCAAATCTGCAAGTCCAAAATTAGCACATGGAAGTGAATGTGTTTTTAAAATGAGAAAACATAATGCAACAAATTGCCAGAGTCTTAGAAACCTCAAGTCCCTTTCATCTGAGGTCCCTTGAGGCAGTTTAACAGAAATGCTTGCATAGATAAATTTCTTGATTGCAATTACTTTTCCTAGAACATTGTGAAATACTCAGCTGCTCCCAGCAAGCACCAGGAGGGACTGGAGGCTTCTGCTTCCCTAAGTTAGGGACAGCCAAGTCAGCTTTGGGTTGTGAAGTGATGTCATGGCTTTCAGGAACTCCAAGTAGCCTGACTTCCCTGGAACCCAGGATCTTGTGGATTACAAGAGGTTGTAGACAGGTAGGCAAAAGTCGATGGTGAAGGATTTTATATGCCATCCTATGAAGCTCTGACTATTTTGTAGGATGTGGAGGTTTTGGAGGATTTTATGAGAAAGTTACATGATTAAATTTGCATTTAGAAAGATGCCTCTTGAACATCCAGGGCCGAGGAAAAAGTCCAGAGGAGTAACTTTAGAAAGTGCCCCTTAAAATAGCCTACAAATAAACAACATTCCTGAACATTGGAAGAAGCAATGGATTAAAGAAATAGTCACAATGCCCTACCTAACCGATTTGACTCAGTGGATAGAGAGTCAGCCTGCGGACTCAAGGGTCCCAGGTTTGATTCTGGTCAAGGGCATGTGCCTTGGTTGTGGGCACATACCCAGTAGGGAGTGTGCAGGAGGCAGCTGATCAATGTTTCTCTCTCATCGATGTTTCTAACTGCCTATCCCTCTCCCTTCCTCTCTGTAAAAAATCAATAAAAAAAATATTAAAAAAAGAAATACTCACAAATTAGAATGAGCAGGGACTTAGATAAAGGAGCAGCTATATGATAGCTGACTGACTAAATAAATCAGATGTCATTTGACTATGGGAGGCCATTAATGTTTACTTTGTATATATATTTAGGTGAGAAGAGAAGAAATTAATAGTAATAGTAAGGTAGGAAAGATAGGTGAACACAGTTTTAGAAAGGCTAGATTGTAATCTTTCTGCAAGGGAGAAAGCATCCACTTAATTAGATAATCTGCTCTTCAATAAGGAGAAAATTATTTTTAAAAGGGGAATAAAAGATACTGTGTGAATATAATTATTATTCAATTTGATACATATTACATTATCTATGTTGTACCTTAATAAGCATGACAACAATTATTACAGCTTAGCAAGGGAAAATAAAAATTGGTCTTAGCAATTAACCTTATCCACATGTAAATGAGATTAATTAGTAGTGTTTCCTTTCTAATCTTTTGGGGAAAGCAGATAATTATAATTATACTATTTATGCAACTTGCATCCAAATATATAAAGGGACACAATAGTTTGCAAATTAAAGTTAAAACAGGAAAATTATTCTAAAATTTACCTTTAAAATGCTAGGAAAGCCAATTAGAGCATGTAAGTGACAATATTATAAACAAATATGAACACTTTCTCAAGAGAACTAGCTTTTAATTTAAATTTACTAGTGCTTTGGTCCTCATTGAAATTGTTCAGTGAGGTTTAACACATGTTTGAAATGTTTCTTTTAATTGTAATTAAATAAGTTTGAAATTATTTCAAAATAAAGTTTTTTAAAGTAATATATTTTCTTCACAAACATAGATTTTTGACTGAAGGGCCCTTAATGTAAAGGCAGAAGAACAAATCTGATCTCCACTTTCTGGAGAAGGAATTATAAACAAACTTGACACTGTCACAAAATGAGAATAAGAATTTTGGTGTTCTGATTGCTGATTCATTATTCTTTTCAACACATTCATGACCTACAGAAGAGGAAGGTCATTTATTGTGGGAAAAATGAAATGCACATTTCATTTGCAGAAAAACAGAGAACAGTTATTTTTGTCAGTTTTAGAGACTATTAGAGTAAAATTTCTGCTCACACTTTGAGTGAAATGTTCAGGATATGCATTTATTGATTTATTAGAGGCCAGATGCATGAAAATTGTGCACTGGGGGCGGGGTGGGGAATCCCTCAGCCTAGCCTGCGCCCTCTCCCAGTCCAGGAGCCCTTGGGGAATGGGCCTAAGCCATCAGTCGGGCATCCTTAGTGCTGCTGTGGAGACAGGAGAGGCTCCTGCCACCACCGCTGCACTCACCAGCCCTGAGCCTGGCTTCTGGCTGAGGGGTGCTCCCCTGTGGGAGCAGCACTGACCACCAGTGCGGCTCCTGCGTTAAGAGTCTGCCCCCTGGTGGTCAGTGCATGTCATAGCGACCAGTCATTCTGCTATTGGATCAATTTGCCTATTAGCCTTTTATTATATAGGATTTAGACAACAAACTTCTATTTAATATTTACTGTGTGACAACGCCTAACAGACCTTAGGGCAGTGGTTCTCAACCTGTGGATCGCGACCCATTTGGCGGTCGAACGACCCTTTCACAGGGGTTGCCTAAGACCATCCTGCATATCAGATATTTACATTACGATTCATAACAGTAGTAACATTACAGTTATGAAGTAGCAACGAAAATAATTTTATGGTTGGGTCACAACATGAGGAACTGTACTTAAAGGGCCAGAAGGTTGAGAACCACTGCCTTAGGGCAAGAGTTAGTGCAATTTAGTTTCTACCCTCAGGGAGAAGGCATGGAGACCAAGAATGTACATGATATGCAAAGTTCCCTTACAGCCTTAGGCACAGTGAAATGCACCCAATGAACTTTTGAGAAAGGACTTGCCAAGGAATGCTAGATGAAAGAAAGAAGCAGAAGACATACCAGGCAGATCAGAGAGCATGTGCAAGATTATACAGACATGATGGAAGAGGGAGAGAGAGAGAGAGAGAGAGAGAGAGAGAGAGAGAGAGAGAGAGAGAGAAATATTGATCTGTTGCCTCCTGTACCCTCCCTGACCAGGGACTGAACTCACAACTTAGGTATATGCCCCGGCCAAGGAAACAAACCCACAACCTTGTGGTGTACAAGACGATCTCCAACCAACTGAGCCAACTGCCCAGGCCAGAGGCATGTTTCATTTGATAACTCATGTTAAAGTATGCCTCTGACATACATATTTTGAATCCCTATGTGAAATTAACAGAAAATCAAGAATCCTTATCCAGCACATATCTTCACAGGCTGCCACAATGATTATAACATAACTCTGTTCATGAATTGGTGTTCAGAGATAAGAGTAGCATCTCAAATATTTCGTGTTTGAAGATTATCAGAATGATTGTGACACAGTTGAATGAGGATTGAGGAGAATTTCAATACAGCCTTATTTTCTAAAGTGCTAAATTTCTCTCGAAAACCCAAGAAGATACTGAGATAGGAATGATATTAAATACTATTTTAAGGCCTGGCCATTTTGACTTAGTGGTTGAGTGTGGACCCATGCATAAGGAGGTTGTAGGTTTGATTCCAAGTCAGGGCACATACCTGGGTTGCAGGCTCCATCCCCAGCAACCCATCCGAAGGCAGCCGATCGATGGATGTTGATGTTTCTCTCTCATGGATGTTTCTATCTCTCTCTCCCTCTCCCTTCCTCTCTCTCTCAAATCAATTAAAACATAATTTTTTTAAAAATATTATTTTAAGGACCCTACCTCAGACATCAGTTTCCAAAACTATGAACCTTCTTTCTAAGAGGAACAGCACACAGTGTGAGGGAATTGGGATGAGAAAAACCTTGGTTTCTCCCAGCCTCAACAAGGCACCTGAGACAGGGGCTGAGGTGCTGGGGCAGGTGCATGAATGTGTGGAAGGCTATCACTCCTGTAATGGAAAGGATAAATGACCACAAGTTGAATGTGCTGGTCGTTGATACATTTCACAGAGTTGTGAATCAATGTCTTGTCTTAGAAGCTGAGGCATGTGAAGGGCTGACAGACACCCTTATAGGCTCCAACTGTGAGGCCATTTCTTTCCTCAGAGGAGATGAGGTTTTGCTGACAGAGGTGTTGCAGTGCAGCAGAACTAGCCTTCAAATGTTGTTTCTGGGCATAATCGCTGTGGCTTCATGTCACAACAAAACAACCCAGAGCTTTTCCTCTGTGTCTTCAGGCAAGAATTTTGACATAGCATTTGATGTCTTTGAATGATATCCTATCAGAGAATCAACCATCATACCTATGGTTCTAGTTTTCTTTGTCTCCTTTAAATGTGTGGCAGAAGTTACCTATTTCCCCAGATCCATGCCGAACCCCAGCAGTCCACAGACAATAATGTGGGGAGATATTCCATCACTGAGAACTATGGGCTGCTCCTTTCCCATTTTGAAATGTCATAGGACTCTTACAACTTTTGGGGTTTGGTGACCAGATCCAAATTATGCACATTTTTCTGTGACTTTATTGCCTAGGACCTACTCCCTGG
Organism: Myotis myotis; assembly: GCF_014108235.1. Classification (NCBI taxonomy): domain Eukaryota; kingdom Metazoa; phylum Chordata; class Mammalia; order Chiroptera; family Vespertilionidae; genus Myotis; species Myotis myotis. Next base: position 43,260,167 of record NW_023416335.1, read on the forward strand.
TAGCTAGTCTTCATTTAATATTCTTTGAATAAAAGTACCAGAAAGTGATTCTAAGACTCTTATAAAAGTGATTGGCTGGTACCTTGCAAAACTGAACAAAGAGTGAAACCATTAGGTTTTAGAATACACAGGACTGCTGTATTTAAACCTTTTCTTTTTTTAAGACCTGCTGTTGGATACCATTTAATAATATACTAAAATTAAGTTTCCTGGTAGAAAGAATCTGACTAACCTAACATGGGTCACCCTGTTAAGGCTTAGTCTAGTATCAGAAGAATGGGAGAGAAAAGTGGGGGCATTGGGCTGAAAATCAGTAGCACCTTCAATGAATATTGCTGGGCAGTAAAAGTTTGTGGGTCACATTACTTAACAATTAGAGTGTACACACACACACACACACACACACACACACACACACACCCTATATAATAAAAGAGAAGCATGTAAATTGACCATCCCTTTGCTACACTTACCAGCCAATCAGGACTGAGTATGCAAATTAACCCAACAAAGATGGTGGGTTAATTTGCATACACAGGCGCCAGGCGGAGAGCAGAGCAGGAGAGCAGCCCGAGAGTGGAGTGACTTGGGGAAATTGGCTCCCTAAGCTGCCAGATGGAGAGAAGAGAGGGAGAGCTGGTGGCTTGGAGGACTTGGCAGAGTGGGAGGCCATGGGACGGAGACAGAGCAGGAAGGGACAACCAAGATTGAGGGAGCACCAGGAATTCTCAGAATAGTAGTTTTGGTGGCAGCCCCAGGACCGGAAGCAGAAGCCCAGAGTGTGGGGAGCACCAGGAATGCTGGGAATCATAGTTCTGGTGGCAGATGGATCTCCTAGACCAGTTGGCAAACTGTGGCTCAGCAAACCATGGCTCACGAGCCACATGTGGCTCTTGGGCCCCTTCAGTGTGGCTCTTCCACAAAATACCGGCTCTTCCACAAAATACCGACTTCTGCGCATGGGCCACGAAGTTTCAATCATACTATATGTGTGTGCCCACATGTAGTATTTTGTGGAAGAGCCACACTGAAGGGGCCAAAGAGCCGCACGTGGCTCGCGAGCCGCGGTTTGCTGACCACGGTCCTAGACCAGTGGTTCTCAACCTTGGCTGCACATTAGAATCACCTGGGAATCTTTTTTTAAAATCCTGATTTCTGGGCCTCATCCTCCGGAAATTCTGTTTCTTTGTTATGGAGTGGGGCCACAATATTAGTAACAAAGAAACAGAATTTCTGGAGGATGAGGCCCAGAAATCAGGACTTTAAAAAGATTCCCAGGTGATTCTAATGTGCAGCCGAGGTTGAGAACCACTGTCCTAGAGCAAAGTGAGCCTGGAGCAAGTTACTGTTGTGGTGGGGGATGGAGGGAAAGCAAAGGTGAGAGACATAAGCAAAATCAGAGTGTCTAGGAAAAATTAAAGGGAAGATATCCTAAAACTTCCAGGAAATCTCCACCAATGAAGCAAAAAAAATGCCTCTATTATTCTGTGAGCAACAAACCAAACTGAGCTGGGGTCTCAGACAATTCACTCATATGATTGCAAAGACAGACAGAAACTCCCAGATTGGAGAGGGCTCCCCTGAGGGCTCCCAGATTGGAGAGGGTGCAGGTCAGGCTGAGGGACCCCCACACCCTCCAGTGCGTGAATGTCATGCACCGGGACTCTAATATATATATATGCTAAGTGAATAGGGACATGTATATCATCTGTTATTAGAAAAAATATGGTTAACTGGCCCATCTGGAAATATAAAATACATGATTTTGACCTCATCCTAGATGATGATAATGGCAGTGGTGAGGATGATGATGATAATGTGACAGTTTGAGCAGGTTCTAATTGCATGGTGTTTTGCAAGTTACTTAATTTTTCTTAGCTATTTTCTTCATTTGTAAAGTGGAGATAACTATTGTATTTATGAGAATAAAATCTATAAACTCTTCCTGAGGTGGTGCTCAATCCGTTAACAGCTAACTCATTCTGTTTGCTTTGATTTATGGGTTTCTCAACATATTATTTTTAAACACCATTTTTGAAGCTGCTGTTTATGAACCATGCATATCAAAATTAATTGTCTTCAGTATTATTTCCCATAAGAAGATTATATCTTTTAAAGTGATATTAGAGAAGGCACTTCATTACTTATGCATTTGAATCATTCTCAGATAATTACTACACATGCATTTAACGTGGAAGTAGTTTCAAAATTATATTTCTACATTATAATAAGTCATAAATTCTATAACATATATTAAGTAAAGATGATGATAGCTATATTTATTACCGAAGACGTTATTATGGCATGCTTTTAGGTGCTTTATCTGTAAAGATCCTGGATTCTCAATCCATTTGCCATAAGGTATGCATACAAGTAATCATATTATATGTTTATATATTTGTTTAGTCTTGCTGTCACTGTACTATTTCTAAGATAACTGTTAGCATCAAGGCTATTTTCTGTTGTTATTGTTAGCCCCTAAAGATCAAGTATGTCTTTTTAAACTTCATAGATACTACTCTAGTTAAAAAAACATTGTATGTTATTTAGTGCTATACCAAATAACAAATCACCCCCAAAACTATATTAGTTTGCTAGTGCTGCCATAACAAAATACCACAGACGAGGTCAGGGGGCGGGGAGATTTACTTCCTCACAGCTCTGGAGGCTAGAAGTCCAAGACCAAGGTGTTGGTAGGTTTGGTTCCCCCTGAGGTTCCTCTCTCTGGCTTGCAGACGGCCACCTTATTGCTGTGTCCTCTCAAGCCGTTACACACTCTGCCATAGCCCTCAGTTAGCAACCAACTGATACACACTTAAGAGTTTTAGCAATGACAAATCATGGGATTGCTTATGAGTTGTCATTTTATCTTTGCTTTCACTTAAAATAAATTTCCCACTGAAAAATTTAAAAGGAGCCTGTACACTGTTGGTGGGAATTTAAATTGGTACAGCCATTATGGAAAGCAGTAGGAGGGTTCCTTAAAGAAATTAAAAATAGAACTACCATATGATCCAGTAATCCCACTTCTGAGTATATATCCAAAGGAAGCAAAATCACTATCTTGGAGAGATATCCTTACTTCCATTGCACTATTATTCACAATAGCCAGGATGTGGAAACAACAACCTGATGCAGATGAACGGATAAAGAAAATCTCCTCTCTCTCTCTCTCTCTCTCTCTCTCTCTCTCTCTCTCTCTCTCTCTCTCTCTCTCTCCTCTCTTTCTCTCCCTGCTTAAGAAAAAAAAAAAAAAAAAGAAGGAAATCCTGCCATTTGTCACAACATGGGTGAATCCGGAGGGAATTATGCTAAGTAAAATAAGCTAGACAGAGAAATACAGCTACTGCATGGTATCACTTCTATGTGGCATCTAAAAAACCCAAAAAGGCTAATTCATAGAAACAGTCGAATGGTAGTTGCCAGTGACTGGGGTTTAGGAAAAATGAAGAGTTTATAAAACAAGCACAAATTTCAATTATAAGAAAAATAAGTCCTGAGAATCTAATAAACAGAATGGTGACTACCTTTATGTTATAGTGCATACTAGAAATTTGCTAAGAGAGTAAATCTTAAGTATTCTCACCATAAAGAAAAACAAAACAAAAGGAAGCAATGGGGTGATGGATGTGTTACTTAACTTTGTTGTGGGAATCCTTTCATCAAATCTTTATGTTGCACACTTTAAATATATTATAATTTTGTCAATTGTACATTAAGAAAAGTAGAAAAACATTTAAAAAAAGGATGTGTAGTGAAAAAAGTGTAAATATTGTACATATACACTCCATTGAATGAGAATAAATTTGACCTAAAATTTAAACTATATTATCAAAGTATATTTATTTATTGGGCCTCTACAGTATGTCAGCTCATCCCTGTTTTGGGCATCTGTCAGACATCAATGAATAGCACAGACAGAAATGCATGCCTTAATGTTGCTCCATTCGTGTGGGAGATAAATAGTAAAGCTTAAATTTGAGAAAAATGAGAATACTCAACTCTAATATGTACTTTTCTGTTTTGAAAATGTAACAGTCCAAATATTTGTTTATTCCATGCTTCTAGACTTGATCCCACAGATTGAATCTGGGTAGATTTTCTGATAATATTTTAATTATTTTAAAGAAAATAAATTAAGCTCTACCAAAACACCTCTAGTATGTAGGTGTTGGAAAGGTAATTTGATTGAGCAGCCTGAATTTCCTATAATTTCTTGAACTCTAAAATTCACTTTACTCTTAAAGCACTGAGAAAGGGCCCACCCTTTGTTGCTCAGGGGTTGAGCATTGACTTATGAACCAGGAGGTCACGGTTCCATTCCTGGTCAGGGCACATGCCCAGTTGCAGGCTCCATCTCCAATGTGGAGCATGCAGGAGACAGCCAATTAATGATTATCTTTCATCATTGATGTTTCTATCTCTCTCCATCTCCCTTCCTCTCTGAAACTGATAAAAGTATATATTTAAAAAAAAAAACACTGAGAAAGTACTTAGCACCATTGAACACCACTGACTCTCTCTTCACAGGACATGAGACTGATGCTCATTTCATTTGTGGGTTAAGTTTATTAACTCAAATTAATTCTGGGTTTGAATATTTTCTTAGTTTAGTAACAAAACATGCATTTATCAGTCATTTCACTGAAGGGTTTATTTCCTCTACAACTTAAAAATATTTTTATATGTCTCTCCCTTGGAAACTAAAATTATTTCTAGTTATTCTGGAGCAAGTATTTTGCGGATGAGTAATACCATATTATTACAAGGATGTACCTTCAACCTTGAATTTTAACTGTCATGTTGACACTAGAATATTTATTTTTCTTATGGAACTTTGTACATGTTATTAGGTTTTATACTATTTCTATCTCCCACTACTATGTCCTTGTGAGTATTATCATGTCAAGTAGCTGCTTTATTAAATTTTACATTGTAGATCTGAAAGTTGAAGCTTTCTAATAATAAATACTGTTTTTTGGCATACAATATTTGTGGGTTTTTTGTAGTTTTTGTTAGGGATTAGAAATTCAGTTTCTCTTTTTTTAATATAATGAGAGAATTATAGCTGTTGTTATATATTTTGAATATTATCTTTTTGTTCCAGGGAAATGAAATCTCAAACTTTGCTTAAAGTGTTGCATACATTACTTCTGCACACATTTTAGTACCTTTGATAGCTCATTTACATATTGTTAACTGTTGGGTAAGATTTCTTTGAAAGTAGTGATTCCTATTACATTAGAATTTCACCTCAGTGAAGAGTCAGGAAACACTGTGTCCTTGTAATTTCTCTCAAAGCACAGTGGCTTTATTAGGAAAGTGACTTACTGGAGATGGGGGGAGTTGGGAGAGTGAGAAAACAAAACAAAACACAGACAAAGGCTTCATGGAATACAGAATATAGGGCATTTCATTTTTTAGAAATGTATATAAATAGCTGTTTCTCTCCATTTTCACTGAGTCCACCATAGTTCAATACGCAGTATTCTGTGCTTTCAGAGTTTGACTGAAATAGTTTCCCTAATATGTATGTCTATGGAGCAATAATGATTTTTTCCCCCTAGTTTTAATATGATATGCTTACCAGATTGGCTTTGAAACCTCTTCTCTTTTCAAACTTTGAAGTGTAGGTAGATGTCTAGTTTATCTATGGCTCAGCTTTTGTCTTGCCATTTGGAGAATAGATTTTCCCTCCATCTACATGGATTTAAAGACGACACCATGCTGGTACACAGCCCAGAAAGAATTAGAGCTGTGAGATGAAAAGATGTCAGCCAACTGTGGCTAGTGTTTTGAACAGAGTATGTATACACTTGGGGGCTATCTTCTATCATGAACTTTGGAAAGAAAAGCAATCTAGATGCTGCAGATGAGGTTGATGGCATCAGTGCTGAGAGAGAGGGGCAGAGCTAAGGAAGATGCAGGGCCTTGAGGTAAAATTCTGTTTCTTCTGCATCACACCTGCATCCTTTGTTTTTATGAGATCATTATCACCCTTTCAGTAAAGTACATTTCTTGACTAAGCTAGTCAGAATTCTTGCCATTTTATACATGTCCAACCCAAAACATGCCATTTCCCTCCGTGGTTTGGTTGAGAAGCCTCTAGTTATCTATTTTTACTATTCGGTTAGAAAACATTTTAGTAACATTTGTAATGATGTGTTTGTTATATTTTTACCCCATTTCCTAAAGTGAATGGGATATTATTCTTTACACGGGTTATATATACAATATCATAATGTTGAAATTCTTAATTATTTGGTTAATTCAAAATATGACTACACTCACCCATTCTACCAAGTACCTCTTTTGGCACAGAAAGTAAATTAGGCACTAGCAAAGGGAGTAGACACAAAATATTACAATATGAAAAACCCAGTGTACAACAAGCATGAGATTACTTTGCTTGCAAAAGCTTTCTGTTACCTATGTTGAACAAAGAAAAGAATGTGGAAGTGCTTACTCTTTAAGACAATAAACTTATTTTTCAATGTTGTCAATAAACTTATTTTTCAATACTGATTTATAAGGACTATTGGAGGTGGCAGAAATGGTACCAGGTGTTAGACCAGACCTGGGTTCAGCAACCTCGGTACTTGAGTTCAGGCCAGGAAAGAATTTAGATCCAAGACTCAAACTATAAGAGGACATCTATCCTGTCTAATAAAGAGGGAATATGCTAATTGACCCTCATGCCATCCCAAAGATGGAGGCACCTACAGCCAATGATGAGGGAATATGCTAATTGACTGCCCCACCCTTAAAGATGGCGGCACCCACAGCCAATAAGGAGGGAATATGCTAATTGACTGCCCCATCCTCAGAGATGACGGTGCCCACAGCCACAAGATGGCCAGCAGGGGAGGGCAGTTGTGGTTGACCGGGCCAGCAGGGGAGGGCAGCTGGGGGCAACTGGGCTGGCAGGGGAGCAGTTAGGCGTTGATCAGGCTGGCAGGAAAGTGGTTAGGGGGTGATCAGGCTAGCAGGCAGAAGCAGTTAGGGGCAATCAGGCAGGCAGGCAAGCGAGCGGTTGGGAGCCAGCAGTCCCAGATTGTGAGAGTCCCTGTGGGATTGGGCCTAAACCAGCAGTTGGATATCTCCCGAGGGATCCCAGATTGGAGAGGGTGCAGGCTGGGCTGAGGGACACCCTCCCCCCATGCACAAATTTTGTGCACTGGGCCTGTAGTATATATATAAAAGCTAAAGTGACCAAGTGACAGGTCGACTGGTCGCTATGACGTGGGCTTACCACTAGGGGCAGATGCTTAATGCAGGAGCTGCCCCCTGGTGGCCAGTGTGCTCCCACAGTGGGAGCGCCACTCAGTGAGCTCACCGAGTGGCACAGCAGCTGGCATAGTGGGGCCAGGATGAGTGGAGCGGTGGGGGCTCCTCCCTGGCCACCTGCTGCTTTGAGCACTACTATATCCCCCAAGGGATCCCAGATTGCGAGAGGGCAAATCCATGCACCAGGCCTCTAGTTTATTTATAACATCACAGAGGTGGAAGAAGTAATTTTTAGCAGAAATGGGTTTAGGAAACAAGTTACAGAGGTAAAGGTAGGGTCCTGGGAGCTTAGAAGTAAAGAAGGCACGCCGAGGGGGATGGGGAGAGGGAGACGGAAGAAAAAGATGTGGGTGTGCTCATGGGAGGAAGAGCGAGCTGGGTCCTCTGACCTAAGGGCTTTAAGGGTGGAAAGTTTAGGGGAGGTCCCAGGGAAGAACTCAATAGAATATTCATCAGCTTTCCAGGTGTGTCCTTCCCAGGTTGTGGTCTCCACTGATTGATTTCCAGTGCCAGGGCAGTGGGTCATTATTCAGTACAGCTAATCCTGAGGTCAGCCTTGGCTGTGACATTGCTTGTCTAGTTTTGCTGCTTTTCTGGACCTGGAGCTGAAATACAACTGAGGCCTAGATGTTATCTCTAGGGAGGAAGGTCTAAACCACATGACCAGTGATATGCTATGGTAGGAAAGGTCACCCTGGAAATGAGGTCCCATGCTACAGTTGTCCTTTGCTAGGCACCCAGGGCTTTCTGTCCTGGTGACCTGCTGTACCTGGCCATTGTCTTTGCTCTGCTCATGTCTGTCTAACTGCCTATCACAGGCTGTCATTGATGTATGGAATTGTTTTGAGTTTAGTCAAACTTATTTCAAATATTTGAATTAATTTTTGTGTCTTCTCATCAGAATTGTCCTTTCTCAACAGTCCATGTATTTCTATATTTATTGGAAAACCATGACCTTGTGTGTTTCTTGTTTTACTAACATCCTGAAGGTACAGATAATACAGGGACGAGTGACTGGGCGTGCTTAACAAGATAATGCACCAGTCTCGGTTTGCCAGTCTATGTGCACTTCTGGTGGTGAGTCTAATTACTGTAGAGTTCTTATAATGGGCTAGATGGCAACATGAATTCAGCAAATTCTTCCAGTTCCCTGGAGAGGCCTTTGGCAGAGCCACAGTAATATAGAAATTGACTCATTTTCCACTCTGAGGGCTGATTGTAATATGTTATGCAAGCAAATGTAAAGTCAGCAATAGTCGGGCAGTTCTGAATCATGCTTTTTATTCTGTTGTTTTTTTAAGATTTTTTATCTCTTCTGCAATCTTGTCACCTACTTTCCTTAGATCTTTCTAGTAGCTGGTAATGTAGTACAGTGGAAAGAACCCATGCCTGGCTCAGGCAACCTGTGTTTCCACCCTGGCTGTGCCCTTCTAACCATTCGACTTTGGATGACCCACTGACACTGTTTTCTGATCTATAAACTGAAGATTAAAATATTCATGTCACAGAGTATTGTGAGGATTAAGTGAATTGCAGCTGGTATAAAATGCTTCATAAAATTGGGGTATGATTCCTGACAAATGCTTTTATTTTCCCAACAAGTAATAATAATAATAATAATAATAAATCAATTACTTGGGTTAACAACATGAAGTTTTGACAAACTGCCTGGGTTTGAATCTAGATCAGCCGTAGGCAAACTATGGCCCGCAGGCCAGATCCGGCCCGTTTGAAATGAATAAAACTATTGAAAAAAAAGACCGTACCCTTTTATGTAATGATGTTTACTTTGAATTTATATTAGTTAACACAAACACTCCATCCATGCTTTTGTTCTGGCCCTCCGGTCCAGTTTAAGAACCCATTGTGGCCCTCGAGTCAAAAAATTTGCCCACCCCTGATCTAGATTCTCATTTACTAGCCGTCTGACTTTTGGTTAGGCATTCTCCTCTCTGTGCCTCAGTGTATTCATCTAAAAAAAATGGTATAATAATAGCACTACCTCAGATAATTGCTGTGAGCATTACACAAGTTAATACTTATAAAGAACTTGCAAATATGTGCGTATAGAAATGCTATACGTGTTCGTTAAACAAAGAAATACGTAACCAGCGAGATAAGTAAAGGGCTTGGCTACCTGCCTTCCCTCAGTTGACCTAGGTGAGTCCAGAATTCTAAAGTGGACATTGAGGCATTGGGGAGCTCTGTCTGCTGTGGTGGTTGCTTCTCATACTATAAGCAGTCTTCCAGGAGGTGCCATCCAGAGCCCTGCCGGACTGGTTGAATCTTTTGAGAAAGTGTAATCCCACTCCCTACACGTGGAAGTCAGCCAAGGGTGTCCTTCTGCTGAGCTCAAAACACAAAAGAACTGATTGCCCCTTCCCCACCTCACCCTCTCCTGGACAATGGATTGCTCCTCCCTCCCCCACCCTGCTAGGTAATCTTCCTTGAGTAATTCTTCAACACAAAGAAGTTCATTATACTCTGTTTCCCTGGACACATTTCTGGCAAGATACAGCCTGTGTATCCACTTGTAGTACTTCCAGAGAGTGGGCAGTGAGACTCAGGTGGGTGTGGAAGCTGCCTTCAGTGAGTCCATGCTGGTTTTCTGGAAAAAGCATCCTGTCGGTCCCTTCCTGGGCCATTCAGTAAACTTTTTGACAACCAAGATTTAGCATCAGTGGTTCCAACCAACCAATATGTGCACAAGTTGATATAGTCAGGTAATACTGTGTAGTATGCACCACTGCAGAATTTAAATTATTCTGTGCATCATTACCAGTCTTACCTTGGTTTAGGCAAATCCTTAATTATAGTTCTTAATTCTACCGAGGTTTAAGGTTTAAATTCTACAGTTGCCTGAATATTTTGCTCATAGAAGAGAAGGATCTTTAAAAACAAATGGCATTTAGGAATCGTTAAGAGAGTGTTTTGGGAAACAAGGGAAGTCTGCCTAACGTAAAGAGGAGAGAGACTGAAAGAATAAGGTGGAAAGGGAGAAATAGATATAGGAAGCCAACAGGAGGACAAACGCAAGGATTTCCTAGGGAAATGAGTCTAGTTTGTTGTTACTGAAGTTTGTTAAATTCCTCAGCTTTTGTCAGAGACTCTTTCAAGTAAAGCAATTTTTGAATCAGAATTTTGTTTGGAGGACTCTGCATACCAATAAAAAAAATATAACAACTGAGCCTGAGATATCTCATTTCTTTTTCTTAAATTGAGATATAACTGACATATAACTATATTAGTTGTAGGTGCAAGAAGTAATTCGCAGAAGAAATGGGATTAGGAAACAAGTAACAGAGGCAAAGGAAGGGCCCTTGGAGCTTAGAGTGAGGAAGGTAAAGGTGATGGATCTGGAGGGATTGGAAGGGGCAAAGGGAAGGGAAAGGAGCTGGGTCCTTTGTCCTAAGGGCTCTAGGGTGGAGATTTTAGAGGAGCTCCCAGGGCGAGATCTCAGTAGAATATTCAGCAGCTTTCTATGTGTGTCCTTTCAGGGTTTGGGTCTCTACTAATTGATTGGTCAGCACCAGGGGGTCATTATCCAATGCAGCTGGTCCTGAGGTCAACCATGGCATTGTTTGTCTGGTTTTGCTGCTTCTCTGGGCCTGGAGCTAAAATACAACTGAGGCCTAGATGTTATCTCTAGGGAGGAGAGGTCATGGAGTTTAAACTGCACGGCCATCAATTTGCTAGGGGAGGAAAGGTCACCCTGAAAACAAGGTCCCACACAACAACTCTCTTTTGCCAGGCACCCAGGGCTTTCTGCCCTGCTGACCTTCTGTACCTGGTGCATTGTCTTTGCTCTGTTCATGTCTGTCTTACTGCCTACCACAATACGTATAAGTGAGATCATATGGTAATTGTCTTTCTCTACTTATTTTACTTAGCATAATGCCCTCAAGGTCCATCCATGTTATCACAAATGGAGTTATTTCCTTTGACTTTTAAGATGCTTCTTGAATGAACAACTTTATTTAAATCAAATATTCCTCAGAGTGGCCATAGAAACTTCAGCCATCCTTGCTAAAGTTATGCCATTTACTGAGCGAGGCATAAGCATTATGAATGTAATGAGAACAAACACTGTAAGGCAGCAGTTCTAACCTGTGGGTGGCGACCCTTTCACAGGGGTGACCTAAGACCATTGGAAAACACATATATAGTTACATATTGTTTTTGTGATTAATCACTATGCTTTAATTATGTTCAATTTGTAACAATGAAAATACATCCCGCATATCAGATATTTACATTATGATTCATAACAGTAGCAAAATTACAGTTATGAAGTAGCAACGAAAATAAGTTTATGATTGGGGGTCACCACAACATGAGGAACTGTATGAAAGGGTCGTGGCATTAGGAAGGTTGAGAACCACTGCTGTAAGGAGAAGGCGTGGACTTAGATGATCTCATGAGAGCTGGCAATAGTCAGGTGAAAGTGATGTGAACACATTGGGTCTTGGTTTCCCAACCTGAGGGTTGGCTGCCTGTGCACACGAACCCCAAAATTTCACCCTAGAAGGTGACAATCAGAAAAAAATGCTCTCTGGATTAAAGGGACAACAACAACAAAAACAAGCAAACAAAACTACTTTAAAGAAACTGTTCAGTATTTTTTGAATGTTACTTCTGAGTTCCAACTCTTTTAAAATATACATATTTTGAACTAAGATGGCGGCATAGGTAAACACCGGGAAATTATCGCCTCACACAACAATTGAAAATTACCGCAAAGGACTGAGCAAACATCATCCAGAACAACAGGAAGGCTGGCTGAGTGTAAATTCCACAACTAGAAGGAAAGAAAAGCACGCTGAGAGCCAGAGGCGCTGCGGAGGTGAAGTGCAGAGGTACGGCGGCGCGCGCGTGCGAGGAAAGGGGGTGGCGCCTGAGGACGCGGCTGTCTTTTTGAATCACAAACTCCCGACGGCTCTGAACTCCGGTTCCGGGAAGTCTCTGGGGACCCAGGACTCATACGGAGAGAGGCTGGTCTGTCCGGCAGCGAGCGAACTTGAGGGCGGCTTTCCCTCAGAGGTGCTTGCAGCCGTTACCGGAACACTGAGACGCGCGACTCCGGGCGGAGAATCGGCCATGGCCGCTTTCTCCGCCCTCTGACTCCCTGAGACCCCGCCCCACCCAGGCTGCCGCAGAGGCTTTTGCATGTGAATGTACCTAACTGCAGCCGAACCAGGCAGACCTGGAACTTCCAAGAGAAGGCCCAAGGCCCCGCAGCGGCTTGCATTGCTTCACAGCTGAGCCTCTTCGTGGCTCCTGCTGTGTGGCCTCAGGCAGAGGCTGAATTAGCACCTCCTTAGATCCAGGAGCCACTGTACCCAGTGGTCAGAGGGGGTCCATCCAGACTGCAACTCCTCAGATCCATAAGGGACGCACTCAGGGAGCAGACTCAGTGAGCACCAAAGCCCCACTGAAGCAAGTCTTGCCCCAGAAGGGTGTCTTCAGCACAGAAGTTCTCCCACTTTAGACACAGCTGATTCTCACAGCCAATTGGCCTGGAGGTCAATTCCTCCCAGTGATTCTACAACAACCAAGGCACCAAGAGTGCACCAAGAGTGTCCACCCCAGGTAACTGGGGAGGCTGAGCTACTGGGCCCTACAGGACACCTGGCGCACAGGGCCACTCTATCAACACAGGGAAGCTGCCAAAATGCGGAGACAAAGAAACAGGTCACAAATGGCAGAAATGGAGGAAAGCAAACGATTGGATATAGAGTTTAAGGCCACGGTTATAAGGTTTTTCAAGAATTTTATGGAAACCGCCGATAAATTTAATGAATCCCTCAATAAGTATAGGGAGACCATGGAGGACATGAAAAAGGACCAACTAGAAATTAAGCATACAATGACTGAAATAAAGAATAATTTACAGAGATCCAGCAGCAGAAAAGAGGATCCCAAGAATCAAGTCAAAGATTTGAAATACAAAGAAACAAAAAATACCCAACCGAAAAAGAAAAAAGAAAAGAGATTCCAAAAATATGAAGATAGTGTAAGGAACCTCTGGGACAACTTCAAGCGTACCAACATCAGAATTATAGGGGTACCAGAAGGAGAGAGAGGGCAAGATATTGAAAACCTTTTTGAAGAAATAATGACAGAAAACTTCCCCTACCTGGTGAAAGAAATGGACTTACAAGTCCAGGAAGCGCAGAGAACCCCAAACAAAAGGAATCCAAGGAGGACCACACCAAGACACATCATAATTAAAATGCCAAGAGCAAAGGATAAAGAGAGAATCTTAAAAGCAGCAAGAGAAAGACAGTCAGTTACCTACAAGGGAGTACCCATACGACTGTCAGCTGATTTCTCAACAGAAACCATGCAGGCCAGAAGAGACTGGCAAGAAATATTCAAAGTGATGAATAGCAAGAACCTGCAACCAAGATTACTTTATCCAGCAAAGCTATCATTCAGAATAGAAGGTCAGATAAAGAGCTTCACGGATAAGAAAAAGCTAAAGGAGTTCATCACCACCAAACCAGCATTATATGAAATGCTGAAAGGTATTCTTTAAGAAGAGGAAGAAGAAAAAGGAACTCTTACCATTTGCCACAGCATGGATGGAACTTGAGAGCGGATAAATACCACAGGATCTCATTCATTTGTGGAATATAATGAACAACATAAGCTGATGAACAAGGACTGATCCAGAGACGGAGAGGCATTGATTGGACTGTCGGGACTTGGAGGGAAGGTAGGGGAGGGTGGGGGTAAGGGGGAAAGATCAACCAAAGGACTTATATGCAAGCATATAGGCCTAACCAATGGACATGGACAACGGGGGGGTGAGGGCATGAGCGGGTGTGGGGGGGGTGGGGGGTAGAGGGTAACGTGGGGACAAGGACACATATGTAATATCTTAATCAATAAAAAATATATTAAAAAAAATAAAATAAAATATACATATTTTTATGAATTTCAGAGAGGAAGGGAGAGGGAGAGATATAAACATCAATGATGAAAAATGATCAGCTGCCTTCTGCATACACCCTACTGGAGATTGAGCCCCCAACCAGGCATGTGCCCTGACCAGGAATTGAACCATGACCTTCCGGTTTATAGGTCGATGCTCAATTACTGAACCAGGCCAGCTGGGCAGGAAATGATCATTTTTATTGGTGACTCATAGCAAAGTTTGTTCGAATGGACTCAAGTCCAGTGAGAACCACCTAAAGTCACCTATCTGTGGGGCTGGATTAAATGCTTATAGGGACTTCTGCCTGTCTTCTACCTATGAGCTTTCTTCTTATAATAAATGACACTGTTAGGTAGTACAACACAAACTGGAAGCACAGAAGAGAGCAAAAAGGAATGTTTTGATTTCACCAAGGGTGCCAAACAAATGGAAACCAATCATGAAACCTGGGTACCAAACTGAGAATAGTAAGGAACTCAACTCATAGAGGGTGGACTTCAGATCTAGTCCCAGATTCTCATACCAGCATGGACTCATCAAGCTGCCAGCACCAAGACATAAGGAACCTCTATTTGTACTGCTCCTAGTCAAATGCCTGGGTCTGCGACAACAGGCAATACATACTTATCTCTATGGAACTTCTAGTAAAACTGTGGAAATAAGTGAAAACTACTAGAATGAGAACAGAGGCTATTTATTCAGAGATTGCTATAGAAAGGGAGTCACCTCCATCATTTGCATTTGGCAGAGTAAATGACAAGCTGAGGAGGGGGAAAACATTTTGATGGGGAAAAAGAGAATCCTTCAGGTATAGTCTGATTGGAGGTTGTTGGCACAGGAAAGAATTGGGATTTCATAGGATTGATTTGGGAACATACTGGCTTTCTCTGGTTCGTCCTGAGTTAGAAGTGGGGTCACACATAGAGAAGCTTGTACTCATTGACCAAGTTGTGACTGTTCTGGACCTATGACCGTAGAGGTTGTGGTTTGGTTTCCTGGACTGGTTGCTGCAGAGGCTGTGGGTCAGAGTTCTGTTGTAATATATCGTCTGTTTGTATATTTAGTCTCTTAGTAGTTTTCATATTAAACTTTCTTTTGGTCATGCAGACATATAATACAGACCTATCAAGCTCAACATGTTCAAAATTAAATTCCTTATTTTAATTAAATTTACCAATCTCTATGCATATGATAAAACTATAAACCCAGGAGTCGGTCTTTTCTCTTCCATGTGTTTTATTAGACATATCTAAATCATCACCAATTTATATCAATTTCACAACTTTAGCATCTCCCCAATTTGTACCCTTACTTCCATTCCAATGTTCACTGCTTTGCCCCTGAGAGTCATAATCTTTTACTACAGTCTTAGTTTTCATTCTCTCACAGTACCTTCTCATTTTTCTGACTGAATAACCTTTTTGAACATACAAATTCTTCTATGATTATAGGTCAAAGTCTAAAATTCGTAACATAGCTTATCAGTTCATTCATAACTCAGTCCTTCACCCATTCCCCAGCTTCATCTTTCCCCATTTTCACTCCTACATCTATGTTTCATCATGACCAGCAAATTTAGTTGCCCACTTAACTCATGATATCTCTGTCTTCTATGCTCTGGCATATTGTGAAAACTAACTTGAACTCTCCTCTCACTCCAACTCATATTCCTCACACTCAGATTTTGCCTGGGCGAGTTATACTTCATCTTGAAGACTGAGCTGAGCTATCACCTCCTTTATTAAACCATCCACAATTTCTCCCAGATGAATGAGATTGCTCTTTTATATGCGACCATAGCAAAATGAACATTCATCTACCACAGTACTTATCATACTTTGTTTATTTGATTATGTTGCACTTAGAAAATGAACACCTGCACAACAGAGATTATTTTTAAGTCTCTATCTTTAATTATAATGTCTGTCACATAGGAGGTGCTCACTAGTTTTTGGTGGAAGCATACATGAAGTAGTAAGGTTATAATTAGTTGCTGGATAACCTTTGTGCAAATAAGTGCAACTTTGGTTTCCATCCCTTTTTCATAGATACCTTTCTTCAGAGGACAGCTTTCTCTAAAATGGTGGGATAAGCAGGATGTTCTGTTTTATTGTCTCTCCGGCATTTCCATCCAGTGCCCCTCAGAAACTCGTGGTTCCTCCTCACTCTTCCCAACAACACTGTGTGCTGAAAACTGCTAGTCAACAATTATCGTACCAGGCAATAGACCTCTTAACTTACAGATCTTTCTTCTTCACAGGAGAACGGGAAAAGGAGTCAAGTGCCGTGGGCCTTATTTCTCCTCTATCCATCTTGCCTCTTTATAGTAGAATAACAATTTAGGGATGAATAGCTAAGGATCTTAACAACATGGATTTTCCCAAAGGTCCCAGTGGGAAAGCTTCCAAGGATAACAGAAGCATGTGGAAAGCCTTACCGTCTGCCCCTCCTCTAGTTCTCACTTCTCCCCAGAGCCCCCTTTCTAGAGAACTCTTGGTGAATCTCTAACTATACTTTCGCACATGGTAGGATCTTGGTCCCTCATTCCAGTGCTTCACCAGCATTGTATTATTATTTTCATTAAAATATTCTTATTGATTTCAGAGAGGAAGAGAGAGATAGAAACATCAGTGATGAGAGAGAATCATTGATTGGCTGCCTCCTGCATGCCCCCTATTGGGGATCGAGCCTGCAACCCCAGCATGCTCCTTTGACTGGAATCGAACCTGGGATCCTTTAGCCCGCAGGCTGACACTCTGTCCACTGAGCCGAACTAGCTAGGGCAGCATTGTATTATTTTTAAATATGGAGCAGAGGAGGATGGACACTGCAGGTAATTTCCTTTAGGTGTTTTTGTTTGTTTGTTTTAGCACAATGGTGTTTTACCCTCAGAACACATCACAGCAGCACATTTGTTTAAAAAAAAACACAGCTTGACATTTTATTTACTTAGTATTTACCTTTCGTGATCACACTTCTTCGGAATGGCCACAGTTAGGCCACAGTGAATCATAGGCAATACTATATTTGCATTTCGTTCTTCTGACTCCTGATGTCTTTGACTTTCTCTCCAGAAAGTCTCTTAAAAAGGAACTGCACATTGTGTCAGCCTGCCCCTGCATTTTTTATATATGTGTTCACTCTCTTAAGATGCAATTAAAGGCTGATTCATACAATAGAAACAAACACATAACCCCCCTCCCCCAACAAAAATGCATTCTAGAGATTGCTCATCCTTTTCAGTATTCCCACAGGTATGAGAGTAGCATATCTATTTGCTTACCAATGGGGCCTATGACATGGTAGATCTGAGCAGGCATAGCACATTTCCCAAGGAAAGTTCTCACCTTTTTTTTTTTTTTTTTTTAAAGAAAAACACAAACAAACAGAGAAGTTAATGTCTAACCCCATGTCAGCAATGGGAACATTTCCATAAGTAGCAAATCATCACCATGGTGCACAACAGCCTTTGGTTCCCTCTCTACAAAGAAACTATATTGCTCTTTAATGGAAGTTTCTGTTACCCCCCAAAATACCTTTTAATGTTCAGGTAAGGAGTACATTTCTTATTAGAGTAGGATAAAATTACTTAGTTCTCCTCTATGGGGATGTGGTCAGATAAGGAATGAGTCATGCTGGTGGTGATAATTCATCTTGCTCCATCTGTATAATATTCATGTTCAGAAGCTACATAACACGGAATTACAATGATTTAATAACCTCTAGTTGTTTTCTGGGAAGAACATGGTATGGTGGGGCATATTTTTAACAGTTAAATTTTGTTTTAAGTACACTTAGTGTATTCTTTCTCCTTCTATTTTCATTTCACCATCTCAGCAACTGGACTTGTGTATCATTTTCTCAAAAGAGGAAGGCACAGGGCTGAATGTAGTCATTGGATAGAATCCCTGGCTTTTTCCTCTCTGTAAATTATTCTTATTCAGAACTAAATTTGCAGGACAGAAAAAAACACACAAAAACCCCCAAAACTTCTGACGTTGGGAACAAACTCTTAGACAAGAGAGAAATGGTGGCAAATCTAGGAATAATAAGTCTTTGTTTCTTCTTCCTTTGGGAGCTCTTAGAACAGTTCATGAAAACATTTGCAGAAATTACATGACAAGAGAAGATACCCACCTTTCCTTTGACTGTCTATCTCTCTGGGGGAAACCAAGAAAACTTATGTGCAGTTTCCTTTAGCTCAGTGGGAAGGGGGCTCAGATGCTAAATTACTTTTATTTAAAGAAGCTGTGATAGAGTCGTGGTATTCTGGGCATATAAAGTTAGGGGACTAATTGTAAATTAATTTACCATTTACTAATTTATTGACCTCTTAACTCCTTCAAACGTCATGTAAAATAGGGAAAATACACTAACCTTGAAGGATTATTTTAAGAACTCAAGTAAGTTTGTTAATGTTTGTCAAGGAATAGCAGGGTATCATTAAATGGCAATCTACTATTACATTATTACTTCTCATACTAAAGTAATGATTATGTTTATATAATAGACTAGTGGCCCGGTGCATGAAATTCATGCACGGGGAAGGGTGTGTTCCTCAGCCTGGCCTGCACCCTCTCCAATTTGGGACCCCTCGAAGAATGTCCTACTGACAGTTTACAGGGATTGGGCCTAAACCAGCAGTCAGACATCCCTCTCGCAATCCGGGACTGCTGGCTCCTAACCACTCACCTGCCTGCCTGCCTGCCTGATTGCCTCTAACCACTCTGCCTGCTGGCCTGCTTGCCCCCAACTGCCCCCCTGCTGCTGGCCTGCTTACCCCCAAATGCCCCCCACCAGCCTGATCACCCCAAACTGTCCCCTCTGCTGGCCTGCTCGCCCCTACCTTCCCTCCCCATTGCCCTGCTCATCCCCAACTGTGCCCCCCCCCCCCCCGCTGTCCTGATCACCTCCAACTGACCCCCACTGATGGCCTGCTTTCCCCCAACTGGCCCCCACTGCTGGTTTGCTTACCCCCAATGGCCCCGCCCCCCACCAGCCTGATCACCCACAACTGCCCTCCCCTCTTGGCCTCTAACCGCCTTTACCTCGGCCCTGCCACCATGGCTTTGTCCAGAAGAACATCTGGAAGGTCTCCTGGAAGGTCTCCCAGTCTAATTAGCATATTACTCTTTTATTAGTATAGATATATTTGTCTGTAAATATGATTATGATTGCAGATATGAGTAGGACCAGGTAAAATTTTATAGAATGGGCCTTTTATTACAGATGGTTTGCCATGTATGCATTTTTTCTAAAGAAATAAAAATTACTTTAAAAAATATTTCAGGAAGACTTTGAGAAATTTACAGTATCTGCTTTTCTTCCAAGAAAGTTGTCACTTTTATGCCAGAGTGAGAATTATTTGTATGCTTTATATGTCAGCATTGGGCCACTGCGACTGGGGCCACTTGGCTTGACTTGAGAGTAATTATCTTGCTCACTGGCTAGGAGGGAGGGTGTGTGGCAGAGGAGATAAATACTCGGTTCTGGATTATTCATAGATTGCTGACTTTCTGGATTGATTGTGCAAGCCCCTCCTTTTATTGATGTCCACCTTCTATTGACAGACATCTACCCTGGGAGAGAAATGAGATGAAACTCTCTTTCTTTTCATTGTAAAAAGCATTTGAATTCCTAAGGTGTGATACGGCCACCCAGCCATCCAGAGTCAAGGTACACATTTTCATGGAGGATGTTCCCACTCTTGAATAAATTAAAACAATTTTTTTCTTTTAATTTAAAGTTTCTTCTATAACTGTTTTCTTGTTACTTAAAAGCTAGTTTTTTTGAAACTACTTCCAAAGCTTTTCAAGCTGTATATGTCCTTGGAGTGAATTTATAAATAAGAATTGAGCCCGGCCGGTGTGACTCAGTGGTTTAGCATTGACCTATGAACCAGGAAATCAGTTTGATTCCAGGTCAGGCCACATGCCCAGGTTGTGGGCTTGATCCCCAGTATGGGGTGTGTAGGAGGCAGCGGATCAATGATTCTCTCTCATCATTGATGTTTCTATCTCTCTCCCTCTCCCTTCCTCCCTGAATCAGTAAGAATATATTTTAAAGAGAGAGAGAGAAAGAGAGAGAGAGAGAGAAGAGTATATATGTTTGTAAATAAGAAAACATTTATTTGCTGCTCTTAGAAAGTCTTATTTTCTTTCATTAAAACTTGTGCAGTATAGGGAACTCCATAGATTCTCTTAATTTGAAGAAAGTTAGAGGGAAAGGTACTAATTCAGAGTTCCTTGGGAAAATGTGTCACTTATATATTTTTTATGTTTATTTTTTTAAATCAAAAACTGAAATATTTCCTATTCAGAAAATATATTTGGATCTAAATATCTTCTATAATTTTAACCCTAAAATATCAATTTAAATATTTTAAAAATGGTTGGGATGTTTTTTTTTTTTTTTTTTAAAAATAAGTTAGATTACTGGAGTTCTACATGTTACTGGATCACTTGGGGTAATTTTCTGATTGGAAAATTAAGAATTATAGTCAGAGGGGAGGACATGAGAATTTTTAAAGAACATATTCAATTTACTTTAGAAGCTGCATCTCTCTTATCATGTGACTTGTTTTGTATGTTTGTTAAACTATATTATCACATAAGCATTGCTGCTATTGGGACAAACAGTGACAGTTGATTCGGGTCATTTGAATGTCCACTCTCTGTTTTAATTTGTATGTTCGTTTTGACTCTGTCATATGCTCAATCTTCAGTGGAAGTCATGAGAACCTATTATTTTTGCCTGCTCCCTCCTTTACGTTGGAAATATTCTTTTTTACTCAGAGGGACCTTAACTTTGATGTAAGGGATTGTTTCCGTTGCCAACTTCTTTCTTCCTTGCCAAGTAAGACAGTTGTTTTGAACTCTTCAGTGATGCCTTCCCCAGGATATTTGCAGACGTGGTTGGGAAAAGTCATTTCATCCCTGACCTTTGCATGTCAGGTGCTGGGGTGCTGGGGTGCTGCCTCGCCTGCACCCCAGCTCTCCGATTGTGATGCAGCTCTCTCTCCCTCTGATTGCCATGGTGACCACCTGGCCTGCGCCCCAGCTCTCTCTCCCTCGGATCGCCATGGCGGCTGCGGGCCACAGGCCAGGCTCTCTCGCCCTCCGATCACCATGGTGACCGCGGGGCCACAGGCCAGGCGGCACCCCCGGACACCCGGGGGTGCCGCCTCGCCTGTGGCTGGCTTTCCGATAGCGATCACCAGCTGGGGGTCAGGCAAAGGCGGCCCCGATTCTCAGATCCAGGGCCTGGGGGAAGGGCAAAGGCGGCCCAAGGCTCTTGCCTGCTGCCTGGGTTTCCGATCACTGTTCTTCCATCCGTCCCTTTCACCTCCCATCATTGTGCCTATGTATGCAAATTAACCACCATCTTTGTTGGTGGTTAACCGCCATCTTTCTTGGCAGTTAATTTGCATATCATCCTGATTAGCCAATGGGAAGCGTAGTGAAGGTACGGTCAATTACCCTTTTTGTCTTTTATTAGATAGGATTGAATGAAGACTTGTTTGATCTGATATGAACCTGTCATTGCTATGCTATCACCATGCCTGAATACACATTTACATTCTCTTCAAAATTTTAAAGCTATAAATACAGTTTTATTGAGCAAAGAGCTCGTTATTGGAATTGTCTCAAATTTCTAAAATTAACCCAATGTTTAAGCCAAGAAAACAGGTAATATAGCCACTTCTTTAAATTGCACATATTTATTCATACTAAATTCTAATTTATTGCATGTACATGTCAAATAAATTTATGAAAAATTCATTAAAAACTGTAAAAATGTCAACATAGAATTTAATTATTGGACTTTATACTTTATACTCATATGTTATATGAGCTAGACAAATTAAAAGCATCTTTAGGAAATATGCTATTTCTAGAATAAAATCATATGTCCTTATTCTCTCAACAGTTTGTTGTTCAATAAATGCTAATTGCTGATGATACAATAACATTTTGTGAATTTAATTTTCTCAGTTTCTTTTCTCTGGGAAGGTACATGAACAGTATGCTTTAAATTATTCTGTCTTCGTTTCAACTCATTCAACTTTATGTAAAGCTACTTTTGCCTTTAGAGTGATTCTCTAACCACTTAGTCCCTAGTTCCCTAAATCAGAGCTTGCTACCCAGTGATAATACAGTGCACCTAAAATGGGTTATCAGTGTGCTTGGGGAGGACTCCTTCAACCTTCAACTTGATGAGTGGAATTTCAGGGTTGCAAGAGCTCCTTGGTCCCTCTAGCTAAAGCAGTTGCTTTCATCTACCTCAGTGTTCTATACATATATTATTTTCTCTAGAATTAATAAAAAGACAAACATTTAACAGTGAAAAGCATCTCTTTCTGAGTGTGAAAAAATTAATAAGAACAAAATAAAAATAAAGCTAATATAATTTCAAGATGTTACACTAAATTTAAAAGCTAACTATCGTATTGCCTCAGTATTTATTAATTTATTTTTATGGTAATATATTCCTAATATAAGAATACTTTCTATTCACTTAAATCTTTTCTTAGAATTAAATACAAAGTGAAGCAAAAGTAGGTTTACAGTTGTTCATATGAAAAATAATGCAATAATTAATAAATACTAAAACAGGAATAAACTGTGTTTCATGTACTCACAACTGTAAACCTACTTTTGCCCCACCCTGATTTTCAGAAACGTTGCATGGAATATCATAAAACATTCTCATAATGACATTTAATATATTGATTCGTATCATATCTTACTTTTCTGTTTCTACATAAATATAGCTTTGAATAGTAATTCCTTATCAACTATTATTGCCCATATGACATTTTTGATTAATTTCTTCTATTAAGCAGTGATAATTAATGAGTATTTATGCAATAAAAGATCATTGCATTTTTTTGTTTTTCTGTCATTTTATTTCTTGATTTGTTGAACCAAAATTAGAAACTACACTACAATTGGAAGTGGTTCTCGTTTTAAGAGCTTTATAACTTAAAATTATATT
Source organism: Myotis myotis (assembly GCF_014108235.1). NCBI lineage: Eukaryota > Metazoa > Chordata > Mammalia > Chiroptera > Vespertilionidae > Myotis > Myotis myotis. Next base: position 43,283,391 of record NW_023416335.1, read on the forward strand.
TTCAAATCATTCAACATAATATATAAATTCAAAATTATTCTTTTGTATATTTTACCTATTTTCAATGTATAAGTAAACATCATACCTTATACATTATATCGATATGTAAGTGGAAAGAATGAAAATAAATAAACTAAGCATTAAAAATAAGAATTAGGAGAAAAATTTAAAAAGTAAGGGAAATAGAAAAAATAAAAGTAAAAAGATATGTTAAATGATGAATAATTCTAAGAACTGATTCTTCCTAAATACATAAAATATCAAGTAAAATAATATTTGTGGATGAATCTAATCAACTTTGAAAGTTCAGAAAATATGTAGAAGAATAAATATAACAAATAAATAAATTAAAATATTTTTTTAGTCCAGTCTGAATATTGTTTTTAAAAACATTTATTTTCTTAGGATCACTAAGAAGTATTTTAAAAATAAATTTTAAATGAATGGAATAGTCTAACTTAATTCTAGAAAAATATAACTAAATCAAAGTCTAGAAAAAGATGGTCAAAGTATCCTAAATTATAATCTCTAAACAATTTCTATATTCTCTCTGGTTTAAAAAGTTCATTACAAACACTAACTGCCTTAAGAAAGGATAAAAAGACAAGAGGATTACACAAAATAAAAGACAATCAAAATATCAGAAATGTTAGGAAATTAAATTGCTCATTTCTGCACTAGAGAATTTGAGACCCTGAAATATATTTCTTTATAGAGCAAAAAGAGAGAAAGCTCATTATTTCCAAAAATAATATTGATAATTGTTTTGACAATGATATGATACACATAATAATCTCCATAAAGTTAGTGTATATTTTGACTTCTGCTACTGGTCATGATGGAGTAACAAGGAATAGATTTATCCTTCCATTGGAGAGGGGATCCAAAGCCAATTCTACCCACCTTGTTGAATTGAGGGGACAGAGTTTGGATTTTAGAGAGGATGAGGTAACCAGAATCTTAGGAACAGATTTTTCAGAGATGATGCAGCTCTTGATATTTAAGGAAAAATTACTCCAAAGTTATACAAATTCTTCCAGGGACTTGAAAAGAATCAAACACTCCTAGCTCGTTTGATAAGGTCACTATAACTTAGAGAACAAAATCTTACAGGAACATTACTGACTCATGCCTATTACAATCATTTGACTCATGAACACTGATGCAATAATTCTAACTAAAATATTAACAAACTGAAAGCAGTAACATATGATTCCATATCATGAGAAAAGTTGGCTTTATTTTTGGGAATAAAAAGTTTGTTCAGTCCTGGCCTGTTTGACTCAGTGGTTAGAGTGTTGGCCCTTGGACTAAAGGGGTCTGTGTTTGATTCCTGGTCAAGGGCATGTCCCTGGGTTGCAGGCCAGATACTGGTCCAGGTTGGGGCATGTGCAAAGAGGCAACTAATCGATGTGTCTCTCTCACATCAATGTTTCTCTCTCTGCCCGCCCCCCCCCGCCACTCTCTCTAAAAATCAATGGAAAAGATATCCTGGGGTGAGGATTAACCAAAAAAAAACCAAAAACAAAAACAAAAAAAACACAAACAAACAAACAAACAAACAAAACACACACAAAGCAAAAAACAAAACAAAAAGTTTGTTCAATACTGGACATTTGGTACACTATAGCCTATTAACAAAATTTGGGAGAAAAACATAATAGCTGCTGAAATAGGTGCAGGAAAGCTTTTGATAAAATTAAAATTTATTTATGAAAATTTTTTATGACATTAAGATAGAAGACTTTATTAATATATTAAAGGGTATCCAAACAAATAAATCCAAATCCCTAAAACCAACACCATACTTAATTATAATGTTGTTAGCTTTTCCTTTGTGAGTGAAACAAGGCAAAAATGTTTCCTAGTATCACTTCTCTTCAATATTGTACTAGAAGATTAGGAAAATACTGTTAAGTAGAAGAGAAAGTGCTCTAAAAATGAATAACTTTGACTGAATTAAAGGTAAAACTTCCATTCCTTAAAATAATCTTTTAAGAAAGTCCTTCAAGGGGAAATAAGAAGCTTCACAGACAAAAAAAGGCTAAGGGAGTTTATCACCACCAAGCCAGCAATGCAAGGAATGCTAAAGGGACTGGTATAAAAAGAAGAAATGAAAAGCTCAGAAAGAAAACAGCCACACACAAAAAGAAATGGCTACAAACAAGTACCTTTCAATAATAACTTTAAACGTAAACGGACTAAATGCTCCAACCAAAAGACATCGAGTGGCTGAATGGATAAAAAAACATGACCCATACATCTGCTGTGTACAAGAAACCCACCTCATTAGAGGGGACTCACACAGACTGAAAGTGAAAGGATGGAAAATATCTTACAGGCAAATGGAAAGGAAAAGAAAGCTGGGGTAGCAATACTTATATCGGACAAAATAGACCTCAAAGTGAAGGCCATAACAAGAGATAAGGAAGGCCACTTCATAATACTAAAGGGATCAATACAACAAGAAGATATAACCCTAGTAAACATATATGCACCCAATGCAGGAGCACCCAAATTCATAAAAAAACTCCTAGAAGATAATCAAAGGAGAGATCGACAACAATACAATCATAGTAGGGGACTTTAATACACCACTGACAGCACTGGATAAGTCCTCTAGACAAACAATCAGCAAAGATACAGCAATCCTAAATGACTCACTAGATCAGATGGACTTAATAGACATCTTCAGAACACTTCACCTTAATGCCACGGAATATACATTCTACTCAAATGCTCATAAGACATATTCAAAAATAGACCATATATTGGGTCACAAGCAATGTATCTCCAAATTCAATAAGATTGAAATCATAAAAAGCATCTTCGCAGACCACGATGGTATAATATTAGAAATAAACTACAATAAAAACAACCCAAAATACTCAAACACCTGGAAGCTGAATAGCATGCTATTAAATATTGACTGGGTTACCAATGAAATCAAAGAAGAAATTCAAAACATCCTGGAAACTAATGACAATGAAAACACAACAATCCAAAACCTATGGGACACAATGAAAGCAGTCCTGAGAGGGAAGTTTATAGCTCTACAGGCCTATCTCAAAAAACAAGAAAAAATGGTAGTAAATCATCTAACTCTACAACTCAAAGAATTAGAAGAGAGCAACAAGAAAACCCCAGAGTGAGCAGAAGGAAGGAGATAATAAAGATTAGAGCAGAAATAAATGACATAGAGACCAAAAAACAATACAGAAAATCAATGAAACCAGGAGCTGGTTCTTTGAAAGGATAAACAAGATTGACAAACCTCTAGCCAGGCTCACCAAGAAGCAAAGAGAGAGGACCCAAATAAACAAAATCAGAAAAGATAGAGGCGAAATAACAACAGACCCCACAGAAATACAAATGATTGTTAAAAAATACTATGGACAGCTCTACTCCAACAAACTAGACAACATGGAGGAAATGGACAAATTCCTAGAAAAATACAACATTCCAAAACTCAATCAGGAAGAATCTAAAAATCTCAACAGGCAATAACTATGGAAGAAATTGAAGCAGTCATCAAAAAGCTTCCATCAAACAAAAGCCCAGGACCAGACGGCTTCACAGGGGAGTTTTACCAAACATTCAAGGAAGAACTAAAACCTATCCTCCTCAGACTACTACAAAAAATTCAAGAGGAAGGAACACTTCCAAGCTCATTCTATGAAGCCAGCATCACCCTAATACCAAAACCAGGTAAAGACAACACAATGAAAGAGAATTACAGGCCAATATCCCTCATGAACATAGATGCCAAAATCCTCAACAAAATCTTAGCAAATCGGATCCAGCAGTACATCAGAAAGATCATACACCATGACCAAGTAGGATTTATCCCAGGAATGCAAGGATGGTCCAATATCCGAAAATCAATAAACGTGATACATCACATAAACAAATTGAAAGAAAAAAACCACATGGTCATATCAATTGATGCAGAAAAAGCATTTGACAAAATTCAACACCCATTTTTGATAAAAACTCTCAGCAAGGTGGGAGTAGAAGGATCATACCTCAACATAATAAAGGCCATATATGACAGGCCCACAGCCAACATCATACTCAATGGACAAAAACTAACACCATTTCCCCTAAGAACAGGAACAAGACAGGGATGCCCCCTCTCACCACTCCTGTTCAATATAGTACTGGAAGTGTTAGCCATTGCAATTAGGCAAGAAGAAGAAATAAAAGGCATCCAAATTGGAAAAGAGGAAGTAAAACTGTCCTTATTTGCAGATGACATGATATTATACATACAAAACCCTAGAGACTCCATCAAAAAGCTACTAGACTTAATACATGAATTTGGCAATGTAGCAGGATACAAAATTAACCCCAAGAAATCTGAGGCATTTCTATACACCAATAGTGAACTTTCAGAAAGAGAGATTATAAAAACAACCCCGTTTACCATCGCACCAAAAAATTTAAGCTACCTAGGAATAAACTTAACTAAAGAGGTAAAAGACCTCTACTCAGAAAACTACAGGATGTTGAAAAAAGATATAGAGGAAGACATAAACAGATGGAAGAACATACCGTGTTCATGGATTGGTAGAATCAACATCATTAAAATGTCCATACTACCCAAAGCAATCTATAAATTCAACGCACTTCCCATTAAAATACCAATCGCATACTTCAGAGATCTAGAACGAACTCTCCAAAAATTCATCTGGAATAAAAAAAGACCCCGAATAGCTTCAGCAATCCTTAAAAAGAACAAAGTAGGTGGGATCTCAATACCAGATATCAAGATGTATTACAAAGCCACTGTTCTCAAAACTGCCTGGTACTGGCACAAGAATAGGCATATAGATCAATGGAATAGAATAGAGAGCCCAGAAATCGGCCCAAACCAATATGCTCAATTAATATTTGACAAAGGAGGTAAGAACATACAATGGAGCCAGGATAGTCTCTTCAATAAATGGTGTTGGGAAAATTGGACAGATACATGCAAGAAAATGAAACTAGACCACCAACTTACACCATACACAAAAATAAACTCAAAATGGATAAAGGACTTAAATGTACGACAGGAAACCATAAAAATTCTAGAAGAATCCAAAGGCAACAAAATCTCAGACATATGTCGAAGCAATTTCTTCACTGATACAGCTCCTAGGGCACTTGAAACTAAAGAGAAAATGAACAAATGGGACTACATCAAAATAAAAAGCTTCTGCACAGCAAAAGAAACCATCAACAAAACAACGAGAAAACCCACTGTGTGGGAAAACATATTTGCCAATGTCATATCTGATAAGGGCCTAATCTCCAAAATTTATAGGGAACTCATACAACTTAACAAAAGGAAGATAAACAATCCAATCAAAAAATGGGCAAAGGACCTAAATAGACACCTTCCAAAAGAGGACATTCAGAAAGCCAAGAGACATATGAAAACATGCTCAAAGTCACTAATCATCCGAGAGATGCAAATCAAAACAATGAGGTACCATCTCACACCTGTCAGACTGGCTATCATCAACAAATCAACAAACGACAAGTGCTGGAAAGGATGTGGAGAAAAAGGAACACTTGTGCACTGCTGGTGGGAATGCAGACTGGTGCAGCCACTATGGAAGACAGTATGGAGTTTCCTCAAAAAACTGAAAATGGAACTCCCATTTGACCCAGTGATCCCACTTCTAGGAATATATCCCAAGAAACCAGAAACACCAATCAGAAAGGATATATGCACCCCTATGTTCATAGCAGCACAATTCATCATAGCTAAGATCTGGAAACAGCCTAAGTGCCCATCAGTAGATGAATGGATTAGAAAACTGTGGTACATCTACATGATGGAATACTATGCTGCTCTAAAAAGGAAGGAACTCTTACCATTTGCAACGTCATGGATGGAACTGGAGAGCATTATGCTAAGTGAAATAAGCCAGTCAATGAAGGAAAAATACCACATGATCTCACTCATTCATGGATAATAGAGACCATTATAAACTTTTGAACAATAATAGATACAGAGGCAGAGCTGCCTCAAACAGATTGTCAAACTGCAGCGGGAAGGCCGGGGAGGGTTGGGGGGCAGGAGGTAGGGGGGTAAGAGATCAACTAAAGGACTTGTATGCATGCATATAAGCATAACCAATGGACATAAGACACTGAGGGATAGGGGAGGCTAGGGGACTCTCTAGGGCGGGGGCATAAAATGGACACATATGTAATACCCTTTGTAATATTTTAAGCAATAAAAAAAAAAAAAGTCCTTCAAGCCAAATAATAGAAGATTTTACAGTCCATATAAATGGCCTAGAATTCATATGTAATCTACACTAATAAAAGAAAAACATGCAAATTAACCATCACTCTGTCACTCTGCCACTCTGCTAAACCCACCAGCCAATCAGAGTGACTATGCAAATTAACCCAACAAAGATGGCGGTTAATTGGCATACACAGGCACGGAGCGAAGACTGAACATGACTGAAGATGGCAGCAGCCATGGAGCTGGAGCACGCAGGAGGCTTGGGTTGCTCCCGGCGACGGAGGAAGCCAAGCTTCACGCTGGCCTGGAGTCCACTCAAGGAGGTGCTGGGGGCCTGAGCTCCACTCAAGAAGCTGGAAAAAATAAAAAGGAGGGGCTGGGAGCAGCCGAAGCAGGGAAGCCAAGCCTCACTGCTGCGGCCAGACCAAAGGCCTGGGTCCTGGGTGCGGAGGAAAACCGGTGCCAGCAGCCTGGGGAAGGATGGCCTATTGCGCGAATCTTCGTGCAACGGGCAACTAGTTTATAAAAAGAAAAAATGTGTAATTAGTAAAAAAATGGGCAACAATTTAGAATAGGCAATTTATAAAAGAGAATATCCACATATGCATTAATTATACAACAGAATACATAGTATTGCTTTTATTGGGAAATGTAAAGTTAAACCACAGTGAAATTCTATTAGACACCACCAGAATGGCTAAAGTTTTAAAAGCCTGAAAATGCCAAGTGTTAGCAAAGATATAGAACAATAGGAACTTTCATACAGCTGTGGTGGGAGTGTAAAAATTGGTGGAGCTACTTTGAAAACCAGTAGGACTTATTAAGTTGAAGATGTACATACCTTATTACCCATAAATTCCACATATAGGAAGTTTTCCCACAGAAGTGTATGTACATTTGCCTTAAAAGACACATGCATGAGTTTTCACAATAACATCTACACTAATAAAAGAGAAACATGCAAATTGGTGTCACTCTGCTACATCCACCAGCCAATCAGGATGAGTATGCAAATTAACACAGCAAAGATGGCATTTAATTTGCATATGCAAGCATGGAGTGAAGACTGAAGGCTCCGCCCGAGTGAAGTCTGAAGACAAGTGAAGACTGAAGACGACTGAAGACTGAAGAGGCTTGGCTTCTCCGCTGTGGCTGGAGCGAAGGCCTGGGTCCCGGGTGCTGGAGGAAAACCGGTGCCGGCAGCCAGGGGAAGGAAGGCCTAGTGCACAAATCTCTTCATGCAACGGGTCTAGTTATTTATAAAATTCGTGCACGGGTAGGGTCCCTAGCAGCTGCAGGCTGGGGGTGCCTCCCTTTTCTCAGCCACCTGCCGCTGCCGGCCCCACCCCCTGGTTGATCTCCTGGTTGAACTCCTGGTCCAACTCCCAATTGAGGTAAAAATTTGCATATTAGACTTTTGTTATATAGGATAGCCCCAATCTGGAATTAATATAAATATCTGTCATGGAGTAGGCAAATGAATTGTGGTTTATAATTACAATGAAAGACTATTCAGGAAAGCAAATGAACTTAAACAATAGATAAAAACATGGGATAAAATAGGTGTATAATATAAATGCATTTTGAAAAAACATTTTTTATTTTAAGTCTTTATTTTTGAAATTATTACAAATGTCCCCCCCACCCCATTGACCTCTTCTTCTAGCCCACCCCCACCCCCCACCTCAGGCCTTCACCACCATATTGTCTGTGTCTGTGGGTTATGCATATGTGCATACAAGATCTTTGGTTGATCTCTTCCCACCCACCCAACCTCCCCTGCTTTCCCTCTGAGGTTCAACAGTCTGTTTCATGCTTCTATTTCATGGATCTATTTTGTTCATCATTTTATTTTGTTACTTAGATTCCACATATGAGTGAGATCATATGATACTTATCTTTATCCGATTGGCTTATTTTGTTTAGCATAGTACTCTTCAGGTCCACCCATGTTGTTGCAAATGGTAAGCGTTCTTTCTTTTTTACAGCTGAATAGTATTCCGTTGTATAAATGTACCACAGCTTTTTTATCCACTCATCTGCTGATGGGCACTTAGGCTGTTTCCAAATCTTACCTATTGTAAATTGTGCTGCTATGAACATAGGGGTGCATGTATTCTTTCTGATTGGTGTTTCTAATTTCTTAGGATATATTCTTAGAAGTGGGATCACTGGGTTAACTGGGAGTTTCATTTTTAATTTCTTGAGGAAACTCCCTACTGTTTTCCACAGAGGCTGTACCAGTCTGCATTCCCACCAGCGTTTTTTAAAGAATTCAGATACAAAAAACAGCAACATAATATCTAGTTTTACTTATATAAAGTTCAAAAATAAGTTAAATAAACTATTGTGATTGTGGATGCCTCCTTACAAGCATATAGAAAAGTCAGAAAAGGATGTTCTATTTGTTTATCTCCTTACACAGGGGTTTACTTTACAATAATTAATCAAAACTTATGTCATTTTTGTATGCATGTTATAATACACAAAAAGTTTAAAATAAATTGGCACTGTTTAAATCAAATGAGAGACTGAATTTATACAAAGTTAAAATAATGCTGAATGCTACTCCGTAGAACAGGTCAGTCAATTTACTCCTTTCATTTTGTATTAAAATTGTTTATTGTAAACGGTGTTGAGTGTTTATATGAACACCTGACACCTTTATTTTCTCCTCCTAGTCTTACAAATATCATCAGAAATTAAAATTTTACAAGAGCTTTGGTACTGCTTTGCAGTTTAAGTTTTAAAAGTAATTTTGTACTGTGTTATTTTTCAGGGGGTTTGTAATAAGCGGACATAAATGGACTTTAGCAGACATGGCCTGAAAACACTCAAATTTCTGACTTTGTTCCATAAAACTCTCAGCTATTTAAGCAACTTTGCTAGGCATTTCAGATGGAGACGGTGTGTTTGTAAAGAAAGGAGAGAATAGGAGGAGAATCCTGGTGTCTACAAAGTGTCAAAAGTTAGTGGGTCCTATGATTACAAAGATTTACTTTTTGCACCATTTTCTTCTTTCTTTTTCCTTCCTTCCTTCCTTCCTTCCTTCCTTCCTTCCTTCCTTCCTTCCTTCCTTCCTTCCTTCCTTCCTTCCTTCCTTCCTTCCTTCCTTCCTCCTCCTCCCTCCCTCCCTCCCTCCCTCCCTCCCTCTCTCCCTCTCTTTTTTTTTGCAAACTACAAGAAAATTTGAGCCCCAAGAATGACAGAGACTTGCCCTGACCGGTTTGGCTCAGTGGATAGAGTGTCGGCCTGCAGACTGAAGGGTCCCGGGTTCGATTCCAGTCAAGGGCACATCCCCAGTAGGGGCAGGAGGCAGCTGATCGATGTTCTCTCATCGATGTTTCTAACTCTCCCTTTATCTCTGTAAAAAATCAATAAAATATATATATTTTTAAAAAGAATGACAGAGACTTTACTTTCTGCCATTCCAATGGGCATGGGTTCATACTTCAATTTATGTTAATTTAAAAATGATTATTTCTGCCGAGACCGGTTTGGCTCAGCGGATGGAGCGTCGGCCTGCGGACTGAAGGGTCCCGGGTTTGATTCCGGTCAGGGGCATGTACCTGGGTTGCGGGCACATCCCCAGTGGGAGATGTGCAGGAGGCAGCTGATCGATGTTTCTCTCTCATCGATGTTTCTAACTCTCTATCTCTCTCCCTTCCTCTCTGTAAAAAATCAATAAAATATATTAAAAAAATAAAAATAAAAAAAATAAAAATGATTATTTCTATATATTTTGTGAAGGGCAGAAGGAGATGTTTTAAAGAATGCTTTAATTTTTAACTTTGATGGTGAGTACCTGAATGTTTGCTCTGTAAAACTTCAATCGTACTCTGCTCCTCCACATTTTAGCCTGTTCTCTTAAAAATTGAGTCTAATTACAAGGATCAAGTGCTGATGCTTTATTTGTGAGGTGCAATTCTAGGAAATGAGAGCAAGAGTGAAGGGGAGTGAGGCAGGGAAAGCTAGGTAGGTCCAGTGCAAGATGATGTAGTATCTTGCTAGCCTGGTTTCATGATGTACTTAGTGCAAAAGATATAGCTGCCTCCTTGGTAGGTGCACCTGCTGTGCCTTACAGGATATTTTTAGACAGAGAAACTGTGCCTTGGAATAGCACTTGGAAGGGAAGAAGGAGAAGGAGAAGGAGTTGTTTTTGTCTTTTGTCCCCATTGGTCAAATGTGGTACCACGACCTCAATTTCCCCACACTTCTAGATTGCGTTATTTGCCCCCTTTGACAGCCACTTGGGAAGCCAGATAGTGTCTGTCTTGGGTGAGAGAAGGTTTGGAGAGCCCGGGTTGCCTGCACTGTGGTCAGGCTTGTGATTTTGATGGCAGTTGGGAAGTCACGAGAACACCTGCTGTGAGGAGACAGAGCAAGGTTCAGGAGGCAGGAGAGGCAGAGAGGATACTAGGGATGTTTTTAAGATGTACTTGGCAAAAACATATTTTAAAATGAAGAGTAAAGTAATACATATTTTGTATATACTCTATCTTATCCATAGAATCTTACTTGAAGTATATTTATTGTCTCTAGTATTCATCACTGTAAAATGTGTCTTTGCAGGCTGATAAAAGAATTTCATCTTCTTGATTTCTATGCTAAGAGAAGTACATTTTATTTCTGAGATACAAAACAAATCAATTTGTAGCTTCATATTGGTCGAGACAGAAATTCGTCCATAATCATCTCTTTGTGATAGTGTCATAAAATTTATGCTTTGTTTCAAAGGGACTGTATTATTTATTACTATTGCTATATAAACTATTTTTGATATTTCAAATGGAAATGTTCATTTGTACTGTAAGTTACTTATTTTTAAGCACTATGCTTCAATATCGTAGTTCAAAGTAGTTTGGGGAATAATTTCCTTATTTGTCATGATGCTAGTTTTAGTTAATGGAGAAAATATATGTCAAAAACCCTTCTTTAAACTTGATTATAAATAAATTTATAATTTAAAAATTCTATCACTAATCACAGCCTTTAAAAAAACACACAGCAAAACAGCATATAACAAACCCTCAGCTCTCTTGCTCTTTATCACACTCATTTGGTAAAACCAAAGCATTGATTAAATCCAACTCTGCATACTTTGGGCCCAGACTGTAACTGGAGAAACAAAAAAACAAACAACAAAACAAAATAAAATGTGCTTACTGATATTACTTCCTGCTGCCCACTGATCTCAATTGATTTTCCTGGTCAATTTCTTTATCACATTCCTTTATTTTCTCACTTCACTTCACACTTGCAACATGACTTCCTAATCTCATTATCAGCTGATAACTCATTTTCTTTCTTCATTGAAAAAATGAAGGCATATCAGAAAAAAGTTTTTTAAGAACTCCAACTGCATCTACCCAGGCATCTCTGGCTGAGTTGATGGGGACAACATTGTCTTCTGGTTATTGTAAACAAACACTCCAAGATCTTCACTGAGGTCAACTTCCATATTGTTCCCTATATCCTACTCTTCCTCACTTCTCAAGGATAATATTCCAGCAGTTCTCTCATCTCTCTCCTGCATCATCATTTTTCCTTTTTTGTTGTTGATTAATCTAATCAGCATGCACATATGATTTTATTTTATTACCAACACAAAATGATCTTCTCTTGATTCCACATCTCCCTGTAGCTATTACTAGTATATCATTTTTATCTCCTTTGAGGCATGGAATAGACTGGCCAGTGCCCAAGGGAAAGGGGGTGGGAAGTGACTGTATAGAGAAGGTGAGGGAAATAGCCAAAGAACATATATGCATAACCCATGAACACGGACATTAATTTGGTAAAGGCCAAGGAAGGGGGAGACGGGGAAGGGTGGAGGTGGGCAAAGGTGAGGAGGAGAGGGACTCCTGCAATAATGTCAACATTAAAAATGTTGAAAATAAAATAATACATAAATCTAAAAGCCTAAATAAATAAATAAAATCAAAGGACTCTCTAAAAAAAATTACTCATGCTTGTGCTCTCCTCTCATTTCCTTTTGAATTTTGCAATCAGGTTTCTTCTGGTACCATTGACCTACAGCTGCACTTTATCAAGATCAGCAATGCTCTTCCATTGGCAGTGCTCATTTCTCACTCTTTCTTTTTTTTTGAATTTTAGAGAAAAAGGAAGGGAGAGGGAGAAGGAGGGAGAGAAACATCAATGAGAGACTGCCTCCTGCACACCCCCTACTTGGTATGGAGCCACAACCTGAGCATGTGCCCTGACCAGGAATCTAACTGGCAACCTTCTGATGCAGGAGACAACGCTCAACCAACTGAGTCACACTGGGCAGGGCTCACTCCACATCTTGATTTGCAGGTAGCCCTTGTCATACACGATCACTATGCACATTTTGAAACACTTTCTTCGCTTGGCTTCCTACATCGCACTTGCCTAGTTTTCCTCTTACCTGTATGGCCACTTGTTCTCCTGTTGTTTGCTGGTTCCTCTTCATCTCCTCTTTCTTTTACTGCTGGAGTGTCTCAATAGTTTGGACACCTCTTTTCTACTTAAATTTACTACCTAAGTGATCTCCTCCAGTCACATTTCTATATATCACATAAGTGTTGATGACTCCCAGGCCTGAGGTTCCAAAAATGCATATGTAATTGTCTTCACATTTCTACTTGATATCTAGAGCATTTCAAAGTTATCACCTGAGAAGATGCGGCTGTTCCCACTGTAGTCATCTCCATTTAAGCTGATTACAATTACATTCTTCCAGTTTCTTGAGCTAAAAACCTTGCTATCAACCTTGACTCTTCTCTTTTTATTACACCCATATCCAGTATTATAGAAAATCTTGCCAGTTTTGCCTACAAAATATATTTAGACTTTGACCTTTACACTATCTCCACCAATATACCTGATCAAAGTCTCCAGCATCTTTTATCTAAATTATTGTAATATACTCCTGATTGGTCCCTCTGCTTCTGCACTTTCCCCTGCAGACAGTGATCCTGTTAAAATGCAGATTATCTTAAAATCATTCCAATACTTCTTATCTCACACAGAGTGAATGCTAAATCCTTAATATGACCTAAGTCTGCCAGGATCTGGCCCTGTGTACCCTCTGGCTACATTTTTCTACTCTTCTGTTGATTTTTCTCCAGCTACTGTGAATGTCTTATAGTTCCTTGAATATATCAGGGACTTTATTTCTCAGGGTCTTTTACTACAATGTCCTCTGATTAGAAGGTTCTTCCTCCAGATAACAACAAAATTCAAAGATTATGTCTTTGAAGTATATATGGAAACTCTACATATGTTTAAATTTTAATATGACTTCTACATTACTCATGGGATGAAGAAATTAAAATGGAAACTAAAATTCAGCAATGCAAAAGCTGCCAGTACTTCATATAAAAATTTATAGAATACAGCTTAACATTTTATAGGGAAAAATGATAGCCTTAATCGCTTTATTAAAGAAGAAGTGCTGAAAACTATGAATAGATGTTTAGTGAAAGACATTAGAAGAAGAGGAGAAAGCTACTAAAAAAAAGTAGAAGAAAAGAAATAATAAAAGTAAGTAAACAGTGAAAAAGGAAATATACACATGACATAGGAAATCACAAAGCCAAACTGGCTCATTGAACAAATTAGTAAAATTAGCAAACTTTCAAAAAGATAAAGAAAATTAAGAGAAAGTACAAATAATTTTAGGAAGAAGGGCACAACTACAGGGGCTGAAGAGTTTGAAAGATATAATTACGGAGAAATTTCACCAAATATTGGAAAGCTCAAACAAGTGAACATCTACAAAACTGAAAGCAAAAATGAATTAAGAGAAAAATGTAAATAATATAAAAATAAATAAAATCTAACTAGTAGTTAAAATTTTTCTCTCCTCAGAAAATATCAGACCCAGGTTTTATATAGGTAACACTTCTTTAAAATAAATATTTTCAAGTTTGCACATAATATTCCAGAAAAACATATTGACTAATGCATATATTTCATCTTAAAAGAAGGCACATAGTATGAGAGAAATGAAATATGCGGGTCAATCTCACTCAATATAGGTGTAAAACCCCAAACAAAATATAAACCAATCAAATCCAGAAAAGTGTAATCAAAGGTATTTTATCAGGTTGTGTTTATTGTCTAATGAAAGTGTTACTGGAAAGGGAACCTGGCCCTGAATGGGCCTGCCTAGGGCCAGCAGGTAGTGTGTGGGTTCTTGACTTCATGCCGGAGACATTTCACAACACAAGTCCAGGTGAATTTTAGAGGACATTTATTAAAGCTGGGGTCAGTGCAATAAGAAAGGGCTGGGGAAGTGAGCCTAGGCTGGTCTGCTTTGGCTCACTAAGAATCCAGAGAAAAGGGAGTCTTGGGAATAGTTTCATGGGGTTTGTCTGAGAAGAACTGCTGCTGCCCATTACTGCCCTGGTTATAAGCCTTCTGGGGTCCCTTAGAGTTTAGGAGATGCACACATGTGGGGGAAGAAGCGAGGGGGGCAAGGGCATGCTCCTGGGAAGGAGAGCATGCACTGGGTCTGGCAGAAATCTTAGGGGAGGGTTTCAGCAGAGTATTCATCAGTTTTCTAGGTGTGTTCCTTCAGGGTTGTGGTCTCCTCTGATTGGACAGTGTCAAGGTGGGGGGCCATTAGTCATTACACCTGGTCCTGGTTTTACTGCTTTTCTGGGTCTGGAGATGAAATTCAACTGAGCCCTAGATGTTATCTCTATGGACGTAACCTTCTATATCTGCTTGTAAATTTCTCTGGCAGTTTGTTCAGCTATCTGTCTCAGTTTTCCTATTCCCCTTGTCCTGGCTTACTGGCCTGTCTCAAAAGGATGGTTTTCCATTGCAAATTTATTAATATAATTTACATTAAAATAAAATCCATAGACTAAATATTATTAAATGTAAGAAAGCATTTAATAGAGCTCAATACCCATTCATGAAAATAATTCTTAGAAAATGACAAAATAATTGCAAAATTCTATAACAAATATATTTTATAATGAAGCAGTAAAAGCATTTCTTCAGAGAGTAATAATGTGGTCTAAGGTGGACACTATAAGAATTTCTTTTCCATTTTTACCTTGAGGCTCAAGACAGGGCAATATTCCAAGAAAACAGGATGTAGGAGTGTGAGGGTGGAAAAAGATAAACCAAAATTTTCATTCACCAATTATCTGATTGTCTTCATTTTCTATATATATAAAAGCCTAATATGCAAATTGTCCCCTGGGGAGTTCGACCAGGAGACTGGGAGTTCGACCGCTCACTATGATGTGTGCTGACCACTAGGGGGTGGCGTGAAACGAAGGAAGGCCCTTGCTGGCAGCCAGCAGCTGGGGAAGGGAGGCCCCGGCCGGCAGCTGGAAGGCCCCAATTGGCCTGATTGCCAGCCAGGCCTAGGAACCCTACCTGTGACAAATTTCATGCACTGAGCCTCTAGTAGAAAATAAAAATAATCTTAAGTGCCTGGCCAGTGTGGCTCAGTGGTTGAGCATTCACCCAAGAACCAAGTGGTCATTGGCCAGGGCACATGACAGGATTGTGGGCCCAATTCCCAGTAGGGGACATGTGGGAGGCAGCTAAACGATGATGTTTCTCTCTCCCATGTTTCTATCTCTATCCCTCTATTCCTTTCTCTCTAAAACTCAATAAAATATATTTTTTTAAAAAATCTAAGAAACTATTAGAATTTTACAAGAGATCTTAAAAAATGTTGTGTTATTCAAATATTAATATATAAAAAGACATTTTATTTCTATACATTTATAAAATACTAGTGGCCTGGTGCACAGATTCGTGCACTGGTGAGGCGCCTCAGCCTGGTCTGTGCCCTCTCGCAATCCAGGACCCCTCAGGGGATGTCACAGGCCCGGTGCACAGATTTGGCCTGATCCCCATAGTCCAGGCTGAAGGACCCCACCAGTGCACAGATCTGTGCACCGGGCCTCTAGTATGCACATAAGATCTTTGGTTAATTTCTTCCTGTTCTCACACCCTGATTCCCTCTGAGATTAATCAGTCTGTTCCAGGTTTCCTATGTGTTGCGTGTCTGCCCCCTGGTGGTCAGTACACATCATAGCTACTGGTCAAACAGTTGAACGGTTGGACCCTTAGCATGTTAACCTTTTATATATATAGACTAGAGGCCTGGTGCACAAAAATTTGTGCACTCGGGGGGGCGGGCCCTCAGCCCAGCCTGCCCCCATTCACAGTCCAGGACCCCTTGGGGGATGTCCACCTGTCGACTTAGGCCCACTCCCTAGGGGATCAGGCCTAAGCTTGCAGTCAGACATCCTTCTAGCAGCCAGGGAGCTCTTGGGGATGTCTGACTAAAGGCTTAGGCCCCCAAGGGATCAGGTCTAAACCATTAGTTGGACATTCTTAGTGCTGCCACAGAGGTGGGAGAGGCCCCTGGCACCACCACTGCGCTGGCCAGCCATGAGCCAGCTTCTGGCTGAGTGGCACTCCCCATATGGAAGTGCACTGACCACCAGGGGGCAGCTCCTGCATTGAGCATCTGCCCCCTGGTGGCCAGTGTGCATCATAGCAACTGGTCATTCTGCCGTTAAGTCAATGTGCATATTAGCCTTTTATTATTATTATATAGGATGTCCCTATTTCCCCCCTTTTGCCCCCTCTACCTAGCTCTTGCCCCCCACTTCTCTCTGGACATCACCATACTGTTGTTTGTGTCGACGGGTTGTGCATTTATTTTCTTTGGATAATTGCTTCTTTAAATTCACTTCTTTAAATTTGTATTTTCAGATAAGTGCTTATAACTGCACTATTATATATTTTCTATTATATCATTTAGAATTAAGATATTTTTTAATTGAACCCTTGTAAATTTTAGCACAATTTAATAAATAATGCTAGAAGCAATTAGGAGATTTTTCATGTAATGCAGATACATTTCAATTAATATTTTATTAATTTTTAATTTTTTTAATATTTTAATTTGAAATAATCTCATACATGTAAAAAAACTATAAAATACTACAGCATATTATATGTACCCTTCACCCAATTTCTTAGGTGTTAATAATTTAAACATAACCATTATACAACTAACAGAATTTGGAATATATTTTTCTTATAATCTCTTTAATGTTACTTAATCCATTTACTTTGTTTTTGTTCATCTTCACCCAAGGATATTTTTCCATTGAATTTTAGAGAGAGTGAAGGGAAAGGGAGAGACACATTGATTGGTTGCCTCCTGCACATCCTCTGATAGGGACTGGGGATCAAGCCAGCAACTGAGGTACATGCCCTTGACTGGAATTGAACCTGGGACCCTTCAGTCCACGGGGCTAATGCTCTATCCACTGAGCAAAACAGGCTGCAGCTTAATTCATTTACTTTTAATCTATATGTGTCTTTATATTTAAAGTGGGTTTTGTTTTTGATTCACCCTCATAATCTGTCCTTTAATTGGTGCATTTATGCCACTGACTTTCAGAGTGCTTACTGATAGAGTTACTACCATATCAGGTGGCTTCTGGGTCTTCTGGGTCCCGCCCTGCTTTGCCTTTTCTTCTTCTTTTTTTCTAAGACATTTCAATTTATTTAAAAGAAGCCAATATACAGGATATAAAGGGTATGATATTTACAACAGTACAGTAAATAGGTTGATTTCCCAGTAGGATCAGTAGTCTTTCAGTGAGTATTAACCCCCTTTCCCCTTGATGCTCAACCCAGCTGGCAGACAAACACCAACAGTGGGGTGGGATGGGACTGCAGGATAGAACGTCTCCCTGAAGGGATTAAAAATCACGTAGATGCTAAAGTGTCCACAAAGGGATCTTGGGGATGAGGGGTGCCTCTGCCTCATTCCTTTGGGGGCTTGGCAGCAGGAATGCTGAGGGATTTGCCCCAAACTAACACAAGCCCACCCTGAGCCTGTAAATCTTTCACCCATGGAGTATTCCCTTCCTGAGAGAATCAGCCCTAATCCCTCAGCCAGGGCCTGGAGGAGCAGCCCAGGCCGTGGGCACAGCCAGGACTGTGGACATTTCATGGCATTTCCACTCCCACTCCAGCTGCCTAACAACTCTGCCCTGCTCCCCTTGTCCACCTCCCCCGTCACCCATCAGGACACCGTGCACAGGAGGGGACACTGGTTTTCCCATGCCCATTGGGAACTGGCTGTTTCTGTTTTCTGGAGTAAAAAGGTTCCTGTGGGTCGGGTAAGGTCTCTGCTTGGCAGGAAGTTCTGAAACAGAGCCACTGACCACACCCACCTCCTCTGGGCATGGAGCAGCTCCGGCCCTCGGAGCTCATCTCTCCAGCAGAACTGAAGGGAAGGCCGTGTGTACCCTTCTGTCCCTCACCCTTCACATGCCCAGAACCATCAGTGTCACACTTCCTAATTCCTATCACTGTATTTCATTAGTTCCATACTGTTTACTAATCATGAATCTAAACAGATTGGTTCAAAAGAAGATCCTTCTATTTTTAATGTAGCTGTGGCTTCTGGGGGAAGGTCTTGCCTTGCAGCCTCAACCCGCTGATGGGGGGATCCCGGGCCCCAAGGCAAGACTCACTGCAGGGGCTTCTGGGGGTGGGCCTTGCCTTGCAGCCTCAACCCGCTGATGGGCAGTTCCCGGGCCTCAAGGCAAGACCTGCTGCTGGGGGCGGGCCTTGCCTTGCAGCCTGGACTGCTGATGGGCGGTTCCCAGGCCTCAAGGCAAGACCGGCTGCTGAGGTTTCTGGGGGTGGTCCCCACTGGGGTGCCTGGCCAGTCTGGGTGAGAGGCTGAGGGCCGTTTTCAGGCTGGTGGGTGACTGAAGCTCCCAACCTCTCCTTTTTTTCATTTTCTTTTTTTATTCTGGGATTTATTTACCTTCTATGGCTGTCACTGGAGCTGAGAGCCGGCTTTAGCTCTGAGGCCGGCTCCAGCTTGAGGCCTCGGCTACTGAAAGCAGGTTATCTGGGCTTTGTTTAGCTTCTATAATTGAAACTCTGTTGCCATCACTGGCGCTCTAAGCTCTGAGCCCGCTGACAGCTGAAAGCAGCTATCTGGAGCTTGTTTAGCTTCTATAATTGCAACATTGTTGCATCCAGAGCTCAGAGCTGGGCTGCCGCAGGCCGGGAACATTGGCTTCCTCCGTCACTGGAGCAAGCAAGCCTCCTGATCTCTTCAGCTGCCTGGCTCCTGGTCGCCATCTTGGTTGGCAGTTAATTTGCATATCCTGCTGATTAGCCAATGGGAAGCGTTCGGGGGTATGGTCAATTTGCATCTTTCTCTTTTATTAGTGTAGATAATTATAAATAATTTGAAAAGGTAAAAAAATTACAATAGCTATAATAATGTGCAGTATTTAGTAATAAATATAGCCAAAGATATACTGTGATTTCATACATAAAACAATAAATTTTATTTTAATTATTGAAGAAAAAATAAGGATATTTCCCAAGCACATAGATCAAAGGCTAAATATTGTAAACATGCTAATTCTCCCTAAATTAATCTGTTGATTCAATAAAATTTTATATAAAATTTCATATAAAATTTCAGTTATTATATGTGTGTGTTTGTGTGCCTATGTGGAAATGGACACATTGATCCCAAATTACTTTTATGTAATAACAAATAGTAAAAGAAGAGTACATTGGAATTTACTGTACCAAATATGAAGATTTATTAAAATGCTCTAATACTTAAACAGTATATACTACATTTAAAGCAATAGACAAGTTAATTAAAGTAAGAGTTAGCGATCTTCAAGGAAGACCAAAGAAATATAGAAACTTAGATTCTGTCAGAAGGTCCATTGAAAACTGAGTGAGAAAAATATTGAGTTTTTGATAATTAAAACAAATAAATAATAAACTATATTACTAACTCACACTATACACCAAAACAAATGAACAAACAAATAAAAAATAAAACAAGTTAGGTTAAATGTAAAAAATACAACTGTAACATTTTAGAAGGTAACAAAAGACAGTATTTTCTTCCTTTTGGGTAGGCATGAATTAATTAAAGACAGAAGTGCAAAACACAAAGGAAAAGATTAATGAATTTAAAATGAAGAACATTTGATTATCAGAATATACCATAATGATAGTGAAATGATAAGCCGTGGAATGGCACAGAGTGTTTGTGACAAATATTCAAAAAATACCAGTATTGAGAGCACAAAAATACTTGAATCAATAAAAAAAAATTCTCTTGTATTCCCTATGCCACTAAATGGGGCAAAAGTATTGAACAGGGATTTAACAAAAAGAAAATAGGATTGGCTAATAAACATAACATATCATGGGTAACCTCTCTGACAATATAATATAATAATATTCGGCATTCACAAAGCTACAGAAAATTAAAATTGTCAGTGTCAAAAGTTGGCATCTGATATAGAGAGAAGTGGAAGATGCCATCTGGAGAGGCTCAGATGGGTGGTTTCAAATGTATCTAAATGTTTCTTAAGTTAAATTTAATGAACAAAATAAAATAGAAATAGACTCATAGATATGGAGAACAGATTGACAGCTGTCAGAGTGGAGGGGGTGAAGAGATTAATCAAAGGAAAAAAAACACACCTTCATAGATACAGACAACAGTCTGATGATTACCAGAGAGAAAGGGGGATGGGGGGAGGTCAGAGAGGGTAAAGGCAGGATAAAGGGTGACAGAAGGAGACTTGACTTTGGGTGGTGCACACACAATACAGTATACAGATGATGTATTATAGAATGGTATAGAATAATATTATTAACAAACGTCACCCAATGTATTCAATGAAAGTAAATAAATACATGAATACATAAAATAATTGTTCACTATTTCTTACACATATATTATAAATATTACTTTGTATGTATTTAATCTTTAATAAAAATACTGAAAATAAAAAAAATTTCATCAAAGCTCAAGGGAATAATACAAGTGTTTAACATTCTCGATTCAAATAAATGAGCTAAATGGGAAGATTTCCCAGAAAGCTATAGCTGTGCCCGTTACACTCTACAGACAGTAATTTTATTTTTTTGCTACTAGGTGCACATTCCTTATCTTGGGGCTAAACAGGTTTTCTCCTTTCCTCTCTCCTCCCCAATTTAAAAATTTCCTCAAATTTCAATGCTATTGATAAATTTAATTGAAGGGATTTTAGAAATTCAGTGTTTAAAAAAGAATGTGGGGCAAAGAGAACTCGGGTGAGATAGCATAAACTATCTCCACTGCATAGAGTAAGACTGAATTCAAGGTTGTATTTCATGATGTCATGTTTAACATTATTCTCAATTCATTTATATTATTACTAGAGGCCTGGTGCACAAAATTTGTGCATGGGGGGAGGAGGGTCCCTCAGCCTGGCCTGCACCCTCTCCAATCTGGGACCCCTGGGGGATGTCCGACTGCCGGTTTAGGCCCATGTGGGATTGAGCCTAAACCAGCAGTTGGACATCCTTCTCACAATCTGGGACTGCTGGCTCCTAACCACTCACCTGCCTGCCTGCCTGCCTGCCTGCCTGATCATCCCTAACCACCTTTGCCTGCCTGCCTGATGCCCCTAACTGCCTCTGCCTCAGCCTGCAACACCAGGCTTTGTCTGGAAGGACATTTGGAAGGACATCAGAAGACATCTGGTCTATCTGGTTTAATTAGCATATTACCCTTTTATTAGTATAGATTATTTTTTACCAAAGCAAAATACATTTGTGGGTTAGAAAGGCATATTAATTAAGGGTAAATAAGTATTCTGGTTTGGATAAAATAACTGTCATAATCATTTCTGGGACAATTGGAAAAATTAAACACGAACTGTATGTTAGATAAGATAAAAGTTATCGATAAGGAAATGGAGAGATGAAATAACTTAAAAGTGTGTGTGTGTGTGTGTGTGTGTGTGTGTGTGTATGACAGCAAAATGTCTGGAAAATTTTACATTAAGATGTAAATATGTTTGTAATTATACATGATAGAAGTATGGCATTTTTATTTTCCTGGCATTATTTGATCTGAATTTTCTTTCAACAATGAACACAGACTTCATTGAGATAATACAAACATGGTGCCTTTGTAATTAAGCAAATTTTGAAATATTTTTGAGATAAATATAATTTTAACAAATGTGCTAATGGACTTCAATTGTCAGCGTGTTTATAGTGCATACACTGAGAATCATTTAAATTGAACACATAGGCTTGGGTGAATGTGAAGTCATTTTCATATTTCCTCCTTCCTAATTGTGTGCACACTGACCTTTGAATGTCTCAGTTGTCATTTATTTGGATTCCAGGTCAGCCATCACTGGAATATAGCTACGTGTACAGTAGAGAAACTCATAAGCATCACTGTTTCCAATTACTAATAAAATTATATTTTTACTAAGATTTCTCTAGGGAACATATTTAGTCTGGCACTTAAATAATTCAATAAATTCAAACAACACTATAAATTGTTTTTATGTAAGTCATCTAACAACAAATACTATTTTTTCATAAAGTAATTGCTAGGTAATTGTAAAGTGCCTAACTTGTCAAGAGCCTTCAAAATGTATTTGCTAAAATGTTGCTCCGTGAACATCACAAAGCAACCTCATATTTATAATATTTGAATTATACATTCCTACAATTACTCTTTTCCTTCAAACTATTTATTTTCTGTATTGTTAAAATGCAGCAACTCTTTGCATGCATTTGTTGCAATTTTGAATTCTTTTTGAATTCTTTTCTATGAACAGTTGATAAACATTTTGGATTTTTGTCTTAAAATTATCAATGAAGAGCAGGTACCATTAGAATTCCAGTATGGGCATACTATTGTGATTTTGATTTGCATATCTTTGATGTTGAGCATCTTTTCATATACCTGTTAGTCATTATTATATCTTCTTTGGAGAAATGTCTACTCAATTCCTTTGCACATTTTTAAATCAGGTTGTGTGTGTATGTGTGTGTTTGCTATAGAATTGTAGGAATTTCTTTTTTATTTTGAGCATTAACCCATTATTGAGTCTATGGTTTGCATTATTAAGTCTATCTTTCCCACTCTGTAGGTATTTTTGTGCTGTAGAAATTATAAAGACATTTAAAGAAATTTGTAAAATGCAAAAGGGCATACAAGTATTTATTGCTTGGTTATTATTATTGTCTGTTTTACATGGTCATTTCAGAATATTGATGAAGCCTCACTCCAGTTTTAAACAGATAATGCCCTTGTCATCGATTCTTTTCATCTTCCTTATTCTGTTCTTTAAGACAGTGTTTCTCAAACTTGAGCATGCTTCATCCCATGGCGGCCTTGTTAAAACATGGATTTCTGAGACACATTCCCAGAGTTTCTGTTTCAGGAGGTAGGTGATGCTGGTATTGCCAATCTGAAACCCATACTTTGAAAACCATTGCTTTAAGAAAAAAAATTCCATTTACCAAAATTACTTGAATCCAGTTCTTGGCCTTCCTCTTCGCTGTTCACTCCCTCATCCAAAATGACATTTTTTGATCCTTGACTCACATGCCCCAAAGGCCACGTGTGGAACTCCCTAGCATAAAACACTGCTCCAAGTCACCGGGAAGTGCCAAATTCAGCTTTTCTGCACATTTCCCCATGTCTCCTTCCCCACAACTTTAGAAACCTGCTCTCTGCTTTGTGTTTTACAACAAAACTCACCCTAGTCCTTTTTTGCTAAGATTAAGCTCTTCTCATTTCACTACACTTGACTCCTTTCCAGGTGATATTCAGTGCTCCTCTGGCTAGCACTTTGGACTTCCTCGCGGGCCCTCCCCATCCCAGCCTTGGATCGCTTGCTGAGCCTTCTGCTCACAGACCGCAGAGTGCTGCTGGAGAGCACGGGGCTCAGTGCAGCTGGTGCCCTGCTGGAGCCTGCTGTACAACAGCCACTTGGCCAGGTTCTCCGCTCCACACTCCTTTCATTCACCCCTCATTGGTTCCCTAGATTATTGTCCACAGAAACTTTTCAGGCTTTGTTTTATTTCATTAAGCCTCAGTCCCATCAGCTCTCTCATCTTTAATTTGATTTGCCACATTAAAGGTTCCTACCTTGTACTGTATAACAAAAGGGGCCTAAAGTGATTACCTTGCTGTTACTGAGAAAGACAAATGTTGATAGCTACCTAAATTAGATATCCTTCCACCAAAAGTTGTGTCTGATGTTTCAAACAAATGTCGCTTGGTTCTTGGCTCTCGTCTTTGTACACTCTTACGGGAACTTGTTTGTCTCCGCTCTTTGCTGCCTTTCCCTTTAACTGTCATTGCCCTCTCCGGATGACCCCCTTTCCCACACTTGGACTTTTGTCCTTCTGTTTTGAAAGCTGCCTCAATTTTCTCCATAAAAGTACAATTTTTACTTCATCCTGCTTTTCTTCCTAATATCATTCCACTCATGTTATCAATCAGGTTCTTTGAATGGATGGTCTTACTCAATTCATGCCCTCCCGACATCTTCCCTCAATTGTGGACACGTGGACAGGAACACAATCACTCTATGAAACCACTTTCTCCGAGTCATGGCCAACTTCATCTCTTGCATCTCTTCCTCCTCCACTGAACTGAATGCCTGTTCTCAGCGTTAATTCTCCATGATTTCTCTGCTGTAGTTGTATCTATGTACCTTTCCACTCCTTTAAAAAATGTTATTTTCTTTACTAATCTGAAACAGTAGTGTTGACATAAGAAACATCCAAACCTGTAGAGAATTTTTATGAATTTGAGTCAAATTGACCACATATGCAGGGGGCAAGATCTCAAAGGATCCAGGAAATGACAGTTTTAAAGCTTCTTTTATGCATTTGAAATTAACGAGGGAATGTCAGGAAGATTCTGAAACTGGAACAGTCAGAATTCCTGCTACCTGTCACGACCAGAACCAATAAGTAGAGACAAGAATTGAATCTTTATTGGTGGTGATCAGAGACGGTCGGTGATCAGAGAAGACGAAGGGTTATGTGCCCTGAAAAGACTGTCTTACATCTCAGCTCAAACTGTTCCTTTTATAAGGAGAAGAAAATGTAGGTAAAGGGTTTGGAATTTAGGAGAAATGTAAGGTATTTGGAATTCAGGGAAAAAGGTTAATCAGCTAACTTGTTGGTTTTCTGAGCATCCCTTCATCTTCTGATGGATGATTCTTTATCTGCATCCTGAGGGTGTACATTCTCTCCCTGGAGCACAATGGCTCAGAGATTGTCTTGGTCACTTGTAATCCTTTGGGCACAAAGGTCGAATTGCTTGCCAGTCTCCTGAAGTCAGGGCAGATCCAGTCACACATTCCAGTCCCTGGAACAATAGCTTTCTACAAACACTAATTACCAAGCCTATTAACTATATAAGTAAAGCTATTTTTTTTTTTTTTTTTTTTTTTTTTTACTTCTTGAGTTCCCCATCAATTCCTTGGAGACAGGAGAAAGCAAGGGGGGGTTTGGACTATAGAATGATTAAGATTATGTACTCTCTTGAGGGTGGTCATGCTATAGAATGAGAGGTCTGAGAGAGGGCATTTATTTTTTTAAAAAATGAATTTATTGGGGTGACATTGGATAATAAAATTATATAGGTTTCAGGCATACAATTCTATAATACATCCTCTGTATTGTGTGTATTTATCACCCAAAGTCAAGTCTCTAAAGGTGTGTTAACCTAGATGAGTTGGGGGTAGCGGGAATGGCACCAGGTATTAGACCTGTGGGGTCAGACTGGACCTGGGTTCAGCTACCTCTGTACTTGAATTCCGGCTAGGAAACAATTCAGAGCCAAGACTCCACCTGTAAGAGAACATTTATTAAGAAAACCACAGAGGTAGAAGAAGTAATCTGTGGAAGAAATGGGCTTAGGAGACAAGTTATTGAGGCAAAGGAAGGCCCTTGGAGCTTAGAAGTGAAAGAGGTAAAGGTGAGATGGGAGAGGGAGAGGGAGGGAAAGGTGCAGGCGTGCTCCTGCGAGGGAGAGGGAGCTGGGTCCTCTTCCTCGGGGTTTTAAGGGTGGAGATTTTAGGGAAGATCTCAATAAAATATTCAGCAGCTTTCCAGGTATGTCCTTACAGGGTGTAGGTTTCCACTGACTGATTGGTTAGCACCAAGGCAGGGGATTATTATTCAATGCAGTTGGTACTGAGGTCAGCCTTGGCCATGGTGTTGCTTGTCTGGGTTTGCTGCTTTTCTAAGCCCTGAGCTGAAATGAAACTGAGGTCTAGATATTATCTCTAGGGAGGAAAGGCCACAGGTCCAAACTGCATGGCCAGAGATATGCTAGGGGAGAAAAGTTCACCTTGGGGGTGAGGTTCCACCCTGCGATTGTCCTTTGCTAGTCACCCAGGGATTTCTGCCCTGGTGACCTTCTGTACCTGGCTCATCATCCTGGCTCTGCATAACTGCCAACCACAGATGCACAGAAACAATGATAGGGCTTGCTTAAGGCAGTGATAAGCCTTTTACTGAAGATGTTGTAGGCCAGTGGTCGGCAAACTCATTAGTCAACAGAGCCAAATATCAACAGTACAACAATTGAAATTTCTTTTGAGAGCCAAATTTTTTAAACTTAAACTATATGGGTAGGTACATTGTTATTAACTTAATTAGGGTACTCCTAAGGCTTAGGAAGAGCCACACTCAAGGGGCCAAAGAGCCGCATGTGGCTCGCGAGCCGCAGTTTGCCGACCACGGTTATAGGCTCATGGCATGAATATCCACCATGCCCTGCCCAGTTGGGAATTAATGATTTGTAACCCCTTTTTCCTTCACAGTCCCAATCCTTAACAGGTCTAGTTTCTTATTGGACTTTTCCTCCAAATATGTCAAAGTGTTGTTTCTTCCTACCAAAGAGTTCCTCCTCTTATCTCCGCTCCCCTTTCCTTTCAGCAGCAGCGCCATTCACAGGTTCAATATCATGAATGGCTTTGTGACCCCTTGCTGACTTGGGCCTTCCCCAGGCTGCCAATCACCGGACTTCCTTAGTGTTTTGGAATCTTTCAGTCTTCCTTTTTCAACATGACTGTCTAAGCTTTCATGAGCTTGTGTTAGGTTTTCTGTAATGGTCACCTAACAAGAGACACACTGCATCTTTGTTTAGATTTCCTTTCATGCTGCTTGTATCAGGTCATTGCATTTAAAAAAGAATCTATAATGACTCCTTGTTTCTGTTGGTGATTGGCTCCATGAGCCTTTGGTGGAAGCAGGTATCAACTGACCCTTGGTTGTTTGCCAAGTGTCCTGCACTCTCCCTTCCTTGTTCCTCGCCCCCCAAAAGCTGCACCTGTGCTCAGGATGATTCCCTTACCTGTCCCCTGTGCTTGTGTCTCACTTTCACTGCCCCGCATTAAACTGCCTCCTTTCTCCCTTTTTTTTTTTTACTTTACTTTGATGATCAAATGCCTGTGCTTCTTGTAAAATGGATACTTCTTTCTCCTAAAAGCCTTTCCTTTTACTGCAGCTATTGCCATTGTTCCTCTACTCCACTTCTATACCTCTGGCAGCCTAGCATTTAATTATATACTCAACCTAACTCTTTTTAGAGATTTCACGTATGTATATCAATTTCTCAGTGAAATGATAAATACCATATTCCTGAATCCTATTCACTGCAAGCATGCATTGAGTTGAATACTCTGTGGCTTGTTCAGTCAGGCCAGGGCTCCTACTCCTGTGCTGCATAACAAAAGGGGCCTAAAATGGATTACCTTGTTATTATTTAGAAATACAGAAGGCTTACTTCCCTACTCCCTTCAGATTTTATGCATGTGCAAATTTGCATGATTGACTTTTAAGCTACAAAGTACTAGCTAATCATTATTCTTAGTGCTTAGCTTAACAATATAATATAGATCAGCATTGTTATTATCAGAAACTAAGCCAAAAGAACTGAACAACTTGCCTTGAGGCAAGTAAATTTGCACCTTAGATTTTGTGGACTCCTTTTATTTTTAAAATAGAGCTGCTTTCTAATTCCTTAGTCTCTGATTTCAGCACCCGGGGCATTGTCAGACCTTAATAATCATGTCTCAGCACAAACTTTCTTCACTACATTCTAAGGATGTAGGTAATATTTTAAAATATTACCTAAAAAGAACCTAGAAAGAAAAAACTTTATTTAGAATAGCATATACCATTAATAAAGTAGTTGGTAATTTTATTCACATAAAAGTACTCTAGCCTGAAGATGTGCGAAGACCCAAAATGCTATTCAGTATACAAGCCATGCCTGTTTTGAAATTATTTAAAAATAACTTTTGTAGATTAAATATTTTTAAGAGGCAAGAGATAATAAATTGTTAATGAAGGTGGAATAAAATAAAATTAAATATGATAATCTTTTTTTTTCTCCTGATATATGAGGCAGTTCTGTTTTTGCTGACCAGGGAGTATTTTATTACATTCTTGTTAAAATTATCAGTGGTCTAAGGATATAGTGTCCGTTCCCCCCCCTCCCCCCCGCGCCCATGTTCTAGATTAAAAAGTACATAGAAAAGATTCTTTTGGAAAGATCTGAAATCCTTCCACCAACCTGTCATGGCCACTGGATGTCACTAAGAACAATAACATGGATATGAGCCAAAATGCTCATAAAAGGCTTAACTACTAGTATATCAATTTATTTAGAATTTATTTTATTCTCCAAAATGGAAAATTCAAAATCTCATAAGATACAATTGATTTATAAAGGGGGCAGGGGGAAGAATAGTATTATAGTACAAGGGGAGTGTGGAAGAAATGAATGGGCCAGATTTCCCAGACGCGAGTGGGAATGAGGTTCTTGCGATGTCTTCAGAAAATTAATTTTCTAAGATTTTCATGGGAGAATGAGATGTAGAAGAAGGTTTTATTGGTGTGGAGTTACATTTCTTGGGTTCTAAAATCCCCTGCCCACAAGAACATCCTGGAAAAGGTGCAGCTCTGAATCCAGCAGAGCAAGAAACAGGGCCAGTGTCCAGAGCTTCCATTCCATGTTGCAGCCGGGTGTAGTTCAGTATCCAAGCTAATTAAAGTCTATTTTCCATGTGTGGAGTCCAGCATGTGCTATGTGGGCACAGGGGAGCACATCCCCCTGCCACAGGAGAGCCAGGAACCCAGTGCGAGCAAGACAGAGAGAGAGCTCACTTTTTTGTTTGGAAGTTTAAATATTCAGGTTTCCTGTACTTGCAGTGGCCACGCCCATCCTGGCTACTAATTTGTTCCCAGGTGTGATTGGCAGACAGGTAGGCCCCTTTCCACGTCATGTCACTCAGACCTTTACTGAGCTTGCATCTAAACTGCCTCTGTCCAGTCTCTTCCCCCCTCGATCAGCAGGGAACATACTTGAAGAATGTTGAATGCAGGCTTTTTTGCAAAGCTGTATAAATGGCATGCCTATTTCTAGTCTTCCCTTTTCTCCTTTCCTGTTAAACAACACCAGGTTATTACAACAGTATCAGGAGTACAAAATAATGTAGTGAATGAAAAAGGAAGAGATAGATTATGACAAATTTCAACATGACCCCAACAGGTAGGTATAACTCTAGCAGGGCAATCATTTATCTTAATTGGTGCAGATACCATTAACGGAGCATCCAAGTCATCCTGCCAGATATAAATGAAGAAGCTAGATATAAATTGTAATTTTTATCAATTATCTGGGTTCTTGTTTTTGTAAATAGGGTTACATCCCTTTCACTCAAAGTGTCTGTTAGGGGTTGAATGATGTTTCCACCTAGAATTCATATATTTAAGTTCTAACCTCCAATACCTCAGATGAGATGTTATTTGAAGACTAGAGGCCCGATGCATGAAATTCGTGCAAGGGACTTGGTCCTCGCTGCCTTGGTAGTCACCTCTGCCTCAGCCCCCGCTACCACAGCTTTATCCGGAAGGACTTCCGGTCTAATTAGCATATTACATTTAATTATTATAGATAGGGTCTTTAAAGAGTTATAATAAGGTCATTAGGAGGGACCCTAATCCAGTGTGTCTGATGTGGGCACAGAGATATGCATAGAGGGGAGATGATGAATGCATACAGGAAGAAGACAGGAGTATAAGCCAGGGAGAGGGAGTCCTGGGGCAGATCTTCTCATCACAGCCCTCAGAAGAAACCATTTACTTTTCTTCATAATCTTATGAAGAAGGCATTTATGGAGACAAAGCTCAAGAGATAAATGAATTATAAGAGGCAAACTTTATCTGAATCTAAAATTCATTCTCTTTTCATGTCCACAATACCTAACTATTGTTCTTTACTATTAGACTTAAAAGAAACATCTACATTTTTATAAATAATTAACATTATTTCTACTCATTCCAATGCAACACTGAATATTTTTTACTGTTTCTAATTTTAATAAGAATGTAAACTATAAATAGTAAATCTAAAACACATTATGTCATATACCAAATATAAATATTATTGTCCAAAGAAAGTCTCAAAAATTTATACCACATACAACATATTTTCTAAATGTTTGCAACAGTAATTATTTAGATTAGTGAAATTTTGATAGATGGAACATTGTGAAAATGGTGGAAGACTTTAAAATAAAGTACATAACAATGAGGAAATTACTTGATAGTTGTTAATGTAATCATGTTTTTTATTCTCTGAGCATGTCAGAGTTTGTTTTGTAGTGGGGGAAAACAAAATGTTGCACTATCATAAGATATATAAAATCACTATTATTATTGCTAATAAGATAGGTTAAAAAATTTCCATACAAACTTAGATACTAACAATAATGAATAAATATTCCTGGGTTTTGTGAGTTTCAATAAAAAAAGGAAACTTGTTCCTAATTACCAGAATTATACATACTAAGAAAAAAGATTTATATGATAACAGAAAATGCAAACAGTTCTGCCTTTGCAATTTCACTGTCTACTATCCCACCTGTTACTAATGCGGATGCCAACTAGCAAAGTTCATGCCAATACACAATCCACATCTGAGACTTTTCTTGCAATTATTGCAAATTTTAAAGCATCTGTGAGCTCTTTCTTTTAACCTTTGGGCTAAAAAGTGGAATTAACAGTGGACCTGAGCACATTAGTCAATGTGCTCATATATGTATACTAGAGACCCAGTGCATGGATTCTTGCACATGGAAAGGAAATTAATTAGAAGGTGGCCGGCAGGGCAACACTGAGCAAGATGTGCCAGATATACCCTGGAGCCAACCGCCCATGGTCCCTCCTCGGCCGGCTGCACCTGGGGTCCCATGGCCTGGCCTGCTGAGATCGGGCCGAAACAGGCAGTCTGACATCCCCCGAGGGGTTCTAGAGTGCAAAAGGGCACTCTGCAAAGTTGCTGTTGCTAGGCAGATCCTGCCTGGTGGTCAGAGCGTGTCATCCTATCCACTGGTCGGCTAGCTGGCCAGTCGCTTAGCCTTTTATCCTATCTAATAATAGACAAACATGGTAATTAACCATACCTCTGCTATGCTTCCCATTGGCTAATCAGCAGGATATGCAAATTAACTGCCAACAAAGATGGCGGCCGACAGCCACGCAGCTGAAGTGTACATGAGCCTTGCTTGCTCCGGTGATGGAGGAAGCCAACGTTCCCCGCCTGCCGCGGCCCAGCTCTGAGCTCCGGAAGCAACAATGTTTCAATTATAGAAGCTAAACAAACCACAGATACCTGCTTTCAGCCAGCCGGGGCTTCAGAGCTTAGCGTGCCAGGGAAGGCAACAGAGTTTCAATTATAGAAGCTAAAAAAACCCCATATACCTGCATTCAGCCAGCCACGGCCTCAGAGCTGGAGCTGGCTCTCAGCTCCAGTGACAGCTATAGAAGGTAAATAAATCCTAGAATAAAAAAAAAAGAAAAAAGAAAAAAAAGAGGCTGGGAGCTTCAGTCGCCCACCAGCCTGAAAATGGCCCTCAGCCCCTCACCCAGGCTGGCCAGGAACCCCAGTGGGGACCCCCACCCTGAAGAGGTTGTGACCAGCTGCAAACAGCCATCAGCCTGTCATCCAGGCTGACTAGGCACCTAAGCAGGACCCCCACCCTGATCTGGGATACCCTTCAGGGCAAACCAGCCAGCCCCCACCCGTGCACCAGGCCTCTATCCTATATAATAAAAGGGTAATATGCAAACTGACCCTAACAGCAGAGCGACTGGGAATGACTGGTCACTATGACACACACTGACCACCAGGGGGCAGACGCTCAATGCAGGAGCTGCCCCCTGGTGGTCAGTGCACTTTCACAGGGGGGAGCTCTGCTCAGCCACAAGCCAGGCTGATGGCTGCCAGTACAGCGGTGGTGGTGAGAGCCTCTCCTGCCTCCTCAGCAGCGCTAAGGATGTTCAACTGCAGCTTAGGTCTGCTCCCCTCTGGCAAGTGGACATCCCCAGAGGGCTGCCGGGCTGCCAGAGGGATGTCTGATTGCCATCTTAGGCCCAATCCCCCGGGGAGCAGGCCTAACCAGCAAGTGGTCACCCCCGAGGTGCACTGAGCCTCTAGTATATATTTAGAAAATTTTTCTGCACTGAGCCTCTAGTATATATATAAAAATCTATATATAGATAGATAGATTTTTTTTGGTATTTATTTAAAATTTTCAATAACACTTAAAAATCCTATTTGGGAGATGGATACTTTTGCTCAGAAATTTTCAAAATTATTTTGCTGGTCAGGTTTTTTTCACCAGTAGGGTTATCTTCTATCTTTACAGGCTAATTTGATATTATTCATTTAAAAATTTTTTTTATTGATTTCAGAGAGGAAGGGAGAGGGAGAGAAAGATAGAAACATCAATGATGAGAGAAGATCAATGATTGGTTGCCTCCTGCATGCCCCACACTGGGGATTAAGCCCACTACCTGGGCATGTGCCCTGACCAGGAATCGAACCATGACCTCCTGTTCATAGGTTGATGCTCATCCACTGAGTCACATTGGCCAGGCAAGCTATTATTCATTTTTAACAAGTTTATCTTTTACTAATAACTACTATTGATAGATGCCTCTGATAGCTTTTCACTTTGCTATTTTAAATAAAGATAAAATAGAAATCGTGTCTTTAAAACTTTGTCCAGTTCAACAGTATATTTCAGAATATATATTATAATATTATGCAATATATATTCCAATAGAGTATAGTCAACTATATATTTTAGTTTTTATCTAAAGCTGCAAATTTTAGAATCTGAAGAGTTATTTGATTTCCCTGGGCAGCAAAAAGTTAAGTCCTCAAAAATTCAACAGAAGAAAAATCTTACATGGGTTTTGAGTACCATCGGTGATTGTTTGATTTTGATGCAAGAGAATCAAGAGAAAGCCTTATATTTTGGGGTATTTTAATAAAGTTCAAAACATAAAAGATAGAATTTTTCCAATAAATATAAAATATATATTTGTAAGCACTCCAGAATGTAATCTACAGATCTAGGAAAAGCAGACTGAGAGATTTTTGAACAATAGGCTAGGTGGAATAGTTAGCTACTGTCAAATGTTGTCTTTTTTTCAGAGCATTATACAGTGGGGCCTTGACTTACGAGTGTCCCGACTAAAGAGTTTTTTGAGATACCAGCTGTCTCTCGGCTGATTTTTTTGCATTGAGTTGATAGAGTAATTTGAGTTAACGAGCTCCTTAAAGAGCTCCTTAACGAGCTGGGTCTCGGAACGAATTAAACTCGATAGTCAAGGCCCCACTGTAGAGGCAACACTGCTATAGAACCATTCAAATAAATGATGAGAAGCCAGCAAAAAGAAGAGCATAACTAGGCACACTATATATATAAATATGAAAGCTAGAAGGTGTCTTTTTTTAGGTTTAGAAACACTTAGATACCTAAATACTTACCTTTGTATTACAATTGTCTACAGTATTCACTACAGTCACATGGTGTATAGGCTTGTAGTCTAGGAGCAGTGGGCTATAGCGTATGGCCTAGATGTGTAGTAGGCTATAGCATCTAGGTGTGTGTACACGCACTCTGTGATCTCACAATGACGAAATCGCATAATGAGATATTTCTCAGAACTATCCCCATGTTAAGTGATGCATGACTTATCATAGCTAACTGTATTTAGCCCATAGTCCCTCAGCTCTCTCTTTCAAGTATAATTACTTTTCACAAAGATTAAGACGCGCGCGCGTGCGCGCACACACACACACACACACACACACACACACACACACATACACATCTAAGCTGGCCAAGAGACCTGAAGGAAAGGAAAACAAAGAAAATAATGAGAGAGAGAATGATATATTTGTTGGGAAAAAGAGTCTCCTTTAGAAGTTTTGGGTTCTTTTCTCCCTTTAATTGACTTTTGTGTGCCACAGCTTCCTTATCTGTAAAATAAGCACATTGGACAAAGTAATTATTAAGATTCTTTCCAACACTAAATTTCTATGAATTTTTGAAATGAATAATTGAAGAAATAAATTTCCAACATCTTAAATAAAGGAAATGGCATTAAACAAATTTGTAAGTCAGGAAGTTACTACCATGATTATATCCATAAGCTTACTTCTCTATCAGGTCAGATATAAAATCTGTGAGTTTGAATATTTATAAAATAAAATAGAGAAAAATTCCACTCCACAACTTTTTAATAGCAGCATTTTTATTATTTCCTGAAACGGTCCATTTGTTCTACAAGTATCTTTGGAACTTGTGTGTTTTTTGAAGGCACAGTTTATATATTCATAAAGCTTTGTATCTAGTGAAGTGTGCTTACATTTATTTTAAAAATGCTTGTAACAATGAGAGACCATCTTGAGATTTAAAACAAACAAGGATAGTCATTTTGAAACTCTACTATATTAATTTCAGATAGGTATAATTTTTATTTGCAAAGATAAACTAAATTAACCAAGGGTCACTGGTGAATATATTTAAATTCTTCTTAAATTTGTATGATTCTAATGAAAGCCTACATATTATCTAATAATGTATTTTATATTTTAATACAATCACACATTTTAATTCTAAAGTATTATGATTTTGTTGATTATATAATGACTAAAAGCAACAGGCCAATAATATAGAAATTCCAGTTAGCCTTTATACTTTGAATTAAATAAATTCTATTCAAAATAAATTATATGATTATTTTAAATGGTTATTTACTTAAAAGTTTCTTTATACCATAGATGTGGCTAATACCAACTACCTTTTCAGGCTATGAAACAGGATAAATAGTAAATGTGTTTAACAAAATAAACTCAAAATATATTTTATATATTATTATTATATAATTTATTCATTTGTATAAAGTAGCACTGTTCAATAGAGATACTAGTATGAGCCATATATGCAATTAAAAATTTTCTAATAGTCACATTAAAAAGTAAACAAAATAGCTGAAATGATTTTAATAATCATTTCATTTAACACAATATATCCCAAATTTTATCATTTTAATGAGTAATCAATATACATGATATTGTGACATTCTTAAATTTTGCTTTTCTTTTACTGTTTTGTACTAAGTTTTCAAAATGTGGTGCACATTTTACACTTATAGCAGTTCTCAATTTGGCCACCAAGTTTTCATCAGAAGTACTTAATTTGTATATAGATTTCATGAGTTTTCCAGTTGAAAGTAGATTCATAGACCTGATTGGTTCCAAACCTACTTGAAAGTTTTCAAATAACTAAATAGAATATCAAGAAAACATTTTCTTTTAATGTTGGCATCCATATTGACCAAGCTTGTTCATCTCTTTAGAAGAAAAGATTACACTTTGAACCTTTGAAGCAAAAGCATGTCAGTTTCAAAATTATACCTGTTTGTTAAACTATATCCATATGCCAATTAATTAATTCCAGTATTAATTATATCAAATTCAAAGGAATATTGCAAAACTTAAGAAGGCAATTCTAGATTTATCAGTATCAACAAAGCATTTGCAGAATTTTTCTCCATGTTCATGTTAGCAAATGTAAAATTATCATGTTTAATACTATGAGAAGTTTCAATTATAATATATATTCATATATCAATCTAGTTAGATGACAGATAAGCTCTTCCTTTCCTTGAAGTTTCAACTTTAACTCACTTATTTGCAGTGTAAAACAGTAATTTCTCGTACCATCTCTTCATACACAAATGGTTTTGCTTTTTGTCTAAGAATCCAAGAAGTTTTATGATTGTCCAAAATGACAATCTCAGATATTGTTTAAAAAATATTAGAATGCTTTCTAACATTTTATTCATATTTTAGGTGACAAGTTTTGTCAATTTGCTCTATAGAGCAAACTTTTTATCAAATTAATTATATAATTGCTGAAAATGTCTCTTTACATTGAGCATTTTATAACCTTTAAAGACAGCTTTACATGACAATCAATAGCTTTTTCAATATGCTCTATTGCAGGAAACTGTAGTTGGCCTGCATCATGATATTTCTATCCCACATTATTTTCCTTTTCTTTTTTAATAGTTCTAATTATTTTTTTTCCTTTTTGAGGAATTTATTGGGGTGACACTGGTTAACCAAATTATACAAGTTTCAGATGCACCATTCTACAACGCATTATCTGTATACTGTATCGTGTGTTCACCACTCCAAATGATGTCTGTCCATTATCCTTTATCCCCCATCCCCTCCTCCACTCCCTTACCGGCCCCCCACCCCTCCAGGGCAATCACCACACTGTTGTCCATGTCGAGGAGTTTTTTTCCTTTTTTGCTCAATCCCTCGACCCATTCACCTCAGCCCCACCCAACAGATGTTAGCCTGCTCTCTGTCTATGAGTCTGTCTCTATTTTGCTTGTTAGTTCATTTTGTTCATTAGATTCCACAAATGAGTGAAATCATATGGTACTTGTCTTTCTCTGACTGGCTTATTTCACTTAGCATAATGCTTGCCAGCTCCATCCATGTTGTCTTTACTGATCCAATTGTAGCATGAGCTTTTGCATCTTGAGTAGATTCTGCATCAATAGTGTGACTTTGCTTAAATTTTAAAAATTATATATACTGATTTTAATTAGGAAAATATTTTAATTATGGTTAAAATAGTAACTAATATCCCACCTAATTACCAATTATGATTAGACTAGAGGCCCGGTGCACAAAAATTTGTGCACTCGGTGGGGAGGGGGGGGTCCCTCAGCCCGGCCAGGGCCCTTTTGCAGTCTGGGACCCCTCGGGAGATAACGACCTGCTGGCTTAGGCCTGTTCCTGGGTGGCAGAGGGCAGGCCCAATCCCTAGGTGCAGCCCCTGGTTGGGCTCAGAGCAGGGCCGATTGGGGAGTTGGGGCACCGCCCCCGGTCATACACAGAGCAGAGCGATCGGGAGGTTGTGATTCCACCCTCAGTCACGCTCAGGGTAGGGCCGATTGGGGGGTTGGGGCACCATCTCCTGTCACACTCAAGGCATGGTTGATGGGGAGGTTGCGGAGCCACCCCCTGTCATGCACAGAGCAGGGCCAATTAGGGGGTTGGGGCATTTCCCCCTGTCACTCACAGAGCAGGGCCGATCAGGGGGTTGGGGTGCCACCACTCTCACACTCAGGGCAGGGCCGATGGGGAGGTTATGGCTCTACCCTGTCACACACAGAGCAGGGCCCGTGTGTGTGTGTGGGGGGGGTGGTTGGGGCGCTGCACCCTGTCACACACAGAGCAGGATCGATCAGGGGGTTGGGGCGCCGCACCCTGTCACACACAGAGCCGCAGGGCGATCAGGGGGTTTGGGCGCTGACCCCTGTCACCCTGATCCCGGTGCTGGGAGGCATATTACCCTTTTACTATATAGGTTAGAGGCCTGGTGCATGGGTGGGTGCCGGCTAGGTGCCCTGAAGGGTGTCCTGGATCAGGGTGGGGGTCCCCACTGGGGTGCCTGGCCAGCCTGGGTGAGAGGATGATGGCTGTTTGCAGCTGGTCACACATCCTTCAGGGTGGGGGTCCCCACTGGGGTGCCTGGCCAGCCTGGGTGAGGGGATGATGGCTGTCTGCAGCTGGTCACACACCCTTCAGGGTGGGGGTCCCCACTGGGGTGCCTGACCAGTCTGGGTGAGGGGCTGAGGGCTGTTTTCAGGCTGGGGGTGACTGAAGCTCCC
The DNA here is from genome assembly GCF_014108235.1 of Myotis myotis. Classification (NCBI taxonomy): domain Eukaryota; kingdom Metazoa; phylum Chordata; class Mammalia; order Chiroptera; family Vespertilionidae; genus Myotis; species Myotis myotis. The sequence continues at coordinate 43,321,555 of NW_023416335.1, forward strand.
AACCGCTCCTTTTTTTCTTTTTTCTTTTTTTATTCTGGGCCAGCTTTAGCTTTGAGGCTTGGCTCCAGCTTTGAGGCCTCCGCTGCTGAAAGTAGGTTTCTGGCCTTTGCTTACAATGTTGCGATCCTGCTGGCTGAAGCCCGGCACGTTTCTGGGGTTTTGTTTAGCTTCTATGTTTGTTACATAGTTTCTTGCAGCTCAGAGGCCTGCAGCGGCAGGCGGGGAACGTTGGAGTCCTCCGTCACTGAAGCAAGCAAGCCTCATGTTAGTTTCAAGCTGCCTGGCTGCCGGTGGCCATCTTGGCTGACAGTTACTTTGCATATTGCCCTGATTAGCCAATGGGAAGGGTAGCGGTCGTACGCCAATTACCGTGTTTCTCTTTTATTAGATAGGATAGGTATCACTGTAAGGCATGTTGACTGTAAGAAATATTTAAAGAAACATATTACAGTGTTACATTGCTGGGACAGAATATTCCAACTGAATCAATCTGTTGCTACTGACTAGATTGTTGATGTGTTTATGGGGCATACTAGAAATGATGTGTGTACTCCACCCCACACACCACAAGAAATAATATCAATAAACAATGATGCATTATTTAAAGTAAAATATTATTCTACAAATTGTTAATATTGTGTTTACCAGAATAATAATTTACAGTGCCTCAGTTTCTAAATTTCAGTATAAGTTTAATTAAATTAAAAATCAATTACTCAGTTGGGCTAGCCACATTTTATCTGCTCAATACCCAACTGCTGTTAGTGGCTACTGTATGAGACAATGCAGATCTAAAAGCAGTGGTAATACACATATATTATGTATATAATATTAAAAGGCATTATGCTGACTTTCAACTGTGTTAAAATGTTATGCATGTTGTTTTGGACTGAATGTTTATGTGCCCCCCCAAATTCTTATGTCATAACTCTACTGCACATTGTTATGCTGTTAGGAGGTGGGACCGGATAGAGGTGATTAGGATTAGATAGGATCATTAGGGTGAATCCTCATGAATGGGATTAATGACTTTAGGATCCACAAGAGAACTTCCTTGGTCTCTCTGCTCTCCGCCATGTGAGGATATACAAGGAGAAGTGGGTAATTTGCAATTTGGAAGAGGTTGTCTACACCCTGACCATGCTGGCACCATTATCTCAGACTTCTAGCCTTCAAAGTTGTGAGAAATAAATTTCTGTTGTTTATAAACCACCAAGTCTATGGTATTTTTTTTAGAGTAGCTCAGACTAAAAAATAATTAAAATCTACTTACTACTGCTATAAATTCATGCATTTTAAGACAGTAGGTAATACTAACTTTGAAAGCATATAATAATATTTTTATTAGATAATTTATAGACTATATTATAGATTCTGTACATCTGAGAGAAAATACAATGGTATTTAGTTAATTAGAAAGAAGAGCTTGCTTATATAATCCGAAAAGCACATTGAAAGCATAGAATATGTTCTATTTGAGAAATAAGTTCATCACTAATCTACACTGGTGAGTATTAAGCATGCCTGGTTCTTGAAAATACTATGATAATAAATAGTAAATATTGATTAGATAATCTGTCAAGAAACTTTATGGGTGGAACTAAGGGCTACTTGTGATTTTTAAAGAACTTTGAAAACTCAACATTATGTTTCATTTGTTGAATAATTCCTTCAAATTTTATGGGCAGTGTTAACAAAGTGAGAGTTGTCTTAATGACAGAACTCTGTTCAATCAATGTTATCAGGTATTATTAGCAAACTTTACTATTTTAGAAAAAAGACAAAAAGGACAGCCTAAACTTTTGCAGTTACCGTATGTTTCCACAGAAGTTAAACACAGTCGTCAGACCAGTCATAACAATTTCAGCCGAAGTATTTTTACAAGTGGATTGGCACTTATCTACTGTGTAACTATAAAACTTATTAATTATATGCTTTTATTCAAAATAACAATACTAAAACTAAAAGCCTAATGGTGTTGATGAGGTGCTATCATAGGGATACATAACAGCCGAGAAATCAATCTATCTGAATGTTGAAAAAAATAACTCAGGCTATAACTAAATGACAGCTAACACCCATCCAGATTTTAACAAGTATCTGGATGTTTGGCATCATATCTGAAAGTTCCAGATGGTTGACTAGACTTCTCACTTTTCATTTGGATGTCTTTCCCAAGTTTCATTCAGTTATAATGTTCATTCATGGAGACATAATTTTCAGGGATATTCTCTTCTTCTATTACCAGAACATGAGTCGTACTTGGGCATGCCATCTTTCAGCAGATTAAAATAACATTTATACACAATTAAATTACATATTTGGGTTCTTGGTACCACTGTTAAACTTAACCTTGTGCCTTATAATGATCTTAAAATACCAATGACTCAGTTTCAGAGTAATATTCAGAGTCTGAAAGACAGTGGGCACTGAATAAGTGTTTAATTAATATATAAACAAAAATAATTCAAGATAGTTTCAATGGAAAACATATTAGGTAAAGTCTAGATATCCTAAGATAAATGGTAGAAACTTATAAAAACATAGAAAATTAATAAGATATATGAAGAAAACCCAAATATTTGAGCTATCAAGTAATATGCAGGGTTGTTAGTTAGTCTGATTTGCATGATTTGTTTGTGTGGCTGTGCTAATTATCAACTTTGTATGCTTTGTGTTGTGAGGCAGCAGACATGGCATGAAATACAACAATCTGGGGGTATTTCATTTTACCTTCTGGAGTGCTGGCTGACAGCAACTGAATTGGGATTTTTTTAAACACATGACATGAAATGTTAACAGTTTATAAATATTGTTTTTCCTGGGAATAGAAGTGATTGAAAGCCAGCTCCCTTTTATGTGAAAAGCTATTAAACTGAGGATGTGTTAATAAATAAGCTCTAACACTAACAAAATGTAGAGCGTTTGTGTAGAAATGCTAATTTAGGTTACTGAATGGGCACTGGAATCAGAAAACCAGGTTCTGGGCAAGCCATTAAATATTTCTAGGCATCAGTTTCCTTGTCATCTCTAACACATACTTAGGAAGTATGAATATACAACTTATGCCGATCAAGTGTGTGTGAAAGTTCTTTAAACAAACCCGCATTCAAGCATAAGATATCTGTCATTAATATGGAAGACTGTATAACTTTCTGTACTGAGAACCCACCTAATTTCCCTCTAGGCTAATACTGTGATGACAGGTAGAAGAACCTGGCAATCCACTGGTCTCTTCCACCTCTATGCAAAGAGCCTATACGTGCTGAATGTAAGCAGCAGCAGCTTTCATGCAGAATGGCAGCCGGTGGTGGCTGCTGATTGGCAGTTCTTTCCAGCCAAAGGCAAACTTGTGGACTAGTCATAGTAATTGCTTCATCTTATTGGATGCTTCACTACCCATATCATAATTTTATGTTTTGTTAATGATTCATCGACACCTCTTTGTTAGCTCCTGAGGTTTGGTGTTGCCTTATTGACAGCCAAGAATCCCACATTTCAATTATTTTGGCTGTTAACTCACCACATGTGTTTTTGGCATTGTTAACTGAGGATAGGAAAAAGTACAACTTGTGCTGCAATTAAATCAACACTAGAAAGAAGTAACGTATGGTTTCTTTCTTTTCTTCTTCTTTTTTTTTTAATGACCATTGAAATCACTGGTTTCCTTGTCTGTGGGTTGTGTAGCAAATACAAGATGCTAATCAAAACAGATCCTAAAAATTCATATTTTTCTTTAGAAGTGAAAGTAGATTCTATATAATTTGAAAATAGAAAAGTAGAATCATTGGAGACTCAAGAATGAATGCAAAAAATAACATTCCTCTGGTGTTTGCTTGCAGCAAGAAGAAAATTTGTGGAGTAATACAAGTGATAAATATTAACTAAGACCATTTTTATAAATTTATCTTTATTGTTGAAAGTATTACAGATGTCCCCTTTTTGGCTTTGATAGCCAAGAAAATGACATGTTCAAACTAGCTCATCTTTATTAACAGCGGTTAATTAAAAAAATAAAACAATTACACTTATAAAACTTTTCATTTCCAGAAAAATATTGCAGGATCACAGTAGCATCCACCAAATCACATTAACTGAAGAGGCAGAAATCAATATGGACTCTTCCCTCTTCTCCACCCCAAACCACATGCAATCAATACTAAGTTCATCACATTAGCCTGTTGAATAGCTCACATACCTGTTTTTCCTCTTCACCATTTCTACAGTTGCCTAATTAACATGGTCATCTTCCACTTTCAGGACTCCAATAATAATTTGTGACTGCTACCCCTGATCTCCCGGCTGGCCCATCATACGCCGTCCTTCCTCTAAAAACCATTTCCATTCAATTCTTGCCATTGTCTTAGCAATGGGACACTTACATACACCTCCTTTCATGAGTTTGCCCTGACCATATTTTCCAGCCTTATTATCTGCTGCGCTGTCTTCGCCTCTTTGCATTCAACATCATCCTTTGTCACCCTCCCTCCCTCCACCCTGTGACCCTTGGAAAACTTGCAATGTCCTTTTGTATGCCATATTCTGTTATGTTCTCTGCCCATGCTACTCTCCTGGGTGGAATTATCCTTCCTTTCCCATTTACTCATTGAGCATAAACTCTTAAGACCATCCTTTTTAGACAATCTTTTCTGATTCCCTGATTCTTCACAGGAAGGACTAGACATATTGCTCTCTGGACATGTTCCATTGTACTTTGTAATCACTTTCTGCACCATCTATTTTAGTTTCTATGTCATATTTTCATTAAGCACATACATATTTAGAAGCAATGAGAAGAACAAACAAATTGGAGACTGAGAAGTCTCTCTCCTCCCAAAATTTAGGGGCTCTCTGATTTTAGAGAGCAGCTTCAGGGGAGTGCTTGTGATACGGTTCCTTGTAATGGTGAAGTTCAATTGGATGTCAAGTACTAAAGACTTATAGCAAAGGGCTATTTTCTAAAAAAAATGTTGTTGTAAATAAAAGGGGAAATGGGATGACAGATAGGGATTTAGGGTATTTTAAGGGAGGCATATATAAAGTCAAGTGAAAATTTCTTTTTCTTTTTTTTTTAATCCTCACCCGAGGATATTTTCCATTGATTTTTAGATAGAGTGGAAAAGGGAGAAAAAGATTGATGTGAGAGAAACACATTGATTGGTTGCCTCCTGCACACGTCCTGTTCAGCCAAGGTATGTGCCCTTGATCAAAATCGAACCCAGGACCCTTTGGTCTGCAGGCCAGCGAGTCCTCTATCCTGAGAATTTCTTCTTTTGACCACAGTATTATGGTTTCCATTCTATGTTTCTAATTGCTCCTTTTCTATCTCACTTGCTGGTCTCTTTTCCTCAAGAGACAGATTATTTTCATTTTCAGTCTTATTTATGTCTCTACTAGCTCTTTCAGAGATTTCTGAACACCGATGGTTTTCTTCAATATTAACCAGTTAAAAGAATCTTTATCTCAAATTCTAGTTCTTGATCCTGGACTGCTTCTATTTTATAGTAGAAATATTTTTTCCTTGAAAATTACTTTGGCAGTACTCATTTAACACATAAAATAGCACTCACCATTTTCTCCTAAGATATTTGACCCACTGCTTATAGCACTTTCTTGGTTTTGGAATGATGTGCACCTATCCACTTCTGTCAAATCATGAGGTTCTGCATGTGCTTTGCAATATATTTCCACTTTTCCTCTTTCTATTGTCACTATACTAGTTTTTTATCATCCTTGTTGGGATACTGCACTTACCTCCCTGACAGTGATCTCAAAAAGCAACCTCAAAAGTTTGTTAGTCTCTAATGCTTTATTTTGATTATACCTCTACCTTATTGATTGACCTTGAATGGTAGACTATCTACACTACTATATATGTTAAGATTGGCCTTCCAAAAAAGTTAACTAGATCCAATGATGGAAAAGGGTTTGATGAGTAACCTCCTTAGGAAACGATGACCTGCAGACAGAGAATTTGGCCCTGGGATTAAAATAACTCAGAGGTTAAATAAACATTTGTTTAAAAGAAAAAAACATTCTCTCTTAGTTAACAAAGGCACGTACCTGTGATCACATTACTAGGTACAAAAGATAATGATGCTTTCCCTTCAGATGGTAACCAGATATTCCTATTTGATTTGTTTATCAAAAACTGCCAGACCATCCTGTTTGTTTGTTTGTTTGTTTGTTTTTATTTTTTTAAAAGGTTAAGGTATGTGGTATTGAGTATCTCAGTCTGGCTCTTCACCCTTCACCATTTTAAGTTCCTAATCCCAAATCCACAGAGCTCTGAATTTAGCTTTCAGAAATATCTGCCAAAACAATGCCATATCTACTTCCAGCCACTTCCTCTCCATCCTATTTTTTTTTTTTTTTTTTTTTGTACTTGAACTTCCACATTGACTCTTTCTAGCACCTTCAGTCTGAAGGCCTTTGAACTTGCACTGTAAAATTGCGTCTACTCTGGGTCTCCAGCCTGCTGGCCTACCCAGCAGAATTTGGATTTGTAATCCTTCTTAACAGTGTGAGCTAATTTAAACAAACAAACAAATACATTTCCTTTTGTTGTTTTTTTCCCCCCTCTGGAGAACCCAGACTAATACACTGAGAAAGGAATATTGCCTCCTACCAGGTAGTATTATGCACAGATTAAGGTATGCACAGGGGACCCATTCTTATTGTTCTAGGACAGTGGTGACAAGATCAAGTGTGGAAGTTAGGAATTTTTTGTAATAATATCTGCAGCACTTATTTTTTGGCCTTGCCGTTTCTAATTCATCTTACTCATTGCAACCAGAGGGTCTTTCTAAAAGCACAAGTGTGATGATGTGATGACCTCCTTTTGTAAAATTCTTGAAGAACTCCACATATCCTTCCGAAAAAGTCAAACTCAGAGTGGCCTTCATAACCTCTCCTGCTGTCTCCCTTTCTCATATACCTGGGACCCAGCTGAGGTGAACTACCTGTGGTGTTCCAAACACTGATCCTGTCTTCTCCTGCAAACCTTTTTTTTTTACCTTTAAGCAGTTGCCGTTGCTTGGCGTACTCTCCTCTAATTTGTTTATCTGGTTAGCATCTACTTATCTTTCAATTCACACTTCACGTACTTTCCTATTGTTTTGGCTGGCATTGACTCTTTTCTACTCTGTGCCCTCCTAGAGCAGTTGTAGGTAACCCAGGTTTATGACATCTTGAGTTCCCTCTGCCATCCTGACTTTCCATACTCAAGATTACATGCTGTACTAGAAATGATGCCAATGGTCATTTACTGTGGCCTTAGGACTGAACATGGACACCAGTCTAGCCAAGACTATTCATTAAAAATGTTTATGCTTAAAAAAAAAATAAATGTTTATGCTTGTTTAATCAAATGGATACAATCCATATACCACTGAAGCAGGCAGTAATTTTAACAAAGGCTGTCTGTATGTGGGAAAGGTTTAATAACAAAGATGGTGATAGAGCAAAGAAAAATACTTTCAACTTGAACAAGGAGAATTTGATCATGTTAAAGGAACTGTTTGATGTAACATCAGAGCTCTGAGTAAATTGCAAGTGTCATCATAGGCAATGCTACACTCTAGACTTGAGATTTTTAATGACCTTTGTTCAGGAAATAATTAAGTTATAAGTTTGAAGTCATCTATAAATTATTCATTCAGAAGCTTTTTTAAGACTTACTCCTACTTTTTTTTTTTGTTGATAAATCTGTTTTTCTCTAAGAGAATAAAATCTCTCTTAAGGGAAAGAAACATTGCCCCCCAAAGAAAGACAACTGAAGAAATACTTGTTCAAAAAATGAAGAAAAGAATGGAAGCAGATAATAAAGGCTTAACTAATTAGCCGTTGGTTGATTGCAGTAGTAATTAAAATCAGTAATTTCAATTGGTAATTGGAAATTGAAACTCAGTTATCCCCAGGGTCTAGAGAATTGAAGAACTGGCCCGTCCCCCATCTCCTGCTGTCCCCTATTATCCTGTTGGATGGGAGGCACTGAAAGTTATCTGGTTTAACCTTGACAACAAATATAAGAGGTAAATATTATCTTCATTTTAGAGATAAAGAAAATCAGGCTCAGAGGAGACAAATGCTTGCTTAAATTCTCACATTTAGTAATAGAAGGACTCCAAAGCTCATGTTCTTTCTAGTCTGTATTTAAAGACTGGTCATTGCTTTATTCAGCCTTCAAAAGGAAGGAAACTCGGACATATGCTATAACCTTGAGGATATAAATGAAATAATCTAATCAGATACTATAGGATCCTACTTATTTGAAATATCTAAAGGTGTCAAATTTGTAGAGATAGGACGTCTCTGTTCAATTTATCTACTTAGCACCCTTCAGCCTCTATGTCTATGATTTTTTCCTTTCCCTGCCATACCTTTTGTCCTCCATTCTTTGGCACTTTAGTAAAATTCTTTTTATGAAATGACTTAGTTTAGTCCAGGGTTTCTTCACCTTAGCACTATTGACATTTTAGGTCAGATAATTATTTTTTGTGGGGCTGCCCTGTGCATTGTAGGATGTTTAGCAGCATCCCTGGCATCTATGCACTGTGGTTCTCAACCTTGGCTGCACATTAGAATCACCTGGGAATCTTTTTAAAATCCTGATTTCTGGGCCTCATCCTCCGGAAATTCTGTTTCTTTGTTACTAATGTTGTGGCCACGCCCCATAACAAAGAAACAGAATTTCCGGAGGATGGGGCCCAGAAATCAGGATTTTAAAAGGATTCCCAGGTGATTCTAATGTGCAGCCAAGGTTGAGAACCACTGCACTAGACACTAGTAGCATCCCCTCTCACAGCTGTGCAAGCCAAAAATATTGCCAGGCCTTACTCAACATTCCAGGGGCCTGGGGACGGGGTGGAGGGCAGGCAACTACCCCCAGGTGAGAAATGCTGCTCTAATCTATCCTCTACAAATCTTTCTGAATCTCTCAGAGGCCTCCACAAAACCACAGCCTTTTATTGGTACTGTATTTGCAATTAAACATGCACTTCCTTTAGACCTCTCTTTCCTAATTTTAAAATAGTTATTGTAAGATTGCTATATAAGTTTATAAACGTATTTATAAATACATTATTTGCAGGAAGAAAATTTCTGAGTTACAGTTCAGGCACAGACTGCTGCATTTATGTTGCATGCATGGCTTAACACAGTATAAAGATGAAAAGACAACAAAAGCACCTTCATACTTCCTCATCCCCTCATTGCAACAAAACTCTTAATTGGCAGAACCTTATTTCCTTCTCTTTCCTTTTTCTCCTTCACTGCCCATTTGTTATCACCTTCTAATATTCAGAGAGCACTTGGATAATGGTCCGAATAGAGAAATGTTTTAAGATCATCATTAGCCCACATACCAGCAACTTTACTCAAAGATGGGATGGAATTGAAAAGTGCTTTTATAATACAACTAGAAGCCTGGTGCATGAAATTCATGCACTCAAGGGGGTCCCTCAGTCTGGTCTGCACCCTCTTGCAGTCTGGGAGCCCTTGGGGGATGTCCGACTGATGGCATTTTGGCATCCTTAGCGCTGCTGCAGAGGTGGGAGAGGCTCCCGTCACCACTGCTGTGCTTGCCATCTGTGAGCCTGGCTTCTGGCTGAGCGGTGCTCCCCCTGTGGGAGTGCACTACACCCAGGGGGCAGCTCCCGTGTTGAGCATCTGCCCCCTGGTGGTCAGTGTGCATCATAGTGATCAGTCATTCCATCGTTTGGTCAATTTGCATATTAGCCTTTTATTTTATAGGATATTGTTAAAGGCAAGGGTTAATCAACTCTGTTTAATTTTGATATGGCATGTCCTAAAATAATAATGGAATACTACGCTGCTGTAAAAAAGAAGTAACTTTTACCATTTACAACAATGTGGATGGGCCTGGAGAACATTATGCTAAGCAAAATAAGCCTCTCAGAGAAAGATAAATATCACAGGATCTCACTCATTTGTGGAATATAATGAACAACATAAACTGATGAACAAAAACAGTCCCAGAGACAGAGAATCATTGAACAGACCATCAAACCTCAGAGGGAAAGCAGAGGAGGTTGGGGGGTGTTAAGAGATCAACCAAAGGATTTATATGCATGCATACTATATAAACATAACCAAAGGACATGGACACAGGGGTGGTGGGGACTTGTCCTGGGGGGCGGGAGTGGCCAGGGAGGGGTCGATGGGGGGAAAAGGAGACATATGTAATACTTTAAACAATTAAAAACAAAGTTAAAAAAATCAATTCAATATGGAAAAAAATAAAATAAAATAGAAATTAAGCCCCTACTAAACCTTTGTGCTTTTCAAAGAACAGACATTTAATAATCTGATTATTTTGTGGTATGAATATTTGAATCAATGTATGGTGCAAAATTATTTAAGACACTCAATGACAGTAGTAGCTCAAATCATAGTTGTCAAGTCACATGGGAGGAAAATGACAAATGCCATTCACTCTTTAGTGTCTATCAGTGAGCCAAGTTAATTTCTTGAACAACAATAAAAATGTGGCTTTCTACATAGTTTCTCTATTATATTGGGAAAGACAAAAGATGAAAAAAAATGAGGTGATGTAATAAATCATAAGATAGTGTTTGGAGCCTCATGCAATATCAAAGTCACTGTTTGCCAGAGAAAGCATAGAAGGTACTATTTGCAACCTGCAATTTCTTACCTTACTGGAGAATGTGTTAACCTTTCAGAATTTCCACAGGTGTGATAAACAAGCAGATTCTAACATATTTCAGGTGTTTGGGCCTGTAGCCCATTTTAGGAATCTTGGGCATAGGTTGTAATGGTTATTTTGTAGTCTTAAGTCTTATTAATGTGGTGAACATTCCTCAGGATAAGAATAGAAGACCTCCATGAAATTTACTTATTATATTAATTTTTTTAAATTGTGGTAAAATATATGTAATAGTTACCATCTTAACCATTTTTAAGCATGAACAGTTAATATTACTACTAGTACTATTACTAAATTACTAAATTCGAATTACTAAAGTACATTCGAATTTCTGTGAAATCTCTAAAACTCTTCATCTGGCAAAACTGAAACCCTATACCCAATAAATAACTCCCCACCACACTTCCACTTGCCCCTGACAACCAGCATTCTACTTTCTGTCTCTATGAAGTTGACTACCTTATATAATTCATATAAGCAGGATCATATAGTATCTATGTTTTTGTGACTATCCTGTATAATAAAAAGCTAATATGCAAATTGTCCCCTTGGGAGTTTGACCAACCAGGAATTCAACCACTTGCTATGATGTGTGCTGACCACCAGGGGGCAGCGCAGAGTGAAGGAAGGCCCCGGCTGGCAGCTAGAAGGCCCCAATCAGCCCTGATCACTGGCCAGGCCTAGGGACCTTACTCGTGCATGAATTTCATGCACCAGGCCTCTAGTATTATTATACTTAGCATAATGTCCTCAAGGTTCATCCATGTTGTAGCATATGTCAGAATTTTCTTTTCTTTTTTTTTAAGGCTGAATAATATTCCTTTGATTATATATACCATATTTTGTTCATTCATTGCCGGAAGCCGGTCCATCCTTGCTGCTTGACACAGTCTCTGCAGGAAAGAAACATCTGCACAGCATATGTTTCAAGGGACCTGGCGTATATAGCATACTGTTCTTAATATGTTTGCTCCCCTTAGCGCTGTGTGTTTTAACCAAGGTCACCTCTCCGAGAAAGGTTGTTTCCCCAGGTAGGGATTTTTCCCTAAAGTTAGGGAGGGGATAAAACTCCTTAACTAAGTGCCAGGTGGGTAGTTAATCACTTTAACTACAAACAATCATGCTTAAGCTACATAATCTTTATTCCCTGGAATGGAGATAAGAAATGCCCTAACCTTTGTAATAGAAATTGACAGGATTAAAATCAACTGGTATAAATACGGATGTAACAAGACAATAAACAGCAGAACCTCTCTGGAGATCCAGACCAGAACTTGGCTGGAGATCCTGGCTGGAGATCCTGGCTAGGCTGCTGATCAACTGAACACTGTCTCTGTGTCCTTCCTTCTTCGCCGACTCCGTCTACACCTTTGGGAACCCCTGGACCTGCTGGGGTTGGACCCCGGCAATTCATCTGTTGATGGACACTTGGGTTGCTTTCATCCTTTGGTTATTGTGAATAATGCTGGTATGAACATTGGTGTATAAATATGTCTTTTGAGATCATGCTTTCATTGCTTTTGGGCATATATTCAGAAGTGGAATTGCTGCATCATATGATAATTCTATTTTTAATTTGTTGAGGAACCACCATACTGTTTTCCATAGATGATGCACCATTTTACATCCCCATCAACAGTTTCTCCACATTCTTCTGAACATTTTTCTGTTTTTTTGTTTGTTTTTTTTTTGTAGCCATTACTAAGTGGTACCTCATTGTGGTTTTGATATGCATTTCCTTAATTATTAGTGATGTTGAGAAACTTTCTTGGGTTTGTTGGTAATTTGAATCTTTAAAAAACTGTCTATTCAAGTCCCTTGTTCATTTTTTTCGCACTTAAAGATTTTTTAATTGATTTTTAAAGAGATGGAGAGAGAGAGATGTTAGAGTAAAACATCCATTGGCTACCTCCTGCATGCCCCCTACTGAGGATTGAGCCCTCAACCTGGGCATGTGTCCTGACCAGAAATTGAACTGGCAACGTTTAGATGCATGGGATGATGCCCAACCAACTGGCTTACACTGATGAGGGCCACATTTTTAAATTGAGTTATTTGTTTTCTATTATTAGTTGTAGGAGTTCTTTAATTTACTTTTTACCATATACATAATTTGCAAATCTTTTGTCTTATTACATAGGTTGCCCTTTTATCTTGTTGATAGTATCCTTTGATGCACAGACATTTTAAATTTTGATTTAGGTCAATATATCTATTTATACTTTTGTTGTCTTTAGTGTCAAACACAAGAAGTCATTTAAATTCAATGTCATGAAGGACTTCTATTAAGTGTATTTTTCTCACAGAACCTCCTTTTTGGTTGACTGACTTCAATTCTGCTATCTCTATAAACATTTTTATTGTAAAAACTGAGTAATGTGCTCTCTCTTTCTCAACCTGTATTTCACTCTGGCTCTTGTGTACTACATACTCTTTTATTCTCTTTAATATAAACCTTATGTGTAAAAAAAAGATAATTAAATTTATCACTTAAAATTTTATGAAGATTAAATGAAGGAAAATGTATGTGTAGGTTTGGCAATAATTGACAATAGTAATTGCTCATGAATAATGGTGATTATCCACTAATAGGAAATCAGACTTGCAAGACCTAGAAAGTTCTTAAAACTTGCCATACGGATGCTAAACATCTCCCTGGCACTGTTAGAAGGGAGCCACACAAGGACCTTACACTCTGGTTGGAAAGACAAGATAAAGTGAAAATATGTGCATAAAAAGAAACATGATCATCACTGAGTGAAACAAATATTGACGTCTGATGTAGTCTGATCTAAGGAAAGACAGATTACTGTGGAATCGAATAGCCAGTCAAAGCTTCATAGAGAAGATGAGCTTGAGCTGGTCCTTGATGGAGTGCTGGATTTGATGACAGGAGAGGAAAAGATGATATGCCAAGGCAGGAACATTTGGAGGATGGTTAGTCCATCAGTTTGTCTCCAGAGTGTGGAAGGTTTTAAATGGCATGCTATGGGTTTTGTACTGCTTCTTATAAAGCAGGAGTTGGGTACTTGTTAACTTTTTCTTACCGGAAATATTTTAGGCTCTGTGGCCATGGAAGGTCTCTGTTACATATGTTCTTTAAACAATAATTTAAAAATGTAAAAACTTTTTTTTTTCGCTCCTAGGCTGTACAAAAGCAGGCCACAAGCTGAATGTGGTATCATTTTCTGACTACAGAGCTCTATCAAAGATATTTTGAGCAGTTACTTAATATGATCAAAGATATAGGAAAAGGGCTGGTGGCAGCAAGAATCACCTTACACCCTTACACACTTTTGTCTAGATTTTGGACCTTCAGAAACATGTTTACAAATCAAGCTAGAGGGAAAAGCTCCATATTTCCCAGCTGCAAGTATAGAATAGATAATACTATTGACACCAAGAGAGGATTACAGTAACAGAGTATTTTAGGATAACATTTTTATTGCATCTAACCCTCTTCTTGTTGGTTAGAGTTGGCATCATAATTGCCATTAATAACATTACAAATGGTTACATTGTAGGCATTTAATGGCTACTTTAAGATTTGAATTTAGGAGGTTCAAATTCTTTATGGACTCTATAATATAGAAGTTTTATTGCAGCTAGTTAAGAAACAAATGTTAGGAGAAGAGAAAATTCTTCTAGTACATACCATAAAATATAACAACCTTTATGCTAGCATCTGCATTCTACAGGCTTCATGTGTTTGTGTTTAAAAGTATTTCCACTAAAATGAATGTATGGAACCAAAACATATATTGTCCCTTTACCGATTTCTTTACCAATAAGTGATTAACAAGGGAATTTGGGTTAGCTTTACAGAGACTATTAAGTATTTTGTTATATGAACAAATAGTTTCTTCATCTTTTACTCCAGTAGAACAGTACCCAAATGCATGAAGTTTGTGATGATTAATTTTATCTATTAACTTGAGTAGGCTACAGGGTCCACATATTTGGTCAAACATTATTCTAGATATTTCTGTGAAGGTAGTTTTTAGATAAGAATTTACACACACACACACACACACACACACACACACACACACAAACACACCACACCCTGTTCATTCTGTTTCTCTAGAGAATCCTGACTAATATAGAATATACTAGAGTCCTGGTGCACAAAATCTGTGCACAGGGGGAGGGGTCGCTCAGCCCGGCCTGCACCCTCTCCAATCCGGGACCCCTCAGGGGATGTCCAACTGCCGGTTTAGGCCTGATCCCGCTAAACCGGCAGTCAGACATCTCTCTCACAATCTGGGACCGCTGGCTCCTAACCACTCACCTGACTGCCTGATCTCCCCTAACCACCTCTGCTGGCCTGCCTGCCTGATGTCCCTAACTGTTCCCCTGACATCCTGATCTCCCCTAACTGCCCTCCCCTGCTGGCCTGATTGTCCCTAACTGCTCTCCCCTGCCGGCCTGATTGCCCCTAACCACCTCTGCTCCAGCCCCTGCCACCATGGCTTTGTCCAGAAGGACGTCCGGAAGATGTTGGTCTAATTAGCATATTACTCTTTTATTAGTATAGATAGAATGTCCCTATTTCCCCCCTTTTGGCCCCCTCTACCCAGCTCTTGCCCCCCACTTCTTTCTGGCCATCACCATACTGTTATCTGTGTCCATGGGTTGTGCATATATTTTCTTTGGCTAATCCCTTCTTTAAATTCACTTCTTTAAATTTTTTATTTTCAGATAAGTGCTTATAACTGCACTATTATATATTTTCTATTATATCATTTAGAATTAAAATATTTTTTAATTGAACCCTTGTAAATTTTAGCACAATTTAATAAATTATGCTAGAAGCAATTAGGAGATTTTTCATGTAATGAAGATACATTTCAATTAATATTTTATTAATTTTTAATTTTTTAATTTGAAATAATCTCATACATGTAAAAAAACTATAAAATACTAGAGCATATTATATGTACCCTTCACCCAATTTCTTAGGTGTTAATAATTTAAACATAACCATTATACCACTAACAAAATTTGGAATATATTTTTCTTATAATCTCTTTAATGTTACTTAATCCATTTACTTTGTTTTTGTTCATCTTCACCCAAGGATATTTTTCCATTGAATTTTAGAGAGAGTGAAGGGAAAGGGAGAGACACGTTGATGGGTTGCCTCCTGCACATGCTCTGATAGGGACTGGGGATCAAGCCAGCAACTGAGGTACATGCCCTTGACTGGAATCGAACCTGGGACCCTTCAGTCCATGGGCTAATGCTCTATCCACTGAGCAAAACAGGCTGCAGCTTAATTTAGTTTTAATCTATATGTGTCTTTATATTTAAAGTGGGTTTTGTTTTTGATTCACCCTCATAATCTGTCTTTTAATTGGTGCATTGATGCCACTGACTTTCAGAGTGCTTACTGATAGAGTTATTGCCATATCAGTCGGCTTCTAGGGCTTCTGGGACCGGCCTGCCACCCCTGGGACCAGATCCAATCATGGGGGTGGCAGGCAGGCAGCTTCTGGGGTCGCACATGGGAGCCTGGATGGCGGCTTGCGCTGGCGGCTTGCACTGTCCTGCTCTGCCTGCAGTATGCAAATTAGCCGCCATCTTTGTTGGTGGTTAATTTGCATATCTTGCTGATTAGCCAATGGGAGGTGTAGTGAAGGTACGGTCAATTACCATGTTTATCTATTATTAGATAGGATTTGTGTGTGTGTGTGTGTGTGTGTGTGTGTGTGTGTGTGTGTGTATGGTGACTTAGAATATAGGTTTTGTGGCATAATCATAATTAACTTTTGGCATTGGAGGGGTGAGCTGGCAGGTAAGAAGGCATCTCACAGAATGATTAAAATCACAGCCTACTCCTGGCATGCTCTGGTATACTGTATTAAGTAACTGGACAAAGAAAACAAAAATTCCAAATATAAGCCCTCAAAACTAAAGTTATATGCTCAGATATTGGAACATGATAATCTATGATGGATGTGATGTCGTGTTTCCCTTTTGTAGGGTAACTAAGTACTGTGCTATTCAGGAAATAGTGACAGGGACTTATTCATTGATATCTTAATGGAAATGACTCTACTAAGCCATCCAGGAAATTTAAACATTTCACTTTTTTTTTTATAACTTATTAGCCATTATCAAGGGCAAAGGCTCTCCATCAATGATACACAGTTTGAACTAAATTGGAAGTAACTCAGTTAAGTTCAACCAGCATTTATTGAGTAACTACCATGTTCCAGCACTAGAAAATGTGCAACAATGAATAAGAGAGCTTTCTCGATGCTATACTTCATGGGTTTCATGACTACTAAAGCCTTAAAATGTCTATATTAATTAATAAGTAGTCAAAATTTATAAATATTTTTCTCAAAATAAGATAATTTAAAAAATATTAATCATAGTGTAACACAGATTCTTTAATAGAATGCATAAATGAAAGATACTCAAACTTGAATATCACTGATATATACTGTAGGAAAAGAATTCAGTATGCATGTTCTCATGAAGACGACAGATGAGCAAAGACTTGGATAAATGGTATGTTGAGAGTGACATACTAGTATGTGACAATAGTCATTGTGAGACATGAGTCAGATAGGGGTGGACTTGAGCCCCAAAAGTTGTGACAGGATGAAGGGACAGAAGTATGGGGGGGAGGGAGGGCAAAGGTGCTGCTGAGATACTTTACCTGATTTATAGTCTGGTCTATAATGCTCCAAATCATTTTACTGAGTAGTTATATATGAATATCCCCAAAATACTTAATGTGTAACCTAAATTAAAACTAATACTACAAAGGGAAGTTTTTAGTTTTGTGCTGATTTTAATTTTTAGTTCTGTGCTATTACTGAGGTTATAATTTTTGAGTCTTATCTTTGTTTCTTATGCTTTATAGTTTTTATTTTTTAGTTAAAGCAACTAAGTTTCACTGATAGGGTCTGAAACACTTAAGGTATTTTTAAACCGTAAAACTATCTTTTGTACGATCTCCCTGAGAAAAGTAACACCATCCTGGCATTTTCCACTGTGGGAAGAGAAGCAATTTTATTTGTTAGAACTCTAAAGCAGACAAAGAACCCATTGGCTCTCACCACAATCCTAAAATAAACTGTATTACTATTTGAACCATGGGTAAAATTACCTATTTCTACTTCTGCTCAGAGGGGATTCAAATACTTGTGAAGAAAAAAAATATTGAATGTCAAAGTGCATTTGCTTTTGCAGAAAGAGCATGAGGTGTTATTAATGAGGATGTGCAAATAACCACAATTTTGCAGTGCTCAACATTCATAAATAAATACTGGTTAAATCAAGGGAGCAATTTCTGCTTCCATTATATCTTGCATATAAGTGTGCATTTTTTCTCTGCATCGAAGAGTGCATAGTTCTACAAAAGGACGGAATCTGATGATAGCAGCATTTTGAGCCACAAGTTATCAGCAGTTCACTTAGTGGTATGGCTGTGTTCCAACCAGGCATAGGTTTTTTTTGTTTTGTTTTGTTTTGTTTTTTTTTATGCTGCAAACAAAGGCTGTTCTTTTGCCCATGTTTGAAATCCACACTGATATACATGATTTGTTCTACTAGACTGCTGAGTGATTTAAATAGATGAGTATTTTGATTAATATTGTGAATACATATGTGTGTGTGTGTGTGTGTGTGTGTGTGTGTGTGTGTGAATTTTATGAATAACTCGCAGGTAGCAGTACTTCCCTGGCTGTGTTCACAAATCTAGTTGTTGCATGCTTTGGGGTAGTTTTTCTTGCATTAATCAACTATTGATTACTTCTGTAAAATTGCCCCTTTTAACATTATGTGTAGTTGAATGTTTCAGGTTTGAAATTGGCAAAGACTAGCTGCCATTAGTTAAAAAGGCTCTGCTGTTGCCTTAGGTTACAGTAGTTTAAAATTCCTGCAAACACACTCAACCCAAAATGCTTACGCATGGAATTTTTAGTTGGATTCTTGATAATACCAAATTTAAATTTGAGTGTAATCTTGAATGCTGTAAACGTAATTCTAACTTGAACCACTGTTATATACTCTAGGTTTTACTCTTGCTTTAATTTTTCTCAGTTTTTTTTTCCTCTCTCATTGTTTCCCAGCCTGCACTGCCATGAACAGGGTGTGGACCATTGCTTGCACACATGCTGCTGACCACTGAATAATGTCATTATAGTCTGTTGGCTGAGCTCTCAACTCTTACGACAGTCTGTGTCTTCCAAACTGGTTACTTGTGTGTACAGTGCAGCACAATGGACTACAGAAGGATCAAAATGTGATGTGTTAAGAGTAAAGATTCTTAGATTTGAGCTATATTTATAAGGACATTAAAATTTGATAAGTTCTATTTATAAGCATTGTATAAGAAGTGAAACATTGGAGAGCTACATGATGACTCACATTTAATATCAAATAATTGTTCAGATGATCAGTAAAGAGCAAAGGAAATTTTGATAATAAAAGGTATGTGGTCTTTTGGGTAAAGATATATTCTTTAGAAATTCCTGGTAAATTTAATGGAAGTTGTAAAATGCTCTTTCAAACTAGCCTGGATATATTGGGGAAGAGTGAGTCTGAATTATACTGCCTTTCTTTAAATATTTAATGAACATTTACTACTTGCAAATTGTTTTGCTCTTTAAGGATAACTTTGGGATGACCCACGCTTTATACCATCTTCCCAATAAATTTCCACTTATTCTGTTTATAGAAAACTGGAATAAACTATATCTAAACCAAGAAATATATCCATTTAACAAATTGAAAGAGGTGGCCTGTAAGGAGAGTGAATTATAGTATTTATGTTATAAATATATATTGGTTACAATGTAGGTAGCCGAATTTCAATTAAGACCCATATAAATTTACATAAGTGTCCTGTAATGAAGACTCAGCTAAGGGGACTAATCAATATTAATGTCTGCAACAAAATGAAATCTAATTACCAGAGATTCAAGATTTTAGTTGTGAGTTAAATGAAGTTTTTCATGTTGCATAGTGACATAGATATCTTAATCTCCAATCCTATGCATCGCCTACTAGTACAATAGGAATAGATGCATCATGCAATGTGTGCCAGATCTTCAGTATTCCTTTGATGTTCAACTGTTCGATGGATAGCTTATTTTATGGACCCCCTGCATACATTTCTGTGTGAGATACATTGTTATATAGACATGCACTTTTATCTTTTGGAGTTTACATTTCTAGTCTTTTTATCAGTTTTTCGTTCCTGCCTATGCTTTTTATCAGTTTTTCATGCCATGCTGCTTAGTGTGCCAGTAATGCGAACTTGGTCTGTTGCTCATCTATTAATAACAATGTCAAGGATAATGAATTGACTGGAAAGACACTGAAACCAGGAACACAAATCTTGAAATATACCAAAGGACTTGTATGCATGCATATAAGCGTAACCAATGGACAGACACCAGGGGTGTGAGGGCATGAGCGGGGCGTTGGGGGGGGGGTGCGGGGGGAGCGGGCAAAGGGGGATAAGGACACATATGTAATACCTTAATCAATAAAGAAAATAAAAAAAGAAAGAAAGAGGAAGTAGATTCTGACTCATCCTTTTAGGAGTCTTTTCACCACAAACCTCCTGTTTATATTTCATTGGCTAGATTTTAGTCATATGGTCATGTCCAGCTGCAGTGGAGTCCAGGAAAGGTAGTTGTGGTAGGTAGTTGCTAATCCCTTCCTCCTGGTATTCACTTCCTTGTGTGATTCCCTCCCCTCGAGTGTTCCCCTGGGTCTTGTAGTGATGTGTGCACCTAATTGAGGCAAGAATTTAGGCCTTCCTTGTATGATCCCCCTTCCCCTGCATGTAGGAATTGTGTCACCCTGGAAGAATGTGAACTCTCAAATCATTTCACATATAATAAAATCCCAAATTTTCAGAAAAAAAATATACTTAACTTTTTAAAAGTCTTGATGCAGGTTGGTCTACTTATGGGGGCCAAAGGATTTAAAACGTTATAACTTCAGAGGGATCCTTTGATTCAAACTACTGAATGGCTTCATAATTCTGTGTTAGGAAAAGCACAGAAAAATCTAGGATTTATTAGGCTGGGTGACTATAGCAAGAATAGCTCCAGACCTAATTTTAACACCTGAGTTACACTCCTTGGGCTGTAATATATAAAAAGGTGGATTGAGGATATTTAAAGAGATTGATTTGAACTGGATCATCTAAGATGGGCTCGCAGGAAATCAGGGTGCATTGAGTGGAAATTATAGAGAGAAAGAACGAAATAAAGTTCGAATGATAAAAGGGACCTTGACATGGACAGCTACTGGATTCTTCAGCATTCTGAAGTTTAAAGTTCTTTAAAATTTGGGTTCTGCTTTAGCAGCACCAGTCTAATATTATTTAAAGGAAAGGGGGGGAGGATTGTAAAAATCTTTTTGGAGAATGGCACTAGTATAAGAAACGGGTGAACCTTCACTTTGGGTGTAGAGTGTGGCAATCAGGAGGGACACGTGTTAGATTGAGCAGAGAATTGGGCCTTCACAGGAAGCTCATGGATGTATACTAGTACAGATATATTCTCTTAAAATCAGACAGATAAATGTCATTTTGGAGTTTTTCTATCTCAAGACCTTTATATGTGAATATAATCTCTGCCTGCATGGCCCAGTGCATACAATAATTACGCATCATTTCTTGACTTTAATTCTTTTATTTCTGAGACCATGTCTTCTTCCCCTCTGGTCCAGAAATTTTTTTCTCCTGAGATTCCTGTTCTCTTTCAAACATACCACCCTCTATGCCAGTTTCCTGTGTTTGTGGATGTGTTTACTTTTCTGGGAAGAGGTGCATAGCTTTTCATCAGCTTCTCAGAGGGTTGATGTGCCCTTTACAAATCTCTGCACTACAGGAGACAGAAAATATCTCTGAGTTTGTCCAAACCTATAAAATGAAGAACATAAAGGGGGCATAAGTGGTGATGGAAAGAGACTTGACTTGGGGTAGTAAAAACACAATACAATATACAGATGATGTACTGTAGAATTGTATACCTGAAACCTATATAAGTGTATTAACCAATGTTACCCTAATAAATTCAATAAATGCCCTGACTGGTTTGGCTCAGTGGATAGAGCATCAGCCTACGGATTCAGGGGTCCTGGGTTCGGTTCCAGTCAAGGGCATGTACCTTGGTTGTGGGCACATCCCCAGTGGGGAGTGTACAGGAGGCAGCTGATCGATGTTTCTCTCTCCTCGATGTTTCTAACTCTCTATCCCTCTCCCTTCCTCTCTGTAAAAAAATCAATAAAATATATATTTTTAAAAAAAACATAGCATGAACTGCAAGGCTTGTTCTGGGAACTATAAGTATTAAAAAAAAGAAAAAGAAAATAAAAAAAATAAATTCAATAAAAATAAAAAATAAATAAAATGAATTCTTTTCACTAAGTAATTTTCTGTTTTTATCTGATTCTTAAGTAATTCAAAAAACGCTCTTATAACTTTCCAATTTGGGGGGACTAATCTCCCATAGGGAGGTTTTCTCAATCCTGCACAGACATTTAAATCACCTGAGAGACTTCAAAGCAATATGTGTGGCCTGTAGGCCCATGGCCAGAGATTCTGAATAAAGTAGTGTGTGGAAGTGGCAAGGGAGTGGGCAATATTGTATATTAAAAACAAAAGCCTTCCTAGGTAATTCTAAAGTGCAACCCGGGTGGAGAACCACTGACCTCAAATGTCATGGAGCCTCCCATTTTAATTAGTCTGGTAAATTGGCAACATTTTAGCAAATTAACATGGAAATGTCTTCCTTCAGTTTCTGTGGTGATCAGATTTGATTATGAAAATAAATGGGGGAAAAGTGAATGGGTCAGGCTATTATTTATGTACTTCAATGGTTAACACCTGCCTAAGATTATGTTACCTCCAAAGTCATGGTTAAACTCTGTTAATGTGAGAAACTGTATGTTTTCTTTAATAAATCCTATGTTAAAAATTAACATAAGTACAGATTACAGAAATTTGTTCAAAAGCATGTAACCTAACCATAAGTATTGAATGATGCATGTTGTTCATGAAACATTTATTAATAAGACATAACATTCCTCCTATCTTTCTGAAAAATCTCACTAGTTTTCAAAGTAGCTCATTGACACATCTTCTACAATTATGCTTTGATTTAAAATATAACATATTTCCTGATTTTGTAAGAAAGGTTCTCAAAATGCAGATAATACTTTAATTCCTCTAGTTTTAGCAGTTTAAACTAAAGCTCCTCCTGTGAGTCCTTATATAAAAAGCTATATTTTAAAATTTTAATTTAACATTGCCTCCTGCTTTATAATGAGTATCTCTTCCTCCTCCTCATCCCTTTTCCATTCCTTTTGATTTTTACATCAAGATGCAAACCGAGTTCTATTCATTGATAAGCTAAATAAACTGTTCTTTAGCAAAGTGGCTGCTTTCTAATTAGCTGTAGGATGTAATTAGTACATTCTGCAGGAGAGTAAGAATCGGATTTACCAGATGCCAGCAACTGACAATCTGAGCAATATTAGTGATAAGCAGGCAGAAGTGTGGATGGAAGAATGGGAGAAAAAAAGAAGGGTATTCTTACTGCAGGGGAATAAGGCTGTCGGGGCTTAAGTGCTGAAATTTTTGACCAGTTAGTCACGTGTTGTGTACTATTAAATACAGTAAAGCCTTAATGTTCAGTATTCAAGTCTACCAGACCAAAAAAACCCCAAAACTATGGAGGATTCTGCATCAGTAATCATGCATTATGGCAAATAGTTCATGAAGTATAAAGCTGCCATGGATGCAAAGCATCTTAGTTGAAAACCAAAATCTTGGCTCTAAGTCAAAGTTTAATTTTATTTTATTTTTTGTTAATCCTCAGCAGAGGATATTTTTCTATTGAGCTTTAGAGAGAGTGGAAGAGAGAGGAAAAGACAGAGAGAAACACTGATGTGAGAGAAACACATCGATTGTTTGCCTTCTGCATGAGCCCTTACCAGGGCCTGGGCTGGGGAGGAGCCTGCAACCAAGGTATGTGCCCTTTACCGGAATTGAACCCAGGACCCTTTGGTCCGCAGGCTGACATTCTATCCACTGAGCCAAACTAGCTAGGGCTATTAAAGTTTAATTTTTGATAAAAGCCTATAGTTGGCTTCAGCATTTGTCTAGCAACAGGACACCATGATAAAAATTATATTATTTTTAATAAGAAACCAGACCATGAAATAGTTTAACTCTACCTCATTTTCATGATGTTCCAGTTTATCTAATCGAATTGCAGACACACGTATATGGATCAAAATGAAAATCTAAGAGCCTTTGGAGATATTTTTAAGATCCAAAAAATAGAAAGCAACATATTAGATTTGATTGAGAAATAAATATACGTTCTTTATAAATACAGGAAAAAATTTCATGTTTAACTAAATGCTCTTAGAAATCTCTTGTGAACAGAGTTGATATAACAGGGGGCACTGTAATTTTACATGAAAATAATACCCAAGGCCTGTTAAGCCTGTTTTATTTGACCTTTTTATATGAGTTCACAAATGGGGAAGTAATAGTTATTATGAATGCTTTATAAATATTCAGAATTGCCTAGCATTCAAAGTATGTATAACAGGATTATCAGTACGTATTGTGAAGCTTTATTAACTCCAGTTCTTTGGGGACATCCTGTGTGTGTGTGCATGTGTGCGTGTGTGTGTATAGGTTACATATATGTATATGTCTATGTTATCTGTATATCTATCTATCTATATGTCTATGTATTGATATATATTTAAGTTTTAATCAGAAGGCAGGTAATGCAAATAACTGTAATTCTAATTTTATGCACTGTCAACTCAGGATTCTTTTGAAACAAAAGATTTAGAAATGATTCAACATAAAAAGTGTTTGAAGGAACTGATAATGTTTACCTTGAAGGAGAAAAGACTTAGTAGGAATATAATATTTGAAGGCCTTTCACCTGGAAGGAGTACTAAGGCAGAACTAAGAACAATGGGGAAAGTTTGAAGCAAGGTCTCAGACTTCCTAGTTGAATCAATGTGAGGATCAGATCTAGATTGCTTGAGTTGGTATCCCCATTTCTCCATTCACTAGTTGTAATTTTTGGAAAAGCTGCTTACTGCTGTATGCTTTCAATCTCTAAACCATAAAATGGGGCTAACATTACTACTAGTAGGGTCTTTGTGCGGACTCAAGGAGCTGTTCTGCTGTGCTGTGAACATGTGCCTAGCACAGACTCAGTTTTTGGTGTTACTATATCTTATTATTTATTTTTATTTAGTCACTTTTTAAAATGAAAAAAATCTCATTCCAGAAATTTTAGGGTATTGACCAAAGATCATGTTCCACTTCCTATAGTTTTCTGTTGCATTATCCTGTGTGGGGGTGCTGTGGCTTGAATTATACCCCCCAAAAGATATGTGAAGACTTAACCCCTAGTAAATGCAAATGTGACCTTATTTGGAAATACGATCTTTGCAGTTGTAGACAAGTTAAAATGAGGACATTGAGATCAGCCCCAATTGAATACAACTAGTGTCTTTATTTATTATTTTTTAAACCTCACCCGAGGATATCTTTCCATTGACTTATAGGGAGAGTGGAAGAGAGAGGGAAAGACAGAGAAACATTGATGTGAAAGAAACACATCCACTAGTTGCCTCCTGCATCAGCCCCGAATAGGGCCTGGGCCAGGGAGGAGCCTGTAATCAAGGTACATGCCCTTGACTGGAATTGAACCTGTGACCCTTTGGTCAGCAGGCCAGCACTCTATCCACTGAGCCAAACCAGCTAGAGCACGACCGGTGTCTTTATAAGAGGGAAATTTGGGCATCGAGTCAGCAGAACACCATGAACATACAGACAGAAGCACAGAAGATGCCATGTGAAGACAGAGACACACAGGGAGAATGCCATGTGATGAGAGAGAGTAAAGTGTTACAGCTGCAAGCCAAGGAATGCCCAGGACTGCTGACAACCACCATTAACTGCACGCCCCCTACTGGGAAAGGAGCCAATAGGCCAGGCATGTGTTCTGACCGGGAATGGAACTGGACACCAGCGACCACGCAGTGCAAGGGACAATGCTCAATCAACTGAGCCACCCTGGCCATGGCAGACTCAGCATTTTTGAATTAATCATAGTGCTGTTTTATAGTTCAATTGAACCTACTTGCTTATTTTATTTTATTATGTTGTGCATTTTAACATTGCATGGTAGAAAGGGGAGAGACTGTAGTGAAGTTACCATTGCAATTATATTAGAAGATCACTCACTTATGATGCACAGCAAGGTAAAATATTATTTCAGCACATCCTTAGAGTCTGTTAAAATGTAGTTGACTTTTAAAATTATCAATCTTTAAAATTTACTCTCCCTTTCAATAAATTAACTTTGAAAAGTATGTTTTGAGATTCTAGTGAACATTTTCCTCTATCATCAAAATTATTTTTCATGCTGCATAGTTTTCCATTGTGTAAACTATTCCTTATTTGGTCCTTTTCCTGTTGTTAGCTATTACTGGTCTTTTTAGGTTTTAGCTATATACAGAACACTGCTATGAGAGTTCTAATTATTTCCTTAGTACACATTCCTGTGATTATATTTGATAAGGCTCCTAAAGCATAGTGCTATTTTTTTCAAGGATAGTTACACTATATTCTTTACCACCACAACTCCTCAGTAGAAGAGGCATTAACAAAATCTAATTTAAATATTTTTAATGTTTTACTTCCCAGTTTTTTAAAAAAGATTTTTATTGATTTCAGAGAGGAAGGGAGAGGGAAAGAGAGATAGGAACATCAATGATGAGAGAGAATTATTGATTAGCTGTCTCCTGCACACTCCATACTGGAATTGAGCCCCAAACCTGGGCATGTGCCCTGATGGGAAATTGAACCATGACCTCCTGGTTCATAGGTCAAAGCTCAACCACTAAGCTACACTGGCTGGGCTATTTCACAGTTTTTAATATTAGTGAGATAGAGTAAATTTTCATGTAAATAGAGCGTTTGCCTTTATATTGTGTATCCCTTTTTAGTTTCTTTGACTGTTTTACTCTTGAGGTTTTATTTTTTAATAAGCAGTTATTTAGATAATAAATATATTTACCCAAAGGATTATTATAAAGAGATTTTTATGAGTAGAGAGTCACTTTATTTATTTACAAATTATTAAACCATGAATTTAATATCCAGTGGAATTATCTGTTCTGGTAAATACTATGTATAAAATACCTCAATGACTCCATGTAGTGGGGGAATGCTGAAATTGCCTCCTCAATACCTACTTCACCCCACCTCCACCCCAGTGTGGCAGCTTAGTGGTTGCATGACTGATTCTGACTCCACTGTGGCCTCAGAGTGTCCAGTGCAACAGTCGTCCCATCCTCCTTGCCTGTGATTGGTTCAGGATTCTAGGTATTGGTTCTGCAAGTAGCAGGTGCATTAATTTGGGCAAATGAGATGTGAGTGGAAGATCCCAGGGGGCAATTTGGATCTGTTTTCCAACTCTTGAGAGTGTTCATTTATCTTCTTTGGACCTGGGCATTTTCATCCATGTATGTAAATTCTGTTTTTTTGTTTGTTTGTTTGTTTTTAAATCCTCACCCACTAGAGAGAGTAGAAGAAAGAGGGAAAGACAGAAAAATATCGATGTGAGAGAAACAAATCGATTTGTTGCCTCCTGCACAAGCCCTGACTAGGGCCTGGGCTGGGGAGGAGGCTGCAACCAAGGTACGAGCCCTTGACTGGTATCAAACCCGGGACTCTTTGGTTCTAGGGTCATGAATGTGAATTCTGAACAGTAGTAGTGTTTTTTTTTTTTTTTTTTTTTTTATTAGTTAAGGTATTACAAATGTGTCCTCCTCCCCCCCCACCCCCCGCCCCGCACACTCATGCTCCCATCCCCCTGTTGTCCATGTCCATTGGTTTGGCTTATATACATGTATACAAGTCCTTCGGTTGATCTCTTCCCCTTACCCCCGCCCTCCCCTACTTTCCTTCTGGGGATTGATAGCCTGATTGCTGTTTCTCAATCGTTGGGTCTGTCCCTTTTCATCAGTCTATGTTGTTCCCTATAATCCACAAATGAGTGAGATCATGTGGTATTTATCTTTCTCTGACTGGCTTATGTCACTTAGCATAATGCTCTCCAGTTCCATCCATGCTGTTGCAAAAGGCAAGAGTTCCTTTTTTTTTTTTTTTTTTTTTACCGCAGCATAGTATTCCACTGTGTATATGTACCACAGTTTTCTAATCCATTCATCTGCTGATGGGCACTTAGGCTGTTTCCAAATCTTAGCTATGGTGAATTGTGCTGCTATGAACATAGGGGCGCATATATCCTTTCTGATTGGCGTTTCTGGTTTCTTGGGATATATTCCTAGTAGTGGGATCACTGGGTCAAATGGGAGTTCCATTTTTAGTTTTTTGAGGTAGCTCCATACTGTTCTCCACAGTGGCTGCACCAGTCTGCATTCCCACCAGCAGTGCAGAAGGGTTCCTTTTTCTCCACATCCTCTCCAACACTTGTTGTTTGTTGATTTGTTGATGATAGCCATTCTGACAGGTGTGAGATGATAACGCATTGTCGTTTTGATTTGCATCTCTCGTATAATTAGTGACTTTGAGCATGTTTTCATATGTCTTTCGGCCTTCTGTATGTCCTCTTTCGAAAAGTGTCTATCTAGGTCCGTTGCCCATTTTTTTATTGGATTGTTTATCTTCCTTTTGTTAAGTTTAATGAGATCCTGTAAATGTTGGAAATTGAACCCTTATCGGTGGTATCATTGGCAAATATGTTCTCCCATGTAGTGGGTCTTCTTGTTGTTTTGTTGATGGTTTCCTTTGCTGTGCAAAAGCTTTTTATTTTGATGTAGTCCCATTTGTTTATTTTCTCTTTAGTTTCCATTGCCCTAGGAGCATTATCAGAGAAGAAATTCCTTCGGCATATGTTTGCGATTTCGCTGCCTGTGGATTCCTCTAGTATTTTTATGGTTTCCCGTCTTACGTTTAAGTCTTTTATCCATTTTGAGTTTATTTTTATGTATGCTGTGAGTTGGTGGTCCAGTTTCATCTTTTTGCATGTATCTGTCCAATTTTCCCAACACCATTTATTGAAGAGACTGTCTTGACTCCATTGTATGCTCTTGCCTCCTTTGTCGAATATTAATTGGGCATAGTGGTTTGGGTCAATTTCTGGGGTCTCTATTCTATTCCATTGATCTATATGTCTGTTCTTGTGCCAGTACCAAGCTGTTTTAAGAACAGTGGCTTTGTAATACTGTTTGATATCTGGTATTGAGACCCACCTACTTTGTTCTTTCTCAGGATTGCTGCAGCTATTCGGGGTCTTTTTTTATTCCAGATGAATTTTTGGAGAGTTCGTTCTAGATCTCTGAAGTATGCCGTTGGTAATTTAATTGGGATTGCTTTGAATCTATAAATTGCTTTGGGTAGTATGGACATTTTGATGATGTTGATTCTACCAATCCATGAACACGGTATATTCTTCCATCTGTTTATGTCTTCCTCTATCTCTTTTTTCAGTGTCCTGTAGTTTTTGGCATATAAGTCTTTTACCTCCTTAGTTAAGTTTATTCCTAGGTATTTTAATTTTTTTGGTGCAATGGTAAATGGGATTGCTTCTGTAGTTTCACTTTCTGTAAGTTCACTATTGGTGTAAAGAAATGCCATGGATTTCTTAGCATTAATTTTGTATCCTGCTACATTGCCGAATTCATTTATTAAGTCTAATAATTTTTTGATGTAGTCTTTAGGGTTCTGTATGTACAGTATCATGTCATCTACAGATAAGGACAGTTTTACTTCTTCTTTTCCAATTTGGATGCCTTTTTTCTTCTTCTTGTCTGATCGCTATGGCTAGCACTTCCAGTACTATATTGAACAGGAGTGGTGAAAGTGGGCATCCCTGTCTTGTTCCTGTTCTTAGGGAAAATGAATTTATTTTTTGCCCATTGACTATGATGTTGGCTGTAGGTCTGTCATATAAGGCTTTTTATTATGTTGATGTATGATCCCTCTCTTCTCACTTTGCTGAGAGTTTTTATCAAAATGGGTGTTGGATTTTGTCAAATGCTTTTTCTGCATTAATTGATATGATTATGTGATTTTTGTCTCTCAATTTGTTTATGTGATGTATCACATTTATTGATTTGCAGATATTGTACCATTCTTGCATCCCTGGAATAAACCCCACTTGGTCATGGTGTATGATTTTTATAATGTAATGCTGAATCTGATTTGCTAGACTTTTGTTGAGGATTTTAGCATCTATGTTCATCAAGAATATTGGCCTGTAGTTCTCTTTTTTTGTGTTGTCTTTACCTGGTTTTGGAATTGGGGTAATGCTGGCTTCATAGAAAGCACTTGGAAGTGTGCCTTCCTCTTGAATTTTTTGGAATAGTCTGAGGAGTATAGTTTTTAGTTGTTTTTTGAATGCTTGGTAGAACTCCCCTGTAAAGCCATCTGGACCGGGGCTTTTGTTTGCTGGAAGCTGTTTGATGACTGCTTCAATTTCACCCATAGTTATCAGCCTATTGAGATTTTTTAGATTCTTCCTGATTGAGTTTTGGAAGGTTGTATATTTCTAGGAATATGTCCATTTACTCTAGGTTGTCTACTTTGTTGGAATAGAGTTGTTCATAGTATTTTTTAGCAATCATTTGTATTTCTGTGGAGTCTGTTGTTATTTTGCCTCTTTCATTTCTGATTTCCTTTATTTGGTCCTCCCTCTTTGCTTCTTGGTGAGCCTGACTAGAGGTTCACCAATCTTGTTTATCCTTTCAAAGACCCAGCTCTTGGTTTCATTGATCTTTTGGATTGTTTTTTTGGTCTCTATGTCATTTATTTCTGCTCTGATCTTTATTATCTCCTTCCTTCTGCTCACTCTGGGCTTTTATTGTTGATCTCTTTCTAATTATTTAAGTTGTAGAGTTAGTTGATTACCATTAGTTAGTTATTACCATTTTTTTCTTGTTTTTTGAGGTAGAGTTATACACTTCCCTCTCAGTGTGTCCCATAGATTTTGGATTGTTGTGTTTTCATTGTCATTCATTTCCAGAGTGTTTTTAATTTCTTATTTTATCTCTTTGGTAACCCAATCATTGTTTAATAGCATGCTATTCAGTTTCCAACTATTTGATTTTTTTTGATAGTTTTTATTGTAGCTTATTTCTAATAGTATGCCATTGTGATCTGAGAAGATGCTTGATATGATTTAATTCTTCTTGAATTTGGGAAGACTTTGCTTGTGACCCAGTATGTAGTCTGTTTTTGAAAATATCCCATGTGCACTTGAGAAGAACATATATTCTGTGGCTTTGGGGTGAAATATTCTGAAGATGTCAATTAAGTCCATCTGATCTAGTGAGTCATTTAGGATTTCTGTTTCTTTGCTGATTTTTTTGTCTAGACTAGAGGATTTATCAAGTGATGTCATTGGCCTATTAAAGTCCCCTACAATGATTGTATTGTTGTCGATCTCTCTCTTGATATCTCCCAGGAGTTTTTGTTATGTATTTGGGTGATCCTGCTTTGGGTGCATATGTGTTTACCAGGGTTATATCCTCTTGTTGTATCAATCCCTTTAGTATTATGAAGTGGCCTTCCTTATCTCTTGTTATGGCCTTCACTTTGAGGTCTATTTTGTTAGATATAAGTGTTGCTACCCCAGCTTTTTTTTTCATTTCCATTTCCCTAAAGATATTTTTCCATCCCATCACTTTCAGTCTGTGTGAGTCCCTTGTACTGAGGTGGGTCTTTTGTAGACAGCATATATATGGGTCATGTTTTTTATCCATTCAGCCACTCAATGTCTTTTGATTAGAGCATTTAGTCCATTTACTTTTAAAGTTATTATTGACTAGAGGCCCAGTGCATGAAATTCGTGCATGGGTAGGGTCCCTAGCGGCTTCCGGGTGGGGGCACCTTCCTTCCCCTGGCTGCCTGCTACTGCTGTCGGCCCCGCCCCCTGGTCAGACTCCCAGTTGAAGTCCCAGTTGAGGGGACAGTTTGCATATTAGGCTTTTATTATATAGGATAGGTACGTGTTTGTAACCATTTTTATTTTTTGTGCCTGTGTTCCTTCTTCCCTTTTTATTTCTTTTTACACCAGTCCCTTTAGCATTTCTTGCATTGCTGGCTTGGTAGTGATGAACTCTTAGACTTTTTTTGTCTGTGAAGCTCCTTATTTCTCCTTCAATTTTGAATGATAGCCTTGCTGGATAGAGTATTCTTGGATTCAGTCCCTTGCTTTGCATCACTTTGTAAATGTCCTTCCATTCCTTTCTTTCCTGATGTGTTTTTGCTGAGAAATCATTTGATAATTTAATGGGAGATCCCTTGTATGTAACTTTCTGTCTCTTTCTTACAGCCTTTAAGATTCTCTCTTTGTCCTGAACGTTTGCCATCATTATTATGATGTGTCTTGGTGTGGGTCTTTTTGGGTTCATCTTGTTTGGGACTCTCTGTGCTTTGTGACTTTTTTCTTTCCCACATTAGGGAAGTTTTCTGATATTATTTCTTCAAATATGTTTTCTAACCTTTGTTCGTCTTCCTGTCATTCTGGTACCCCTATTATTTGTGTGTTGCTTCATTTCATGTTGTCCCAAAGCTCCCTCAGGCTCTCCTTCTGTCTTTTAAATTTTTTCTCCAATTGCAGTTCAGTTTGGGTGTGTTTTGCTTCCCTGTCTTCTAATTCGCTAATTCGGTCCTCCTCTTCTCCTAGTCTACTGTTGTAACTTTCCATGGTGTTGTTTATTGCAGGTATATACCTCTTTATTTCTTTTTGATTTGTAGATAAGTTGTTGATTTTTTCATCTATCGGTTTATGGATTGTATGACCCTTATTCTGAATTATTTTTCTGACATATTGCATGCATCTGTTTCACTTAGCTACTTTTCTGGTGATTTTTTCCTTTTCTTTCTTTTGGGGGTTTCTTTTTCTCCCCATTTTTGCTCTCACAAAAAGATCTAGGTTTTGAGTTGTGTGTGGGCTGCTCTTCTGGCAGCAGTGGCTCTTCTGGCAGTGGCTTCTCCTTGGGCGGTCACGACAGTGGCAGCTCCTCAGTTGGCGGCTACTCTGGTGGGCACTGCTTGCAGCAGTGGTGGCTCCTCTGACTTGTGGGGACAGGCTGCTCATGCAGCTGCTGCTCCTTTGACAGGGGCAGGCCGCCTGAGGCTGTTGCTCCTCAAACTGGGGTGGGCTGCTCATGGGGCTGCTGCTTGCGTGGTTGCAGTGCCCTGGGCTAAAGTGGTAGGCTGCCAAGAGAGGAGCGTGCTTTGGAACTCACAGAAGCCTGTGCCTGGGGTGGCTGGAGTCTCGGTGACTGTGGTACTGCAGCCGAGGCAGCAGGTCCCTGGTGGGGGTGGCTGTAGAGTCCCGGGTGTTGTCTGAGGTCACCCTGGGTGGAGGTGAGGCTGGATTCCCTGTCACAGCAGCTATCCCCTTCAAAAAGGCATGGCCTCTGTGCAGAGCCAGCCGCTCCAGGACTGTTTGCAATGGTAGCAGAGGCTGCCTGATTAGGCAAGCCTGGTTAGCCTGCCCCTGAAGGTCCTTTGGGATCTAACTGTGCCTCAATCACACACACACACACACACACACACACACACACACACACACACACACACCACGTGTCCACACACTCTTCTTTTGCTCCCCCATTCACTCACACACTCTTCCCTCACTGCCCCCTTCTTCCTGCCTCTGTAGTTGGGTCTGGAGTGTTATTGACCTGTTCATGGATGGAGTCTCCTCTCCAGGTGTTTGGTTATGTGACTCACTCTTTAGCACATTGGCCAAACAGGACAAAATGCAACTCGACAAGACCTGATACAAAGGGAATAAAACATGAATGTACTCATGACACTGATAACCCCAATATAAGTGACCACCAGAGAAAAGAGAATTAGGGGAGAGAAAAGAGAGCACAAATTATACCGAAAAGAGAAAAAAATGGCGTGAGAGGAAAGGAAAAGAAGAAAAAGGAAGAAAAAGAAAAAAAAATGTATATGGGGAGAAAACACCAGAGAACAAACAGATAAACCAAAACATACAAACATCAAATACCCAATAAAGTGGGTGGGGGCAGAATCTGTAGAGGCTGAGCTTATATACAGAAAGTAAGGTTAAGGAATTGGATGAATATGGGGAGGGCCTCAGTTCAGTATGGAGGAAGTAGAAAGAGGATGAGTGGATAAGAAGAAAGAGAAAGAGAAGAAAATTAATAATAATAATAAATTAAAAGAAATAATTAAAAATAGAATAAAATAAAAAATTAAAATGATGAAAAAATAATGTGAAAAGAAATAGAAAATAATGAAACAAATGAAAAAAGGAAAATAAAGAAAAAAAGAGATAACAAAATAATAATAAAATAAAAGTAAAAATGAAAAAGTGAAGTGTTGTTCCTTCCCTCCTAGTTTTAATTCCCCATGACGGCTGGTTTAAGATCCCACTCTTCTCTAATGTCTGCCGCTTCTCAGTTTCCTGTTGCTGGAACTAAAGGCCTCTCTTTAGGCCAGTCCTTGAGGGCTCTCAGGGACTATTCAGGTTTTTTTTCCTTTGTATCCTTTGTGCCACTCAGGGTGTAGTCTGGGTATGGCTGGATTGGTTTTCTGGAGACTGCAGGGAGAAGGTATCTCTTCAGGAGAAAATGGCTGCCTATGTCCAGCACATCAGGAATGACTCAGCACCAGACTCACAGACACCTCTCCCCAACCCTCTCTTCTCCCCAGCCTCTCCCCAGACTCCACAAGTCTGCACCTCCACCTGCATCTCAGCCATGTGTGAGTGTTTGTATATGAAAGGTCCTATTGCACTGGGCTACATATCTGGCGCTTTGGCCAGATGGGTCATTCTGTGCTGTCTGTTCCTAAAACACATAGATAGGAAGGTACTGACATCAGGCCAGGCCTTGAGATATGGTCTCATGGCCCCTTCCCAGCACTCAGGCCTTCTTTCTCAGAAGGCCCTAAAGTCTCATTCCAAATTTGGAGACAAATGACTGGAAAAAGTATAAATAAAGAGAGTTTCCTCCATATTGGGGGCCCAGAATTTGAAAGACACATTTTTCTCTGGGCCTCCACAAAATTTAATAATAAAATGTAACTCCTGTGGTTGTTACTGCAGTTCGGCCTCTGCTCTGGCATGGTGCTGTAACTGTAGTCAGCTGGCCAGCTTAATAAAGGCTCTTAAATTTAAATTCTGAGTCGGTGGTCTATCTCGCTGAGTGAACCCATAACACTATGAACAAGGTTTAGCAAATAAAAGCAAAGACCAAAAAGAGGGGGAAGAGCTGTGCCACTGTGAGCCCCTTTCCCCCCAGTATGGCATGGGTTGGGCAGCCATCCAGACTACCCCCTCTGGGCTCAGTCTCGTGGCTGTGGACTCAGACCCAGAATCCCCTGCCGCCAGCAGTCCTGTGGACCTCCTTTCCACAGTCAGACACTATGCCTGTCCCAAGGGACACGGCCTCAGTGCTATGCAGCTTCCTTCTGACCCTCTGGGCTTAGATGTATTGCACCTCTCTGCAGCCCAGATCCCTGATTTTACCATTCTCCAGGCGTCCTCTGCCCTTCCCAGCTGTGAATTGTCTCACCAGCTGTGTCTACTTTGCCATTTTGGGGTGGATGTTACTCAATTTAGTTGCTCATTCTATCTGCTCTGGGACAAGGCTCGGGACACATCCGCTTATTCTGCCGCCATCTTCTGCCCCCTGTATGTGAAATCTCTTCCCTAGTGTTTAAAGCTTGAGTTGTATTTTCTGTTAATTACAAAGAAAGCATGCTAAATGGTACTTACTAATAAAAGCTATTAAATGAAATGCACATTTTTACCTAAGTATTCAAGGCCAGTCTTATCTTCTACTACTTTCTGATTTATTCCCTGTATACTAGCCATTTTAGAACACTTACTATGCCTTCTAGTTTTTATTATGGAAAATGTTATTTTTCATCTTAAGTTATGACAAGTTTTTGTTTTTTTTACCTCTTCTATAGGGCAAATTTTACCTCTTCTATAGGGCAATCCATGATAACTTCAGCTGGAATGAATGATATGCACCTGTAAATTGTTATATCATTTATTCTTTTGCTTTTCTTGTTCATGCATGCATTTACCCAATGCTTGTTCTATGTACTCTAATTCTCACACACATCACATGCTATTTCATGTCCTATCTTTTCAGCAAGATTTTTGGCTTCTTGAGGAGAATTGTATCTTTATTTTTATGTCTCCAATAAAGTTCAGTAACATATAACTTATATTTTATTTTCCATTAGTCAGTGGTTACCAAATATTTTTTAAAAACTTTCTGTGATATGTATATAGTTGTTCTCTTTTATCTGTGAAGGTGTAGGAAATACAGTGATTTCCTAAAATTGACCACCAAGTCAGTAGTTTTATTGTAACTGTAATTTATAAACTGGAAGGTCAACAACTGAGAACAACCTGAATCTAACACTGCAATGCCTTGCATATTTTTCAACCTGTAGTCAGCTTTCAATAAATATTATTTGAATGTATGAAGCGATCTATGGTGAGAAAAAGAGTAGCAATAACTTTGAGAATCAGTGAAATATTTTATATTAATTAGATGAGCAGATTTAAATGAGTTCTGACTTCTTAAAGGACAAAGCAAATCCTGCATTATTTAGAGTTATAACTAGTTGCATGGGCTCTGTAGACCATGAAATAGTGTTATTTAAAATTTATAAATGATGGAGTTCCAGCTCTTCTTAAAAAGTTTATTGATATATAATTCACATGACATTCAGTTCACCTATTTAAGGAGTCCAACTCAGTGTTTTTTAGTATATTCTGAGTTGTGCAACTGTCACCACAGTCTAATTTTTAACATCTTCATTACCCTAAAATGAAACCCTTGCCCATTAGCAATCATTCCCCATTCCACTCTCTCTTCCAACAGTGGCCCTGAGTACCCCTAATCTAGTTCCCGTCTCTAGACATTTGCTTATTCTGGACATTTTATATAAATGGAATCATACAATAATGTGGTGTTTTGTGACTGGCTTCTTTCACTTAGCATTATGTTTTCAAAGTTCATCCATGTTGTAGCATGAATCAGTACTTCAATTCTGAAATTCCATGTCTTTTTTTTTTTTTTTTAATGTTTTTGTTTATTTTAGAGAGAGAGGAACGGAGAGGGATAGAGAAAAAACATCAATGAGAGGGAAACATCAATTGCTTGCCTCCTGCATGCCCCCTACTGGGGATTGACCCTGAAACCTGGGCATGTGCCCAGACCAAGAATCAAACAGGTGACCTCTTAGTTTATGGGTAGATGTTCAAACACTGAGCAACACCAGCCAGGCAAGTTCCAAGTCTTTTAAATAAGGTTCGGAGGAAGCAAGCAAGTAGATTAATTTTTATTTGACACGTTTTACGTGCCAATCACTGTGTTCGATGCTCACACATTTTAGTGAGATAATTTCTGAGAGCTTAATAGTTACCAAAAGTACGTGGCTAGTAAGTAACAGAGCTGGGGCTGCAATTCTGTTCTGTCAAACTTTAAGGACCTTGTTTCTTCCACCACATGCTTGTATTAAGCCAAGCAACCTCTGGGGAAGTCTGTTGTTTTGTGTAGTTTCCTGAGGGCAGAGGGAAGGGGCTTTAATCATACCTGGCCTCTGCTGCTAATGTTCAGTACCCTTTAATCCCTTAACTCATTCATTCTTTTATTCATATATCCAGTGAATAGTTACCTGGAGGCCATCATGTGTGAGGTATTTAGCTGCGATAAGCATCCAAAATGAACAAGGCACCATTTATTCTCTGAAGGAGCTCATAGAATAGTGAGATAAACTTGTAAACTGTTACTGTATGACTTCTGATCTCTGTTGTGCTATCTTGGTAAGGCTCATTGATCCTCTATCATAATCTACCCTATTATATCTATTGCTTGTTCTTTCCTATTCTTCCAAATATTGTTGTTAGCAATAACTAAATTTGCTTCTACAGCGTAACCTCTCTTCTGCATTCCAGGCAGTAACAGCCTACCCACCCTTTCCAATGGGATGACCAATAAACACTTTGACATTTCAAAAATAAAACTATTTAATTCTCATTTTCTCAACCCTAAACCAAGCCCTTCCTAGTTTTTATCTTATATGGATAAGAAATATTTGTTTACATTTAAGCCTATGAATAAGTATTTTCATTTATTCAGTAGCCCAGGCCAAATATCAAGACATTGTGACTTTCCCTTCCTTATATGTGTCACATCTACAAAGCAAATCATGATGGCTTGACATTCAAATTACATTAGCCTCCACCCCCACAACTCTAATCCAATCTGGATGGAGGCCAGAGCTTCCAGCCTGTTTTTCCTTTCAATTCCTGGTGCCTATAGTCTTTTCTCTATTCAAAGACCAAAGAGGGTTCTTTCAAAACAATAACAAAACAAAACAAAACAAAAAGAAAGCAAAAAACCAAAAACCTAAGTCAGGTCATATTACTTATTTATGTATTTATTTTAAAGTTCACATATCATTTAAAATTTTTTTTCAATTATAGTTGGCATACATTATTATATTATTTTCAGGTATATACCCCAGTGATTAGACATTACATAACTTACTAAGTGATCACTGATAAATCTTGCACAAATCTGACCATATATAATTATTTAGATATAATTGACTATATTCCCTATGATGTACTTTATATTCCCATGACTATTCTGTAACAACCAATTTGTACTTCTTAATCCCTTTACTTTTTTTCACCATCCTCCCAACCCCCTCCCATCTGGCAACCATCAAAATGTTCTTTGTATATGAGTCTGTTCTGTTCATTTATTTTGTTTGTTTATTTATTGTTATTTTTTAACTTATCTTTTTTGTTATTTATTTTTAAAAATATTTATTGTTAAAAGTATTACAGATATCCTTTTACCTCTCCCTGCATTAACCCCCCGACCCCACTCCCACCCCTCCCCAGGCTTTCACCACACTGTATTTTGTTTTTTAGATTCAGTTATTGGTAGATATATATTTATTGCCACTTTATTGTTCATATGTTTAATCTTTTTCTTCTTCTTCTTAAAGAAGACCCTTTAACATTTCATATAATACTGTTTTGGTGGTGATGAATTCCTTTAGATTTTTCTTATTTGGGAAGCTCTTTATCTGTCTTTTGATTTTAAATGATAACTTTGCTGGGTAGAGTAACCTTGGTTGTAGGTTCTTGCTTTTCATCACTTTGAATATTTCTTGCTACTCCCTTCTGTTGAGAAATGAGCTAACAGTCTTATGAGCTGATAGCTCCCTTGTAGGTAACTACTTTTTTTTTTTTTTTTTGCTAATTTTAACATTCTCTCTTGTCTTTAATCTTTTGCATTTTATTTATTAAGGTATTAGTTTGGACCTCTTTGGGTTTATCTTGATTGAGACTCTCTGTGCTTCCTGGAATTGTGTATGTGTTTCCTTCACCAGGTTAGGGAAGTTTTCTCTCATTTTTTTTCAAATAGATTTTCAATTTCTTGCTCTATCTCTTCTACTTCTGGCACTCCCATGATGTGAATGTTGGTACACTTGAAATTGTCCCAGAGGCTCCTCAAACTGTGTTCATATTTTTGGATTCTTTTTTTCTTTTTGCGCTTCTAATTGAGTGCTCTTTGCTTCCTTATATTCCAAATCTGTGATTTGGTCCTCAACTTCATCTAATCTACTGTTTATTTCCTTTAAATTATTCTTCATTATAGTTAGAAAATCCTTTATTTCTGATTGGTTCTTTTTTAGGCTGTTGAGATTCCCACTAAGTTCATTGAGCATCCTTATATCCAGTGTTTTGAACTCTGCATCTAGTAGCTGCTTGTCACTATTTTGTTTAGATCTTTTTCTGGAGTTTTGCTCTAGTCTTTCATTTGGAACATGTTTCTTTGTCTCCTCATTTTGGCAGCCTCCCTGTTTGTTCCTCTTATTAGGTAGAACTTCTATGTCTCCCAGGCTTGGTAGCATCACCTTGTGGTAGATGTTCTGTGTGGTCCAGTGGAACAACCTCCCTTATCACTCTAACTGGGCACTTTAGGTTTTCTACCTCCTCCCCCAGGTGGGCTATGTACACTATCTTTTGTAGTTGAGCCTTGATTGCTCTTGGTATTTCAATGGAAGGGACTTAACTAGGCTGTATAGCTGAAAGGTCTGCCTGCAATCACTGGCCACTGGACCTCCACCCACTGTGGAGGATCAGCTGTTCAGGGGTCCACCCCACATGGCAGGACTTACTTCACTGAGTCTTACCCTTGAGTGTGTTGCGTGTGGAGGTAGTGGATGGAGATGCTTCAATGTGGTCTAAAATTGTCCACTGGTTGCATTGGATGAGCCTCCTGGGAGGTGCAGGCCAAGGTCAACCACCACCTGTGTTTTGCCTGAGGCCACCTGACATGAGCTACAAAGCAATTTGCAGATAGCTGCTACTTGTGCTGGGTTTGGCAGAGCCCAAGAGAGGGCAAGCTGTGAACCAAGGCCAGCCTCTGTTATTCCCAGGCCTGCAGCCACTTACTGAGAGGTACAAGGCATGCTGAGCCCAGGTGCTTCTTGTTTGAGAGATTTTAGGAAAATCTGAAGCATAAGCCAGAACAGGTTATTCATATGGAAAAGCCATAGGAAGCAGTTTGGTGGGCCCAGAAATTGGGTAGGTGTGGCCTCAAGGAATCACCAGAGTGAAGTGAACAGTGTTAGCAAGGGTGGTGTAGTCTCAGCTATGGCACCCCCTTGCTGGTTCCGGGGAGGGGGAAGAGGGCTCATCAAAGGAACAATGGCCTCTGCCAGTACTTCTGCCCATGATAAATCTTCCCTCCTCTCTTCCCCTAGCTCTCACCCTGAATCCAGACAATTCAGTTCCTCCCTCTATGTCTCTGGTGCCTTTGAAGCTGCTGCCCCAGTACTGGAGCTCAGAGCAAGTGAGCCTGAGTAAGTGTGTGCATGGACCCTATAAGTGGAACTGCTTGGGACTACAACAGCATTCCATCTCACTCAGCCTCAATCCCTACTGGTTTTTACACCCAGAAGTTATGGGGACTTCTCTTTCTGGCACTGGAACCCTGGGCTGAGAGGTCTGTTGTGGGGCTGGGATCCCTCGCTCCTCAGGGCGGGGAGGACCTCTGCAGTCAAGATATCCCTTTCCATTTTTATCTGCCACACATGGGTGTGGGACCAGCCCATTCCACATCTCCGCCCCTCCTATCAGTCTTGATGTGGCTTCTTCTTTAATCCCCTAGTTGTAGGGCTTCCATGCAGCCAGATTTCAGGTGGTTCTGAATGATGGTTGTTCTGTTGTAATTTAGATGTGATTGTGGGAGGATGCAAGGACTGTATTTATCTATGCCACCATCTTGACCAGAAGTTCAGATTTGAATTCCAAATGATTTAACTGTTTTCTCTTTCATTCAAAATATAATCCAAAACCTTCTCTAACGTGACCCAGGCTAGTGTCTAATCTCATCTCTTCCTTGCTACCTCTGCTCCAAAACTGTCCTTTTTACCAAATCTTGCATAAGTCCAGTGGCGAACCTTCCCTGGGCATCTACCTGGAATAACTTATATGGATATCTCTATGGCTGACTTCCCAGCTTCATTCAGATCTCAGTGCAAAAATCAACTGCTTAGGTGTTTCCATGATCGCCCTGTCTAAAATATAATCACTCCTTATCTTCACACTCTGCTTTCTTCTTCTTAGCAGTTACCATCACCTGGGAGGTATGTAAAAATAACATTAAAATATTTTTCTGTCTGCTCTACAAAAATATAAAATTCACACGAACAGGGACTATGATGCTGATTGTTCATTCAATAGTGGTTTCAAATAACATATTTTAATATTATTTTTAGGGACATGGAGGGATTGAAGTTTTTCCCTGATGATTTTGTAGAAATAGTTCCTTCATCTTAGTGTGGTGAGAATTTTAAAATCTATATCTCAAATATAAGCACTAAACTTTATTTTAAGATTTAATGCTTCATTAAAATGTTTTTTAAGGCCAACTTCAATCTGTACACCCTTCTGTAACACACAACAAAACAATGACAATAACTCACAGCAAGGATAAATTGCTCTATCCCTCATTTAATGCACAAAATGTTGTTTTTTAAGAACATAGGAGACTACATGGCCTGAAGCTTAGAGAAAAGACCTGTGGTCTGGATTTCTGATTTGAACTGAGTCACTAAATTTTGATGTGATCCCAGAGAAGTCATTTAAGCTCTTCTGTATGTCCATCAATCCAGCAAGAGGGCCTGCATACATTACAAGGCAGGGATCTATTATACCGGAAAAAAATACCCTAAACATACTATGTCTGAGTTAACAAATCTTATTTCATTAAACTTTAATAAAACTAAAGCCTTTAAGAGCTAACAGTTATAACTTTAAAATGGTAGTGTCAAACTTAAAAGATAAACAAAAAAGGCAGTCTTAAATGTAAGCCCACATTTATGTTGAGTAAATATGCCTAGAGAAAATGCCCTTCTTGTTCATGTGCCTGGATATTTTCCCCTGTGAATAATAAAATCCCTCCTCCTCTGAAATCATCAGGACTAAGTGTAATGGGCTGAGCTGCTCTCTGTACTATGCTTTGAAGGAGAGCAAATGTGCTTTGTCAATTAGCTCGTTATTGCCTCTTTCCTTGTAAAAGATCAACTTGGGCCAATTAGAAAACTAGAGAAAAGGAACTTTTAACTGCAAGATGAGGACATTAAAACCAATATTGTAGAGAACCAAATGGAAAGCATTAGAATGCATTATTGATTGTTCAGCCTGGAAAAATATGGTAATTACTCTGCAAATAGCAGGAAAAACAGGCTAGATCGTCTGCTGTGTCTCTTCAAGTTTTGTGATCTTATCTAACTCTGTTGGGATAATAAAGATGTGAATGGTACTTTCAGATGAATTTGGAGATGTCCATATTTATGGGGCTTAAACAATCTGGGTTTTCAAAAAACAGCACATAAGTTACAAATAGAACACACCCTGCCTCTTACCTTCTAATTTTATATATACTACTAAGTTGAACCTAGTGAATATCTGAATCATGCTTTTGAATATTTTTTATAACTTTTTGAAAGCAGTGTACTCAAATAAGTTATATTTCTATCAGACATTCCAATTTAATACCAACATTTCCCCATCTATTCTATTTCCCCTAATTGCCAACAATGTAAGGATTTAAAATTTTCAAAAAAAATACCATGCATTCCCAAACACCGTATTTATATTTCAAAGATTGTCTTTCTGCAAATTTGACACTATTCTCCTATTAGGTGTCATTCTGCTAAGACAGTGTACTACTAATATGTAACAAGTAATATTGTGACATTTCCAAAATGTTAAGATTTGTAAAGAAACACCCGAAAGTGCTAGACTTCAAAACAGATTTCTTCTTATAGTTCTTTCCACAAAAAAAGCAATCTTGTGCAGTAGCATTTTAACAGCAATTTTTTATCTGAAGAGGTAAAGCCAAATTGTTAGAAACGAATCCACTTTGGGAACAACAGGGGATCTATCTTGCTGGGATAAAACAAAGCATTACTTAAATTTTGGTACAAGAAATCACCAATTCACTTTCTTTCTAGAGCCATGTTAAAAACAATATCTGGCTTGAGATTGAGGATGACTTGGAATCAAAGGTAAGAAAAGAGAAGATGAAGAAAAAAAATAGACAAGTCCCATAATCTTGGCAGGCCCACAGAATGATATGAAAATTCTCCTGAGCTGTAGGGCTTTTAGCCTGACAGCTCCGATATGTTATCCTTCCTGAGTGTACACATCCTAATTGGAAATGTGGCATTTTATGCACACGCACAAGCAGGCAGTCAGCATAAAAGGGCAATGCATGTCTTAGAGAAGATTCATCTTACAGAGATAATATGTATGAGGAAGGAGTTGAGCAAAAACACATCACAATGACCTTTCTGTAGTCCTATGAATGAGGGAACCCGCCCCACCCTCCCTTGCCAATATTGTCTACTGAGATTAAGGAATTTCTCTCTCTCCTATTATTTACCTTTAAATGCCTCCCACTTTATTTATGAAGTGAACAAATACACGTTTGAGGAAAAAGTAAGATTAGTTTTGTTTATTATAAAGTGGTTCTCACAGACTACCATTGTATTATGTCCTTTCAGTAAATAACATAATACCTTTCATTTGGAGCATATTAACTCAGAATAGATTTCCCTTTCTTCAGTT
This sequence comes from Myotis myotis, assembly GCF_014108235.1. Classification (NCBI taxonomy): domain Eukaryota; kingdom Metazoa; phylum Chordata; class Mammalia; order Chiroptera; family Vespertilionidae; genus Myotis; species Myotis myotis. The sequence continues at coordinate 43,365,457 of NW_023416335.1, forward strand.
TTTTTTTCTTTACTCATATTTTTTTAGGACAAAGAATGCTGCAGTTTACAGTGACAAACAAAGTCATCTCCTGTCCTGGTGAGTTTGTGCTCTGTTCAAAATGAAATCTCTGCTCCCATCCGTGAAAGGAGTGGTCTTGGGGTTCATCATGCAAGCTGTTGGGCAACACTAGAGTGGGTGGCCCAGGGCTGGTTGGTAGGCCTATCACTGCACTAGCGCCTGCTGGTACACATGTGGTCACTACCAGAGCCTGTAGTAAGATATCTTTTATCTAAGCTACATTGTTCCAAATATCAGGGCCGATTGTATCAGGAGGAATAAAACTTTTGCTTGAAATTCATGCCTCTTCCAAAGGCCCTTTTTTCTGCTACCCTGTAATTCACTTTAAATAATTTGAGAATCATTCCATTGTATAAGACATTACCAATTGAAGGGATGATGTACCCTTGACAGGGAATACTCTTAAGAATTGTGATGTGTTATATCCTGGGCTTTGGCCACAAATGATGCTTTAAATCAAAAGAAAAGGAAGTTTTAAGAAAACAATCACTCCAAAACCAAAATTATGAAACATCTGGAGAAAGTTTGGGAATATATGACAATTATCCAAATAACACAGAAAAAAATGTATTTTAAGCAAATTAGCATTTTTGCTTTTGTTTGAATATTTGTATAATTATGTCAAGCTCTAGCCAAAATTAATCACTAGAAACCTAGTCATCCTGAGTTTTCAATTCTCCTTTTACTGTAATAATTGCTTGTCAAATGTCTAAACCAATCTGGCCTATAGGCTGACTTCCTGCTCTTATGTACCACTCTTCTTTTGTTATATTAATTTTCAGACTTGCTCATTTAGATCTACAAATAACTTAATTCATTCCAAAATTATACTCTGGAGATTCTTTTCTCTGAGCCTCCTAAAAGGTCTCCTTTCTGTTAATTCAATCTCCCCAAAGCATTTTCACAATCAACAAATATGAATCATGCTATAACATTTTGCTAAATCTAATAATCTACATTTTCTCAGTCTTGGATATCACTCACCTGCAATTACACCACTGAAATGGACTTTTGTAATTCTTACAGAACCAGATAACCAGATTATGTGAATTAAAGTTGGAAGGCAGAGGCCATGTGGTGTGAGATACAAAACATGGCTATTTAGAAGATAACATGTTAGGGGTTGATTATTCGGAGGCTCTCTCTAAATCTTTATAAAATGAAGATATACTAATTACTCACTATGCAAATTACGTGACAATGTTGGAAAAGTCCTGATCTCAGGATTTGCATGTAGACTCCGTTCCAAATGAGATTTTTATGTATAGTAATTTCCCCCAGATGTTATTTTAAAATATCATAATATATTTTGTAGAACAGTTCTTTAGAAGAAGCCAATGAATGTATTTTTTTCCATGTCATCTCATTAACCTCACTTATCTTCATCTAAGAAGATGCTGCTGTTTTCTAGAATATTTTGTTTATAAAATACAGAGAAATTCACTCTTGAGACCTAAATATTTAACAGTCTCATATTTAATGGGGAGGCTACGTGCTTATGTTTTCTCATAAATAAAGACAATGCTACAATAAATCACAATATACCAAAAGGTCACTTGGACATTGGTTTGGAATTACATCTTACATGTTTAAAGGGTGAGCAATGACAACTTAAACAAAACATTCTCTTTCACTGATGGAATTCTTGCTTCCTGGGAGTTTGCTGAGGTTGCTGGCTTTTTGTATTGAAAAGCTGGATCTATCAAGAAATGCAGAAACATTACAATTCAAAGATAATTCAAAATATTCCAGTGAAGAACTAATTTGGCAGTACTTTTCGCTAGGAACAAACAACAGGGTTTGTAAGTGGCGTGTATTTTTAGAAATACAGTTTACTAACCCATTCAGCATTCTGCATTTCCTATACAGTATGTGCTCGGTAGGCCCTGGTATAAAAAGATTAAGAGAAACAGGCCTCTCTGCCCTTAGGGAACTCAGCCTCTAAAGCAGGGTTTTTTGGGTCCTTTGCATTGGTATCACCCAGGATGCTTGTTTAAAATGCAGTTCTGGCTCCCCCTCCGTATTTGAATCTCTAACAGCAGAGCTCTAGCATATGTACCCTCAATACATTCTAAAATATACCCTTGGCGATATTTGTGTGCCCCAAATTTTAGAAATGCAGTAAAGAGACTTTGAGCATTTCCAAGGCAGGAGTCAGAACTGTAGTTCACAACTCCAGTGGGAGTATCACTTTGTCATTTTTGTTTGTTTGAAATGTTTATTCCATAAAATGAGGGTCAATAGCTGACTTAATAGCTAAGGTTTCTTTCACCTCCAATTTCCTCTCAGGTAAGGGGTGACATTTTGCTATTGGTACCCAATAGTAGAATATACAGTTTGCCCTTTTCCTGCAGTGTTATATCTTGCTGTTATTACCTCTATGAGAGGACTGCTAGAGTAGGCAGAAAGAAAGCTATGAGCTGGGAGAGGCCGGGAGAGGCAGCTGGGGCTTGGAGGAGGTAAGCGTGAGGCATGATAAACTGAAAATAGACAATGGAGGTGGCAGGCTCCTAGGTGAATAGGAAAGATTCAGAGCCCTCCAAGATGTGGTCTGACTGGTGGCATAGAGCCCAGATCAGGGGTGGGGAACCTTTTTACTGCCAAGGGCTATTTGGATATTGCTAACAACATTCACAGGCCATACAAAATGATCAACTTAAAAATTAGCCTGCTATATTTGATCAAACATGTAATTAACTCACCCCTAATGCCTTGGCGGGGCCAGACTAAATGATTTTGCTGGCCTTGTATGGCCCACCGTATAAGGGAGGGGATGGCTTGCTCCTTGCCTAGGGACATTTTAGCCTAGGGCAGTGGTTGGCAAACTCATTAGTCAACAGAGCCAAATATCAACAGTACTACGATTGAAATTTCTTTTGAGAGCCAAATTTTTTAAACTTAAACTATATGGGTAGGTACATTGTTATTAACTTAATTAGGGTACTCCTAAGCTGGCCTTTGCTAAAAACGTCCTCAATCTGATTGACGTACGTTCGCTGAGGTCGACCCCTTCCAACTCTCTCCTCCACACTCGTCTTGTATACTTGTTTCGTCTATCTCCTTTCGTTCATCCTCTCTATATGTCCAAACCGTCTCAACATGCCTTTCTCAATCCTCGACACTACATCTTCTTTCACTCCACAACGTTCCCTAAATCAACTTAATAAACTTTACTTAAAGTTTTAAGTCTTAGTTAAACTATAAGGACGTTGAGTAAAACTTGATATCATACTTAATAACGATATTACTTATTGATAAAATTAAATTCCTTACAATTTACCTCACAATATCCATGAGATTAAATCATAACAATGACTGACAAACACTAATGTGAACAATGGCCTTGCATCTCCTTGGAAAGTTTGGGTAAGTCAGGTTTGTATTTTGTTGTTTTTAATTTTAGGCATGATTCCAGGTTCTCATCAATAAGACGACTTCTGCGCATGGGCCACGAAGTTTCAATCGCACTGTACGTGTGTGCCCGCACGTGGTATTTTGTGGAAGAGCCACACTCAAGGGGCCAAAGAACCGCATGTGGCTCGCGAGCCGCGGTTTGTCGACCACTGGCCTAGGGCTATAAACTCCCAAATATCCAGGCACTCAGTTCAGTCTCAGCCAGCTGAGGTGCCCACTCAGGTCCTCTCTGAGTGTATTGCTTTCCTACAAATAAATCCTCACCTGCTTTGGCTGTTATGTGCTGTATCTTGTTTGAATGTCTTCCTGCAAGCAAGAACTGTCTCAGACAAGAAGTTATTTCCAGCCAGAGACCCCCTTATCCACGAATGACAGGACGACACAACAAAAATACAAAGAGAAGGAAAAGAAACAAATACCTGACTTTTGAGTTTCAAGAGGCCACGCCCAGGCAAAAGACACTAGAGTTGGAAGAGTATAAAAGGAATCAAAGCCACTTTTTTCTTGAACTCCCCGGATCAGATTTTATGGGCTCATAGACGAGAGACCAAATTACTCAGAGTAAGTGACAGTACCATTTGATTATAGAAAGATGATGTTGTTTCATGTGTCCTGCATTTGTGCCCTGGGATTCATCTCCCATATTACAAACGTATTTGCTCGTAAATTCCTACTCATCCTTCTAGACCAGGATAGGAGTTTACATTTTTGTGAGGCTTTCTCATTCTCTATCAAACCATAGGCATTTTCCTTCTATATTCCCACTGCACCTCGTACCTATTTCTATTATAGTTCATATTTCAGTTTATGCCAATTGTTGCTTGAGTATCTGGCTTGTGAGTCTCCAGGGACCTCCTTCAGGAGATCCAATCTCACTTTGTCTGTGTGTTCTCACTTAGTGCCATGGATTACCCCATAGTTAAATCACTCAGCAAACATGCCTGGGGTTATTTCCATACAATATATAAAGTGTTTTGTAATATTGTAGAGATAAAGGGAGTTATTGTAAAATGAAAACAAGGGCAGAATGATAAGAGACGGGTGAGTGGCTAATGAAAAGATCAGAGAAGATCACTGAGTTTCCTAGCAGCCCTGTTGAAAAGACAATAGTGTGGAGCTGATAATTTGTCATTTCTTAAAGGGTGCCATATCATCAGAATAGCCAATATGTCTTAGTTCTGAATTCAGAAAAATGTATCATGTGACATTGTAAGTGAAATGGAAATCCTATCTAATAAAAGAGAAACATGGTAATTAGCGTACATCCGCTACCCTTCCCATTGGCTAATCAGTGAGATATGCAAATTAACTGCCAGCCAAGATGGCGGCCGTCAGCCAGGCAGCTTGAAACTAACATGAGGCTTGCTTGCTTCAGTGACGGAGGACTCCAAAGTTCCCTGCCTGCCTTGCTGGGCCTCTGAGCTTGCAGTTTGAAACATTGTTACAAATATAGAAGTTAAACAAAACCCCAGAAACCTGCTTTCAGCGAGCCGGGATCTCAGAGCTGGAGTTGATACAGAGTTTCGATTATAGAACCCAAACAAACCAGATACCTGCTTTCAGCAGCAGAGGCCTCAGAGCTGGAGCCAAGCCTCAGAGCTAAAGCTGGCCCAGAATAAAAAAAAGAAAAGAAAAAAGGAGCAGTTGGGAGCTTCAGTCACCCGCCAGCCTGAAAACACCCCTCAGCCCCTCACCCAGACTGGCCAGGCACCCCAGTGGGGACCCCCACCCTGAAGGGTGTGTGACCAGCTGCGAACAGCCATCATCCACTCACCCAGGCTGGCCAGGCACCCCAGTGGGGACCCCCACCCTGATCCAGGACACCCTTCAGGGCAAACCAGCTGGCCCCCACCTGTGCACCAGGACTCTATCCTATATAGTAAAAGGGTAATATGCCTCCCAGCACCGGATCAGCAGAGCCGTGACACCTCCCGGCAACGGGATCAGCGTGACAGGGGGCAGCGCCCAAACCCCCCTGATTGCCCTACGGCTCTGTGTGTGACAGGGTGCAGCACCCCAACCCCCCCCTCCCCCACCACTGTCCCTGCTCTGTGTGTGATGGGGTAGAGCCATAACCTCACCATCGGCCCTGCTTTGAGTGTGAGAGTGGTGGTGCCCCAACCCCTTGATCGGCCCTGCTCTGTGGGTGATAGAGGGTGGCGCCCCAACCCCCCCTCCTCAGGCCCTGTTCTGTGTGTGATGGGGTAGAGCCATAACCTCCCCATCGGCCCTGCTCTGAGTGTGACAGTGGCGGCGCCCCAACCCCCTGATCAGCCCTGCTCTGTGGGTGACAGGGTACGGAGCCCCAACCCCCCTGATTGGCCCTGCTCTGTGCGTGACAGGGGGTGGCGCTGCAACCTCCCCATCGACCCTGCCTTGAGTGTGACGGGGCGGTGCCCCAACCCCCCAATCGGCCCTACCCTGAGCGTGACTGAGGGTGGCATCACAACCTCCCGATCTGCCCCGCTTTGTGCATGACAGAGGGCAGCGCCCCAACTCCCCAATCGGCCCTGCTCTGAGCCTGACCAGGGGCTGCACCTAGGGATTGGGCCTGCCCTCTATCACCCAGGAGCAGGCCTAAGCCAGCAGGTCGTTATCTCCTGAGGGGTCCCAGACTGCGAGAGGGCACAGGCCGGGCTGAGGGACCCCCCCCCCCCCCGAGTGCACAAATTTTTGTGCACCGGACCTCTAGTTTATAATAAACTCTTGTCATGTAAAAAAGAAAAAAAAATATCCTCATCATGCATACACATAAAATGAAGCAATGTGCAATATAACGCCACTCTTCCATATACTTCTTCAGGTAAAAGGCAAGAGACACTATAAGGATCTAGGTCTGAGAAGACATTTCTGTGTTGGAAGAATTAATGTAGTACAGTAAACCCACACATCTTCTCATGATCCGAGCTGATAAAAAGGTGAAAATTAGAGAATGTCAGAAAATAAATGGCTGGCCTGTCCTTATCTGGAGCAGCAGTTGTCTCCATGAGTTTCCTGACGGGAATCTGTGGAGTGTCGAGGTTCTGTCTTATTGATTGAAAGGCGACCCACGCACTTTAGAATTTAGGCATTCAGGTAGCAAGGCTGACATTTGATGAAATAATTAAAGAGCTGAACTAGTGTTTCTTATCCCTGGAGATCTGCTATTGGAATACCTTCAAGCAGGGCCAAGACTTTTCTCAAAAGCCTTTTCAGAGAAGCGCAAATGATCTAAAACTCTGTAAAATAAATCTGAGTGTTTCTTATCATTGTGATTGGACAAGATGAATTTAGCTAAGAAGGAGAGACCAGAAGTTTCCAGAAGGCTACCTTTATCATGACTGTGACCTTCATCAGTTTCATTTATTATTCAGCATGATTTCATCCCTTGCAAGTCTATGAATCAGGCTTCTCATTCATAAATTCTGCATGTAATAAATTTGTGTTCAAACTTTTACATAAAAATTCATGTAATTTGTTCTCATGCATTTTTCCTCAAACCCTTATGCCACTCATACATCCACAAGGTTTTATTCTAAATATTTGGCCCATTAAAAATTATACAACATTTGTATGCTTATGGGGTGGAAAATATTTACAAGTGTTTATTCTTTTTTAGCCACTCATGACGAGGTTCGGAAAGTGAACTACAACAAGGATCCTAGTCACAGAAGTTTAGACAAATAAAATATATAAAAATATTTTCAACATAGTTCTTAATAATATCTTAATTAAGCAAAAATAAAACAATATGTTAGTAAAAAGGTAAGATTTCTTGGAAAAGAGGGTTAAAAGATACATATAATCTTTCATGAAAACATATTAAATATTTTATTAACATAATACATGTGGTATTTAGCAAATTCTACTGGTTATTAAAACTAGCTCTTATTTTATTCCTCAAACTTATACCAGCCCTAATTTTGATTGATTTTTTTTCTTTTAAATAGACTGTATTTTTGAGGGCAGTGAACACTAAGTACAGAGAGAGTTGCCATGTGCTCCCTGAACCACACACACACACCTGCTCCCGCTATGAACATCCAGAACCAAAGTGGTACATTTGTTGCAATGAGTGAACCTGCATTGAGACATCATTATCTCCCAAAGTCCATAGTTTGCATTAGGGTTTACTCTTGGTGTTGTACAGTATGTAGGTTTTGACAAATGTACAATGACATGTATCCTCCATTACTATATTGCACAGAATAGTTTCACTGCTCTAAAATTCCACTGTGCTCTTCCTATTCATCCCTGCCTCTTCCCAACCACTGGAAACTACTGGTGTTCTTATTGTCTCCATAGTTTTGCCTTATTCAGAATGCCATATTGTTGGAATTATACAGTATGCTGTCTTTTAATATTGACTTACTTCATTTAGTAATATGTATTTATTTTCCTCTATATGTTTTCATGGCTTGATAGCTCACTTCTTTTCAGTGCTGGATAATATTCCATTATTTGGATGTGCCACAGTTCATTTGTGCATTAAACTACTGAATGACATTTTAGTTGTTTCCAAGTTTTGGCAATCATGAAAAAGCTCCAATAACATCTGTGTTCAGGTTTGGGTGTGGAAATAAGCCTTCAATTCCTTTAGATATATACCAAAGAGAATGTTTGCTGGATCATATGGTAAGAGTAAGTTTTGTTTTGGAAGAAACTGCCAAACTGTCTTCCAAAGTGGCTATACCATTTTTCAAACCCAACAGCAATGAATAAGAGTTTCCATTGTTCCACATCCTTGTCAGCATTTGGATATTGATAGTGTTACAAAATTTTCCCATCCTATATAATAAAAGCCTAATATGCTAAGTGTTTGACTGTTCATTTGACCAGTCGACCAGTCACTGTGATGTGCACTGATCACCAGGGGGTAGACGCTCTGACGGGTAGGTTAGCTTCCTGCTGGGGTCTGGCCAATCGGGACTGGGCAAGACAGGCTGAACATGACCTGGAGCCCTCCTTCAGCCCCTCCCTGGCCCCGATAATGCACTGGTGCTAGGGATCCCTCCAGTGCACGAATCTGTGCACCAGGCCTCTTGTTCTAATATGAGTGTAGTGGTATCTCATTATTTTAATTTGCATTTTCCTAAAGACATAAGATGTGGAACATGTTCTCATATGCTTATTTTCCATCTGTATATCATCTTTGGTGAGGTATTTGTTCATGTTTTTTAAAAAATATTTCATATAATAGTTCTTTATAAGATGTGTTCTTTGCAAACATTTTCTGCCACTCTGGTTTGCCTTCTCATTCTCTCTCTCTTTCTATTTTCTAAAGTATCTTTATTTTTGAAAGTATTACAGATGTCCCCCCTTTTTTCTTATTTTATCTCCCACATTGGCCCCTATTCTCTTGACATTGTCTTTCACAGAGCAGAAATTTTTGCTTTTAATGAAGTCCATCTTATCAATTATTTCTTTAGGGTTATACTTTTGGCGTTGCATCTAAAAAGACATCACTGTATCCAAGATCAGATAGATTTTCTCCTATGCTTACCTTCTTTGTTGTTTTCCATTTAGGTCTATGACCCAGTTTGAGTTAATTTTTGTGAAGGTTGTAAGGTCTGTGCCTGGCTTCATTGTTTGGAATATGAATGTCCAGTATCATGCGTTGAAAGATTATATATATTTTTACTGTATTGTCCTTGATCCTTTGTCAAAAATCAGTTCATTCCTTCATGTGGGTATATTTCTGGTTCTTTATTATGTACATTGAACTATTTGTCTTTTCTTTTGCTGATACCATACTGTCGTATTGTAGTGGATTATTTTTAAATAAAAGGAAAATGTTATAGGAACATGATAAAGCAAAGGCTACTCCAGAGGTAGAAAGTTTTGCAGGATTTCTACATCTAAATTGTACATCTATGAATAATTTTTTTTAACTTAAAAACCAAGAAATTTAGGGATTCTCATTCCTCTCATTTATTGTCCTTATTCTTTCCTAATATATATATATATATATATATATAATTTGTTGGCTTTTAATTCAATCACTATTCTCTCTTGTTTTTCCAAGTTTATTCTAAAAACTTCAAACCTATATAAAATCTGTAAGATTAGAAAAATGAATAAGCATATAGCTTTCCCTTAGAATAACCAGTTATAAAAATGTTGTCATATTTGTCTCTCACTTTCTCCCTCAAGCACACACACACATTTTTTTTTTTTATTTTGAGAAAATATTTAAAAGTAGGTTGCAGCTATCATAACTCTTTACCCTTAAATAATTTAGCATGTATGTTCTAAGAAAGGGTATATTCTCCTATGCAAATCATAACACCATCATTACACCTGATAAAACTAAAAATAATTAAAAAACATATGCAGTTCTTCACATGTAAGGTTCATACATTACATTTGCTTGTTATGTCATTTCAGTCGTAATCTAGAAGAGCCTCCAGTTTTTTTGTTGCTATTGTTGTAACACTGACCTTTTTTTTTAAAAAAATCCTCACCTGAAGATATGATTATTGAACATTAATCAGTTGCCTCCAATATGTAACATGACTGGGGTTTGAAACCACAACCTGGGGATGTGCCCTGATTGGAAATCAAAGCCACGACCCTTTGGTGCTCAACCAACTGAGCGACATGGGCCAGGGCATAACATCGACTTCTAAAGATCAAAACAGCAGTCTTGGAGAATGCCCCCGTTTTGGATTTGTCTCTTTATTTGTTTCTCATGAATAAATTCAGGCTAAACACTTTTGACAAGAACACATGATATACACTATCACACCAGGATGGCTTGAATTAACGGGTGTTCGTGTAATTGGTGATGCTAGGTTGAATCACTTGGTAAAGTTGGTACATGCCAGCTTTCTCCATTATAAGCGTTGATTTTTTCCCTTTGCAATTAGTAGGTAATTTGTGGATGATACTTTGAGACTAAGTGAATAAAATCTCCTCTTCTTACCCAAAGGATTTAACATACAATGATGATCCTTGTTTAAATTAGTTGTTACCTTGGTGATTGCAAAATGGAGATATAATACTAATATTTATTCTATAGTTAGTAGCTAGTATTCTGTAATGAGCTTCCTTTTCCTTTGTGCTTTTTCATCACTTTATTACCTTCCTCTCTCGTTGTCTTTCTTCCTTCTTTTCTTGTCATTATAAACTCATAAATTTTCTGTTATCATTCAGCGGTTTACTTATCCATATTGTTTGTTCCAGTTGTTATTGTTGTGGGAAAAGTTGCCCCCAAATTTAATGGTTTAAAATAATAATTATTATGTACTACATTTTATTGATACATTCTAAGAATTTGGTTATTTAAAATATTTTTCTACTAATTTGCTTTTACAAGTAATGTGCTCACATTGTTTGAAAATTATCAAGATGTTTCTCGGAATAGATTCCTAAAAGCGGTATTATTGGGTCAAAGGGGGAATGCAGATGTAGTTTTATTAAGACATTGACAAATTTTCCTCTATAGGGACATATCATTTTGCACTACCACCCATCAGCAATATATGAGAGTTTTGCCCCACCAAGATTTTGTGTTGTCAAGATTTTGAGTTTTTCCTAATTAGTCAGGCCTCCCATTCTTGGGCCCACTACAGTCACATCTCAGTGGTCTTTCCTTAGCCACCATATTAAAGTATCCACCAGTCTACATTACATCTCCCTTTCCTGGTATCTGCTCCTTAGCACCTATTATTTTTCAACAATCATACATTTTAGTTATTTATCTTAATGTCTCACAAATTAAAATGTAAGTTCTCTGAGAGCAGAGATTTTGTGCTGTTTGCTTATGACCATTTTCTAGCCCCTAGAATGGCACCTGTGGCATAGTAGATGTTCAATCAACATTTGTTAAATAAATGGATGAATCAGGCACGTTTTCATAGTTAGAAAATTTGAATTAAATGATCTCCAACATCCTCTCCAGCTTTACAACTATTATATTTCTCAATAATAATCTATTATTTAGAAGGAATCCAAAGATGGAATGATGAATTGAAAGCTAATTGATTGGTATTCATTTGCAACATCATACCCATCTTTCTACATATGGCAATAAGAATATTAACAATTCAGGATAAAATGGGGTTAATGGAAATATGAGTGGGAAAAAATCTGAAGAAATTAAACCTTCCTCAAAGTTATAGAGATAGATTCCAATGAATAGTTTTAAAAACTGAAGACCGTTTCCAGCATGTGAGAATTTTCTTTTGTGTTAAATTGATAAGACAGGTTTTTCCCAAATCTAAGATACTCTTTAATGAAGAGTGGGCATCATTGACCACTTCATAACCATTGTTAGGAGTCTGGCCCAGTGTATGGCCATCCGGTGACAGCCTGGGAAATAGGAGGCCTCTGGTGCGTGGAATTGGTACCTGAAGAGACTTAGCTTTGCCATTGCGAGGCCTCAGTTGCAAAATACTGTCTCCTACAAAAACTTGTTTGTTTTAAACAAAATATATTTAAATTATTTATCTTATTTAAGTAACATTTAAATAAAATATTAAAAACTGTGTTTAAATTAAGTTTTTAAAATATGATTCACAATACCATCACAAATCCTATTTTTATAACTGAAAATATATATGCAAAATTACTTTGCCAATAAAAAGGGCTATTTAATATAAATAAATGTAATTAATAAGGTTATGAGGATTATCTTTTGAGAACATTACACCAATGGGTACCTCATTTTTTGCTTCTCCTCAGCACATTGCATATCCCTACAGCTATTTCCCCAAAAGTCATATTTCTATTTATGAAAAACTACATGTGGAGAGGGTAAAATCTGCCTTTAAAGGAAGAAGTTATAATGTGAGAGGAACACCCTTCCCCTAATTTGAAATAATGTATGCATCCCTGTGTTCATTGCAGCATTATTTACAATAGCCAAGATTTGGCAACAGCCCAAGTGTCGATCAGTAGATGAGTGGATAAAAAAAGCTGTGATACATTTACAAAATGGAATACTACTCTGCCATAAAGAGGAAGAAAATTTTACCCTTTGCGACAGCATGGATGGACCTGGAGAACATTATACTAAGTGAAATAAGCCAGTTAGAGAAACACAAGGACCATATGGTTTCACTTATATGTGGAATTTAATGAATAAACTGAACTACCAAGCAAAATAGAGTCAGACTCCTAGATAGAGAGTGGGTAGATAGCTCTGGTGGCAGGGGAGACACTGGGGTGGGTGGATGGGTGGAGGGATTGAGCAAAAAGGAAAATAAAAAGAGAGGGAACTCATGGACTTGGACAACAGTGTGGTGATTGTGGAGGTGGAAGAGGGCATAGAGGGGATAACTGGTGATGGGAAGAGAAAAAATGAACGCAGGAAGGAGAGAGAGGGAGAAAGAAGAGGCAGAGAAAACATGTTGACAGGTAACTTCAGACTTTTCTGACTCCCAAGAAGTTGGAAGGACAATGTTCTGTAGTTAAAAGGAAAGAAGAGTAGAGAAAGCTGGTGTCCACTTTCTAATTTGATTCTCTTAAAGGAGGTGGCAACACAGTGCTACTTAGACCCAACATGCTGTAGCTGCATCAGAGTTCACATTTTTGATGTGTTTTTAGGCAAAGAAAATGCTTGCGTGAGTGTTTCAGATCCTCTCCGGGTGTCTGTGTGCGGTGGTTGGGATGCAGGAAGGATTCCCTGGTGCCCTGAGTGGGGCGTGGCTGTAGCTTTGCTGCCATGCAGCAGCACTGCCAGGAGGCCACCTGGGGAAGGGACAAGGTGACACCATTGTAGGGGCTGAGGCTGAGGACAGCCCAAGATGGGCTGAATGGAGACAGGCTATAATGCAGATGGTCGTTAGCTCTGTAGTAGAGCTAAATCAGCGGAGAAGGATGAGGAATCTTGATCATATGAGATAACCCATAAGAGTACTGGCGATATCTTAGAAGCTGTGCAGTGGCCTAGGTACCAGGCAAGAACAAACCCTCTTTCTGCAGGAGGCAAATTGTCCCACAGCAAAGCTGCACATCTGCATGTTTGGATCTCAAGTCCTCATGTGTCAACACAAGGTCAGTAAACACTCACTCTCACCCTCACCACCACTCACCCTTCCTGGGGAGACTAGGATGGCAGAGACTGGATTCCATTCAAGGCCTATTAAAGCCACATGCTATGAAATACTATCAGTCGGCAAAGACATATTGTGTTTACTCAATGCTACCAGCAGGGTGGGATTTTATGGGAACATTAGACTGTTTATAGAAAATAAAGGAGAAATATTTTGGAGGCTTCTGACTAATAGGAAATAAATTTGTGAAACTGTTAGCATTTGTCTAATCAAGTTTGAAGTTATCCACACACGAACATTTTTAGAGGAAAAACTGTAGTTGTTCTGTTTTTATAATCACACATATTTATATGAGTCCCCCAAAATGTATTACCTATGGTCACATATTTTATAATTGTCCTTGATTCTAGATAAAGCCACAAGGAATTTTCTTAAAGTTAGGCAAAATGTATACTACTTGAATAGCACAATATTTTGAAATACGATGTCTCTCTCTCTTTCCTCTTGCAGTCCCTTGTTCCTGCTGCTTTATCTATTTTTGTTCACTGACATTGTTTGCCTCTGTGGAGGAATGATAGTGAAAACAGAGAACAGAATAGTCATCAGGGGGATTTTAGTTTCTAAAAGCCCACCCCCTAAGAAAACTTAGGCTAGAATGAAGATGATGTAAAAACAGGCCCAAATATGACTGTTTCCCCAGGCTATGGGAAATGTCCGTGAAAATGCTTGTCAATCCCCAAGTAAGCGCATTTTGCTGCCCAGCCAAGCCTGGGGTGGGAGGATGATCACGTTTCCTGTGAGTATGGGAATCTGGGGCAGAGGGCAGGTGCATACAAATTTCAAAGTAAAACGTGGCTGTAGGGGTTTGTGTGGGATCACAAGTTTAGACTTACGTAGCAAGTATAACTGTGGGCAAAGGACTAGTTAATGGGTGTCTAGTGAAATGGACAAGCCGCAGCTCCCAGAGTCTGACAGCCTCATTCTGGCTCAGAATGATCCTGTGTGCCTGAAGGAGGAAGGAATCAGAATATAAACCACAGCTCAGGTGAGGCTGGAGGTGATAGGCAGCTGCCCGTGTTCCTGAGAGTAGCATGGACATTTCAAAGAGAACGGCTGATTGAAGAAGCTGAGTAATCATGAATGAGGAAGGAGGGAGTACTGGTCGATGGCTGACAAACAGAGATGAGCAAGGGTGGGATTCTGCCGAGGAGTAAAACCCACAGGACTGATTGGGAAGTTAATTTTAGAGACAGAAAAATAAATTTGTATTTGGTGGACATGGGAGCTTTGGACAGATTCCTACCAGCTACACCTACCTGAATTAAAGTATTATATTATTAGTGGAAGTAGATAAGAGTTTTAAAATGGACGGTCAAACATTATAATAAGGGAGCTTTTAAACAGTTATCTTTAAAAATCTTATTCCTCTATTCTGATCCATATTCCCAAATTGTTTCCAGTTCTCAAGGATTAATATACATAATTTGACAAACATGTAAAAACTGTGCAAATGCTGTACGGAAACTGATTTTTATCTTCACATTATTCTGTAAACATTTTACATGATGCACATTGTTCAGACTTATATTGTGATCATTGAGTAACAGTCTGTCATATATCAGAATCTGCTTAATCACATATTCCAATGTTTATATGTTTGGGATATATATTTTTTGCTATATTAAAGAATATTATAAAGGATACTTAGGTCTTATGACATTCCTGTCTTTTTTCCTTGTCCTTTAGTAATAATCTTTAACTTAAATTCCTAAGAAAGACATTAATGAATCGAAGTATATGATTATTCTCCTAACTTTGAATGATTACCATTTTGTTACTGATTTATAAAACTCTTGCTTCTTTTTTGTTGTTATTGATTAATTATATGTCACTGAAAACATGTCATTAATGGGTATTATCATTTTAAATATTTGCATATTAAGTAAAATACTTAGACTTTGAGGAAGAAGCTTAAAATGATACTGCACAAAGACATTGGTATAACTCACAATATAGTCAGAAGAAGGATGAAGTTGAGAGAGCAGTTGGTGAACCACATTTTAAGGTAAGGAAAAGTATTAAGGTAAGACTGAAAAGAAAATGACTTCAAAAGTACCAATTTGTTTTTCTAAATGGTAGGATAAAATATTTGCAGTTAATAGTGATGATTTATGTTGACTTTTGAAAAAAAGTCTTTGTCTTTACCCCAATATCATATGGCTCTTGGGTTGGTGGAAACAGAAGCAACATCCTATTAGGTGTTCTTCCTTGTTTCTAAGAAAAAAATTTATCTTGGGTTCCATTTCTCAAGAGAAGAAA
Source organism: Myotis myotis (assembly GCF_014108235.1). Taxonomy (NCBI): domain Eukaryota; kingdom Metazoa; phylum Chordata; class Mammalia; order Chiroptera; family Vespertilionidae; genus Myotis; species Myotis myotis. Next base: position 43,381,227 of record NW_023416335.1, read on the forward strand.
CTCAATAAACAAACAAAATAAACAACTCCCCTCATCCCCAAATTTCTCACTCTGAATAGGCTAATGATGCAAAAAATGTTATAGATATTGTATATACACATATTGTATCTATGCATATATGCAAGTTAAAGACACTTCCCAATCATCCATATCAATTGTATTATAACTAATACAATACAATTATTAAGTTGCTTCTGTTTCCACAAACCAAAGAGCCATATGATATTTGGGGTAAAGACAAAGACTTTTTTTCAAAAGTCAACATAAATCATCATTATTAACTGCACATATTTTATCCTACCATCTAGAAAAACAAATTAGTACTTTTGAATTCATTTTCTTTTCAGTCTTACCTTAATACTTTTCTTTACCTTAAAATGTGGTTCACCAACTGCTCTCTCAACTTCATCCTTCTTCTGACTATATTGTGAGTTATACCAATGTCTTTATGCAGTATAATTTTAAGCCTCTATTGACTTTTAAAGTAACTAATATTTGTATTGTATTAGTTACTTTAATAATTTTAAGCCTCTATTGACTATTTAAAGTAATATTTTTGTTGGAAGTGACATCAGTTCCTTTAAAAAATATTAGAATATTTTTTAAAGCTATCATTCATATTGTCTCCTTGAAGATTGAAGGTCATGACATTTGTGGATCTTATATGTTTAAGTAGTTCTTTAATGAATTAGTGATTCAGAAGAAGATTGTGTAGAAAGAAATCAATACTACTGTTGATCATTACTTGATTTTCAGTCATAAACTAGAAAGGGACACTTTTATTGATGTGGATGCTTCTAAAACTTTCTGTGTGATAAATTGCTTGCAATTTCCTCAGCATTTCCAAAGTGAATATCTTCAGATTAGAGTGACTAGATCAATCACTGTTCTAGAAAAACACCCCCAAAATCAAAATTGTTCAATTTTCTAGTTTTGGTCCATATCTGTTAGATAATATAAAGCGACGTCAGCCTACTGCCATGTGGCTGCTAAATGTTTACAGCATCTTAGAGAATTAAGCATTTTGGTGTGCCAAGCTCACCTAATTCCATGGCAGTTTGTCAGTGGGTGTGGACAGAAAGCCAAGGGTATACCTAGTCTGAGCGAGGATAGCCATAAATAACTGCTTCCATCCTTCAACACTGATCCCATGGTCTAATTTTGAGCAACAAAATCCAACTGCACAACCACGAGGGACACCATCCAGCCTACTTCTCCGAGTCTTCCTCCTGCTCAGGAGAAGGGCAATCTTTCTTCTCCGAGGCATTGGCCCATGTTATCATGGTAAAGCACGAGTATAGCTGCTTCGGCACACAGTCACAGTGGCCACATCACAACCCGGGAGATTGTTGTGCCCAGGGAAACAGGAGCAAAACCCAGTTGGACGAATGCTCGTCCCTATTTCTAGGAAATTTTTTCTCTTGGTTAGTATGCCCCCCAAAAGAGTATTTGAAAACCAAAACAACTAAACAGCCTTCCTACCCAATGCTTCACTCTGAAACTAATGATACTAAGAAATATAAGAAATAGTGACTATTGAATATACATATGCAAATGTATTCATAGGTAGATTTATGCTACTACATAATTCTTGACCTCTCTTACTTACCAGAACAAAAATAAATTTATATAATTTTTTTTTCTGAGAAAATAACAATAAGCTGTGCCACTTTTCAAGATCTTATTCATATAATTAACCCTTCTTAAACACAACTTTATTCTACAGCTTAATAGAATGGGAACTAGGAAAGAGGGTATTCCAGCTTGCTTTGTTGCTTGACAAACCATCTCCAACATTAGTGGTTTAAGCAGCAACTTCTTTTCACCCACAGTTCTGTGGGTCAGCTGGACGGTTCTGATCTGGGCCAGCTTGGATTGTCCAGGAGGACCACACTCATATGGCTGTGGCCTTAGCTGCTACAGCAGGACCTTTCTTTGCTTGCTCTATCATTCTGCTTTAGGGCTGCCTGGGCTGATTCACATGGTGACCAAAGGTTTCCAGCAAAAAGGGCCAGCCCCAAGGTGCAAGCCTATTTACTCCTCTCCTTGAATCCCACCTCTTAAGACCTCACTAACTACTGCAAGTAACATGGTCAAGCCACGATTCAAATGGCAGAGAAATAGACTCTATCTCTTGATTGGAATGAATGAAAAACATTATGGGTGTTTTGTTGCTGTTGTTATTGTACTTGTTGTTTTATCGACCACACAGAAAATGTTGGGAGAGAAACAAAGAGCTGAGAAGCTACCCTTCACTTTTTTTTTTCCTTAAACCATTCAGCTTTTCTGTGAATGGGATTGACATAGCTTTGGGGCGGGGTGAAGAATGGGGAGAGGGTGCATTCTCTGGGCTCTAGCTTACACAGATCCTGGGAATCTAAATCCAGCTAAGATTAGGATGTCAGCTCCTGAATTAGAGCTTTAAATTGCTGCAGTGGAGAGAACATATCTCTACTCCACTCAGCGCCACAATGTGGAAACTACATCATCAAGATTTGAAATTGCCCTTTTCAGACAACATCAAACTGGGTCTCCAGTGGATGCCCAGAGGCCTTTGCTGCAGACCCCAGGATTTGACACCCGGTCTTTGCCCTCCTGATAACTGCATCATCCAAATAGCTCCGTGCTGCTCAGTCCATTATGTACCAGCTAACCTGGTCACGCAGATCCAGAGATTGTTGGGAATGCTTCCACGCTGGTCAGCTCTTCCTAGGAAGGTGCTGAGGAAGAGCTGCAACATGGCCAATGCGTGCTCTGATTCATGAGGCCTCTCTGCTGCTAGGCTTCTCTTGGTCAGAATATGGTGAGTTCCAAAGTAGAGAAAGAAAGCCTACTGGATTATAAGTCTTTTGTGCCTCCCTATGTCTCCAAAAGATACATACTAGTAAGTGTTAGTTTTACAGGCACGCTTATTTATTTATTTTTAATAGAGGTAGGTGTGGTTACTTCTTGTTTCCACCTGATACTGGGATGGAGTGCAAATTGGGTAGGATAGTGTATAAGTGGAAATCAGATTTCAGGGCTGTAGGTGTAGGAGGTCTAGAAAATCTGGATCATGACCATAAAAAAGACCTTGGATCTCAGCTGGGTGCTGTCAGAATTTGGTATCTGCATTATTGTACCCCTGCTTTGGGTGAGAAGTTTTAATTACATGCATCCATTTACTTCCTCCTATAAACCAGAGATGTAAGTGTGATCTTTATGGTACTTGTGAGACATTAGGCTCAGGTTTTAAGGGGGTAAAAGATAAAGCTGCCACACTGAGAATTTTGCATGTTGGTATCCAGCACAGCCTGCTGGTCCCTCTGCAGGCTTTTCTCCCAGAACGTGAGCTATTTGACTTACCCAGCCTGTGGCTCAGAGCTGCCTCAGTTCCAAAGGAAAATTACTTTAAAAGTGCTTGTCCTAGATTTTACCTTAGTTATCACAAATTATTCCTCAATAACCAATCAATTATTTAATACAGTGACCAAGTTTCTCATTTTAGTATCTCATTTTCACTTTGCTCCCTTGACTCTAATGCATTTGTGATGTTTGCTCTGATTTTCCATGACTGGAGTCCCCCCTCAGAGATGAGTCTAGCCTAGTATTGAAAAAGAGGTGCAGTTACTTGTCTCAGACTTCTCTCACCCCTTCTGCTTGCTTGCCTTGGATTTTTAAACAAATATATATTTTATTGATTTTTTACAGAGAGGAAGGGAGAGGGATAGAGAGCTAGAAACATTGATGAGAGAGAAACATTGATCAGCTGCCTCCTGCACACCCCCCACTGGGGAAGTGCCCACAATAAGGTACATGCCCTTGACTGGAATCAAACCTGGGACTCTTCAGTCTGCAGGACAATGCTCTATCCACTGAGCCAAACCAGTCAGGGCTTGCCTTGGATTTTTAAGATGCTCAGCTCCTTCTTATATTCTTTCAGGAACTCCAGGACATTCTATATGTGGCATCTTCCTATTGCCCAGATATCATCAATACTAGAGGCCCGGTGCATGAAAATTTATGCACTGGATGTGTGTGTGTGGGGGGGTCCCTCAGCCCGGCCTGCCCCCTCTCACAGTCCGAGAGCCCTCAGGGGCAGAAGGCAACTCGATGATCAGGGGAAGGTGACACCCCTATCACACCTCTGCTGCTCCACTGCCGGCAGCGCAAGCCTCATCCAGCCCTGGTTACCTGAGCCTTGGGCGGCCCTGGGTGGCTCGGCAGCCACAATCCGATGCTTGCATGCACCTTGGGCCCGCCCTGGGCAGCTGGGCAGCCACCATCTGAGGCTTGCCTGCACCTCGGGCCTGCCCTGGGCAGCTGGGCAGCTGCCATCTGAGGCTTGCATGCACCTTGGACCTGCCCTGGGCAGCTGGGCAGCTGCCATCTGAGGCTTGCCTGCACCTCGGGCCTGCCCTGGGCAGCTGGGCAGCCGCCATCTGAGGCTTGCCTGCACCTCGGGCCTGCCCTGGGTAGCTGGGCATCTGACATCCAAGGCTTGCCTGTGCCTCGGGCCTGCCCTGGGCAGCTGGGGGGCTGAGAGCAGGTCTGGCCACACCATGCGCCTGCCACCCCCCGCCCCCTGACAGGGCTGAAAGGACTGGAGGATTCCGGCAGGGCTGAGGGGACTGGGCGCCACCATCTTGTGGTTATGGGCACCACCATATTTGTGATGGCGTGATGATCAATTTGCATATTTCCTCTTTATTAGATAGGATTTCTTGTCTGTAGGATGGGTCTTTTTCCAGCATCCACAAATTGGTCAGTTCTCCTCTCATCTGCCTCATTCTGGTGTCAGGATTGGGGGTCAGAGGAGTGGATCTGGTGCCAGGTCTCAGGTTTGCCCCATCTGTCTGTGCTTAATGCAAGTTAATCTTTAAGCTAGATACTATCAGGATACACAAGCACCAAGTTCTTATCTTTGTTAGTTCTATGCAGAAAAATGTTGATGAAACCAAGGAAGTATATTTTGTAGAGATGTGCTATTCAGGGAAATAGTCAGAATGTTAAAAGAACCAACACATTACTTCAGAATCATCAAAGAAAAAAAATGTTTTCTTAAAAAATCATGCAATGACCCTGTAAAGAAGGTATTTTTTGCTCTTTCAACAGCTCAGATAAAATATTTACAATGAAGCTGACCAATGAAAAAATGTTAGTATATCCTATCTATTAATAAGCTTGTATTTTATTTCATTAATTTTGCCTATATGCCTTTTCTGATCGCTCGTGACCTAGAAGAGTGGTCCAAGGTATTTACAAATTGAATGGATCACTTGCACACTATTAACATGATCAACATTGCCTTGGCTTCTTTACTTGTTCCCATGACTACCATAGAAATTTCCCAAAGCAATTATTTAAACGGCCACATAAACTTGTAGATGATTTCCTTTGGAAGGATAAGAGACCTTGAGTTAATGAGACTGCTCTTCTGGATGTTTAGAGTACAAGAGGAACTATTCTATCTCCTCTTTGGTATGATAAGACATACTGCTGTACTTGAAACTTACACAGTCTTATTAAGGAATTAAAATTATCGTTTGTCTTTCTTGGGTACTTTTTTTTTTTTAACAGTATAAGAAAGGGCAAAAATGCTGATTTCTGTAAATGGGGAGAGATCTATTACAGATTTCACTGAGAAAAACTACAAGTTTTCTACCTGGTTTTACAGTTATTGTATTTTAGAAAAATTAGCCAGTCAAATGGCACTGCAAATTTTACTTTTCATTTTGTAGTTACTTCTTTAAAAAGCCGATGTAAGCAGTTTAATATGTCCACATTTTTTCCCAACGTGTGAATGTAAAAGTGAGTTTATAATTTTAAAATTCTGTATTTTAAAATTTATCTTTGTTGTTGAAAGTATTACAGATGTCCTCCTTTCCCCCCATTGACACCCTCTATCCCATCTGTATTACAATGCCATTTTCAATAATTTGTAAAAATATAAATTTAATTCCTGCCAAATATTAAATGACAAATGATCACGACGTGCCTTATAGTAAATGTTTCAATATTGGGGTGAAAACTCAGATCACTCATGGATTCTTAGGCTGTGAAAAAACATTCTTGTAATATAAATACATATTAATGTAAAATTTGTTTTATTAGAGTAAAATACGGATGTTATGTGGGCTAACTTACAAAATAGGATAAGAAAGCACAAAAATAATAAGAATGAACACGATATTTGATTCAATACAAGACCACATAATGTAAAGTTATAATTAGCCTTCTAATTTCAGTCATTTTAAAATAAGTTAAATACAAATAAACATCAACACTTCTGAAAAACATTATTGGTACTGAAATTCCTGCACTATAAATATTTAGGCAATAAACAATGATTTTCTCAAATTTTATTTTATATCGCAGTCCAGGAGACATGTAGCTATATATCTATATATTTCCCAAGGCAGCCAGCTGCAACTCCTGAGGCAACATGTAATATTAATTCAGTTTAGCCTCCTGGATTTCAGGAAATTTTGATGCAGACCACATATTTTATTTGTTTTATGTTTATGGTTTTAGTCAAAGGATTAAATGATTGATTTCCAAAATAGCTGTTTATCTCTTTCCTCTTTAAAACTAAACATTTTTACTTCTATTTATATAACAAATGATGCAGAGTGAACTAATCTATACATTTATAGAATCACATTACTTGCTACTGACATTACCATAGACCATAACATACTTTCTTCTATGAGAAAAAATGAAGTATTTATTTGATTTGAATTATTTCTCTTTATCACTTCAAGAAAAGCAAGAATATTTTATGTTTTGGTACATATTTTTTGGAAAGGTTAATGTAAGAGGACTGACTATATTGTGAAAATCAAAACTCTAATTATTCTCTTCCTGTTTTTTATTAATGAGAGATAATTTATTATGGTAAAATTAAAACTTTTCACTGCTTCTGTTTGCATTTAAAAATATGTATTTTCTGATCCTGGAGTTGGGAGGCATATGTTGTGCCGTGGTTAGTCTGATGCGAGAAGGGGTGAGTAAAATTTGAAGAGAATTGGAAAAGTAATTGATTAAAATATCTCAACTTTTACTCAGATTCAACCATCAGACACTGATTAATTTTCTATTTGTTACTAAAATATACTTTACATATGATATATTAGTTTCAGGTGTACAACATAGAGATTCAACATTTATATACTAGTACCTTTTAATGTAACCATCTGTCACCATAAAAAGTTATTATATTAAAAAGTTATTATATACATCACCAAACTTCTAAGTAAAGACCCAAAACACTTCTAATATTAAACATCGAAATGTGAGCTATCCATACATTTAAGAAAAAGTAACACAAACAACTAAGATCATTATTTTCCAACCTGCGGATTCCAGTTCAGGGTAAAGAGTGGCTGGAGCCTCTCCGGGCAGCTCAGGGAGCAAAGCAGGAACCCACCCTGGATAAGGATTCCCTTCCATTGCGGGGTTCACTCACACCCATCCCCACACTCATTCAGACTGAGACTTTTGAGACACATGCATTCACCACATGTGTGCATCTTTGGGCTGTGGGGAGGAAACAAGAGTCCCCAGAGAAAACCCATGCAGACATGGGGCCCACATGCAAACTCCACATAGATAGTGGCCCGGGCCAGCTATCATTTATTTTCATCAAGGTTACAATGAAATGGTATTGAATGAAACAACATTATTCTAAGACCTGTTGTACTTAAGACAATTATTTTATCACTTTCCAAAGTAGTCATTGAGACCAATTGTTTTTTTTACTAGAAAATGCAACCCATCTACTAAGATTAAATTTTCCAGCTGTTGCAAAAACAACAACAACAAAAAACCCCACAAGAACACCAAAAACCAATATTCAAATCGAGAGTTATATTTTTAGGACTCTTTGATTGCAAATAATAGGAAAAGTTTTGATCTAGTTAAGCAAACAGAAAGCGTTTATTACCATATTTAAGGAATATCTCATTAACCCCAGTGTCAGGAGTACAGCTGTGCCTAGAACCAAGACCTCAAATTCTCTCAAGGTTCCCTTTGTGTGTCTTTCCTCCCCCATTACCTCCGCATGTGTGTGTAAGTTTCTCTCTCTGAAGACCTTAGTTCAGATGGCAGGTTGAAAGCTGATACTCCATAGTCCAAGAATGTTAAACTCATGGGCTCCAATTCTAGTTTCCCTGGGAAGACCAGCTGATTGTCCCATCTTGGATCAGAGGTGTTTATTCATGGGCAGTTAGAAAAAGTCTGGCCACACGGTATGGGCTACACACCCTCATTACAGAGAAATGGGGAGTAGGTACCAGAGAAAGGTAAATCACCTTGACTGGATAGATGCCCCAGGACTTTTCTATTATAGGAAATTTCTTCTAGAATCAGTGTTTGATTCCACTCATTCTTTTCCAGGTTTTCGTGTGTGTGTGTGTGTGTGTGTGTTTTGAAAAGAGATAAGAGAGAAGGTCTTTGGCCCTTATTACAGTGGCCTTTTTGGTAGAGATTATTTGTCTTTATATGTTTGGTTTGTTTTTTGTTTTTTTTTTAATGTGCAATAAAAGGCTTAGGCATAGTGAGGGATGCATTGTGGTAATACATCAAGCACTGGAATCTGAAGACCTATATTCATATTTGGTCTATGCCGCTTACTAGTGTGGCAGTGGCCAAGTTATTTAGCGTCTGTATTAGATAGGATGTCTAAGTTATGCAATAATAACAAATGACTTTTAAAATCTCAGATATGTTTCTCCTTCATCTTACATGTTCACTGGATGCTTGCTGTCCCATGTTGTTCTCCAGCTGGGACTCGCTACCTTGAAGTTGTCAATAATGTGGCAAAAGGACAAAGATCTCTGAAGGGTCATTTGACACCAATTACATCTTATAATGCATTGCTCAGAAATAATTAGATGGCCTTACCAACTAGAAAGAGGACCGGGAGTACAATCCAATCATGCACTTAGAGGGCAGAGAACCACAACAGTTTGGTGAACAGCATGATGACACAGTTTCCTGAGCTTCATTTTTTTTAAATAAGTGAAATTAAAATGTTGGAAATAAAACATGATAATGTGTAAAACACCTGCTAAGAATAATGCCTTGTTATAATTATTTTAATGGAAGGCAATTATTAATTTCACCAATCATTATCATTAGGATACTTAAGCTCAGAGAGATTTAAATATATCATAATGGAGTACAAAAATAATTAGGAAATTCACAGGAGACAGAAATTCATGGCTGCTTAGGCCAAATCCGATGCACCACTGGTTTTCTAAAATAAAATTATATGTATTGGAAACATGGTCATGCCCATTCATTGTTTAATGTCAATGGCTATTTTCACTCTAAAATGGCAGAACTGAATAGCAGCAACAAAGACCATATGAACGGCATAGGCATATGCCCTTTTAGAGAAAAAGTGTACTGATCCCTGTTCTAAGTAGTAGCAATTAGTTAACAGTTACCGGACTTAGTCTGTGCTCCCTTGAAAGTGGAGCCTAAGACGAGGACCTGGGTGCAGGTAGTTCATATTGGAGATGATCCAGGAAGCAGGAAGAAGGAGCAGGTGAGATGAGACAGGATGTAATGAAAGTTAGCATGTAGATGTACTACTGTAGTAGCTGATTTTATTTGTGCAGCAGCCAATTTGTATTGAGAAGTAGATAGAATGTCTACCTGAATTCCAAAAATTGTCAACTTGGGGGAAAGGAAGCAGGAGTATTTATATACCCACTGGCTCTTTCCCCAATAGTTAGGGGCTGCCACTGGGAGTATTAACCCAGTACTTCTGGGCTGTGCTCACATGCGGGACAAGTGGACTCAGAGTGTTGGAAAATGTTCTGGGCAGAAAGTAGGAAGATATGTGGAACATGTGTGAGCTGAGTAGCCATCAGTGGGAAATTGTGTGATGCTGTCTATCACAGCTGAGGCTGAAGTCAGAGGAGAAACCGGAGGGCATGAGGCAGGGAGCTAGCTGTCTGTCTTGCATTTATCTGATGTCATAAAGAGATCTCTCTCTCTGTTCTCATTTGGCTCTTGAGTAAATTCTATTGACCATAGTTATAATGTGCAATGCGTGGAGTATGGAGCTATATGATCTTTTTCATCACTGGCACTGTACTGGTGCTTGTAATCTCAGTCTAAGAGGGTAGTAAAAACAAGTTCTCAGAAGGTAGTAAGTGATGAAAAAGTCCTTTACCATTTCTAGTGGGTTGTTTTTTTTTTTCTGTAAAGGATAGGTAGTGCCTATCAGATAATAACTATTATATACTCTTGGGTCTGATAGCAATGCCATTAATAAAAAAGTCCCTGTTTATCTCTGTTAGGGATATATATTTCTGAAATCTGAAAGGTTATTCATTATATTGCAGATACCATCGGCCCTTGCCTAAATTTGTATCAAAATTGAAACCAATAGTTTTCAACTATGTGACTTTAAAAAGGAAATAAAACCATTTCAAGTCAACCTGGAGATGAGTGTTATGAGGAAAAGAAAACCAGATTCAAGAGCCTATTCATGTTTCATGGAAGGAAACAGTAACTTTCTCTCCCTAACCATTATACACCTCAGTGAAGGAGACAAGATGAAGCCATATGTCTGAGTGAGATTATTGAAGGCATTTATCTGCTGGATATGTCTCCTCTGTTTTTATACTGTCTCTGTTTTTTAAAATAAAAGGAGTAAAGAAATTACATTTTTCTGCACTTCTGGATTTTAAGGAGTGGTGTCTTTCAGTTTACTGAACTTCAATTCAGGCTTTGAAATCACAATATACTAGATAAGCTATAGTGAGAAGATCAAAATGTTTTAAAAATAATGGTGTTTAAAATATTATTACCCAACTGTCTTTGTGGGAGAAGAAGTCAATAAAACTATAGGCAAAATTTAAAGAAGATAATAATGCTTTAGAATATCTTGCATGAAATAATATGATTAAAACTATCTATACAAGGACTATTGCTTAAGGGAAGAAATAAATGAATATGGAATTTAAGGTGATGTGAGGAAACCCTGCATAGTTCTTTCATAGATCTCTCTAGTTAAGCTGAAATCTCTTAAGAATTTCCACCTTCCTTAAACACACTCTCCATCCACCGTGCCAGCCTCTTCATGAGGCCCTAGGCACTGTGCTCCTTTGCAGTCCCACATGCCCATCTCCTTCTCCTCCTACACAGAGACCTGCCTTCATTTCAAGGTTGAAGGTCAGCAACTTATCTGGGAGGCTCTCCCATTACAGCTCTTGCCTGCACTGGGAATGAACGCTTATTATTGTATAATTGATATATTAAGTAGGTAGGCTAACTGAAAAGTTAATACTCTGTGCAAGAACTTTACTTTTACCTAGTACTTTTCCTGTATACATGATTTGCTCTCTTAAATCAACCTAAGTGCCTGGAAGAGAGCAAACATTTCTTGCGCAACTTTTCTTTCCCCTCATTCAACCTATTGCTAGATTGAATGCTTATATCAGCCTCATATGTATTCTCCTTTTGCTAGCTAGTCAAGAGTTATTTTCAGTTAATGAGTTGGTCATCTCTGCATTGCCACAATTGCCATTTTAGCATAAGACTAAAAGTGCCTTTGCCCTATATTCCTGTGCAGTTAAACAATAAATATGGTTTTCATTCTTTCACTTATAAGATGAGAATTTGTCTTCTAAGACAGAGAAGCATATGCAGTTATTTTCTCTCAGTTTATCCTGACTATCTCTTTAATGCAGGATCTGCTCATCTCTTTTGCTATGTTGAAAGCAGTGTTCCCCAAATTGGTTGCATCTAAAAAAATAAAACACCATGGATGCTTATTTAAAATATGGATTGTCAATATCCACCCCAGCCCTTTTGAATTAGAAACTTCAGAAGGGAGGAGGCCTGGAATCTGGATTTTTATCCAGTAACCAAGTTAGTTCTTAAATACGCGCAAATCTGAAATACACTGGCATATGGCAACTCTCTGAGGGTTTCTTTTTCAACACTAAAGTGGACCTAACAGTAGGAGCATTACAGTGGGGATTGGATGAGGTAAATATGACTATAGAATATATCTAGGAAAGCTACAGGCCATAGAAAACCCTTGATAAACTGTAGTGGAAATGTTTATATTATCTTATCATGCCATTTTATAAAGTATTGTTTTGAAAATTAAAAAAGCACCAAGTAAATCAATAAAAATCCCCTCAGACAGCCCCACTTTACAGTGGTTCCGATGGCTGATTTTATTGACTCAGTCCCACCTCCACCTTATTCTCCCAGGAAGCTCTTTTCAGTTGGCTCTCTTGGACTTCCCATGGTTTAAGGCAGAGATCAGCTACAGGGGAAGTTTGTGGGTGTGCCCTGTCTTTTCCTTTAGGAATTTTAATATCAAGTAGTCTGATAAATCAAGAATATGTTAGCTAATATTAGTTTGTCAATGTTACAAAATAAATTTTGTATCTACTTGCATCATTTATATACATTGAAAATTACTTTTAATTAGTTCCTCTGGGAAGTTTATTGAGGATCATTTTTTATCTATCTATCTATCTATCTATCTATCTATCTATCTATCTATCTACCATCTATCTATCATCTATCTATCTATCATCTATCTATCTATTATCTATCTATCTATCTATCTATCTATCTATCTATCTATCTATCTATCATCTATCTATCATCTATCATCATCATCATCATCATCATCATCATCATCATCATCATCATCTATCTATTGTCATCTCTCATCTAGCTATCACCCTTTTATCTCTTAGGACTATCTGTAACTAATACATTAACATCCTAATTGAAATAACATTCTTACCTGCCAATCTATTTTATTTTCAAACAAATATTCACAGCAGGTGTTCCAGATATTTCTCCAAAAGTTCTGGCTTCCACCTATTTTCTTGCAGAGAACAAGACTTTGTTTTTATTTTTGCTAAGCTTCCTGAGGAGTATGTTATTTCAAGTTCTCTAAATAGACACACATGGGATTTAACATTAGACATGGATTCTGTTCAGGTAGATGAATTAATTAACTAAGTTAATTGAATGAGCTAAACATTTTTGGTACCCCATGAAGCTCAAGTTAATCTTATCAATTTAATTCAGAAATATAGAGTTTTCAGACCCAAGCTGATAGTTGCCAAAGGGGAGGAAGTGGGAGGATGAGAATAAATAAAATAAAGAAATATAAAGATTAAGAGTTCTTAAATTCACCAGAGTTATATAAATATCTCACTTGTCAAGAGCTAAGAAATAAATGCATCCTTCTATGTATCTATGTATCTAAGTATCTTTGTATCTATGATTTATTTACTTTTAGGATATTCAAGAATGCCCAACAAAATAAATCTACAATAATAATAATTTTGCTGTTTAAAATATTAACTCTTTCTTACATTTGTTCTCTAGAAATTATTTAAATCTAAATCCCTTGAGCATAATTTAGGACTTTTGTTATGATAATCTGTATATATAAAAGCCCAGCGACCAGAACTACAGAATGACCAGAATGACCGGAATGACCGGTGGCTATGAAGCATACTGCAGCAGCCAACCAGTCTGATCCGGGCCCCAATAGGCCCCCACCCCTGGCTGGACCTGCCCCCAATTGGCCCCCAACACCCCAATTGGGGGTGGGGCCAGCTGGCCAACTGCTTGTGGTCCCTCTTCCCTGCCAGCTCGGCCTGATGGGTCCCCATCGGGGCGGGCCGCCAGACCCCACCCATGCACAAATTCATGAACTGGGCCCCTAGTATAGGTATAAGTACTCAAGTAAAATACAAAGTCAATTTCTGATTATATTAAAGGTTTTTGTGGAATACATAATAGCTTTCCCTTATGTGGTCAAACTATCAGAAAGAGAGTAATACACAAGTTCCAGTGTGTATTACTTTTTTATTTTAAAATGAAACAAAACAGTTTAGAATTGTTTGTCTTAGGGTTCTAGGATTCTGGTACTAGGCCATGTATAGAACTAACCATTTGCCTGATAACATCCTGGGAATTTGCTCTCAAGCCAGTAACTACTAACATCACTGGGGTGCCCTGAGGCAACCACAACTCTCACAGTACATGGGGAATCTAATGTAAATTCTAGAAGATTTACTAAGCATTTAAAGAATACTTCTGAACTATTAGTAAACATTAGAAATTCTGGGTAACAAAAGTAGAATCTCATTCAGTCCTCGGGGGAACAATGTGTGGCTCTATCTACATTGTTGCTAAGAATATTTCTTTAGATCCAGTATGATTTCTTTTTTTTTTGGTTATCAGCCTTATAAATGATGTAATTATTAAACAAAGGTAATAAAAATGTGTATTTGAAAGAAAATGCACCTAGATTATTTAGTGGGAAAATTTTTTTAATTAATTAAGATTCAAAGACTACTCGAAGCTAAATAGAAAAAAATCCTACTTCATCTACTGACAGTAATCAGAATATTAAAATTATTTGGAAACTTGGTAATGTTAATCTTGGGAAGATTTCTTTTTTCTAGCCTAGTTTGGTCATATCTTAAATTTTGGAAAAAATACCTACCTTTCAGGTTTGACAGAACGTCTAAATGAGATAAAATAAGCCTAATTCCCAGTATACTGCCCAGCATGTTGTAATGAATGGATACTGTTATAGATAGCAGTGTTTATTCTTTTGAAATACATTTTATCCAAGAGAAGAGAATAGAGTATATTAAAAGAAACACTTTGATGGAAATGTTTTGTTGGATATATTCAGTTTTTATTTTTTAAGATACTGCTACAGGTTCCAGTACCTGACTTGTTGCCTTTGTGTAGAACTTGCCTCTTTAGTCATTTTTGCTCATGTGCCTTCATAAAATGTTATAGAAGCTCTCTACATTTCACAAAGAAGTCTCTAGAGGGCCATTATTGTTTCTGGACTTTTCAGGTGAGGGAAAAAAACAACAACAACAGTTAAATGTGAAGAGAAGTATGACAATTATTGCAGCTTTAGAGACTTGGTTTAATATAGATCATCTTATTATTTTTAATTACATATTAATATAAACAAAGATAAATTTTAGAACTTAAAGTAATACAAATATTTTAAAAATTCAATACATTCACATATATATTTATATGCTTATATATCTTCTTGAAATTTAGCATCAGACTAGATATTTTATCAGTAGAAATTAATTATATGAATAAAAGTGGTAATAAAGTACTAAAATAAAATCATACTAATGATATTGATATCCTTTCTGATGACAAAGAAGAGTAATGAAAGTAAGTATCTCTATTATATTCTGGAACAGCTTTCCAATTAAAATATATGCCATCAACATAATGTCTTCACATGTAGTTTTAATCATGTTTTAGACTAGCAATAAAATCATTTGTTTATACTTTCAAATGTAACTAAAAAAGAACTTTATTTCTAAAATTTGTTGATGGTCACATCACTTTTTCAATCATTTTTGAGTAGAAAAGATCTATGTGCACCATACAACAGGCAAACAATAAAAATTGTTTCCTTATTAAATCATATTTTTTTTTTACCAAAAGAATAAAACAATTATGAAACCAAAATAAATGCTAAGAAAACTGGTTGAAAGAAATAATATTTAAAAGATTTTATTTTGGTTGTTCTTATTTCACACATCTTTTTTCTTTTGATTTTGTTTTATTGTAACCAGACACCATCTATGTATATATATATCAAAGCTTAATATACAAACTGTCCCCTCAGGAGTTCGACCACGAGACGGGGAGTTTGATCACTCGCTATGACATGTGCTGAACACCAGGGGGTGGCATGGAATGAAGGAAGGGCTTGGCCAGCAGCCAGAGGGCCCTGATTGGCCCTGATCACTGGCCAGACCTAGGGACCCTACCTGTGCAGAATTTCATGCACCAGTCCTCTAGAAAAAAATAACTTGAGCTATTTTCAGTGTTTCACCACACCAAAGAACAAAAAGTGTATCCTAAAGGGTTTTAATATTTACTTTCTGAATTATTTATTTGTGTAACCATTCTAGCCATTGCCCAAATGTTAAGTTCATATTCTTGCAGGTTTCAATAAAAGAAACAAAATGTCACAGAAGACACAAAATATTTTATGGTTTGATCAAGGAAAGAAGGTGGAGAGAAAGATTGCCCAATGCCTTCCAAACACTGTAGGATGTAAAATACTTTGAATGCTACAGAGCAGGAAAATATTAAGCAAGTGAATTAAAAACTCACTGAAAAATAGATTTGAAGTTACTCATGTGAATTAATATGTCACACTCAAGTCAGGATCATTTCTAAACATCACTCACAAAAACCTCTACACACCTTATGCAGCAATTCCAAGAAAGATAGAAAAAGTTAAAAGAAAAGGGAAAGGAAAAAGCTAGTTACTCATTTACTGTTTATAAGGAAACAGAGTAAAGACACTAAAGAGAGGGACTGAAATTCTTCATTTTTAAAATTATACTTATGGGTAAATTGAAATGTGAGAGCACTAACCTGAAGGATAATATATTTGGAAAGGATATTCAGGGAGAAAAGTGAGGTAGTATGGATTATTACAAGGATCTCTGAGTCTGGTTCAGTTATCCAACGAGAAAAAGAGAAAGGGATTTTGAAGATAAATGTTTATTAGTGGATTTAAGTTATGGACTAAATTTTATTAGGGAAGTTTATCCCTAAATAAAAAGTATAGATTATTACAATAAATAAATTATAGGAATTGGAATGTGGTGACAGGGCAACTTAAACATATAATATATAATATTTAATTATGTTCACACTAGAGGCCTACTGCATGGGTTCGTGCACTGGTGGGGTCCCTCGTTCCGGCCTGCAGGAATTGGGCCCAAACTGGCAGTCCAACATCCCCTGAGGGGTCCTGTACTGTGAGAGGGTGCAGGCCAAGTCGAGGGACTTCACCAGTGTATGAATCCATGCACCAGGCTCTAGTATGCATATAAGATCTTTGGTTAATCTCTTCCCTCTGAGACTCATCAGTCTGTTCCATGTTTCCATGCCTGTGGTTTCTGCTCCTGTGTTGAGCGTCTGCCCCCTGGTGGTCAGTGCACATCATAGCTATCAGCTGGTCAGCCGGTCAGCTGGTCAGCCGATGGCTTAGGGTTATATATATATAACCTATATATATATATATATATATATATATATATATATATATATATATATGTCACAGACTAGAACAAAATCACTTAAGCAGAATTTCTTTGATGTGTGGAGGTCATTAGGGCTGTTCACAGGGTTCCAGTTCTCATTTTGGGCACAGGTAGAATATTGTTTTGTCTCTCCATTTAAAGTTGTTGTGGCCATGTAACTTGCTGTGGCCAATAAAATGTGAATAGAATTGTATATCTTTTCAAGGTGGAAACTTAAAAAAACAGTGCAGGATTACTGTTTCCTCCCCCAGGTCTAGCATCGTGAAAGCACACGTGTAAACATGGAACCTCTGTCATCCTGGTTACATGAGTGATCCTCCAACAGAGCAATGGTGCTTTTAAATTTATTTAATCTCTTTGAATCATAGAAAGCCTATAACGTTGATGTAATAATAGTACCTATACTAAAGGATTGTTGTGAGAATCAAAAATAATTAACTTTGGCCTTGATATGATGTCCAATAAATATTCACTGTTAGCATTATTTTTATGCTTTCTCCAGAAGTTGTATATTTTTCTTCTTAAAGGATACCTGAAAAAAGTGAACTTTTTAATTTTTCATATTAGTTTTGTGAACTTTGTCCTTCTTCTTACATTGTTAATTGCTTCCAAAAAAGTGTTAGCATTCAAGAGTCAGAGTCTCGACAGATGCTTAATCTAAAAAGCACATTGATAATGTCATTAGGCAGGAGATTAGGTAAGGTACAAAAGCACATGCTTATACAACTAATCGAGGGTGACAAAGGTAAAAGGGTAGAGAAGAGAATCATAGTGGGGTAGCCTCTGGCTGTCCAAGGGTTTATGCTGTTCTAGGCCAGTAGGACAGAGTGGTCAAGAATTATGTTTCCAATACCACTGAAAGATCAAGAGAGTTACTTGCTGAGGTGTAATTTAAATCTACTTGTGCCTCAGCATCATTAAAAAATATGATAAAATAGACAAGGTCATCACTCTAGAAGAATATTGATTGTGAACTTTACAGTTGATAAGAATTAACAATTCCTGGAAAGGAGAGCACACATCAGGTATAGTGTAAGCCACAATGGATGAGTTCCTTTTCTCTAGTAAATAATTTTAGGCTACAATATGAACTTTTGACAACACTCAAGGATTAGCTGTAGAAATGAATTCAGTAATGAAGCTGATTTAAATAAAGTTTTTCAATTTGGTTTTTGTTGACGTTGATTGAGGTTTTGCAATACAAAAAGGGCCACTTAAAAAATTATTGGAATATCCTTGATTAACTGAGACAATATAAACTAAATGATCAAAATGTGCCATGAAGCTAGCTATTTTCATATCACTTTTAAAGTGCAGCTTTCTGTGAAATGCAGGCTGCCCAGGAGTTGTTTTCAGAATCAACTGTCTTAATAGTTAGAACAGCCTTGTAAATTTTTCTAAAAATTTTCCAATCCACACAAACATTTTACCAGCCAAACTCTTCCACTGGAGATTAATCTATTAAATAAGATGAATAAAACCACTATTTCATTTTATTTACTGCACATAATAGTTCTCTCTCTGGTCTGAAAAGAAAACAGGACCTGGTTCACCTTGGCACCTAAAGCCAGCTCTCCATTGCCTGGTATTCTATCTCCTCTGCCATTTTTCTGCCCGACTCGCTAATAAAACAAATTTACTAAAGTGGATTGCTTTAGACTGTTAAAGGTAACCACGAGGGTGGCCCACATTTTAAAGAACTAGAATTTTCCTAGCTTAGAAATCAGCACTTTGGACCTCTGCTATAAAATAGCCTCTTTGGCATTCTGGAAACTTCATGGCAGAGTTTCACAGTTTAGGGCCAACCTTGTTATTCACAGTGATTAAATAAAAGTGTGATTATTTCTAAACCTTTATTTTGCTTATAAGTCAAATGTACACTTGATTAAAATTAAAACATCTGAAAACAACTGGCATCTGCCCAGTACTTTAGAGCTTTCTAAAGGCCTTTTCATAAGGTATGTTATTTAAGCCTTAAAACAATTTTGTTTGTTCAACATTATTACCTCAATTTACGTAAAAGAAAATGAACGATCAGAGAGTGAATAGTTCATGGTCACGCAGGTACAAACTAAAGGAGGCCAAGCTTAAATGTGACTCACCTCCAGTTTTCTACATAGTCTGTGCTACCAAAATTGTCCTCCACAGAAGCACCATCCAACAGAAATACTACAGTTAGAGGCACAAATGACATTTAAATTTTTGCCAGAGCCACATTGCAAAAGGTGAAAAGTAACGAGTGGAATTAATTTTAATAATATATTCTAATGGAACCAAAATATAAAAAATATGATTTCAGTATATTATCAATTTAAAAATTACTAAGAACATATTGCACTTTTTTTGTTACCAAGTCATTGAAATTTTATATGTACTTAAAGTACGTCATTTTGGATGATAAATTTTCATCAGAAATACTTCGCTTGTATTTAAGTTTTATAAAATTTGAAGTTGAAAAGGCAGATTCATATATTCAAACTATTCTAAATATATTTAAATGTTTTCTAATAATTAATTTTAGTATTCATTCTCAAATTTTAAATTTAAAAATCTAGTTCTTTAGTCATACCAGCCATGTGTGAAGTTCTCACTAGGTACTGCAACTGCATATTACACAGGGAGATAATATAGTGTTTGTGTATTAGGCATTAGAGTTTAAAGTCACTTTCACACTGTTTATTTCATTTTCATCTTTCACAGACATTAGTTATCAAGAAAGACATAACCTGTTAAAGGTAGGCAATTACATATTCAGATTGACTGACTTTCTTATTTTTCAGATAAGTTTTACATGGGCAAATTAATTATGCAGTCTGAGCTTTCCATGGAGACACATTGTCCAAAAAAAGAAAGGAAGGGAACAAAGGAAAGAGAGAGAAAAGAAGAAGAAGAAGAAGAAGAAGAAGAAGAAGAAGAAGAAGAAGAAGAAGAAGAAGGAGGAGGAGGAGGAGGAGGAGGAGGAGGAGGAGGAGGAGGAGGAGGAGGAGAAGGAAGGAAGGAAGGAAGGAAGGAAGGAAGGAAGGAAGGAAGGAAGGAAGGAAGGAAGGAAGGAAGGAAAGGTTGTGCACTCTTTCCTAGGTCAACTAAATAAACAATATGTAAGAAAATACAACTCATTTCCTTTATCCCTCAATCAAAATCTTTGCTTTGGAAGTCACTTCATGGGGTTTTGCTCATGGTGAAAGTTTTCCCCTCCCTTGACACTTGAGCCCCCTTTGTGGCTATTTGCCTCAGGGCATTAGAGTTTATAAAGATCTTTATAAAATACTGGAATGTGATTAAATAGTGAGGTAGGTGAAATTTGCCTTGCAACCTAGAAAAATATCTTTCTTGTCTATTGCTCTCTTCAGTGGATGGTGAATAGACTCTACTACCTTACATTTCCCTGCTGTCTTTGTGAATTCAGATAATTTTGGGTTAAAAAGTCCTTTGTCTTTCTTCTCCTCCTTTGGCCAACCCTGTGATTTACTTCTGTCAGGGAGGGACATTATAAACTTCTTCAATCTAAGGGATGATTGTCACCTTCATTGGAGGTATTAAATATGGAATGAGGATTGTGGGTAGCAGCAGGCAATCAAGAATATTTTGGGGACAGAAGTGTTAAATCCACATTGTCAGGGACTCCCTTGCAGAAACTTGAATATAGAAAAGATCACTTCTTTTCTTTATTTGAGTTTATTCTAACACACACACACACACACACACACACACACACACACACACACACACAATGTCCCCTGTTAAGAAGCTAGCTAAAAGAAAGACTCTTCATAAAATTCAATTCACTCCTCCATCTCCACTAGGCAATGCTGTAATATCCTGTGGATCTGAGTTCTAGAGTGCCTGTGAGAATTTACTCCATGCAGAGAGAGTAATTTTCTTTTGTGGATACATTTCTTTAAAAATCCACAATTCATGCCTAATTATTAGCCATTCCAAGATCCTTCAGAAGGACTTCTCCTTGATTAGAAGTTATAGACTTCTGCCAATAATATGCTAAATAAAGTTACAAAAATTTCTGGGGTTGCCAGAAGTTATTCAGTTCCAAATATTATGAAATATTCTCTCTAGGCTGTGGAGCCAATATGCCATTCCTGGGAAATTATTGGCACACTGTAATGGCTACTTAGAGTCACTCTGGGAGGCTATCTAAATTCTTCTTGAAAATTGTGTTTATTAACTATTTGAATAGTTACAAGAGATTTTTTATAAAATAGATGTGAGCTATGAAGAATAATGGTACATTGAACCACGTTTAAGAAAAGAACATTACCATTCTTCTCCAGTTTCCCAGTGTATCTCTCAGAGGTAATCACTGCCTGAATTGTGCTTTAATCATTACCGTATACCTTGTTATTTTTTTTTTATGGTTTTATTATATACTAGAGGCCCGGTGCACAAAAATTTGTGCACTCGGGGGGAAAAGGGGGGGTCCTCAGCCTGGCCTGTGCCCTCTCGCAGTCTGGGACCCCTTGGGAGATAATGCCCTGCTGGCTTAGGCCTGCTCCTGGGTGGCAGAGGCAGGCCCAATCCCTAGGTGCAGCCCCTGGTCAGGCTCAGAGCAGGGCCGATTGGAGAGTTGGGGTGCTGCCCCTGTCATGCACAGAGCAGGGTGGATTGGGAGGTTGCGATGCCACCCTCAGTCACGCTCAGGGTAGGGCCGATTGGGGGGTTGAGGCGCCACCCCCTGGCACGCACAGAGCAGGGCCCATCAGGGGGTTTGAGGCTCCTTACCCTGTCACGCACAGAGCAGGGTCTATCAGGCAGTTGAGGAGCTCCCCCCTGTCACTCACAGAGTAGCGCCCATAGGGGAGTTGGGGCACTGCCCCCTGTCACACACAGAGCAGGGCGGATCAGGGGCTTGGGGCGCCACCCTCTATCACCCACAGAGCAGGGCCGATCAAGGGTTGGGGCGCCGCCACTCTCACACTCAGGGCAGGGCCGATGGGGAGGTTATGGCTCTATCCTGTCACACACAGAGCAGGGCCCGTGGTGGGGAGGTTGGGGAACCTTCCCCTGTCACAAACAGAGCAGGGCGGATTGGGAGGTTGTGGCCCCGCCTCCTGTCACACACAGAGCCGCAGGGCAATCAGGGGGTTTGGGCGCTGCCCCCTGTCACTCTGATCCCGATGCTGGGAGGCCTCGTGGCTCCGCTGATCCCGGTGCTGGGAGGCATATTACTCTTTTACTATATAGACTAGAGGCCTGGTGCATGGGTGGGGCTGGCTGGTTTGCCCTGAAGGGTGTCCTGGATCAGGGTGGGGGTCCCCACTGGGCTGCCTGGCCAGCCTGGGTGAGGGGATGATGACTGTTCACAGCTGGTCACACACCCTTCAGGGTAGGGGTCCCCACTGGGGTGCCTGTCCAGTCTAGGTGAGGGGCTGAGGGCTGTTTTCAGGCTGGTGGGTGACTGAAGCTCCCAACTGCTCCTTTTTTCTTTTTCTTTTTTTATTCTGGGCCAGCTTTAGCTCTGGCTCCAGCTCTGAGGCTTCTGCTGCAGAAAGCAGGTATCTGGTTTGTTTCGGTTCTATAATCGAAACAATGTATAACTCCAGCTCTGAGATCCCGGCTCGCTGAAAGCAGGTTTCTGGGGTTTTGTTTAGCTTCTATATTTGTTACAATGTTTCTTAAAATGCAAGCTCAGAGGCCGGCAGTGGCAGGCGGGGAACATTGGAGTCCCCCGTCACTGAAGCAAGCAAGCCTCATGTTCGCTTCAAGCTGCCTGGCTGCTGGCCGCCATCTTGGCTGGCAGTTAATTTGCATATCTCGCTGATTAGCCAATGGGAAGGGTAGCGGTCGTAGGCTAATTACCATGTTTCTCTTTTATTAGACAGGACTTGAGGCCCGGTGCACAAAAATTTGTGCACTCGGGGAGGAGGGGGTCCCTCAGCCTGGCCTGTGCCCTCTCGCAGTCGGGGACCCCTCGGGAGATAACGACCTGCTGCCTTAGGCCTGCTCCCGGGTGGCAGAGGGCAGGCCTAATCCCTAGGTGCAGCCCCTGGTCAGGCTCAGAGCAGGGCCAATTGGGGAGTTGGGGCGCTGCCCCCTGTCACACTCAAGGCAGAGTCGATGGGGAGGTTGCGGCGCCACCCCCTGTCACGCACAGAGCAGGGCTGATCAGGGAGTTGGGGTGCCACCACTGTCACACTCAGGGCAGGGCCGATGGGGAGGTTATAGCTCTACCCCAGCCGGGGGCAAACTACGGCCCGCGGTCCGGATCCGGCCTGTTTGAAATGAATACAACTAAAAAAAAAAAAAAAAAGACTGTACCCTTTTATGGAATGATGTTTACTTTGAATTTATATTAGTTCACACAAACACTCCATCCATGCTTTTGTTCCAGCCCTCCGGTCCAGTTTAAGAACCCATTGTGGCCCTTGAGTCAAAAAGTTTGCCCACCCCTGCTCTACCCCATCACAAACAGAGCAGGGCCCGTGGGGTGCGGGGGTTGGGGCACTGCCCTCTATCACCCACAGAGCAGGGCCGATCAGGAGGTTGGGGCACTGCCACTCTCACACTCAGGGCAGGGCCGATGGGGAGGTTATGGCTCTACCCCATCACACACAGAGTAGGGCTCGTGGGGTGGGGGGGTTGGGGCGCCGCACCCTGTCACACACATAGCCGCAGGGCGATCAGGGGGTTTGGGCGCTGCCCCCTGTCATGCTGATCCCGGTGCTGGGAGGCATATTACCCTTTTACTATATAGAATAGAGGCCTGGTGGGGGCTGGCTGGTTTGCCCTGAAGGGTGTCCTGGATCAGGGTGGGGGTCCCCACTGGGGTGCCTGGCCAGCCTGGGTGAGGGGATGATGGCTGTTTGCAGCTGGTCACACACCATTCAGGGTGGGGGTCCCCACTGGGGTGCCTGGACAGTCTGGGTAAGGGGCTGAGGGCTGTTTTCAGGCTGGCGGGTGACAGAAGCTCCCAACCGCTCCTTTTTTCTTTTTTTTTTAAATTCTGGTCCAGCTTTAGTTTTGAGGCTTGGCTCCAGCTCTGAGGCCTCAGCTGCTGAAAGCAGGTATCTGGTTTGTTTAGGTTCTATAATTGAAACTCTGTATCAACTCCAGCTTTGAGATCCCAGCTCGCTGAAAGCAGGTTTCTGGGGTTTTGTTTAGCTTCTATATTTGTTACAATGTTCAAACTGCAGGCTCAGAGGCCGGCAAGGCAGGCGGGGGACGTTGGTTTCTTCCATCACTGAAGCAAGCAAGCCTCGTTCAGTTTAAGCTGCCTGGCTGCCGGCCGCCATCTTGGCTGGCAGTTAATTTGCATATCTCACTGATTAGCCAATGGGAAGGGTAGCGGTCGTATGCTAATTACCATGTTTCTCTTTTATTAGATAGGATGTTTATTTCTCTAAATAATATGTGGCTTAGTTTTAAAAGTTTTTGAATTTTATAGAAATGGAATTATACTATATGTGTTTGTTTGCAATTCCATTCCTAAATGAAAACTGCTATCAAGTTTGCTATCAAGAGGTTTTGATGAATTGCCAGTGCATGTCATATGTACTGGCCAGTTGGTCAGTCAGATGGTCAGATGGATGGATGGTCGGTCCCTTAGCCTTTTATATGTATAGATAATATTTTATATAACCTATGTTTGCTGCAATCATAGATTTATGTCCAAAATGAAATTTCCTTTTCTCTTTTCTTGCTCTCTTTTTTTGATTTTTCAAGTATGCTTTCTCACTGAATTTAAAATTCTTTTACTGTTATTACTGATTTTTTAATTCATCAAAATCTAAAGCTAATTAATATTATTATCCTCTCAAATGATATAAAACTGAAAATACATTTTTATTGTTATAGAAATTCTTGGTTTTTATACTATTGTTATACTTTTGACCATCTTTTGTATTTTAAAAATTATTAAGATTAATGTTGTAAAAGGTAAGTATTTTACTCACATGTTTACCATTTTTTCCTTTTTATTCCTTCTTGTGACTCAATCATCTTAGGTTAGATCACTTTCTACACTCTTCATTTGCCTTAAATACAACCTTTAGAATTTTTTGCACTGTATCTATTTGAGATTGATAATTATTTTCTTTCAACATATTGAAGATATTATTTCACTTTATTCTTCCTGTTGTCACTGTTGATAAGTTAGCTGTCAGTCTAATTATTCTTCTGTTGAAGCAATTTATGTTTCTGTTTGGTTGTTTTATAGTATTCTGTTTGTCTTGTTTTTCACTTTCATTGTGATATGAATGGATACAGCTTCTATTTATTTATCCTATTACAATGCATTGACCTTCTTGAATCTGTATTGATAATTTTCAACCTTTTTTGACATTTTTGTCATTACTCTGAAATTGTTGCTGCTCTATCATCTTTTTTTGCTTCTTATGCAACTGCAATGGTATATACATTGGACTTTATCACTTGGTCCATGTCTTTCAAACTCTGTGTTTTATATCTATATATTTGTATTTCTGTGCTGCTTCTGGATTGCTTTTTTTAAGATATTTATTCATTGACTTTTTAATGTTTAGTTTAATATATATATATATATATATATATATATATATATGAGGCCTGGTGCACGAATTCGTGTATGTGTGGGGTCCAACTGGCTGCCCTGATCGGGGCCGATTGGGCTGGGCTGGCCCAGGGGAGGGGTCACGGGAGGTTGTCCAGCAGGCCCCACCCCCGATTGGTGGCGGGGGCTGACTGAGGGTGGGGCCGGCCAGGACGCGGGGCCGTGGGAGGTTGGGGGGATGATCGGGGCCCAGATCAAGCTGGTTGACTGCCACAGTGTAAATCATAGCCACCAGTTGTTCTAGTCATTCTGGTTGTTCCACTGTAATGGTTGTTGGGCTTTTATATTTATAAATATTTAATTTCTAAAAGTTCTACTTATTTACATTTTAAATGTATTTGGTAATTTAAAAATATTTTTTGATTTTAGTTTCATTGTCATTGTATTATATTATTACTTTAAAATTTTTATTTTATCTTTAAATTGCATAAAATATAATTGTATGGTATTTTATGTCTGACAATTCCAAACACTCAAGTCTTTTGATGAGGCCATACTGTTTTTTCTCATGGTGTCTTGTTTCCTTTTGTGTTTTTTTTTTTTTTTAACTGAATGCTCCTCTTAACATTTTTTGTGTTAAATATTTAGACCTTATATGACAGTTTTTCCTTCAGTAATAATTTACATTTGTTCCTTCTAGGGACCTGAAACTTTTCTAATCAATGATCACTTTTAATCAATCAATTACTTGAAACTTTTTTGATTATCCTGGTGCTAAACTGAGGGAAGACACCCTATGGTGACAAATTCCCAGGGGAGAGCACCTCAAACTCAGTGTTAAATTTTCACTTGGGGAATGTTTTTAAAATTCTTCCATAGTAGACATTTGGGGTCCAGGATCATTTCTGGTTCACCTTTATATTGAAGGTGTAGACCTTTGAGTTCCCAGAAATATCTAGAAGCTTTCTTGTAGCCTTTCTATCTTGGATGTTTCTTGGCCTTTTCTGTAGGCATGTATTTCTTTAGAGCTTTTGAAAACTAAAGCTGAATTCCTCTTAGCAAAATCTCTGTATTGATATGTAAATAAGCATCAGTGCTCCACTTACTTCCCTGAGATACAACTTTTGCTCTCTTTTTAACCTCTTTGTCATTCTCAATGCTTTTGTCAGTTCATTAATGTGTTTTAATATAGTTGAAAAATATTTCATTCAGCATTGTCATTGTTTGCAATGACAGGAACAATCAAAGTGTCTACTCCTTAAAACACAGCTTTAACTTTGTGCAGTTTTGAGAAAACTATATATATTTCAGTTATTCAAACATTTATGCTATTAGCATGATTAATACTCAATTTGTTTAGGACAATATTAGGAAAATTCTGTTTTCTCTATTAGTAGGACAGACACATTTTTTCTGATATTCCAGTTGTTCTTTTATCATTGCTATCTATGGGCAGTGGATCTCCCTGAAATGTGACTGCACAAGGCGATTTTCTGTATTTGTCTTCTGTAATTTGCTAGCAGTTTGTTTGATTTTCATAACAGAAAATAATGTTCTTCATATGCCAAAAGACAACTAATTTAAGTAAGCTTGGTTCATGGTTTATCAACTTGATTACATAAGTTCTTTGAAAATATGAGAGTTTATATTATGGTTTAGGGATAAATCATCTTCTCTAGTGTCATTTATATTTTTCTAGAAAGAAAACATGTAATTCGTAATGCCATGCCATCATAGTAATAGAGAAAGAAAGGATCCTTCTACTCATCAAAAAGTCAAATGCATACCATCTCGATGCCAATGATGAAAGTGTTTCTTCTACATTATAAGGATCAAAGTAAGCTAAATGTCTTCATCAAGACAAGACTATTATCATTGGTCATAGGAGTGAAGCAAGTTGATGATGTAGAATGGAGAACACTTTTGTTTTTGTACATGTAATATCTATTTAAGTTACCTATTTCCACTATGTTATTCAAACCAAGAGTGTGTGAAAGACTTTCAAAATCACAACACATTCAATATGATGATTGATTGTATTTTAAAATGTTGTATGTTCTTGTCTTTTATCATAACCTTTTAGAGCCTATGACAACTAAAGAAGGTATGCTATTTTTTCCCACAGAGGATAAGAATAATTAAATACCCAATGTACAAAACTGATTATAAACAGATATATGATATTATACCTCATAGGTGGTATTACAATTTTGAAATTAAAAAGTTTAGATGTCTCCACTCTAGACTCTGAGATGGTTTGTCATCACATGGGGCACAATTACATTTTATTTGACATACTTGAATAACATTTTTTTTCTCTCCAAGTGGATTTTAAAGATTATGGATAAAAAAGGAACATGTGAAAAATAATGTGTTGAGGGTAATGTATTTCTGAGAAAGGAAAACAGAGAGTATCAACAGTGCCCTAGAAATTTTTCTTCTGATTTCTTATATACCTGATAAAACTATTTCTTACTTTTCAAAATGCATAATATAATGAATATAAGTACATATAAGGTATGGTTCTTGTCCTCAGGCAAATTACAATCCAGCTGGGTGGGGAGATATGTAATTCTGGTACATAAAGGTTTCCTTGCTGAGATGTACTAAGGTTACTTTCTTGGCCAGTTGTGATAGTGGCAGTGGTCTTATATTGGCCACTAGTTTCCTATCTTTTTGCCTCCATAAGATTTCATTATTTCTGTAAAGCTGAAAAGAAACGAATTTCACATAATATATTTGGGGGTTGGCATATCATTACATTTAGAAATTTTTGGAAGAATAAGCAGAGGGAACATACACTTTTCTTTCTAATCTCTGTTCCATAGAGGTGATCCTTCTATCGAGAAACAGAGTTCACAATAGGTACCATATATACCCACTCATAAAGATTAAGGAGATAACCAGTACTATAAGGTATTTTGGGCAGTGTATGATTATAAAAGGTATAAGCCTATAGAAGTTAGGTTACAGATGCCTATCATCCTCATCTCTCTCACATACTTCTCTATCTGCCATGGCCTGGAAGATTGGCCATCTCACGTGAAGCTATCACCCAGGGTACACCTGATCTAACTGCAGCTAGAAGAATAATCCGATTTATGTCAATGAAATTCTCTCTTCCATGAGTTTCAATTTAGAACTTAGAGAATTGAATCATGATACTGAGGATCTAGATCAAGAAAAGAGTGCAAAACCAGGGCTAAAGGGGATTTGTTGCCATATTCAAAGAAAAGCACAGAAACTTAATCTTCTTCTACAGATAAATATGACATTCAGAGATAGAATTAGGGCATTATAATAAGATCCAATAACTACATGGCCTGGGAAAGACAAGGAAAGATGAAAAGAAACAGCTTATCTTTCTAATTTCTGGTTCCTGTCCTTTGCAAAACCAGGAAACAAATTTTCCCTTGAATTCCATGAGATTCCTTTAAATTCTTTCAATAAATACTAACTTAAGCTTGTTTGTTTATTTATTGAAATCAATTCTTAATAGTGAATAGAGATTACTAATTGCTGACACTACATCTATATTTTCTTTCCCTGTCCTTACAGAACCTTTATATTATCAAGTGTAGCAATATTTCCAGCTAAAAGACTTTTTTTTTTTTTTCCTAGTCTTCTTTGCCATTAGAAGTTGTTACAAAAAAGTTATGGTAGATGAGATATTGGTAGATGTGCTATGTAGGACTTCTGGGCAGTCTCTAAAGGGAGATAAAAACTATTCCCCCCTTTTCTGTTCCTCCTTCTTGCTGCTTAATATATGAACCCAGTGATTAGAACTGCCTAGAAATAAGGCAGCCTTTGGGAACATGAAAGTTTATGAGGATAAAAGCTCCTCATAAGGATGTTGGAGAAGAAAGTGAAGGAAGTTTGAGTCCTTGATGGCTTTGTCGAGTATCTACACCAAGTGCAGGCAAACTTTTCCTCCGAAGGGTTACAACTACTCCATTCTGCTACTGCAGTCACACTTTCACAAAGCAGTCATAGAAAGCATGTAAGTGAATGGAGATGACTGTATTTTAAGAAAAAGGGCTGTAAGTGTACTTATCCCTGCTCTAGATCATTCTTACACTAACTACCTCCCCAGATTTCATATATCTGTTGAGTTAACACTTTGGAGTTTAAGCCACTGGCATACTAATCTAAACCTGACATCTACTACCAGAATTAAGATAAAAAGTAATAAATGATAACTGAAATGAATTAAACTTCAGATGTAGAGATCATTTTGAGCAAAGCCCACCTGGAAAGGTTTATTGAATATGGGATCTGAAATGCATCTTAAAAGGAGGCCACTTTTTATATGGAGAGAAGAATAGTATTCCAGGAAAGGATATGACAAAATCAAAGAAAAAAGAGAAAGTATAATGTGAGTGTTGAGGACTTGTCTGACTAGAGTAATGGACTCAAATAAGAAAGAAATCAGAAACAAAATTAGAATTATATCCTACTAGTAGCCTGGTGCATGAAATTCGTGCACATTAAAAGGGAATTAATTTCCCTAACTGGTTTGGCTCAGTGGATAGAGCATCACCCTGTGGACTGAAGGGTCCCAGGTTCGATTCTGGTCAAGAGCATGTACCTTGGTTGCGGGCACATCCCCAGTGGGGAGTGTGAAGGAGGCAGCTGATCGATGTTCCTCTCTCATCGATGTTTCTAGCTCTATCCCTCTCCCTTCCTCTCTGTAAAAAATCAATAAAATATATTTTAAAAAAGGAATTAATTAGCAGAGATATTTTAATATTGCTATTTGCCCTTTCTCTATAATAGAAGTGTGAGAGATGAAAGGAAAGTAATAAAATGTATATAAAAGTCATATATAAATTTATTAATAAACAGTAACAAAAGGATATAACAACAGAGGCATGATATAAAAATGACAAAAACATGATAAGAAAACAACAAAAACATGATATAAAAACAACAGTGATGCAAACAATGACTGATAAAGTGATTCAACTTATTCTAATATCTCCCTGTACACCACATTAAGAGTGAAAACCCTTTCAGAGTGCTTGACTAATTTCCCTTGTGATGAAGTACTTAGAACTTCAACTGTAACATCACATGCTCTTCAAACTGGAGAGAAAGCAACATATAAATGCCATGTGCAAAAATGGGTTCAGGTAGGAATATGCCTACTCTGCCTAGAGTTTGTCCTTGTGATTTATTAATAGTCATCACAAATGCTGGCATCACGGGAAACCGTTGTTGAATCAATTTAAATGGGAGGTTAGTGTCAGATGGGGACAAATTAATTCTTGGAATCAGAATAGCCTCTTCCTCTGCAGATCCTATTAATACTTCAGCTTTGATAATGTTAGGTCATAATCTTTTGATAATAAATCTGGTACCATTACAAAGACCCCATTTACTATTGAGATTTCTCAATAGCATGACGATTGCACCCACTTTCAATTTTAATTTATGACACAGCATTCCTGAAGGAGTAATACTCTTAAGAAATTTGATGGAAAAATTTTCCTTTTCAGCATCATCTGTGGGAATCAATGGAATCATCACTCAAATATGTGTGAAAAGCTCCATCAAGTATATCCAAATTTTCTTCATTTAATTTTTGAACATGCTCATTTTTTGCACAAAGAATTGCACATTTAGATATATTTTTTTTATTTTTATTTTATATTGTTTTGGGCAGCTGATCGATGTTTCTCTCTCATCAATGTTTCTAACTCATTTATTTATTTATTTATTTATTTATTTTTATTATTAGTTAAGGTATTACAAATGTGTCCTCATCCCCCTCATTAACCCCAACCTCCCCCCCCCTCCCCCCCGCCCCACACACTCATGCTCCCATCCCCCTGTTGTCCATGTCCATTGGTTTGGCTTATATACATGTATACAAGTCCTTCGGTTGATCTCTTCCCCTTACCCCCGCCCTCCCCTACTTTCCTTTTGGGGATTGACAGCCTGATTGCTGTTTCTCAGTCTTTGGGTCTGTCCCTTTTCATTAGTCTATGTTGTTCTCTATAATCCACAAATGAGTGAGATCATGTGGTATTTATCCTTCTCTGACTGGCTTATTTCACTTAGCATAATGCTCTCCAGTTCCATCCATGCTTTTACCTCAGCATAGTATTCCACTGTGTATATGTACCACAGTTTTCTAATCAATTCATCTGCTGATGGGCACTTAGGCTGTTTCCAGATCTTAGCTATGGTGAATTGTGCTGCTATGAACATAGGGGTGCATATATCCTTTCTGATTGGCGTTTCTGGTTTCTTGGGATATATTCCTAGTAGTGGGATCACTGGGTCAAATGGGAGTTCCATTTTTAGTCTTCTGAGGTAGCTCCATACTGTTCTCCACAGTGGCTGCACCAGTCTGCATTCCCACCAGCAGTGCAGAAGGGTTCCTTTTTCTCCACATCCTCTCCAACACTTGTTGTTTGTTTTGTTGATGATAGCCATTCTGACAGGTGTGAGATGATAATGCATTGTCGTTTTGATTTGCATCTCTCGTATAATTAGTGACTTTGAGCATGTTGTCATATGTCTTTCGGCCTTCTGTATGTCCTCTTTCGAAAAGTGTCTATCTAGGTCCGTTGCCCATTTTTTTATTGGATTGTTTATCTTCCTTTTGTTAAGTTTCATGAGATCGTGTAAATGTTGGAAATTGAACCCTTATCGGTGGTATCATTGGCAAATATGTTCTCCCATGTAGTGGGTCTTCTTGTTGTTTTGTTGATGGTTTCCTTTGCTGTGCAAAAGCTTTTTATTTTGATGTAGTCCCATTTGTTTATTTTCTCTTTAGTTTCCATTGCCCTAGGAGCATTATCAGAGAAGAAATTCCTTCGGCATATGTTTGCGATTTCGCTGCCTGTGGATTCCTCTAGTATTTTTATGGTTTCCCGTCTTACGTTTAAGTCTTTTATCCATTTTGAGTTTATTTTTATGTATGGTGTGAGTTGGTGGTCCAGTTTCATCTTTTTGCATGTATCTGTCCAATTTTCCCAACACCATTTATTGAAGAGACTGTCTTGACTCCATTGTATGCTCTTGCCTCCTTTGTTGAATATTAATTGGGCATAGTGGTTTGGGTCAATTTCTGGGGTCTCTATTCTATTCCATTGATCTATATGTCTGTTCTTGTGCCAGTACCAAGCTGTTTTAAGAACAGTGGCTTTGTAATACAGTTTGATATCTGGTATTGAGATCCCACCTACTTTGTTCTTTCTCAGGATTGCTGCAGCTATTCGGGGTCTTTTTTTATTCCAGATGAATTTTTGGAACGTTCGTTCTAGATTTGTGAAATATGCCGTTGGTAATTTAATTGGGATTGCTTTGAATCTATAAATTGCTTTGGGTAGTATGGACATTTTGATGATGTTGATTCTACCAATCCATGAACACGGTATATTCTTCCATCTGTTTATGTCTTCCTCTATCTCTTTTTTCAGTGTCCTGTAGTTTTTGGCATATAAGTCTTTTACCTCCTTAGTTAAGTTTATTCCTAGGTATTTTAATTTTTTTGGTGTAGATATATTTTTAATATTATCTATAGCAGTGGTTCTCAACCTTGGCTGCACATTAGAATCACCTGGGAATCTTTTTAAAATCCTGATTTCTGGGCCTCATCCTCTGGAATTGTTTCTTTGTTATGGGGTGGGGCCACAACATTAGTAACAAAGAAACAGAATTAAAATTTTATTGTGGGGAGCAGCTACAGTGTTTTGGACAGGTTCAAGCCTTGGACTGATGAGAGGGCACAGTCCTCTCATTGCCACGTGCAAGTCCAGCTTGGAGGGCAGAGCCCTCCCAGCACAATTATAGCTAACAGCTGTAGTTGTAAGCTTGAACCTATGGTCCAAACATGTGGCCCCATGTGCCTGAGTGATGTAGGCTTGATAGAGTTCAGGTGCATGTAGTTCAGGCGTGGGCAAGCTTTTTGACTCGAGGGCCACAATGGGTTCTTAAACTGGACTGGAGGGCCGGAACAAAAGCATGGATGGAGTGTTTGTGTGAACTAATATAAATTCAAAGTAAACATCATTACATAAAAAGGTACCGTCTTTTTTTTTTTTTTTTAGTTTTATTCATTTCAAACGGGCCGGATCCAGCCCAGGGGCCGTAGTTTGCCCACAGCTGATTTAATTAGTAGGATTGAAACCCAGGAGAATGTTGTAAATATCTTGGTCACGCCCTTACTTTGCCTCAAAGCATCTGCTATAAAATAAAGGCATGGCTGTGGGTATGG
Organism: Myotis myotis; assembly: GCF_014108235.1. Taxonomy (NCBI): domain Eukaryota; kingdom Metazoa; phylum Chordata; class Mammalia; order Chiroptera; family Vespertilionidae; genus Myotis; species Myotis myotis. The sequence continues at coordinate 43,415,026 of NW_023416335.1, forward strand.
TCACTGTCTCTCAGAGAAGCAGCGTCCCACTGAGACCTGGCTATCATTCTCTTTTCTGTCTTTTCTAAGCCTTTCAGCCGCCCCCACTCAGGTTCACCCCTGGCTGTGCTAGTGCAGCACACTTTAGAAAGATCTGCCTCTATGCTCTGAAGGCGGGTTCCTGCCTCAAACCCCTCCCTTACAGGAAACAGCTTGGGAGAGGGTGCAGCCGTTTCCAAGACAACACCTGCAGGACTGACTTTCTTCTGCTTGGTACTGGCGGTTCTTCTGTACGTGATGAACACCACCCATAGCTTTTATATAAGTAGATGTGTTTACTAATAAAAGGCACTGGAAATGCAGGTTAGGAATACATGTTTTCCTTCTCTTTCATTATAACTTGCCGGAAGCCGGTCCATCCTTGCTGCTTGACACAGTCGCTGCAGGAAAGAAACATCTGCACAGCATATGTTTCAAGGGACCTGGCGTATATAGCATACTGTTCTTAATATGTTTGCTCCCCTTAGCGCTGTGTGTTTTAACCAAGGTCACCTCTCCGAGAAAGGTTGTTTCCCCAGGTAGGAATTTTTCCCTGAAGTAAGGGAGGGGATGCCTCTCCTAGAAAGGTTGTTTCCCCAGGTAGGAATTTTTCCCTGAAGTCAGGGAGGGGATGAAACTCCTTAACTAAGTGCCAGGCGGGCAGTTAATCACTACAAACAATCATGCTTAAGCTACATAATCTTTACTCCCTGGAATGGAGATAAGAAACGCCCTAACCTTTGTAATAGAAATTGACAGGATTAAAATCAACTGGGATAAATTCGGATGTAACAAGACAATAAACAGCAGAACTTTGCTGGAGATCCAGACCAGAACTTGGCTGGAGATCCTGGCTAGAGATCCTGGCTAGGCTGCTGATCAACTGAACGCTGTCTCTGTGTCATTCCTTCTTCGCCGACTCCATCCACACCTTTGGGGACCCCTGGACCTGCTGGGGTTGGACCCCGGCAATAACTCATTGTCTTTGTATAACCCCAGACTCTCCCCATCTCCCCTGCCCCAATTCCTCCTCTACCTTCTTATTCTCTTTCTCTCTCCTAACTTGTTTCCTGATCAGCAGTCAGCCTGAGATAAGCATTAGGTAGGATGCTGTAATGAAATCATTAGTGAAGTGTTTACAGGGAAGTTGCACGTTTTTTCTCCCTTATTCCTGGGGTTTGAAAAGCACTTTTCCATTTATTTCTGACCATATATAGAATATTAGAAGATAGTATGTTTACTCTCAAGGAATTTTAGGTTTAAAAAGACAGTGCGGGCTAGGCAAAATATTAGATTGTTTAGAAAAAGCCAAAGGCCTTACTCCTGTAACCTTTGTGTACCTCTCTGCCTCGTTAGGTCCAACTAGTTTAAAATCTCATTCAAAATGCAAAAAATTCTTCCTACTCTAACTTTCCAGACGTTATTTAATGTCTATGTCTATCTATTTTCTCTATTTATTTTTAAATAGAGATTATTTTTTTTAATTTGCCTAAATATTTGAAAATATTTTTAACATTTTTAGTCATCATTTTTAATTTTGCCTATATATTAGAAAGTATTTTTAATTTTTATTGTCACCAAGTTCACATATAAAATTGTGTAAATTTAAGGTGTATAATGTGTTACTCTGATGCTTTTATGTATTATAATATGATTGGTGTTGTAACAATATTTATCACATTAAGTAATTATAGAACAATATTGTTGTCTATAGTCATTATACTGTGAATGAAATCTCTATGGCTTATTTTACTAGCTGTTGCAAGTTTGTATCCTTAAACAACATCAATCTTATCTCCCCATCCCCTGGTAACCACCATTTTACTCTCTGTTTGCTTGTTTTTGTTTTTTTACAAGATTGACTGTTTTCAATCCCACATATAAGTGATAGTCTACAGCAAGCATGTCAAACTTGTGGCCCATGGGCTGCATGCGGCCCACAATGAATATTTTTGCGGCCCAGCCAATATAACGGTATGTAAGAAACATTTTAATAAATATTTCGTAACTTAATTTTTACAATATCCTGTTATACATAATTATTAATAATGAACTACAACGTTCACTAATGACTGATTACTATAATCATGTTGCATTCATTTCCCTTACACACTTTATACACAGGAGCACCATTTCTCTCCACTAATACTAGCTGCAAATATTTTAGCAGCCAATTGCCACATCATTAGTCTTGGACTGACTTGTTTGGTGTGCACAACAGGAAATATTTCACTTTCGGAGAACAAGAAAAATAGGTTTATTTGCGTTAAGCTTATTAATTGGTGCAGTTTCTCAGTGTCTGGTAAGTGCATGTTTAAGAAAAAAATAATTAATTTTTATTTAAATGTTCTATTATTTTATGTTAAGGATTACTCATTTTTTTTCAACCCTTTGTATTCAGCATGTCTCTATCAAAATAAACCTACGTTTCTATGAAAATTGAAGCTTTTGTTTTTTTGTGACCCAGATAAACTTAAACCTTGCTTATTTGGCCCGTGTTAGCCTTTTGAATTTGACATGATTGGTGTACAGTATTTATCTTTCTTTGTCTGACTTATCTCATTTAGCATAATGTATGCAAGATCCATCCATGTTGTTGCAAATGGCAGGGTATCTCACTTTCTCATGTCTGAATTATAGATATTTTAATAAATAGATATTTTCTATTGTACTCTTTTAATTCCCTTGTATTTTTTCACTATATTTTTCGAGCTATTTTCTTAGTGGTTGTCATGGGATCACAATTAACATCTCATTTCTAACAATCTGGTTAGGATTAATATTAACTTAATTCTATAGTATATAAAAATTTAGTTCCTATGTAGATCCATTTCTCTTTCTCTTCTACTGTTTGTTCAGTGACATTCTAATCAAATTTTTTTTTTTTTTTTTTTAAAAATATATTTTATTGATTTTTTACAGAGAGGAAGGGAGAGAGATAGAGAGTCAGAAACATCGATGAGAGAGAAACATCGATCAGCTGCCCCCTGCACATCTCCCACTGGGGATATGCCCGCAACCCAGGTACATGCCCTTGACCGGAATCGAACCTGGGACCCTTCAGTCCGCAGGCCGACGCTCTATCCACTGAGCCAAACCGGTTTCGGCGAATCAAATTCTGATGAATTTATCCTTTTTGTCATGAATAGCCACTGTATTTAAACTTTATCCTTTTTTAAAAATATATTTTTATTGATTTCAGAGAGGAAGGGAGCAGGAGAGAGAGATTGAAACAGCAATGATGAGAGAGAACCATTGATTGGCTGCCTCCTGCACGCCCCCTACTAGGGATCGAACCTGCAACCCTGGGCATGTGCCCCTGACTGGAATCAAACCTGGGAACCTTCAGTCTGCAAGCCTACGCTGTATCCCCTGAGCCAAACCAGTTAGGGCTAAACTTTAGTCTTTGTAAAAAACACACACATGTAAACAGAATTCTATATCAGTTCTGATCCTTGACCTTTTCCTTCTCTACTTTAAATATCTACATATTCCTAACTTTAACAATACATACACAATTAGTTATGTCAGCTTAAGTAATTTTAAGTTATCTGGTCTAAATTTTAGAGAATTATCTTTCCAAGGTCCATTTATAGCATTTGATTGCTTCAAACAGTCGCTACATATGAGAAAAATCTCTAGAACAATCTGGCTTAAGACAGGGCAGAAGTGGAACTACTGAGTTTATTCCTTAAAATTTTCTGCCAGACTTATTTTAAATAATTATACACGAGTTCTTCTCAAAGTTGCTCCATATAAATCTAAATATGGGAGGAGATCAAAATGGGTCTTCTCTATTTCTCCTGAGACCCCATGTATGAAGAAAAGAATAGTGACATCCAAGTAATATGTGCTGCTAAGACTATATATTTTTTTTTTTTGCCTAATTTGTGGATGAAGGTAGCAGTAGGCACTCAATAAATGCTTGCTAAGTGGCTAGTCCTCAGTATATTGCTGTTCTTAAATCATTTCTCTGAGGAGTGAATTCAATGAGAAACGATATGATTTAATGTATTCATGTGTCTGCCACATGTTCACTGGGGTGATCTATGAGACTCCATTACACCTATTCTACTGCTTTGCAGATTAACGCATCTGGGGTTAGGTTCTTAAGTACAAAGGGATACCTATTGAGCCAAAGCTGACTTTGCTTTAAATCCCCTAAATGTGCTGACTTCATTTGACACTTCTGTCTTTTGACAGGAGAGTCTCAGCTTCCTGAATAATGATAAGTAGTGCATTATAATAAATGTGGACTTGGTAAGTGAACAGCATCAATGTGTGTGCTCTCTGCAAACCTAGGAAGATGAGACTGACAATTTATAGTAGAATAATCTGCACCCAGTCCCTGTTCAGAAATTAACTATATGGCCTTTTAGTAGGTGTTTCAGGAAGCTGTCATGCTTAAGAATTTAGAGAAATGATGATCAGGTAAAGGACTCTAAGAGGTGTTAAATAATGATTTAAATAGAAGTGTAGGAGCTAAGGGGGGAATATCTTGAATGATTCACTCTGAAGACTATTAGTTGAAGGAGAAATTAGATTCCAAAGGTTATGATTATATTTTATATGGCATACAAAAACTCCTACTAAATCTACTTTAAAATTCTAGACAAGGAAAAATGGGGTGACACAACTATTCTTAGAAAAAGCACAGAGAACAAACACAACGGTTTCATTTAATGTTAGTACCTATACTGAGTTGTATAGCCTTTATTATTATTTTTTTTTTGAGAAAACCAAAATATGGAAGGTTTTGCTATTTCAGTTTTGGAAAAGACCACTATGATTCTCAGAGGAATGGAAAGATAAAAACAAAAACACAGAAAACACAAACCATGTTTTTAACAACTTGAGAATCTGGTGTTTCATATGGATAACATCAGCATATGTTTGTATATAGAAGACTCAGTATATTTAATATTGTACAGAAATGATCTAAATATAGTATATGAACAATGCAATATTGTTGTGGATTTTAAACAGAGTATGCATGGAAATGAACCTCTGACCATGTAATACAGTTGTCCTAATTATATTGCTTTGCCAATATAATTCGAAATGCAATGAAATTTGAATCCTAAATCATTATTATTACATTAAAGTTATATTACTTTTCATTAAATTATTTTATTTTCTCAAGGAAAATGACTTGTTTCTTTTGATTAGAATGGGATTCTCTTATTCTCATGTAAAACAATATTATTTATTATATTAACATGTAATTTAACTTATAACTATTATAAATTATACATTGAGTTATTATTTTATAATTATATTATGAGTTTAATTATTAATTTATATTTATACTTATTTTATTAATCATAATATGTTTGAACGAATTAATAGTATCATCTTTACCCAATTAATTTACCTATTCTTTTTTCTTAATTTTTTAATTATAGTCTCTTTTTTAATTCACTTCATGTTTTTGACTTTTATAGTAGATTTTATTCTCCTTGAAGAATGATTTGTCATATTTGTATCCTTCATGATGTATTAAAAAAATAGCTGTTGTAAAACATATTTACATTCAAATAGCTTCTTGTCATAGCTGAACTATCACAATGGAAAATATATTTACTAGTCAATCAGCTTCTCTCTTATCAACAAATTTAATGCTATAGTGTTAAATCTTTATAGCAATGACATAGTTCTTATCTCCCTCACCTTCTTTATATTTTCTAGTAACTCCATTTCTCTTCACCCAATCTTTTATTCTTTCTCCCAGTTAATCATGGCCTTTGGAAGGCAGTAGAATGAATGGCTTAGAGTTTAAGCTGTGCTTAGGCTTAGTTCCTGGCTCTCACCATTACCTCCTATAACCTTGGACAACTTTTCTAATTTCTGTGTCTTTAGCAGTTACTACAATTCATGTTTATAAAATGCACAGAAAAAATGTATACATATAAAGAGTCAGTTGGCCAATTTAGATTTTCATAACTAATATAAAAATCACAGAGTAGGACAAGCCATGAGTGCTGTAAAAGATCAAAGAAGAGAGAGATTTTTATAGGCTCTTTTCCCCCCTCTCTTGTGTTTCTTTGAGTTCTGTAATAGTGGAAAATTACATAATACTTTATTCTTTTTTATAACAGGACTTTTAAAAATAAAATGACCTTTAGAAACTAATAGCATTCTATAGAGGTATAATTTTTTAGTTGTGCAAGAAGATTAAAGATCCTATCAGAAAACAATTGTTATTTCACAATTCATGATATTTAGGTAGGAGAGCAAACTTTCCAAAAAATGATGACTTTTTCCCAAGAACAAAGCATCCAGCTGTTTTATATATTGATACAAATATATACATTTCTGAATAATTTAGGCATTTGTTTCTCCCAAAATATCCTGGAGGATTTTTGACAGTAACTGAGAATTAAAAAAAAAAAGTTTTAACTTTAAATGTTGGTTGCTATCCATATCTTTCACCTAAATACTTTAAAATGTAAAAATAGAGTATTTTAGAAATACAACTTTAATCTCATATTAACATAAACAAAATTTGATCAATCTTTCCAAATGTATATATTCTAATACTATGATTACTCAATGAAAATATGATCTGGGAATAATACTTTTATTCATTAACTAGAGGCCTGGTGCATGAAATTCATGCACTGGGGGGGGGGGTGGGCTGGATATCTTTCAGTCCAGCCTGCACCATCTCCAATCTGGGACCCCTTGGGGGATGTCCGACTGCTAGTTTAGGCCCAATCCCATATGGGGCCTCTCACAATCTGGGACTGCTGGCTCCCAACTGCTCACCTCCCTGCCTGCCTGATTGCCCCTAACTGCTTCTGCCTGCCAGGCTGATCACCCCATAACCATTCCCCTGCCAGCCTGATCAATGCCTAACTACTCCCTGCCAGCCCGGTCACCCCCAAGTGCTTTCCCCTGTAGGCCTGGTCCCCCCCCCAGTTGTCCTCTCCTGCAGGTCTGATTGCCCCCAACTGACCTCTCCTGCAGGCCTGGTTGCTTCCAACTGCCCTGCCCTGCTGGCCCAGTCACCCCTAACTGCCCTCCCCTGCAAGCCTGGTCCCCCCCCCCCCCAACTTCCCTCCCTCCTCTGCTGGTCTGATCACCCACCACTGCCCTCTCATGCTAGCCATCTTGTGGTGGCCATCTTGTGGTGGCCATCTTGTGACCACATGGGGGTGGCCATCTTGTCGAGGGCATGATGGTCAATTTGCATACTACCTTTTTATTATATAGGATTTTGTTATGCCAGAAAATAGCTTCAGATTTGTTTGTTGGTCACTGTTGTAACTATTCATTTACTCCAGAGATTTATCCAAACACTACATAATTTATTTACATGGTTTTGAGTGAGGAAGATGTCTTATTTTGCTTTATATTGTTCCAAGTAACTTTCTCCTCTTTGTAATGCAGCTAGACATTAACATGCATCTTCCCTGCTTTAGTAAAGCTATTTGTTTTGGACTTTTTTTGTGTGTCTCCCCAGAATTCATATGTTGGTCTTTACACCCAAAGTGATGATGTTAGGAAGTAGGGCCATTAAGAGGTAATTAGTTATAAATGAGGTCATGAAGGTGGAGCCCCATGGTGGTACTAATGCAAGCCTGGAAAAGAGCTCTCATCAGACATCCAGTCTCCCCTTGATCTTGGACTTACCAGCCTCCACAACTACGAGAAATAAATGTTGCTTGTTTAAGCTACCTAGTTTATAGTATTTTTAACGGGAGCCCCAGCTGACTAAAACATAATTTCAGTCTGTTCTTAGGATAATATTTTGTAATTAACTTTAAGTCTAGAATAATCTAAGGAACATTGCTGTTTCTCATAATTCTAGTGTTCTATAACCCAACTCTATTATGTTATATTTTATTTATATATATAAAAGCCTAAGCAACCATTATGACTGAATGACCAGAATGACTGGAACGACTGGTCGACCAGTCACTATGACATGCACTGACCACCAGGGGGCAGATGCTCAATGCAGGAGCTGCCTCCTGTTGGTTAGTGCTCCCACAGCCAACTTCCCATGGCTGGCCAACCTCACACTGTCCCTCCCCCCACCTGGCCAGACCCCCCCCCCCCATCAGCCTTCCATGTCCCCTTCCCCCTGGCTGGCCAACCTCCCATGGCTCCTCCCTCCCTAGCCAGCTGGCCCCCTGGTAGGCCCTGATTGGGGGGCCGGATGGCTAACCTCATGGGGTCCCTCCCTCGAGCTGGCTGGTACCCCAGTAGGCTTCGATCGCTGGCCAGACTGAGAGACCCACCATGCATGAATTTGTGCACCAGGCCTCTAGTGTATATATAAAAGAAATAGGTTAGATTTGTCTAGGTGATCCATAAAGAAAAGGAAAATAATTTTAATCAAATTTTTATAAGACAAGGCAATTTTGAAATGGGACTAGAATGGGGAAATATAATGCAACATGACACTATTTTTATTATTAATAATACTCTGGGCTGTTTCAGGGTCTTTGTATATAGAAACTGATTTATAGAGTGTGAAATTTACAAAAGGTCAGGAAAGGCTATGATCAAGGTGACCTGACTAAGGAACTGGAAACTTTTGAACACATACTATGTGCAGATCACTTGACAATCTCATGTTTACAGATGTAGGGGAGAAAACAGAGATATTAAGTAGCTTGCCTAAGGACAAAGCTCAGGAATTGCAGAAGTGAGGATTGGAGTCCACAGTGTTTTTTTTTTTTTTGAAGTATCATGTTTTCTTGCTACTTTGGATGCTCTACTTGGTTACTTCTTTTTCTCAGTTATTCTCTAATTGGCCATTGATTCTATCTCTAACAGTTATACCCTGGGAATAAAGAGAGAAAGACAGACAAAGATCCTTCGCATAACATAAATAGCAATTGGCTCTATTGCCAATAACACAGTAATTTAGCTCATATATTTTGTGACTCAGGGAACACACAATGCATAAAAATTCTATCACTCCTTTTTTTCCTTTCCATCTAATTACCATAATTTTCATTATTCAAAAAGTAACATTAAAAGGTTAACTTTGCTGAATTTAGAATTTATGTTTTCTGCTCTATTGTGTCTCCTATTGGCACAAAATGTGAGAAGGGTGTTAACTGGAAGAAGGAAAAAACACATTGATTTCTACTGGATGGGGCTTCTACATTCAGGGCTCATAGCATTATATTTGCCCAAGCACAAAAGTAACTACTAGTAAATCCCAATCTTTACAAACATAACATGTAGTAACTTCATTCGCAAGACTCTTTGTATATGGTTTTTACCACTGTCCTTCAACTTTTCATGTTTAGATCCTATATTTTAGAGGCTAGAAAGCTAATAATCCTCGTTTACTTTTTTCTTCCACCTTTAAAAATTGGAAGTTTATTTTAAATAGATATATTTTATGATGATGTAGGAGGCATGTTTGACTACAGGTCAAGGTCTAGTTCATGTCTCAGAGTACTTTGTGACCACACCAGGTGAATGAATGCTGTATGAACTTTAATCACATAGGTTGTTTAGAGAATATAACAAATAATACATAACATTTTTTTATAAACATGGAATCAAAATTCAAATTTGGCAGAGCTATGAAGTTTCTGATTTAGATACCTGTGGTAATAATTAGTACATGGAATGTAATCAATTCAACTGAAAATATTTTGTGACACATTTAAAACTCCCAAATGAGTTGGCATCAGAGCTCTCCCTTGTGGTCTGGGTACACATGAGAGAGGAGAAGAAAACTCTATTGATGGGGTTCAGAGGAAAGAAGGTTCATGGAGTGTGGAGGGCTCTCTCATCTTAGGACATGGAAAATGATAAATTGATACTGTAGAGTTAAGAGTCAGGTTAGAATTCAAGCCATCAACAACACAACAGCAGCACATTACTTACAGTTTACTTAGCTTCAGTTTTATGCCAGACACTATGAAAGCAATTAGCATTTCTGTTCTTATTTCATTTATTTATTCAATGTATATTTCATAGTGTACTATGTCCCAAGTACTGTTCTGGGCATTGGGGTTACAATGATGAACAAGCCAGACAAGTCTGCTTTCATGGAACTTAATTTTGCAGGAAACATGCACAATAAATAAGAAAAACACACACACACACACAAAAGAATAAGATTATTTTAGAAGGTACGGTCCTATAAAGAAAGCAATAGAGGTAATGTGACAATTAAAGAGAAAAGGAAAGGGGATGTTACATCAGAGTGGGTGGTCAGGGAAAGCCTAAATGCAAAGCAACATTTGAAACAAGACCTGAATGATGAGAAGCCAGACATAATAAAAATCAGAGGAAGGCACAGTCTAGGTAGAAGAAAGATCAGGTGCAGAAAGAAAACTAAAGAGGGAGTAGCTTTGGATTATCTAGGACTTGAGAAAAGGCCAGTGTGGCTGGAGCACAGTGAGTACAAGAAGAGAGGATGAGAGTCCACGTTGGGGAGGTAGGCAAGGGTTAGATCAATGTGACTTGTAAGCCATGGGGGAACAGTTTGGATTTTATTTTCAGTATAGAGCAAATATTTACACAGGGGAATGGCATTATCTGTTTCATGTTTTAAACTGACCGTTATTTAGTTAGATAGAGTCTGGTTTGTAGAGGGTCACATGTAGAAGTAAGGAATGAATGGGAACCTACTGCAGTACTCTAGGCAAGAGATACTAGTGGTTTCAGTTACTAGTAGAATAATGCGCATGGGGGTAGAGAAGTGAGGGGATTTGGTGATGAGATTGAAGGATTGCTGATAAAATATGTTGAAGGATTGAATGTGGTTTTTATGTGAAAAGGAAAAATCAAGCTAACAAAGAGATGGACATAAGATTTGTGGACGAAAGGGGCCACATGCTGACCTGACAAGCTCAGGAGAGGCCTGCATGGCAGTTTTGCAGACCTAAAGTAACCACAAAGGATGGTCTGAAATTAAACCTTAACTAAAAGCAGTTATGGTGGGCAGTTATGTCCTAAGCCGATATCTTCACTGATAAGGTCAACCTTTACCATAACTGAGCCTATCTGTCTTTTTGCATCTAAGATAACATGTCCTTGGGATGTCTGGGTAACTTGTGACTTCCCTTTTTGTATGGAGCCCCTGGGGCACAGCCAGGTGTGCTGAGCCCAGGACAGATGCAGCAGATTCTTTCATTTATCATGTTAATTGTTCCTGCACCCACCTAAGTATATGTCCATCATTTTACTTTTTATCCTATTACAGAGGTTCCCCCCCCCACCTTCGCTTAATCCCACCTCCTTAAATCTGTCACCAATGAATTTCATGTATAAATACAGATGTAACCCTGCCATTCTCCGGAGCACTATCTCAATTTGTTGAGGTTCTGCTTCCCGGCATATGTCGACAGTTTGGCTCAAAAAAACTCACAAAAATTCTTTACAGGTATCAATGGTTTTTACGTTAACAGATTTTTGATAATCAGTTTTAATTAGGATACTGATTGAACTGGAGGAACCCTCCCACACACACACATACACCCTCCCCCCTCAACCGACCCCCCCCCCCTCCCGCCCAAGACAAGGGCTTAAACAAGAGATATTTTTCTTTCTTTGTAACAGTTTCAATGTAAGTAGATCAGGACTGAGGTAATAGAGAATAGTGGGGACTTGGTGTTCTATTATTTTCTTCTGTTGTCTTCAACTTAAGTTTCCTTCCTGTGGTTTATGCTGAATGATAGGAAAATGAATCCTATCATTTTCCAAGCAGTGGGAATGGAGAAAGGGAAGAAGAAGGATGCATTTTTTCCCCTTTAAGGATACAACTCTAAAATTGTATTTATCACTTCCACCTTATCCCATTGTCCCAAACCAAGATATATGGACCCGCATTCCTGCAAGCAGGGGTGGGGGTAGAAAAATGTATCTTTAGTTGGGTGGCCACATGACTGAGAAATATTACCACCTACATCAGTATGACATAACTGTTAGAACTAAGGACTGAGAGCATCTGTGTCAACATGACTTAGTTGTTTGTTTCAGCCCAGAAAATATAAAGCTATAAATCAATAAGTAACTTCTCTATTTGCTTCAGGAAATTCTTATAAATCAATTTATATGAGACAGTTCTCTTTTGCTCATCTGTTCAAATAGCTTATTTTTTAAACAGAAGTTTACTCCTCAGCACTTACTTTAAGACCCTTGCTTTACTATGTCCACTAATCCTGAACTATAATGTCTTGAACTTTGTCCAATCTCAGTTAGTTCCCTTTCTTGAAAATCCTGCTTTAAAGCAATTGAGGCAGGGATCCACACCCTATAAATATCTCACTTGTTGTGCCCAGATTTCATGATTCCCAAGAACCCACAGGGAGCCAGCGAGTCCGATGCAAAAGCAAAGAGTCATTCATTTCAAACCTAGGTTTGGCTCCCCTGCCACACTCACCGATGCAACGGTAAGCTCCAGTGGCCGAGAGAGAGAGAACTCTGTGTGGAGAGAGGTTTTATAGGGGTTTGGGGTAAGGGGAGGAGAAAGGACTGTGGGCCCTGCTGATTGGCCAGGCGCGAGTACACAGGATGTGGTCATAGTGATGGCGTGCACTTCCCTTGACTATCTTCCGGGAAGAAGCTTGCTGAGCACATGGCCAAGTTAAGATGAAGGGCATAGCCCTTACCTTGGGGCAAGGTGGAGGGCGTAGCTCTTACCCTGGGGTAAGGTGGAGGGCGTAGCCCTTACCCTGGGGCAAGGTGGAGGGCGTACTCCTTGCCCTTTCATTCCCCCCTTGTCTTGGAACTTCCGGCTCAATCATGAGACGGACTGCATTTCTATTCCACCATTGCTAGAGGCCCATACTGGGCACACAGAACTATCAACTGAACTATCCCTATAAGCTTAACAAATGGCCCGGTGGAAGGGAAAGAAACCATTTTAGATTTAACAACTTCTATTGAAACAGGATTTTTCTTCTTAAAATTCCTCCATGGCTATCAAAAAGCCAAATCAAGATTAATTTATCTACTGTCCTGATGTTTGCATACACACAACAAGAATGGTAACTGACTACCTTTGCTGGAATTTCATGGTTGAATCTTAATGTGCCCCGTAGGGCCAGGAAGCCAAGCCATCCAACTGCCATCAAGCCTGCCTGCAGTATCTGCTGAGTTAGGTGAATCCCTCACCTGTAGCAACTCCACCTGAGCCCACGCTCCAGGCTTTAAGGCCCATCTCAGTAGCCCTCCTACTTGTTGCGGCCCAGAGTGTGTGGGGGTTCCGCAGGGATGCAGAGGCATCTTTACTGCTCCCCTTCTACTCTTACCAACCGCCAGTGATGGTAGGGCATCAGCCTGACGCTCCAGCGCCAGCCATCTTCAGGGCTCCCAAGCAGGATACCAGGCTTTCTTCGTGGCATTCTTAGTGGCTTCAAATCTTTATAGCTCAGATAGGGCTCTTCAAAACATGATACTCCAGTCAAAGTTTTCCGTTAATAAAACCACTATTAGGAACCAGTCTTACTGAATCTATGCAAAGAAACGTACTTATTTAGCATTGCCAGATTTCGGAGGAATTACATAAGGAGAAAAACATACTGATCTACTCTAAGATTTTCTGACTTTCCTTGCTAATTCCTTTTCATGGATTTAAAACAAAACAGTAACTGTTGGCATAAAACCTTCTTTCTATGCATAACCATGCCTCAGACCTTCTATTCTAAACAGGCTTTTTCCAGCTTTACTACCCCTGACATGGCATGGTGACTCAGGCCTGCAAGACAGTATTACAGGCTGCCAACTGTTAGCTGTCTCTCAAAAGAGACCAAAACCTGATGGGCACCCTTCCCTGCCCAGCTGGGCACCTGCCCTCTTGGCAGCTAGGCACCCTTTACTTTTGGGGGTCACCCCACACAGTCCCCTTTCAGGATAACCAACATACATTCAAACCTGCAAAAGAATCAAAGGTTAATATAACATATCAATACAATGAAACATAATATTGGCATCATGGCCGCTTCAGGCAGCCAAATCTTCTGCTACTAAACATGTGATCCTATAAATTGTCCTTGTCTCTTTGGAGCCATGTCCACGAAGATGCAGGCATTATCTAAGTGTATTATTGCGAGTCATGTTACCAGGCATCAAGCAGGTCGAGCATGCCGTAGCTTGAGCTTGAGCGGGTTGCGTTGATCTCGATCGATGCTCCATTTGGTGATGAAGTCTTTCCGGATCATGGATGGATCCGCTGACTGGACGTGAGTGTGATGGACCCAGGTCGCGACGTCATCTACCTTGAGAGCGGTGGGGGTTGTCAGCACCACAGTGTAGGGACCCTTCCAACGTGGCTCTAGGGTCTCCCAGCAGTGCCTTCTGATGTGGACCCAATCTCCTGTTCTGTGCTGATGAGGAGTTGGGGTTGGGCTGGTCTCATAGATGGCGCGAAGGCGCGGCCAAATGCCCTCGTGCGCCCTCTGGAGCCCTCTTAAGGAAAGAGATTGTTAAAGAAAAGCCACCCAGTCCTCGCCAGTCTCCGAGTCAGACAGATTCCTCCTCTCTTGGAGAACTTCAAAGTCCTGATGGCTTCTAGGTAACCCTGTTTATCAGTTACAGCGCTCTGCTTTTTTTTTTTTGGCCTTTCTATCAGTTCCTTTTGTGGCAGAGCAGCAACCAGGCCTCTTTCAAGGGAGTGCGTTAGAAGTGGGTATCAGCCCCTCCTTTGCTAGCAGCAACAGGTACCAAACCCTTGCAGTACATTTGACCAGCTTCATTCCTGCCCACCTTTACAGATTCTAAGGCCCATTGTTTTCCTTTAACCAGCAAGCTAAATGACACTGGCCTGTATTATTTAATTCAGCACAGGCAGGGGGAAGGGCCCATGGAATCTCTGCCCTGAGGAACTGTGAGCCCCACCCTTAAATGTCCCAATCAGACTAGAAAAGCCACAAATACCTTTTAAATCTACCCCAGAATTCCAAAATCCCAACCCAGCACTGAATATCACATAGCAAATCAAAGTTCCCAGCAAACAAACAGACAGAGATGTTTACTAGTTAGGTGGGCCTAATCCACCTCTGACAGAGAGCAAGCGCTCTTGGGGCAAGCGTGTGCCTTTTTTTTCCCACAGACTTCCACACTTACATGAACAAATAATTATACCCAAGTAGACATACAAACATCAAATAAATATTTACACTTACACCCTTTCAGTGAACAAGTACCTTTACAGTCTTGGGATCTTGAGCAGATAACAGGAACACCACCCAAGTCCCCTGATGGGGGCCTGACAGGAACAGATGTGGGGGCCTCCCTTTCCCACATCCCAGGACAGGATTCTTGACCTATGTCTCATCCAGATAGAAACGGTACTCATATTGAACAAGGAAATCAAGACTAAATAGGCACGATAACTAGATACATTCCCCATTAAGAACTTCGAGGTACATGCCACATTTATACCACAAAATACCAACAAATCAGTTTCAGTTGTGTCGAGATACAGAACAAGTCCCTAAACAGAGGCAGTAGAAAACTGCTTAGGAATGCTTCTTTTCTACCTTTTTAAAAGATAGGCCAGATTCGAACCCTTAGCCAGTCCGAGCTTTGACTTCCCTCCAGAAGTCCCAGAGACGGTGAATACCATCTAGAAGCCATTCCTCCAGATACAGGACAAGTACCTTAGAGATTCTTGATAATCTACATCAGTAATCCATTCACACAATCCCCCAAAAGTTAAAGAGGAAGGAAAGAACCATTCAATGTCCTTCAAGAGGATTTCGGCGAAACAACAAAATCGACAGATTTAACACATTGGAAAACCAAGGCCAGAAGTACCCTCAGACGTTTCAGGGGTACCAAGGAAGGAGAAGTTAGGCCACGTCCAGCCCTTTTCACAATCCACCATCAGTGACCAGTCCCAGTTCACTGGTTTACCATTCATTTAATATTTCTTTTTCCTCCTATCATACCAAGGCCATGCTTTCCAGGTAGCTAGAACTTTTAAACCACAGTTTCTACCTGAAATAATTGTACTTTACTTTAGAAATTGGGTTACTGCTATCCTGGCATAGCTGCTAAATTTCAAAATGGTCACAATTTTCCTGCTGGGGAATTCAAGAAGCAAACCCATAACTATTAAGGCCAAAACAGTCTTGGGTTTTTATTCTGTACACAGCAAAAGGTCAAGTTCAGCTCAAAACTATGCGCACTCGTTTTTAAACTGGCCTTTTCCTTTACATGTGCACAGAAATCCTGATGCATTTAAATACAAGCTCTATTGTCAGCCCTTATAAAGCCAACTGCTCAAAACATTGGTCTATCATACCACTAAAATTATATTAAGACCGTGATTGCTAATTTAGTATTAAATAAATCTGGGAGGCAGGCACACTTTCTGCCCCATCTGCATTTCCTTAGTAAAACTCTGCCTTAAAACTCCACCCCTGAAATCCCATCCTGCCTCAGTGAGCAGACATTCCTTTTGTGATTGACTAAGTCAGAGGGAGGGGCCTGCTGTTCCAAGATGGCGGCCCCCAGGGGCACGGCATGCCATGCGGCCAACATGGCGGCTGCCAAGTCAGGCAGCTCAACATTGTGGCGGTCTAAACTGTTCTCTGACAGAAAAGATGATTTCCTCATTCTCACAATAAACAAGGGAAGAGCAAACCAAAACCCCTAAAAGATAGACGGCCAACATTATATTGCAGAACTTTTTAAAATCTTAGGTAGCAAATTAAATATGCTAGCCCAAAACCCTATCCGAAAATGGACGGTGCGCACATTAGTTTTAAGCCAGCTTTTCTCCTCACACGTGCACAGAAGTCCCAGACGCATTTACTTGGGGAGGGGGTGACCTGTTTCCACAGACCCTCACTCAGGCGGCCACCCGACCACCACACAAAGGAGGGGGGAGGGCAATTCCCCTCCCTCCACACTCCCACACTTTCACCAGACATTCATTCAGACTTTAAACAATCCATTCAATTCCTAACAACTTCCCAACTCCTGAGGGAGCTCTAAAGCCTCCCCCAATCTCCTTGAAATGATCAATCACAATACCCAAAGGAGCAGTCTGAGTCCATCCCATAACATCCATCCAGTACAAACACAGAACACTAAACAGGGCCCGAAAATACAGGCTTCCAACTCCATGGAAGCAACTAGACGTTGGCCTTACGCCAAACCGGCAGGAGCGACCTGCCTCGTCTCAAATCCGCGAGGGGCATATCCATCCCTCGTGAGGGGCATATCCATCCCTCCTGGGGTGAGGGGCATATCCATCCCTCCTGGGGAGCGGAACGTCTTCCAACTCTCCCCTGCCTGTGGTCGTTCACGGCGCGTCCGCCTAGACCCCTCAGGCAATTACAGATTCCAGAAACGAGCTCACACTGAACAGAACATACAACGACACACACATACCGCGGTCAGTCAGACTCTTCGGATCGGGGGTCCCTCGATGGTCTTGGGAATCCCAGACGAGCCCCCAAATGTTGTGCCCAGATTTCATGATTCCCAAGAACCCACAGGGAGCCAGCGAGTCCGATGCAAAAGCAAAGAGTCATTCATTTCAAACCTAGGTTTGGCTCCCCTGCCACACTCACCGATGCAACGGTAAGCTCCAGTGGCCGAGAGAGAGAGAACTCTGTGTGGAGAGAGGTTTTATAGGGGTTTGGGGTAAGGGGAGGAGAAAGGACTGTGGGCCCTGCTGATTGGCCAGGCGCGAGTACACAGGATGTGGTCATAGTGATGGCGTGCACTTCCCTTGACTATCTTCCGGGAAGAAGCTTGCTGAGCACATGGCCAAGTTAAGATGAAGGGCATAGCCCTTACCTTGGGGCAAGGTGGAGGGCGTAGCTCTTACCCTGGGGTAAGGTGGAGGGCGTAGCCCTTACCCTGGGGCAAGGTGGAGGGCGTACTCCTTGCCCTTTCACACTTCTAAACTTCTCTTATGACATACTAACTAAAACTTTGTCAAAGTAGTGTCCTTTTCCCCTTACTGAAGTGAGTTTGAATAAACTTAGTTTTTGATTTATTAAGACTAGTTATAGTTAAAATTTTTCAATTTTTCTTGAGTTTCACCAGGAATCAACTGAGATGGCTCTTAATGACATAGCATAAGACCATTGAATGTTGCCTGAGTAGAATGGTGGGCAAGTCTTGAACTGGGTCTGAGCTCCATTATTTTTCTTTTTAATTTAAAACTTTATTGTTGAGAGTATTACAGATGTCTCCCTTTCTCTACTCATTGCTCTCCTTCCACTCAGTTCCCACCCTGCTCCAGGCTTTCACCACCCTATTCCAGGATTTCACCACCTTGTTGTCTGTATCCTTAGGTAATGCATATATGCATATAAATTCTTTGGTTAACCTCTTCCCCTTCCCCTTCCCCCTTCCCTCTGAGATTTGTTAGTCTGCTCCATGTCTCCATGCCTCTGATTCTATTTTATTCATCTATTTATTTTGTTCATTAGATTCCTTGTTTGTTTATTTTTATATTTAGATTTAATTGTTGATATGCATTTATTGCCATTTTATTATTCATAATTATTTCTTCTTCTTCTTCTTCTTCTTCTTCTTCTTCTTCTTCTTCTTCTTCTTCTTCTTCTTCTCCTTCTCTTTCTCCTCCTCCTCCTCCTCCTCCTCCTCCTCCTCCTCCTCCTCCTCCTCCTCCTCCTCCTCCTCCTTCTTCTTCTTCTTCTTCTTCTTCTTCTTCTTCTTCTTCTTCTTCTTCTTCTTCTTCTTCTTCCCCCCTCTTTAAAAGAATACCCTCAATATTTCATGTAATACTGGTTTGGTGGTGATGAACTCCTTTAGCTTTTTCTTGTCTTTGAAGCTCTTTATCTGACCTTCAATTATAAATGATAGCTTTGCTGGGTAGAATAATCTTGGTTGTAGGTCCTTGCTGTTCATCACTTTGAATACTTCTTGCCATTCCCTTCTGGCCTGCAAAATTTCTATTGAGATTTGCAACTGTTTCTGCAGCACGGCCGGGAGCCGGCACCGGCGATCTACAACTACAATGCTTCTCAAGAGGTGGAGCTGTCCCTGCAGATCAGAGACTCGGTTCACATCCTGGAGATGTATGAGGACAATTAGGTTCTGATTTCTTTGCCTTTTTTTTTTTTTTTTTTTTTCAAATTTGCTATATGCCTCCAAATCAGTTTTAAATGCGATAGAGAAGCCGTATAGCCTCAGAGGCCAACCCCAGAACACTGCCACCCAGAGGCTGAGCCACAAACTGACTCTTTGCTAACCACAAAATAAGGCAGTCTGGGAAACAAATACGACCTGCTTTAAAATAAGGACTGTGGTTTACAACACAGAGGAACAGTGTATCGCAGGGAAACTCAACACTCTCCTGAATACCTGGCAGGACTAAAGGCAAGCCAGGCTGAAGAATAGAAGAACCGAAGGACCTTCACTACTGCAAATTTTTTTTTCTTTTTTCACCTTTTAACTAAGAAACCAATTTTTTTTTCTTTTTTTCCGTCTTTTTTTTCTTTTCTTTTTTTCTTCTTTTTCCATCACCTGATTTTACCCTTTTAATTACTACCTTCTTATTTTTAACCAGTATTATTACTGCTACCATTTTACCATTTTTTAAAGTGCCATTTTATTTTTTCTTTATTTTATTTTGGGATTAGTGTCCTCCATTCTATTTGCATCGTTATATTATTAGTTGTTTCTAGTTTGCATCCATCTCCAGGGAGCTGTTGCTGGAATTTGTTGGGATTAGTGGTGGTTCTATAGGAGTATTCTCCTCATATAAAAAGTCTCTTCCCCTCTTCCACTTCATTCTCTCTTTTCTTTTTTTCTTTTCTTTTCTCGCTTTTATTTCCCCCCTCCTTTTTCCTAATTTCATTTTTGCACTCCTTTTTTTGGTCCCTACTTTTCTTTTCTTTTTTCTCTTTTATCTTTTTCTCTACCTTCTTCCTTATCCCCTAATTCTCTTAATTCGGGTGGTCACCTTTATTTGGGGTTATTAATATCGTGAATATATTTGTGTTTAGTGCCTGGTACATGGTGCCTTGTTGTGTTGTATTTTGTGCCTTTAAATCAACGCAGCAGATCAAAGCAACAGCAGCCTCCTGAGCACCACACCCTCTGCTGAGGAACAGCAGCTGTACGTGAAGACTACCCCCACCAGCCAGAAGAGCCACCACAGCTGTGAACAGCACCCACCAGAGGAGCTGCTGCCAATGGGGAGCAGCTGCTACCGCAACCGCCCGAAGAACAACCACAGACCAAGGAGTCACTGCCACCCAGGGAGCAGCCACTGAACGACTCAATGTTTAGATATGTCAGTGAGATCAAACATGGGTTGACAAAGAAACCCCCAAAGGAAAGAGAAGGAGGACTCTCCAGCAAAGCAGCTAAGTAATACAGAGGCATGCAACATGACAGAAAAAGAATTCAGAATAAGGGTCCTAGAGTGCATAAACCGGATGGAGGAAAAAATCAACAACTTCTACAAGAAGCAAGAAGAAACAGATGAAAAAGTCAACTACCTATACAAGAAGCTAGAAGAAACAGATGAAAAAATCAATAACATATGGAAGAAGCTAGAAGAAACAGATGAAAAAATCAACAACTTAAGTAAGACCCAAGAAGAAATGAAGAGTGATATAGCTGCAATGAAAAACTCCATTGAAAGTATCAATAGTAGACTAGGAGAAGTGGAGGACCGAATTAGTGAATTAGAAGACAAGGAAGCAAAACACACCCAAAATGAACTGCAATTGGAGAAAAAAATTAAAAGACAGGAGGAGAGCCTAAGGGAGCTTTGGGACAACATGAAACGAAACAACATATGAATAATAGGGGTACCAGAACAACAGAAGGATGAACAAGGATTAGAAAACCTGTTAGAAGAAATAATATCAGAAAACTTCCCTGAGGTGGGGAAGAAAAAAGTCACACAAGCCCAGAGAGTCCCAAACAAGGTGAATCTGAAAAGACCCACACCAAGGCACATCATAATTACCATGGCAAATGTTCAGGACAAAGAGAGAATCTTACAGGCTGCAAGAGAGAGACGGAAAGTTACATATAAGGGATCTCCCATTAGATTATCAAATGATTTCTCAACAGAAACACATCAGGCCAGAAAAGAATGGACGGAAATTTACAAAGTGATGCAAAGCAAAGGACTGAATCCAAGAATATTCAATCCAGCAAGGCTATCATCCAAACTTGAAGGGGAAATAAGAAGCTTCACAGACAAAAAAAGGCTAAGGGAGTTTATCACCACCAAGCCAGCAATGCAAGGAATGCTAAAGGGACTGGTATAAAAAGAAGAAATAAAAAGCTCAGAAAGAAAACAGCCACACAAAAACAGAAATGGCTACAAACAAGTACCTTTCAATAATAACTTTAAACGTAAACGGACTAAATGCTCCAAACAAAAGACATCGAGTGGCTGAATGGATAAAAAAACATGACCCATACATTTGCTGTCTACAAGAAACCCACCTCATTAGAAGGGACTCACACAGACTGAAAGTGAAAGGATGGAAAAATATCTTTCAGGCAAATGGAAAGGAAAAGAAAGCTGGGATAGCAATACTTATATTGGACAAAATAGACCTCAAAGTGAAGGCCATAACAAGAGATAAGGAAGGTCACTTCATAATACTAAAGGGATCAATACAACAAGAAGATATAACCCTGGTAAACATATATGCACCCAATGCAGGAGCACCCAAATTCATAAAAAAACTCCTGGAAGATATCAAAGGAGAGATCGACAACAATACAATCATAGTAAGGGACTGTAATACACCACTGACAGCACTGGATAAGTCCTCTAGACAAACAATCAGCAAAGATATAGCAATCCTAAATGACTCACTAGATCAGATGGACTTAATAGACATCTTCAGAACACTTCACCCCAAAGCCAGGGAATATACATTCTACTCATGTGCTCATAAGACATATTCAAAAATAGACCATATATTGGGTCACAAGCAAAGTATCCCCAAATTCAAGAAAATTGAAATCATAAAAAGCGTCTTCGCAGACCACGATGGCATAATATTAGAAATAAACTACAATAAAAACAACCCAAAATACTCAAACACTTGGAAGCTGAAAAGCATGTTATTAAATATTGATTGGGTTACCAATGAGATCAAAGAAGAAATTAAAAACATCCTGGAAACTAATGACAATGAAAACACAACAATCCAAAACCTATGGGACACAATGAAAGCAGTCCTGAGAGGGAAGTTTATAGCTCTACAGGCCTATCTCAACAAACAAGAAAAAATGGTAGTAAATCAGCTAACTCTACAACTCAAAGAATTAGAAAGAGAGCAACAAGAAAACCCCAGAGTGAGCAGAAGGAAGGAGATAATAAAGATTAGAGCAGAAATAAATGACATAGAGACCAAAAAAACAATACAGAAAATCAATGAAACCAAGAGCTGGTTCTTTGAAAGGATAAACAAGATTGACAAACCTCTAGCCAGACTCATGAAGAAGCAAAGAGAGAGGACCCAAATAAACAAAATCAGAAATGATAGAGGCGAAATAACAACAGACCCCACAGAAATACAAACGATTGTTAAAAAATACTATGGACAGCTCTACTCCAACAAACTAGACAACCTGGAGGAAATGGACAAATTCCTAGAAAAATACAACATTCCAAAACTCAATCAGGAAGAATCTAAAAATCTCAACAGGCCAATAACTATGGAAGAAATTGAAGCAGTCATCAAAAAGCTTCCATCAAACAAAAGCCCAGGACCAGACGGTTTCACAGGGGAGTTTTACCAAACATTCAAGGAAGAACTAAAACCTATCCTCCTCAGACTACTACAAAAAATTCAAGAGGAAGGAACACTTCCAAGCTCATTCTATGAAGCCAGCATCACCCTAATACCAAAACCAGGTAAAGACAACACAATGAAAGAGAATTACAGGCCAATATCCCTCATGAACATAGATGCCAAAATCCTCAACAAAATCTTAGCAAATCAGATCCAGCAGTACATCAGAAAGATCATACACTGTGACCAAGTAGGATTTATCCCAGGAATGCAAGGATGGTACAATATCCGCAAATCAATAAACGTGATACATCACATAAATAAATTGAAAGAAAAAAACCACATGGTCATATCAACTGATGCAGAAAAAGCATTTGACAAAATTCAACACCCATTTTTGATAAAAACTCTCAGTAAGGCGGGAGTAGAGGATCATACCTCAACATAATAAAAGCCATATATGACAGGCCCACAGCCAACATCATACTCAATGGACAAAAACTAACACCATTTCCCCTAAGAACAGGAACAAGACAGGGATGCCCCCTCTCACCACTCCTGTTCAACATAGTACTGGAAATGTTAGCCATTGCAGTTAGGCAAGAAGAAGAAATAAAAGGCATCCAAATTGGAAAAGAGGAAGTAAAACTGTCCTTATTTGCAGACATGATATTATACATACAAAACCCTAGAGACTCCATCAAAAAGCTACTAGAGTTAATACGTGAATTTGGCAATGTAGCAGGATACAAAATTAACCCCAAGAAATCTGAGGCATTTCTATACACCAATAGTGAACATTCAGAAAGAGAGATTATAAAAACAATCCTGTTTGCCATCGCAACAAAAAAATTAAGCTACCTAGGAATAAACTTAACTAAAGAGGTAAAAGACCTCTACTCAGAAAACTACAGGACGTTGAAAAAAGATATAGAGGAAGACATAAACAGATGGAAGAACATACCGTGTTCATGGATTGGTAGAATCAACATCATTAAAATGTCCTTACTACCCAAAGCAATCTATAAATTCAACGCACTTCCCATTAAAATACCAACGGCATACTTCAGAGATCTAGAACGAACTCTCCAAAAATTCATCTGGAATAAAAAAAGACCCCGAATGGCTGCAGCAATCCTGAAAAAGAACAAAGTAGGTGGGATCTCAATACCAGATATCAAGATGTATTACAAAGCCACTGTTCTCAAAACTGCCTGGTACTGGCACGAGAATAGGCATATAGATCAATGGAATAGAATAGAGAGCCCAGAAATTGGCCCGAACCAATATGCTCAATTAATATTTGACAAAGGAGGCAAGAACATATAATGGAGCCAAGATAGTCTCTTCAATAAATGGTGTTGGGAAAATTGGACAGATATATGCAAGAAAATGAAACTAGACCACCAACTTACACCATACACAAAAATAAACTCAAAATGGATAAAGGACTTAAATGTACGACAGGAAACCATAAAAATTCTAGAAGAATCCAAAAGCAACAAAATCTCAGACATATGCCGAAGCAATTTCTTCACTGATACAGCTCCTAGGGCACTTGAAACTAAAGAGAAAATGAACAAATGGGACTACATCAAAATAAAAAGCTTCTGCACAGCAAAAGAAACCATCAACAAAACAACGAGAAAACCCACTGTGTGGGAAAACATATTTGCCAATGTCATATCTGATAAGGGCCTAATCTCCAAAATTTATAGGGAACTCATACAACTTAACAAAAGGAAGATAATCCAATCAAAAAATGGGCAAAGGACCTAAATAGACACCTTCCAAAAGAGGACTTTCAGAAAGCCAAGAGACATATGAAAACATGCTCAAAGTCACTAATCATCTGAGAGATGCAAATCAAAACAACAATGAGGTACCATCTCACACCTGTCAGACTGGCTATCATCAACAAATCAACAAACGACAAGTGTTGGAGAGGATGTGGAGAAAAAGGAACCCTTCTGCACTGCTAGTGGGAATGCAGACTGGTGCAGCCACTGTGGAGAACAGTATGGAGGTTCCTCAAAAAACTGAAAATGGAACTCCCATTTGACCCAGTGATCCCACTTCTAGGAATATATCCCAAGAAACCAGAAACACCAATCAGAAAGGATATATGCACCCCTATGTTCATAGCAGCACAATTCACCATAGCTAAGATCTGGAAACCGCCTAAGTGCCCATCAGTAGACGAATGGATTAGAAAACTGTGGTACATCTACACGATGGAATACTATGCTGCTGTAAAAAGGAAGGAACTCTTACCATTTGCAACGGCATGGATGGAACTGGAGAACATTATGCTAAGTGAAATAAGCCAGTCAATGAAGGAAAAATACCACATGATCTCACTCATTCATGGATAATAGAGACCATTATAAACTTTTGAACAATAATAGATACAGAGGCAGAGCTGCCTCAAACAGATTGTCAAACTGCAGCGGGAAGGCCGGGGAGGGTTGGGGGACAGGAGGTAGGGGGGTAAGAGATCAACCAAAGGACTTGTATGTATGCATATAAGCATAACCAATGGACATAAGACACTGGGGGATAGGGGAGGCTAGGGGACTGTCTAGGGCGGGGTGGCGGGGGGGAATTCACACATATGTAATACCCTTTGTATTACTTTAAGCAATAAAAAAAAATTCTATTGAGAAATCAGCTGACAGTCCTATGGGCACTCCCTTGTAGGTAACTAATTGCTTTTAAGATTCTCTCTTTGTCTTTAACCCCCGGCATTTTAATTATAATATGTGTGTGGGCCTCTTGGGTTCATCTTGTGTAGGACTCTCTGCATTTCCTGGGCTTGTAAGTCTACTTCTTTCACCAGGTTAGGGAATTTTTCTGTCATTAATTCTTCTAATAGGTTTTCAATATCTTGCTCTCTCTCTCTTCTCTTTCCAGCACCTCCATGATGCAAATATTGGTATGCTTGAAGTTGTCCCAGCATTATTTTTCATTGAGCCACAAATGCTAAGTTTATATTTATTCCTAGGAAATTATTTTCTTTTTAAGAATCCTTTGGTAAATAATTGGATTTATGAGCTTTCATCCTTGATGCAAACGTGCCTGTGACTAATAAAACTACTGTTTTGATTGTCGCTGTCTGTTCTCCCTTCTCATGTTGTAAGAGTGAGCTATGGCCTGTGTGGCTCAGTTGGTTGGGCATAGTTCCCTGAACTGAAAGGTTGCCGGTTCAATTCTTGGTGATGGCACAAGCCCAGGTTGCAGACTTGATCTCCCCTATTAGTGTTTCTTTCTCTCTCACCCTCTCCCTTCCTCTCTCTCTTAAAAAAAGAAATCTATTAAAATTGTTAAGAGTGAATCTGTAGGGAGAGGAGGGATAGAGGCTAGATAAGTCCACCTCTGAAAACAAGTCCAGAAGTCTTGTTGCACATCCCTTGGGTCACCTTATCTAGACATTATCAGACTTTCCTCAGTCTTATCTTTGTATTCTTGAAAACTACATTGTTTAGTCCCATTACTCAGAGTCTGGAGTTTTGTCAGATTCCCAACCAGTGATGATTAGTCTATTGGAGAGCTTGTGGAGACATGAAGTTGAGCACACTTAATGATCATGGCATACTCTTGGGGTTGCCTAAGCCTCAACCAAACTGTGTTCCTCTTCTGGGCAATACCCCTCTTACATATTCACACTATAACTCTCTTCCATGGGGCTATCTTTCTAAATGGCATAACTTTACCAAGGATCATTTGGAATAAAAGAAACCACTTTGGGGACTGGGAAGTGTCATACTATGAAAAGGGCATAAAATTCCAAACATGCAATTGTCTTCAATCTTTGATTGGTATAAAGATATTTTCACAAATTCAGATCCCAATATTATTATCTTAGATTATTTGACCAAGGCAAATTGAAAAGGCAAATCAAGATCTAAACTTAATGAGATAAATATTTTAAATTGTCTCACAAGGTAACCAACTTACGGTACAAATAAGATATGGTTAGTATAGTAGGCAGAATACTGACCTTCCCTTTCCTCAGAGATATTCATTCCTAATCCCCAGAAACTGTGAAGATGCTACTTTACCTGTCAAATGTAAATACAATTTGTGGATATGACTAAGTTAAGGATCTTAAGTGGGAGCTCTATCCTGGATTATCTGTGCAGGTCCAATTTATCAGAGGGTTCTTATAAGTGAAAGAAGGAGGCAAGAGAGTGTGAACATTACATTGTGGGCTTTGAAGATGGAGGCAGGGAGATGAGACAAGGAATGCAGGTGACCTTGAGAAGCTGTAAAAGGCAAGGAGTCAAATTCTCCCCTAGAGCATCCAGAAAACATGTAGCCTTGCTCATACTGGATTTTACACCCTGAAACCCATTTTGGCTTCAAAAATCTGTGTTGTTTCAAACCCCCAAGTTTGTGTTAATATGTTACAGTAGCAATAGAAAAATAATGCAGCTAGTAAATGTTGAAGCAGGTATTTGTCTTTCTTGACATTAAAATACATATTTATAATCATCCCAGTAGCTCCACCAAAACCAAAAGCAGCAAATATACCAAACTTTCAAACCCCAAAGTGGCCAAATCCAAAATGGAAGCCAAGATTAGTAATTAGGGTTTAAAAAAATGTATGTTGGTGGTGGTAGTGGTGGTGAAGAAAAGATGTATAGTCAGGGAGCAGTTTTATTTTCTAAAAAAGCCTCACATAAATATTGGCGTTATTATACTCTGTTCAAAGAGTTTAACTGGGAAAATCAGGTAAAAAGTATCCAAACAAGGCAGGCACTTTCCACAACATCCAACACTTCCGAAACGCCCTCTTTTGGAAAGTATCTTCTATCTTTAATTGCTTTGCATCTTTTTTTTAAATTGTTTTAATTGTTTTTGCTTTGCAACTTTATTCATTTCAGGAGTGCTCTTGCTGAATCTAATGATTCCATTTAAAGTTATGAGCAATAGAAAAATAGTTTTGTTTTCTCCTCAGGCCTTTAGGGTTAACTGCAAGGTTTTTTCTATTGGCCACTTTAGGGAGGGAAAGTCGCACGAGAAACTGAATTTGGAAAGGAATAATCTTTGGTTTCACAATGTCATCTCCTTGTATACCCACGATACCACAATAACAGACTTGCTAATTAGTTTAAGGACCTTGGTAGTCAGCATTGTCAGGGTTCTGTGTAACTGCTGCCCTTCGCCTGTGCCCTAGTGCTGTAATTGCCTACAACTCTCTACAACCAGGTCCCTCTCTACTTAACCACACCTGAGTTCATTATATCCTAAAAGTACTAGAAAAAAAGAAATATTACCATCAAGTCTACTCCATATCTATATATGTTCTTGGCACATCCCATTATCCCTGACTTGTATTTATGAAAACAGATTGAAAGAATCCAATCTCTATTTTTACCTCTGGATTACCTCTCTTTTCTCTGGTCCCTCATTACATCAAACAAAACAAATATCTGAGAAAATTAGTGTGGTATTGCCAAAAATGTGTAATTTGTTCCCCTTGAATAAGATTTTGGTATAATTGAAATTCCTATAAAGATCGCTGTAATTCTTTTTAATGATGGTGTTCATATCAGTAGTACTCACAGGATATTCATTCATAAAATGACAATATTAAAGAGTTACATGTTCTTGCTAAAAAGGTGAACTCTAATCCTCTCTTCTGCCCTTTCTATTTCCCAAATGAAATTTTGGAACAATGTATATTCCTTCTCTCTTGGTGAGAGATACAAGTATGTGATCTGGTGATCCTTTTCAGTACTGAGTATGGGTAGCACCACGGATGACGTCCCAGGCTGGAGTTACTCTCTCTGGGTAAACGAGATCTAAAGGCAGATATTGGAGATGATAATCCTCTTTAAGAAATCTGCTTTTTTATTGACCACAAGTTAGAAGCCACTTTTCAATACACTGTAAATATGCAAAATAAAGTCTGTTGTTCTTTTATAACATTTACTTATTTTTGATTCATTAAGGCATGCAATGATATAAAATTCCTTAAAGTGAATAAAATCTATCCCTCAGTCCCCTAGTTGCCTTCGACATAGATTGCCAACTTACCACATCTGTGTCTTTACACATATATGTATACATATATTTTGTCTCCCTGTGACATATAGATAGCATATCACATACACCACTCTATAAATACAGTTGGTTTTTATTATTCAATATATTTATGCTCTATGAAGTTGCCACTAATCCCAAATTAGCAAATATAGAACTAATCCCCCTAAGAGATATACAAGGTTAGTTTCCTGTGAGCCTTTGGTCACATTTTCACCAAGTGACCAACACATAACCAGGCTGTGGCTATCTTTCTGTTTAAAGACACCTTATTTTCACATATTTTGTGGATTTATTATCTTTGAACTCATAGCCAACAACACTATAACTCATTCCTGATTGAAGCTTATATACGACACATATTTTCCCCAATAAGGAACAACAAAGCCTTCTTGTGCTTATTAATAATGCATTATGGTTGGGGGCCATTTTAAACAGAAAAAATACCCACAAAAACACACACAAAAATGTGGTACTACATAGGCCCCCTAAAAATATTTTATAGAAGTCACCTAGAATGACACTCAGCTAGAATGTGTTTACTGGGTGACTCAATTTTTTTTTTTTTTTTTTTGCTGCTCTGGGTATACCAACAAATGAATGCAAAATCTCTGCTACTATTGATTGGGGGCTGTAAAGATATTTCAGCAAGCAGGTAAATTCACAAATGTAAAATCTATGAATAATGAGGATGGATTTCCTTAACAATATACCTTGGTAATCTCTCTTAATAGTACATAGAGTGTTGCCCCATTCTTTGAAATTATTGCATGTTATTTAAATTTCAAATGCAACATGATAGTTTTAACTAACCTGTTGTTAATGGATATTTAGATTTTGTTGTTGTTGCAAACAATGCTAGAAGAAATATTGTTGTGCATGTTATTTTGAACATATGTAAGGGTAACTGTAGTATATATTCCTAGAAATTGGATTGCCAGATCAATGTATTTATGAATTTTTCATTTTGATAGATATTTTTCCCTTGCTCTTTTGCTACTTTTAAAATAATAAAGCTGCTCCACCAAAATATTGATTTGCATTATTTTGTAAGCAAGCACTTCATCTTTTAATAATAGAAGTATAGCATTCCTTTTAGAAGGAATGCCATATTTTTAAGTGAAAAATCTGAAACTTAAAATGAGTTCCATTTGTTGGGAAAAAGCAAGTTTCTTTTAAATAGAGTTTTATGCTATGAGACAAAAGTAAGGGGGAAAAATGATGGCGAGTTTCACTTTAATTCATACTGGTTGCTGGGACTTGGTAAAAGTCCAATGTGTTTCAAGCAGACATGGTGATTAATAAGTGATGACAAGGTTCAAAGGCAGTCACACACCCAGGCAGCTACACACAGCTCCCATCCCACCATGCTTCATTTGGCAGCAGACCTGTTGGTATTGGATAATAGTAACATGAATTCCATGACTGTCCAGAGGAGATATGCTACATATTCTTCCTGTCAAGTAAAAATGTGGAAGGAGAAATAGGATGACCTTGTACAGACATAGCTGGCCTACTGAGGACTGTAAGATTATTTTATAACTGCGAGAAAAGGAGCATATTTTGGTACTACTTTTGATCAAGACACTCTAACTTCTGTTTTCAGCATAAACCCAAACAAGATTTGCTATTGATCTTTATTGATATTTGACCTAAATTTTGACATTTTCTTTTTTTTCACCTGTGTGACTGAAAGAGTGGGACTATTTGGCTCTCCTTAGTGGAAAAAGAGAGCTTATAAGACTGCTCATTCCACAATCTGGGTGAAGAAGATGTTTGAAATTCAACTAATGTTCTTTGAGTAAGAAGTCTGAGGCAAAATGTGAAATGTAGACTTAGGTAGATGGTAAACTCAAGAGGTATTTATGATTAGACAGTAATCAAATCAGAACTGGGTTGCTGAAATCAGATGAACCAAACAGAGGGTAAAATATCAGAATCAAACAAAGGGTAAAATATGAGAATCAGATAAGACTTCGTCGGTCAGGCAGGCATTGAAGTTGGAAATGATCTTGACACATACGGATTATCAATTATGGATTCTCTAAAAGTAAAAATGATGGTTAATAAATCAAGGCAAGTTGCATAGGTTATATATTTACCAAGATGGATCCATGTGTTGACAAATAATCTGTTTTATCCTTGGTACATTCAGGTTTCTATCAGGGTAAGAACTAATTCCAAATTTGGCTACTCTGGGTTCTACAGTTGAACTTAAGCAGGAACACAAGGTAGTGAATGAGTATAAAAAGGTCTAGGTGCCATATTTGATTAACTTCTTAGAAAACTTTTATGTCTATAGAAGTTCTGCTTTAAAAAAATCCTTCAGAATTCTACTGCTTACAGGATCAATGATAAACTCTTAAATATGTCATAGAATATAAAGACCATTATTTTTAGCCCCAATCATTTTTCTGACTCAACTCCCAGCACTCCACCATATCTACTCTGATCTTTAGTCATCCAAAGCAGTAAACTTTTTTGAATATGTCATGTTCTCTCTTGTACATCCTGTTCCTTCTGCAAACAATACCCCACCTTTCCCCTTGTCCACTTGTAAGACTGCCAAACAGGTACTGCTCCTCTTTGAAGACTTCTCTGATCATGCCAGTAGAGCTAGGTGTTTCTTCTCTCCTCACAAATTACTGTTTCTTATCTCAACTCTGCTGCCATTGATATTATCCCCGTATGATAACTGAGGAAACTGAAGCCCAGAGAGATTACAACAAAATGGCACCTTCTCTAAACATCAGGTATTCTCAAGCTGTAACCACTGGTTGATCTTCTTCAAGAGGTTTAATTGTCTATATTTCCTGGTACGGTGTATTTTGTACTGTTCTTTTCTGGTGGAAGGAGATAAAATGAATGTAAAAATACAGCAATAGCTATATTTATTTTTAAAGAGTAAAAGCCAATAGGCTTGGATTAAGGGCTAACAAAATATATATATTTCTCATGTGAAAATTCCTCTTTTCTTATCTACCTTCAATTATACCTATATATCATTTGACGATCATGTCTGTACTCCCAGTCATAATCATTTTAATAATACTTGGAACTTGTGTGATTTACAAACTACTTAATAATCCCTTGCTTTCCTGCAAAACAAGAAAGGATAGTTGTCTAAGAATTATTACAATGGTGTTGTGACTTAAACAACTTGTCTGATTCTTCATACACTGCTCTCTCTATTGTGCTGTTACATAAATAAAAATTAAACTTTCTTTTAATTGCTCACATAAATTCTCAACTCTATTTCTACAAATTGAATATTATTGAGTATCATACTAAAAATGAGCACTTGGAATTTTGCATGGCTATAAATGTTAGTCTACAAGTCAGGCAATCAAGAAATAACACATCTCTTCATTTTCCATAAATCAGTTAATTTCCACATTAAACCCACTATTCTACATAGAGTTCTAATCTCATAATTCTCTCCTTTCTCAAGGTTATGTAAATGTCTGGGACCTCATAGTGTTAGGTTTTTATCGGGAGATTCACCAAGTAATATGTCTCCAGAAACTAGCCTGAGACAACCAATATTCCTAACAAATGGCTCCTGCCTGTGGCTTTGGGCTAGTGACCCAGAAAGATGTTCTTTTCGAAGGGTTTGGCTGCACCTTGACAGACCTCTCTCCTCCTTTCCTTCCCAGCACTGAGTCATACACAGTGCTTGTATGGATGGTCAAAAACATGGTTAAAAGTTTCCTTATTAGCTCCTCTAATCAACCTGGCTCTACTTTTCAATCTGCCTTCCACCCTTCCCTCCCCAACAGACTTGCTAAATGTTCTAACCATGTTGGAAACAAAAATGAGAAAGACTTGCAACGCATTTAAATTTTCAGTTCTTTCATATACCTTATTTCCTTTGATTTGGCAACATGTTTGGCACAAGAAAAGAGGGCAGATGAAGTATGTGTGGTGAGGGGAAAATACAACAGGAAATAAATCCTATATAATAAAAGCATAGTATGCAAATTGTCCCCACGACCAAGAGTTTGTCCAGGAGTTCAATCAGGGGGCGGGGCCTACCGGGGGAAGAGAGGGAGCACCCAGCTGGCAGCCAGCAACCGGCAGCTGCTGGGGACCCTACTACCAGTGCATGAATTTTGTGCACTGGGCCTCTAGTGTAAATTTATAAAAAAAAAAATTTTAAGATATTTCAACATCAGGTCATTGTCTCCAAAACTATGGCTATCATATCAGATATGAACATGCACATGATTTAAAAACCTAATCAGTAAGTGTGCCTATAATATCTTAATTAAAGGTAATTCATTTAATAAAATCTATTTGGTTTCTGAGCTTTTATCACTGATTTTCTTTAGAACAGAGGTGAAGTCTTTCTAAACATGGGATGCTTTCATCTTGTGTAACTGTTGGACTCCAGAGCTTTTTATGTCCTTTATGAAGTTTAGTTTTCTTATATTACTTTTGGATGGGAAGGAGACTTCCATGACGGTTCCCATGCAGGAAGATATTTTTTGTCTAAACACTCTCAACCTTGGATCTTAACATTTATTTCTCCCTAGTGAGGTGGAGTGAGTTTCTTCGTTGTTGCGCTTGGCAGAAGAACTGGAAATCAGTTCTCAGCCTTCCCCACCCTTCCCGCTGGAGCTAACCTGCCTGCAGAAAGCAAGCCTCTGACCTCTGCCTTGACGTAAGTTTGACAGTGAAAGGCTCCACATGAGGAGTCCTGCTAGTTCCGCCTCTGAGTGGGTGGGTGAGTTGTCCAACTCAGAGCAGCCTTGAGGAAGCTGGTGTAGTTTTTTTTTTTTTCAAACCCATGTTAGCTAGCATTAGTTTTATCAGTAATGCATATGATTTTTTTTAAAAACTGTATGCTGCCTAACCTTTTTTTTTTCTTAATTAGTTCACCTTTTGGGTGGGGGAAAACAATGATGTAATTAATTGGGTTTCTTTAAAAACCTTAGCAATCACTTTGAACAAGCTCTTTAGTTTCTAAAATAAAAACAACAACTGTGCCTCATATGCAACAAAAGCAACTGTCTG
The DNA here is from genome assembly GCF_014108235.1 of Myotis myotis. Lineage (NCBI taxonomy): Eukaryota > Metazoa > Chordata > Mammalia > Chiroptera > Vespertilionidae > Myotis > Myotis myotis. The sequence goes on from NW_023416335.1 coordinate 43,448,787, forward strand.
AAAAGTTCAAAGCAAAAATATAGTAATAATTAATTAACTCTTTAACATGTTGCCAAATAAGGACAGCTGTAATGTTTTTAATTACTTAATTGAATTTCTAAATTGAGGTCAACAAATATGCCATTCACTTTGTTTTCATAATTTCAATGTCTCACACAGTTACATTTATTTTGTGCATTACTTTTGAAATTTCTATTAAGAAGCAATCTCACTTTATGTTTTAAGATGACTCAGACATGCACATTTATATTTTTAAACCCAATCATTTATTTTCCCCTTCCAGCTCTTCCATCAAACATGTTTCCTACATTGATACTGGTCAGTGTAGCCTTTGCCTTTGGGTATTTTCAATAAAACTGAAAGTGAAGAATTTAAAAATGCAATAATTTACATTTCATGTAATTATTAGGCTAATCATCTATACTAGTGCATTGAACAAGTATTCAATAGCATCTTCTATATACCAGACACTACTACACTAGGACCTAGGGTGATAGAGCCTCATACAACTTCTCAAGTCATCAATTTTAGTTCATCCATCTATCATCCATCCATCCACTGCCCAAACCTTTCATCCATCCATCCCTGCATCCATCAATCCAGCTAACCAGCCATCTATTTCTGAACATATGTACCAGTCACTTGTTCAATGTCTGTCACTCCTATTAGAATAAGTTATATGGAGGTGTTTCCAATTTCACAAGACTATGGTAGTCCCATAAATATTGACTCAATATTCATTTATTGAGCCAATAAATGAATATGCCAGGCCCTGTACTTTCTGATGGGAAAATAAGATCAAATAGCACATTTCCCTTCAGTATTATATCTTAATGCATATTTGGGAAATTAGAGTAGATCCAGTCTTTTCATCTTAGTGACCAAAAGTGAACCTTAATGTTATTGCTCCTAAGGAAGAGTCAAATTTCTTATAACTAAAATTTTCCATTTTAGCACCATAATCCAAAATTATATTCCCATGTCCTTCTCATTGGCTTAAGAATGCTTTACCACATCTGACTTACTGTCAACACCTTATTTTGCTCCTCTCATTAAATTAAAATAAGTAAAATACTTTTTGTATTAATAGCTTTTCCTTTTTTCCTTCTTTCATCCTTTCCTTTGCTTTTCTTCTCTTTTCCTCCCTCCTTCCCTCCCTCCCTTCCTTCCTTCCTTCCTTCTTCCTCAAAAACTACCATTAAAATGAAATAACTATATCTTTCTGAATTAACACTTTTTTGAAAATATATATTTTATTGATTCTCCACAGAGAGAAAGGGAGAGGGATAGAGAGTCAGAAACATCAATGAGAGAGAAACATCTATCAGCTGCCTCCTGCACACCTCCTACTGGGGATGTGCCTGCAACCAAGGTACATGCCCTTGACCGGAATTGAACCTGGGACTCTTCAGTCCATAGGCCGACACTCTAGCCACTGAGCAAAACTGGTCAGGGCAACACTTTTTTTAAAAAAATATATAGCTGTGGGGTGTTTGAAATGTTGGCAGTCATCAGTTTTTAAAAGGGTTTATTTCATTGTCATGTCTGTGTTTATCTGCTGATATTAGAGTGGTGGTAAACTCTATATATTACATCAAACAGTTAAAAGTAAATCTATCATAGAGATTGCATTGGTCCCTGCCTTTTTAATTCAGAAGTATAAAAATTTGACAGAGTAAGAGGTCGCTCCAGTACCTCCTTTGGCAATTAATAAACATTACCATCTCATTATGCACATACTGAAAATGTATCAGCACTAAGGCTTGACCAAAGGGCACATCTAATAAAACAGATTATCTGCATCATGCGTGTTCACATTTAAAGCTAGCCAAAGTAATAAAGATGTCTGCAGTGTTATCTAAGAACTGTTTTTATTTTTAAGGTTAAAATCAAGTGTATGTAAGAAGCAGCTATGATATGACAAACATCTCTGAGGATATGTAATGTTTGTTACTAGGATCATACCAGTGGTAGAACAACCAATTCCCCAAGTGCCAGTCTAAATTAGATCGCAATTAGAACTGGGAAGGTCTCAGGAAAGAATACTGAAACGAGGGTGGGACTGTTGGCTTTCTGGTCTCTTTGAACTTTTACACAATTCATTGACTTTTCATTAATTTTGTTGTCAGTGCTACAAACCCTCATAACTTGAATAAGCTGCCTACTCCTTGGAGGAAAATATAATGGAAACATCTGTACAATCTTTGTCAACCAGATACCTTGTCAGAAATATTTACTACCTACCTCAGTGTGAAAATACAGGAAGTAAAGAAAAAAAGGATTTTTTTTCCCTTTTTCTGACTGAAGATCCTTGTGCTCCAATGCAGAAAATTCTAAAGGATTTGAATTGCTGACATATGAATTCTTTTTCTTCCTTTTCCTGGAACCCACTTAGCTTATGCAAAATTGGGAACATGGTAGTATAGAACTATCTACTGCCATGAATCATAGAAAGAAAAATCTTATTTTCTACTATTTCTTTTTATCTTAAAAGTTATGAAAAGTGAGTATTTCTACAGTTCATCACAGAAATAAATGAATTCTATTTTTCACCCATATTGTCTAATGAATCAAAGGACATAAACTGAAACCTAATTTAGATGAATTAAGGAAAAAACATAAAAGATGAAGGTTACAATCAACTCAACTTTTAGGGCATCTATTTTAACCAAATAATCAGTTTGGATAATTTTTCATCACTATGCACCCATTAATTAGGTTTTGGCATTAATTAAGTTTCCAGAAGAAATATAACATACACCCAGATAACAGACATATACTTGATACATACTGCATATAATATCTTAAATTTTAAAGGTATATTAATATCTAATAAATAAACTTTAAATAATCAATAGAGGGTTAAAGAGGGTGTACTCTTAAATGCACTATTTATCATCTTCAGATTAATTGCATACTAACTTTTTCAAAGTAGAAAAAAGCTTTCTGATTATATGAATTATGCATATTCATAAAATGGAAACCTAAATAAATAAAACAATAGTGAGAATGGGAAAAAGAAAAAACAGCCCACCAAATTCCACAATTCAGAGGTAATCATTGTCTACCTCTATTAGATCCTTAATATTTCATAAACACTTTAGAGTCAACAAGTCCAAAGCAAAATAAATATATTTCCCCATCTTTCTGCTTATTATTATCTTAAAAGTTATGAAAAGTGAGTATTTCTACAGTTCATCACAGAAATAAATGAATTCTATTTTTCACCCATATTGTCTAATGAATCAAAGGATATAAACTTAAACCTAATTTAGATGAATTAAGGAAAAAACATAAAGATGAAGGTTACAATCAACTCAACTTTTAGGGCATCTATTTTAACCAAATAATCAGTTTGGATAATTTTTCATCACTATGTACCCATTAATTAGGTTTTGGCATTAATTAGGTTTCCAGAAGAAATATAACATTTCCCCATTATGGCAGTACTAATCCACCTAGCACAGGCAACAAACCTAGGATTAATTTCCAATTTCTCCTTCTCCAGCACTTCCAACATCAAATGAATGAAGATCAATTCTACTCCCTCAAGCATTCACATTCTATTCACTTTACCCCCATTTTTACTTCCACTTCCTAGTGTAAGCAAACATCCCCTCTTTTCTGGTCCATTCAACAACCTACTCTCTAGCCTCTCCTCCTTTTAATTCTCTCCAACCCAGTGGTTCCCAGATGGGGCATTTTTGTCATCCAAGTGACATTTGTCTGTCATTTTGGTGCTTACAACTAGTGGGGGTTGTTATTGGCATCTAGTAGATAGAAGTCAGGAATACTGCTAACCATTATATAATGCCCAGAACACTCTTCTACAACAAAGAATTATCTAGCCCCAAATGTCAATAGTGCTGAGTCTGAGGACACTGTTCTAATTTACCCTCATTATTGCCTCTAGAACTATCTAGTAGGAATACAAATTTGATTAGGCAAAACTCCTGGTTGGAACCTTTCTGGTTTTCTCGTTATTTTGAAATTTGATTTCAATTTTACACATCTTTTCTTTAAGCACATCAAATAGATGCATATTACCTCATATTTGTTTGTCCTCTGTATCTGTCACCTTTATTCCAATTTATTTCTTCTCTTTTACTTTTCTTTCTGTGATTTTTCTCTAGATATTGTCCCAATTAAATTGTATATAATCTTCTCTGCTATTAAATTTCTTGTCAAAGTTAAGCCTACAATTGCATTATTTTATTTGCTCAGTCAATAACTACTTGCATCATCCATAAATGTTTCATTTTTTCTTATCTAATAACTCATTCTGAATCTTTTGTTTCAAGAGTTCACATCTTCCTTTATATCTTTGATAACCTTTCCCTCTCCCACTATACAAATATAATTCAGTAGCACTGTACCCTGTAATTATTGCAGTTTTATATTTATTTTATTTAACTTATCTTAGAATAGGAGATATTCTATATATCACTTCCCTGCATAAACCTTTCTCTCAAACCTTGAACAAAGTTGGACATTGTCAGTTTATATAATTTGTTCAGCAATTCATCTGTGTAAGATGTTGGGACAGTATTTTGAGCAGTGAATAATTATTTTGGGATCCTTAACTTTATGCTTCTTCAGAATCATCTGCTTTAAGAACTACCTTTCAAGTTGTTGACATACAATTTTGAATCAGAGAAAGGCTCTTAAAGTTTTATTCGATTGTAAGTCAAGTCTGAAAATTATACTTTATTGGCTTTTGTTTTACAGTAAATCCAAAAGTTTTGTTTATATGTTTGGTGTTAATAAATAGCAGTGTTCCCTTCCTGTCAAATTGTTTCCTGTGTATACTGCTTTAGCCACGGTACAGATAAATTATAATGGTGAAAGATTTTTGCTTTTGACCAACAATGGAATGACAAGGAAGATGTTTAAACTTTCATCATAGGCTACTAGAAAATCAGAAAAATATGAAATTTTTATATATTGGAAAATAGGCAGTGCAGTACTGTGATTCTTGAGGGAATATAAGAAAATAAGGTTAGTCCTATATAATAACCTTGGCTTTCTCTTTGAAGGCGCATTCCAAACCTTAGAGAAGGGAAGAGTATCTGAAGCTGATTATGATTGAAAATTGTGCAGTTATATTTTAGAAATAGAGAATTCACAGAAAAAAATTTCACAAATCTGCCTCGGTGCTCTATTAATTCTCTTCTGAACATTAAATTACACACGTGTCTGATGAAACAACTTAAGGCTGGACAGAGAAGCTTGAGTGAGCTGTGAGCTAAATGATTTCTACAACAGGATTGAAAAAGGTGTTAAATTTCCTACTAGCAAGAGTTGAGAGTCCTCATTGATTACTCAAAACATTCACTAGACATCTAAAATGGTTATGCCTTGGAAATGTGGCTAAACATTCCCTAGAGTATAAGCTACTCAAAAGTACCATAATGAAGTTAAAGTAAATCTTGAAAGGATAAACTTTAACATTAAATAGCGTAAATAATTAGCAGAATGATCAATGGCATTTAAAGGAAGTGAACATAGACCAGACACTCAACAACATCAAGTTCATAATTTCTGGCTTTCAATTTAAAATTACTAGATATGCCAATAAGCAATAAATTTTAATGCAAAATCAGAAGAAAGATCAGTGTATAGGAAAAAGGTCAACAAATTAAATAAGTGATAAAATTGCAAATAGGTTATTATAAATATGCTCAACTACATAAAATAAAATATGAAGATAAGTGAAAAGTAGAAGATATAAAAAAGAACAAAATAAAACTTCCAGAAAAAATATCTAAAACGATAGTCATTAACTCTTCAGAGCAATATACAAAATGAAATAGTATTAGATGATTTGAACTTTCAGAAGCAAATCAATAATTTTAAGTCATAGCAATAAAAACAATGCAAAATCAAGTACAGTGAGAAAAAGATTCTGAAAAATAATAAACAGATCCTCAATGAACTGTGTGAACATATAAAGGATTCTAACATGTGTGCAGTAAGAATCTACAAAGGGAGAGTTTCAAAAAATATTTAAGAAAATAATGGCGAGAAACCAAGATGGCGGCATAGGTTAACACCGGAGTTTGCTGCCTCGAACAACCACTTCAAAAAACACCTAAAAGATGGAACGGACATCATCCAGAACCACAGGAAGGCTGGCTGAGTGGAAATTCTACAACTAGGAGGAAAGAGAATATCATACCCAGACTCAGAGAAGGCGCAGTGCTGAAGTGAAATACTCAGGTTTGGAGTGCGCGCGGAGCGGGCTGGTGGCGGAGGGCGTGGTTGTTGTTTTCAATCGGGAGGGAGTTTCAGACTCTGAGCTCCAGATCCGGGCGAGTCTCTAGGGACCCAGACTCAAACGGGAGAAGCGGGACTGTCTGGCTTCGGTCGGAACTCGAAGGCAGCTTTCTCTCCGAGGTTTGCAGCGGTTGCTGGGACTCTGTGAGGCAGAGCCCCTAGGGACGGAACTGAGAGCAGCCATAACTGCTCGATCCGGCCGCTCTCCCACTGCAGACACAGCTGACTCTCATAGCCAGTTAGCTTGGAGGTCAAATCACCCCCGGTATTGCCAACAACAATCAAGGCTTAACTACAACAAGACTGCGCACAAAGACCACTAGGGGGTGCACCAAGAAAAGATAAAAAAATGCGGAGACAAAGAAACGGGATGCAGATGTCAGAAATGGAAGATATAGAGCTCAAAACCACACTTTTAAGGTCTCTCAAGAACTGTCTAGAAGCTGCCGAAAAACTTAGTAAGGCCCTCGAAAAGACTGGTGAGACCGCTGATAAATGTAGTGAGATCCTCAAGAAATCTAATGAGACCCTTGATATTGTGATAAAGAACCAACTAGAAATTAAGCATACACTGACTGAAATAAAGAATATTGTACAGACACCCAACGGCAGACCAGAGGAGCTCAAGAATCAAGTCAAAGATTCGAAATGCGAAGAAAAAACACCCAACTGGAAAAGCAAAATGAAAAAAGAATCCGAAAATACGAAGATAGTGTAAGGAGCCTCTGGGACAGCTTCAAGCATACCAACATCAGAATTATAGGGGTGCCAGAAGATGAGAGAGAGCAAGATATTGAAAACCTATTTGAAGAAATAATGACAGAAAACTTCCCCCACCTGGTGAAAGAAATAGACTTACATGTCCAGGAAGCGCAGAGAACCCCAAACAAAAGGAATCCAAAGAGGACCACACCAAGACACATTATAATTAAAATGCCAAGAGCAAAAGACAAAGAGAAAATCCTAAAAGCAGCAAGAGAAAGAAACTCAGTTACCTACAAGGGAATACCCATACGACTGTCAGCTGATTTCTCAACAGAAACTTTGCAGGCCAGAAGGGAATGGCAAGAAATATTCAAAGTGATGAATAGCAAGAACCTACAACCAAGATTACTTTATCCAGCAAAGCTATCATTCAGAACTGAAGGTCAGATAAAGAGCTTCACAGATAAGGAAAAGCTAAAGGAGTTCATCACCACCAAACCAGTATTATATGAAATGCTGAAAGGTATCGTTTAAGAAGAGGAAGAAGAAGAAAAAGGTAAAGATACAAATTATGAACAACAAACATGCATCTATCAACAAGTGAATCTAAGAATCAAGTGAACAAATAATCTGGTGATCATAACAGAATCAGGGACATAGAAAGGGAATGAACTGACTATTCTTGCGGGGGGGAAAGGGGTGTTGGAAATGCGGGAAGAGACTGGACAAAAATCGTGCATCTATGGATGAGGACAGTGGGTGGGGAGTGAGGGCGGAGGGTGGGGTGGGAACTGGGAGGAGGGGAGTTGTGGGGGGAAAAAAGATGAACAAATGTAATAATCTGAACAATAAAGATTTAATTAAAAAAAAGAAAATAATGGCAAAGTTGTTTCAAATTTGATAAAAAGTAAAAGAGATCTAAGAAGTTCAAAAGTCTTCAAGCAGGATTAAAATAAAGGAAAAGGCACACTATTACAAAATTTTGAAATCACTGATAATTAGAATGTCATAACAGTAGTTAGAGGAGAAAAATACATTAAGATAGGTCAAACAAAGATAAAGGGACTATAAACTTTTCACTAGAAACTATGTAAGAGAGAGGACAATGGAACAGAAATTTATATGAAGTACACAAACAAGCAATAATAATAATAAAACACACACACACACACACAGCCTATACTGTTTTTAATGCTATAAAAGTGACAAAAACCATAATGTATACTTTGACCTAATCATACAATACTTGCATTAGCTGTAAATAGTCTAAATACTCCATTGAAAATCAGAGATATAAACCACAATTAAACTATTTATTATCTTCAAGAAACTCTCTTAATATGTGAAGGAAAGCTAGATTAAAATTAGAGGGATAAAACAAGATATACTGTTTAAGCAGTAATCCTAAAAACATTGATTTCTCAGCAAGAGATAAAGAGATACATTTCTAATGATAAAGGGTCAATTCATTAATTAGACTTAGTAATTTAAAATGTGTATGCAATAAAAAACAGAGCTTTAAAATGCATGGATCAAATACTGACAGAACTGAATAGAGAAGTAGCTAAGTCCACAATTATATTTGAAGAGTACAACCTTCTTCTGTCAGTAATCAATAGTACAAGTAGACAGAAAATCAGTAAGGATATTGAAGACTAGACCCACATGTCAACTGACTGTACCTGAATGACATTATATGGCATTTCACCTAGCCCTATAGAATGTACATTCATTTCAAGTGCACATGGAAACATTCTTAAATCTAGACCTAACTTAAAGGACTAGCTAAACCTATTCAAAGTGTGTTCTTTGTCCACAGTGTAATTAAATAAGGAATAAAATATAATAAGGAATTCAGGAAAAATCCAAACATCTGGGAATTAAATAAAATATCTCTGCCCTAGCTGGTTTGGCTCAGTGGGTAGAGTATTGCCCCCCCCCCCCTACTGAAGGGCGCTGGGTTTGATTCTGGTCAAGGGCACAGTACCTTGGTTGCAGGCTCAATCCCAGGCCTCAGGTGGGGGTGCATATGGGAAGCAACCAATTGTGTCTCTCTCACGTTGATATTTCTCTCTCTGTCTCTCCCCCTCCCTCCCACTCTCCCTAAAAATCAATGGAAAAATATCCTTGGGTGAGGATTAACAACAACAAAAATCTCTGACTTATGGATCAAAGAAGTAACAAGGGAAAATAGAAAATATTTAGAAATGAATGAAAGCAAAATTATGACAAACCAAAATTGAGGATTCAGCTAATGTAGTATATAGAGAAATTTTATATCTTTGAATATTGATAGCAGAACAGAAACAAGGTCCAAAATTAATGATATATGGTTTTTTTTCCCTTAAGAAGCAAGAAAAGAGCCAATTAAATCCAAACTAAATAGAATAATATAAGAAATCAATGAAAGAAAAAAATGAAAATAAAGCTTATTATTTGCACAGAACAAAAAAATTGTGAAATTTCTAACTAGGTTAAAGAGAGAAGAAACAAACTACCAATTCATGAATGAAAGACATGACTTCAAAACAGTTCAAAAGAAATTAACAGTATAAAAAGGAAATATTCTGAGCAAACATATATTAATAAATTGTAGCACAGTACCTACATGAAATGGACAAATCCCTTCACAGATACAAATTACCAAAACAAACTAAAAAAAAGAAAAAAGAAAAATCTAAATACCTTTATATTAAGGAACTTGAACTAGTAACTAAAAATCTCCACAAAACATCTCCAGGATAATATGCATTTGCTGGTAACTCCTATCAAAACTGTAAAAAAAATAATAACACTAATTCTACCAATCTCTCTCAAAACCTAGAGCAAGAAGCAAAGGAACTCCTTCTACCTTATTTTTATGAAAGCAGCACTACTTTGAAGTGAAAATCTGCCATAGAGATTACCAAAAGAGAAAACTATACCAAGATCCCTCCAATACTAGAATATGGGTGCAAAAACTCTTAGATCTTGGCAAATCCAAATCCAGCAATATGTAAAAAAAAGGTTAAAACAAAAAACAATTGACCAAGTATTGTTCATGCCAGGAATGCAAGGTTGGTTTTACAGTTGGAAATGTATTTCACTTTATTAATAGAATAAATAAGAAAATTCATATATCTAACTAGAAAAGCATTTGACAACTATTCAACAAACATTCATGAGAAAAACTATTACCAAATTAGGAACAGAAGAGCATCTACAGAAATGATATAGCACTGATGCCATGCTTAATCATCAGACTGAATGATTTGCTCTAAAATTGGGTGTAAGGCGAGATTGTCTTCTCATCACTTTTATGCTACATCTCAGAAATCAGGTATAAAAAATAAAATATATTAAGATTGGACAGGAAGAATGAAGTGTCTCTATTTGTAGGCTACATAATTGTTATTTAGAAAATGCTAAGAAGTATATACCCAAGTTATTTTATTTAATAACAAATTAACAAATATAGGACAATAGGATAATATACAAAAACCTATTTAATATTTTAAGCACTACCAATAAACAACTGGGGATAAAATAAAAATAACATTTATAATGCCATCTAAAACATAAAATGAGCCCTAACCGGTTTGGCTCCGTGGATAGAGCATTGGCCTGCAGACTGAAGGGTCCCAGATTTGATTCCTGTCAAGGTCAGGTACCTTGGTTGCGGACACATCCCCAGTAGGGGGTGTGCAGGAGGCAGCTGATCGAAGTTTCTCTCTCATCGCTGTTTCTCCCGTCCTCTCTGTAAAAAATCAATAAAACATATTAAAAAACAAACAAATGTAAAATGATATTTATTTTTATACTAGAGGCCTGGTGTATGAAATTTATGCACGAGGGAGGAGTTTGTCCTTCAGCTTGGCCTGCATCCTCTCACAATCTAGGACCCCGTGGGGGATGTCTGCCTGCTGGTTTAGGCCCGATCCCACAGGCAGGACATCCCTCTTGCAATTCAGGACCACTGGCTCCTAACCACTGCCTGCCTGCCTGATCACTCCTAACCCCTCTGTCTGTCTGCCTGATCGCCCCTAACCACTCACTTGACTGCCTGATCGCCCCTAACTGCCTCTGCCTACCTGCCTGATTGCCCCTAACCACCTCTGCCTTGGGTCCACCGTGGCTTTGGAAGGACATCTGGGATGACGTCTGGAAGTCTTTTGACTTTCTGGTCTAATTAGCATATTATGCTTTTATTATTAGAGATTGGAAAACAAAGTATCTAAAATAGTCAAAAAGAATTTTAGAAATAAATTAAGACTAACACTAACTGATTTCAGGACTTACTATAAAGCCTGGCTGGTGTGGTTTAGTGGTTGAGTATCAACCCATGAGTGAGATCATGGTTCGATTCCTGATCAGGGCATGTGCCCAAGTTGGGAGCTCGATCCCCAGTGGGGGGTGTACAGGAGGCAGCAGATGTTTCTCTCTCATTGATGTTTCTATCTCTCTATCCCTTTCCCTTCCTTTCTATAAAATCAATAAAAATATATTTAAAAAATTTACTGTAAAGCTGAACTATCAACACAGAATGGTATTGACATGAAGATAAACACTTAGAAGAATGCAACATAATATATTTCAGAGATATATCCATGCATATATGGTCCATTAATGATATTTTTTGGCAAGTGTCCCAAAATAATGCACTGGGGAAAGAGCAATCTTTTAACAAATTGTGAGGAAACAACTGATTGATTACCCATATGCAAAAAAAGAACCTAATTTTTACCTTATTCCATATACAAAAATTAACTGAAACTGAATCAGGGAGCTGACCATAAAATTTTTAAAAGTATAAAAGAGAAATGACAGGAAAAATTTTTTGAATTTAGAATAGACACAAATTTTTGAAATAGGACATGAAAGCACAAACTATAAAAGAATAAATCAAGAAAAGGAATTTTATAAATAAAAAACCCCCACATCTTTACTCACAAAAAAAGTTTAAAAAAATAACAGGTGGGAATATTTTTAATGCTTTACCACTCAATAATAAGACAAGCCAAAAGATGTGAGCATACAAAACACACAAGAACATATACAAAATATCCAATAATCACATAAGTTGCTCAACATCATTAACTTTCTGAAAAGTGTAAATTAAAGATGCAATTGAATACCATTACATAATACTATAGTGATTAAATTTGAATGTTTACCATGTATCTATGCAAAAACTTGTGCACAAATGTTATATCAACTTTATTTATTAGGAAAAAAATAACCCTCAAATTTTTTTTTCAGTAGTTGAACGTGTAAACAAATGGCTATGTATACATGCAATGGAATTCTACTCAGCAGTGTAAAGGAATAAACATCCTTCCTATCTAATAATAGACAAACATGGTAATTGATCATATCTTTGCTATGCCTCCCATTGGCTAATCAGCATGATATGCAAATTAACTGCCAACAAAGATGGCGGCTAATTTGCATACTGCAGGCAGGGCAGGACAGCGCAGCTGCCAGCACGAGCTGCCATCCCAGGCCACAGGCCGGCCCCACAAGCCCCAGAAGCTGGTGATCAGGGGGAGATAGGGGTCCCCTGCCCATGCCTGACACCTGGGCCAGAGGTATCAGGCCTGGGCGGGGGGCGGAGCCGGTGATTGGGGAAGATGGGAGTCCCCTGCCCTGGTCTGACACCTCTGGCGGAGGCGTCAGGCCTGGGCAAGGGGCTGATCCGGTGATGGGAGGATGATGGGGGTCGATGCCTCTGGCCGAGGCGTCAGTCCTGGACAAGAGCAGAGCCAGTGATCGTGGAGGAGATGGGGGGCCCCTGCCCAGGCCTGAAGCCTGGGCCAGAGGCGTCAGGCCTGGGGTGGAGGTGGAAGGAGGAGGGGGTACAAGCCGGTGATTGGTGTGAACTACAGAGGAAACACCTTTTCTGACTGCTCATTGGCTAAGCTCCCTGTATGCCACTGGTAATATTCTTAGTAACTTGGGTAATAAGAATCCAAAAAAGTGATCTAGGGTTTTCACCACACTCCTGGTGAAAAAAATGAAGGTCCACTGCTGGAGGGCTAAGAAATGTCATATCCTGCCCTAGCCTGTTTGGCTCAGTGGATAATGCCTTGGCCTGCCGATGGCAGGATCTGTGTTCAATTCTGACCAAGGGCATGTACCTAGGTTGCAGGCTCCTCCCTGGCCGGGGCCCAGGTCAGGGCTCACGCAGGAGGCAACCAATCAAAGTGTTCCTCTCACTTTGATGTTTATCTCTGTCTTTCCCTTTCTCTTTCTCTTCCATATTCTCTAAAAATCAATGGAAACATATCCTCAGGTGAGGATAAAAAAAAATAAAGAAATTATTATTATATGAAAGACACATCTTGAAAATGCCTAAAGAAAGTTGTCATTTTTTTCATAGTGAAGGGACAGGAGTCCGTGTTGATGAAAACACCTTGGTGGCTGCGGTGACTGGCAGTGGCTGCAGCAGTGGGGTGATGGGGCTGGTGCCTTTCCCTGATCAGCCCGGTCACCTCCCAGACTGCAGCTTAGGCCCTATCCCCAAGAGTAACAGGGAGTGGGCCTAAGCCATCACTAGGACATCCCCTGAGGGATCCCAGTATGTGAGAGGGCGCAGGCTGGGCTGAGGGACACCTCCCCCCACAGAGCACGAATTTCGTGCACCAGGCCCCTAGCCTTGATATAAGCAACAATATGAATGAATCACAATTAAATCCTTCTGAGCTAAATAAGTTTGATACAAATCCTCATGTAAAATTTCATTCATATGAAACACTGAAAAAGAAAAAATATTAATCTTGAGTGAAATAAAGCAGATCAATGTTTGCGTGGGGGAGGGGAAGATGAAGGATTGATGGAAAGAGGTGTATGTAACCTTTTGGGGGGTGATGAAAATGCTCTATATGTAGATTATGTTTAAGGTTATAAAGTTATATAAAATTTCCAAAACTCATTGACAGGTACACTTAAAATGGATGCATTTTATTTTATGTCAAGAAATCTTAAGATACTGCCTTTGAGTGTATTTGCAGGGACAAAGTGCAATAAATATTCTGGAGCTGAAGACTATAGGTGGATTGATTTACAAGCATGCACAGTACAAACTGGGCTTCTTTAAAATGATTCAGTAGGCGTATGGGAATGGAGGTTGGCACTGCAGCAATTCATATAAGTGGAGTACAGAACCAGTAAAATGTAATTTGGTAAAAATCTTGATGTGACTTCATTCATTTCTATAGTAAGGTCTGAGGATATATTAATTATACCTAAGGATAGACCATTCCTTTTCCCCCCTTAAGTTAAAAACAACAACAACAGTAATTAATAGATTTTCTAATGAAATTTAACTATGGTCCTCCCTGGAAATAGAGCAATGAATGCATCACATATCTTGAAGCATTTGTAGTGTGTTATAAGCTCAATTTGCACAGATAGCTATGATTAATAGTGTAATAAAGATAATTTGGAATTACAAAACAATATATTGAAAAGTCTATGCAGGACCATAATGTTAGGGCTAGAAAAGATCTAAAAAAGATCTAATCCAATTTCTTCATTTCAAGTATAGTAATAACAGGTGAATGGGGTAATGGCAGATTGCATTATAGTCCCTGATTTTTTATTTTTCTCTCTATTTAGGCCCCTTTCCATGTGGGTTTTTGGGTTTTTATATAAAACTGGAGTTTATTTTCTGAACTTTCATATTTGCATTTGGCCATGAGACTTGCTTTGGCTAATCAAATCAGACAGAAGTGACAGGTGCCAGTGCCAAGGCTTGAGTGGACTCAGAGAGCTTCTCTTGTGTTTCTGCTGTTACCACAAAGAGAACGTGCCCGTATTAACTTAAAGGTCCAAGGAAGAGGGTGAGACAAGTGGAGCAGAGCTGCCTCAGCTAAGCTTTCCCACCTCAATAGCAGCTTTCCCAAGCCTAGAAGAGCAGATTCCCCGGCAACCTGCAAGAACAATGTTTTATGAATATTTCCTTAGTTTCCCAATGTTTAATAAATTAAATTGTTTGGAAGGAGCCTGAGGTTGATATAACATAGACCATGGGGTTGGAAGTACTCAGGTAAGTCTAGTGTTTCTCCATTAATTGGAGAATAGACTTGTACTAGAGTAGACAAGTATATAAGGGCCAAAGCAAAGTTGTAAAGAAAGCAAAATTAGTTTGCACATTTAATCTAACAGAAGATAAGTATTTTCAGGTGTTCAAATGCTTTATTTTAGGGATAGCACAAATCGAATGATTATTATATGATTATTTCTATTGTATATTAAATGTGGCCATAATGTAATTGACCCTAAGGCTACAGAAAATAGGAGGCAATTAAAAAAATAATGATCAGAGAGAAAGAAGTCTTATTTCTTGGGAAAAGAAAACCTTGGTGTCATTTTCTCCAGAAGTTATTATTTTAAAGCAAGATACACAGAATAAAATACCTTTATTCAGTTGAGTGAGGCAGGAGATAAGAAGGATCATACAAGTTAGAAAATACAAGTTAGAAAAATTAATATGATATTCTGCTCTGTGTAGACCAATTCTGCCTTATCTCCTCAATGTGGCTAGTAACTAGCATAGCTTACATGATCGGGCCTTGGGGGAAGCCTTAGAAAGTGAATGTAAAGCACAGTAGGAGACCCTGGCAGGGTCAACTCAAATAACCACATAGTATATCTGAACTAAGCACAGATGGATTCAATACATCAAATGCAAATGATATAAAAATGACAATTTTCTTTATTCTGATCAGACAGAATAAAGTATCGTCTAGTTAAGTAATGCCAAATGTGAAATAGATAAATAGAATTGGTATCAGAATAGCAGCTATGAAAGCATTTAAAGGATAATCCTTACATGACTTGAAATCTGACTTCAATAAAGCAAAGGGAAAGGAATTTTTCAGTCAGCAAATTTTTTTTTTTTAAAAAAAGAACAGCCTGGTAAAGACTACTGTGAATTCTTTGGTAATCATAAATCTTGGCCGTGGGGTGGGGGTGGGGGTGGGGCATGATATAGTCAAACAGTAGATAAAGTGAACCATTCGAGGCTAAAATTAAGGAATTAGTTGTACTAAGGGGGTGGCTGGTTGCTGCTGCCCTGTGCTTCTGGCATTAGGAGACAAAACTGACTTGAGTTAGCTTAAGCAAACAGAATAAACATTTATGGGGAAGATGGAGCATCATTTTACAAAACTGAAGATTGTGGAATACAGTTTGGTTTAAAACAAAATTAATCAGAAGTCCATGCAGTTGCAGTTGATCTCATTACTCCTGGGGCTCATGGCCTCTTGCCTCTACTTCCCCCCTGTGTGTTTGCATCATTTTCTGCTCTTCACAGTCTAGCGTTACCTCTCCCTCTGTGATCTTAGTAGAGGAAACCAGCCACAGTCCTGCTGTTTTTGCAAAACCCAAGTTTAAGTGGCCTGCCAGGCTACCTAGAATCTCAAACTCCAAATTTCCAGGTAATGTTATTTTATTGATTTGAGTTTAGTGCTGTGCCCATTTCTGATCTATCAGGTATGCCCAGAACAAGAAATTTCTATGGCCATGTTATATAAACAGACTGCCAGAGGCACTGTTCCCCCGCTGGGCGGAAAGGGTCAATTCCCATACGAAGAACGTTGTCATCAGCTGGGAGACATCTTTGGAGCTGTCTCCCTAGTGTTAGTCCTTGGCTGCTCAACAAGTGTTTCCCTATACGTTCACAGATGTTCATAAGTATGTCCCCATCTGCAAAAGCACTCCACCATTTTCCAATGCATGGCAACTGCCAGGCCCAGACAGTTATAGTGTCCAGAGGGAATGCTCAAAGATGACTGCTACCAATAACCTATAATGGGAGTGAGCATGGACGAGAAAGCTGTTATCAAAAATCCCATTTAGTAAATGGGCAAAAACAATGTTTCCAAAATAGGTCACGGAGTCCTGGCTCTACAGCATAAACAGCACCTAGAAACAGGCACAGAGAAGTAAAGGATACCTTATTGTAGCAAGGTGTGTTCATTAGTTTATAAATCTGACCACCACTTTCCCCTCCAGAGAGGCTTTTTCTTGTTCAAGATCTTCAGGGAACTTCTGGGAAATTTGGGATAGGAGACTCTTTGGGGTGATTATGTAGCCTTAGCAAACCACTTCTTAGTATCTCTGTAACCAGTCCTGTGGGGTGCAGAGACACTGAAACCGTCTACCCTCAAGTTCCTCTCTTGTGTAGTTGGTATTTTCCTGATACTACAACTCCTATAACTACAACTTTGGTTTCATTGTAGAGCCTTTGTTTTTCTATAAGACCTCTCAAGAATTCTTGCAAAGTCATGATCTGGGAGTATCCTTGCCTGTTTGAATTCAAAATCAGATTTGGGCCAAGGGCAGTATGAGACTTGAGTTTCTTGGTGGCAATTCTGGGTGCTACTCTATTTCTATTATTGCCTTTCTAAATGCCCTTAACCTCAGGGCATCATACAGAATACAGACTTGAGGACTCTATTTACATCCCATCTTTAGAGATCAAGGTGTTTTGCTTTATTTTTACTCTCTGTGTGTTTTGATTTATTTCGGTTATTATCATTCCATTGCAGCTGGGATGTGGACAAAGTGTCCTAAAGTCCTTAGAGGGGCCTGCATAATGGTCCCACAGTTGAATCCTCTTTGTTATTTCTATTCTAATTGCCAGGAACCTATATATTCTCAATAAGTGTGAGAGAGGGTTCATTATGAAAGACAACTCTAGTTGTTGACAGTTGAGCACCCAAATCTTAGTTTAGCACAGTAACAGTTTATAACTCACCAAGTTTTGTTGGCTACCAGTGAAGGGGACTTAGGCGGACTCTGCCATCTTAAACAATTAGTTTGCAAGGACTTGGTAGGTTCTGCTTCCAATTAGAGGTGGCAGAAAGAGAGGGAAAATTGGTCGCGAGGGCTCTCATGGCCAAGGTCCAGGCATGAAGACCCCTTCCCATTCTCTGGAACTTGGTGATATGACTGCATCTAATTGCAGGGGAGGAAAATGCTAGCTGTGTGCTCTTGAGGAAAATGGCATTATTTTGGCGAACAGCAAACCAGTCTTTACAATTGCCATTGTTTTCTCTCTTGCTGAACATGTTTCCCTTTTAATCCCACACATAGAGATAACACAAAGTCCCATCTAGCACTGAATTTGCTCAAAATCCAGTATTTCTAGGTGTTACTCGGTTATCTCCATTAGACTAAAGTGTGGCATCTTTATCCAGAAGCTTTAGCTCTGAAAAGATAAGTTATCTGTCCATTCCCTGGACCAGCAACAGATAATAGCAATGAAACTCTCATGCAAAAAGAAAAAAAAAATAACACTCAAATGGTAGGGATATCGAGATAATTGGCCCCTAAAAGTTGTGCAATCTTACCCAAAATGTAAATAGAATTCTTTGATTAGAGCCTGATTCTGCTCTTTGAGAGAAACTGCCTTGTTTGCTATTTATTCTCTGTGAGCTCAGGCTCTGCTTTCTGGGAGACACTTCTTTTTTTTGTTATTATCCTCCATGGCCACCTCTGAAATGCATACTGTTCTCTCCTTGGTGGCTACGTGGTTTTTGGAGCCCATTTCCTGCTGGTGAAATGGTGCAGGAAATGGTGCACATTTGAGAACCCAAAGTTTGTACTAAGATTGCTACAGACAAAGGTTTATGAAGTCTTGGATTTGCTTTTGGTAACATAGTCTCTTTATAAACTTATAGGTTTTTGATCCTCTTGCTTTCAGTTGGTGTCATGTGACACCAGCCAAATTCTTTGCTAGATATGATTCTCATGGTTGATTTATGTTTTTTCTTTCTTTCCCTCATGCCTCCTTCTCAGTAATGCCTTCTGAAGCAATAGATAGGATGACTGCACACTGAATCCAATCATCTATGTGTGGCTGAGTATTTAAGGGGCTTTTATAGCTCAAGTCTTTTTCAGCTTTAACTCTTCTTGTCTGGAGTGTGAAGCAGGCAGTGCTTTAACTGGCTCCAAATTCCTGGATTCTCTCTTCCTCCATCTTCTGCCTGGATACAGAGGAATCAACAAAGAATCAAAGAGCTAGGGCACTGTGGAGCCACGGATGGACTAAGCTTGTGTTCCTGAGTTACTGTTTGCAGGAGATCTGTTCAGTGCTGCCGCCTAAGCAGAATTCTTACTTGAGTGAGAAATAAACTTTTCATATGTTAAGCTTCTGAAAGTTTGATGTTGTTTTTCACAGTAGTTAGCCTACCGTTACTGATTATAAGAGCAAAGCAGAGAATTTTCTTTTCATAAATTTCTTGATCTAGATATCAGCCATCTCTATGCATATGCCCTATTTTCTCCACTTTTAGTGTAAAAAACCTGAACTAGAGTTTCACAGTCTCATATTCTTCCAATATACTTCCAAAGCCTACTAGCTGCAGGCTCAGTGCAAGAGGCATCCTCATGGCTGCACTCTTGTGCCCCAACCAACACCACCCTTCATCTTAGTGCCTGTGACTACAGAGGCTATTTCCTGGTATGAATGGATTGTGAGGATGGCAGAGATATGTTATAGAATTCCAAAGTCGAAAATATAGAGAAGCCTTGAAAGTGGAAAGCCATCAGGAACTGAAAACTAATGAGGACCCCAGGTGCTCTCTCCCTGGGACTACCAGGTCTTTACCTCTTCTTCTCTCTGCATGTGAGCTATAGTCCTGTCTTCTGCTGACACTTTTCCTGCCATTCTTTGGCTGGCTGCCCTCAAGTTCCAGAGTTTACATTACTTCAATCCAAGTAAATAGCTCAGGCTGGAAGAGAACCTCTCAATCCTAATGCTAAAATCCTAGAGTGAGAATCTTACTGGTCTAAATGAGCCCAAATGCAATGCCCATTTGCAGCCTGTGAAAGGGAGAGCTGGGTCCTGTAGTACGAATGTGGATGCAGGAGGTCCAATCTTTTGAAACATGAAGGAAACACACCCTGAAAGGGAGGTTATACACCAGTCAGATACTTTGGAAGATTTATTTGCTGACCAATCACAAAGCTCAAGGAGACTGACATGTTCATATGCGATCTGTGCTGAGAGGTGATATGTACAAATGAGGGAAAAATTGTTCCATCTTATACAAATAAATAACCATGCAGTCAGAGAGTCTATGGTGTGGCTAAAAATTCACATTTAAAGGCCTTGGGACAGTGGCTTTGCTTATGCTAGAAGTATGACATTAGACAAAACATTTAACCTCTTTGGTCTCATATTTTAGTGCTTGAGATTGGGCTAAGGGTCTCATAGGTCCTCTTTGTAGATTTGATAGGACTTAGCTGGTTGTTTTGACTATAATTTTGATAAATACTAACTGTTGCTGTACAGAGGGTGATAGTTTTATTTTTAAGGCCACAGGCTGTCTTTTTTTTGATGAGCCGAGGGAACAAATGTATTCTAAACACCCAAATTCATTAACCTTATCCCAGTCCCCATACAGCAATTTCAGTGCAACAAAATCTTTCCCAAATGGGCACTAATTTCTAAACAATCTAGTGTGGAAAAATCTATAAATTAAAACTTAATTCATTATTAAAACTATATTTGCTTAGATCATACAACTGCCAAACCTGAATCTTCTCTGCCTCAAATGAGATTTGCCTAAATGTGTTTTTAATTACTTTGTTTTTAATGTACCCTAAGTGTCTTATCTAATCTAAATAAATGTTGGTGCTAATTCATGGAGCAGTCAAACAGTTTCTACCTCTGTATTTCCATAGCGCTCAAAACAACTCTTTGACTGTTTCTCTGCACTGTCCAAAAGGACTGCTGGGGGCTCCAGTGTGAAGTTGGGGAAGTAGGTGGTCTGCCTTGTAATAGTCTGATCCTCTAATCTTGCCAGGAGACCAGAGAAGACTTTCCATATTACTCTCTAGCTGCACAGTTGAACTCCAGTCTTTCCAGTAATGTGAGGCAAAATAGAAAATACTGGAAGTATCTTCACCCCCTTCATGAAAGTTAATCCATGTCCAGTGAGAAAATTCATCTGGAGCTAAATGGATGATATCACTTCCTAATTGGCATCTTATTGGATACTGGTGAAAACCTGAAACTGTTACTGGGGCGCTCCAAGATTCATAGTTATACTTATAGTTATGGTTATCATTATGGTTATGCTTGCCTCTTAAACGTCACCTTTTGACATAAAGGTCAGAATATTTTGCCTTCAATTATTGCTTATGAGTCAGTCTTTCCCATAAGATTTTTGCATTATTTACTATGTTTGTTGCCTTTCCATATTTTCTAGCAGGCAAAAACCTAGATTTTTAACTCTCATGCCTCTGTGAAGAGTTTCTGTACCAAATTAAGCACAGTCATTTATTAACCTTCCTTTGTGTCTCAACTATTCATTGCTTATCTCTAAAATAACACTCATCAAAACATATCGCAATGATTTATTTTCCTGCTTAAATCCAAGTAATATTGATGATATTTTTAGCATGTACCTAATTCCTACCAGGTTCCCTGGCATGTAAAGGGCACTCAAAATACTTTTTATTCAATAAAAAATAATTTTTGTTAACATTCTGTATAATTATTGTATCATCTTCAAGGAAACAATGTTTTGGTCAAGGAAAAGTAAAATCCCTTAAGAAATGTGGTGTTTATATCTAAATTTTTATTTAGAAGCAATTTCCCCCTTTTTTGCACTCATGAAATCATAGCACAGACACTGATGGCTGGATTTAATCTTGTTGCTAGTGTTAAATATTTGGAAAAGAGTTGAAATATTTTGTCATCTGACTATCAGTTCATTAGGTAACCAACATGTGTAGGGCAATTGGAACTTTGACTTTTATCTGGATGTTTAAGAATAATGCCAAACGTAATCAGTGCTGCTATATTGCCTTGAATACACAACTCATCATACTTGATTGATCCAACATTTTCTTATGTGAAGAAGGAAAAAGTCTAGTTATTATTGAGAAGCAGTATATATGAGGAAAGTAAACCTATAAAATGACAGAATACTGTTAACTTTTTTTTTGTTGCTAGTATTACATAGGTGGAATAACAACTGGAAAAGTATGTAATGGGATTCTTTCTAGTTTTAAGTAATGCTTGACAATTTAAAAATATTGGACTATTTTATTTTATCAGCAGGTAATAGTGATTGTCTCCTCCCCAAAGTATTTTGTGCTTAAAAGCAAAAGAAATAACAATTATTCTATTATGGTTATAACACACCATCATATTGTCCTGATTAAACATTCGGAAGACCACTTCTATTGGTCAGCAATGTGCTCTGCTATTTTCACTTGTGGCTGTGGTTGTGTGAGTAATTTGGGCTTAATTCTAGCCCTTTCATGGTAACTTTAACTGTATTAGTAATAGAGTTTAGCTAATAATTTTTTTTAATTGCCCAGAAAAAGGCTAATCCTAAAACATTATGATTTAGGTATATAGGCTCAGGTATCTTAACATTAGGTATTGTAATTGGAATCTTTTGAATATAATAAGTGTGTGTTTTGTTTTCATGTCCTGATGTGCCTTTAAAATTGTCCTTCCTTGCTGAATTCTATCCTCTTTTTTTTAAAAAAATGATCTTTATTGTTGACTGTGTTACAGATGTCTCCCTTTTCCCCCCATTGACCCCTCTACCCTGCCCCCACCCCTTGTAGTACTAAAGATCTAATGGTGATTTGTAGGGTGTGTGACCAGGTGAAAATATATGATGGTGTGCCCTTGTCCCTTCTAGCTGCTACAACAAAAGTATCACAGACATTTACTTCTTACTGTTCTGGAGGCTGGGAAGTCCAACGTCAAGATGCCAGCAGATTTGGTGTCAGGTGACCTGATAAGGTGTCTTCTCACTGTGTCCTCACTTGGAAGAGGTGGTGAGAACTCTCTGGTGTCTCTTTTATTTATTTATTTTTTATTTGTCAATGTTTTAGTTTTTTTAATTTCTTTATTGATTAAGGTATTACATATGTGTCCTTATCCCCCCCCATTACCTCCTCACCCCCGCCCCACTCATCCCTCAGCTCCCTGTTGTCTGTGTCCATTGGTTAGGCTTATATGCATGCATACAAGTCCTTTGGCTAAGAGGACTGATTTTGCGCTGGTCAGGTTGGCTCTGTGGTTAGAACATCAGCTTGCAGACCAAAGGGTGGCGGTTTTAATTTGTGATAAAGGGCATGTACCTCGGTTGCAGGTTTGATCCCTTGCCACAGCCAGGGCGCCTGTGGGAAGCAACCAGTTGATGTGTCTCTCTCATATCAATGTCTCTCTCTTTCCTTCCCTCCCCTACTCCTCCTTTCCTTTCACTCTCTTTAAATAAAAATCAATGGAAAAATATCTTGGGTGAAGATTAAAAATCAATAAATAATAAATAAGCACTAAATTCATTCATGGGGGCTTTACCCTCAGGACCTAATCACTTCCCAAAGGCCCTACTTTCTAACACCTTCAAATTAGGGTTAGGGTTTCCACATATGAATTTGGGGGACATAAACATTCAATCTATTGCAAGTGACTAAACACTTATTAATCATATTTATTAAGTTTGTTGGGGAGACTTAAGGAGTAATGGCCTGGTTTTAAAATTCCCATGGCTACTATTGCACTATATTTACTTTTTGCTTTCTCCAGATTAGTGTGCTATTAGATAAATACAGCATTGAACATTTTTCTTTTTTAGTTGTTTATTTTATTTTATTTTTTTACTAAGAATCCTGTTTTATCAACTGGTATTGCCTTTCATTAGTGTTTATAAAGTGTGTCCCTGAGGTAGCACCCAGATTTACTGAATCAGAAACTATGGAGGCAGGGCCAGAAAATTGGTTTAATCAAATTCTTTATGTGAGTCTGATGATGCACACTAAAGTGTGAGATCCATTATATTAGGGTGTTGTTTTTAAACCTTTGGTCTTTGGTTGATATGAATTTGTATCATTTTAATATTCTCCACTTTTGTTCTGTATCTCTCCTTGGAAATCACATAATGTTACTTCTGATTCACTCTGTCAGTTACGACAGTCCCAAAGTTCTGCCCAGGGTCAGGGGAAAGGATACAGACTCCATCTTTTGATGAAGGAGCAGAAGCTCACATTAGAAAACAGATAGGTATGTAGGATGGGAAATAGCATTATTCCATTTTTGCAAAATGCAATCTGCAACACCCTGTGAATCCTAAACATACTTAAAAATGTAAGACTTAGAATAAGTGTGATTATCCCTGCTTAAAACATGACATCAATAAATGAAGAGCTAAAATGAAATTAATCTTTATGGACAAAGAAAATGAGGACTTTATATTCACTGGAGGCTTTTGGTTTATAAAGATTAGATGTTTCTTTCTTTTTTAAAAAAATTTCCTCCTTACTGAATTTAAAGGATTAAAATGAGATGATAATTTACCAGTATTCTGGCCATAGTCTGTAAAATAAGAAAAATATTTAGAAGAGAATAGAAAAATTCAAGTCTGTCAGTTAATAGAAATTGATCCTATAGGTTACAATTTCCCTGGAAAGGAGTATGTGGGTCCCCTAAAGTACTAATCACAGCCTGTTAGACAATACAACTGCACCTTGAGAAGCCTGGACCAATGTGCATAAAGCACTTATTTGGATGGAGGTTTCTGGCCATTGAAACTGGCCCTGGAAATACGGTGCAAGAAGACTTTCCAAGCTGTTGTACATGCAAACTCAGGGAAACCAAAACTCAACATCCTCAAATGGAGGAAGAAGTGGGAATCAAGCAAGCATTCAAACAGAATAATCAACTCAATGAATTGGGAAGAATGCGAAAATGCATGACCATGGCAAGGCAATATAAGTAACAAATCATAAAGCAAATAGGGAAACTATAAACCTGGAAGATTTCTTGGGGGCTCCAGGACTTTGCTATTGGCCCTTGTGGCCCTATGGATGATTTATGAGGTTATGTTAGATTGAATATTCACTGCTATTTACTATTAATACATTACAAGTACAAGTTCATAGGTCATCTGAGCATTTCTGTTGATTTGAACCGGACTTGGCTGCTCTCAGCTGAACTCCCTTGGGGAACTCGGGTCAGTTGCATGCAGACTGCATCAATGAATGGATTGCTAAAGACGGATAAATAGATTTGTGGTTTTGGTTGAGTGTTTTCACATAGTTGTGGTTTTTGCTGGCAAAAACTAGATGAACCAGCTTCTTCACCTGGCTGCTGGATAGGAGTCTAAGGAATACATGGGATGTGCAAGGCCTTTTGAGGCCTACAACTGGGACATGCACAACCTCATTTCCTCTCCATTCTACAGGTGCAAGACTGGCTTCAAGCTAAGGGGGTGGACAAATAGATCTCACCTTGATGGAAACTGCTGCTGCAAAGTCACATTGAAAAGGAGAATAAATATAATAAAGAGAGTAATTTCCATTTTTACAATCTGCCATACTCCCTAGTGGGAGTTACTTTCTAGTAACTGAAAGTATTACTTTCAGTTGAATTGAATTGAATTACTTTCTAGTGGGGGGGTGGGGTGGAGATTGACAATATTTATACAAACATAAAAGCAAAAACAAAACAGAACAAAAAACTCAGACAAATAACTAGACAAAGTAATATGACACTATATAAGTAAAATAGGGGAAAATGCACTTGGGGAATGAGCATTTGGGCAGGTATCCTTGTATAAGACTTTTGGGGCAGAATGAGCCTGTGTGTTTGAGCACAGGAAAGAAAGCTGATGTGGATGCAGTGATCCAGGGGTGGGGAAGGTGGGTGAGGTGGGTACTTAAGGGGGTCCACATCATTTGGTATATTAGTCTAAACATTGGAGTGTTTTTAATTAGGAAGAAGATCTCTTCTCTTGAAGCCACTTTGAAGCTTCAACTATGTGATGTCCTTAAGTGACCTTTATGGTTGAAAATGTTTTTCCCTGAGTGTCCTTTTCTAAAATCCTTATAGTTTACTCTGTCACTTACACTTTTGGCTGTTAGGAGTGCCGTCAGCAGGCCCTTTCACAAATGCTGCTTCCAGCTTAGTGGCCTCCTGTTACCTCAATGAGCCAAGGACCAACATTGGAAAGATAAGACCAGACTAATGGGAGAATATATTATATTTCCTATACGTAGCATGTCATTCTACCTCCATATAGGTTTCTGTGTCAAATAACTAAGAAGGATATGAATGAGTACATTTTCTGTGAAAAAACATTATGATTGATTTCCTAACTATGAAATTAATGGGAGCTACAAAGACTATCAAGTTTTCACCCACTAGAGATCTGTGGAATATGATTCTCCTAGGTAGAATACTATTAAATTGTAGTATGTAGTATCTCTTTCAGAGGCAGCTGTTAGAAAGACAGTGATGGACTAAAGAACATTTTTCAAGCCATGCCTACCCAAGACCAAAACACTAGTTGAGAACAAAGAAATAAACCAAAATATTAAAGTCAAATGTGTACACACACACACACACACACACACACACACACACACATCAAAACATAAAACCTGTTTCCTAAAAGAATCCCTCCCGAATTCTTCACATCAGGTTACGTATAAAATTATACTCTTTGTACAGTGCATTCAGATAAAAAGGTGACTTCTTGTTGAAGGAGGGACTATAGTCAATGACTTCAGTTTCCACTCATTCTCTCTTGCTATCCCCAGAGATTAGGGAACCAATATTTTAGTGCATGTTTTACCTATTTCCTGTACCATGGTTATAAAATAAGAAAAAAATAAAAAGTAGTATTTAAAATCATTTTATTTCACATGAACCAAATGTAAGTCTACTTATATCTTGGATGCAGACATTTTCTGACATTACTGATCCAAATGAGCGTTATTTTGGCTTTTGTAGAAAGCATAATTTTGAGCTGCTTCCTGATCCTTTCAGTATTGACAACATTCTTAAAAGGTGAGGGATAGGATTAGTGAACAATGGCCATGTGTTTATATGGCAATTCTGAACAAAGAACCAAAATACAATAAACATAGCCCATCAACATATCGATGGGAAAATGAATTTGTCTTTTTGCAATGTTATTTTCATTAGAAAATTTTGGGGGGCTCAGCTCTGTAAAATGAGTGCATCATTCTTGACATACTCTTCCTGCCACGCTTGTTTACGGGAGTTCAGTAATCATCAAGACACTAGCTAGAAGCACATGATGAGTGTCAGTGCCACACATGTGGCCATGTTTACTTAATTTGGAAGATAGCACAGTAATTTTCCACAGAAATTTCTGTCTTTGAGTCTGTAATCAAAATTATTTTTTTTGGTTGTGCCTTTTGCTGCTTTAACATTTGTTGTTGTTTTGGTTATGCATTGCTTGCCTTATTTTTCTGTTTTGCAGTATTAGCATGAGATACTCCCAATTATGCAGTGACTTTGAGAGTATGTCTTCAAAGGAATTTTCATCCAAGTTTTTAAAGCTCCCCTTCATGTTCAGGAACTATGTATTAGAGCTTTATTGACTTGGGTCTAGTTATTTGACCCAATTTGTGTCATCTCTCTGTATTAAGGATGTTATGGCTTTTTCCTCTCTGGCTATTAGTCTATACTTCATTAATTATGCTTTTTTTTAAAGATTAAGGACATTTTCTATTGGAAAATCTATTCCTTAATTCATCACTTAAAATTTTTCAAATATATTTTCTAAGTATTAAACATTGTTATTATCATTGTAACAGGATATTAATGAAATGTCAATTCACTGGATAATATGGAGCATATGGAAATAGATATTCTCCCTCTACAGTCAGCTAAAAATTGGAAGAAAATGTTGCATTCTTGACTCCCAAATAGTTGAGAAAATAAAACTTTGGTCATGGATGAAGAAGTGTCTTATGTTTCATGCCTAGGTATTATTTCTTCAAATATCTATGAAATGAGGAAGCCAGTTGCCATACATGCTGGAGCATAATGAAGCAGCTGGCTCCAAGAATTGCATTTTGTTCTATTGGAAGCAGATTCAGATCCTCCTTTCATTTCATGTTCATATTTTGATGTGGTGTGATTGGTTGCAGCAGTGGTGGGAGATATAGGAAGAGACATCCTACCATACAAAGGATGCAAGTGGATTCTGGTATTTGCTTTTATACTATCTGCCTTCTTTCTGATAACACACTCTTGAGGAACACATACAGAGACTCCTTAAGCCTGTGTAAGGTAGAAGACCACTGGCCAGGTTTCTTCAGAGCATGTGGGTAAAGACAAGGAACTTTGGGCCAGGTATTTCCAACTGCTGGGTCTCAGATTTACATCAATGACCTGTTTCTGAGGATTTGGAAACATGGAAAAAGGGCAGTGAAACCAATCCTCCTTCCTCTAAATTGTTCATTGAGGAGAACAGTTGTGCTCAGGTCAGAAACTTGGGTCCTTGAATGACAGCAGTGAATATTGTAACTTTTTTGTAGATCATATCAGGTAATTTGGCTTTTATTTTACTCTGCTCATTCCCTTCCACCAACTCCAAGTCATACAAAGCCTTGCCAATTTTGCCTCCTAAATGCTTTTCAAATCTGTCTCCTTCTCCACCTGCAAAAGTTGTCTTGGACCCTCATCTTCTTGCAACCTAACCACTGAAACAGTTTATTACCCAATTTTTTAAATGTCAGCCTTGTTCCCTTCAAGCTAGTCCTTCACTGAACCATGAGATAGGTCTAAAATGAAAATCTGACCCTGTCATCCCTTTGTTTAAAACTCTTGCTCAGTTAAGTTTTTAAATGTGGCAATCAAAGCTCTGCACAATGGCCTCTCCCACCCCCAGCCCCACCTCTGGCTTCACCTCCATTCACTGCTCCAGCACCACTGAACACTTGTCATGTAGTTTCTTTTTCTCATACTTTTGCTCATGATGTCCTGTCTGCTTGGAACCTAATTTTTTCTCTAATTCATGTTGGCCTCTTCTTCAGTCTTTAAAACTCTGCACAAATATCTTCTCCAGGAACACTTCCTGCTCCACTCCAGGCAGGGTGAGATACCCTTCCTCTGGTCCCCAGATGCTTGTAATGCACTTACTTTATAATGACACTTACTATATCATCTGTGTGTTCATTTTCACCACTCTACTGCAAGTTCTTTGAAGACAGAGAATCCGTCTTATTCTTTGGATTGTTGGCTCCTTACCAAGTACATGACTCATTTAAAACACTCTGTACATGTTTGTATAATGAATGAGCTAAAATGCCTCCGTGAATAGATGAAATCCCCATGAAGCAAGAAAAGACAGAGAGAAAAGAAACCTGGAATGAGCCTTTGGAAGTTTCCACAAATTACATACTTTATTGTATTCTATTTTGTCTGTCTGTTCTTATCTTTAGATCAAGAGCTATTACTGATTTCCTGCTTTCTCAGAACCACTTGGAAATGGATGGTGTGGTTCTCAACACATACTGTATGTTCAATGAATATTTATGATTGGTTCATAATCCTTGGGATACCACTGAGATATTGCTCTGTGTCAAGACTGAGTAATGTATAAGAAAAATTGGTTAAGAGCAGAGGAATAAATACTCAATATAATATTTCAAGGAATGCCATTATGCTTTATTAAAAAACCCATATGAGAACATTTGTGGAAAGAAAGAAAAATGAAAAGCAGAAAGATCCATCCCTTCAGTCTGTTTATCTTATAATTTAGCATCTATTTATTACCTTCCTAATAAATCTCACTCTACCCATCATCTATTTTCTCATCACCAATCATCGATTAGTTTAAAGCAGTGGCATGTATTTTATTGCAGTAGCACTGATTAAATACATTTGTAAACAGAGGGAGAACTTAATGCTGACCTTATTTACATGTATCCTATTATTTACATAAAAGCCAAGGTCATGTTCTTCTTCCTGTCATTACTATCCAGATGGATAACTCTTTACCTGAAGAAACAGATACAGTGACCTCATTCATATATGCCTAGAAAATCAGAACTAAGTGCTTTCCATAAAATTGTTCCATAGGAAATTGGCATCAATTAATGCACTGAACAATTCTTTCTCCCAGATGGAAATATAATTTGAGAAATATGAATTACTTCATTGAATTAGGAGGAAAAAGTAGACATCAGGAGGATTCTTATTTAAGCACAGATAGCCATTAAAACTTTACCTGAGGTGCCCTGTAGCAGGGCCTCTCTCACATCCTGTCTTATCTTTGACAACCTGTCTTAATGCATAATCTTAAGGCCAGAGACAGACCACGGTTCTGAAAGGTGAACACTGTACCTATGGCATTAGATTCTATTGTAAATGCTTTTGTCCAGGAGTCCCACCAGGCACTTAGTTTCTTTATCACTGCATACGTCCATGAAGCTCCCGACAGTTGACATACATCAATCAGGAAAGATCTACTCTCTCCCCTTGCCACTCACAAGGCACTTGAAGAATTGAGGCAACAGAATTCCATTGAATTGTAAAGTCTGCCACAAAGGGATGTTTCACATTTTTCTATACAGAGCATTAAGTTAGCATGAAATGAGGCATGGCTAGTTCTAGTTATACACTTGATCTTGGTAGTAGAGATAAAATTCCTTGCTAAATTATCTGAAATTCTTAATAAAAATTCCTGGAAGCCTGTGAACTGTTTTGGCAGCAGATATAAATTTAATAATCATACATTCGTTGTGATATAAAGAACTGATTGGGGTGGGAGGGGCAATAGAAGAATTACTGAACACTGGCACAGCTCTCTTTTCCACATGTTGAGAAAAGAGAGCTGGCCTTAAAATTATGCATTAAGACAGGTTTTCAAGATTCCCTGAATAGTGTGTGTATTTTCCTAAAATATACAAAAGGAAGGAAAATTAATCTATAATGAAACCATGGATCTTGAACAACCTCTTGACACACATTATAAAGAGTTTCTGGCAGATATAAGAAAATTTTGAACAACATGAAAGAAGAGTGAGATTCAAAAATTACTCAAAAATGGCAAAAGTGATGTTGTTTTCAATAAAGTAAGCAATAGAGTTGTGAATCACCTTGACAATAGTCCTTATCTTGGAAAGACAGGAACCGGGGACATGTGAGAGTCAAGAGTGAAATGCAGTAAGAGGCACACTAATCTCTCAATGAGGTCTATTCTCATTTTTCTAGATGAGTGTGGGATTAGGCTTGAAAGAGATATTGAGATTCCATGTCATCTTAACTTTATATAGGGCTTCTTAAATAGAGAGATGGCCTGGTGTCAAATGTATTTGAAGTAGAAAGAGGGCAGGCATTAGTTAAAGAATAGTAAGCCAGCCCTACATGGTTTGGTTCAGTGGATAGAGCATTGGCCTGTGGACTGAAGGGTCCCAGGTTTGATTCCAGTCAAGGGCCCATGCTCAGGTTGTGGGCTCAATCCCCAGTAGGGGGTGTGGAGGAGGCAGCTGATCAATGATTCTCATCATTTATGTTTCTATCTCTCTCTCCCACTCCCTTCATCTCTGAAATAAAAATATTTGGGGGAAATAAAAGAATAGAAAGCTATCTAAGAAGATATAGAGACTGGTGAAAGTGATAATGCAATGACTGAAAGATGAAGGATGTTATCTAACCCCAAGGGACTTACCGCACCCTCTGTACAGACATGTAACAGATTTGGGACTTACAGTTAGAAGTGAATACATTAGCTGCATACTGCACAAAAGCATTCATCATTTCTATTCCACTGTTTTAATGATTCCAACACTCACAAACAGTTAAAGTGTGAACCAGAGAAGCAAAATAAATAAGCTGGAGATAAAGAGGGATCATTCTAAGAACATCTTATTTTTAAAAGGTGGCTAGTCAGTGAGAGTCCACCCACACTATCTTTTTGTATATTGCAGAACAGATCTATGGTCTACATTTTAAAATGATTAATAAATGTGAAAGATCTTGTGTGCATAAAACAGCACTCAGACAAATTGAGGAACAGGTTGCCATTCAAAAGACTATTAATATTGAATAGTAAAAGAGAAATCCAGGAAAGAATAAAATTTTAGGAAAAATTATTTGTAATCTCAAGTAAATTAAAGAAAGTGTGGAATTTATATGAAATAAGGAATCATGTAAAATATAGGAGTTTCAGGCAAATCCAAGGAAAGAAATTGGGGAGAAATATAAAATATTAAGATACTTAAAACCATTAGGTTTTAGGAAAGAAACTAGAAAAACTGGTGCAACTAGCTCAAGAAAAATGAACAACAATAAACAATGAAAAAACAAGGAAATGATGTGAAAGGTAAAATAGTTGAGAATCATACTTACTGCAAAAAAATTATAAGAACAAAAATTATAAGATAGAAAATGATAGGTATGCAGAATTGGCTATATACACACACAATAAATAGATAATTAAGGTTTCTCAGGAAGAGAACTCAACAATTAGATTACAAGAAATATTTAAAGAACTGTAGAAAAAAGTGTTCTTAAATAAAAAAAAATTGAATATGCATATTTTATCATGTATTGTTCTATACAAAATCAGTCCAAAATTGAAGGCTGAAACAATAACAACTTCTTTTTTTTAAAAAAATATATTTTATTGATTTTTTTACAGAGAGGAAGGGAGAAAGATAGAGAGTTAGAAACATCGATGAGAGAGAAACATCAATCAGCTGCCTCCTGCACATCCCCCACTGGGGAAATGCCTGCAACCCAGGTACATGCCCTTGACCGGAATCGAACCTGGGATCCTTCAGTCCTCAGGCCGACGCTCTATCCGCTGAGCCAAACCGGCTTTGGCAATAACAACTTCTTTAAAACAAAAAAACTCTTCATGGTTTCCTGGCTCAGGGAGTCTCATGTGGCAGCCGGAGTTAGAACAACGGGAGCTGGCTGGGCCTCTTTCTCTGTTTTCATGGGAGGATCTTACGGCCCCTTGTGTGGGTCTCCTCACAGCATCAGGGCCTCAGGACATGCATTGCTTAACCTGTACTGGGACACTTCTAAGAGCTAATATTTTAAGAAAACAAATTAGAAGTGCATGGCATTTTTATCACCTCTACTTAAAAGTCACTTTGAGTCATATTAGCCCTCCAAATTGTTTTAGTATTTATTTATTTATTTATTTATTTATTTATTTATTTATTTATTAATTATTTTAATTTCAGAGAGAGGAAGGGAGAAGGGGAGAGAGATGGAAACATCAAAGATAGGAGAGAATCATCAATGAGCTGTCTCCTGCATGCCCCCTACTGGGGATGAGTCCACAACACTTCCTCCCTGCACCCTCACCCCCAGGCATGTCCTCTGCCAGTAATCAAACCATGACCTCTTGGTTCATGGGTCAATGCTCAACCACTTAACCACACCAGCTAGGCAGCTCACCAACTTTTCAGATAAGGGCCAATACAATCAACATCTTTATGAGTGACACTGTAAATTTTAGGAAGAGCATGTGGAATAGTTTATATTGTTATGATAAGTTTGAAAATACAATCTGTCCACATATTGAAAGAGGTTACTATAAGTATAGTAAGGACTAATGAAGAATTAATAGAGAATAATTGACAGAGACATAACTTGGTGACTAATTTTAAACTTTAAGGTTAAAGAAAGAATAATGTAATCATTCTAGAAGAAGAAGCTATCACATTTGAAGAGAAATTTAGGCTGATCTGAGATTCCCACACAGTAGTGTTGAAGAACAGGAAACATTGGAGCACTGTCTTTGTTGTTCTGAGGAGAAAATACTTTTTCCCAATAATTTATATCTAGTCTGTACACACAAGTTTTATGAAAAATTTTAAATATGTAAAGCCTCAGATTATATATCATCTATTCACCATTATGAAAACTCTTCCTGAAGACCAAACCTAGACACATTAAAAAGAGAAGAATAAAATAATCATAAATAGCTCTGTTTGTTTGAACATTGGAATATAAAATCAGCATTTTCCCTTATCTTATAGAAGTCATTGAAAAGCACCAAGGAGAATAATAAATAAAAGACAAGAGCACCATATTTAGTGAAAATGGAAGGCAGCTAAAACCCCAGATCACCAGATATAAAAAATGATGATAAGTAAAGGGGGTGGGAGGATAGTTTTAGAGATGATGAATATATTCACAGCATAGCATATAATGGTGCCACAGATGTGTAGCTATCTCCAAATTCATTAAGTATTTTACATTTAAAAATCGACAGATTTTTGTATGTAAATTATGCTTCAATAAAATAGCTCAAGAAAGATATCTGGGAGAGTGAATTACAGTGGGATTCATGCAGCGGAGCAAATAGGAAGAAGCCAATGCATGATGATGTAGAGATAACATAAGAGCTACAGATCCGAGAAAGAACCAGCAGGAAATACAGTATCAAAGTTGAAGGTCATGCCAAGGACAAACCCAAGTTCCTTATTTCCAGTAGTATACCTGGCATAAAATTTACTTGACTCAGTATGGCTCCAGGAAGCAGAGGAATTGGGACTAAATGAGTAATCTTATGGGCAATCCACATGTGCAAGTTCATTGCAATAAAAAGAGACTTTGAGTTGAGAAAAGGTGTAACGAAGGCTTTTGCCATTGCATAAGAAAAAGTCTTACCCAGAACCCTTGATCATAAGAAATCTAGTTTGTCCCGAATACTACTGTTTTCTGTTTCAGAAATATATAATTCTGACAAATAGTTGGTATAGAAAACTCACCATCTTCAATAATGAAAACTACAAGAAGGCACCAACACAGAATCTGTTCAAAGAGCAAATGTGGGGAAAATGGAAGTTTTATCCACTATATATTTAAAGAGATACTAATAAATTACTCTTCTATCAAGAAAGAGTATAAAGCAACAGTGCAAATGTTCTGGGAAGATATGCTGAGACAATAAAATTATCTGGTAAGGCTCATGAAAGAAGTTTAGAAAAAAACAGAGAAATATTAAACAAACAAAGGGGTTATGGAAGGAATGTATCTCAACATAATTAATTCCACATATGACAAGCACACTGTTAATATTATACTTAACAGTGAAATGGCATTCTGCAGCCCTTTTCTTCACACTATAAAGGAGTCCTTCTTTAGACAAGACACAATTTTGAAAAAAGAAATGACAAATGCTATCTAACAAGCCTCATTAGCAGAGATGACACTCCCATGCTCTTTTTCCAAAGCCTCCCATCTCCTGTTTTTTGTTTTATTTCTTTAGGAGCTTAAGTCCTGTAATCTCTGGAACTCATTTTACTTGATTCCTTCTCTCTCTCTCTCTCTCTCTCTCTCTCTCTCTCTCTCTCTCTCTCTCTCTGTAGTATTGCAACCACATATATGAAGATAATTGAGGAATGTGGGTGTGGAAATGGAGGAAGCACAGTAACTCTAAGTCAGTAATATGTTGGCCAAAATGTGTCCCAGTTGTAAACATTCAACTCATATTTCTAATAAACTGGGTTTATATTTTAAATGTTAAAAGAGGAAAGCTGAAATCTTTTCCTCTAAGATCAGGAAGAAGAAAAGGGTGTTACTCTTACCACATTTATTCAAAATAGTATTGAAAGTCCTAGTCAGAGCAATTAAACAGAAAAAAGAAATAAAGAGCATCCAAATAGGAAATAAAGAAGTAAAAGTACAGCTATTTGTCGGTGTAATGATATTATATAGAGAAAGCTCTAAAGACTCCACCCTAAAAGTGTGAGAACCAATAAATGAATTCAGTAAAGTTGCTGGATGCAAAATTAATATACACAAAAAATATGGCATGAAATTAAGAAAACAATCACATTTATAATTGCATCAAAAAGATAAAAGACTCAGGAATAAATTTAACCAAGGAGGTGAATGACCTATACACTGAAAATTAAGAGACACATTGATGAAAGGAATACAAATATAAAAAGATATTCTGTGCTCAGGGGATAGAAGAATTAATATTGTTTAAATGTCCATAGTACCCAAAGTAATGTATAGATTCAATGCAATTCCTGTAAAAAATCCAATAGCATTTTTCACAGAAATAGAAAAAACAGTTCTAAAATTTGAATGGACCTACAAAGGATCCCAAAAAGCCAAAACAATCTTGAGAAATAAGAGCAAAGCTGAAGGATTCATGCTCCCTGTCTTAGCTGAAGGAATTATGCTCCCTATTTTCAAAGTATATTATAAGTTATAATAATCAAAACAGTATGGTACTGGCATAAAAACAGACATGCAAATCAATGGAAAAGAATAGAGATCCCATGTACATATGGCCAATTAAATTATGACAAAGGAACCAAGGGTATACAATGCTGAAAAGACAATTTCTTTAATAAATGGGGTTGGGAATACTGGAAAACAGCATGCAAAATAATAAAGAAAAAAATTGTATTTATTCTTGCTTTAAGAGAAAACAGGTTGATGCAGCCACTATGGAAAACAGTGTGGAGGTTCCTCAAAAAATTAAAAATGGAACTTTCTTATGGCACAGCAAAGTGAATATAATATTAATTGAAAAAGGAGAAAATCAAAATCATAACAAAGCTATTTTCTGGATGTCAACAAACCAATTCTAAAGTTCATAAAGAGAGGCCAAAAACCAATATAACCAACACAATCTACACTAATAAAAGACAAAGATGCTAATTGACCGTACCTTCACTATGCCCAAGCATGCCCACCAGCCAATCAGAGCGACTATGTGCAAATTAACCCAACCAAGATGGTGGCCGGCAGCCACGGAGCTGGAGCAAGCAGGAGGCTTGGTTCCCCTGGCAATGGATGAATCCAAGCTTCCCACCTGCTCTGGCCGGCTGTGACCTCCGAAAAAGGCAACAAAGTTTCAATTATAGAAGCTAAATAAATCCCAGATACCTGCTTCAAGCCAGCCTCCACTAGAGCTTGGTTGGCTGGGGGCTGTGGCCAGCCTGAAAACAGCCATCAGCCCCTAACCCACGATGGCCACACCCTCATGGGGTGAGAGTCACTGCTGGGGGCCTTGGCCAACCTGCAAGCAGCCTTCAGCCCTCACCCAGGCTGGCCAGGCACCCCAGTGGAGACCCCCACCTTGAAGGGGCTGTGGCCAGCCTGCAAACAGACATCAGCCCCTCACCTGGGTTGGCCAGGAACCCCAGCGGAGACCCCCACCCTGAAGGGGCTGTGGCCAGCCTGCAAACAGCCATCAGCCCCTCACCCAGGCTGACCAGGCATCGCAGTGGGGACACCCCCTCCCTGAAGTGGGTGTGGCCAGCCTGAAAACGGCCCTCAGCCTCTCACCCAGGCTGGCCAGGCACCCCAAGTGGGACCCCTCCCCTTGATCTGGGACACACTTCAGGTCAAACCAGCTGGCCCCCACCCATGCACTAGGCCTCTATCCTATATAATAAAAAGGGTAATATGCAAATTGTCCCTAACAGCAGAGTGACTGGGAATGACTGGTCACTATGACACACACTGATCACCAGGGGGCAGACGCTCAATGCAGGAGCTGCCCCCTGGTGGCCAGTGTGCTCCCACAGGGGGAGCTCTGCTCAGCCACATGCCAGGCTGATGGCTGCCAGTACAGCGGTGGTGGTGGGAGCCTCTTAGCAGTGCTAAGGATGTCTGACTTCAGCTAGGCCTGCTCCCCGCTAGCAAATGGGCATCCTCCAAGGGCTCCGGGCTGCCAGAGGGATGTCTGACTGCCAACTTAGGCCCAATCCCCTGGGGAGTGGGCCTAAGCCAGCAGGTGGTCATTCCCTGAGGGGTCCCAAACTGCAAGAGGGCACAGGCTGGGCTGAGGGACCCTCCCGAGTGCACAAATTTTTGTTACCGGGCCTCTAGTCTATATATATAAAAGCCAAAGTGACCATTATGACCAGATGACTGCATGACTGGCCAGTAGCTGTGACTCACACTGACCACCAGGGGGCAGATGCTCACAATGCAGGAGCTGCCCCCGGTGGTCAGTGCACTCCCACATAGAGGGTAGGTAAGTTACCCAAGATTACACAGTCAGCAAATTACACAGATATCCAAACATAGGTGGTGTGGCTCCAGAAATAACTTATTTAACAGCCACACACTAATGCCTCCACTAAGTACTTGTTAGCTGACATTATTATCATCCTCAAAAAAAAGTAATATCAGAAGCTTGTTTATGAATTACTAGTATGTATTTACTTCCTAATTCAACAAATACTTGTCAAGCACATATTTATGATCAGACACTGTACTGGGCAGTGGGCATACACTGTGGAGAAGACATATGTGGAATATAAAACAGAGAACAGCAGATGAGCAAACAAAACAAACAAACAAAATCCTCATAGACTTAGACAAAAGTGTGATTGATGGGTACCAAAGGGAAGGGTAGTGGGAGAAGGTTGAAGAGGGCACTGTGGGTCAAATATAGGGTGACAGAAGGAGACTGAATTTTGGGTGGTGATCACACAATGCAATATATAGATGATGTATCATAGAATAGTACACTTGAAATGTATATAATCTTATTAACCAAGGTAAATTTAAAAAAAAACCCAATAAAAACAAAGTCTTTTAAAATATCAAAGAATAATAAAAGAAACTAAAACAAACAAAAACAGAGAAGTATTATATTCAAAAAGAAAACTACAAATAAATCTCACTATGAATACGAAAACAAAATTCCAAAATAATCAATGGCATATAAAGATAATTATATACTTTTCAAAGTGGTATTTATTCCAGAAGTGATTGTTCTATTATGACTAAAATTAATCACATCAATAGGTCTAAGAAGAAACATTATACCATTATTCCACATTAAAATAAGTATTTTCCTGCCGAAGCCGGTTTGGCTCAGTGGATAGAGAGTCGACTTGCGGACTGAAGGGTCCCAGGTTCGATTCCGGTCGGGGGCATGTACCTGGGTTGCGGGCATATCCCCAGTGGGAGATGTGCAGGGGGCAGCTGATTGATGTTTCTCTCTCATCGATGTTTCTGACTCTCTGTCTCTCTCCCTTCCTCTCTTTAAAAAATCAATAAAATATATTTAAAAAAATAAGTATTTTCCAAAATTCAATGTCTATTCTTGATATGAACTTCTAAAAATAAATTTGAAATAGATGAATAATATCCCCACATGATAAAATAAGCATCTTGAACAAAAGTCTGGAATAGTGCTGCTGAAAAAACTTTAGAAGCATCCCTTTATATATCAGGAACAAGGCACATAGTCCACTATCCCCACTGTTAATCAAATTGGGAGGCAGGGGGTGGGGGGTCCTGTAGACACTAGTCAGAATATTTATTTATTTTAAAATATATTTTATTGATTTTTTTACAGAGAGGAAGGGAGAGGGATAGACAGTCAGAAACATCGATGAGAGAGAGACATCGATCAGCTGCCTCCTGCACACCCCCAACTGGGGATGGGCCGCAACCAAGGCACAAGCCCCTGACCAGGATCGAACCCGGGACCCTTCAGTCCGCAGGCCGACGCTCTATCCACTGAACCAAACCGGTTAGGGCTAGTCAGCATATTTAGACAAGAGAAATAAATTACAGAAATTGGAAATAATGAGGTTAAAATATCACTATTTGTAGTTGATATGTTTATATATTTGGAAAACTTAAATTTTTCAATTAAAACCAATAATAGATAATTCAGTCGGGTGGTGATATATAAAATAAATATACAGTAACAATAGCCTCCACGGATACAAATAAGCTACATGTTATAATGTAATAAAATGCCTCATTTATAGTAGCAACAATAAAAGATAGGATGCCTAGTTTTTATGAATGCTCTAACAAATTGCCATAAACCTAGTTTATTATTCCACAGTTCTGGATGTCAGAAGTCCAGAATTGTTCAAATGAGCTAAAATCAAAGCATCAGCTGGACTGCATTCCTTTGGGTTGCTCTAGGGGAAAACACATTCCTTGTCCTTTGCAGCTTCTAGAGGCTGCCCACATTCCTTGGCTCATGGCCCTCCTCCTCCATCTTCAGAGCAACCTTAGGCCAAGTTCTTTTCACACTGCTAGCTCTCTGATTCTTCCTCCTTGGACTCCTTCCTTCTTCCACTAAAAAAGGAGCCTTGTTATTATATTGGGCCCAACGGAATATTCTAGGACCATTTCTCCATCTCCATGTTAGCTGACTGGGAATCTTAGTTCCATCTGCCATCTTTCTTAACTTTTACCAGGTAACTTAACATATTCATAGTTTCTGAGCATTAGGATGTGTACATCTTTAGAGTGGGGAGGGGAATTATTCTACTTACCACACCTAGTGATAAATTTAACAATAAAAGTGCAATGCTTATTTTAAGAAAAATTTGAGATGCTTCAGGGAGCCACAAAAGAATGCTTGAACAAATTGAGAAGCATACTATTTTTTTGGATAAGAAGAAATAGCATATATGTGGATGGAAAAAAACACACACCACAAAGATATCAATTACCCCTAAATTAATCTAAAATTAAAGCAATCCAAATGAACAAAAAGCAAATTTAATAATTTTGGAAAGAGACTGGAAACAACAACAACAACAACAACAACAACAACAAAAACTCCAGGCAAAAAGAAATAGGAACATTTTAAAAAGGAAGAGTAAGGAAGTTTTTATCAGATGCTAAAGCATATTACTAAGCCTCAATAAATCAAACAGTATGATCTTGCTCACGGATATGAAAACACATCAATGGAACCACATTGAATTTCCAGAAATAGACCTAATTCATATGGGATTTACTAAGTGATAAAGATTGCATCTTAGACAGTGGTGAAAGATTGTTTATTAAAACCAAATGATGTTGGGACATCTTGGTAGCCATCTGGACTAAAAATTAAATGACTTCAATTCTCATTTTATAAAGAGTATGTTCCAAATGAATAAAAAAATTGAAGATATAAATAAAACCACTGTAAGACTTCATGGGTAAAATGTTTAATATTGAAACAGGGAAGGTCTTTCCATGACAGAACACCCAAAAGCCATAAGATAAATGATTAAAAATGTCAAATACTTAACAACAATACAAAATAAATGGCAGATTAATTATTAATTCAAAATTTAAGATCTGTAAAAACTATTTGTAATTCACAGACAAAATTCTAATTATCCTCATATATAAAGCATTCCAAAAAATTGAAAAAATAAAGACTAACAAATAAATACAAAAGAAATTAAAAGATTATGATAAGGTATCAAAGGAAAGGAAAGACGATTTGATTTTAAATATGTGGAAAGATTCTCAACTAAACTCACTCATAATGAGAGAAATAAGAATGAATCTACAGTGAGATACCATTTATCACCGTTTTGGGTAACCCATAATCCAAAAAGTTAATAAGCTATTCTGTAAGGTTGAGGGGAGTAGCCACACACCGTTATTGCCTGTGAGAATATAAATTGGTTCAATCCTTTGGATGGAAGGAGATAATGTCTATCAAAAATAAAACATCACATGTGTTAACACCTAGCAGTCCCCACCCTACAATATATTCAGTGGTATACAACATGAAAAGATTATTTACTCTAATCTCTTTGTAATAGCAAACTGTGGCAAAAAAAATTCTAAACAGCTATCAATAAAGGACTAGTTAATTATATTGTGATACATTAGAAAATTGATATCATGTAGCTAGAAAACATAATATCAATAGTCTTTAGGTAGAAATATGAAAAGACCTCTATGATACATTTTTTTTTTAACTAAAAAAAGCAAAGAGTAGACTGATGTGTGTAACATTAAGATATCACCTATTTGAAAAAGAGGGAACAAAGGATGTATAGCTAGCACGCACAAACCACTTTCTATTCATGCTGGTAAAATCACTCTGTAAGGCAGGTGCTGTCATTCCATTCCCTACACCCTAGTAACACTCCTGCATTATTTATTGCTTTATCTTTAGTACCTACACAAAACCTGACATGTAGTGTGCTCACTACATATTTGGTGAATAAATGAATAAAACATTTCCCTTTTAAATCAGGAAAAACTAAAGCTCAAGTAAGTAAGTTTAGTAACTTGACCCACATCACGCAACCAATAAGTGAGAGTCTCATCTCTCATATAACATCTTGGGAAGTATACACACCCACTCACTCTCACTCACAAACTCATCCCATCCGTTGTCTGTGAAGTCACAAACTGGCTGGAGCAGCATTGGGGACACAGCAAAAGTCAGATTGTTTCTGTATGTTCTTTTGTACTTTTTGAAATTGAGGAATAGGTGGCTGTGTTACATATTCATAAAGATACATTAAACATCTAACTCATGAATTGGAATGCTGACATATACAACACCAGAGGCTAGTACAAAATACCTTTAAAATATAAGTAAATTATATAAGTAAAGGTGGTTAATAACTGTTACAAAAGGGAAATTTTTTAAAGATACATCTTAAAACACTTATCTATAGTAGTAAAAGCGTAATATGCTAATTAGACCAGATGGCCAGCCAGAGCTGTGAGGGAAGCCTGGGTCCCAGGTGCCAAAGGGAAGCCGGTGCTGGCAGCTGGGGGAAGGAAGGCCTACTCTTGCACGAATTCCATGCATCGGGCCTCTAGTTTAAAAGAATAGACTGAGATGAAACCTCAAATACAACCACAAAAGCTGGGGTTGAGAAGTCAGAGAAGCAGTATGCTCACTCCAGTTTCTAGGTCTCTCTTTGAGGGCAGTTTTGCTAAGGAGAGTGAATTAATACATAGACAACTAACTGTCTTACTTAAATGTATATACATAGTGTCCAACAGTATTTAAAAATAGTTTCTATTTCTGTGGGAAATGAAAAAGTATAACAAAAAATGCAACTGGAAAGAATTCCTGTGTTAGATGCCCAATAACCTCATATGGGCTCATAACTAAATTCCAAACCATGTTAATAAAATGTCCAAAATAACTCAGAGACTTTGAAATAATGAGAAAAGATGCAATCAGCAATTGTAAACAAAGAGAAGGGAGACTTTATAATATCAAAATTATACAAAATACAATTTTAGAAAAAAAATTATTTAAATGGGAACATGAACCCTTTTAAATAATGAATTAAACAAATTCTCAACAAGTCTCTCTGTACAAATAGACATAACATCAGAATACCTGAAGAAAATATTGCAGAAACTAAAATGCAAATCAGATGGAAGAGCAAGAAGAGGGAGAGAATTTAAAAAGTGACCTTTTTGTCCTTGAAATGTCATGTACATAAAAGTTTTTTCTACATAAAAATTTAAACAATACTATAAAATATTGATATATTCTATTCAAGTAAATAAACATATATAGTAAGAGCTATAATCTGAAAGGAGAGAATATTCTTTTTAAATGCCCCCTGGAGCATTTAAAAAAAATGTAATCACATATTAGCCAAAAAAGAAATATTAATTTAATTCCAAAGAGGAAAAATACTTTAGATCATATTCTGAAACCACAACCTAATAAAGTAAAAAATACATGTCAAATTTAGAAACAAAAACCCAAAGTCTTTGACATTTTAATACCATTCTTTTATAAAGAACTCTCAGGGCAAAAGGAACAAAAAAACCACAATTGCAAGGTATTTATAAAATAATAATAATAGCATGGCCTCAAATATTTTTACTGTAAACCAAAATAATAAAAATAATAAATTAAATAAGTTTCATTTTATGAAAAAAACAAGGAACACATAAGGGAAAAAATTTAATGAAGATAAAAGCATAAAAAATGAATTAGGAAACAGAAAAAAGAATTGCCAAGAGCTTATTTTTAAATACAAAAAGAATTTGAACCACTCACTTGCCCATAATTGGGCAGAGAAAAGGAGAAAATGCAGCACAAACATAAGAACATTAGATTGGAGAAAAGAAAAATAAATATTGATGGCATTAAATAATTCTAAAATAATATTTGACTCTTTCACCCAAATCTATGTTAATTAATTGATAATCTATATATAGAAATTACATAGTATTAAAACTAAACTACCTACAATG
The DNA here is from genome assembly GCF_014108235.1 of Myotis myotis. Taxonomy (NCBI): domain Eukaryota; kingdom Metazoa; phylum Chordata; class Mammalia; order Chiroptera; family Vespertilionidae; genus Myotis; species Myotis myotis. Next base: position 43,492,480 of record NW_023416335.1, read on the forward strand.
GACCTAAGAACACACAAAACACAATAATACAAGTAACTGGAGGTAAAAACTCACAAAGTTGTATCAGAGCTATATTTTAAAAAATCACCAGATTCAGATGAATACATAATTGAACTTTATCAACCCATCCTGGAACATCTAAATACTCATGTCAAATGAATGACTCCAGTAAAAGAACCACAAAAAGACTTGTGTTCTATTTCTTGTTTTAAAACCAGGTGACTAAGACACCAATATTCAACAAATATAGCAAACATTAGAGTCTAACATTAAAAAATGCACATCATATAGCCATATTTTAAAATAACTTAATATGACTCGAGGGTGTGCAAATATGGTTTAATTTGAGGAAATCTTTTAGAATAATCCACTATAGTTAAGCTAAAGGATAAAAGACATATAGTTATTTTGATACATAGGAAAAGCCATTGATAAAATTTCATGTATTTTGATAAAACTTTATATATATATGTAATAATAAGAAAACATTCCAAATGCTTTGCTTTAAAAAAAATCAAAAACAAAACAAAACTTCAAGAATGTCAAACAAAACTTTGAAATTATTTGTTAAGCCTCTATAACTAATTGCCAGATAAAAAATAGTAATGGATTAAATTAAAACCAAGGAGAAAAAAGTTAAATTCAAATTTTAGGAAAATATATATGACAATTTATATAGAACTACCATTTGATCCAGTGATCCCACTTCTAGGAATATATCCTAAGAAACCAGAAATACCAATCAGAAAGAATGTACACATCCCCTATGTTCACAACAGCACAATTTACAATAGTTAAGATCAGGAAACAGCCCAATTGTCCATCAGGAGATGAGTTGATAAAAAAAGCTATGGTACATTTATACCATGGAATACTGTGCAGCAGTATAAAAGAAGAATCTCTTACCCTTTGAGACAGCATGGAGGGACCTGGAGAGTATCATGCTAAGTGAAATAAGTCAGTCAGAGAAAGACAAGTATCACATGATCTCACTCATATGTGGAATCTAATTAAGAAAATAAACCAATGAATGGAGTGAATCCAGAGATATGGAAGCATGGAACAGAGTGTGGAATCTTGAAGGAAGGTGGGGGAGGGTGGGTGAGTGGGTGGGAGGTAATCAACCAAAGACTTTGTATGCATGTATGCATAACCCATGGACATAGACAATAGGGTGGTGAAGGCCTGGGGCAGGAGGTGAGGGTGGGATGGAGGGGGTCAATGGGGGAAAATAGGGGGACATATGTAATACCTTCAACAATAAGGATTTATTTAAAAAAAATATGTCCATATACTGAGAGCCATTTATTTGTATATATGATCCTCGAGTACTCAGTGGTGAAATGTTGATAGAAACCAGAGAAAAATTATTGCCCTGTCAACATTATTTTTTCTCATTTTCTTGCAGATACTAGCCAATACAATTAAGCAAAACAAGAAAATAACAGACAAAAATATTAAAAAGGAGAGAGAGAGAAAGCCTTTATTTTGGAAGGTTATATCAGAGGTAAGAATTACAGTTGAAAAGCTGCAGAGAAAACACCTTTAAAGAAGGGGGTGTTCACTTAAGCAGGCTAAAGACTTCCAGCTCGAGGTCTGGGGTCCCTCTCCCAGAATCTGAGCTCTAACTCTGCTAGATTTCTATGCTCTACATTGAAACGTAAAAGGAAACAGGAGACCTGCTCACCTGATACGTCAATAAATGCTATACTAACAGTCTTAAAGAAATCCAACAAAAAAAACAACTAAAATAACAATGTTATAAATAACAGTTTAATTAAATTTTAATTATTACTTAAAAATCACCATTAGCTTTTTTATATATAAACCAGCATTGGTTAGAAATGAGATTCAGTCCACAAAAATAATATAAATATGCAGCATGTGTCAACAATGAAAAATGGAGATGCTGAGACACTGATATTGATACTGATGATCTCTGAGAATTGTCCAAGTCATAGGAATTGGACAATTAGCCATAGATATTATTCACCATTGCCAGCCAGGCAAGCAGCATCTGATTGGACAAGGGACATTTGACATTGCAAGAGACCAGAGGAGATAGAAGCTACATAACCTTAACTCTTCTCTGTCTTTTCCTCCCAATACTCCTATTCAAATGGCACCTTGGATAAACTAGGTTATCCAAGCTTGGATAAGACTGAGAAATCTGAGTGATTGATGAGTATTATTTTTCCCTGTGAGAGCCTGAGAACAGAACACATGTACTGAGAGGTGCTTAAGATTGGCAAACCTGAAAGCAAACCTATTTCAAATGTGGGATGAGAATAACCTGGAAAGCAGATTGAGCATCATTAGTTTTTTTATTCCTGAAAATTAGTTCTCGGGGGTACATAAGGAAGACCAGTTTCTGTGTATAAAATAAGTGAGTTTACATTTACTCTGAACATCTGGATTGCAGGGTGAATTAGGGTTTGTTATCAAAGATACTTAGATTATTTTTAAAAGCACAAACAATAATAAGAAAGAATATATAGTATATGCTGAACTTTTTACATGATTTTCTCAAGGTCAGTTAAGATTTTTCTTCTTATTTTTCACACTAGAGGCCCCGTGCATGAAATTTGTGCATGGTGGCGGGGGGTGGGGGGTGGGTGTCTCCTCATCCCAGCCTGCACCCTCTCCAATTTGGGACCCCTCAGGGGATGTCCGACTGCCTGCCTGCTTGATCACCCTTAACTACCCCCTTTGCCAGCCTGATCACGCCTAACCACCTCTGCCTGCCAGCCTGTTCTCCCCTAACTGCCCCCCTGCCAGCCTGGTTGCCCCCAACTGCCCCCTGCTGGCCTGGTTGCCCCCAACTGCCCCCTACCGCCTGGTCTCCCCACGCAGCCTGCTGTTCAGTCATTACTGTGATGGAGTCCTGGACAATTTGCATATCCCTCTATTATTAGTATAGATATTTTTAAATGTACAATATAGCTTATTTTGGCAATTATAAGGAGTAAACATAGACAATTATAACAAAAGGAAAGAAAATAGAAAAATTAATAGGTAAAAAATTTTAACTCATACTATATGCCAGGTAGTATGGCAAAACCTTAATAACTGTTAGCACATTTTGTTTTCTCATCAACTCTATGAGTTATATATTATTACCCCATTCTACAGAATTGAGGCTTGTAAAGATTAAGTAACGTAACACATTGCGTACCACTCAGGAGTTTTCTCGTGTTTCGCGTGCCATCTGTTAAGGACTGCTCATGAGTGTTCTCATTTTTCACGCCCATGGAAAAAGGAGCAAATCTATATACTTATGTAAATTTTGTTTGGTCCCTCTTCATAGAGGAAAATGTTTTATGCAGTACCATACATTAAAAAAGTATTAGGAACTTTAATTGTTTAATAGTTTCATTGTTTTTGAAAATAAAAATGTTATAATTATTGAAAAACAACACCTAAAGTGCATTATGATGATTTAAATAACTTGCAGTTTGCCCAAAAATGTGCGGTCCCTGGCATATGTCTTAGAGATTTCTATGCGGTACGCAATGTGTTAACCATAGTCATAAAGCTGGGTAATATTAAATTATAGATTCAAAACCTAGCAGTCCAACTTCAGAGTGAGTATATAAGTTTAACTAACTTGCTCTGTTGCTTCCCACAAGGCACCATCCATTTCCCATTCTATGGACTCAGTCTGGCCCCTGCACCTTTTTTTCTATCATTGTTTCTATGAGTGAAACTGGAGTAAGGAGCAATCTGGGAATTCTTATCGTAGAGTGAGTGAATTATTCTGGTTGGCTCATTTAGGACTTACTCTCAAATTCACTTTCTGTGTTTGGAAATTGTACACAAAGTGCACTTAATGGAAATTATCTGTGGACAATTTTGAGAGGAAGGGAGAACCTAATGCCATGTATGTATTTTTCTTTTCTTTTATTTACCAAATAGCATTGCTGGCATTTCATAGACTAATAAAATATCAGACCCACAAAAAAGGTAAGACAGGATCCAGTCTACCATACTCAGACACTTCAGATTGGGTTAAAATGTGTTTACTAGTGCATAGAGGAGTGCTGGTAATATATTAGACAGATAATATGATCTACTATTATATCAATATCTCTTTTATCCTTTGTATTGGTCACATATTTTCATAGGTCTTTTTGACCTCTCCTTTCCCTAATGCTTTATTTAAACACTTCATTTATTGACCATCTATACTGTAACCAAAATTCAAAAATAAGATGCAGTATCCACCTTCAAAAGCTTGTAAGTTAGTAGTGAAGTTAAAGCATATAAGTACTCTATGGCTCTAGGAATTGATGTAAATGTCTATGAAAAATGTGTTGCCTGAATTGAGAGAGAGCCTTTTTGATTAGGGAATCAAGAAAGTTCCATGAAAAAGGCCCATTTGAATTGCACCCTCAGATATGGGTAGGATTTCAACTAGAGGAAAAGGGGAGAGTTATTCTGGATATAAAATCCATAAGTTCAATGGCAGGGCGGACTGGAAAGTAAGACATAATTGCAAAGATTTTGAGTAATCCATGTCAGTTTAATAAAGGTAGGTGAGTAGAGTGAAGAAGGCTAGAAAACATGGATTAGAACCCATCTGAATATCCCCAAATGTTCAATAAGAGAGTAAGCACTTTATTCTTTAAAAAGAGATCATTAATTTTTTTAAAGAAAACAAGCCACTCAATTACTTTATTTTAATTTTTAAGCTTTATTTTTATTGTTGACACTATTACAGGTGTCCCTATTTTCTCCCCTGTGCCCCCTCAACCCCTGCCCCCTTTCTCTTTGACCATCACTGTTGTCTGTGTCTATGCGTTGTGCATACATATCTTTTGGCTAATCTCTTCACCTTTTTTCATTCAGTCCCCTCCAGTTCCCACCTCTGTGACAGCTGTCAGTCTGTTCTATGTATCCATACCTCTGGTTCTATTTTTTCATCAGTTTAGTTTTTTGATAAGGTATCACAAGTAGTGATTTAATCTTGTGTCCATGTGCTTTTTTTTAAAATTAATGTGGAGATAGCTGAATGTGGAAAAATATACCAAAAAGTTAATATAATAACTCAGGTAAGAACTTACAAGAGGAATGAAGTCCTAGAAATAGAAAGAGAGAGGCTCGACAGGGCCTCAATGTCAAGAAGATATCTGTGGACTTAGTGACAGGTTATGAGGAAGAAAGCAATAAAAGGATGTGATGATGAATATGGATATTAGTAAGAATTATGGTATTATTGAAAAAAATTCAGTATCAGAGACTGGCCCAGTATCAGAGACTGGCCTAAGAAGGATAAATTATGAATTAATTTTTGTACATGAAGAATGTGAGGTACCTGTGGTACTTGGAGGTAGATATTAAAGTCCTATGGGGTGGTTGGAAATATTTTAATATAATTGGAAAGAACAGCTATTTTGGAAACTATAAATTTTGTTGTCATTTACATTATATAATAGTCACAATGTTGAAATGGTCAGTCTATACAAGATAGAAGACTGAAAGAGGGAAAGAAAGCTGTGGACAATACTGAGCAATGCCTACTTTCCAGAAACAAAAGAATTTGGAGCAATCAGGAAAGGAGGAAAAAATAAATGGTCAGAAGCTAACAAAGGAAAAGAGAAATAATGAGTACAGTAAGAGGAGATAGTTTTGTAAAAGAAGAGTTGTCTAACAGTTCCAAATGCTGTGGACTTTTTAAGCTGGAGAAGGAAAGGCTTTGAAAAGACCTTGGGGATAAATATTGATAAAAGCCATTACTGACAAATAGACTGGACAGGATACTTGAGAAAGAAAACAACTTGCAAAAAGTTTGGGTCATGAGTTAATTACCCACTATCTCCTTCATTCTATAGATTATCTTATACACTGTATATTTTTTTTTGTGGGTGCTAATCTTATAAACTAATTTTATTTAGATTTAGTAACTAATAATCACCAGTTTTATTTTGTCTAAGGAACAAATTTAAAAGGTGATTTCAATCATTAAAAGAAAGCAATGGTAAGTGAGAAGTAGGAGCTATATTTAAAATATAGTGAAGACTTTAGAGTGTAGACATATTTATACATAAAGAACATAAAATTTAAATCACATACAATATCTATTTCACCTACCTAATGATCTGCTTAGATACCATCTACTTGGAATATTCCCACACCAATTATCAGCTATCCTTGAACACAAACATTAAAAATATGGGGCTACCACATCCTGAGAGCAATTATTTACCTACAAAAGTAAAATGTTGTTTCTTGCATTCTTTTGACTAGGTAGAAAAATAAGTGTTTCACTGGAGAAAAGATTATAGGTTATTCATTGGATTGTTAATTAACACAGAAACACAATTTATCTTAACAGGTTATTAAGCTGAGATTTTTCTTGAAACCTTAACAACTCTGTTTTGAAATGGTTTTAAGATTACAGGTAATTATTCTAGCTTCACAAGCAAAGGTTAACGATGAATTTTCCTCCTGAAGATAAATTTGGACTTTTAATTGTGTGTGAATGTGCTGTGTGTCTGTGTGTGTGTGCGTATTTACCCACATGGAGATGATACTTATAAAAGTGAAGTGAGTTGAAAAATGAATAATGCTTCAAGAGACTAATTTGTTTATGAAGGGGCTTTCAATATACTTTTATAAAGAACAAGTACAAGAAAAATAAGAATATGTTAAAACATTCACTAAGGAAAATATTAGAGTCCACATTGAATTTGAGAATTCTAATTGTTATGTTTTCTACTGCTTTCTAGGAGGGTAAATCGAATGGTTTTTACTTATTCTTAAATTCTAAAAATTTTATATTGTGAAAAAAGAAAGGGATCAGTATATTATTTGTTGAGAGGAGCTATATACCAACAAATTTGATAACTTAGATAAAATGGACAATCTTTAATCAATCTTCAACTATTATTTTTAAATTTTCTATTATTTCTCTTTAAATTCTGCCAGTGTGGGCTTCCTGTATTTTGCTGTGCTGTTGTTAGATGGATATATTATGCCACTGATCAATGTTTTTCTTAATTTTTATTTTAAATCTGGCTCTTAGAGATTCACCTAGTTAGCAGCATTTAGTGGTAAGCCCCTGAATGGTCAAAGATTATCTGCTGAATCAAGGTTTTCAACTTTTATTGTTGGATCTGTGTGGCTGGAAGATTGCTTTCAATGGTATAGCATCTTGGAGTCTATCCCACTTTTAGCCATGACTTGGAGTTCAGAATTTCACTTTCCAGTTGTGTGTTTTCATTTTGTCACCTTTCTATGAATCTGTTTTCTTTATTTTTTTCTCCTGGTTATGGGTAATACTTTTTTTTTTGCATACGTGATCATTTTTGGATGCGGAAAATTATGCCTTTTACATGATTGGATGCTGGATTTTGTTGTGTTCCTTCTAAGAGTATTGAATTTTGTTCTTGCATCCAGTTAAGTAACATGTCAATCAGTTGTACCTTTTCAAACTTTCTTATGGCATTCAGAAAAGCATTTTGTATGGGACTAAATTAGCCTCACTCCTGAGGCATGACTCTTTTGAGTATCCTATCCAATACCCCATGCATTACAAAAGATTTCCACTTTACTAGTGTAGAACACAATAGGGAGAGGTATGAGGATTGTTTGATATACTGCTTTCCAGTCAGTCTTTCTTGGCCTTAGGTAGTTTCTTCTTGTCATGCATTGGTAAGTCCTCAGCCAAAAACTCAAGGAGAGCTCTGCACAGATTTCTGGAAAACTCTATCTCCTCTTCTAAACTCTGCCACACAAATTTTAGCCGCCTCAGCCTCTCCAACCTCCAGGCTTGCTCACATCAGTGAGTCTGTCAACCTCTGTTTATATTGCCCCTCTATTAATGAAGCCACAAACAGTCTCTAGGCCAGTGGTTCTCAACCTTGACTGCACATTAGAATCACCTGGGAATCTTTTTAAAATCCTGATTTCTGGGCCTCATCCTCCGGAAATTCTGTTTCTTTGTTATGGGGCGTGGCCACGACATTAGTAACAAAGAAACAGAATTTCCGGAGGATGAGGCCCAGAAATCAGGATTTTAAAAAGATTCCCAGGTGATTCTAATGTGCAGCCAAGGTTGAGAACCACTGCTCTAGGCAGTAAACGGCAGCAATCACAGGGCTCACTTTGTTTCCCTTCTCTCAGGAATTACTGTCTCAAAAAGCGACTATTTTTTTTACATATTTTGTACCATTTTCTAGTTGCTAATGGTGGAAAGACAATTGCTGAAGCAATCTGTCATGGGCCTAGCCATGTGACTGATTTTTAACATACAATTTTCCATCTAAATGAGTGATTATCTTTCCAAATAATAGTAGTGTCCCAACACTATTAATAATTCATAATTATAAATAAATAAAAATAGCTAACATTAATCAAGCGCTTACAACTATGCAATAAAAATCAGAGGCATTTTTAAACAAATTTTAAAGTTTCTATTAGAAGATTCTTCACAAGCTAATGCATCTTTAGAATGTCTTCCATGATCATAAAATACTCAATCCTGAGTGTTAAGTCATTTGAATTTGAGAAATTAATAAACTATATGGTCAATATAATAGTCATTTGTTGGAAGTAAATGAAATGTGGTTTTCAAAAAGTATTAGACTCCCTCTGACTTTGCACTTGTTTCCTCTTCTTTCGCACTGGTATGCTCTTACATGTGCTTTGAGACTCAACCTAGGTGACATCCTCACAAAGTTGCACTCTTTTCTAGCTCCCTCAATTACGTTTGCTCTTCTTTTTCTATGTTTTCATACCTTTCTGCACATGACACACTTGTGGCTTCTATCACCCCAGATAACATGGTCTGTCTTCTTTTCTGTTAATTCCTTTTTATGTGTTTTCTCTTTCTTCCCCAGTGCAGAATCTTTTGCATATTCACCCTTCACCAAGTATGACAGATTATATTTTCTTAATAATTTTTATTGATTGATTTTGAGAGAGAGAGAGAGAGAGAGAGAGAGAGATACTTGTTGTTCTCCTTATTTATGTGCTAGAGGCCCAATGCATGAAATTTGTGCACGGGTAGGGTCCCTTGACCTGTCCAGCGATCAGGGCCGATCAGGGCCTTCCAGCTGTCAGCTGGGGCCTTTCTTCTAGCTGCCAGCGGGGGCCTTCCTTCTTTCCGTGCTGCTTGCTGGTGATCAGCGCACATCATAGAGAGCAACCGAACTCCTGGTCTCCCAGTCAAACTCCTGAGGGGACACTTTGCATATTAGCTTTTTATATATATAGATTCATTGGTTGATTCTTGTATGTTTGCTGACTAGGTATCTTACCCACAACCTTGATGTATTGGGACAATGCTCTAACCAACTGAGTTACAAGGCCAGGTCTCAATAATCTTTAATATTTCCTCCTTTTCTTCATTTCTATGTTCTCTGCTTTCTCTAGGACACTTATCAGATTTCTTCTGTATTTTGGTAGTGAATTTCTGAGTGCATTTTCCCATCTACATACAGGCCACCTCCTAACCCTATCTAACTAAATCCTATCTAACTAGTGGCCCCTCATTTTTTTCACCACTGAGTCCTAGCAAAGCATAGCACAGTGGTTCTCAACCTTCTGGCCCTTTAAATACAGTTCCTCATGTTGTGACCCAACCATAAAATTATTTTCGTTGCTATGTCATAACTGTAATGTTGCTACTGTTATGAATCATAATGTAAATATCTGATATCAAGGATGGTCTTAGGCGACCCCTGTGAAAGGGTTGTTTGACTGCCAAAGGGGTCGCGACCCACAGGTTGAGAACCGCTGGATTTACTCTGATTATGTAGTTTCTTCACCACTTCCACTAATACTGTGAATTCCTCACAAACAGAGCCTCAGTCTTTGTTTGATTGTATTCTTTCTAGCATCAGCACCTGGCATAATTACTGTGGAGAAAGTAGTAATTCAAATAGCTGGCTTGTGATTCATTTTCCTACTATTACCAAGGGATGTTCCCAAGGAAAGAATCCACATATTTGGTCTAATTTACTTGTAAATATGCTGCTAACGATAAGCTTAATGGTAAATAGACTAATGATATTGGCTTGGAAAAAGGTACTTTCCAGTAGAACGTTTCGACAGGATATCCCTGTTTTAGAATTACTTATAATAAGAAAATATAATTTCTGGATTTATGAATCAAGGTTACCTAGTGAATATCACGTAAGTCAGTAACTGATCTGAGTACAAAATTGAGATGATTAAAAATATAAATGCTTCTTGCTTGCTGAGAAAATAACTTGTATAATTTACTTAGAGACAAACTCTTTTACTTTGGATGAAGCAAAAATGCATATCTAGAATGGGAAGGGCTCGAAGGGCCACAGAGATGGCACACAGCTCTCTCTGCTTCACCTGTGACTCCACCTTGACTGTTTTTTAAAAATATATATTGTTATTGATTTCAGAGAGGAGGGGAGATGGAGAGAGACATAGAAACATCAATGATGAGAGAGAATCATTGATTGGCTGCCTCCTGCATGCCCCCCACTGAGAACCAAGCCCCACAACCTGGGCGTGAACAATACCAGCTGGGATTTTTTTTAAAACAACTGAGTTGTATTTTTATCATTTTCCCAGTTTATTTATAAGATAATTTTTTTTTTCTGACAGATAGCCATCTGGATTTTAGATTAGTTATCTCAAAGCACACAGAAATTACCTATATCTGCCTACAAATTAAGCACTGATGAAACAGTACTTATTACCATATCAATTTTTAAGCATTCCACCATAAATGAACTGTTTCCAACTTTTAAAATTATTTTTTCCACCTACGCTAATTATATTTGACATTTGGGCTATATATGCATGTAAAAACAGACATGTTCCTCAAACTGACCATAATCAGCGTACAAATGTTCTGTCTGGATGTAAGTGAGTTTCTAAAGGCAAAGTGGCTCAAAGAGGAACAAATAAGCTGATTTCCTTATGAAACAAACTAGCAAGTATTAAATGTGCCAGAGATTTACTCCATAAATCTTTCCGTTTCATATCATTTAAATATACAAGTGCACACTGACTAGTGTGTCTGAATTAACGCTTCCAGGCTGCGAGCTCCTATGCATGGGCTACTGTTACTCAACAGAAGGCCCTGCTGGGAAGAGGCAGGCAGGGGATAGCGGGCGCCTGTCCGCAGGCCCTCCACACACACTCAAGGAAGAGGTAGAGCAGCCTGTTTACAAGTCTCCCATGGTGACCTGCGCCTTAGAGTGATGTTTTACTTAATTATGTTCTGTTTGGGCTTTCCACAGATTTGTTTGTAACTGAAGCAAAGTGGGAAGTTCCGCGAGTCTAAGAACACTTTCATGTGCCCCATAAACTCTCTGAATCAAAGATTTTGTTTATTCTTTTGCCAAACACAACAACTGATTTCCATCTACAACAATTTTTTTTAGAAAGAAGAAACAGTAGGTCAACTGAGGAAACAGCTCTGGCCTTGAGCTGTGGAACTTTATTCCACTCTGACCCTTGACTGAGAACCCTGGAGCCAGGGTGCGGGCACTGGCCCGGCTGCAGGGAGACTGAGGCAGCCCGCTGACCTTCTGCAGGAAGGCTCTGCAGCCCCTCACACGCTGCGGTAGATGGTCTCAAAGTCAGAGTCGTTCCCATCATAGGGATCCTCAACAATAAGTTGTTTTTGTGAATCACAGCTCCCAAGTGTTCAGTTTTAGCGTTGCTGGTTTCAACTTGATTATTTCTTCTATTCAAATCTCTCTGATTGCTTTCGTCCATGCGTAGTATAGAATCAAATGTGCCTCTTAATTGCTTGCATTCTTCAAATCATCAGTAAAGCTTGAAACCACCTGTGGTAGGCAGAATCCTGGCTCACAAAAGACACCCACGCCCCAAACCCCAGCACCTGGGTGTATACCAGGCTAGGTGGCAAAGAGGAACAAAACTGCAGGTGTCAGTAAGATTGCGAACCAGGTGGCTTTGGTATGGGGAGGTTATTCTGGGTCAGTTGAGCCAGGTCCATGTAATTACGAGGGGCCTTATAAGTAGAAGAGGAAGGCAGGTGAGTGAGAACTACGCAGTAGAAATGGCAGCATGAAGATGACTGGGCTCAACGTTGCTGGTTTTGAAGATGGAGAAGTGGAGCCTAAGAGCCAAGGAATTGCAGGCAGCTTCTAAAGCTAGAAAAGGCAAGAACATGGATTCTCTCCAGAACCCCTCACACCCCCCAAATGCAGCCATGTGGACATCTAGAGTTTAGCCGGGTGAAGCCTGTTTCACACTGCTGACTTCAGAGTGGTAAGATAAAACATTTGAGTTGTTTTATTTCATCACCAAGTTTCCTTTTACAGCAACAAAGGAAAAAGCAACAGCAGGTTAAGGTCTCTGACTCACACGGTTCTAATTTGATCACCCAGTCACTGTATTAGTTCAATAACTTAAACATAAAAATATAATTATTTGGGCATATTAATGAATGGTTGACTAAGTGTTTTCTATGATAAACTTAACCATTGTTAGGTTTTTAAGCATTTGGTATTAGAAAATCATTCATGGTTATATCATAAAATGGGGAACAGGCTTGCAGCTCTGAGAATTAATCTCTGACTACTTGCAAGAGGGCAAAACCAAGTGTGTCAGTGATCAATATTATTCAGTTTAACTCAGTAAGTACACACATTGTTTATATTCAAAGTACTTTAGCAAATTATATGAATGATTTTTTTAAAAAAACAATTACAAGATGAGAGTTTGTCCTCTGGGAAGCTACCATCTAGAAGCAGATAAAGTGTGACAATATAAGAAGCATTAAAATATAGACACAAAATACTGTGAGAGTGCTGAAAAGAAAAATTGCATGTGTTTTGGGAAAACAAGCCAGGCCTCATAAAGAAGTGCTCTTTGATTTAGTAAAGAGTTAGTGTAACTTGGAAAACCAGAGGAGGCATGGTGTAGGGAAACTGTGGAATAAAACTTACATTCAGGCATTGGGGTGGCGAGTTTAGGGCATATTTGGGAAAAGTCAAATATTCTGTTTTGGTCATATCTGGCAAAGCCATGATCATAGAAGCTGTGGGTCAGACTGCTGTGCTTTGGATCAAGCAGGTTAAATTCATTTCCTAGAGCAGGTGGGGAGACATCGAAGCTGTTTGGACAGGGAACTTTCATGACTATAATTGCACCTGAAAGGATTCTGTGGGCAGGTGTATATGAGTGATGGGAAGTAATAGACCTTTTAGGAGGCTATTACAATTTTCAAACAGGAATTCATAAGTGATACTGTAGGCATACTGGCCACCTCCATTAATGCCCTCTGAGTTATGCCATCTGGCATGCCGAATTTGTACAAGATCAAGTCTTCTGTGCCTTCTCTTACCTGCCCTTTGTAAATATTTTCTTTCCAAGATGCACATTATTTTTAAGCTGTGCAATTAAATGTTGAAAATTAACAAGCAGCAAGAAGAAAAAGCAATTTCAAATATTCCAAAACTGGGGTCTAATGGATCATTTTGCTGTCATTGTAAATCCATGTTTACTGAGAAGCCCATGGAGGTGTAGAAACTCTAGTGGCTTTCGAATATGAATAAAACAAAAGCCAAACATCTTCAAATAAGGAACCAGGATTATAATACCATAAGGCTAGAAAACGGTCACTTTCCTGTACCAGCAATACATCTCTTCCCACAATAAAGAGCTTTGTTAGTAAAGAGAAATACTATTTTAATGTATTAATGGAGTTTGTACTTTCCCATAAAACTAGCTCTTCTCCTTTGTTCCCAATCATATGGTGACTACATGTTCACTCACTGAGGTCAGTAATAATAAAGTTAGCATCTATGCTATGCTCCAGACCTTATTCTTAAAACTTAAATACTTCAAATTAGTTTATGTTCACAGCAAATTTAGGAGGTACTATTATGCATCCCAACTTAAATATTTAAAAATAGAAACACAGAGAGACAGTTCAGTAAGTTGTCAGATCAAAAAGCTAGTCAGTGGTAGAGCTGAGATTTGACCCTTAGAGTCTGAATTCTTAACTACTATATTCCTTCTAACTACTATACCATATTCCTTCTAGCAGTGTTTCTAGGTGAGTTTTTTGATACACTGTGTTCCAATATCATTTTCCAGTTCAGTACTGATACTGGTGGGCTCCCATCTCACCTTGTCTCATTTGGTGGGTGCAACAACCAGGGACAGCGTGTGAATAGTGAAGGCTAGGCCAAGGGACTGGAGAGGAACAGAGGGAAGGAAAAGGCCAGTAATTTTTAATGTAAATGAAACATATTCTTTAACAAAATTAAAGGATTAAATATACACAATCAATGTTATTATGTGATAAAATTTGTTTTAGGTGTCTTAAGGCATCAACTAATAACTATAATGTTTCTAGGTAGGTAGAAAATGGTCCTAAGTGGTTAAGTCACTACGACAAGGTCATGTATTGTTAGTAGGAAAAGGAATATTTAGCTGTCTTCCCATGAGAGTGTTCAGTCTATTGCAGTGTTTTGATAAATGTGATATGAAAAAATAAAGCTCTTTAGAGAACTACATGTGTATGTGAGCTTTAGAATAATTTGTCATCACAACAAAAATGATCATTATTTGTTTCTTTTTTTGAGTTTGGTCTTTGTTTTTAATCAGAGATACAGATGCACATATTTATACACATTCTGTGCATCTTCGTATAAAAAACATCACCTCAACTTTCATGCTCCTCAGAGGAGGAACGTTTTTTCAACTAGTTAAAAGCCAGTTAGCTTTACCATTATCTTCATCTCTTTAAATAATATGCTTTTATATCTATTCTTTGCTTTTTCAGTTTTAAGCATTAGGAGTTGACCTACTATGAGAGATGATTCAGCTCAACCAGACACACACTTCCCATCCTCCATTCTTCCAACTCTGCTGTAGCATAATTTTGTTATATCTGTATTCTGTGTGCATTGCAAATTAGGTTGTTTCTTGGCTCTTTTTACTGCTTGCTTGAGTTTCAACGTATCTGGGTCTGCTGATTCATTATCACTTGTTCTTCTGTTTTCCAATGTGCAAAATTGTGTGGCTGTGTCACTTGTTTTCCGATTTCCTTTGTCCTTTTATGGTTATGTCTTTAAACACATCTCCTTGCTCATGTGTATGTGTGGTAAATATGTGTTTAATATGCCATATTTTCCATATTTTCCCTAATGCCTGTTTAGTTCCTTAATATCCACCAGAAATCTGAGGCAAAGCTATAATATAGTTTTCACTTGGATAGGAGCAATGCCGTGAGGATAATTAGAACTTTGAGTCAGGTAAATACAGTAGAAAATGAGGAGTGTATTTTGTAAAACGGATTTAATATGTGGAGAACTCTGCTATGTGGGCAAATTTGTTCAGTGGCAACACCTCTTTTTTTAAAGTTTCCTTTTTTGTTTGTTTGTAACAATATTAAAATGAATTAAAAACTGACATTTGGAAATATTTTTATGAAAGTGTATTAAAATTAATTTTGTTTACATGCTGTTATAACTCCTTTATTAGGATAGTGATAACCTCCAGAATTATAAAACTGGGCTTGGCACTCTCTCTTTTAAGTTGACTCAAAATAAAAAAGAGATTTTCTCATTCAAGATAGGAATGATGAAAGAGATATTGAGATAGAAAAATTGAACTTTTTAATGCTTATAGCAAATTATGGATTCTGATTTGTTAGTTTCAATAATTAATGTAGAGATATTAATTTGGATTAAATGTTTGGTTACTGAAGATTTCCTACGAAAGTAATACTTCCTGGGTGATAGCAAATTTTATGCTACTAGAGGCCTGGTGCATGGATTTGTGCACTGGGTAGGGCCCTCAGCCTGGCCTGTGGGGATCAGTGGACCTCGGTGCTGCCACAGCCTGGCCTTACCCGCCAGCTCGACGGGTTCCAGCCCACTGTCAGTGTTGATCCCGCACAGCACGAAGTGTGCACGAAGCAGCAGGTGGCCAGAGAGGAGCCCGAGCCCAGTTTTGGGTGCCGCGCTTCTCCCTGCTCAGGGGGAGTGTCTGCAGGAGAGGCTTATACTGCTGCAGCTGTGCTCTCGCCAGCCATAAGCCCAGCATCTGGCGCCCGTCTGTTAGCTGAGCGGCGCTCCTGCTGTGGAAGTGCACTGACCACCAGGGAGCAGCTCCTCCATTGAGCATCTGCCCCCTGGTGGTCAGTGTGTGTCATAGCTACCAGCTGGTCATCTGGTTGCTTAGGCTTTTATATATATAGTTATAGATCATTTGAATCTACACTCACACAGCTAACTGAAGGTATTTATTTATTATTTATTTATTTATTTTAAATATATAATTTTATTGATTTCATAGAGGCAGGGAGAGGGAGAGAGATAGAAACATCAATGATGAGAGCGAACCATTGATCGGCTGCCTCCTGCATGCCCTCTACTGGGGATCAAGCCCGCAATCTGGGCATGTGCCCTGACCAGGAATCAAACCATGAGCTCCTGGTTGGTTCATAAGCTGATGCTCAACCACTGAGCCCCGCCAGTCGGGCTCAATAACACGTCTTTGTGAGGTTCCCTGCCTGAGCTTTCTTCTGGGAAAAGCCATCTCCCAGGCCAGCTGCCTGCTGTCCCCATTGCCCCCCCCCCCAACACACACACTTTTGGGGCCAGCTCCAGGGCCCATAATGATGCCCCTGGTGGCTCCTGCACAGGGCAGGCAGAGGCAAGCTGCTCGGGGCATAGCGGACCCCAGGAGCTCGCTCGGCCCCTGGGCACGTGGGGAGCAGCGGAGGTGGCTGTTTCGCACCCTGTCACAATGGAGGTGGCAGTTTCCTTTTTGGGGACTGGCTCTGTGACCTACTTCCTACTGCCAGGGTGCTGCCTCAGCACTGGGAGGCAACAGGCAGATGAGGGACGCGTTCCTCCCCGGACAGAGCAGGAAAGGGTAGGTCCTGCTCCAGTGTGTTCCACACAGTTCCCCCCTAAGACCCCCTTCAGCTTGTCATCTGGAAACCCCTCCCAGCTTGGGGGCCCCCCTGGGCAGCCCTCTCCCAGCCCCCATGCTGAGCCGCCCTTGATGGGACGAGGTCGCAGCCTTTCCAGTTGGGCACTGGCTTCTATATCTGGACAGGTCGAGGCTCTGCCCATGGTAATGAGGGACCAGGGCAAGGAGGGGAACTTCTTCTTTTTTTTTTTTTTGTTTTCCAATCATAATTTTATTTTATTTTTAAATAGTAATACTTTTATTTCACTAATACTTTTATTTCCATCAATACTTCTTTAACAACATCTTAGTCTCTTTCATGGGCTCCCATTTCTCCTTAAGAAAGAGTCTTTCTCTGATTCCTTACTTAATGCTCACTTTTTATTTATTTATTTATTTATTTATTTATTTATTTATTTATTTATTTATTTATTTTTATTGCTTAAAGTATTACAAAGGGTATTACATATGTGTCCTTTTCCCCCCCCCGTCCTTGACAATCCCCTGGCCTCCCCTATCCCCCAGTGTCTTATGTCCATTGGTTATGCTTATATGCATGCATACAAGTCCTTTAGTTGATCTCTTACCCCCCTACCTCCTGCCCCCCAACCCTCCCCGGCCTTCTCGCTGCAGTTTGACAATCTGTTTGAGGCAGCTCTGCCTCTGTATCTATTATTGTTCAAAAGTTTAAAATGGTCTCTATTATCCATGCATGAGTGAGATCATGTGGTATTTTTCCTTCATTGACTGGCTTCTTTCACTTAGCATAATTTTCAAGGCAAAGTTAATGTATAGGAGGAGTTGTGTTGAGGAAAGCATGTAGATTTTGGTGCTATTTAAGCATAGGTTTAAATCCTGACTGGCATTTAACTGACTTGTTGAGCTTAGAAATGTCTCTCATTTTTCTAAGGTACAATTTCTATAGGCATAAGCATCCTATAGGCTTGCTGGTAGGATTAAATGATGTAACATATGTGAAAACCCCAGGCATGCAGTAAAGCTTAACAGTTTTCTTTTTCTTTCCATAGGTTTTGGCATATTCAGTATCTTAATATGACTTTAGCTCCCGGGGTAATCATCACTGCAGCACCAACCATTTTGATGACAACACTGGAAATATTTCAAAAAAATTACAACTAAGAATTTTACAAATTATCTAACCCATCTCCCATGTAATCACCTATCTCACACTCACACAGATAACTGAAGGCAAGCCAGCACACGCACAAATTCCAACCCTTATACTCTTCCACCTTTATAATAGAAGAGACATAAATAGTCATTTTTATTTTGTGATAAACTATAAAAAATAAATTAAAAATAAATGAAAACTATTTAAGCATTTCAATACCATCCTAAATAATAGTTTCAGTGATTCCTTGCTATGTCTTATGAGTGTTGAAAAATATATGACCTTAAGCTTTAGAGTCTTGAGTAACTAAAGAAATCACCAGATGTTTGAGATACTGTTTCTTATCTTCTCTTTTGAAATTGTTTTAGTTAATATTGATTGCTCACTGTGTGTTACGTCAGAAACCATAAGCAGCACTAAAAAACAATTTACAAAAATATTTCAAATGACTAGCTCAGTTGATAGATGGCTGCTTTCAGAATCATTCTCTCTGATATCCTTTCTCTAAGCTGTTCCTCTTGACAAAAAATGTCTGGCTCATTCTGCTCAAATCACCTTCAGATACTTGGTTGAGGAAAAAAAAACAGCAATAATAAACTGTGGGAGCATATGTTTCTGATGGACTGGGAAGCTTTGAGGAGTAATGCAACACCAGCTAACTGCTCATGGTAATTTTTAACCAGAGATAACGATAGGTTGGGGTTTTAAGAACTCCTCAATACACAGGTATGGACTCTGTGAGTTTTCAGGTCACTCCCTGAATGATGCTTTTTTTAATAAAAACAATCACCAAACAGATGAAACCTTTTTTAAAGGTGGCAATCTTATTTTTACCACTTTCCCTGGAATGTGTCTGGGTAAGCATAGGCACCTAAGGTGGGAAGCCAGGCACTTTCTTGTATAGTCATCAAGCCTTTAAAGTAGTTATGACTTCAATGAAGGGCCTTTAGATTTTGGGACCCCTTTCTACCTTTTATTTTTCTCATGTGATTGAAGGAAAAGTAGCTTATATTGTGTTGGTATCTAAATCACGGTGAAATAAATGCATGCTGGGCCAGCTTAAACACTTCGCCTTTCACACTGAATTTAATTTTTAAAGTGCCTGCTATAGAGCAACCAAAAAAAATGCTGATTTATGATGAGAATAAAAGGAAGGTGGTCTCAGTGGTTCTGTCTCATCCTACAAAGCCATGGTATTTCAGATATCTTAAAGATGAATTCCCTTGCATTGGAATTCTCTCACAGTTAAGACTAGATTTGCAGACAGTGGAGGGCTCTCTTTCTTGCTTTATTTCCTCCAGATCTTTACTTGATCAGAAGTGAATTAGCCTTTTTTGATGCATATGAATTATATTATCTGCTGTGAACTTCCTCTCTGCAATGAGTTGAAATAAAAGCAATTATCCTATGGCTTCCCCCTTTCATTTCTCTCCTCTACTCTCTGAGTGCAACTAATCAGAATGAAGCAGACATTAGCATTTTCTGCGACAGAAAAGGACCCAGCATAGAGGCTCCTTTGAAAGAAGGAGCATAATTGCAGCTCTCTTGTTGCTGTCATCCTCTTGCATGAGCAGGAACCAATGAGAAATCACCATTTCTCAAAGGGAAGGTACTTTCAGACTTTTCTATTGATGGGTAAAGTGCTCTAGATTATTATTGGTCTCTCAAAACCTACACACTGCTAATCTCACTCTGCCTGCTGACATGCAAAATATATTGGGCAGCTAACATGGGGAAACATTTGAAATAAAACAGAATGATATCAGTGAAGGCTCAATGATTATGAAAACTAAGTGTTTATGGGACTCTTCCCTTCATCGCTCAGATTTATTTGTCCCTGTACTGTACTATGTACATTAATTGTTGGTTAGAAATTTCCTTGTACAACATCAGTGGATCCTTGTAAGTTGGCTGTTTGGAAAATTATTACAATATGGTTGACTCTGGTTCTCTCTGCAAATGAGTGGGAGTATGATGATATAAACCCCTTTATCGTGTGTCAAAAAGATGGATACATTGCATCTGAACTGAAGCCTCACTATCTTGGTACCTAAGGCTCCCTAATTCCAACAGCAAGCACAGTGCATGCAGGAGGCCCTCAATGCCAATATGCTACATAATTATTTGAGGGGAAAAGAAACACAACATGCCTGTGTGTTCACATACTGCTTCATTTACTGAAAATCTGTGTGCCAGCCATGACATATCCATGTATTCATGATGTCTCTGTCTCTTGCAGTCCTTACAATGGTTCTCTTCCTTCAATTAACAGTTTTGTTGAGGGAATCTATTCTGAGGAAGGTATTTGTTTTCTCATTTCATGTGAGAAGACTGAAACCCAAGGTGATTAAAGTTTTTGCCTGAATTATTGCAGAATCGCAAATCCATGCCACTCACTCTTAATGACCCCATCGCAGCACAACCTTCATTCCACCTCTCATGCCTCACTGCCTCTGGCCGGCCACCAGGGCCTCTCAGTCTGACCAGGGCAAAGACTTTTGTGTGTGACGTTGAGTGAATCTCACCTTATTGCTTACATGTCTCCAGTATTCTCAGTACAATGCAGACCTTTAATAGATCTAGGATTTTCATATCATCCAATGTATAAAGTCAGCTATTTGCAAAATTGCTTTAGCTGAAGTAGGAGTGAGATCCAAGGCCCAGACCTTGGCTGCTTCTTGCAAAAAGAAACTTTCTTCAGTTGCTGGTCTATTTCATTCCTTTCTGCTGTTTTTTGTTTTTTTTGTTTTAGTTTTTAAAATAAATTTAAAGTGGAAAAAATATATTATCTAGACTTTATAATGCAGTCAATTCTGCTATTATGAGTTATGTGTGTTTCTAAAACAACATTTTGCTAATAAAAGACACATAAAACCCCGGGGTTGCCCTAACCGGTTTGGCTCAGGGGATAGAGCATCGGCCTGTGGACTGAAGGGTCCAAGGTTTGATTCTGGTCAAGGGCATGTACCTTGGTTGAGGGCATATCCCCAGTAGGGGGTGTGCAGGAGGCAGCTGATCAATGTTTCTCTCTCATCGATGTTTCTAGATCTCTGTCCCTCTCCCTTCCTCTCTGTAAAAAAATCAGTAAAATATATTTTAAAAAAATAAACGAAAAAAAACCAAACCCAGGGTTTATTGAAGAATATGGGGTTAGGGTTCTGAGGATCCCTTCCTGGCCCTGTAGATGGTCGTTAGCTTAACTCTCCACAGAGATTGAGTCGCTGTGCACTGAGGCAGTTATTATAGATGTCTCCACTGTCATCTCCTTCCCTTTTTCATATCATGAGAACAGAATCCTCTGAGGCCCTGAAAACTAAATCCTGTTTTGCTCCCAACATTTCACTTACAGACAATTTGACCTAAATTTCTAGGGACTGGAAACAAAAGATATCAGGTAATACAGCTAGCACTAGTGTAAGAATGTTTACTATGTACCAGGGGTCACAGGAATTCCTTTGCTTCATTTTGTCCTCACAACAATCTATGAGGCTTAGATTATTAGTTGCCATTTAATGCGTAGTTAAATGGAGTCTTAGAGAGGTTTAGTAAATTATTCCGTATCGATACAAGAGGTGAATGGCTAACTTGGAGATATACACTCTGATTTGCTTGCTCTCTGACTGGTGTACTCTGAACCCCACACTAAGTCAGGCTGCTTCCTGAGAGGGGTCTGGATAACTGGATCCCCCAAGGCATTATCAGTTTCCTCTGTAACTGATCATACTCACTTTCCACTTCTAGCTCCTCTTGCCAGATTGGATGTCCTTCTCCCCACTTCTCACTTCTGCTTTCTGCTACCAGCTACCTCCTTTTTCCAAACCAGATGGCCAGTGTTTCCGATGGGTGGCAGCCATTAGTCCTGCATCTAGCCTGCTGGAGTTGGCTCTAGTCATCTCTGCCCTCATGTGGGCACCCGGAACCTGGGTTTGGTTCTCCCATCAGGGAGTTGTTACCTGACCTTTGTCCTGCTACAGTCTTCCTCCAAGGGACCCTTGCCTTGCTGGTAATCCTCAATGAATCCTTAAGAAATCTTTTATTTTTGAATATGAAGCAAAGCTCTTCATCTCCTCTGAAGGCATCAGTACTGTCCACCCATGTTGCCTCTAACCTTACAAACAGGACAAGGATGCTCATGTTCCAAGTAATGTAGGATAAAGGCCAAGTCTTTTCTCAGGAATCTGGAACTTTCCAACCAGCCTCCAGTACTTTCATCAGAGCTTATTTGTTCCCTGTTATAATTCAAGGAGCCAGGTAACGTTCCTGTGAGTACGTAAATTATGTGTGTGTCTTCAAGTGGGTTCGGGTTTTGTTTGCTTGCGATGGAGAATATTGAACTTTGAGCAAACCTGCACTAAATTGGTCATTTCTACAGGGAATTCATTATCTTTGCTATTTTTGTTTTTTAAAACCAAGACACCTACTGCCCTTCCACCCTCAAAATGATAGCTGTCACAAATACATTAATGAGCATCATCAGGAAGATTTGGAAGAGACTGGAGCAGTGACAAGAAATTACATCATTGACAGTAAGAATGACAGATACAAAAAAATTACTTAATCGATTTGTACACTAAATCAATCTTTTAGAAATCAAATACTTCTCAAGATTTAGGGAAGTGTGCTTAATTTTTCTTGGCAGTATATCCTGTTTTCTGCTGCAGGATGTAATGGTATGACAACCTGTCTGTCCTCTCTGAGAAAAAAGCCTTTGCTGGCTTCATTAGGCTCTTGTACAAGTTAACATTTCGCATTGCTATTATTCCCCTTCTTTCAATTAGGACCTGAGAGTTAAAAGGAAGTCTTATTCTCTGGGTGGTTGTTTTGCTCGAATTGTTCTAGTGTAGAACGCGACTCCTGTGAGGCAGTTAAAAATGAGAGCGGGCAACCTGTCCAAGCCAAATCGAATAGCAACTCAATTGTTGGGAAAAGTGGGTGGGCCTGAAATGCATGGTCGGCACCAGGCATCCTTCTCTCATCTCCATTTTTCACCTTGAAAATAGTTGTTTTCTGAAAGTGTGGGACAGAGACACTTTCTTATTGTGCTTTATATATGTGAAGAAAAAACCAAGACTGTGTAAGAAGCAAATTTACAGAGAGAAATTGTTTTTACATTATTTTGTGCTTTGGCAGCCAACTCTTGTTACTTAAAAGGAAATAGGGGTACATGTTTTTATGATAAGAAAATACTCTGTTCTCCCTTACTGTCAAGCGAATGATTTGTGGGTAAAAAAGTGTAGTACCTTGTTCCATAGCTTCCAAAAGCTATTAGATTGATACAATAACCGATTGTTCTGTAAAGTCAACCACTGAATATTTAAATACTATTATTTTATTTTTATTTATTTTTAATATGTTTTTATTGATTTTTAGAGAAAGAGGGAGGTTGAGAGAGATAGAAACATTGATGAGCGAGAAACATTGATCAGTTGTCTCTTGCACATCCCCTACTGGGTATTGAGCCCGCAACCTGGGCATGTGAGGGCTCAATCCCCAGTAGGTGATTCAAACTGGTGACCTCCTGGTGCCTGGGTACATGCTCAACCACTGAGCCACACCGGTCAGGCCCATTTTACTTTATTAAAAGGAACCTTGGAGGTCACATTTTAACCTGTTTATTTTACAGGTTAAAACAAATGGAAACATCTGGAGGGTCTGTGACTACCTGAATTTTCAGAGGCACATTGGAGTATGCATGGTTCCATTTTTCCTCACATATGATAATTATAATTCCCTGTGAACCTCCATACATTTATCAGCTTATGTCTAATAAGTAAATTTTGTTCCTTGGAACTGTGCACATCTGGCAGAAAAGGAAGGGTGAAATCGTTGTGCTTCTACCAGTAGAGAGACCATGATCAATCCTTGGAGCTCCACGGAGGCTCTACACTCCTTAGAAAAACACCCAGGGCTTGACTGAGAGCAGGATTATAAAGAAGATAAGATAAAGTCTCATGCTTTACCGATTGGGCTAGCCAAAAGTCCCCAAGATGAGAGGGGGCTTGGGAACTGGGTGAAAGAGGTGAAGGGTTTAAGAAGTACAAATTGGTAGTTACAAAATAGTCATGGGGATATAAAGCACAGCACAGGGAATACAGTCAATAATATTGTGATAGCCATTTATAGTGCCAGGTAGATACTGGGAATATTGGGGAAAATATTTTGTAAAGTATATGATTATCAACCACTTTGTTGTACACCTGAAAACCAATACAAAAATAATATTGAAAGTAAACTGTAATAATAATAATAAAAAAGACAAAGTCAGTCCCTTGTATTTTTCCTGGCCTATCTGTGACTTCAATTCAGTTATTTCCCTCTCCCAACCAGTATATCTGGGGAAAATAATGATTGGTAGGTCTTTTGAATGGAAAAAAAATCATACTGATATTTTCATTTCAATTTTAAAATATCTGAAAACTTACCTTTTGTAACAGCATGGATGGATCTGGAGATTATTATGCTAAATGAAATAAGCCAGTCAGAGAAAGACAAAGACCATATAACCTCACTTATATGTGGAATCCAGTGAACAAAATAAAGACAAAATAGAAACAGAGGCATGGACACGTGGAACCAACCGACAGCTGTCAGAGGGGAGCAGGGTTGAGGGACTGAATGAAAGTGAAGGAATTAAGAAAAAAATTCATAATAACACATAGACACAGACACCAGTGAGGTGATAGCCGGAGGGAAAGGGTGGCCACGGTGGAGGGTGAAGGTGGGGTGCGGGGAGGGATGGGGATGGAAAGAGGCTTTGCCTGGGGCTATGGGTGAAGAAAAAAAAAGAAAAAAAAAGAGAGAAAAAGAAAAAAAAATATATGAGGTTCACTTAATTTCACTGATTTTATTATTGAATAATTTTTGCACTGAAAATCTGGTTTTTAAATTAAAGTTACTATTTATTTTATCTTAATACATATGATATATACAGAATATATGCATGCAACCAATCAACACATAATATGCTAATGATATGCTAAGGCTGCTCAACCACTTGCTATGACATGCACAACCACCAGGGGGCAGATGCTCTAACTAGTAGGTTAGCTTGCTGCTAGGGTCTGGCCAATCGAAACTGAGTGAGACAGGCCAGACATGCCCTGGAGCCCTCCCACAGTCCCTTCCTGGCTGGCCAACCTCCTATGTCCCTCCCTGGCCCTGATGGTGCACCTGTGGGGGTCCCTCGGCCTGGCCTGTGCCTTCTCGCAATCTGGGACCCCTCGGGGGATGTTGGAGAGCTGGTTTCAGCCTGATCCAGCAGGTGAGGCCGAGGGACCCCACTGGTGCACGAATTCATGTACCGGGCCTCTAGAGTGTGTATGTGTATATAACTATATGTGTGTATATATAAAACTATATATATTTATGTATGTTTTAAACTAGTACACACACATTTTAAATAACACCAACACCAATATTACAGGTAACAATTATTGAATGGAGCTTAAGATTTCTTTATTACCGTAGAATCTATCTTATTAAAAATAAACAAAATTGCCCTGGTCAGTGTTTCTCAGTGGTTAGAGCATCAGCCTAAGCACCAAATAGTCTTGGGTTTGATTCCCAGTCTAGGGCAAGTACCAGGGTTGCAGGTTCGATCCTTGGTCCCAGTAGGGGCGTGTGCAGGAGGCAACCAATCCCTGTGTTTATCTCTTCCCTTCCATCCCTTCCTCCTTCCACATCTCTAAGTCAGTGGAAAAATATCCTTGGGTGAGGATTAAAAAACAAACAAACCAAAAGGAACAAAATAAAAACAAAACAAAACAAAAACATATCCTATTAAAAATGACCAATTCAGTACTGTCAATTAAAATAATTTTCTTTGTCTCTGAGGTGGTTTGTTACTCATTCTTATGCAGTTAGGTTTGCTTGTTTTATTTTGTTGTCAATTTTAGGGCTTGCTTTTTTGTTCACTTTAATTGGATTTTTAAAATTTTCATACATAAAGCTCACATAGATCCCAAACCAGAGTTATATGAAGACATATTCAGAAATATTACCTTTGTCTGTGTCACTCCCACACTCTTCCCCCATCAAATATATGCTAAATGTCACCATTTTTATTAATTTTTGGATAATGTTTTAGGGTTTTTGTTGTGGCTATTGCTGTCCTTCCAGTATGTGTGTCTTTTCCCCCACCCTTTTCTTACTAAACATGGTATGCAATTTTCATTGTTCTATACCTTGATGTTTTCACTTGGTAATATATTCTGAAAATTATTCCATATCAATATAGAGAGATCTTCCACATTCTCTTTTTGGGTGAGGGGAGAGGGCTGTATATTGCTGCATTGTTGTGATTTTCCAAAATTTATTTCACTAGCTTCTTACTGAGTGACATTGGAGAGGTTACCAGTTTTTGAACATTGCATATAATGTAGCAATGAATAATCTTGTTCCAATATCATTTTGTATTTATAGAATGTGCCTTTGGGATAGATTTCTAGAAGTGGGATTTCTGGATCAAAGGGAATGTTCATCTGTTGTATTGCTAGAAGGTGCCAATTCTCAATATGGGAATTATTTTATATTTCTACTATTGCTCTCTGAGAGTGTATCTTTTCCAATAGTCTTGTCAACCCAGTTTATTATATTTTAAATTAGCCATTTTGATATGTAAGAAATGGTTCTTCATGGTTTTATTTTGCTTTTAAAACTTATGAGTGAAGTGAGCATCCTTTCATGTTTAAGAATGATTATTTAAAGCTTCTTTTGAAGGCCAGATTTTTAAAAAGATAGCAGTGTTAAAATTCTGATAATAAAATTTCATGAGCTATAACTCTTCCTTTTTTGAGTTAATATCAATTGCATTTGATATCATAAAATTTTTTGGGATAGTACACAAAGAAATATAGCTGTTTGCTATATCACTGAAAGAGTCAGAATTAGTCTAGTGATTCAAACTGTTAGCAATGAATTTTTTCCCCCTCTTATTATAAAAAGTAACTACAGGCAGTCCTGGGGTTATGTCGGACTTGATTTACGTCGTTTCGTGGTTACGTTGCCATCTCCTATTTATTTGTAAAAAAAAGAAAAAAGTTCCGTCATTTTGACATATGTACATATGTGATTTATGTTTTTTATTATTTATTTACCACAAGTAAAGGTCAGGAATTCTTATCTTTCTTTTAAAATTTTTTACTGCTTCGTGCTGTAGGAATGGATCTCCGATATAACCTGAGGACCTACTGTATGCTTTTTTACTTGAAGTCTATAGAATAGAAGTAAAACCAGTTATATCAGCAGGAGGCAGCATATCTTGAAAATTGTTTTTGTCTTTTTCTGTCCTTAGTAAACTTTTTTTTACATTTTAATAGGCTATATTTTTAGAGCACTATGAAGTTTATAGAAAAATTGATCAGAAAATACACAGAATTCCCATATGCCTGGAAGATTTCTCCATTATTTAGATCTTTGATTTCTTTCATCAGAGTTTTATACTTTTCCTCATATAGATCTTTACATATTTTGTTAGATTTATACATATAAGTATTTTACCCTTTTGTTGCTAATGTAAATTGTGTTGCATTTTTCATTTTAGTTTCTAATTGTTCATTTCCAGTAAATTGAAAAACAATTGAGTGTTTAATATTAATCTTGAATGTTGAAAATATGCTAATATCACTTATTATTTACGGAAGCTATTCTGTTGATTTTTTGAGGTTTTCCACATAGATGATCAAGTGATCTACAGACAGAGACAGTTTTATTTCATTCTTCCAAGTCTGTGTGCCTTTTACTTTATTGCTTTAATGATGTCTTCCAGTACAATAATAAACAGAAATTGTGACATTGTTTTTGCTTTGTTTCTGTTTTTAGGGAAGAGTGTGTAGTTTCTCACCATTAAGTATGATGTAAGCGTTAGTTTTTTTTTTTTATAGATGATCTTTGTCAGTTTGAGGAAGTTCCCCTTTATTCTTAGTTAGCTGAGAGTTTTTATCCTGAATGAATGTTGACTTTTGCCAAATGCTTTTTCTGCATCTCTACTAATATAATCATATGATCTATATTAGCCTGTTGATGTGATGGACCGCATTAGTTGATTATCTTTATTGTTAAACCAGCCTTGTATACCTAGAATAAATCTCATTTGGTTTTAGTATAAAATTCTTTTCATACACTGTTGAATCTGACTTAATGACAGGTCATTGAGGAATGCAGATATGATTATGAAGTATATTTGTCTGTAGTTTTCCTTTCTTGATAATGTTTTTTTTTTCTGATTTTGATATTATGCTGGCATCACAGAATATGTTAGGAAGTATTCCCTCTGACTCTATTTTCTGGAACAGAATACAGAGATTCTAATTATTTCTTCCTTAAATAGAATTCATCAGTGAAACTATCTTGGCCTGATGTTTTCTATTTTGGAAGAAACATTAATTATTGATTCAATTTCTCTACTAAATCCATATGACAGTCTCTGTCTTTTAATTGGTGTATTTAAACCATTAATATTTTAAGTGATTATTGATATAGTTGGAATAATATCTTCTATATCTGTAAGTGCTTACTATTCGTTGTTCTTTCTTTTTCTTTTCTTTTTTTTTTTTTACTTCAAATCCCTTTTCTCCTTCTCTGGTTTTAATTGAGCATCCTATAAAATAAAAGAGAAACATGGAAATGGACCATCCCTCCACTACGCTCGCCAGCCAATCAGGAGTGAGTATGCAAATTAACCTGACAAAGATGGCGGGTTAATTTGCATACACAGGCGCCAGGCGGAGAGCAGAGAGGGAGAACTGGCGGTTTGGAGGACTTGGCAGACTGGGAGGCCATGGGATGGAGACAGAGCAGGAAGGGAAAACCAAGAGCACGAGGAGCACCAGGAATGCTGGGAATCGTAGTTCTGGTGGCAAACAGATCTCCTAGACACTAGCAAAGTGAGCCTGGAGCAATTTACTGTTGCAGTGGGGGATGGAGGGAAAGCAAAGGTGAGAGATATAAGTAAAATCAGAGTATCTAGGAAAAATTAAAGGGAAGATATCCTAAAACTTCCAGGAAATCTCTACCAGTGAAGCAAAAAAAAAAAAAAAAAAAAAAAAAAAATGCCTCTATTATTCTGTGAGCAACAAACCAAATTAACTTGGGGGTCTCAGACAATTCACTCATATGATTGCAAAGACAGACAGAAACTCCCGAATTGGAGAGGGCTCCCAGATTGGAGAGGGCTCCCAGATTGGAGAGGGCTCCCAGATTGGAGAGGGTGCAGGTCAGGCTGAGGGACCCCCACACTCCCAGTGCACGAATGTTGTGCACTGGGCCTCTAGTTTTGTATAATTTTATTTTCTCTCTGTTAACATATCAACTGTTCTTTTGATTTTATTTTTGTGGTTTCCCTAGAGTTTGAAATGTACATTTACAATGAATCTAAGTTAGTACACTGCTGGGGTCCAACCCCAGCAGGTCCAGGGGTCACCAAAGGTGTGGATGGAGTCGGCGAAAAAGGAATGGCACGGAGACAGTGTTCAGTTGATCAGCAGCCTAGCTAGGATCTCCAGCCAGGATCTCCAGCCAAGTTCTGGTCTGGATCTCCAGAGAGGTTCTGCTTAGGATCTCCAGCCAGGTTCTGTGTCCATGTTCTCTTGCTTGGTTCTCCAGCCAGGTTCTATAGACATGTTCCCTCACTAGGTTCTCCAGCCAGGTTCTGTCCAGGTTCTCCAGCCAGGTTCAGTCACCAGGTTCTAGTCAGGTTCTCTTGCCATGTTCTATCCAGGTCCTGTAGCCAGGTTCTGTCTCTAGGTTCTTCAGCCAGGTTCTCTCGCTAGGTTCTGTCTCTAGGTTCTGTTGCCAGTTTCTGTCCAGGATCTTTTGCCATGTTCTCTCCAGCGAAGTTCTTCTGTCTCTAGGTTCTGTGTAGGTTCTGTCTTCTAAGTTCTGTGTTGTTACATCTGTATTTATACCAGTTGATTCCAATCCTATCAATCTCTATTCCAAAGGTTAGGGCGTTTCTTATCTCCATTCCAGGGAGTAAAGATTATGTAGCTTAAGCATGATTGTTCGTAGTTAAAGTGATTAACTACCCGCCTGGCACTTAGTTAAGGAGTTTTATCCCCTCCCTGACTTCAGGGAAAAATCCCTACCTGGGGAAACAACCTTTCTCAGAGAGGTGACCTTGGTTAAAACACATAGTGCCAAGAAGGTGAGCAAACATATTAAGAACAGTATGCCATATATGCCAGGTCCCTTGAAACAGCAAGAATGGACCGGCTCCCGGCAGTACACTTTCAAATAACATTCTATAATTTCACAGGTAGCACAGGTAGAGTATTCTCAATTCCTTCCACTTCATTATTGTACTGCTGTCATTCAGTTCACTTATCCACAAGCTTGAAGCCTCTAATGCATTGTTGCTATTATTATTTTAAACAACCTTTCATTGTTAGATCAATTAAAATCTTATTTTACCTTTATCTATTTCTTTGCTAATACTTTTCCTTTTTTTAATGTAAATCAAGCTTTTGAACTATGTCACTTTCCCTCTCTGTGAAGAACTTCCTTTAACATTTCTTGCAAAACAGGCTCACTGGCAACAAATTCCCTCAATGTTTGTTTATCTGAAAAAGACTTCATTTCTTTTACTTTTGAAAAATTTTGCTAAATGCAGATTTCTAGGTTAGTTGTGTTTTTTTTTTTTCTTTCTAGACACTAAATATTTTATTTCATTTTCTTCTTGCCAGAATAATTTCTCAAGAGAATTCTGATATAAATCTCATCCTTTGGACCAGGAGACTATTATGCTAAGTGAAATAAACCAGATAAAGACAAATATCACATGATCTCACCTATAAGTGGACTCGAAAAAACAAACTAAACTGATGAACAAAATAGGTCCAGAAGTATGGATGCATGGAACAGAATAACAGACCTGTGGTGAGAGGGAGGTGAGAGGGGGGAGTGGACAGGAAGAGATTAATCAAAGAAAATATATGCATACATACCTAACCTATGGCCACAAACAGTAGCATGGGGAAGATCTGGGGTGGGGTGCGTGGGGTTAGGTGAAGGGGGCCAAAAAGGGAGGAAATGGGAGACATCAATAATACTGTTAACCATTTTAAAAAATAACAAAAAAAGTTGTAATTGTCACAATGTTATAAAAAAATCCATGTGATTAAATAAAGAAATAAATAGATAGATAAATCTCATCCTTGTTTCTCTATTAGTAAGGTGGGTATGTTTTTTTCTTCACCTTCTTTCAATAACTCCTCTTTGTTTTGTATTTTCTGTAGTTCATGTATGATGTCCCGATGTATAGATTATTTGTTATTTAACCTGCATAGCATTTGATATTCCAGGATCTATCATGTGGTATTTGTAATTTTTAAAATTTCTATTATTATTATTTAAATTTATCTTTATTGTTGCAAGTGTTACAGCTGTCCCCCTGTTTTTTCCCCCCCAATGACACTCAACCACTGAGATGCATTGGCTGGGCTATTTACTGCACTATTGTTATTAATTCAAATATTCTTCTGCTTCTTTCCTTCATTCTCTTCTTTCTGATATTTCCAATATGTGTATGTTAACCTTTTGTAATTGTCCTATAGTTCCTAAATATTCTGTTCAATTTTTCATCCTTTTTTTCATTTTTCAGTTTTGGAATTTTCTATTGACATATCTTAAAGCTCACTGAATATTTCCTCAGTTGTGTCTAGTCTATGAAAGAGCCTATTTAAGGACGTGCTCATTTCTATTATTGTGTTTTGATTTCTTGCGTTTCCTTTGGTTATTTCTTCGTGTTTCCATCTCTCAGCTTACATTACCCAGCTGTTCTTTCATGTTGTTCACTTTTACCATTACAAGCCTTAACACATGGATCGGAATTATTGTAAATTTCTGGTCTGATAGTTCCAAAAATCTCTCCTATATCTAAGTCTTGCTTCTTCTCTTCAGCCTATGTTTTGTCCTTCTCACCCACCTTATAATTTTTCTGTTGTTGTTGAAAAACTGAACATAAAGTACTTTGTAAAGGAAATTAAGAAAACAGGATTTTGATGTGATGCTTTGTTATCTGGATAGGAACTAGGGCGTTTTTTGTTGTTGTTGTTGTTTTGTTGTTGTTGTTTTTTGTTTTGTTTTTTTTTGCTGTACCTATGCTTACAGATGTTAGAATTACCTCCAGTGTTCTTTTTTTTTTTTTTCCTTTTTAAAATCTCCTTGCTGTCTTTGGCTTTCCCTAGAGACCCTTTCTTGAATAGAGTCTGAAGCTTACGGTTCTTTGAGCTATAATCCCCAGTTACAACAGGATCCCCATTGGTCTAGTGGTAAATTACGAGGAGAGGGGAAGTGTTTTGTAATCCTTTGATTAGGTCTCAGACTTTTAGTAAACCTGTGTGCCTGGACTGTGATCTTCACAAGTGCTTTTCAACTTTCACCCCTAGCCCCTCAGATAAGGTAGGAAGGCTGCAGGGGGATGGAGTCGAGTACTTCCCTTCTTCTACTTCAAAGGCTGGAGGGGGAAGGAGTTTGGGCATTTTCCTCCCTAAGGTCAGTTAGGGTCTGGGAAAACACAAGTGGGTTTGTCTTTGGTAAAAGAGTTTCCCTTGAGGGTAAGCCTTTTTGAAGGAGAAGAGAAAGTGCGAGTGTATGTCCATAATTGTTAGTTTCCCTTCCCACTGACAGAAGCTTGAGGGGACTTTTCTCTCATTTCACCCTGAGAATCTGGTAGGGCTACAGAGGTAAAAGTCAAGGAACTGTGGGTAGCACCTAAGGCAAGAACTTTAATCTCTCAAGCTAGTCCACACTCAGTCTCTAGTGACTCCAGCAATGTTTCTGCTCCAGGTCAGATGTGATTCTCTTTAATTTATCTGTCTCTCCAGTTTTGGGGCAGCAGTGTGTTCTATAATCTCAATTTTCTGATATACTTAAAAACAATTGCTGATTTTCAGTTTGTTCAACTGTGTGTGTGTGTGTGTGTGTGTGTGTGTGTGTGTGTGTGAAGATGAGAGTAGGGGTTTCCAAGCTCTTCATATCTGGCTAGAAGTTAATTTATCTTACTGATTTTTGCAAACATTATACAAAGGGTAATAATATGGCCTGTTTATTTATTTCTAGTTCTTTTGCTTGTCTATGAATTTCCTTTTTTTAAATTTACATACATGTTTCCTTTTTATAAAGATTTATCAACAGATATACATAAATGAGAATTTCAGCATTGCCTTTGAAAAGTCGAGTGAATTCCCTTCTAAAATAATACACATTAGAAGAGTTTATTTTGAATGTAAATTTTCAAATTTTCTTGATATATTATATGTACATAGGCCTGCATGTAAAATATTCCTATTTGAGATAGCAATTTAATCTTTTTCCTATTAAGTAATGTTTAGAAATTTCCTCATAGGTAGATATCCTTTTGTTCTGAAAATTAAGTCTCTTGGGGAAAATTATTCAATTTTATGAGGAACATTTTTCAATGACCAATATCTATATCAACTATACTCTGTTTTATATCATGTGATTTCTCTTTTTACCAAAGATACTATTCATAGCACTATGACCAATAAAACATTCCCCAAAATGATTGGCATTGATGCTCTGGAAAAATCAAATTAGATTTCCATTTTAATCTGAACTTCTTTGTAAAGTAATAATAAATTAGCATGACCTCATTAAAATCTGAAGATATCAAAGTCATATCTATTGAACCTTTTTTTTTTTTGTTTTATAAAACAATGGATGCTTCCAAACTGCTCAAGTAATTCACATAGTACACTGGGAATCCTAAGTTATAAATGAAATGCATGGAGCCAACATCATCATCACTCTTTAGGGACAAAAGCACATATGGAAACATTTCATGGATTCATTAAATATCAATCTAAAATAACGTAACATCAATATTGGTAGCTCAAAAATGATAACAGCTGACAGATGGCAACCAATTAGAGCAATTAGCAATTAACTTGTATGTCCCTATCCCACCTTCATCCTCCTTCACTTGCTCCAGGAATTCCTACCGTCCCTGGAAATATGCCTGAGATTCAGTTTCTGTTAGAGGGTAATTGAAAATGGATTTGGAGAGACAGAGTATTTCACTTTTCATCTCTCATTCAAAATATATCTTTCCTTTTTAGGAAAAAATACAGTTTAAAATATACCCTAAGACTTTTTTTTTCTAGAGTGAAACGGAGTGCTAAAAGTAAAGTTATAACATTTTTAAAATATTTATATATTAAGTTATAATTCGGTTTTACTGTATCAGTTGCCCTAAAGAGTATAATTTAAAAATGTTTTCAAAAATAGTTTTTTTAAATATATTTTATTGATTTTTTTACAGAGAGGAAGGGAGAGGAATAGAGAGGTAGAAACATCCATGAGAGAGAAACATCGATCAGCTGCCTCCTGCACACCCGCTACTGGGGATGTGCCCACAACCAAGGAATATGCCCTTGACTGGAATCAAACCTGGGACACTTCAGTCTGCAGGCCGACACTCTAGCCACTGAGCCAAACCATTTAGGGCTCAAAAATAGTTTTGAGTAAAAACATATAACCATGCAGATCATATTCAAAAACTTATTTTATGATTATTGATATCATTAAAAAATAACAAAGTAATTATTCTTGGTATATATTCACACACTTTATTCAGTTTCCATATCTCTAATACAGGTCATTAGTATTTTTTTCAAGAATGTATTTTTTTAATAAATTTATTTTCAGTTTAGAAAATGGCTTGACATCTCTGAAATTTCATTTCAAGGTTAAAAAAATGTAAAAATTGTGCCATCTTTTATTTATATTTTCTGTGAATATAATTTTTCATTGAGAAAATATATTTTTCTATAGGGGCTAAGTACCTAATAAGCTGAGAAAAACTTCTATTAAATGAAATTTATATTGTATGTTTATATTAAAATATATATTTTTAGTTTTATTGAGGGTACCTTTGTTTGAAACATATTTGCAAGATAAAACTTGTTCAGTAAGATGTCACTATATATAATTATTTTAAACATCAAATTAAGATATTATAAAATTGAAGGATTTCTCAATTGAATTCATTTTAGGTAATGAGTATAAAGTTATGTCTAATTCTGCATAGGGTTTCCATCAAGAGAGTATTCCTACAAGTGGAGATATTAAAAATATAGAACTTTTGGGAAGATTTTATTTCTTGAATAATTTAATTAAACATTTTCAACTGATTTTAGACCAAATGTGATAAAAATTTAAATAACTCATTTATACACAAAAAAATTTAACACAGTTATAAGGCATTAAGGGTGATTTTCAAAAGACATCTTCAAAGGTTCAAACTTTCTAAAACTGTTAATTACAAGTAGCAAAGAGAGAATGAACTTATTACCATGCTGAGGTTAGTTTTACATTCAATATCAACTCCACCACACACACAAGAAAACCTGTAGATAATTTTCTTTGTGTGCATGGTATGTGCAGATTTTGACAACTGCACTTGTATTTCAGTTTGAAGAGTATCATAGCATTTTGGGTATAGTTATTAAAATGCATGTTCACTGCAACACATACCAAGAATATTTCTGTTCTATAGGTTTTTTTTAATTAGGCAAGAATATTGTTTATATCATGACACTCAACACTAATTTATACCAAAATTTGTGTTCATATTATTACCACAGAATATGTAATTTTTCCTTTATGCTGAGCATTTATATTGATTTTATAATAATAACATCTACAGTGATGTTAGATGACTCACTTTTGGCAAAATGAGCTTCCAGGGTCTTTACTTTGATTCCATGAGTTGAATGAAATGATTGAACCATCATTGGAATTAACTGATCTTCTGGCTTGAAGCACTCAATGTGTCTGACATAACACTGGTAGCATTTCAATATTTGTGAAACTCTTTGAAGAAATCAACAGTTCTTCAATGACTGTGCTTTCCCCCTTTTAAAGATGATCTTATTTTTAATTTTTATTTTTTTCCATTTCAATTGTCTTCAATTAGTGGATGAAGAAACAAGATTAGAGCAGAGTTGGGGGAGAAAGTGCCTTAAACTAGTATAGTTGGAGCCCTGTACAAAGTTTTTCTCTCAAAAAGGCAGAAAAATATGATCTTTGCTCCCCTTCTCAAGTCATGGTGACCTATGGGGGTTGTATCATCCTGGAAAAGTGGTAGAATTTTTAAATTAGCACAGTCACTCACTGCTTGCAAACCAGATGTGTACAGAGCTGCTGCTGCCCAGATGGGGCTCTTTGCTAATTCACATGAAGGTTCCCTGTGGACTAGGTGTTTCTCAGAATACCACAGTAAGGGAAAATCCTTTGAAGGGTCAAAAGGAAAAATAGCCTTCCTTAAATCATTGTCATCTAGTTCTGAATACATAACATTTCCAGAAACCTTTTATTTAAACTTTCCTTGAAAAGGGATACCATTCTAGAGCTCTAACCTCTTAAAGTTCAGCCATAGCTGCTCAACATGGTGCACTTTAAGGCTTTTCTGTTATGTTTTAGGGAGTTTGGTCATCCTCTTTCTGAATGTGCTTCCATATGACTAACAGTCAAGAAAAATATTGTAGGAAAAATTTTTTCCTATAACTTTACATGCCAAGAGAGACACTGGCTTGATCTAATATGTGTTTTCCCCTAAAAATATAACTTAGATTTTTTTTTTTGGCAAATTATGAACTCTATAGAGTTACAAAGAATTACCATTTCAGTGAGGAAACATGAAATCGTTATCAGCTATAAAGCATTAACAATTAGAACTAGTCTTTCCCCAAAAGTCTGTCCTAACTCAGCATTTAACATAAACTCTATTCTACAGATGGGAGACACACACGGAATTTTGGAAAGGCGAAGACAGAGGGAGAGAGCTTCTCTCTTTTGTTCTTTGGACAAAATATCACTTGTTCTATTTCCAGTTCAGAGATAGACTGAGAAACAGCTAAAGATAATTTATTAATATGAAGAATTCAGTTCTCAAAAGAATGTCTTTTATGATAAAACAGCTTTTATCTATAGAAGTCCAAAGATTTAAAACATATACATGAGGGTTTCTCCAAAACAGTGTCAACAGCTTGACAGAACTGTATATCATCAACCCAATAACAGCAAAATAAACTATAATGAAACATTCTTACACAAAACATGCAAGATTATGATAACTATCATTTTCTTCATGATATTTTATTCTTTTCTTTTGCTTATGCAAGATCAAAAATAAAACTATTGAGTTATCATTCCTTTAATACTTGCAGTAGAGTCATTTTTATTCTGCAAAATAATAATACAAAATCCCGTATGAATTGAAATGGGATTCAAGAGCTCACCAGATGTAGCTGCATGTCTCACATGAAAATAAACCGAATGTTTACTTTAATCAATCAGAGTGAATAATGTTGATGGGCTTTTCAGTGACTCAATCAGGACTGCCAGCCCCAGCTACCACGTGTGATTTCATCTTTCCAATGAGACTAAAAAATGCTTTTCCTCCTTCACACTGGACAATTTTATTCCACATTTGATGTAACAAAGCTCAAAAGGAATTCTAAAAGCTTCGCCTGTCTCAAAAATGTTTACCAGATATCTCCACAGAATGGCAGCTGCCTGACAATGTTTCATAATAAGGAGAAATAGTGGCTGAGTAAACTCTACTGATGAGCATAAACAGTCTTATTGGTGGGAGTTTGGTTGTTGTCAGTCATGCTACAAGGTCACATTTTTCACAATCTTGTTTGAGACTTCATTTCAACAACGTCCTGCTATAGAAAATCCTGGGCAACTGTGGCGATGCCTTTGTTTAAATCAGCTTTGAAAGTTTGATCAAGTCAATGACATTCCTTAATTTTCTATTTTTTAGTATGGTATAGCAGATGAATAAGTCTGTTTTTTTTTTTTTTTTTTAGTGTCTATCTTTATATCCACAATTATTACCATAATCATTCACTATAAGCCATTAAAAACAGAAAAAGAACATTATTTTTAACCAATTCTTCTATTTATAACATAATCAATATGATAAGACCTTCCGGGAATAAAAGGTAGCTGGATATGCTACTTGTTTGTTTTTATAAGCATATTGCAATTTGAAACGATTTACATATATTAGATTATTTCTCACAACAGTTTTACTTTATAGATGAGGATATTGAAGT
This sequence comes from Myotis myotis, assembly GCF_014108235.1. Classification (NCBI taxonomy): domain Eukaryota; kingdom Metazoa; phylum Chordata; class Mammalia; order Chiroptera; family Vespertilionidae; genus Myotis; species Myotis myotis. The sequence goes on from NW_023416335.1 coordinate 43,530,586, forward strand.
ATAGGGATTTCATTTCCTTAACCCAAGGTCCCACTGCTTGTATGCGGTGGAGACAGATTCCGTCCTCAGCCAAATCTGATTACACAGCTCATGCACTTGATCTCTACCCTGTATTGCTTAGTGGGAATCCGTTTTTCCCCCTCTTTGTTTGATCTTCTTGGAATATTCCTTTCAACTCTTTCTGAGGGTTCTTGTGTCTTAATTCTTGCCAGAGCTAAGTAAAGATTCACAATTCTGGATGCATGAGTGGTATAGGGCAGTGGGTGATTGAGAGAGAGATGGAAATGTCCAGTAATTGCCTCCTTGAATTACTTGCAGAGAAGAGAAAGGAAATCAGGCACATTCTTTCTTCTTGAATGCCACCATTAAGTCACACTTTCTGTTTCTACACTGACCTCTAGGCAACTGTGGTTTTCATCATCTTAATTCAGTATGTAGCCATGGTAGCTATCACTAAACGGAGCAGCACTCCTTCTGTTATGACAAATTAGCGTCTGAGATGTTGCTAGTGGGCAAAGGGTCTTTGAATGCAATGCAGAGTGTAGCCATGTACAAAAGTATGCATCCTAGAAAGTGGTGAGTCATTGCCACCTGGTGGTTAAAGCAATTTAACCTTCTATTTAGGTGGAGAAATCAACAATGCTAAGGTTGGCTAGTTCACGTGATTTTACTGACTTTGGCAATGGAGACACTTATTTAGTGACAGACAGTTTTCAATATTAAGTAGAGTAAATTTCTAACCCTAATTATTTCCATCCCCCCATATTTTTTATTCCTTCTCTGATGATCTCACCTCTCTTCCTGTTCTACTTTCATGGAGCTGGAAAATTTACCAAGGCTCCAGATTCAGCGCCTCTGCAATGCAGTTCATGCTGAGATGTTATTATCTCAGAATATATCTTATTGTCCTAAAGGTATAGACATACATTTTCCAAGGCCATTATTCAAAGATTTGTGGTTTCTGAAGGCTTTTGGAATCTAATAAAATATGGAATATATACTTGGAATATAGCCTGATCATATTGTCATGATGTTTCAGGAGCCAGATGCATGGTTTTGGGTCCAGAAATGAAAGAATGGCATAGTAAATATCTAAATCTAAAGTGAAGCCAGAAGTGACTGGCTCATGACATTAAATAGAATGAAAAAGGAGATGAGAACCAAGAGAAACATTTATAAAGCTGGTACACATCAACTGTAGTCCTTCTGATTCCATTTAATATCAAGGCAATAACATATACAAAAAAGAGATCATGGTGCTTAAAAGAAAGAAATACTTTACCCAAAAATGCAATAATAGACTAAAAAAGTGAATATACCACTTATTTCTCAAAGTTTTGTCCCAAGGCAGAAATAGAGCTGGCTAAAGCCACATGTATGTAATCAGCATCCATGCCCTTCCAATTTTCTGTCTCCATTGTGGAAATATTGTGGAAAATCATGTGTCTCAGATAAATTCTTTACAGTCAGGGTAACAACTTTGTCGTGTCCCACTCTTTTTGTGACATAATACTATCTTAGAGAAAATTCAGTAGCTTTTATTCTGTTATTAAGCCCTATTTATTTGTCTTTTCCTTTTAGCATAATGCAAGTGATCTGAGGAATCATTTAAAATAAATGAACTTATTTTTTCTGAAGTCATATTAAAATATGCCACATGATTAATGTTATTATTAGACAGCCACAGAAGCAAAATTTGTACCATTGAGCTAAACAGATAATCTTTTGACAATTTTAGAGGCTATACTTATCTCTTAATCTTGAGCTCTGGTTTCACTATATATATATATATAGATATAGATAGATATAGATAGATATAGATAGATATAGATAGATATAGATAGATATATAGATATGTATAGATAGATAGATAGATAGATAATCATAAAACTACAATAAAAGAGGATTAAGCACCCCTCTCCCTTTTTGTCAACACCGCATCTCATTGTACATTTTATTTCTACAGGATCCCATAAAGACATTTATGCATCAGCAGGAAAATATACTTCCTAACATTCAAAATCAATGATGCAGATAATAGGGAACCAGCATCCTCAGTGTGGGATACATACTGTCCTCAGTCGCTGGCCCAGATGTTGGTAACAACCAATAAACTGTATTATACACACATATATAAAAAAGCAGCTTGAAGGAATGGCCTGCTTAGCTAGATTTATTAGGAGAGATCTTTAATATGCCATATGGCAGCTTGGCTCTTCCAAGCAGTGCAGCCCTGTGCAGGAATGGGTTGGAGTGTAATGACCAGCCCCAGCACGAGCATTGATGCCTCCCCTGGGAAACAAGGGCTTGCTGCGGGATTTCTCTCCATTCTCACCCATGATATGTGTCTTAGGAGTCCATTATGCCTCAATATGTCTTCAATCAGAGCCCAGATCTCCATTACCACCTACTGTTTAGAGAAATCTCTAGACATGTTTGGGATGGGGGATGTGAGAAAAAGAGGGCAGGGCTGAGATCCATCATGTTATTTAACATAGCTTCTGCCTTTTATTGAGACACTGTGTGTAGGAAATACAAACTAGGGGATTTGCAATGGTTTTAAAAGCTATTATTCAAGTAAATGGAAAAGTGGCATATCATGTCTGTTGTTTGGAACACCAGAGAGCACAAAATAGATTTTTCTTCAACTTGAAGATGTCTGTGTGGGAACTACTTTTCTTTATTCAAACATTATGCCTTCCACACATAAAAACTTTTATTCAATAAATTGTATCAACCCTTTTACTTCTTTTCGTTAATGTAGAAGATAATTTTATCAATATTTTAAAGCTGAAAGGGAACAGTTATCGTGATATATGCATGTCGACTGCATTTTGTAAGTTAGAAAGACAAACACACTTTCTAGGCAAATGACAGGACAACTTTTATAGTTTAAACAATGTTTTTATCACTTAGATTTTTGTAAATACTTTAGGCCCTGGTTGTGTCCAAGGAATACCAAAATATGTTTTGTAAATGCAAAATCAATGAATAGAGGAGTATTTAAAATTAAGCCATGAGGAGAATACACATCATTTGTATGATAATTCTGCTAAAATGAAATACTGTCTAATTATAAAGCAATATCAAGCAAACACAAATTTAAGGAGCATTCTAAGAAATAGCCAACCTGTCATCTTCAAAAGTGCCGAGGTCATGAAAGTCAATGAAAGATTAAAGAATAGTTCTAGAGCAAAGGAAGCAAAAGTGACCTGGAAACTGAATAAAATATAGGATACTAAATTGAATCCTTTGGCCATTAAGGACATTATTGGGGCAATTAGTAAACTTAAATGAGGGCTGTGGAATAAATTAAAATAATATATTACTGTAAAATATCTGATGTTGATAGTTACACTGTGATTATGTAGGAAATAACCTTTTTTGTAGGATATACAAAATATTCAGAAGCGATGGAGCATCATGTTAAAAATATGCTCTCATGATTCTGTAAAAAAGCATTTTAATCATTCATATTAAAATTATTTCAAAATTAAAAAATAAAATTAAGCTGTCTTTTGTCTTCTAATTTTTCAACTATTTTGTGGCTCCATGGGAGCATAAGCACTTGTTAATTCAAATATAATCATTACACTTATGAGATAACTAGATTACTATGATGTTTCTGGAATATATTAGTGATATAAAACTTAAATAATTATGAAATAATTACATGAATACAATGGCACTTAATATTTTAACTTGTTGCTAAATTACCAGATTAATTTTTTAGTTAAATTACTAAGCTGAATAAATATACCATAGAAATAGTTGTGAAAGTATTATGCTATTAAAATACAATATATGCTGTTCATTTCAGTGAAAAGTTTCTCATTTATTTTTTAAAGTGTAATTTTGTCTTTGTAGCAAGGTCAATTTCCACTATAAATACAGCGTCTTTGACAGAAAACTTGTAGTACTGTAGGCATTGTCTTGTTTAGCCTTTGAACATTCACTGATTTCTGAGTAGTGATATTTGCAGAAGAGATGCTCTGGTTTCACGTTGACAAGCCATTAACTCTTCTTTCCCTGAAGCAACTACTAAACAATTCATTTGAAAAATTTACAATTAGATTTTCCTCTTAACTCTTCACTACTTATTACTTCATTTTTTTTTAATCTTTATTGTTCAGATTATTACAGATGTCCCTCTTCTTTCCCCCATAGGTCCACTCCACCCGGTTCCCACCCGACCCCAGGCCCTCGCCACCCCACTATCCACATCCATAGGTACTGCATACATGCACATAAGATCTTTGTCCAATCTCTTCCTGCACCCCCCATATCCCCTTCCCCTGAGATTGTCAGTCCACTCCATTTCCATGCCCCTGATTCTATTACATTCACCAGTTTATTCTGTTCATCAGATTTTTATTCATTTGATTTTTAGATTCACTTGTTGATAGATATGTATTTGTTGTCATTTTGTTGTTCATAATTTTTATCTTTACCTTTTTCTTCTTCTTACTCTTCTTAAAGAATACTCTTCAGCATTTCATATAATACTGATTTAGTGGTGATGAACTCCTTTAGCTTTTTCTTGTCTGTGAAGCTCTTTATCTGACCTTCAATTCTAAATGATAGCTTTGCTGGGTAGAGTAATCTTGGCTGTAGGTTCTCTCTATTCATCACTTTGAATATTTCTTGCCACTCCCTCCTGGCCTGCATAGTTTCTGTTGAGAAATCAGCTGACAGTTGTATGGGTACTCCCTTGTAAGTAACTAACTGTTTTTCTCTTGCTGTTTTTAAGATTCTCTCTTTGTCTTTTGCCCATGGCATTTTAATTATGATGTGTCTTGGTGTGGCCCTCTTTGGATTCCTCTTGTTTGGGGTTCTCTGTGCTTCCTGGACTTGTACATCTATTTCTTTCGCCAGGTAAGGGGAGTTTTCTGTCATTATTTCTTCAAATAGGTTTTCAATATCTTGCTCACTCTTTTCTTCTGGCACCCCCATTATTCAGATGTTGGTATGCTTGAAGTTGTCCCAGAGGCTCCTTACACTATTTTCATATTTTTGGATTCTTTTTTCTTTTTGCTCTTCCAGTTGGGTGTTTTTTGCTTCCTTGTATTTCAAATCTTTCACTTAATTCTTGGGATCCTGTAGTCTACTGTTGAATCTCTGTATGTTATTCTTTATTTCAGTCAGTATATAATTAATTTCTGACTGGTTCTTTTCCTTTTCTTTTTTTTTTTTGGCATTCTCACTAAGATCCTTAAAGGTCTCACTAAGTTCCTTGGAGGTTTCTAGAAGATTCTTGAGTAACTTTATAACTGTTGTTTTGAACTCTATATCATTATTTTGCTTTCTTCCATTTCTTTCATTTGTGACACATTTCTTTGTCTCCACATTTTGGCTGCTTCCCTGTGTTTATTTCCATGTATTGGGTAGCTGCTAAGTCTCCTTGAGTTGATAGAGTGGCCTTGTGTAGTAGGTGTCCTACAGGGCCCAGTGGCTCAGCCTCCTCAATCACCAGACGTGGACACTCTTGGTGCACCCCTTTTTGGGCTCTACGCACAGTTTTGTTGTATTTGAGCCTTGGTTACTCTTGGTATCACTGGGAGGAATTGACCTCCAGGCAATTTGACTGTGAGGACCAGTTGTGCCTATAATGGAAGAGCTGCTGTGCAAGACTTATGGGGCAGGACTTGCTTCAGTGGAGCTTTGGTGCTCACTTAGTCTGCCCCTTGAGTGTGTCACTTATGGATGTGAAGAGTTGTAATCTGGTATGATCTCACACTGACCACTGACTCCAAAAAGGTGCAAAGTCAGCCACTGCCTGGGGCCACACAGCAGGAGCTAGAGAGAGATCTTCAGATTCCTCCTCTTTGTATGGGGCCCAGCTGTGAAGCAAGGCAGGATGCTGCTGGTACCAGCCTTGGGTCTTCTTTTGATAGCTTTGGGGCTCCCTGACCCAGCTGCAGCTTGTTTGGCAGGTTTTAGGCTGAGAAAGGACAGGCCATTCATATGCAAAAACCACTGCACACAGCTGGGGTGGGGTTGTAAATTGGATGGGGTGAGGTCTCAGGGAATCTCCAGGGTGGAGCAAACAGCAACGGTTGCCAGTCAGCCCTGCACCGGGGAGGTCCCAGCACAGGAACAATGACTGTTGTGAGCACTGTCTGGAAGAAAGCTGCCCCCGCATTCCTGCCCTGATGCCAGACAGTCCATTTCTCCCCGTATGTGTCTGGGTCCCCCAGAGTCTTGCCTGGCACTGAGCTCAGAGCAAGCAGAAGTTTGTACCTCCCTCCCAATTAAAGAAGCGGCACACCTGGGTGCCAGCCTGTTCCACACCTCCACACCTCCACACCTCCACACCTCCTACCAGTCTCAATGTGCTTTCTTCTTTACCTCCCTAGTCGTAGTACTTCCATTAAGCCAGCTTCCCTGCAGTTCTGGATGATAGTTGTTCTGTATTTTAGTTGTAATTTTAATATGGTTGTGGGAGGCAGCAAGTACTGGTGTTTACCTATGCCATCATCTTGGTTCTCCCTATTCTTTCTTTGGAACCTTTGAATTATTTAAATACCACAAATATATTTGTTTTTTCCCTGCCTTATTTATTTATTTATTTATTTATTTATTTATTTATTTATTTATTTACTGATGAGCCATTAATTATGGAATAGTAAACTCAACATAGGTATGTACTCAGTTTGACTTGTTTATGTTTCTCTTTCATAGCAAGTTTATTTTAATGTGGCAGACATTTACTTAGGCTTTTGAGTAAAAGTATGCTGAGTGAAACTGTTAATTGTTGAGTAGTTGATAGTATGATTGTGTATAGACTTTTTGCAATAATAAGTGTAAAGAAAATATAGCTATGCTTAGACAGACAACTGGTAAAAATCTTTAAAGTCAACTTCAATGTAGTCTTCTGAAACAAAGACCCTGAGATTCCTAGAAGCTACAGGACTGGTTCATGGATCCTCAGGTATCTTCCGTGTTCCATGGTACCTTTTGTGCCAGATATAGACAAATGATCATTACAAATATCATATTGAAATAAACCCTAAGGGAGTGTCTATAAAGAGCTTTTTCTTTTGGAACTTTTTAAAAACACTGAATTATTTTCATTTTATTATTTTATCCTGATGGTCCATGTAAGCCAAAAAACTATGATAGAAAATAAACAAATAAACTTTTAGTCATAATGGGCCTATGGGCTTTTTTTTTTTTTTTTTTCCTCAAGCTGTTGACAACTTGATACTTTCTTTGTACAGACATGGCCATTTCATGCCCAAATAGTTTCTCTCTCTCTTCTCTTCTTTTCAGAGGTTGGCCAATTTTCACTTTCCCTATAACAAGCAAACCACTTGTGTTCAATCTTATTTCATCCAGGTTTTCTATGCTAATGACACTGGAAATGGTGTCCTGCTTGGGTATTTGAAAGTAGAGGGACAATACTGTTTCTATAGGTCACCAGCTATTGGGGTACTTTATAGCATCTGATGTAGACTTCCAGCTATAAAATGGAGGGCTGTGTGCTAGGGACCCTGTTAGACCACAAGCAACTGGCAGGTGACTTGCCTCTTACATCAGTCATATGCTTTTCACCTCTGAGGGCTATACAGACTCAAACAAGAGTCCAGAGGAGAATGGAGAATTTTCCGCTTCTTTCTGGTCTGAGGGACGTCTGATCCTTCTTGAGATGAGATTATTAGGAAGAACTCAGTGAGTTGATATAGAAATTTTAGAAGCTAGAGGAGAGTTATTTATTGTTTTACTGCAAGATCATATTTATTGTTTTTCAAATAAAGATCAAAAAGGGGAAGAATGTTTATTTTCCTTGCTTTATATCTTGATGATTGGGATCGTTTATTTTATTTTGGCAACTGTAGGGAGGAATTTATTTATTTTTCTGGAGGTCTGGGGTATAAAGTCAGGAAGAACTTACCTAGTTTTAACTTTCTTACTCTTAGATATGACTAGATCATTTTGGCATTCTAAATATTTATGTATTGGCTTCAGATTCACCCATATTTTTATTTGAAAATATTATTAACATGTTAGTAAAAATAGAAGATACTGAGCTTTATTAAAAATATGTACTACTGTAAGAAGAAAATATTCAAAGAAAAGAACCTTCTCACGAAAGTTGTGATAGCAATAACATTTTCAAACTTTGGCTCCCATTGTGTACTATAAGATCTGGTGAATTTCAGCTGGAAGCAGGGTGTAAGTAGGAAATGGCAATTTGAAAGTTAGCATTTAATAGTGGTGAGAGATTTATTTTCATGTAATAAATATATGGATTAAATAGTAATTAAACATTTGAAATATTAATACTGATGATTATTTAAGCTCAACCACATTTTAAGAATTTGAAGCAGTTAAAAATCCTCATAGTTACTAAAACCAAAGTATGATTTGGTACTTAGCTGGTATGATTTCTTGTTTCAAATACATATTTTTCATTTTTCCTTCATGTTTATAATCCCCCAATTTCTGAATTAATCATATTTGAATATTATTTGGGGAGGTGGTTTTTAGAAATTTAGAATGTATTATCCTGTTGAAACAATGGTTGAAACAGTGACTTGAATCATAGTGAATCTTTTATCCTGTGTTTGGTTGGAAGCTAGTGTGTCTAAATTCACTCAGGCTGCTATAAGAGAATACCTTAGATTTGGAGGCTTTAAAAAAACACATAAATTTATATCTGAGTTCTGGAGGCTTGGAAGTCCAAGATCAAGGTTCCAGTAATTCTATATCTGGTGAGGTGAGAGCCTACTCTGTGGTTGACTGATATCTTTTTGCTATGTCCTCACATGGTGAAAGGAGTAAGAAATCTCTCTAGGTCCCCTTTTATATGGCACTAATCTCATTGCTGAGGGTTCTGCTCTCATGCTCCAATCACTTCTCAAATGCCCTACCTCCTAATGCCACTATGGATTATGTTTCAACATAGTAATTTGATGGAAATATTCAGTTCATGTGCACCATGGTGCTCATGCTTCTCTAGACCTATGTATCACTTATACAATATTTCTTGAAGATCCATCTTAGAAATATTGGAGATTCACCTTTACTAACAATTTCAGCTTTTTCATTGCTTGCGTACATTCCCCATGCACTCATCTACACTCCCTACCATTTCTCCAGCTCATGGAGATGGTCTAACAGAGGTGTTCTAACAGAAACAGGGGTTGAATGTCACAGCTCCAGAGTTAGTAGAAAAGTGGTATGGATCTCTTACTATGCTTTTATTAGCCCAGGATACTCATGTGCCTTGCAAAAATATTTTTGCATTGTTTTGGGAAGCTGACCTCTAGAAAAGATTTTCACTGAACCACTAGGGCCCTTATCCTAAATTTCTTCTGTCTCCTGATTTCTTTCTTCAACCATCGTCCTGAGTCTCAGTCCTTCCAACCTGACCTTAGTTTCTGTATTAACTCTCATCTCTCTTCAAGGCCTTGATGTATTCTCTTTACCTGTTCTTCTTTGAATTACCAGTGGCACTTATTTTGCCTTTACCCTCCAATTTGGTTTCTTAGATTGAAGAACTCACTCTAAGCCAATATCTACCATGTTTACAAGCTCACTGTACCTTTCAAAGAGGGATTCAGACCACATCAGTTATCCTTTTGAGGTCAGGAAAGCAGAACACATATTTTCTCAGGGTCAGACTCATCAGGCAGTGAGAATAAAAAAGGAGTAGCATTCGTATTGGTGAATAGCAGGTGTCTTAATCTGATTGAGCTGTTACAACAAAATACCATAGACTGGGTGGCTTATAAACAACAGAAACTTATTTCCCCACTATCCTCAAGGCTGGAGGTCTGAGATTAGGATGCCAGCATTGTCAGGTTCTAGTGAGAACCCTATTTTGAGTTACAGATACTCACTTCTCATGCTATCTTCAAAAGCTAGAGAGCAGGGAGTGGAATCAAGCTTCCTCACAATTCTTATACCAGCACTAATCCCATTCTTGAGGGCTCTACCCTCATGACTTGATCTAATCCTACTTACCTCCCAAAGGCCCCACCTCCTCATTCCATCATATTGAGGGGGGTGGGGGGCAATGTGTCAGCATAAGAATGAGAGGGGGAAAAGATTCCATTCCTAACAAGAGGAAATAGAGTGAATTCATATATTCAGTGTATATTAGAGAGATGAAAAGGAATCTTGGGATCTAGAAGAGTTGAATGACTTGATTAATATTTCAAAGGTAGTGAGAAAGCTGAACTTGGTGTTCAAGTGAAGATCTTCCTAGCACATTCTAGAGTATTTGTGTACCAATTAGGCTCTTTCAGAATGCAAGAAGTAGCAACTTGCTCAGTTTGCCTTGGTTAAAAAAGGCTGGTGTAGAGCTGGAGGCATGGCATGGTGGTGGTGCAGAGCTCTTGAGCCAGGGCAACACATAGGCATCTGCTAAGTTATGTTCCTGCTTGTATTAACCATGTACCCCTTTGGGGTCTTATTAATTAGAATCATAAGCTGTCTTAAACTAAAGCATAACTGCCTGGGCAGTTATGTTTATCAGTCCATCTAGACCTCAGCCTGGGAATGTCTTGTATCAAGGAAATGTGTCCAAACATCACACACTGACAATGCATGAGGGCGTCAAAGTGTCCTGTGTCAGAGTGCTGTACATGAGAATGGAGGTGGAGTGGCTGAGCAGATAAGAAAAACAGAGTTAAAGTTTCAAAGGATTTTGTAACTAACTACTTGGAAGCCATGCCAACACAGATGTCAAGGTGTGGATAACATGGCCATGGCAGACTTCACAGATTGGGTGCAGATAACATTCACAAGCAACAATCTAAGTGAAACACTTACATGCACAGATTTGCAGAGTGTATACTCTGCTTCCTTCAAGACAGTCTCATTATATAAATATTTGGTAAATTAAAGTGTTTGATGTCTGGGAAGCCAGAAGGAGAAAAGCAATTTTAATAGTTTTTGTGACATGGAATTAAAATCCACCCTTGGATGTTATGACCATCCCCAGAGATTGCTATGGGAAGGCTGTCATAGCACCAGCCCATGTGTCAGGGGGGAAATTCAGAGAGACTACTTGCTGGGAAAGGGCAGTGGGCTCTTACTCCATTCTGGCAGGGTCAGTTCCTCAGGTTGCACTTTTATCAAGGAGTTAAATGGTATATTCTAAGAATTCATCTCTTTTAAAACACATTGTATATTGAAAAGTCATTTTTGACCAAAAAAAGTAGCTCTGTTTGTGCAGGCTGCTAGAACAGAACATCATAAACTGGGTGGCTGAAACTATACAGAATTTTTCCCCCCCTCAGTTATGGAGGCTGGGAAGTCTCAGGTCAAGATGCTGGTAGATTTGGTATCTGGTGAGAGTCTATTTCCTCATTCATAGATGGCCATATTTTAGTTGAACCCTCACATGTGGAAGAGGGCTAAGGAGCAATCTGGGGTCTCTTTATAAGGGCACTAATATGATTCATGAGGGCTCTACCCTCATGACCTAATCAACTCCCAAATTATCCACAACCAAATACCTTCACATTGGGGATTAGGTTTCAACGTATGAATTTTGGGGGGCTGGTACAAGCCTTCAGTTTATAGCAACAGCAAAGATGTGTTACTGTGAACAAGAAGCATTGTATTTAAAGGCTAAGTCTCAAGTAGTAAGTTTCTTGCACTGCTCAGGGTAAAGATATATATAGATAGATCCCTGTTTCTGCCATTGTGGTTCTTCCAAAGCAGCTCATCTCATTCCTCAGGGTTAGCATATGAATTTTAGATTCAGTTTGTCAATTTCTGCCAAAAAAAGCCAACTGGATTTTGATAGAGAATGCATTGAATCTATACAGCAGTTTGGGGATTCTTGCAGGTGCTCATTTCAGACAAGGAATGTTATCTTTGGTAATGCCCAAATCTGTTGTGAATGTTAACTTTCTTTTCTGCAAAATGCAGAAAAATACATGCTCTTTAGGTTTCCATATAGTTTTAAAATCAAATGATTTCCCATCATTTCAGTTCCTTAAATCTCAATGTGAAAGATTTTATCTGAGAGCAAGTTTTGCTAAGATGTTAACTAATATTTACTTAATACCACAATGTGTCAGTCATGAGAGATAAATTACTAATTAAATCTTCCCAAGACATCTGTTAAGGAGGTGGGGTGCAATCATCTTTATTTTACAGATATTTAAGACAGTTGAGAGCAGAGCTGGTATTCAAAACCGGGACTAGTCTTATTTCCAAGCCTGAGTGGTGATTTTGCACATAGTGTTGTATGCAGGCACTGGGAGTATAGAGAATAAAGATAATGGGACCCTGGGAGCCGAGTGTCACTAAAGGAGAATGCACACCTGGTGACTTGGGGAAAATGAGGATACATTTTAGGTCCATTGAATTGTCATTCCTTCCTTGATCGTTTTCCCTTCAGTTAGGTAACAAGCTAAAAATAAATGGGTGGTTAAAAGTCACACTTTTATATGTTTTGTAATAAGAATAGTAAGTTCACTATTTTTGCGGTCATTGCATTTTCCCCCAGAGGAATAGTCTCCTAAGGAAAACAGAATTTGTAGATAAGGCTGTATAAGTGAGTATTTCCTCAATATAAACTTTACGTATAAGTCTTCTTATTGCTGCAGTGGTCATATAAATTCTCTGTGTATACTAAGAGTTTTGTTTTATGTTGATCTGTTTGAAATTAGAAATCAAAGTTCATATGAGAAAATATGAGATTTGAAAATTATTTTACTAACCTTCTCAATCTTTGATTAAGAAGCCAGGAATAATAGACATAAAGGCAAGTTTTATGAAAATATTAAAAAGCACTTTTTATGTTTTATGTGTTTATAAAACATAAACATAGTAATTCCACTAACACAGTAATTCCACTAAACATATGAACATATGAATTATGAAAGTGTATGCATATTTTATAGGTAGACATAAATAAATGTGTGTTTGTGTCACATCCATAGTGTACTAGATGTGTAGCTAAAGTAGTAGTAAAATAAAATTATTTATTATAAATTTATTGCAGTTGATCATCTGTGATAAAATTCTCATTAATATTTTTATGAATGAAGCAAACAAAATACTACAATTACAGACACACACTATTTAAAAGCTATCCTTTAAATAAGCTGTGATTCCAAGCCTCCATCTGCTTATTTGCTGAATGATAGAGAGCATTTACTTCAATTGCTGCACTTACGGTCTTTCCTTATTTTCTGAATTAGCCCCTGCACTACAGGGGACCAGATAACATGCTCCTGAGCTCTGTCAGCTTGTTCTGCAATAAATCATCAGAGGCAACGGCATTTGTTTGGGCCTATTTAAATGGGTCTCCTGGGAAATCTGTGGGAAGAGAAAAAACTGTCAAACTAACTTTTGTAACTTCATCTTTTACTCTATACCCCTTTATCTTTTGGTCTTCCAGTGATACCATTCTATGCATTATTTTTAAATATTGTGAGATACAATAGTTGAATTAGTGAATACCTCTGAATGAAACTTCTGTAAGATTAGCCAGAACAAAAAGCAATTCATAGCTAAGTATTTTTGTTGTTGTTAATCTTCACCTGAAGGTATATTTTTCCCATTAATTTTTATAGAGAGAGAGAGGGAGGGAGGAAAGGAAAGGGAGAGAGAGAGAGAGAGAGAGAGAGAGAGAGAGAGAGAGAGAGAGAGAGAGATCAGTTGCTTCCCGCAGTATTGAACCTCGGCCTGGAATCAAACCCAAGGCCCTCCACTGCAGGAGCTGATGCTCTAACGAATACCAGAGCAATTTGTAAGTATTTAATGACAGGATAGATGTTTTGCTTATATTGTCTGTATTGCTTATATGCCTACATTGTCCTATCCGTTTAGTGAAAGAGGAAGAACATGTGTTCTAACTATTCTTCCTTTTAACTTTTCTTATATAGAAAAGCAAACTCCCTATATGTGATAAAGAAATTAGAATTACAAACACATGCATGAAGTTGTAACTAAAACCACATTTTATCCATTACTTTTAAAAAATATCATATGTTAATAGTTGGTTATAATATAAGACATCAAATAAATAAATGTTTTGTATTAGTATTTTCTGTTTTAAGGCTGAGAACCTAAAATCTAGAAGGAAATTTAGTAATCATCTGACTCAAGCACATTATTTTACTGATGAGAAATGTAGTTTAAAGAGGTCATGGACTCGCTGAAGGTCATACCGAGAATTAGCATTAAAACTAGACGCTGTGTTTGTTCCGGATTCTCTAGCATTTTGGATGATTTTGAGTCAGTGATTGAGACAGTCCCTCCAACAGGTGGCCACGCGAGGGTGTCTGGATCTGGCATATGGGCTCTCTTCAGGACGCTCACCTTATTAGCTGAGCTAAATTTGAAGTGAAAGAAATGCAGAAGAAAACAAAAATATTTGAGGGACTAGATGACAATAAAAAGTGAATGCTACAAGGGAAATTTAAAAATACCCTGTAAAACCTACAAACAGCGCAACCTAATCAACTAACCATGGGTATTTTGAACCCATGAGGTCCTGAGTGGTGCAGTGTGAAAAAAGGATTTTGTAGTTTGACTTGATTTAGAATACTTGCTTTGTCACCTCTTAGAAATGTGATCTTAAGTGACTTTGCCACTCAGAAATATTCACTTTGTCGAGACTTTTAGTGCAACACAGAGCAACACATTGCTTGCTCATTAATAATTAGTTCTCAGCCACCTTGAGCTGGGCTCTTCCCCATGGCAGGGTGGTCTGAGTATGCCTGTCAAGTAGACCTTCAAGCAATATGGGAGGTTGAGGTTTAAATTTGTTGAGTTAGAAGCCAATTCACATGTGAACACTGGGGCAAGGCTAACATTCTTTATAGTCAATAAAAGCAACACCACGCTCTAATTCCCTCAATTTTTGAAATATATTTTCAATGAATAAGATTTGTAGCTAGAATGAGGCTAAAGCAAAATGTGAATCAGGCAGGAGGGGTTCTCCCCTGAAGTTTTCCACTCTCTTCTTTCTCTGTCTCTTTTTCTAAGCTCTATTTATTCACTCTAAACCCTATTTCTTTAGACTCTATTTCCCTATCAAAAGCTTATGCCCAGAAAGAATTTATAACTACATATTTTGGTATTATCCCATCTGGGAATATGTGCTTTTAACAGAAGGCTTAATAAGAAAGGAATTATTAAGGCTTATTATGCCCCAAGTGGGTTCCTAATATGTGCTCCATTATCTAGTCTTTTAAGTAATTCTGAGTTAGATACAGTCATCTCAGTTTTACAAATAAGAAAACAGAAAGAAAATATAAACAATAGTACAAATACATGTGTTGGGCAGGGGTTGAGTCAGAAAGCATAATGACTTTGAGAATTGCATTCTGGAAGTCTGACAATTTTGACCACAATTGTGGAGGTGGGGTCTTTCTTGATTCTATGTGAGTCTTTCAACTTACACACACATACACAAGAATAAGCTCAAAATGGATAAAATACTTAAATGTAAGACAAGAAACCATAAAAATTCTAAAAGAAAACAAAGGCAGTAAAATCTCAGACATCTCACTAGCAGAATTTTTTCTAATATATCTTGTAGGACAAGAGAAACAAGGAAAAAATAAACAAATGGAATTACATAAAAATTAAAAGCTTCTGCACAGTAAAAGAAACTACCATCAAAATGAAAAGAGAACCTACTGTATGGGAGAATATATTTTTCAATAATACATCTGATAAGGGGTTTATCTCCAAAATACATAAAGTACTCATACAACTCAACAAAAGGAAGACAAACAATCAAATTAAAAAAATTGGCAGAAGACCTGTATAGACACTTCTCCAAAGAGGACATACAGATGGCCAGTAAACATGAAAAAATGCTCAGTCACTAATCATTGGAGAGATGCAAATTAAAACCACAATGAGATATCACCTCCTACCTGTCAGATTAGCTACCTTCAACAAATCAACAAACTATAAGTGCCAGTGAGGATATGAAAAAAATGGAACAGTAGTTCTCTGCAAGTAGGAATGCAGACTGGTGCAGCCACTATGGAAAACAGTATGGAGTTTCCTCAAAAAGTTAAAAATGGAACTGCCATTTGACCCAGTGATCCCATCTCTGGAAATATATTCTAAAAACTTCAAAACACCAATCAGAAAGAAGATATGCACCCCTAAGTTCATAACAGCGTTTTTTACAATAGCTAAGATTTGGAAACAACCCACGTGCTCATCAATAGATGAATGGAAAAACAAAACAAAAAACAAACAAACAAACAAACAAACAAACAAAAAACTGGAACATTTACACAATGGGATATTTTGTAGCTGTAAAAAAAGAAGGAACTCTTACCTCTTGAGACAGTATGGATGGACCTAGAGAGGATTATGTTAAGTGAAATAAGCCAATCAGAGAAAGACAAATACCACATGATCTCATTTATTTGTGGAATCTAATGAACAAAATGAATTGATCAACAAAATAAGAATGATGCATGGAGGCATGGAACAGATTGACATATCTTGGGAGTGGGGGGCGAGAAGAGATAAACCAAAGAATTTGTATACTTATATGTATAGCTCATGGACACAGACCATAGTGTGGTGAAGGGCTGGATAGAGGAGGATAAAGGGGAGAGAATGAGGGACATATGTAACACTGTCAAGAATATAAAAAACATATATATATATATACACATTTTTATAAATCTTTATTGTTGAAAGTATTATATATGTCCCTTTTTCCCCCATGGCCCTCTCCCACACCCCATCCCTAAAATATATCCTATCTAACAATAGACAAACATGGTAATTGGGTAATTGACTGTACCTTCGCTAAGCCTCCCATTGGCTAATCAGCAAGATATGCAAATTGACCGCCAACAAAGATGGCGGTTAATTTGAATACGTAGGCATGAAGCGTTGGAGCAAAGATTGAAGGCGGCTCCGGCCAGAGTGAAGGCCTGGGTCCCAGGTGCCGGAGGAAAACTGGTGCAGGCAGCCAGGGAAGGGAAGACCTATTGCATGAATCTTTTCATGCAACAGGCCTCTAAAATTTATATATATATATATTTAAAATAAACAATGAATTGCTTCTGTTGAAAATTCTTTACCTGGGCAGCACCCAGATTTTTTTAGAGAGATAGAATAAGATAGGTACTTGCTGAACACACTCTGCTACTCATAGTATTTGCCTTGTAATTGTCCACCCCACCCCCCTATAATTCTGTTGGCCTTGACTAAGTAATTTCAAGAAAATCAGAGACCCTTCTCCAACTTTCCTTCTAAGACCCTTTCTCCCTTCCAGTTCAGTGCTTCTCAAAGGTGGGCATAGGAACTCATAAAAGTAGGAATTTACTTACCAAATTATCCGAGTCATTTCTATGGCTTAATCTCATTTCTTCTGTCTCCAGTTTTGATCCTTAAATAGTCACCATTTTGTCTCTAACTTATCCCTCTATGCCCATCTCTTTCCCTTTGTTACTTCAGGAACTCAAAGTAAACATTTGGGGGGAAGGCAGCATGTGTGATCGTCTCATGTACTTCTTGGTAAAGATGATTCTAATGTGACTGTTGATAAGTTCAAGAAGGCAAAAGACTCTTGAATCAGATGTTTGAAAATATATCTGCAAACATTCGTCTCTACCTGACTCTGTTATAAATAAGTTATTGCTGTTGCTATTCTGAAGATATACATTATATTGTGATGAAATTCTTCAGTTTTTTCTGCACATGAGATCAGAAATGATAGTTTAATGACCACATTTGATTAAATATCCATTTATTAAATAACTAGAGGCCCGGTGCACTAAATTCGTTCATGGGGAGGTCCCCTCAGCCCAGCCTGCACCCTCTCCAATTTGGGACCCCTTGGGGGATGTCCGAATGCCAGTTTAGGCCTGCTCCCAGAGATCAGGCCTAAATCGGCAGTTGGACATTCCTCTTACAATCCAGGACTGCTGGCTCCTAACTGCTCACCTGTCTGCCTGCTTGATCGCCCCTAACTTCCCCCCACTGCCAGCCTGATCACCCTTAACTGCCTCTGCCTGCCGGCCAGATTGCCCCTAACTGCCCCCCCTGCTGGCCTTATTGCACCCAATTCCCCCCACCCGCCAGCCTGGTCGCCCTATGTAGCCTGCTGTTCAGTCATTTGGTCATCCCTCACTAACCCCCCTGCTGGCCTTGTCGCTCCAAGCAGCCTGCTGTTTGGTTGTCCGTCAGGTTGTTTTGGCCATGATGGCTCCTGTTTCTTTATGTATTAGGATGATAATAGCAAGTCAGTCACCATGTAATTCTAGCAAAGGCAAAAAAAAAAGATTTTCAACATGAGAAATATGGTTAATAGTAATTTTAATAAGAAATCATTTATGTACAACAATCTGAACTTAAGAAAAAAATTGATATGACCAAAGTCATATCTAACAACATTAAAATTTATTATTTCTTAATTTTCATACAACCTATGTAATTGTGTAGGATTCTGAATTGTAACTGAAAAAACTACTGGTATCAGAGACTACTTAGGGAATGTCATAGGATAATGGAAGTCTAGGTTGGATTCATTTACTCAAAAACAACAACAACAATTGTTATTGTACATGAAAAATTCTGATGATAGAAACAATAATTTAAGTGATTGAAAATAATTAGCAATACACTGATTAAGTCCTTTTCAAAGCATCATTATTGAGAACTTCAGAAAATCTGAGTGTTTGGGGAGAAGTGACTTATTAACTTCTGTCTCTTGATGAGAAGAGAACACTCTAGACATTTTATTGAAAAGATGTTTCTGAACAAGTGGAGATAAAAGGCAGCAGGCAGACAACTATCATTTCTGATCTCATGTGGTGGTGGTGGTGGTGTGGGTCTGTTGGAGTGGGTGGGTGCAGGGATTGAGCAAGAAAGAAAAGAGAGAGAGAGAAATTGACAATAATGTCATGATTTTGAAGGGTGTGGGGTAGTGGAGGTGGAAGAGGGCCTAGAGGGGATAAATGGTAATGAAAAAAAAATAAAAATAAAAAGGTAAATCCAAGACTTTAAAATGCTATTCTGCCACATCCTTTTTTCTACTTTCCCTCCCTTCCTTCATTTTTAAAAAATTTACCTTGAGCCTATGGCCAAATAAATGTCTTATACCCTTCAGTTGCACAGAAAACAAAAAGACATTTCATGATAGTTATAAAAGTTGTGTATTTTCTTATTTTTGGTAGTTGATTTAGTTAGGGGGTTCCTGTGTTTGAATGATATATACACATATGAGAAGGTACAGATTTGTACTAAAAAAGTTCATGTTTACATTTCTCCTTTGCATTACTCATTTGCACTAATATGCGATTTGATAATTAATACAATTATACAGTCAATTGTATTTGTTTTTTTTTAAACCCTGGATTGGAGGCTTAAATTATCTGTAAATGATTTTTATTCTATTCTAACCTTATGCTTTTCTACTAGTGTTCCAGAGCAGTTATATCTTTGAACCAAGAATACACATTTAAACATTACACTCACCCAACTGTTTCTACTATGACTAATTGCATGACACCAGACAAATTGCATAATATTTTGAAGACTCAGTTTCTTCTTTGGTGAAACAGAAGTGATGTCATTGAGGAGACTAAAGTAGATTGTGCACAAAAGTATTTATTATGATGTCTACACAGAGGGAGGTCAAGTAAACGTTATTTCAGATTGTTAATTTTTCTTTTCCAGTACATGCAAAGTGCTGAATTGTTTCATGGTCTCTTAAATTTATATAAAAATAACTCTGAGATTCAAACATATGACTTTATTTAAATGATCCTGCATAAAGATGTAACTGTAAATATGTGATATTTTAAAAAATACATTCACTTGAGTATTATCAGTTAGCTCATCTTAAAAAGTAGACATGCCTCCTAACCATTGTACCCTTGCTCAAAAACTTTGTAGGTTTTACTTATGAAAATCTTGGCAGAAGCAAATTATGAGCCATATTAAAACAACAACAAAACAGTGTCATTGTTTTTATTTGACTGAAAATCAAGCCCATCCTTGGTGGTGAGGAAGGTCAAACGAGAAACTCCATTTCATTTGAAAGAGCTTTGTAAGTTATAAAGACGTATACAAATGTAAAATGCTAGAGTAGAGTTAAAGAATGAAAATCCTCATTGAGATGATTAAAAATTATGCCTCCAGCTCTTAAAAATAATTCAGAAAACTTCCAAGTGTTTTGATCTCTAGTAGCAGCATTATGATATATATAGTATTCAAGGTGCCTACCTGGAAGTGGACAATATGCATTGAGTATGTAAAATTTTGTTGGTAAAAGTATTCATTCATACTATTTTAAACAAAATCTTTATTGAATCTATTGGGGTGACATCGGAATGAAATTATATAGGTTTCATGTGTACAATTTTATAATACACCATCTATATATTATTTGTGTGTTCATCAAGTCTCTCTCTGTCACCATTTATTGCCCCTTCACCCTCTTCTACTGCCATTCCCTTATCTATATGAGTTTTGCTTTTTTGTTTGTTTAATTCACCTTTTTAACCCCCCCCCAACTCCCTCCTTTCTGATAGCTATTAGTCTATTCTCTGTATCTATGTGCCTGTTTATGTTTTGTTTCTTAGTTTATTTTGTTAATTAGATTCCACATATAAGTGAAATCATATGGTATTTGTATTTTTATGATTAGTTTATTTCAGTTAGCATACTGCTCTCCAGATCCATTCATGCTGTCACAAAAAGGTAAGATATCCTTCCTTTTTTATGGCCGAGTAGTATTTCATTGTGTAAATGTACCACAGCTATTTGATCCACTCATCTACTGATGGGCACTTGGGCTGCTTCCAAATCTTGGTTATTATAAATAATGCTTCAGTGAATATAGGCTTACATATATTCTTTTGAGTCAGTGTTTCAGGATTCTTCAGATATATTCCCAAAAATGGCTGGGCAGCTATATTTTTAATTTTTTTTTTGAGGTAACCCCATACTGCTTTTCTCAGTGGCTGCAACAGTCTACATTCCCACTAACAGTGCATTATGGTTCCTTTTTGCCTTCACATCCTGGCCAATAATTTCTGTTTATTGATTTGATGATAGTCATTCTGACAGTTGTGAGATGATATCACATTGCAGTTTTAATTTGCATTTCTCTGATGATTAGTGAAAGTGAGCATCTTTTCATGCCTATTGGCCATATATATGTCAGGTTCTTGGCCCATTTCTTTTTAATTGAATTGTTTGCTTTCTTGGTGTTGAGTTGTATAAGTTCTTTGTAAATTTTGGATAGTAACCCCTCATTAGATGTATCATTGGTACCTATATTCTCCCATTAAGTGTTTTTATTTTATTTTACTAGAGGCCCGGTGCACAAAAATCTGTGCACTCGGGGGGGAAGAGGGGGATCCCTCAGCCCGGCCTGTGCCCTCTCGCAGTCTGGGACCCCTCGGGAGAAAACGACCTGCTGGCTTAGGCCTGCTCCAGGGTGGCAGAGGGCAGGCCCAATCCCTAGGTGCAGCCCCTGGTCAGGCACAGAGCAGGGCTGGTTGGGGAGTTGGGGTGCTGCCCCTGTCATGCACAGGGCAGGGCGGATCTGGATGTTGCGATGCCACCCTCAGTCACTCTCAGGGTAGGGCTAATTGGGGGGTTGGGGCACCACACCCTGTCACACTCAAGGCAGTGTCAATGGGGAGGTTGCGGCGCCAAACCCTGTCATGCACAGAGCAGAGCCAATCGGGGTTGGGGCGCTGCCCCCTGTCACTCACAGAGCAGGGCCCATCAGGGGGGTTGGGGCTCCATACCCTGTCACGCACAGAGCAGGGTCGACCAGGGGGTTGGGGAGCTCCCCCCTGTCATGCACAGAGCAGGGCCGATCAGAGGGTTGGGGCACCTTCCCCTGTCACGAACCAAGCAGGCCGGATAGGGAGGTTGTAGCCCTGCCCCCTGTCACACACAGAGCTGCAGGGCGATCAGGGGGTTTGGGCACTGGCCCCTGTCACGCTGATCCCGGTGCTGGGAGGCATATTACCCTTTTACTATATAGAGGCCTGGTGCACGGGTGGGGGCCAGCTGGTTTGCCCTGAAGGGTGTCCTGGATCAGGGTGGGGGTCTCCACTGGGGTGCCTGGCCAGCCTGGGTGAGGGGATGATGGCTGTTTGCAGCTGGTCATACACCCTTCAGGGTGGGGGTCCCTACTGGGGTGCCTGGCCAGTCTTGGTGAGGGGCTGAGGGCTGTTTTCAGGCTGGCGGGTGACTGAAGCTCCCAACCACTCCTTTTTTTCTTTTTCTTTTTTTTTTATTCTGGGCCAGCTTTAGCTCTGAGCCTCCAGCTCTTAGGCCTCCGCTGCTGAAAGCAGGTTTCTGGCCTTTGTTTACCTTCTCTATTTGAAACAATGTTGCGATCCTGCTGGCTGAAGCCCGGCGGACTAAAGCAGGTTTCTGGGGTTTTGTTTAGCTTCTATATTTGTAACATAGTTGCTTAGAGTTGCAGCTCAGAGGCCTGCATTGGCAGGTGGGGAACGTTGGAGTCCTCTGTCACTGAAGCAAGCAAGCCTCATGTTTGCTTTAAGCTGCCTGGCTGCCGGCCGCCATCTTGGCTGGCAGTTAATTTGCATATTGCCCTGATTAGCCAATGGGAAGGGTAGCGGTCGGACGCTAATTACCATATTTCTCTTTTAGTAGATAGGATTTTATTGATGGTTTCCTTTGCTATGCCAAAACTTTGTCAGTTTGATATAGTTTCCTTGGTTTATTTTTTGTTTCCCTTACCCAAGGCAACATCAGAAAAAGTATTGCTATGAGAAATGTCTGAGATATTACTGCTTATTTTTTCTTCTAGAATTGTTATGGTTTTTGAGTGTTTCATTTAAGTTTTAATCCATTTTGAGTTTATTCATGTGTATGCTGTAAGAAGCTGTTCTAATTTCATTTTATTTGCATGTATGTATCCAATTTCCCTAAAACCATTTATTCAATAGACTATCATTACCCCATTGTATGTTCTTGCCTCCTTTGTTGAATATTAATTGACAATAAAGGCATGAGTTTATTTCTGGGTGCTCTATTTTGTCCCATTTATCTATACATCAATTTTTATGCCAGTCCCTTCTATTTTGATTACCATGGTCTTTTAGTATAGTTTTATTTTGTATCAGGTAGTGTGATTCCTCCAACTTTGTTATTTTTTTTTTTTAGATTGCTGTGGCTATTTTATGGTTCCATATAAGTTTTTGAATATTTGTTCTAGTTCTGTGAAATATGCCATTGCTATATTGATAGTAATTGCATTGAATCTATAGATTGCTTTGAGTAGTATGGACATTTAAATGATGTAAATTCTTCCTACCCATGAACATGGTGTATGTTTCCATTTATTTTTATCTTCTTCATTTTCTTTCTTCAGTATCTTATAAGTTTCTAAGTACAGGTACTTTACATTTTTTGGTTAAATTTATTCATGGTATTTTATTTTTTGATGCAATTGTAAATGAGATTGTTTTCTTAGTTTCTTTTTCTGATAGTTCATTATTAGTGTATAAAATTACAACTGGTTTCTAGATATTTATTTTTTATCCTACTACTTTACTGATTTTATTTATCAGCTCTAGTAGATTTTTGTTAGAATCTTTAGGTTTCTCTAGATACTGTATCAAGTATTCTTTAAATAATGACAGTTTTATTTACTTATTTTTTAATCCTCACCCAAAGATATGTTTATTGATTTTTAGAGAGCGAGGAGGAGAGAGAGAAACATTGATGTAAGAGGAAAACATCAATTAGTTGTGTCACATACATGTACAGACCCAGGATAAAACCCATAACCTAGGTATGTGCTCTGACTAGGAATGGAACCCGCAAACTTTTGGTGTACAACAGAATGGTACTCAAACCAAATCTCAGCAAGGTCAATAATGACAGTTTTAATGTTTTCTTTCAAATTTGGATATCCTTGATTTCTTCTTCTTGTCTGATTATTGTGGCTAGGACTTCTAGTACTAGCCTGAATAAAAGTGGTGAAAGTAGACAGCCATGCCTTTCTGATCTTAAGGAAAATGCTTTTAATTTTTGCCCATGGATATGATGTTGGCTGTCAGTTTTTCATATATGGGCTTTGTTATGTTGAGGTATGTTCCCTCCATTCCCACTTTGTTCAGTTTTTATCAAAAATGGGTGTTGACGGCTTTTTCTGCCACTATTGCTGTGATTATGTGGTTTTTATCCTTCATTTTATTTTGTTTGTTTAATGTATTGCTAAATTCAGTTTGCTAATATTTTATTATAAATATTAGCATCTATAAACTGGCAGTCAGACATCCCCCAAGGGGTCCCGAATTGTAGAGGGTGAGTCCAGGCTGAGGGACCCCCCGCACCCCAATGCACGAATTCCATGTACCCGGTCTTTAGTTATCTATAATAATAAAAGTGTAATATGCTAATTAGACTGGACATCTGAATGACCTTCCAGATGTCATTCCGGATGTCCTTCTGGACGAAGCCATGGTGGCGGGGGCTAAGGCAGAGGCAGTAGGGGTGATCAGGCAGGCAGGCGAGTGGTAGGGGGTGATCAGGTAGGCAGGCAGGCAGAGGCAGTAGCTACTAGAGGGCCAGCTTGCAGTTGGACATCCCTCTCACAATCCAGGACCTCTGGCTCCTAACTGCTCGCCTGCCTGCCTGCCTACCTGATCACCCCCTACCACTCACCTGCCTGCCTGCCTCTGCCTCAGCCCCCGCACCTGATTAGCATCTATAAGCTGGCCCTCTAGTAGTTACAGAATATGCTTGATATGATTAATATCTTATATTTATTGAGACTTGTTTTGTGTTCTAACATGTGTTCTATCCTAGAAAATATTCCATGTGCACTTGAAAAAAATGTATATTATGCTGCTTTGGGATGAAATGCTCTAAAAATATCAATTAAATCTATCTGATCTAGTGTGTCATTTAAAGCTGCTGTTTTTTTTAATTGATTTTCTATCTGGAAGACCTATGCATTGGTGTCAATGTGGTGTTAAAATCCCCTACTGTGATTGTATTACTGTCAATCTGTCCCTTTATGTTCATCAAGATTTGCTTTATGTTTTTAGGTGCTCCTATGTTGGGTGCATAAAGGTTTACAAAGTTATATCATCTAATTGGATCATTCCCTTTATCATTATGTAGTGTCCTTCTTTGTCTCTTACTATAGACTTTGTTTTAAAGTCTATTTTTTTCAGATATAAGTAATGCTACTCAAGATTTTTTTCCCTTTCCATTTGCATGAAATATCTTTTTCTATCCTGTTAGTTTTAGTCTGTGTGTATCTTTTATTCTGAGGTAGGTCTCTTGTAGGTAGCATATATATGGGTCTTATTTTCTTATCCATTCAGCTACCCTATGTCTCTTGATTAGAGCATTTAAGCCATATAATTTAAAGTGATTATTGATAGGCACGTATTTATTGCCATTCTACTTTTTCTTTTAATTATGTTCCTCTATGTTGTTTTTAATCTTCTTTTTCTTCAAAAAGAAAAAAAAGAGAAAGACCCTTAAAAATTTCTTATAATACTGGTTTGGTGGTAACAAACTCCTTTATCTTTTTCTTGTCTGGGAGTTGATTTCAAATTATAGCCTTGCTGGGTAAAGTAGTCTTGGTTTTAGGTCTCTGCTTTCCATCACTTTGAATATTGCATGCTAATCCTTTCTGGCCTGAAATGTTTCTGTTGAGAAATCAGGTGACAGCCTATGGGCCCTCCTTGTAGGTAACTAATGGTCTTTTTCTTGGGGCTTTTACAATTCTATTTTTTTAAACCTTTGCCATTTTAATTATGATGTGTCCCAGTGTAGGCCTCTTTGTGTTCCTCCTATTTTGGACTCTGTGCTTCCTGGACCTGTTTGTGATTTTCCTTCACCAGGTTAGGAAAGTTGTCAGTCATTATTTCCTTAAATAGATTCTTGATGCCTTTCTCTCTCTCATCTTGTCCTGGTACCCCTGTGATATGGATGTTGTTATGCTTCATGTTATCTCAAAGGTCCCTTAAACTATCCTCGTTTCTAAAAATTCTTTTTTCATTTTCCTGGTCTAACTGGGACATGGTCTAACTGCTGCCTTGCCTTCCAAATCACTCCTCTGCTTCATCCAACCTACTATTTATTCCTTCTAATGTATTCTTCATATTAGATATTATGTTCTTTATTTATGACTGATTCTTTTATGGTTTCTATTATTTTTTATGCATGCTAACTTTTTGTTGAAGTAAGTAAGTTCCTTGAGCATCCTTATATCCATTTTTTTTTAACTCTTTATCTGGTAAATTGCTTGTCCCCATTACCTTTAGCTTTTTTTTTTTCCCCTGGAGATTTCTTCTGTTCTTTCATTTGAGACGTGCTTCTTTGTCTCCCCATTTTTGCTGCCTCTTTGTGTTTGTTTCTATGTATTAGGTAGCTCTGCTATGACCTTGTGTCGTAGGTGTCCTGTGGGATACCCAGTGATGCAGTCTCCTTGATCACCTGAGCTGGGTGCTCCAGGAATGTCCCGTGTGTGGGTTATGTGGGCCCTCATGATGTAATTGGGTGTTTATTGTTATTGGCTCATTGTGTGTGGGTTGACTTTCAGGCTGGCTGACTCTGAAGACTGACCCTGACTACAGTGTATGAGCTGCTGTGTAGGTGCTGACCACACAAGGCAGAATTCATATCAGCAGGGTCTGATGCCTGAAAAGATCTCCCTTTGTATACGCTGCTTCTGAAGCTAATTGTATCTTGCTCTGGTGTTTTCTGAAGCTGTTGGTTTTGGGCCTTTTGAGAGGGACTCTGGTGCCGGCCAATGTCAAACACTGCCTGTGACTGGTTCTCTGTAACTTGTTTGAAGCTACAAAGTGATTCACAGTTTGTGGTTGCTTCTGCTCTAGGCCTTAGTGTGTGGGGATGACCAAGCTGTTCACTGAGACTAGCCTTTACCAGCAGGTCAGCAAAAACCCCCAAGGCACTCCATGATCTACCTTTGCCTGCCTCTGCCTGCCAGCTACCTGATAGGCTCAGTCACTAAAAGAGCCTCTGGCAGTGTTTGAATTGCATGAGGTATGTTCTCAGTGAGTCACCAAGTAGGGGCGAGTGGGGTTCACCATATTGATGCAGAGTCAAACTCAGTGCCAGTGCTGGGTGTGTGGTCACTCAGAAAATGTCCCAGGGTATACCATGTCTAGCTGCCACTTGCTGGATGCCCATAGACACTTGTGGTGGGGCTGAGTCTCAGGGAATTGTCAGGAGGAGGATAGCAGAGTTTATCAGGCCCATCAGACCAAGATTTGGCTGAGTGAAGGGAGGGCTCTGCACTGGTCGGGCCTGTGAGGGAAAAATAGCCCTTTTCCTAGAGCCACACAACTTAATCTGTCCAATATTCTCTCAAAAGCCTGAGATTAACAAGGCAGAGCTTCCAGGAATTGGGAGAGTGGGGCTAGCGGATCTCCTGTGAGAGGGAGATGCCAGTTGGCTTGGGGGAAAGTGGGAGGAGTGGCCCCTACACCAGAGTCACAGAAGTCAGTCTGTCCCAGGTCCTGCCCAAACCTTGGCAGAGCAGGGCTACCAGGAGTTGAGGGTGTGTGTGGCCACCTAATGCTTAGAGGATGGTTCTAACAGATCTCCCTTGAGGAGAAAGTACCAGTTAGGTTCATGGGAAATTGGGGGGAATGGTCCCTGCCCCAAAGCTATACCACTCAGTCACTGACCCTCCCTGAGTCTCTACACCCCAATCCCCCAGGCAACTGATAACATCAGTAGGGCATGAACTCTGCAAGGTGAGGCAACAGGGAGTCCAGAGCATGGGGCTATTTCATTCCCCCAGGCTGATGCTTATGGAGGGGTGTGCTCCACTCAAAAAACACAGTGTTTGCATGCTGAAGGGTGACTCCGCACTATGTTCCCAGTGACTCTCTTCTCAGCATTTTTTTCCCGGTCACAAAACCCGGTCTCTCCTCACATGACGCTGGTCTGCTCTGACCTCCTTTTGCTGGAGTCCAGGGTGAGTGGCTGCAAATGTGAAAATGTGCATTGGCCCTTTAGGAAGGCACCTGCATATTTCTAGCAGACTCCTGTATTTCACTAGACGACAGAATCCCCACTGATTTTCACAGCCAGATGACATGTGGGAGCCTCTTCCCAGCTCTGTTGCTCTGTGCTAGGGAGCCAAGAATGGGGCTGAAACCCCATGCTTCTCAGGGGAACCCCTACAGCTAACATATCCCGCCAGAATCTCAGCTGACACCTGTGGGAGTGGGGCCAGCCATTTTCACATCTCCCTACCAGTCTTGATGTGGCTTTTTCTTGGCTATAAGACTTCCATTTCTCTAGTTTTCAGTTGGTTTTTCAGGTTGATTGCTCTATATTTTAGTTGTAATTCCAGTTAGGTTCTGGAAGGAGGTGAGTGTAACATCTACATAGTATACCATCATTTTGGATCTCCCCATTCACACTTTTTACTAGTACTTTATTTCTACTCTGCTTTTATCCATTTCCTGCGATAACTAAAATGATCTCCTATGAACTAATTTTATCCAGAAACATCTTCGATTGCTAAACCATGCCCTTTAGTTTGTCTTCCAAATTCTTCTAAAGTTGGTTCAGAAGTTTTGTAAAAGCAAACCAACTATAACTTGGGCTGGAGTGCAGCAAATGGGTATCACTTACTTGTTTCAGAGTTATTTCAATAATGAGCTGAGGTGGTTATGTTTAAGTTATAATTTGTACAGTGTGATAGTGCAAGTGAGTTATAAACCAAGTAGATCATGGAATAAATATTAAGATCTGGGGCAGAAAACTAGGAAAATAACATCCATAATTGGCAAGTAGAGTAACACTTCCAGTTCTGAAACATGCTTGAACAGATAGTAATATCTGATTTGGCAGTTTCAATAAATTGTGGTTTAAATTCACCATTGTCAGATCACCTGGTTAATTGAGACTAAAAAACAACATGGTTTGATCATATACTGTTTGATGATTTGGAGAAAATGATTTCACCTTACAAATATGACTGTCAGTGGAATCCTCCTCCACTCTTTCTCAGAGGTCATTTCAAATTCTTTTGACTTTTTAAATTTTATTTTATAGGTTCAGCACTTCCCTTTACTATTCTGTCACTTTGTGTTAATAATACTTTTTGGCTATCAACTGGATGTAATAATTTTTAATAAAAGCTGACTTATCTCTTTCTCCTTAAGTGCAGCGATAGACATAACCTAATCAGTGTCTGCTGAAGCATCTTATCATAGCTGGAACATCAGGGACTATGGATTAGCAGCTCTGCTAATGTGCAAAGAGGAAAAGAGCTAAAACATTGCATGCCCTATTTCCTGTATTAGTGCAGGTGTTTAGATATTCAAAGGAACCTTGCAAATGTACATAGATAGTTAATTATTTGTTCAATATCAAGGTTGAAAAAGAAATAGCAAATAATATTTTGAAAATTGATGGATACATCATTTTTACAGAAGAAAATGATCAATGATTTTTAAAGTTTTCCACCAGATAATGAACAGCTTTATTAGAGATATTCCTAGAGCAGGCATGTGCTTTGTAACACAGCTAAATCCATTAGGCAAAAAGAGAGGGCAAACAGAGCCACAATGCCAAAGACTGCATTATGAACATAATGGAATACAGATCAGATGCTACCAAAATACTCAGCTTTAAGGTTCGTCAGTGGCTAAATTACAGTGGATAGAAATTATCATTCTTCTTCAATGAAATTATGTCAAATGTTCCTCAGCAATCTACTCTATAACATATAGGTGTTCAATAATTTCTTTCTATAGCTTGCACAAATGGATGAATTTCTTGAAAATGCATGCATACTACTTGCCATTGTTTATTTTTATTCATTTAATGGAATCCTAATTCCAGTATTTTAAGAAACACTCTGTACTGTTTTCATTGTCCTGCAAATAGATCTTCAATTCAAAATATTTTTCTCTTAGAAAGAGAGGGGTTTGGAATGTAGGATAATAAAATTACACATATACTGAATCCTTCTTAAGCACAGTCACTTCTGTGTTTGCAGGTTTAACATGTTAGAATTTAAGAAGGTTTAAGTTAGATTCAATGGAAACATGTTTTTCAACAGTCTTTCCTTTAAATGTTGATTTTTAGATACTTTGTGAACCTTCAGACTTGTCTTCTAAGAGGTTAGTGTTACATACCTTTTTATAAATATAACTGTTATATTTAAAAAAAGATCTCTTATTCCAATCAGATGAAGATGGGAGAAATCGGACTTCAGTAAAACATATATATCAGGGCAAAATAGTTCAGTTACCAAAGCCCAGGGAGTAACATCACTGCACACATCAGAGGAAATGTCATTGACTCAGTTGCTGCTGTACATCCTGCTCCTGTTGCATCTAAGGTGTTCCCACGGTCTGTTTGATGGATTTGCTTTACATCACTGAGGTTCATCTCTTCTGGCATCCCTGCAGAGGCGAAGAAGAAAACACAGGATGATGCGTGACCACCTTACCATGACACGTCTAGAACAACTCTTAAACCCAAGTGTGAACACCATCGTTTTTTTTCATAGTATTCTTTATGTGTTCACCTGACTCTAAATGATTCATGTGATCCAGGTATTTCTGCTCTTCTTAAATTGGAGAGTCCAGGCTCTTGAATAAGAGTTCTCAGAAATATAGGAACAAAATGAAATGCTATTCTCCCCCAGTTTCTTAAAAGCATTTGGAGTATTTCCCTGATGTCATTAATTGGTAAAATAGTAAAGAAATTTAGTTCAAAAATGTCATGAACTATGACATTATCACTTGTCCTAAAAATAAAACAACTGTAGTAACTATGTGAAATGTTTTTCTTGAAAATAAAACAATATAAGGAGAAATCATTAAATAGGACATTTTTTTGACAGGATCCTTGTTGGAAATATATGAAAGAATAATAACTAATATTATATACTTTATATACATACAAAATTTTGGGGATGGGGGTGTAGAGATTTGTCGATAGGTAAAAGAATTTGTTAATAGGGTGACCTGGAGGTTAAAATCAGAAGTAACGTGTTTAATTTAGAGTGGGCAATATCAATCAAGATCCAGTCATCCTGGTTATTACTTCTCTGTGTTATGAAACTTGACAAGCAGAGGAGGAGACCAGCTCCCAAATTTTGGGGACAAAATGATCAGTTTCTTAAAGAAGTTTACTGTAATATACCTAGGAAATTACTAACTTATCACTTATTATCTAGTGCCACCAGTGTTCTAAGACCATGTGACTGTCTGGATTATCTCATGGCATGCCACTATCTGTCATAATTAAGTTTAAATTTAATATTGTTACAGCCACACATATTGACATCATAATTATAGTGAGACTGAAAAAAAGCTTTTTATAAGGAAAAGTCAGTATTTATGTAATTAGGCCAATACATATATATAATTCAGAAGATAAGCTCTATTGCACTCAGAGCATTAAAATGAAGTGCAGCTCTACTGATCTACCGTATTGATTTTACAGTCTGAGCTCTCGCATTATTATTCATTGTTTGGGTACTTGTTTTGCCCTTCTGTGTCATTAGGCAAGATGAATAAACTAGTGATTCATTTTTTATAGGGACTGGAGTAGAGTGTAAATATTTTAGTCATGGTTTTATATTTCTTGTTATGCTAGAGCTTAAGAAGGAGTTATGAGGACTCTAGGCAATTACAATAATTTTTTCCCATGATTACTACGTAAATTTGAGCTCTGAGGGCTTTTCTTTCCCTTTCTTTCTTAAAGCACTGTAAAGAGGTGCCAGGATTGTATTCATGAATAACTTTTTTTTAACACCTTTCTGAGCTGGTGTTTCTCTCATTCATTCATGAGCCAGGTACTGGTCTGGGTTCAGGTGATACCATCTCATGAGTAATGATATTTAAGTAGAAAGATCTTAAATCTTATGCCTGCAACTCAGGCAATGCCAGGAAGGATATCCCACTTTCAATCTGATGTCATTTTAACATCCGAGGGAAAGATGTTACTAATAAATTAATATAATGGTGCTAAGGAGGATGGCCACTTGAGATAAGATTTATATGTAAAGGATTGAAGATCCCTTCAGGAGCCTGACAGTCCAGGCTGCAGTTTCTAATCAAATTCCAACCTAGCCTTGACATCCGTTAAGAAGCCTTAGCATTCTGAGAAGGTGAGCCCCGCAATTATTTGATGCAATGATTGTTTTCTTAAAGGAATTTAATTAACTAAGTTTGTAAATTCTATCAAAGCTTAACAGAATACCCATAAAGGAAAAATCAGTTTGGGAATTTATTAGATTAACAAATTAAGCAAAAACAAATGAATCTTTGAATAATGTTTTCTATGCATGATAGTAACTCACAAAGATGCCAATAAATTCATATTTCTGCGCTTGGTGGCTTATGGTCTGGTAGAGAAGATAGTCATGTTATTACAAAATCAATGTAATGTTAAAACTTGGGTACATGCCTGGTGGTTGGTGCTATGAAGCATGTAAAAGGAATGTAATTTGGTGAGAGAAGGCTCCACTAAGGAAGTGTCAATGTGGATCAATGTATTTGGCAATATCTACAGAGTGCTTGCTATAGTGCCAGTACTTCACAGTTATTAACTTGTTTCATTCTCACAACAGTTCCTTGTGGTAGGCACCGTTCTTATGGCTGCTTCTGAGATGAGGAAACTGAGGCACTGGGAGGTTAAGTAACATCAAATATAGTTTGGACCAGCCTGTGTTGTGATCATCTGCTGGGCTGACTCCAAGCACTTGGCTGGACACCAAGAAATCAGTATTTAATTTGGGAGCAAAGAAGGTCAATTATGTTTGCCCAGAGAGTTTTCACTAGGAGAAATGTTTCTCCTTTCTTTATCTAAGATGGCTGATAATGTGCAAGTTTTGTGTATTAATCAAGCAACTAGAAGTATTCAGGATTAGAATTCTTGTGGGCGTATACAGGGTGATGAGTCAGAAGGCTTGATGTATCAGAGAATTGCAGCTTCTTTTGTCATGTATATCCTGGCCTTTTTCCTTGAGGCAGGGAGTGTGGGTATTTCTCCCTTTCTATCTATTCTGATGAAATACATATTTAAAAAATTAGTAGTTCCACTACACAACAAACACTATGTTTAAAGATAATTTTTTTTTTTTAAAAAAAGGAAAATTGCATGGGCAGGAGCTTGTTAATTTGGTCACTCATTTACAAAATTTACCCACTTCTGTCTCGGTCTCAGGTACTGTGCTGGAGACTAAATATGTCCTATGCACTCATAGGCTTTTCTTTTCATGCTTTGAGTCTGCAAAACCACCAGGCGTCTTTTCCACCACTGGTGGACAAACAAAGCAGATTAAAATGTTGGGAGCAGGATTAGAGGTCATTATTTGAATTCAATGAAGTCAAAATAATTTATCTGTAGAAATTATGTTTTCAAGGTAGCTATCATCATGGCACCACAAAAAATGCCTATCACATAGTATGCTGTTAGTGAATATTGTCGAAAGTATACATTGAATAATGACTCTCATTCTCACAACAATAGGATGAGTTAGGTACAATTATTTTTCCTCATTCTACAGATTAGGAACAGGTGCAGAAGCAGTAATTTACTCAAGGTAACATACTGTGGCTGAATCCCAGATGTGTCCCAGTCAAATGTGGTTTTCTTTTATTCCAGAACCATGCTTATTGCCAGGATATAATCAAAGCATTGAATTTGCAGTTAAACTCTGCTCAGCCACAGATTGGCTAGGAGACTTTAGATGTGACCCCCATGTGACAGAATTTTAAAATGTGAGCATTTTCAGTGAGAGAAGGATTGGTTAAAACGCAGTGCTGGCTAGTTAATTAAATAAATATTTTGAAAATAAGCTAGATTCTTAGTTTACAGAATCTCTAAAGTAAGTGCCTATGGGACCAAATATTTAAGTACAAATAATGAGGAAGCAAACAAAATATATAGGTTGATATTTTTATGTTTAGGTGGTGGAAAGCATATTGATTTTTTTTTAGACAGAATCTATAAGAGAATATTAATAGTTTGAATTTCATAATAAAAAAACCCAACAACTTCTGTATAACATGGAAAAGCATTTTTAAAAAAAATTAGGGGGCAATCAAAAAATGGAGAAAATAATGCAGTGTGCATTATAGCAAAATAATAATGTCTTTAACATAGAAAGAGTTCCCATAATCCATATCTAAACTATAATATCCTCATAGAACAATTTTGAAAGGAAATAAAAAATACAAGAAAAAATTATACAAAAAATGAAATTCTTCTTTACTGGAAAGCCAATAAATACAATCTTCCACATGATGAGATGTCAATTGTCTAATGTCCAGTTGGCAAAGGCATGGCAGAGAGCAGATGATAGCCAGTTTGTGCAAGGGTAGAACTATTTTTTTCAGGAATGGCCAAAATCATATCTAATAAAAGAGAAACATGGTAATTGGCATACGACCGCTACCCTTCCCATTGGCTAATCAGGGCAATATGCAAATTAACTGCCAGTCAAGATGGCGGCCGGCAGTCAGGCAGCTTGAAACTAACATGAGGCTTGCTTGCTTCAGTGATAGAGGACTCCAACGTTCCCCGCCTGCCGCTGAAGGCCTCTGAGCTGCAAGCAACTATGTAACAAACATAGAAGATAAACAAAACCCCAGAAACCTGCCAGGCTTCAGCCAGCAGGATTGCAACATTGTAAGCAAAGGCCAGAAACCTGCTTTCAGCAGCAGAGGCCTAAGAGCTGGAGTCAAGCCTCAAAACTAAAGCTGGACCAGAATAAAAAAAAAAAAAAAAAAAAAAGGAGAGGTTGGGAGCTTTAGTCACCCACCAGCCTGAAAACAGCCCTCAGCTCCTCACCCAGACTGGCCAGGCACCCCAGTGGAGACCCCCACCCTGATCCAGGACACCCTTCAGGGCAAACCAGCCGGCACCCACCCATGCACCAGGCCTCTACCCTATATAGTAAAAGGGTAATATGCCTCCCAGCACCGGGATCAGGGAGCCACGAGGCCTCCCGGCACCGGGATCAGCATGACGGGGCAGCGCCCAAACCCCCTGATCGCCCTGTGGCTCTGTGTGTGACAGGGTGCGGCGCCCCAACACCCCCCCCCCCCCCATGGGCCCTGCTCTGTGTGTGACGGGGTAGAGCCATAACCTCCCCATCAGCCCTGCCCTGAGTGTGAGAGTGGCAGCACCCCAACCCCCTGATGGGCCCTGCTCTGTGTGTGACAGGGGGCTGCGCCCCAACCCCCTGATTGGCCCTGCTCTGTGCATTATAGGGGGTGGCGCCACAATCTCCCCATCGACCCTCCCTTGAGTGTGACAGAGGATGGTGCCCCAACCCCCCAATCAGCCCTACCCTGAGCATGACTGAGGGTGGCATCACAACCTCCTGATTGCCCTGCTCTGTGCATGACAGGGGGCAGCGCCCCAACTCCCCAATCGGCCCTGCTCTGAGCCCGACCAGGGGCTGCACCTAGGGACTGGGCCTGCCCTCTGCCACCCGGGAGCAGGTCTAAGCCAGCAGGGCGTTATCTCCCGAGGGGTCCCAGACTGTGAGAGGGCACAGGCTGGGCTGAGGGGCCCCCCTCCCCCCCGAGTGCACAAATTTTTTTGCACCGGGCCTCTAGTATATAATAACTATTTAAAATGTATGTTTACCTAGACCCAAGAATTATTCTTTCATGAAGCAATTCTATGAGATTAAGAAAATGTGCACATATATATTCACAAAATATTAATATGTGAATTGTTAGTGAAAAATTATAGCCATTAGTGTCCATTAGTAGGGAATTAAAAAATTAAGTACATCCACTTATTTTTTTTCTTCTAAAACTAGGTTCACTTGGCAGGGAAACCTAGGCAGAAGTCTGTAGACCAGTATTCTTTCTTTTTAAAATTGAATTTATTAGGGTGACAATGGTTAATAAAATTATATAGGCTTCAGGTGTACAATTTTAAAATACATCATCTGTATATTGTATTGTGTGCTCACCACCCCAAGTCAAGATTCCTCCCATCACCATTTATACCCCCTTTACCCTCTCCTACCTCCGCCCACTCCCCTTTTCCTTTAGTGATCACCAGACCATTGTTTGTGTCTATGAGGTGTTTCTTGTTTGTTTATTTTTTTTGGCTTAATCCCTTCATTTTTTTCACTCAGCCCCCCACACCCCTTCCCTTCTGACAGTTGTCAGTCTGTTCTCAGGATCTAAGTTTGTTTTTATTTTGTTTCTCAGTTTATTTTTTTCACTAGATTCCACATATAAGTGGAATCATACTTGTCTTTCTCTGACTGTATATATATTAACTGTATTATATATTAACATAATACTCTCCAGGTCCATCCATGCTGTCACAAAAGGTAAGTTTTCCCTCCTTTTCATGGCCAAGTAGTATTCCATTTTGTAAATGTACCACAAATTTTTATCCACTCATCTACTGATGTCCACTTGGGCTACTTATAAATCTTGGCTATTGTACATAATGCTGCAATAAACAGAGTGTTGCGTATATTCTTTCAAATCAGTGTGTTGGGTTTCTTCATATATATTCCCCAAAGTAGAATTGCTGGGTCATAAGGCAGTTTAATTTTTAATTTTTTGAGGTAACTTAACACTGCTTTGCATAGTGGCTGCACCATTCTGCATTCCCACCAAAAGTGCACCAGGGTTCCCTTTTCTCCACATCATTGCCAGCACTTGTTTGCTGATTTATTGATGATAGTCATTTTGACAGGTGTGAGGTAATATCTCATTGTAGTTTTAATTTGCATTTCTCTGGTGATTAGTGAGCATCTTTTTCATATATCTATTGGCCATCTGTTGTCCTCTTTGGAGAAGTGACTGTTTAGGTCCTTTGACCACTTTTTAATTGGATTGTTTGGGGTTTTTTTTGGTATTGAGTTGTATAAGTTCTTTAAAAATTTTGGATATTAACCCCTTATAGATGTATCATTGGCAAATATGTTCTCCCATTTAGTGGGTCTTTTCATTTTGTTGATGGTTTTCTTTGAATCCACTTATTTTAAAAAATTTAAAAAGTAGATAATTAATTGGCACAGAAAAATGTGTTTTAATGTAAATATATATATTTACATGATCTTTAAGGTTCTTTGAACTTTGATAATCTATGGCTACCTTTCTTTAAATGTAAGAAAGTCCTCATTGATTTTTGTATTCACCTAGTTAATATTTAGTAATAATTAAGTGAATGAGTAAATTGATTTTTCATCTAGGGAATCATAAAATTATAAAAATGTTTTTCTAATTCAGTTTTTTTCTCTTTGTTTCTTGACTTACAACATAGTGTAATCTTAGGTGTACAACATGATGATTTTAATACGCATATATATTGCAAAATATTTGCCATCACCATTTTATGTAATGTCTCCATTGTGCCACATGATTACAATATCTTTTTTTGCTATGAGAACATTTAAGATCAAATCTCTTAGTGACTTGCAGGTATATAATACAGTATTAGCTATAATCGTGTTGTATATCAATCCTCAGAACTTATATATCTGATAACTGGAAGTTTGTACTTTTTGACAAACATCATCCATTTATTCCACCCACCAGTCCCTGGTAACTACCACTCTCTATGTTTCTTGTTTGAATTTTTTAGATTCCATGTATAAGTGAGATCATATAGTATTTGTCTTTCTCTGATTTATTTCACTTAGCATAATGCCCTCAAGGTTCATCCATATTTTTATAATTGCAGGATTTTCTTCTTTCCCAGGGATGAATAATATTCTATTGTGTATCTAAATACACACATATGTATATTTATTTATATTACATCTTTTTAATCTATTTGTGCTTTTATGGAATGTTAGGCTGTTTCTATATAGTGACTATTGTGAATAATGCTCCAATAAACATGGGAGTACATGTATCTCTTGGAGATCCTGTTATCATTTTTTGGCTATATACCCAGAGGATGGATTGCTAGATTATATGGTAGTTTTATTTTTACTTCTTAAAGAAATCTATATATTGTTTTTCATAGTGGCTGTACCATTTACATTTGCACTAACAGTGCAAAAAGTTTCCCTTTTCTCTACATCCTTGCCAACACATCATTTGTCTTTTTGATTACAGCCATCCTAAAAGATGTGAGGTGATATCTTATTGTGGTTTTGATTTACATTTCCCCAATGACTAGTGATGTCCAGCACCTATTCATGTAGCTGTTGGCCATTTATTTGCATGTCTACTTTGGAAAAATGTCTCTTTAATTGCTCAAATTCAACTTATTTTAATATAAGGGCATAAATATATTTCAGCAACACGTAATTTAGAATGGAATCTTAGAATTAGATGTGAACTTGAAATTTTATACCTAAGCCCAGCTGGCATGGCTCAGTGGTTGAGTGTGAACCTATGAACCAGGAAGTTACATGCTCCCTCCCCAGTAGGAGGCATGCAGGAGACCGCCGATCAATGATTCTCTCTCATGATTGATATTTCAGTCTCTCTCTCCCTCTCCCTTCCTCTCTGAATTCAATAAAAATGATATTAAAAAAATAAATTTGTGTAAAATAAATTAAAATGTGCACATCCGCAGTCAGTGGGGGATTTTAATGCCACTGTCTCAGTAATTGATAGCTCAATCAGATGAAAGTTAGAAGTTATGGATGACTTGGTAGCCAGAATCTTAGCGGGGAGGACAGGAGAACTCCATTGCCTCCTGCCATGATTCTAGTACACTTGTTGCACCTCCCTGTCCAACCTTACACACGTTGCTCTGGTTGGCAAGTTGGGAAGAAAGAACCAACATGCTGAACTTTTGCATTTCTCATCCTCTTTTGAGTCTGCCTGCCCACAGTGAAGATGCATTCTTCCTTGTTCTTCACTATTGTTTAAGCTGAGGCCCGCTCTATTCCTGCAGGGAAGACACGTAGTTTTCTAGCTATTCTTCTGACTTTATGGTAATTCTTGGATGAAATATTAGACATCATATGTAAATACATCCTACAGTTCAGTTTCTTAACAGTAAAAAGCTAGTATTTTTATGTTTACTTTACACTTGTACTTATATTTTAATTCATACTGACCTCAAGAAGAAAAAAGGAGGGTTGTTTTGTACCAGCTCCAAATGCAAACTTTTACAAGCTTGATCTAATAAATATGGATAGATAGATAGAATTGTAGATGACATCATGCAGTCAATGACTACAGCATATAGTGCATAAACACTCTTTAAATCATAGATTATATATTTACAAAAGAGATAGCATATCAGGGCCCAAAGCAAATATTAATGATTAACAAGTTATTTTAACATAAAGAAAATAAATACTTTGGCCACAACATAATAAAGGTAAACCTAAAGGAGAACCATGATTCCTACAGCAAACCTAGTCACATGACCATCCCTAGTGATAAGGAGCTAGGATGTGTAGTACTACTATATGCACAAGAAAAAACTCAAATATGTAGAGATATCATATCTATTAGGCTCCATTAATTGTGTGTGTCTCCTCTTAAACTAGGCAGATTTGTAGGAAATTTCTTCCAATATCCTGTCTTAGAGTAATTCCTTGGCTGCAAGAATTCTGGGAGTTAAATGGGAGGAGCAGCCTAGGGATAGAGTGTAGATATCAACATTCATTATAGGTAAATAGGTGGGTATATATGCAGAATAATACATACTCCTGCCATTCTCCAGTCCAAAGATTCTTTCCAGATTATACCTCTAGTGTCATACTGACATATGATACTGAGATAGACAGACATATATTGGTCTGGAGTAGAAGAAGGAATCATGGAATATTAATTGACTAGTCCTTTTGTTAACCCTCTTCTTTTATATCCTCTTACTGGAAGTGATAGATGATGCTTATGTCTGTATCTTTTGTGGATTTCACTGACCAAGTCTATTTTCTCACTGTTGGTTGGGAGTTGGCTTTCTTGGGCCTACTATCATTTATCTACCTGCTTTACAACTTCCACATGTTCTTATTGCTGCCTCTTCTGTTTCCTCTACTCTCAGTAAATTTATGTTTTTTGATTAAAAAAGTTCTTATTCTGTATTTTACTGGAGATGCAGGAGAGATTAAAGATAAATGTGTCTGATTAATTTGTCATCTTGAAGGTAACATACTGAACAATTCCCAGCATCTGGGCACTGAAGCTCCATCCTGCCTTTGGGTAAGCTTGGGTCTGTTCAGCCAGTTGGCTCTGGTGTAGTTCAGGTTGGTATCTATTCTGGTTGGTTAATGTTCATGCTGTAGATGCTATTTCTGATGACTATCCCTGATGTGGTGATAATTTTTATTAAAAATACTGAGCAGCATTCCATTTTGTCAGGAAACTTACTAGTAAAACATGACTATTCCCATCCCGGTACTAAATATTGCAAAACAGCCTGCTGCCTTACAGTGGAATGACTGAATGCACACTGGAGGACTGAACGACGGGCTGCATTGCCTAGTCTAGGGTGCATTTGCTGTGTAGCATTGTAAACTTAATGTGCCAGAAAAAGGCCTGGTTGGGTTTAGAACTATGGGGGTAATTGCAAAATTGAGGATTTCTGTAATTCGGGCCCTTTAAATATTTTCTTTTATTTCAATTTTTTATTGAACATATAATGCATATATTTGAGATACTGGATTGAGCATTGATTAAATAGATGACATTTCCCCTGACTAGTATTTGCTAAAAATCAGCTCCAGCAAGTTAAATGTGAACCCTGATGAGGAGACAACTTTTTTCCCAATGAAATGTGAAAATTAACTTCAGGCAAATTTTGCTTCAGTAAGTGAAGAATATTAAGTAGCTAATCCTTGGAGCCTAAAATTGTCAAAATGTCTATGAATGTTGTGCAAGAGAGATTGTAAAACTTATTACATTTATTAAATAGAAATGAATTATCTTGGCTTACATATCTGATTCATCGCGTGCATTATAAATTGGTATATTTAACGTCATAGTTCAAGCTCTAAATATTATGCTATTTTTTAAGAACAGATTCTATTGGCTCAAGGAATACCTAAATAAAATATAGAGAAATAACCATTGCCATTATCCCTGAGAATATCAACAATATTCATGAAAATATACAAAACAGCACACATGAAGAGAAGGACTTAGGTTGTGGGGATGGCTCTCTGTCCTCGTGGTGTTCCCAACTGGAGATTTGTATTCAGATGGGACCCTTACATTTTTAAATATATTATTTGCTGTACTTTGGGTTGACAAGACATTATGAAAATAACAGGTGCATGTGTGAGGAGAGAACACTCTTGTATTGCAAGCTGGGGAATTATGCAGATGTTAAAAATTATGGGATCACCTTTCCTGACCTAGTATGGAAATTCTTCCATTCTTACATTATATCTCTCGGAATAAATAATATCCATACTCATTTTATCTCTAACCCACAATTTGTTGTAGTCACTAGTATCTAATTCCATGTGACATATGGTAATACAATGCATACTTTTCCATCTATTGTAAGTCTTCTGGCATAAACCTGTCTAACAACAATGTCAGTTTCTTCTGTCCTTGTCCCCATGCATTGTCCAAATATAAACACTGTTGTGTTCTCACCCTAGATATGAACAGGTTTTCTTCTCATCAACACCCAGT
Organism: Myotis myotis; assembly: GCF_014108235.1. Classification (NCBI taxonomy): domain Eukaryota; kingdom Metazoa; phylum Chordata; class Mammalia; order Chiroptera; family Vespertilionidae; genus Myotis; species Myotis myotis. Next base: position 43,572,090 of record NW_023416335.1, read on the forward strand.
TTGACTATTTAAAAACATATAATATATATACATATATATGTATATATTAGTATATATACATTTGTGTGCATACACACACACACACACACACATATATATATATATAATCTTTGCCACTTATATTTGTGTCCATATGTTGAACTCATTCACTTAATTTTAAGATCTTCAAAGTCATGATTATGTTTTCTATTCCTTGCATTTATAATAGCTACTCACAGTATTCTATATTTTGTAGAAGCTTTTTGAATATATTATTTACTTGAAATAAGATTTATATATAAATAAGCATTTAAAACTTAATTTTTAAAATTTATCCAAATTGCAGCCACACCCATGGGTAGAATTCTTACTAGAAGGTAATGGAGCATAGTAGAAAAGCTGGGGTCAAGCCCCAGAAACCTTAGAATATTCATACAATCATTGAGATTCAGTTTCTTCATCTATAACATTTGCATGACAATAACACATTCTCCCAGGAACGATGTGCACATTAAATGAAATCATAAATATGAAAAAACACTTTGTAATTTTTTTACATAGACAGATATATAGTTATTATTTGAATATTAAAGGTGGAGGTAGGCAAAGTGAGTTGAAAAGTGAAATTTCTTTAGATAGTAGCTGGTAGAGCCAGATAAAAAAAGATGTTAGTTTCTTAGTCCAGGTCCATGCCTGGCAAGGGGACTTGACACCTTAGAACAAACCACCTGCATATTAAATAAGTTAGTTAGATGTTGTGCAACATAAATTGGAGCCCAATAAGTTAGAGAGAGTTATGTCTTTCATTAAAGAATTGTTATAGAGACATTTCATCTGTAATACTTTCAACAATAAAGATAAATTAAAAAATAAAATTTTAAAGAAAGACATTTCAACTGCAATATATATATTTAAATTTCAAAGTTTATCAGAGGTGATTCTTTAGTTTATGTGTAGGATGCGCCCTTGTGTTATTGGAAATTAATAAATTTGTACAAAACCCGGCCAGAACAGATTTTAGCCCCATATAAAAAACAAATCTTCAGTACCACACACCAGATCTCTGAATTTTCCTGTAAAGACAGCTTATTGCCTTTACCCAGAGATTTTTTTTAAAGACTTCAATTTTTAGAGCAATTTTTGGTTTACAACAAAATTGAGAGGATAAGATAGAGATTTCCCATTATCAGCATCACTCACGAAAATAGTACTTTCTTATTTTATTATTATTATTCTTATTATTATTATTATCATTATTATTATTATTTTTACCAAGGATGAATCTACATTGACAAAACATAATCACCCAAAGCCCATAGTTTACCTTAGGATTCACTTTTGGTGTTGTGCATTCTATGGTTTTAGACAAATGTATAAGGACATATATCCATCATTACATCATTCAGTCATTTCACTGCCCTAAAATCCTCTGTATTCTGCCTATTCATCTCTTATTACCCACACCACTGGCAAACATTGATCTTTTTATTGTTTACATAGTTTTGCCTTTTACAGAATGTAATATAGATAGAATCGCATAGTATGTAGACTTTGAGATTGGCTTCTTTCCCAGTAATATGCATTTTTATCCATTTACCTACTAGAGGGCATATTGGATGCCAACAAATTCTGGCATTTATAATTAAAGGTGCTAGAAAGAACTGTGTGCTGATTTATGTATAGGCATGTTTTTAACTCTGTTGAGTAAATAGCAAGGAGCATGATTGCTGAATCTTATGGTAAGAATATACTTAGTGTTTAAGAACCCACCAAAGTGTACTCCAAAAGGGCTGCCCCATTTTGCATTCCTACCAGCGATGTATGGGAGTTCCTGTTGCTCTACCACCTCACCAATATTTGGTGTTGTCAGTATTTCTGATCTCGGCCTTTCCAATAGGTGTGTGCTGTATCTCATTGTTGTTTTAATTTGGATTTCCTTAATGATATAGGACGTGGATTGTCTTTTCATATGCTTATTTGCCATCGGTATATCTTCTTTGGTGAGGTGCTTGTTAAGATCTCTCATCCATTTTTAATTCTTATTGTTGAGTTTTCAGTGTTCTTTGTATTATTTTGTATAACTGTTCTTTATCAGCTGTGGTGTCAGAAATATTTCCTCTTGGTCAGTGGTTTATCTTTTCATTCTCATGGTATTGTCTTTTGCAGAGCAAAACATTTATTTTTTTAGATCCCAATGCTGTGCATTAGATCTCTAGAACTTACTCATCTTCTAACTGCAACAGAATTTAATTTTAATGAAGCCCAGCTTATTAATTGTTTCTTCCCTGGATTTGGTTTTGGAAATTGTATCTCAGAAAGGGAATTATTCCCAAATAATTTTTGTACTTAAAATAAGTTTTCCTGCAAACTTCCCATGGAACTCTGATGATTCCTGACTTTTAGGAGCATATGGAACCTTTTGGTAAAGAAAAGTCTGTTATTTCAAAGGTATTCTGATGTTAAAAAAGAAAGAAAAATAGTTCTCTAAATTATAGGCATTATTCTAAGAAAGTACCAGTTTCAACACAGAGTCAGGTGAGAAAAAATCATTTCCAAGTACAAAATTCAGAGAGAATGTTTCCATGAAGGAAGTGGCCTGTGTTGGAGGACATACACAATGGAGTATGAGTAATTGGGCACTACTGGGAAATGATTCTACATGAGCATTTCCAAGTAGTCTTACAATATCCCACTACATCTGAATACTGGGCCAAATATGGGCCATGTACTTCCAACTCTAGCAATTAATCTACACTAATAAAAGACAAAGATGCTAATTGACCTTACATTTGCTACACCCCAAGCCACATCTACCAGCCAATCAGAGTAACTATATGCAAATTAACCCAACCAAGATGGTGGCCGGCAGCCACGGAGCTAGGGAAAGCAGAAGGCTTGGCTTCCCGGGTGATGGAGGAAGCCAAGCATCCTGCCTGCCCTAAGCTGGCTGTGGCCTCCACTCATGGCAACAACGTTTCAATTATAGAAGACAAATAAATCCCAGATACCTGCTTCCAGCCAGCCTCTACTGGGAGCTTGGGTGGCTGGGGGCAGTGACCAGCCTGCAAACAGCCATCAGCCCCTCACCCAGGCTGGCCAGGCACTCTATATAATAAAAGGGTAATATGCAAATTGACCCTAACAGCAGAACGACTGGGAATGACTAGTCACTATGACACACACTGACCACCAGGTGGCAGATGCTCAATGCAGGAGCTGCCCCCTAGTAGTCAGTGTGCTTCCACAGGGGGAGTTCTGCTCAGCCACAAGCCAGGCTGTGGCTGCCAGTACAGCGGTGGTAGTGGGAGCCTCTCCTGCTTCAGCAGCACTAAGGATGTCCGACTGCAGCTTAGGCCTGCTCCCCACTGGCAAGTGGTCATCCCCCAAGGGCTGCTGGGCTGCCAGAGGGATGTCTGACTGCCAGCTTAGGCCCAATCACCCGGGGAGCAGGCCTAAGTCAGCAGGTGGTCATCCCCCAAGGGGTCCCAGACTGCGAGAGGGCACAGACCAGGCTGAGGGACCCCCCGAGCACACAAATTTTTGTGCACCAGGCCTCTAATATATTATAAGTGGGAATGGTGACAATGAGAATATTTAGAAAAGGTTTTAAGATCAATATATTTTTTATTTTAAAATAATAATCTAGTGCACATACTTCCTCAAATTTTGTACACTGCTGTTTTCTAAAATTCACTTGGATATGTGAAGCAAAATTTAAGCAGCTTGTTCAGATTAAACTTCCAGAAGTTATCTAAATATTAGGTAAACCAAATTTAGTGTACGATGACTGTCACAACCAGATGGTACACATTATGCACATGATAAAGGTTCTCATAACATTGTCACTAATATTAGCTTGTTTATGGAATATTAAAGCTGAGACATAAACTGACAAGATCTGGGATGCTGCTATTCTCAATTCATTCTGTAGTACAAAAATAGAGCAGTGTAGTGAAAGCTAGCTAGGATCTCAAAAATCATTACAGCAACAGGATTCAACTAAATTAAGGGCAATAAAACTCCTATACTCAACACCAAATTTGTCCACCACACAATATCTGGACTTCATTAAATCATTACTGGAAATAGCAGCAATCTTTCCATGAAGTATGATTTCTCAATCTTGTTATTTAATGTTAGTTATGTATGTTAGTTAAATATGTATAAATTAATAACTTCATATAAACTCTTTATAGTTATGATGTAAATCTAAAATATTGATACAAACTAAGTTCAAATAGTGATGAAATTAACATTAAAAGTATCATTAAATTAATGAAATGGATGATTTAGTCCTCTACTCTACATCCTCACTACACCATGAACAACATACAGGTGGTGGGATAGTTAATTTTATGTGTCCAGTCGGCTGGTGCACACATTTTTGTTTAAACATTATTTGGGATGTTTCTGTGAGGATATTTTGCCTGAGATAAATTGGTAGACCGAGTAAAGCAGATTGCCTACCTTAGTTTGGGAGGGCTTCATTCAATCAGTTGAAAGGTTAAATGAAACAAAAAGGCTGAGCCTTTCCTGACTTGAGAGAATTATTTATTCCTGCCTGACTTTCATTGAATTGGGCCATTGTCGCCTTCCTGCCTTGATTTGAACTAAAACACTGGCTTTTCCTAGTTCTTGAGTTTGCCATCCTTAGGACTGAAACTATGCCATCAGCTCTCCTGAGTCTCCAGTTTGCTGACTCAACTGCAGAACTTGGGACTTGTCAGCCTCCATAACTGTGAGCCAATTCCATATATATCTATGGAAAACCCAGACTAATACATATTTGGTGTCAAAAGTGTTTCTAGGAGAACAGAATTTTGATGAGTACTCTGAATTGGTTTTGGGGTTTCTGGAATTGACTTTCTAATGTGATTAGCTTCAAAGATGCTAAAGACTGCATTTCCAGTAGTGAAGAGAACTCTGATAGTCCTTGGCATGACCTGGCAATAGAGATACATAAAGTATTTCCATTGGATACTTATAATCAACCACTTATGAGAAGCAAGGAATTAGGTGACCATGTATAATACTTTTGAACATTTTATCAAACTAATGACTATAATGAGATTGGCTGGTTGCTTCTACTGTTGCTGGACAAACTGGGAAAAGAAAAGGATAAGCTAAAAGATTGTAATTCCTAGTTCAAGTGCCACAATAATGACCTGAAAGATTCTATAGGAGCCCTGAAGGTGATGCCTATCTTCAGTAGTTACAGGGCTAAGTTTGCTGGAAATCAAATGTAGAATCTCCTCCTGCTACTGGCTAAATTACAATGCAAGTTGAACTGCCAGCATTGGAGGGTGTCTACTGTTAAGTGATTGTGTTAACTGGGAAGGAATGGGGATCCTGAAAGTTGGAACGGGATATAGGAGAAGAACCTGATGAAGCTGGAAACATTGAGCATATGAATTCTGATGTCTTCTTGCCAGTGAAAGCAACTTCCCCATCCCCCCAGTGGAAATGGCCTTTCCGTGACTTCCGAGGGAATTATCTCTGCCTTGCCTGAGGAAAATATATATAATGTCCTTCCCTGAAGAAGTTGACATTTAGACAGTAGTTATTCTCATCAGAAGCCACCCATACCCCACCTATTCTTCTTAGATTTTAGACATACAGCTAGACTCAAGTCACAGTAGGCACTTATTGGTTAGCAAGAAAGTGTAACCATGAAGAGGTGTACTATAGTCCAAAAACAAAACAAAAACAAAAACAAAAAAAACAACAACCAAAAAAAAAGCCCTCAAAACTATTTGGATTTTTAAATTTATACAGGAAGAAATCCAGGGAATGTGGTAGGAATAGGTACTATAGGTGTGGGGTAATGGTAAAAGGAACATCAAGTTGGATCAGGCTGAATTTATTGATATGGGTTTACTAAATAAAGATTTTGCGTTGTTATAACTTGAGAAGTTATATAGGGCTCCAACAGTTTGTTTAGTTGGTTAGCTAAAATGTGGACTAAAAGGTGACTAACAATGAGCAGGTTAGAAAGTTCAGTAGCTGTTGGTTTGATGTAGAGGAAGGAACTCAAAGCCTGGGGAAGATGGAATGTTAGAGTGGATTTATCATATAAGACCTACTCATCCACTCTGGGAGAGTCCAGGAGACATCACTTTTTCCATGACTATAAGAAATAAATTTGGTAATTTTTTTCCCTTAGGACCTTTATTATTTATGGAAACAATAGGCAATTGCAGACTATGGAGTATCTTAGGCAAATTATACTTTTATTAATGTGGGGGCATATCAAAGGTGTTGGGCTCCTCCTTTGGCAAGTAGGCACCAATGGTACTGATGAAAATATCCAGCAATTACCAACTAAGTTCTAGTTGCAAAGTTCTTATGGATGATGGCAAAAAAAAATGAAGTGTTTATTTTAATTCCTGAATTATTTTAATTGCATTGAGAATATTATTGAGTTGGCTGAGTCTTTTTTTCTTTTTCCCTTTTGCTATGTTATTAAATACTAGAGGCCTGGTGCACAAAAATTTGTGCACTCAGGGGGAAGAGAGGGTCCCTCAGCCTGGCCTGTGCCCTCTCACAGTCTGGGACCCCTCGGGAGATAACGCCCTGCTGGCTTAGGCCTGCTCCCGGGTGGCAGAGGGCAGGCCCAGTCCCTAGGTGCAGCCCCTGGTCGGGCTCAGAGCAGGGCCGATTGGGGAGTTGGGGCGCTGCCCCCTGTCATGCACAGAGCAGGGCAGATCAGGAGGTTGTGATGCCACCCTCAGTCACGCTCAGGGTAGGGCCGATTGGGGGGTTAGGGCACTGCTCCCTGTCACACTCAAGGCAGGGTCGATGGGGAGATTGTGGAGCCACCCCCTGTCATGCACAGAGCAGGGCCCATCAGGGGGGTTGGGGCTCCGTACCCTGTCATGCACAGAGCAGGGTCAATCAGGGGGTTGGGGAGCTCTTCCCTGTCACACACAGAGCAGGGCCCATCAGGGGGTTGAGGAGCACCCCCCGGTCACACACAGAGCAGGGCAGATCAGGGGGTTGGGGCGCTGCCACTGTCACACTCAGGGCAGGGCCGATGGGGAGGTTATGGCTCAACTCCATCACACACAGAGCAGGGCCCGTGGGGGGTGGGGGTTGGGGCACCGCACCCTGTCACACACAGAGCCGCAGGGTGATCAGGTGGCTGGGGAGCTCCCCCGTATCAGGCACAGAGCAGGGCTGATCAGGAGGTTGCGGGGCCTTCCCCTGTCCCGAACAGAGCAGGGTGGATAGGGAGGTTGTGGCCCCGCCCCCTGTCACACACAGAGACTGAGAGCGATCAGGGGGTTTGGGCGCTGCCCCCTGTCACACTGATCCTGGTGCTGGGAGGCATATTACCCTTTTACTATATAGGACAGAGGCCTGGTACACAGGTGGGACTGGCTGGTTTGCCCTGAAGGGTGTCCTGGATCAGGGTGGGGGTCCCCACTGGGGTGCCTGGCCAGTCTAGGTGAGGGGCTGAGGGCTGAAGCTCCCAACTGCTCCTTTTTTTTCTTTTTTTTAAATTCTGGGCCAGCTTTAGCTCTGGCTCCAGCTCTTAGGCCTCCGCTGCTGAAAGCAGGTATCTGGTTTGTTTGGGTTCTATAATCAAAACATTGTATAACTCCAGCTCTGAGATCCCGGCTCACTGAAAGCAGGTTTCTGGGGTTTTGTTTAGCTTCTATATTTGTTACAATGTTTCAAACTGCAGGCTCAGAGGCCGGCAAGGCAGGCGGGGAACATTGGTTTCCTCCATCACTGAAGCAAACAAGCCTCATGTTAGTTTCAAGCTGCCTGGCTTCCGGCCGCCATCTTGGCTGGCAGTTAATTTGCATATTGCCCTGATTAGCCACTGGGAAGGGTAGCGGTCATACAGTAATTACCATGTTTCTCTTTTATTAGATAGGATAATATGGCTGCTACTAATAGTTGACTTAATGCTATTTCATCTCATATTTATTTATTGGGAAATAAAGAAACACTTGGGCTATTTCAGTAATATTTACACATCACACCTAAAATTAATATTTCACATTTAGGTTTTATAGGTGAGCAACATGCCAAGTTATAACAGGAATAATATTTCATATCAGGGTTCTACAAGCATAACTGCCATGCTAATGCTAAAATCAAAACCACTGCTTCTAGGATTTCAGAGCAACGGGGAATCTCATTTAAGTTGCCATTTGTATCACACTATATCTTTATATAAGTTTAAATGCTTAGAGTCACTGGAAGGGAATTTAATGAAAATAGAGTTCTAGTGAACTCAACATAAGCTTTACTATTTTCAGCATGTAATATCTGATCATTCTTTTTCTTAAAAGGAAATTCCTTTTGACTAGGCTATATGCAGATTTGTGATGGGAGGCTATACATTGGACCTGTTACCATTTAGAACATTTGTAATTCTATTTCCAAGAGAATTCTAGTGTGACCATATTGACATTGAGGTTATTGACCAGAATTAGTTTAAGCTATGAGGAAAATATCATTTAGAAATCATTAGATTTATCTTAGTTAGTCTAAAAAATTGAATATTTTACTTTATTGTTTTTGATTCCAAGAAATGGATGTAGACCAAAGTTATGGACTTGCAGGTAATCACTCTGACAGAGCCAGGCACTTTTTATTTCACTTTTATAAGATTAAATATATAATTAAACACAATTTTACTCTTTCAGGCACAGCACATTGATAAAACTCCATCTAGAGCCAGGCTGACAACTCAGAGGGTAGACATATCAAGTCAGCATTCTCTGAAAACATTGTTTTCTTATCATATTTTAAATATATGCAATATTCAGTTTACAAAAGACTTGTGCTTGAATTTTGCATTTTTTTTAAAAAAAAAAACCACAGTAAAATGTATTACATGAAAAGCAGATAATTTTTTTCTGTATGGACCATAATACATTAAGCTTCATCAGGAGAGGGGATACACATTACCAGCTGTTTTGTCCACTGAATCCTCATTCCAAATATTATCCTCCAAATTTGCTGAGAAGAAAACATGGAAGCTTGTGCTACACTTGCATCCCCAGTTGTATCTATGATGGTTATTCAGCATTTACAGAAAGAGGAAAATGGAGACCCAGAAATAGCTTTCCTCACTGTATCTTTGAGCAGCATGGACATGAAGAGTATAATATAAAAGTTGGAGGAGCACTTCTCTCCAATGTTCCAGAGATAAGTCTTCTCTCTCCTCTTGGAATTGCACTGGGTTTTCACAAGTACATATATTTCAACTCAATAAATATTTGCTAGCTTCCAGGAACTGTACTGGGTATTTTTTGTATATCTAATTGCTATGTATTCATATGTCTTATAGTTAATGCTGATTAGAGTATTCCAAAATACCAAGTTAGTATACATGAGAAGTTAAAAATAATTGACTAATTGTTTACTTCATGATGTGAACTACTGTGTCCAAGTTATAATACACATAAGCATTTGCCTAAACAACTAAAATCAGGGACTCAATACGCACAAATTGTTCTTGTAAAAGTAAAAAAAAACATGCAAAAATGCTCATTAAATAAATCTATTATATGCTTATAGGTTCTATTAGGATTGATTCTGGTTAAGCTCTCTGACAGTTTTCCATTATATCCACTCTTGACTACTTTTATGCTCTGTGCTATGGACTCTGGTTTATTTCCATTTCTGTATTGTGTGGTGTTCCCAAAGTCTCTTCCAGCTCTAGCATTCTAAGTTGTGATTATTTGAATCACATTACTGCCTAACATCCAGGGCCGGTGGGTAAATCCTGGCCATATGAGGTCCTGTCACTCTGTCCTAATATGTGTCTTCTGTATAAATATTGCAGTTGCACTATTATTCTGTGAAGATGTTTACTTTAAAAACAGTTAAGCTAAACAGTTATCTCAGCTGTGCAATTTTCTCACTTGTCATTTAGCAACATCAATGACAGATTTAGTCAAATTAAAGCTGTTGTTTTCAAGGACAGATGGTGTCAAGCACTTGTAATATTTGAAAGTAATGAGTGATGTATGGTTAATGAACCAAGCAACCTTTCTCTCTTTAGTCATTAGAAAATGCAGAGCCACATCCTGCTTTTGATCTGTTTACTCTTTGTGATCTAACCCTTCAGGTGTGAGCTATTTTTATATGTGCTATCCATCTAAGTTTCTCTCTAAGAATACCAAAAGAGTGAAGGGAAGGCTGATGCTTTTGGAAATATCTTTGTCTTTCTTTGGTCCCAAATTCAACTCTATAATGTTTATATAGTTTATTGTTCCTTTTGCTCTCACTGACTTTATCTTCAGCATTGATTATGCACAATACTTAGATGATTTTTATTCAAATAAACTAAACTCAATTGAGTTCAGTTTGTTATGCTTTTGCTGAATGCTGGGAGGATGAAAGAATTATACTGGAAAATTTAGTCTGTGGCTCTAAGGATTGAATAGTTGGATTGCATAGCATTTATTGAGTCATAGAAGAAAGTGTATCAATTCAGCACAGGAGGTAAGTTTATGGTTGACATCAACTGGGATAGTTAAGATTAAGGAAAAGAACATTGGCTGTACTTTTTAAACTATGTGATAAGGATATAAAAACTATAAAAACCAATTCACATTATAATAGTTACATAATTTAGTCTACATTCAATTACAGAAAATAATTTAATTGACATTATTGCTTCTTTTATAAAATGCCATTAGCAAGAAAAATAGAAGGTTCTCAATAAATATTTGTTGATAAATTACTTGGTCTATGTCCTTTCATCTGGTTGAATTTTCTTCCTTTAGATTTTTTTTTTTTCAGTGAGGACCCAAATGATAAAATCTTTACATTTTAGTCCTCAACCTAGGATATTTTTTCCATTGATTTAAAAAAATATATTTTTATTGATTTCAGAGAGAGAGAGAGAGAGCGAGAAACACCAATGATGAGAAAGACTCGTTGATCGGCTGCCTCCTAGGGATGGAGCCAACAATCAGGCATGTGCCCTGGCTGGGAATCAAACCATGACCTCCTGGTTCATAGGTCGACACTCAACCACTGAGCCACACTGGCTTGACTTCCATTGATTTTTTTTGAGAAAGTGGAAGGGATTGGTAGAGACAAAAAGAGAGAAACATCAATGTGAGAGAGAGACATCTATTGCACCCTTCATGCACCCCGACTGGGACCAGGAGCAAAACTGCAACCCAGGTACATGCTCTTGACCAGATCAAATCTGGGACCCTTCAATCTGAGGACCAAGGCTCTATCAACTGAGCCAAACTGGCTAGGGAAAAATCTTTACTTTTTAAAAAGCTATAAATATACTTCTATCCTCACTTTTGAATGATCATTAAGCATCATGAAATTTATTTTCATAACTAGAGGCCTGGTGCACAAAATTCATGTACTCTGTGGGAGTGGGGTCCCTCAGCCCGGATTGTGAGAAGGTGCAGGCCATGCTGAGAGACCCCACCAGTGCACAATCGGGGCCAGGGAGGGATGCAGTTTAGCCAGCCAGAGAGGGACCGTGGGAGGGCTCCAGAGCATGTCCGGCCCATTTTGCTCAGTCCCAATTGGCCGGACTCCAGCAGCAAGCTAACCTACCGGTCGGAGCATCTGCCCCCTGGTGATCAGTGCATGTTATAGCGACTGGTCGACTGCCCCCTGGTGGTCAGTACATGTCATAATGAACGGTTGAGGGGCCTTAGCATATCATTAGCACATTACGCTTTGATTGGTTGAACAGACAACCGGACGACCAGACACTTAGCATATTAGGCTTTTATTATATAGGATTATTATCTCAGTCATTTGAATATTTTCTATTGTTTTCTGGTATCAGTTTTTGCTGATGAATTTATATATCATTTTTTCTAATTGTAATTCCTTTATTGATAATCATGTTTTTCTGGTGATGCTGGTGTAAATAAACCTACTGTGCTGCCACTCATGTAAAAATATGGCACAGAAAATTGTGAACAGCACAAAATATTTGGTAATGATAATAAGTGACTATGTTACTTTTTTGGGTTTACTATATTTTAGAGTATACTCTTTCTACTTAGGAAAAAATAAAAAGGTTTACTATTACACAGGATGGCATGTTATGCTGGTAGCAGCCTCATATATTTTGCTTTTACCATATCACTTGATTGCATCATTTTCTCATGTGCTTGATTTAATCAAGTGTTGTTTTGTACAGGCTGTACAGACTGGCAGCCTAGGAGCAATAAATTATACCATATAACCTACATGTGTGGTAGCTATACAATCTAGAATTGTGTAAGGGTGCTCTATGATCTTTACAAAAATGAAATTGCCTAACAATGCATTTCTCAAGATGTATCTCCATCCTTACATTGCATATGACTGTACTACTGACTATGGTCCCTGTGCTGTACATTATATCCCCAAGGCTTAGTTATTTTATAACTGGAAATATGTACCTCTTATTCCCCTTTACCTTTTAAGCCCATCCACCCAGGCCCCTTCCCTCTGGCCACTATCAATTTGTTCTCTGTATCTATGAGTCTGTTTTTGTTTAATTTTGTTCATTTTGTTCTTTCAGATTTCAAGTATCAATAAAACCATACAGTATTTGTCTCTTTCTGTTTGACTTATCTTACTTAGCATAATATCCTTAGGTCTGTCCATGTTGTCCCAAGTGGAAAGATTTCATCTTTTTTGTTGTTGAAGATGTGGTGTCTGTAACACATCTTTATTCATCTATCTATGGATATCTATGTTGTTTTCATACCTTGTAAATAATGCTGCAGTAAGCACAGGGGTGCATCTATGTTTTTAAATTGGTGTTTTTGTTTTCTTCAGATGAATGCCCAGAAGTGGAATTGCTGGGTTGTATGGTAGTTCAATTTTTCATTTTTTTGAGGATTTTCCATAATGTTTTCCATAGTGGCAGCACCAATTTATAATCCACCAACATTGCATTAGAGATCCCTTTTCTTCACATTTTCCCCAACACTTATTTGTTATGCTTTTGATAATAGCCATTTTGACAGAAGTGAGGTGATAACTCGTTGTACTTCTGATTTGCATTTCCTTGATGATTAATAATGCTGAGCATTGTTTCATCTCTCAACAATCTGTGTATTTTCTTTAGAGAATAGTCTACTCTAGTATTTTGCCTGTTTTTTATTCAGTTGTTTTGTTTTGTTTTCCTTGCTGTTGAGTTGTATGAGCTTTTATGTATGTTTAATACTAACCCCTTATCAGATATGCCATTTGAAAATATATTTCCCCATTCAAAAAGTTGTTTTTTATTGATGTTTACCTTCACTGTGAAAAAACGTTTTAGTTTGATGAAGTCCTGTTTATTTTCACTTTTGTTGCCTTGGTAGTGGAGACATATCCAAAAAATATTGTTATGACTGATGTCAAAGAGTTCACTGCCTATATTTTCTTCTAGGAGTTCTATGGTTTTAGGTCTTACATTTATGTCTTTAATCCATTATTTGTTTATTTTGTATATGGTATAAAAAAGTGGTTCAGGTTCATTTTTTTGCATTTATCTATCAAGGTTTCCCAATACTATTTGTTAAAGAAACTATTTTGTTTTCCCATTGTATATTCTTGCAGCTTTTTTTGTTGTTTGTTGATTAATTGAACATAGAAGCATTTACTTCTGGGCTCTCTATTTCATTGGCCTACTAGAGGCCCGGTGCACAAATTCATGCACGGGTGGGGTTCCTTGGCCTGGCCGCCGATTGGGGCCAATAGAGGACATCTAGCCAAGTCCTGATCAGACCTGCCGGCCAGGGGGAGGGACCACAGGAGGTTGGCTGGCATTGGGAAGTTGGCTGTGCGAGCGCACTGACCACCCAGGGGCAGCTCCTTAAGCATCTGCCCCTGGGTGGTCAGTGTGCATCATAGCTACTGGCTGGTCATCCAGTCATCCTGGTCATCTGGTCCTAACATTTGCTTAGGCTTTTATATTTATTGTTGAGTTACTCTTTGATAGCTCAGCTTTGCAGTATAGTTTGAATTCTGGGAGCATGATACCTCCAACTTTGTTTTTCTTTTTTAAGATTGCTGTGGATCTCTAGAGTCTTTTTTTTTCGGGGGGGGGGGGGGAGGGTGGAGAGTAGTGATTTCATATATATTTTTGGGTTCTTTGTTTTAGTCCTGTGAAAAATACCGTTGGTTTTTCGATAAGAATTGCAATCTGACTGCATATTGGTTTGGATAGTATGGGCCAGCAGTTCTCAAGCTGTGGGTCGCAACCCCTTTGGCAGTTGAATGACCCTTTCACAGGGGTTGCCTAAGACCATCCTGCATATCAGATATTTACATTAAGATTCATAACAGTAGCAACATTACAGTTATGAAGTAGCAACAAAAATAATTTTGTGGTTGGGTCACAGCATGAGGAACTGTATTTAAAGGGCCAGAAGTTTGAGAACCACTGGTATGGGCATTTTAAGAATATTAATCCAATTCATGAGCATGCTAAATTCCATTTATTTGTGTTGTCTTAAATTTCTTTTACCAATATATTATAGTTTTCAGAGGACAGGTCTTTTACCTCCCTGTTTAAAGTTGTTCCTAAGTATTTTTTTATGCAACTATAAATGGGGTTCTATTCTTGATTTCTCTTTCTGATAGTTTGTTATTGGTGTATAAAAACAACAGATTTATAAGTATTAATATTTTATTCAGCCACTTTCCTGAATTTATTTCTTATTTATAATAGTTTATCAATGTAATCTTTGCCATTTTCTCTATATAGTATAATGTCACCTGAAAATAGTGACAGTTTTACTTCTTCCTTTCCAATTTGGATCTTTCCTTCCTTCCTTCCTTCCTTCCTTCCTTCCTTCCTTCCTTCCTTCCTTCCTTCCTTCCTTCCTTCCTTTCCCTTTCCTTCCTTTCCCTTTCCTTCCTTCCTTCCTTTCCCTTTCCTTCCTTTCCCTTTCCTTCCTCCCTCCCTCCCTCCCTCCCTCCCTCCCTCCCTCCCTCCCTCCTTTCTTTCTTTCTTTCTTTCTTTCTTTCTTTCTTTCTTTCTTTTTTTTCTCTCATTCTTTCTTTCTTTTCTCATTCTTTCTTTCTTCAATTGCTGAGGCTAGGATTTCCAATACTATCTACTTATATAAAAACTATGGGTGGTGTTCGTCACATACTGATGAACAGCGACAAGCGGGGAGCCAGGAGGCAGATCTTTCTAAAGTGTGAACCTGAGTGGGGTGGCTGAAAGGCTTAGAACAGACAGACAAGAGAATGAAATCCGGGTCTCCATGGGACACTGATTCTCTGAGAGACAGCGACCACGCTCACAACCATGCCTTTAGTTTATAGCAGATGCTAGGAGGCAAAGTAAGGGTGTGACCAAGATGTTTACAAACATTCTCCTGGGTTTCAATCCTACTCAACTACATGCACCTGAACTCTATCAAGCCCACATCTCTCAGGCACATGGGGCCACGTGTTCGTAGCATAGGTTCAAGCTTATAACTACAGCTGTTGGCTATAATTGTGCTGGGAGGGCCTTGCCCTCCAAGCAGGGACTTGCACATGGCTATGAGAGGACTGTACCCTCTCATCAATCCAAGGCTTGAACATGTCCAAAACACTGTAGCGGCTCCCAACAATAAAGTTTTAATTCTGTGTCTTTGTTACTAATGTTGTGGCCCCACCCCATAACAAAGAAACAAAGGAAAATTTCCCCATTGAATTTCTGAATAGTATTACTCCTTTGGGAATGCCGTGTCATAAATTAAAATTGAAAGTGGGTGCAATCATCATGCTATTGAGAAATCTCAGTAGTAAATGGGGTCTTTGTAATGGTACCAGATTTATTATCAAAAGATTACAACCTAACATTATCGAAGCTGAAGTATTAACAGGACCTGCAGAGGGAGAGGCTGTTCTGATCCCAAGAATTAATTTGTCCCCATCTGACACTGACCTCCCATTTAAATTGATTCGACAACGGTTTCCCGTGATGCCAGCATTTGTGATGACTATTAATAAATCACAAGGACAAACTCTAGACAGAGTAGGCATGTTCCTACCTGAACCCGTTTTTGCACATGGTCAGTTATATGTTGCTTTCTCTCGAGTTTGAAGAGCATGTGATGTTACAGTTGAAGTTCTAAGTACTTCATCACAAGGGAAATTAGTCAAGCACTCTGAAAGTGTTTTCACTCTTAATGTGGTGTACAGGGAAATATTAGAATAAGTTTAATAACTTTATCAGTCATTGTTTGCATCACTGTTGTTTTTATATCATGTTTTTGTCGTTTTTATATCATGCCTCTGTTGTTATTATATCCTTTTGTTACTGTTTATTTATTAATAAATTTATATATGATTTTCATATACATTTTACTAATTTCCTTTCATCTCTCACACTTCTATTATAGAGAAAGGGCAAATAGCAATATTAAAATATCTCTGCTAATTAATTCCCTTTTTTAAAAAAAATATTTTATTGATTTTTTTCAGAGAGGAAGGGAGAGGGATAGAGAGTTAGAAACATCGATGAGAGAGAAACATCGATAAGCTGCCGCCTGCACACTCCCCACTGGGGATGTGCCCACAACCAAGGTACATGCCCTTGACTGGAATCGAACCTGGGACCCTTGAGTCTGCAGGCCGATGCTCTATCCACTGAGCCAAACCGATTAGGGCAATTAATTCCTTTTAATGTGCAGGAATTTTGTGCAACCAGCTAATAGTGTTAAATAAAATTGGTGAGGGCAGGCATCATTATCTTGTTCCTGATTCCGAAGGAAAATATTTTCTTTTCATCATTGACTATAATGTTAGTTATGGGTTTGTCATATATAGCTTTCATTATGTTTAGGTATGTTCCCTTTATACTACATTGTTCAGAGATTTTGACATAAACAAATGCTGAATTTTGTCAAATGCTTTTTCTGAAGCTATTAAGATGACCACATTTTTTATCCTTCATTTTTTTAATGTAGTATATCATGATTGATTATTGGATACCATATAACAATCTTTTCTCTGGAGTAGATCCCACTTGATCATGGTAAATGACCTTGTAATCTATTGTTGAAATCAGTTTGCTAATATTTTGTTGAGAATTTTTGGTTCTTGTTTATCAGAGATATTAGCTTGTAATTTTATATTTTTGTAATGTCATTGGTTTTAGTATAAGGATATTTATGGCTTTATAAAATGACTTTGGGATTTTCTCTTCCTCCTGAATTTTTTGGAATAGTTTGAGAAGGATAGGTATTATTTTTTCTTTAAATGTTTGGTAGAATTCAACTGTGAAACCATGTGGTCTTGTATTTCTGTTTAAGAGTTTTTTGATTACTGATTCAATTCATTACTAACTTTTGATATGTTCAGATTTTCTGTCTCTTCCTGATTCAGTCTTGAAAAGTGGTATGTTTATAAAACTTATTTATTTATTCTAGGTGCTGGAATTTGTCATATAATTGTTCATAGTATTCTTTTATGGTTCATTATATTTTAGTGGTGCCAGTAGTCAGTTCTCTTTCTTTTCTGCTTTTATTTATTTAGGCCTTCTCTATTTTTCTTGATGGGTGTGGCTAAGCTTTATTAATTTATGGTTTGTTTAATAATTTAATTAAAAAATAAAGGTTTGGTTATTTTTTTTTAAAATAACCAGCTCTTAGTTTCATTGATCTTTTCTATTGTTTATGTAGTCTCTATCTTGTTTATTCCAATCTGATCTTTATTATTTTCTTCCTTCTACTTTCTTTGGATTTTATTAGTTTTTTTGATTTTTGTGGTAGGCCTGCATTACTATGAAATTCCATTTTAGAACTAACTGCTTTTGCTTCATCCCACAGATTTTGGAGGATAGTCTTTCCATACTCATCTGTCTCAATATTTTAAAACATCTTCTCTTTGTTTTCTTCTTTGACCCATTGATTGTTTAGTAGCCTATTGTTTAATCTTCACATTTTGGTGTTTTGTTTTTCATTTCCAGTTTTCCTCTTGTAATTGATTTCTAGTTGCATGCAGTTGTGGTAGATGAAGATATTTGCTATAATTTCAGTCTTCTTGAATTTACTGAGATTTGTTTTGTGGCCTAATATGTGATCTATCCTGGATAATGTTTCATGTGCACTTGAAAAGAATGTGCATTCTGCAGTTTTTGGGTGAAATGTTCTATAAATATCTATCATATTCCTCTGATCTAATGTGTCATTGAAGGCCAATGTTTCCATATTGATTTTCTGCCTGCATGATAGATACATTGATGTAAGTTGAGCATTGAAGTCCTCTACTATTATTGTTATACTATCAATTTCTTCATTTATGTCTGCTAATATTTGCATAATATATTTAGATGTTCCTATGAAGGGTACATACATATTTATGATTGCCATTGTTTCTTCTTGGATTGAACCTGTTAGCATTATGCAATGCCCTTCTTAGTGCCTTTTTATAGTCTTTGTTTTAAAGTCTATTGATATGATTTAAGTATTATTACCCCAGATATTTTACTTCTATTAGCATGGAATATCTTCTCATTCCTTCAGATGTATCTTTTAAAAAAAAATGATTTTAGAGAGAGGAAGGAAAAAGAGAGAAAAACATCAATATGAGAGAGAAACATTGAATGTTTTTTTTCCCACACACCCCAGCCCAGGATTGTACCTACAACTTGGGTATGTGCCCAGACTGGGAATAGAACCCATCACCTTTTGCTGTATGGGACAGCGCTCCAACCAACTGAGCCACACTAGCTGTGACTTTTGTTTTGAAGTGAGTCTCTTGATCTGAACTGAGTTGCTTTTAGGCAGCATATAGATAAATCTTGTTTTGTTATTCATCCAGGCACCAAATATCTTTTAATTGGAACATTTAGTCCATTTACATTTAAAGTAAAGTCATTATAGATAGGCATGTATTTATTGTCATTTTTTTCATTGTTTCATGGATATTTAGGTCTTCTCTGTTCTTTTGATTTCTTTCTTTGTAGTTTGCTCATTTTCTTTAGTGCTATGTTTCATTCCTTTCTTGTTAATTTTTGTGTATCTTTTGCAGGGTTTTAGTTTTTGGTTACTAGGAGGTTCATATATATCAACTATATATAGAGCAGTCTATTTTAAGCTGATAAACATTTAAGTTATATTGCATTCTGAAAACTTCACAATATTTCTCCCCCTCCACATGTCTTTGACTTTATATTTCAGTTTTGTTTATCCCCTAACCCAGTGGTTGGAAAACTGCGGCTCGCGAGCCACATGTGGCTCTTTAGCCCCTTGAGTGTGGCCACGAAGTTTCAATCGCACTGTATGTGCATGCCTGCACATGGTATTTTGTGGAAGAGCCACACTCAAGGGGCCACAGTTTGCCGACCACTGCCCTAACCACTCAATGTATGTATATTTGCTATTGCTTTTTTTGTTTTTGTTTTTACTCTCCATTCTAGCTTTTTACATGGCTAATCCACTGCCTTTACTGTACATTTGTCTTTACATATGAGATTTTTCTTTTATATGCTCTTTATTTTCAGTTATGGACTTAAAGGGTCCATTTTAATTGACTTTTTTAAACATTTCTTGTAAAGCCAGTTTAGTGGTGATGAACTCCCTTAATTTTAACTCTCCTAATTTTAGAAACAATCTCCTCTCCAATTCTGAAGAATAACCTTGCAGGGTAGTGTATTCTAGGTTGTTTGTGCTTTCCTTTTAGCACTTTGCATATATCATGCTATTCTTTTATGGTGTGCAATGTTTTGCTGAGAAAGCCACTGACAGCCTTGTGTCATTTTCCTTGTATGTAGTTAGTTGTTTTAGTTTTGCTGCCTTCATGATTTTCTATGTTTAACTTTTACCACTTAAACTACAATATGCCTTGGTGTACTTTTTTGGGCGGGTTCATTTTCTTTGGAAGTCTGTTTCCTGGACCTATATGTTTTGTTCTTTCCTTAGGCTAAGAAAGTTTCCAGCTATTATTTCTTCAACTCAGTTTTCTGTCCATTCATCTCTTCTCATTCTGAAACCTCTATTTTGTGAATATCAGAGCATTTGATTTTGTTATAGAGCTTTCTTAAATTATCCTCATTTTCTGTTCCACAAGCCGATGCTCTATCCACTGAGCAAAACTGGCTAGGGCTCCTCATTTTTTTAAAGTCATTTTCTTTTTGCTATTCTGGTTGAATTATCAACTTGGAAGATAGTAGTAGAAATCACCCATTCTTCTTTATTATATAATCTACTCTTGCTTCCCTCTAGTGTATTTTTCATTTTGATTATTGTATTCTTCAGCTCTGATTGGTTCTTTATTACCATTTCTAACTCTTTGAAGGTCTCATTGGGTTCCTTTATTGTTCTCTCAAGTTTTGTGAGCATCCTTATTATGACTGATACTTAAAATTTTTTATCAGGTAAATTAGTTATCTTTATTTCATTAGGACTTTTTTTCTGTGTTTTTCTTTGTTCTTTTACTTGGAACATATTTATCTTATCAGTTCTATGAATTAGATAAAACAACTATCTCTCCCAATCTTGAAGGAGTGGCCTTGTGTAGGAGCAACCTATGTGTGCTGGGTGGTTTTTGCAGGCTATCTGGAGCCAAAGCAGGTGCATGCATAACCCAAGTTGCTGTGGGGAATTAGCTTCCTGAGGTTGCAGAAAATTCTAGTTGAAGTGGCTTGGGGTGTGTGGCTCTAGGGATGCCCTGTAGGGCTGGCAGACTGGGCCTCACTGTGAAGGCCTTGCAGGATGGCTAAATCACTTGGACTGAGCTACTGCCTACACTGTCTAGGTGGAGTTGGAACATAAACAATGGCACTCAACAGTACTTCCGATCCTGGAAAATTATCACAGATCCCTTAGAGTTCCTGCAGTTCTCCATCCATTTTGCAGATGCCTTGGGGTTAGTAAATGGATTTTTTAAATTGAATCTAAGTGCCCTTTAAATTAGTGTTTTATCATTTTTCCTTAGAGCAGGCTGTAGGCCGCTGTGATATTTCTCCCTACTGCAGCTTGCCTCATTCCACTATGGATCCCCCAGTTACCACTTACTTTTCTATCTCTCCTACCATTCTCTGTGTGGTCCCTCCATCACTTGTTGTGCAGAAAGTCTTCAATGTAGTGACAGTGGAGTTAGGTATAAATGGATTCAAGAGATGGAAGGTAAAATTATCAATACTCGGTGATTTATAGGTGAGGAGAGAGAATATTTCACTTGTTGGCAATTAATAGATGAAAAGGTAAATTCCCTATTAAAATATGAAACATTAGTTATTGTTGCCTGTTATTTCATAAAATAAAGCCATATCATCCACATGCAAGAAAATTCTTTCTTTCCTCTATCAATGGTGGGTTGGAGGGGAAAGAACACACATTTTACCTAAATATGTTATCTACACTAATAAAAGAGAAACATGCAAATTGCTGTTACTCTGCTACGCCCACCAGCCAATCAGAGCAACTATGCAAATTAACCCAACAAAGATGGCTATTAATTTGCATATGCAGGCATGGAGCAAAGACTGAAGGCTCCTGCTAGAGTGAAGACTGAAGACCAAAGACTGAAGACTGAAGAGGCTTGGCTTCTCCACTGCGGCTACAGCTGGAGAGGAGAAGCCAAGCCTCGCTGTGGCCGCAGCAGAGAAGCCAAGCCTTGGCTTCTCCGCTGCAACCAGACCAAAGGCCTGGGTCCCGGGTGCCGGAGGAAAACTGGTGCCAGCAGCCAGGGGAAGAAAGGCCTATTGTGTAAATCTTTGTGCAACGGGCTTCTAATTAAATTATAATTTACAATATTTTAAAAGGAGAACTGTGTGTCAATGATTTGTTTTATACTAATATATATTGTTATGTGATTCATTCCAAAACTATTCCTAATCAAGGGTCCAAGATAGCAGCATAGAAAGAACCTGAACTCATCTCCTCCACTGACACACCAAATATACAACCACATAATAGCAATTCCTCTTAAAGAACAGAAAGACTTTGGGCTACAAAAATTCAAACTAGATTATATAGTTCTTCTAATTAACAGAATTAGCCACTGATTCCCACTGGCCTTTGGATGAAATCCAAACTCCTTGTTATACCTTACAAGGGTCTCTGTGAACCTGGTTCCTGACTCTCTTTCCAACTTTATCTCTTGCTCTTATTTTTTGTTCCAGTTTTGAGATAACTTCTTCCATGAGGTTGTCTCTGATCTCCTTAACTAGCTTAGCATTTTCTGCAATATCCCATGTTATCATATAGCTCATAAACATTATAATAAAGTACTAATCACATTTATTATAAAACTTGTTTGATATATGTATCAATTCCAAGACTGTGAGTTCAAGATAGAGCAAGGACTCTTTCTATTTTTTGTACGCTGTATCTTTCAATGTGCAGAATAAAGAACAAAACACTTTTTGATGGAAAGAATGAATTAATGAATGAGTAAAGAATAGATATATTATCTATTTATGCAGATTTTCTAAAATTGTTCCCAAGGTTAACCAGATAATCAGAAGACCATGCATTTGGAGCACAGTTGTTTGATTCTACATCAATTTGCTTTTACTAAAATATGCTTAAATGTCATCTATCACCTTGCATGTCACTCCATTTCCTGGGAGCAACAATTCTCAGGAGATGTTCTATAGCAATTCTCGTGGTAGAGTCACAGGTGTGCTAATCCTAAACAATATTTGCTTTTATCAGATTTTGTGCATTATAATTGTGTTTTAGTTTCTTTCTGTTGGCTTCTGGAAAGCTCAACTAAAAATATGTAGCCCATCTTCCTCAAAGATTACAAGACTAAAAGGGATACGTTTTTAATATTAAAACTAATCCAGGTTTCATTTTAATTTCCCAGTTGCCACTATATCATTGTTAAATGAATCTCATTGTGCTATATTTTTAGAAGTGGGTATTATTGTAGGTATTTTTGGAAGCCACCTCAAATCCTTCAAGTCAGGAGAAATTTTGATAGGGATGGGTGAGGAGGTGAGGGAGTGGGAATACCAAAGAAGGTAAAAAGGGACTAAAATATGTCTTTTCTATGAAAAGAAATATAAACTTTAGGTAAAATGAATTTAACATTAAGTGCCTGTTTTATTCACAGACATGGGATAGCAATAGTCTATTACAGAGAACTAGCATAGAATTTTAAAAATAAAAACAAATAAAATAGTTTTATTTCAATATTCCACTGAGTTGGTAATTTCTATTCTAGTTTTTAGTTCTAGCATTTTTGTTTATTCCCAAATAAGTGCCAAACACAAGAACAGTTGATTAAGAAATACATGCAGACAAAGGCCAAGTTGATCTTTAATAATTCACAGCCACATTGAACCTTGTTTATGTTAATGTTTTAAGCATGTGTATAAATGTCAATAAAGTGAGATAAATACTAATGATGTCTTTCTATATTTCTCTTTTATTTTTGCTATCTAGCTTGTCCTTAAAATTACTTTAGCATTGTGTAACTATGCTACTAACTTCCTGGGTGACATGTAGTAAGTCACTTATTTCCTGGTTTTAATTTCCTTATTGAAAAACTAAAAGTCCTTCAGTAAAGAACTTATATTTTTGATCAGCCCATCTACTGTACAGTGATTTATTTAGGACTGGGCAACTAATACCAAACTGAGTACTCATCTGGACTCTTCTGCTTTAGGTCTCGAAAAGACAATCACAATTATTTTTGAATATAAGCTGTAAGGGCAATTAACTGAGACTACTGTTGTCAACCTTATCAGTTGGAGAGAGATCAATAGGTAAAAAGAATCACATCTTAAAAATATACGGAGAGCTCAGTGGACATCATTGGAATTCCTGGACCTAGACATGCCTTGAAGTCAGATATACTCATGTGCTTTTCAAAAGTTCTTTATATTCTTAAGCTGGTTTTAGTATTTTTGTTGTCACTACTGATTATTACAACCCTCATATCTATAATCCTGTGACTTCTCCACATAAAGACTACTAAGTCACTTAATAATTTAAAAGCATCTACATCCTGATCATTTATTTAAATACAAAGACAAACAAGAGGAAAATTCTGAACTTATGGAGCTCACAGCTGGAAATGGGAGTACTCCTGCAATGACATGTTATGACACAAAAGGGCTATTTGAATTAGATTTTTGGAATAAATAATCTCGAAATGTAGATATGTCTTTAAGTAAAAAATAAGTAAAAAAGCACAAAATGATTTTATGATTTATTAAAGTAGATCTCTGTAAATGCAAGAAAATGGTGAATTCCCTTCATTTAGGGCAGTTACAATCTGCTTCACAGCTAATACACAGGAACAGGAGTTTAATTTTATCATTTTACTGATTTAAACCAAACCTAGCCATGAATTAGACTTTGTTTAATTTTCTCACCAGGATCATTTCCTGGTGTTATTTGCGAACATGAAATCTTTGTGAAAGTAGGCTTTCAGCCACCGAAGGAGGCTTACATCAAGTTCTGAACCTAGAGCAAACAAGTAGACTGTTCTCAGAACATTTTCTTTGGATTTGTAATCAAACCGATCTACGTAGAAATAGCCAAGTACTGGTGCTCTAAAACAGAACACTCTTATTCAAAAATAAAAAGGCAGTTTTTCTTTTTCCAAGTTAAATATGTTCTACTTTTCTGACAGAACTCTTTCTCAATTTACCCGAAAACAGATGAACTATATTTTAAAATTATTTGCAGTTAATATTTGGGACATTCAAATGTTTTACTATTTCATAGTTTAAAAATTTGTATGTTTAATGTTTTGTTTTCTATTTCATAGGATACCAACTATGGCTAAAAAGAAGTTATCTTAAAATGGTGGCTTCTTATAATTCTCAATAAATACAATTCCTTTATATGATTATATAAGGCACTGAAAAAGTGCCACAACATGCAAAATAATTATAGATTTAAACAGCAGTGTTCTCAATATATATATTTAAATACAGCATAGACTTTTTTTGAATATGGCTTATTTCATATTATATTCCATTATTATTCTCAAATAACAGAACTATAAAACAATGTAGAACTCTGGTGATTCTGTTTGAGGTACTATATTCAGAAATATATTTAAGTGCTGAACCACTAAGATATGAGCTTTTGACTAGGTAATTATATGAACCAAGCCATATGAACTCTTCTATATGAAAAAAAATATGGGAAAGTAAGAGGCTGTCATGATGTGAATTTTGTAGTATTCAAGGATATGTGTCAAACATTTCCAGCACATCCTATTTCAATTTATTTTTGGCTTAGGTAAACCAATCTCAACCTGGAGATGAAACATGGAAAAAAGAACATGGAAAATGATTAATCTGATTTAAGACATAAAATAGGCATTATGACATAGCCAGGACATTTCCACAAGCACACATCATTAATCAAGTGTGGAGGGGCAGTTGCAGATTCAGTTAGCTACAATGGTTCACTGGTTCTTATGAGGTCATAAGAGCTTCAGTTTGAATTTTCTTGACTTGGTTTTGACATTAAATTTAACGCCTCCAAATGTCTGAATAATGCTTATCCTTTATATCTAGGATTGAACTAAAAATCTGAACTTGCATTAGAAACAGTCCATAAAAAATAACGTTAAATTTTTGAAAATTAGTTTGACAGGTAGATTTTACACTTTGCAAACTGCACATGCCATGAGTAAAACAACAACCACCACCCCAGAACCTAGCATTTTACACTGTTGAT
This sequence comes from Myotis myotis, assembly GCF_014108235.1. Lineage (NCBI taxonomy): Eukaryota > Metazoa > Chordata > Mammalia > Chiroptera > Vespertilionidae > Myotis > Myotis myotis. The sequence continues at coordinate 43,597,649 of NW_023416335.1, forward strand.
TGGTCTTTTCTCTATCTCACTTTTATAATTAACTAGAGGTCTGGTGCATGAAATTCGTGCACTCAGGAGGATGTCCCTCAGCTCAGCCTGTGCCCTCTGAAAGTCTGGGAGACCTCGGGGGATGTCTAACTGACAGCCCGCAATTGGACATCCTTAGCCCTGCTGTGGAGGCAGGAGAGGCTCTCGCCACTACCGCTGCACTTGCCAGCCATGAGGCCAGCTTCTGGTTGAGTGGCGCTCCCCCTGTGGGAGTGCACTGACCATCGGGGGGAAGCTTCTGCATTGAGCATCTGCCCCTTTGTGGTCAGTGCACGTCCTAGCAACTGGTTGTTCCACTGTTTGGTTGATTTGCATATTAACCTTTTATTATATAAGATATTTTTTGTTTCAAAAAAATCAAGAGGAAGCAAAGTAAAGGCAAAGAATAGAGACCTGATTCTAATAATAGATACATCTAAGGGACATCCATTTAAGTTCTAAAGCAATGTAGTATTTTATATATAAAATGTTTAATTTGAATGCATTTTATATCTGAATTTATTAAAAATATATTTAGTTCTAGAGTTGCAGTGTATGAAAATATCATGAGATTAAAATTTCTCCACTGAAAACTGTATTTTGTTTTGACTAATAGAAGATAGAACTTGAGGGTATTATCATGCACATTTTATTCTGCCCAAACCATGCTCTGGCAATACAATAAATAATAATAACCAGATTTTATTATATGTCCATATTCAACAAACTCAGAATAAAGTAAACAAAACTTCAATTACTTTTGTAGCAAATCTGACCACCTTCTGAAATAAAAATGCCATTTAAATGAGTTTTAATTTGAAATAATACTATTATAATGTTTGTGTAAGCTATCATCTTTATGGCAATAACATCATATCTGACTAAGCCCACCTTCCATAATCAAATACCTAAGAAAAATGATTCTTTGTTTCAGAAAATGTATCCTGACAATGTGATGATTATTTTTCAGTCTAGACATAGAATCTATCTAGACATAGAATGTAGGGTACATATGGGCATTTACAGTATTTTCTGGGCATGGCTGGGTGTTTTGACTAGAAATATATTACATCTCTGTTTGGTTTTATCAGTTAGGTTACCTGATAGAATTGGAGGTGATACTTTATAGTACAACTTCCACATGAATGTCTCCCAAGGGTGCATTTTAATTTAATTCCATGCTTGTGATATTTTAGTGGACATCTTTGTGAGGTGGAGTGCTATGCTCATTTCTACCACGTTCCAGCCAGAGCTCTAGGATCATTCCAACAGTACATTAGAACCAAGCTAAGTTTTCCTACTGTGCATGGTCACACTCCAACAAAGACAGTCATAAGACAAATGGAGGTCCCGGGGATCCAAAGCAGCATTAAATGAATCACAGCTGCATCAAATTATATTGTGACGTTTCTAAGTGTTGGATTGAGTTTATATCACATCAAACACACAGTGAAAAAGTGCAAAATTTAACTTGCTAGCCAGATGTTTTGCATGTAACTGGGAAAACATGTCAACATAGGGTGAAACATCTGGGAGTTTCAAGTATGATTTAACTGGCATCACAAAGGGAGACATTGGTATGAGTAGCTAATTTTAAATAACTAAATGAAGACAAAGATATTTTTAATACTGAGTGGTCACAATCTTTGAGTGGCCTCATATTTACACGAAACAGGGTGGAATGTTTGTCACATTGCCACACAGATGTGCAAGGGGTGGGGGAGCAGCTTCTTTATTTTCTCTGTAACTAACCTAGTCTGCCTTCTGAACCCCCAGCAGCTGATGTGGGAAGGGGTGGGGTAAAGTGAAAAGTTAACATTAATTTAAACAGTCTTGTTTGTTTGGGCTCCATTCCTCAAATGTGAGCTTCCTGTGCTTCTTTTCCTTATGCTTTGTCTGTGTGGTTGGAGGTATCTGTGACATATATGTCCTCAGATAACAGGGGAAGATAACAGGGGTAGAAGTCCTTAGGTGTGGTATCTTATAGCTTCCTTGGGATACCTTGTGCCTCTTCCATCTGGCAATGGTTGGTGGAACTTATGGGCCTCTCTCTCTCTCCCCCCCCCCCCCCCCCGTGTGTGTCTGTCTCTCTCTCTTCCCCTCTTTCTCCTTGTTCAGCTTCCATGACACTCCCCAGTTCACTCCACCCCTTTCATTTCTGGCTGTCTCCATGCAGATTTCGTCCTAGAAGTCTGTTCCATAGCTTCCATGGCAATGCCACAGTCACCATTGACTTTCCAGTCAGGACTTTCTGTTAGTCTAGGTTCCCAGCATGTTGTCAAGGAACCAAGAGGACTTTAGAAAAGTCAAGGTACTATGCTGACTACTGCCCCAGAAGTAACCTAGGTTGGTCCCACTCTCCAATTGCAGGTAGGGGCAGAGTGCTTTCTCTCACCTCAATGTCACTGCACTTAGGCAAAGCTCTCTCTCTCTGTCTTGCAATTCAGAATTGGAAAACTTGTAAGACACATCTGACCGACACGATCTTTGACTCCTCTCATTTACCAGCATCCTACAGACTGGAAAATGGTGAGCTTTTCTTCAACATCATAATCTCCTTTCTCCAACCTCATGGTTGCTGCACTTTCAGAGAATTCTAATTCCACACTATCCAGGATTATCCATCCATATGTTAAATGGTAGCTACAAGAATATTAACAATCCTCTTTGGATAATCATGTCTTCAATGGCTGCAGTCTGGGTGCAAAATCCTACTCTTGAATGTCAGCAGCTGCACACCAACCACACTGCTCTCTGCATTCCTCCTCTGTCTGCTTCTATTCTGCTTCCTACCTCCTTCTTGTCTCCCACTACATGATTTTTAGAGAGATGAGACCCCAGGCTTGTTAAGCCTACAAAGGAAAAATAGTAATAAATTTTATGATGTGAAAACAAAGGATTTACTCCAACATGTTAATTAAAAATATTGATAGATGACAGATAGGAAAAAGATATTCAAAATATCTAGTACTAAAGAGAATTAGAGTATGCAAAGAATTCCTGCAAAACAACAATAAAAAGTCAGCAAATTTATATAAAAAATGGCCAAGAATATAAACTGGCTTATAGATGAGGAAACTCAAAATAATAAAAACATGAAAGTAGCCAATGAAAGTTGCCTAAACTCAATAATAATAAAAACACAATATAAGTGAGATAGATATTTACACCAATTATGCTGGCAAAAATTAAAGGGTAGTCAGGAATATTGGAGTACGGGAGCCCTTATGCTCTGATGAACAAATTAGGTATCACATACCTAATGACCTGGAAATTCTTCCCTTGAGATAAATCTTAAGGAGATTCTCCTTCAGTGACTTTAAACAACACGTGTTTATTATATCACACTTAATGGAGATCAGAGTCTGGGCTTGGCTCAGTTGGGTTCTCCACTTCGGATCTCACAAGGCTGCAGTGTAGATGTTGCCCAGGGCTGTGGTCTCATCTGACACTTAAGGTCCTTTTCCAAACTCATGTGCTTGTTAGCAGAATTCATTTCCTCACAGCTATTGAACTCATAGTGTCTTAGTTCTTTAAGGCTAGCAGCAGAATTGCTCTTCAGGAAAAAACTAAGTCTCTTTTAAGGGCTTTAACCCTCTTAAGTCAGGCCTACTCAAGGAAATCTCCCATCTGATTAAATCAAAACAAACTGATTTTGGACCTTAAGTAGATATGCAAAATCCTTTCGCTTTTGCCAAATAATGTAACCTAATCACATGAGTGAAATCCCATCATTTTCCTAGGTCCTGCACTTGTTCGGGAAAAGATTACACAAGGGCAGGCATTGGTCCATTGAAGATTATCTTAGAAGTCTGTCTTCCACAAGGAATATTCATGAAAGCTTTGTTTATCCTGGCAAGCTGTTGGAAGCACTCTGGAGGCCCAACACTGGGGAATTCATAGATAAAAAAAATGAACATTGTATTCTAAGGAAAAATATGCTGTCTTTATAATTGATAGAGTTCATGTATTTTCAGCATTATACATACATATGAAAAACATATGAAATAGCCCAGACCAGTATGGCTCAGTGGATAGAGCATCGGCCTGCGGACTGAAGGGTCCCAGGTTTGATTCCCGTCAAGGGCATGTACCTTGGTTGTGGGCACATCCCCAGTGGTGGGTGTGCAGGAGGCAGCTGAACAATGTTTCTCTCATCGATGTTTCTAGATCTCTGTCCCTCTCTCTTCCTCTCTGTAAAAAATCAATAAAATATATTTTTTAAAAAAGAAAAACATATGAAATAGAATGAGATTTTGTGTGGCTTTGGACAAGTTATTTAGCCTCTTGATTGTTACTTTTTTTCTATAAAATATGGCTAATTACCTTAATTATTACAAGGATTGAATAAGTATCTATGCATACAGGAAAAATTGAATAGATACTAATGTATTAATATTAATGCAAATAGATAATAATTAATGTTAATATTATATGTTTTACAAATTATGACTCTGCAAGTATTTTTCCACACTTAAGTGTATGGAATAAGTAAAATGACTATCCTAGGTACCACTTACTTAGTACTGAATATAGGACAGTCAATAGCTATGCACTCATTTTATACATTTACTCCTCATGATAGCTCTATGAGGTAAGGAATATTGTTATTCCTATTTTGTAAATGAAGAAATTGAAATGTAAAGAAGTTAGTAAATGTAGAACTCATGATTCAAATCCAGAAAGTCTAACTGAACTCTACAGTCCAGGTTGTAAAATATCTTAGCCTTATTGTAAATGAGCATGGTATTGGTGGCTAACATGCAGCTTAATAGACATTTAAGTAACTATGACCCCTAGAGTGATTTTAAATTTGCAATTTAAAGAGTAGAAGTGAAATTTAGGATCTTAAAAGATGTCTATTGTTTCCCAAGGCAATAGTATCATCCTATCTAATAAAAGAGAAACATGGTAATTGGCATACAACCGCTACCCTTCCCATTGGCTAATCAGCGAGATATGCAAATTAACTGCCAGCCAAGATGGCGGCCGGCAGCCAGGCAGCTTGAAACTAACATGAGGCTTGCTTGCTTCAGTGATGGAGGACTCCAACATTCCCGGCCTGCCGCTGCAGGCCTCTGAACTGCAACTCTAAGCAACTATGTCACAAATATAGAAGCTAAACAAAACCCCAGAAACCTGCTTTAGTACGCCTTTCAGCCAGCAGGATTGCAACATTGTAAGCAAAGGCCAGAAACCTACTTTCAGCCGAGGAGGCCTAGGAGCTGGAGCCAAGCCTCAAAGCTAAAGCTGGCCCAGAATAAAAAAGAAAAAAGAAAAAAAGGAGCGGTTGGGAGCTTTAGTCACCCCCAGCCTGAAAACATCCATCAGCCCCTCACCCAGACTGGCCAGGCACCCCAATGGGAACCCCCACCCTGAAGGGTGTATGACCAGCTGCAAACAGCCATCATCCCCTCACCCAGGCTAGCCAGGCATCCCAGTGGGGACCCCCACCCTGATCCAGGACACCCTTCAGGGCAAACCAGCCGGCACCCACCCTTGCACCAGGCCTCTACCCTATATAGTAAAAGGGTAATATGCCTCCCAGCACCGGGATCAGCGGAGCCGCGAGGCCTGCCGGCACCAGGATCAGCGTGACAGGGGGCAGTGCCCAAACCCCCTGATCGACCTGCGGCTCTGTGTGTGACAGGGGGCGGGGCCACAACCTCCCTATCCACCCTGCTCTGTTCCTGACAGGGGAAGGCGCCCCAACCACCTGATCGGCCCTGCTCTGTGCCTGATAGGAGGGAACTCCCCAACCCCCTGTTTGCCCTGTGGCTCTGTGTGTGATAGGGTGTGGCGCCCCAACCCCCTCACCCCATGGGCCCTGCTCTGTGTGTGATGGGTAGAGCCATAAACTCCCCATCGGCCCTGCCCTTAGTGTGAGAGCGGCGTTGCCCCAACCTCCTGATCGGCCCTGCTCTGTGGGTGATAGAGGGCAGCGCCCCACCCCCCACCCCCCATGGGCCCTGCTCTGTGTGTGATGGGGTAGAGCCATAACCTCCTCATCAGCCCTGCTCTGTGTGTGACAGGGGGCGGTGCCCCAACTCCCCTATCTGCCCTACTCTGTGAGTGACAGTGGGGAGCTCCTCAAACCCCTGATGGTCCCTGCTCTGTACGTGACAGGGGGGAGCTCCCCACCCCCTGATGGGCTCTGCTCTGTGCATGACAGGGGGCAGCGCCCCAACCCCCGGATTGGCCCTGCTCTGTGCGTGACAGGGTGTGTCGCCGCAACCTCCCCATCGACCCTGCCTTGAGTGTGACAGGGGGCGGTGCCCCAACCCCCCAATCGGCCCTATCCTGAGCGTGACTGAGGGTGGCATCACAACCTCCCAATCTGCTCTGCTCTGTGCATGATAGGGGGCGGCCCCCCAACACCCCAATCGGCCCTGCTCTGAGCCCAACCAGGGGCTGTACCTAGGGATTGGGCCTGCCCTCTGCCACCTGGGAGCAGGCCTAAGCCAGCAGGTCGTTATCTCCCGAGGGGTCCCATACTGCGAGAGGGCACAGGCCGGGCTGAGGGACCCCCTCCTCCCCCCCGAGTGCACAAATTTTTGTGCACCGGGCCTCTAGTTTATTTGTATAAAATACCTGCATTTTTACCTGCAGAAGAAGAAAAAAAATCAATAATTTAAAAGCTTGAGTATCTTTGAACTTCCTAGAGAAAAGCAGATGTATTTTGTGGAAATAGAAATTTTGAAAGCAGTGTAAAATTCGTAGGTATCATGTCTTGGTTATTGTCATCGTGGCAGCTTTTCAGCAGATTGTCAAAATCCAGATGAAGATTTTTTAAATTATTATTATTAACAGTTTACTTGAAGGGAAGCTGAGTTCTTTGTAAATGATTTTTGAGAAAATGTGAAAAAATCATGAGTGCCACAGAAGTTACCAGCCCTCTTGGTATTTTATCCATTGAAAGGTTAAAGAAAGTAACCATAGTTAGTTGTTTGCCAGATGGAAACAACTATATTTTTTTCACTTTCAAATTAAACTGTCATTTCAAAAATATTGCTGTCATTTAAATTGAGAAATAAAGAATTAATATATCCCTGTAAAAACAGGTGACCCAGATGTAAAGAAAAAAATAGCTGGCTATAAAAAAACCTCCCTATCAAAAAAAAAATTAACCAACTGTGTAAATAAAGCATTCTTTCTAAATGTCAGGGTCTATCTAAAATTTTACTTTCTTCTAGATGACATAATGTATAAGAAATGCGTTGGGAAAACACCAAGGACAAATATAACTTACTACTCTAATTATTTTGATTTAGCTGCGTACTATCATATGGTTTAATGAAAATAAAAGAGAATATGCCTAGAAAATTAGCTCCAGTGACCAGATAAAGAAATTATCCCAGAGGATTTAAATACTGTGGAATGTTCCACTATGTTCATTACATTTTTTTTTTTAGTATTATTGAACAATCCTAAAATAAGTGTACTAAGGCAAATTTGTCTTAAATATATGAGCCATGCAAAAATGTTACTGATGCTGAAAAATTCATATAAAAAAAAAGTATAACAAGCTGTTCTTAACTACTAGCATTGCAATTAAAAATTGCATGAGCTCTAATAATAAACTTCCAGTTAAATGTTGCATAACAGTGGTGGGAGTGGCATCCTTGTCTTGTTTCTGATCTTAGAGGAAGAACTTTCAGTTGTTTTTTACTATTATAATATTAACTGAGGGTTTATTGTATATGGACTTTATTATGTTGACCTACTTCCCTTCTATACCCATTTTATTGAGTGTCTTATCTTGATCATTGCTTTTCTTGCATCTATTGATGTGCTGATCTGATATTTTTCTCTTATTTTCTTAATGTGGTAAATTTCATGTGATCTACCATGCTTGTGTCCCTGGAATGAACCCCACTTGATTGTGATTTATTATCTTTTTAATGTATTGTTGCATTCATTTGCTAGTATTTTGCTTAGAAATTTTGAGACTCAGAGATACTGGCCTGTAATTTTCTTTTTTAGTGTTGTCTCTGCCTTGTTGTGGTATTAGGGTAATGTTAGCCTTGTAAAAATGAGTTAGGAAGTATTCCCTCTTCTCAATTTTTTGGAAGAGTTTGATAAGGATAGGTATTAAATAGTCTTTGTTTGAAAGAATTCACCAGTGAAACCATCTGGTCCTGGACTTTTATTTTTTGGAAGGTTTTGATTATTATTATTTTTTTAATTTTCTTACTGTTTTTTGTCTATTTAGGTTTTCTAATTCTTTATGGTTCAGTTTAGAAAAGTTATACATTTCTAAGAATTTGTCCATTTCTTCTAGTTTATCAAATTTGTTGGCATATAGACTTCATAGTATTCTTGTGGTGCGCATTGTAACTTCTGTCATTTCTTATTTGATTTATTTCAGTCATTTATTTTTTCCTTTCGTGAGTACAGTGGTTTGTTGATTTTTTTTTTTAACCTTTTCAACAAAACAACTCTTTGGCACATTTTTTTTCTATTGTCGTTTCATTCTCAATTTTGTTAAATTCTGCTCTGATTTTTATTATTGCCTTCATTTTACTGACTTTGGGCTTCATTTGTGTGTTTTTGTTTATTTTTTCCCCTAGTTATCTAAGGTAAATGTTGGGTTATTTATTTGATTTTTTTTTTTAGGCCTCTAGCACTATAAACTTCTCACTTAGTACCATTTTTGCTGCATTTCCCAAATTTTGTTTTTTAAATATATTTTATTGATTTTTTACAGAGAGGAAGGGAGAGAGGTAGAGAGCCATAAACATCAATGAGAGAGAAACATCGATCAGCTGCCTCCTGCACATCCCCCACTGGGGAAATGCCCGCAACTCAGGTACATGCCCTTGACCGGAATCAAACCTGGGACCTTCCAGTCTGCAGGCCAACGCTCTATCAACTGAGCCAAACCGGTTTCGGCCATTTCCCAAATTTTGATATGTCATATTGCTTTTTCATTAGTTTCTATGTGTCTTCTAATGTCTTATTTTACTTTTCCTTTGGTCTAGTAGTTGTTCCATAGCATGTTGTTTAATCTCCACATATTTGTGATTTTTTCAACTTTCTTCTTGTAGTTAATTTCCAGTTTCATACCACTTTGGTCATACAATATGCTTGGTATGATTTCAATCTTCTTAACTTTATTGAGACTAGCTTTATGCCCCAATGTATGGGTCTATCCTTGAGAATGTTTCGTGTGCACTTGAGAAGAATATATATTTTATTGTCTAGGGATGTAAAGCTCTATGAATATTGATTATGTCCATTTGGTCTAATGTGTCATTTAAGGCTGATATTTCCTTATTAAATTTCTCTTTGGATGATCTATACATACCTGTCAATGGGATATTTAGGTTACCCAGTATAATTATATTTCTGTCAGTTTCTCTCTTTTAGTCTATTAGTAATTGTTTTATATATTTTGGTGTTCCCAGTTTGGGTGGATATATATTGATGAGCATTATATGCTACTGATAAATTGTCCCCTATATTATTATAAAACTAGAGGCCCAGTGAATGAAATTCATGTACTGGATGGGGCCCCTTAGCCCTGCCTGTGCCCTCTCACAGTCCGGGACCCCTCGCTCCTTACTGCCCACCTGCTTGCTGCTCCTTAGTGCTGCCACAGAGGTGGGAGAAGCTCCCGTCACCACTACTGCTCTCGCCAGCCTTCAGTCTGGTTTCTGGCTGAGCGGTTCTTCCCCCTGTGAGAGCGCACTGACCACCAGAGGGCAGCTCCTGCATTGAGCATCTTCTCCTTACGGTCAGTGTGCATCATAGCAACTGGTTGTTCTGGTTGTTCCACTATAACGGTCGTTTAGGCTTTTATTATATAGATGTCCATCTTTGTCCCTTGTTACCTTTTTTATCTTGAAATCTACTTGGTATAATATAAGTACAGCTACACCTGTATTCCTCTGTAAATTGGCTGTTCTTAAGAGGAAACTCCTATATAATTCTAATTTCCCTAATTGTGAAAAGGAAATACTAGAAAGAGATATAAGGCTTTTGTTTGAAGTCCCCAAAATTTTCTTTTATTGTTGACAGTAGAGGCTGGTGCATGGATTCATGCACTGGTGGGGTCTCTCGGCCTGGCCTGTGGGATTGGACTGAAACCAATCTCTGGGTCTGGGGTGTGGATGAAGCAGATTTGGGGCTGATATTGCCCCACCAGCAGCCTAACCCATGGCCAATTCCGCAAACAATTGGGCTTCCGCCTCTACTGGTTGGAGCATCTGCCTTCTGGTGGTCATTGCACATCATAGTTACCAGGAGAACAGTCGAACAGTTGGGCAGTTGCTTAAGCTTTTATATATAGACTCTAGGCCTGGTGCATGTGATTCATGCACTGGTGGTGGGCATGGCCTGCGGGGATCAGCCTGCTGTGGGAGCACTGCTCATCCTGGTCAGCCAAGCAGCTGTGGACCTGCCCTCTGAGAGGCTGCTTCCCGGTCCAGCATCTTCCATGGAGCCAGAGCACTCGCCTTTCCAGGGGACCCAGTCGGGGCCAGGCCCAGGGACAATAGCCCTGAGAGGTGGTGGAGTAGGCCTCAGTCCTGTGGTAGCCACAAACCCACCTCCCAGTTTCCGGGGTCAGCTCTGTGAGCCTGGTGGCATCGCTGTGTGGCCTGCGGGTGTCTAGAGGATGTGGCAGGGAGTGAGGAGGAGGAGGAGCCTGGGGCGAGGAGGCATCAATTGCAGCTGGGGTTCCTGCCCATCGGCCTGGGGTTCGCAGCGGGAGCAGCTCCTCATCCCAGTCAGCCGAGTGGCACTCCCACTGTGGTAGCACACTGACCACCAGGGGGCAGCTCCTGCATTGAACGTTTGCCCCCTGGTGGTCAGTGCACGTCATAGCGACTGGTTGACTGGTCAGTCCGCTGTTCGGTCGCTGGGCTTTTATTATATAGGATTATTACAGGTGTCCCCATTTCCACAACCCCTTCCCTCTGGCCAACTGTATTTGTATTTATCAGTTATGTATATATGTTCTTTGACTAATCCCTTCATCTTTTTTTTCATCCAGTACCCCTTCCTTCTTCCCTCTGACAGCTGTCAGTCTGTTTCATGTATCCATGTCTCTGTTTCTATTTTGTTCACCAGAAATCTTCTTTAACAAATGACAAATGGATGTGTAGTATTAATAGTTCTATTTTGCTCATTCATTCTTCCTTTCCTTTAATAAATGTGATTCCTGTCACTGAGAACAATGTGGTCTGGCAGGAAAACTAGTTAAAAGGCAGAGACTTAATGTGTGAGTGCTTTGGTACTCGGGGCAGGCAATAGTATATCAGCAGATGGGTCAGCAGCACAAACCTAGTCTGGATTAAGGGCAGCAGACAGACAGAGCACAAGTCTAAATAGGATAAATGATTTTTTAGCATAATGTTCATAATCATTGGTTCTGCTGCAGATGATTAAATGTTGACTCTGCCACTACTGCCTTGCTGATTTGGACAGTTTCTTCACTGTTTTTCATATTCCTCATTGTAAAATAGTGGTAACAACAAAAATGAATAGAGCTGTTATGAGAATTAAAGAAGTTAATACAGCCTGGCTGGCGTGGCTAAGTTGAACATCGACCTATGAACCAGGAGGTCAGAGTTTAATTCCTGGTCAGGGCACATGCCTGGGTTGTGGGCTCGATCTCCAGTGTGGGGTGTGCAGGAGGCAGCCTATCAATGATTACTAGTATCTCTCATCATTGATGTTTCTCTCTTTCTCTCCCTCTCCCCCTCTCCCTTCTTCTCTGAAATAAATAAAAATATGTTAAAAAAGGAAGTTAATACATGTAAAAATGCTTTATAATAAAGCTTTGTACATAGAATTACTCAAAATACTTTAAGGACAATGGCTTTATAACTCAACTCAGAGATGAAAAGTCCTATATAATAGCCTGGCTGGTTTGGCTCACTGGATAGAGCGCCAGCCTGGGGACTGAGGGGTCCCAGGTTCGATTCCGGTCAAGGGCATGTACCTTGGTTGCAGACACACCCCTCAGTGGGGGATGTGCAGAAGGCAGCTGATCGATGCTTCTCTCTCATCAATGTTTCTGGCTCTCTATCCCTCTCCCTTCCTCTCTGTAAAAAAATCAATAAAATATATTTAAAAAAAGAAAGAAAAATCCTATATAATAAAGAGCTAATATGCTAATTAGACTGAACAGTCAAACACCCACTATCCAGACAATCTTGTGGATGAAGCCAGGGGCAGTGGGGAGGGCGAGGCAGCTGGGGGGAGGGGCTGTGGGCCATTGGCTGGCTGGCCCCACCCTCTGGTCAAACTCCTGGTTGAACTCCTGGTCAAGGAGACAATTTATATATTAGCCTTTTATTATATAGAATATGCCCAGTTTTCCAAACATCATTTATTGACAATACCATCTTTACTCCCTTTGTCAAGATTAATTGACCATATAATCTGGTGTTCATTTCTGACCTCTCCATTTCGCTTAATTGATCTACGTGTTTATTTTTGTTCTAGTGCTATATTATTTTGATTACTAAAACTTTGTAGTATAGTTTGAAATCCAGGGCATGGTATCTCCAACTTTTTTTTTGTCTTTCTCAAGATTGCTTTGGCAGTTTGAAATATTTTGCAGTTCAATATACATTTTAGGATTATTTATTCTAGTTCTGTGAAAAATGCCATTGGGATTTTGATAGAGATTGAGTTGAACTGAAGATTGCTTTTGGGAGTATGGATATTTTAATGATATTAAATCTTACAATCCATGAGCATAGTATATCCTATTTATTTGTGTCATCTTCAGTTTTTTTATTAATGTATTATAGTTTTCAAAGTACAGAGCTTTTACCTTCTTGATGAAATTTAACCCTAGTTATTTTATTCGTTCTGATAGTCTATTATTAGTGTATATAAACACAACAATTTACGTATATTAATGTTACATTATTCAACCTTTTGGAATTAATTTCTTAGTTCTAATAATTTTTTAAATGAAGTCTTTCAAGTATTTTCTGTGTAGCATTATTACATCTGTAAATAGTGACAGTTTTATTTTTTCCTTTCCAATTTGGATGCCTTTTATTTACTTTTCTTCTCTGGTTACTGTGGCTAGAACTTCCAATACTATGTTGAATAAAATTAGTGAGAGTAAGCATGCCTGTCTTGAGTATAATGTTCACTCTGGGCTTGTTATATAAGGCCTTTATTATATTAAGGTATGTTCCTTCCAAACCCACTTTGTTGAGAGTTTTAATCATAAATGGATATTGAATTGTCTCATAATCCTTTTTGGCATCTATTTTGATTATCACAATTTTTATCCTTTGTTTTGTTAATGTGGTGTACATCACTTACTGACATTTGGGTATTGAACTATTCTGGTATCTCTGGAATAAAATAGTTTCAGAAGGATAGGTATTAATTCTTTACTAAATGTTTAGTAAAATTTACCTGTGAAGCCACCTAGTTCTAGATTTTTGTTTGTTCAGAGGTTATTTATTTATTTATTCTTTTATTATTATTACTAGTGGCCCAGTGTGTGAAATTTGTGCATGGTGGGGGGGGGTCCCTCAGACCTGCCTGTACCCTCTACAATCGGGGACCCCTTGGGCAGTCAGACATCCCTCTCGTGATCTGGGACCACTGGCTCCTAACCACTCACCTGCCTGCCTGCTTGATCGCCCCTAACTACCTCTGCCTTCCTGCCTGATCTTGCCCCCAACTGCCTGCCCCTGCCAGCCTGATCACCCCTAACTGCCTCTGCCTTGGCCCCCACCACCACGGCTTTGTCCAGAAGGAAGTTAGACGTCCGGAAGATGGCTGGTTGACCCAGTCTAATTAGCATATTACCTTTTTATTAGTATAGATTGATTCAGTTCAAATGGGTTTGTTCAGATTTTCTTTTTTTTTTTTTTTTCCCCTGGCTCGGTATTGGAAGATTGTAGGATTCTAGGAACTTACCTATTCCTTCTACAATTTTTTGGAGTATAATTGTAGGATTCTTTTATAATCCTTTGTATTTCTGTGATGTCAACCATAACATCTCTTTCATTTCTGATTTTATTAATTTTGTCCCTTCTCTCTTATTTTCTTGATGAATCTGATAATATATTTATCAACTTTATTTTATTTTTTCAAAGAATGAGCTGTAAATTTTACTGATGTTTTCTATTTTTTAGTATCTATTTCATTTATTTTTATTCCAATATGTATTATTTTCTTCCTTCTACTAACATTGACCTTTGTTTGTTCTTATTTTCCTAGGTTTTTTTTTTTTTTTAGGTGTAAAATTAGGTTGGGCAGCTGAGAATCTGGTATCTTTGATGACTGACTTAGTATCTAAATGGTTAATGGTGAAACTCACTGATAAAGAAGCCTTAAGGAAGGAGCAGGTTGCGGTGTTGGGGCATGAATTTGGTTTTACACATGCTGTGTTTTGTGGCTCTGAAGTAAAAAGGATGTGCACGAGGCAGTTGCATATGCTAGTTTGTGATTTATCATTGGGGATATTGATTTAGGCATATATTAATATTTGATGTTTGAAGCCATGGGCACAGATGCAATGTTTGAGAGATAGGAAGAAGAAAAAAGAAGACAGTTTAGGATAAACACTGCAAAATGAACTTGTATTGGAGACTGGGAAGTAATAGTGGAGAGAAAAGGAAAGCCAAGAGGCACTGTTAAAAAAATAGCATAAACACATATACATATATGTATATACATTCACATGTACATATAGATAGTTGTAGTTGACCCTTGGATAGCATGGGGGTTAGGGACACTGACCACTCACACAGTCAAAATCCAAATATAATTTAAGTCAGTCCACTGCATACACAGATTCCCAAGAACTGATTGACTCTTGAACAACACAGGTTTGAACCGCACCAGTCAAGTGAATTTAGTAACTGAAAAAAAAAAAAAAATCCGTATATAAGTGGACTGGTGCAGTTCAAACCCCCATTGTTCAAGGGTCAACTGTATATGTATATTTTAAAATAAGGGATAAATCAGTCATGTTGAAAGGTGCTAAAAGTTTAAGTAATACAGGAATTGAAAAGTATCCACTGAGTTCACTGCAAATAGTTCTGAAAATTATAAGCTAGATGATTCTTCCCCCACATCTCACAATTACAAATAAGATAGGATATAATACAGTGCCTCATGTTCTGAATTCTATGATCTCTCTCTCTCTCTTTTGCCAACTCACACATACCCAGGAGGATGAGTCTGGAATGATAGTACACACCCTTTAATTCCTAATGAAAACTAGAAAAACATATAACTTAAATGAAGAAAAATCAACTAATGAGTAAAGGAAACTTTATTCATAAGAAGTAATTTAGGTAGACTAAGAGTCGAAAGTTTTTTACAGTTCATCTAGTCCAGTGGTCAGCAAACTGCAGCTCGTGAGCCACATGCGGCTCTGGGGTCCCTTGAGTGTGGCTCTTCCACAAAACACCACGTGCGGGCGCGCATGCACAGTGCGATTAAAACTTCGTGGCCCATGCGCAGAAGTCGGTATTTTGTGGAAGAGCCACACTCAAGGGGCCAAAGAGCCGCATGTGGCTCATGAGCCGCAGCTTACTGACCACTGATCTAGTCTATTCAAATAGTCTCTTTTTTTTTTTTTTAAATGAAGGAATTATATTTCAGCTAAGTTAGCCCAAACTTATTTCCCTTTTATTCTTTAGCATCAACTTTCTCATTCCTTTTGAAAGTGTGTTGGAGTTTAAAAATTCTTTCAGTGCTTATAAAGTCCACAAATAGAACACTGTATTACAATAATTTAAGTCAAGCCATTCTAAGCATGTGCTAGATACTTTCTACATATAAGTAAGAAAGCAAGCTATATATTTAAAAACCTTTGTTGTATTACAGTGTTGTTAAATTAGACTTGTTCTGTATTAGTTTTATGGTAAATGGGAAATATAACCATGAAGACTAAGAGTTAGCTAAATCACTTTTCATAGGGTGAGAATGCAAAAAGAATAGCACCTCACATACATAAGAAATACACCCTTAAAACACTGGTACTTTCTGTACAAGGTTCTCATTTCCTGTTATACAGTGACGGGATGATGTAAGCAGCAAGTAACAAACAGAAATGACAGTGTAAATAAGCCTTAGGAAACCTAATTTAAGCTGTTACCTTATGTGATCATTCTATAATGCTTCACAAAGAACTGTATTGCCAGTGGGTTAGAACAATGTATTATTTTTGAATTAATCTTTCCTTTTTTCCAAGTTCCTAATACTTCTCATTCTGCCCTAGTCAGACACTTGAATGGTGGAAGTTCTCTATTATTCATCAAATACTTCAAGCTGCTCCTGTCAAGTTTCTCAACTCATTTCCTACAGATCTTCCACAAAAATATAGCCAAAAACTTCTCTCCCAGTTATGAGCCCACCTGAATAAAGAATGTGAGAGCCAGACTTTTGCAAAAAAAAAGGAAATGAACTAGAAACCTGTCATCTCTCAATATCTGCAGTTTGTTTACTTTGTACCAGCTGTTAAACTCTACTTGCAACAATCTGATTATTCATTTTCATCTTTTCAGCCTTACTCACTAATAAAGGATAACTCCGTCCCCAGGAAAGAAGGAGACATTCATAAGGACAGCACTGTTTTGTATGCACTTTCTTTTTAAATACTTTTTATTGATTTCAGAGAGGAAGGGAGAGGGAGAGAGAGAGAAAGAAACATCAATGATGAGAGAGAATCATTGATCAGCTGCCTCCTGCACACCCCCCACTGGGGATTGAGCCCGCAACCTGGGACCTTTCAGTATGCAGGCTGACGCTCTATCTACTGAACCAAACCAGCTAGGGCAGCTATGCACTTTTTATTTAGATTTGGGAGTCAGTTAATTATTAATTGTTTATAAAGCATGTGAAGTAACTAAAGAGTGGAATAAACTGCAAAATATGAAAGGGAAAATAAGAAATTTAGGCAAGACGTTTATTACCGTGGTGGAACATTTTATATATATATATGCTAGTTTCTAAGCAAAATATGTGTCATGTAAGATGTTTTTGAAAATTCAGAATATTTAACTAAGAAATAGAAAAACATTATTTTGCATGAAAACCTTGTTCTTCTGTGTGTCTTATGATTAAATCATATGACTTGGAAGACTGAAGTGAAAATAACACATACTAAAAATGATTGCTTTTCTTGGTCAGTTTTAGTTTTCAGACCTTTAGTAAAATGCTATACTTGTATGACTTGAAGAGGGTCCCAAGAAGAAGTAACTATGTTGGCTTAGAAAGAAAATTTCCAAAAATTCACCAACAAAGAACAGAAGAGGTTCTGAAATAAGATAGCTATTATAATAATTCTGATTTATTTTACAAAATTTATTAAAAATGGAATGGAGTAAATCAAATTGTTTGATTAATATTGAAATTATAACTAGTTGTGTAGGCATGTAAACAAAAACTACATTTTACTCTTAATTATCAGCCAATATATTTCATTCAGGACAACAATTAAGAAGAAATTCATGAATGAAAAAGGGCTAAATGTTAGATTTTAAAAATACAGTTCTATCTGAAAACAATGTATATTCCAGATAAATTCTCAAACTCAACATATAAGTCTTAAATTCTTGATTCTAATAACTAAAAATTATGCATGGATTTTTATAATTAAAAAAAATTCTAATTATTTACTGACTTCTTACCTATTACTTTCTTAGATGTTATGAAGAAAGAATGTGTCAAGAAAGTATCCATCTCCTTAAAGAATATATAATTCATTAGGGGACAAAATTACCACAAAAACAGTGAGAAAAATGAGAGTGTTAGGGGATTTCACATGATAGGATTATTAACACATTTGAAAGTCAAGAAAGGTTTCATGCAGAGAAATTTGAGTGTGAAAAGGCCTAAGGATATGGGAACAATTATACAAAAAAATAAACAGGGAAATAAAGAAATAAGCCTTGTCCATTAAGAGGGAAGTGGGATCAAGACAGAAAGGTTGAGGTGGAGAAGTCCAATGTCAAATGAACTTTTATCTGATTTCAGTATTTCCAGGAAAATATGAAACTAGTTTATTGGTGGAGAATAAAATGGATAAAACAGGGGCAGTAAACAATATAATTTAAAGGTTAAGACCTTGGGTTTTGGTGTCAACTACCAAATGCAGAATCCTGATTCTGTCATGCACTGGTTCTATAGCCCTGTGTACCTCAGTTTTATTATCTATGAAGTGGAAAAAATAGCATTGTATACTTGTTAGCATTAA
Source organism: Myotis myotis (assembly GCF_014108235.1). Taxonomy (NCBI): domain Eukaryota; kingdom Metazoa; phylum Chordata; class Mammalia; order Chiroptera; family Vespertilionidae; genus Myotis; species Myotis myotis. The sequence continues at coordinate 43,615,857 of NW_023416335.1, forward strand.
GTATATTAATATATATAAGGAATGAGAATATCGCCTAGAGATTAGTAAATATCAATAATGATAGCTGATATTATCATTATTATTACTGTTACTATTATTAAAAAGTTTGAGCATATTTCCAAAAGGGTTCTTCAAAGATAATCAATTAATGATATTGAAGGGTTATCAAGTACACAGATTCTGAGTAATGTCTGGGTATGCAATTTCAGAAAAAAAGGACACCTCTTTCTCTTGACATCCCAGAGCATTTTACATAAACTACACTACAGCATGTATCTTTTTATTTGAGGTTATAATTATTTATGTACAAATTCTATTTTAGCTGGAGGTTGTAAGATCCTAGAAATCAATAACAGTACCAATTTATTTTCAAATCTTCAGAGCACCTTATAAATAGTAGATGCTTACTCACTTTACTTAAATGAATGAATACATGAGTTGTTATTGTTGAAATACTAAGAATGCATGGAAGCAGAGTTAAAAGGATTAAATCTTTTGAAGTTCCCACTGTGAGGGAATGAGAAAGAGTCCACCAAGAACGGCAGTTATAGGGTTGGGAGGAGAGGAGAAACGCGATTTGATGAAGCCTTGACCTCTAAGTAGGACTTGGCTTTCCCAAAGACTGTTTTCTGTGCAAGTTCATAACATTGCATTACTCCAGGTTTTATATTTAAAATCTCCACAGACATTAACAAATAGTTCTTTAAAAATAATTTTAATGCATAATGTATGTTATTTTTGAAGTCCAAGAAATGATCAGCAATGTGAAGTCAGCATGCAGTTTAAATGCCTACAGAAGAAAAGTATGTTCCTTGCATTGATTTTCTTAGTCTTGTAAGTATAGACTCTCCTTGTTATGCCAGAAAAATTTTAAATGACATAAAGTAGTAGTTAATTCTTTTCTAAGAAAAATTAATTTATTCCATTTATATAATATTGGTCAAAAGATATAACTTTTAGAAATTCACCATAATGTTAACAAGGACTTTTTAAGGAACACTTAGTCTAGCACTCAAAAATGCACTCATAGTCCTAAGACAGGAAACCATAAAATTCTTAGAGGAATCCATAGGCAGAAAAATATCAGACTTATGACATAGTAATATCTTTACTGATACAGCTCCTGGGACAATGGAAACTAAGGAGAAAATAAACAAATGGGACTACATCAAAATAAAAAGCTTCTGCACAGCAAAAGAAACCATCAACAAAACAACAAGAAAGCCCACTGCATGGGAGAACATATTTGCCAATGTTATCTCTGATAAGGGTTTAATCTCCAAAATTTATGGGAAACTCACACAACTTAACAAAAGGAAGCTAAACAATCCAATTCAAAAATGGGCAAAGGACCTAATAGACACTTTTCAAAAGAGGACATACAGAAGCCCGAGAGACATATGAAAACATGCTCAAAGTCACTAATCATCCAAGAGATGCAAATCAAAACAACAATGAGGTACCATCTCACACCTGTCAGAATGGCTATCATCAACAAATCAACAAACGACAAGTATTGGTGAGGATGGAGAAAAAGGTACCCTTATGCACTGCTGATGGGAATTCAGACTGATGCAGCCACTGTGGAAGACAGTATGGAGTTTCCTCAAAAAATTAAAAATGGAAATCCCATTTGACCCAGTAATCCCACTTATAGGAATATATCCCAAGAAACTTGAAACACCAATCAGAAAGAATATATGCACCCCTATGTTCATAGCAGCACATTTACAATAGCTGATTTGGAAATAGCCCAAGGGCCCATCAGCAGAGGAATGGATTAGAAAACTGTAGCACATCTACACAATGGAATACTATACTGCTTTAAAAAAGAAGGAACTCTTACCATTCGAAACAGCATGGATGGACATGGAGAGCATTATGCTAAGTGAAATAAGCCAGTCGGAGAAAGATAAATATCACACGACCTCACCCATTTGTGTAATATAATTAACAACATAAACTGATGAACAAAAATAGATCCAGAGACAGAGAAGCATTGAACCGACTGTCAAACCTCAGAGGGAAGGCAGGGCAGGGGTGGGGAGTAAGAGATCTACCAAAGGACTTGTATGCATGCATATGAGCATAACCAATGAACAAAGACTCTAGGGGGGTGAGGGCATGTGCTGGGGGTGGGAATGGCTGGGAAGAAGGGGGAAAAAGGAGACATATTATTTAATCAATAAAGAATAAAGAAAAAAATGCACTCATAGTTTCATGGAGAATTTGTATTGTACTTGTGAGGAAACAGAACTAAAATATGTCCTTGGTGGTTTTACCTTATGTATCATATAGTCTCGATGAAATACTCAACAAAAAATTATGTACCCAAACCAAAATATTTGAAAAGACCCTGATGCTTTTTAGAAAATATAAATCATAGATTTATATTACTTTCATATTTTCTGATGCATAATAATAACCTTTGAACATTTGTATGCATGTGTGGTGGGGGTTGATAAATCAGGATATTTAAAAATAGGTAATTGAGGTCCTAGTTGGTTTGGCTCAGTGGATAGAGCATCAGCCCATGTACTGAAGGGTCATGGGTTCGATTCCCATCAAGGGCATGTACCTCTGTTGCAAGTTTGATGTCTGACCATGTCCCGGTCAGGGCACACGCTGAAGGCAACCAATTGATGTGTCTCTCTCACATAGATGTTGTCGCTCTGTCTTTCCCCTTCCCTTCCATTCTCTCTAAAGGTCAATGGAAAAATATCATAGGGAGAGGATTAACAAAAAATAGGTAATTTAGAACAGTTTTTAAAATTATTCTTATATTAGATCCATTTTGGGGTAGCTCCTTTTTTTAAAATCCTCTATAGATATGTTTTTATTGATTGATGGAGAGGGAGAGAGAGAGAGAGAGAGAGAGAGAGAGAGAGAGAGAGAGAGAGAGAGAGACATTGATTGGTTGCTTCCATACATGCCTGCACCAGGATGAACCAAACCTTGGTATGTGCCCTGACCGGAAATTGAACCCGCGATCTGACCCTTCAGTGCAAAGGATGACACTCCAAGCAGCTGAACCCTCAGGCCAGTGCTAGCTTCATTCTTCTTTAATGAGATATGAGATATCATCTGAAATTCTCAACCTTAAGGTTAGAATTTTTCAAGCATGTTTACACTCCATGAACCCACCCCTGCCTGGTCATAGCTAAGGAGTCCAGGGATGGGAAACTTGAACACATCAGCAGCAAACTAGGTGGGGTAGGTAGAAGTTAAGCAATCAAGTTCTCTCTCCAAGGGATTTGATAGTGGGACATAAAGAGTAATTATTTGTGGAAACTCGGCTTGTGAGTTTACATATTTCAGGGGTTGAAGGCACTGTGCTGGTGAAGTCAGGACAGATTATGTATATTTAGAGAAGAGGAAATCAGAATGGAGACCAACAGGCTGCCATTTCCTGTTTCTGCCCTTGAGGTCTGTAAGACACCCTGGATTTTCTACATACATTCTCCTTTCTGCTCAAGCTAGTTTTAGAGATTTTCTGGTTTTTGGAAACAAACCATCTCTGGCCAAGTTAGAGAATAATAAATTTAATTGAAAAGTGAGCTGAGAAAGAAGAAGCTCGTGCTAAGCAAGAACAGCTGCAAAGGATTTAGAGGTCATTAGAGATGACATAGGTCATGCTCCATATAGCTACATCTCCTTTCCTAAACTTGGAGCTTCCTTTCCAGGGAACCAAGGAATCTCAAAACCTTAGTATTAGTTTTACTCCTTTTTTTTTTTTTTTCATCCTTCTCAAATGGTCAGCAAGTCCTATTGTTTTAATTTATTGATGATGAAGCTGAAGCTCAGGGAGGGAAGGCATATAACTCAAGGTCTTGCATGGATCTAGTTACCAGTAGTTGAAGGGTTAGCTGACTTAGTTTTAGGACCTGCCCAATAATCCTTACAACCATCACTTTCCTTTATAGTTATGAAACAAAATGAACAATTCCATGTAACAGACATATTGAAAAAAAATCTGTTCCTCTTAAATATATGGAATTTAATATAGTTCAGGGTCCAGTCTTAGGCATTTTCTTTTTTAAAAAAACATAATTTATTGATTTTTTACAGAGAGGAAGAGAGGGCTAGAGAGTTAGAAACATCTATGATCAATCAGCTACTTCCTGCACACTTCCTACTGGGGATGTGCCCTCAACCAAGGTACATGCCCTTGACTGGAATCAAACCTGGGACCTTTCAGTCCGCAGGCTGATGCTCTATCCACTGAGCCAAACCAGTTAGGGCTGGCATCTTCTATAAGCATTCATTAACTACTTGAGTGGATCCAGTTCTATGGTTTTAATTACCCACTATATGTTCAGGACTCACAAATTATAACTCCAGCTCTCATCTTTCCCTTGGACTCTAGAGTTTTATTGCTCATTGCTTATTTGATATCTCTAGCTTAACAGATATCTCAAACTTGATAAGTACAAAGGAAGACTCTTGAATCTATCCCCTAAACCAGCCTTCCCCTGTGTTTCATTTCAGAAAATGTCACCTCCATTCATCAGTACTCAGACACAAAACCTTAGAATTATCCTTGACTTTTTCTTCCACTCCACATCCAATCTAAAAGCACAGCATGTTGGTTCTGCCTTCAAAATATACTCCAAACCTAGCCATTTCCCCTGACAATTCCACAGTCACCATAGTTCAATCCAGCACCAATGGCTTCTTCTGCTCTCATATAGTCCATTTTCAAATCTCCTGATAAAATAATTCTTCACATATATGCCCAATAGGGTTTATTTGACTTCTGTTTACAGAACTCTAGAAGTTTCAGATGACATGCAGAAAAAAATGCAAAAGTCTATAAGGCCTGCATGATGAGGCCCTGACTTCCTGCCCCAAATCCTCTTTAATTTTTACTTAATCCACCCTAGTCTCACTAGTCTCCTTGCTTTTACATTTAACACAATTTTTCTTGCCTCGGGATTTTGTATTTGAGGATTCCTCAGCCTGGAAGTGTCTCCTCTATGTTTTTCATCTACACGTTTTCATGCTCTTGGTCAGATGTACTCTATTCAGGAAATCTTTCTTTAATCTCTCTCCCTAAAGTAGCAGTCCCATTCACTTTACCTTTATTTCTCTATACTGTCTTATTGCTTGTTAATCCCTCCTATCATAAATAAGCTCCAAAGGATAGAAACATTATTTATTTTGTTCACTGAAGCATTCCCAGAACCTAGAATCACATTGGGCATATCATAGGTGCTAAATAAATATATACTGAATGTGTCTAAGCTTCCAAATATATAAAATTGTTTATTTTTAATAAAAAACCCACTCTTTCAAAATCTGATTTAAGATTTGAGAAGATGGCAAAGATAGTTTTAAAATATATTTCTGAAATATTTAAAGTATATAATTTGATAAATTTATCAAAACATTTAAAAGGTACAATTAGTACATGTTCAGATGTATAAATGTTGTACTGTTTAAAATGTACAACTTGATTTAGACAGGAGTATACTTTTGTGGAACATCCAAGATAGTGAAACAATCAAATCAGTAAAACTTATCCTTCACCTGCCAAAGTTTCCTCATGCTTCTTCATAATATCTCCTCTAGCCCCTCATTGTCTGTCTTACCCCATTTACCCGGCAGCCACACATCACTACAGATTAGTTTGTATTTTCTAGAATTTCATATAAATAGAACCATATAATGTATACTCTTTTTTAAATATATGTTTTTTTTAACTAAGCAGGATGGTCTTGAGGTGCATTCATACTGTTGCATGTATAAACAGTTCATTCAATTTTATTGCTGAGTAGTATTCCATTGTATCACTGGAACCATTTGTTCATTCAGTCACCTTTGATAGACATTAAGGTTCTTTCTGATGTGGGCTATCCTATATAATAAAGAGTTAATATGCTAATTAGACCAGATGTGAGAACGACCTTCTGGAACGACCAGTGGGTGGGGGCTGGGGACTTGAGGCAACTGCAGCTGTGAAGGCCTACTCTGCACAAATTTTGTGCACCAGGCCTCTAGTTAAAAATAAAGCTACTGCAAGGAAAATTGATGTACATGTCTTCATATGAATGTATAGTTGTCTTTTCTTTAGGGTATGTAATGATTTTATATGGCAGGTGTTAAACTTGATAAGAAATAGGAAATTTTATTTCCAAAGTACTTGTACGATTAGTATTATCACTAGTTGCTCCACATTCTCACCAATACTTGGGATTGTGAGTCCTTTTAATTTTGAATATATTAATAGGTGTGAAATGGAATCTCATTGTGGTTTTAATTTCTATTTCTTTAATGACCAGTGATGATGAGTATTTTTCATGTGCTCATTTGCCATCCTTATATTTTCTTTGTGAGCTATCCTTTCAAATTTTTGCCCATTTATTCATTTAACATATTTTGCAATTTTCTAATGTTATTTATAATATTTAAATGAAATGTGACTTGACTTTTTATTCTTCTAATATTGTTTCAAAAACAGAAGTCAGTAATTTTGATGAAGTCCATTTTTTACAATTTTTTTTTATGATTATGCTTATTTGGGCATATACTAGAAGTCTTTGCTTCACCTGAGGTTAAAAAAAAATTCTTTCCTATTTTGTTCTGCACATTTCATAGTTTTGTATTTTATATTTAAGACTATGATAGAATTTGAGTTACATTTTACACATAGTACAAGATGTGGATTATTATTTTTATGTATGTCCAATTGTCTCAGGACCACTTGTTGGAAACAATTTGTTCCTATACTGAATTGTCTTTGTACTTTTGTGAACACTATCCCCCCCACCCCCACCCCATGTAGGTATATATGTATATTCTTATTTGTTCCTTTTATCTATTTGTTTATCTTGATATCAATAACACACAGTCTTAATTATTAATCCTTTAACATAACTTGTTTTCAAAATTGTTTTGGCTCTTTTAGGTTCTTTGCATTTCTGTGTTATTTTTAGAGTCTGCTTGTTAATTTCTACACAAGCCTAAAGGGGTTTTAATTTGAATTGCATCGAATGAACAGATCAATTTAGCAAGAAGTGAGTTTGTAACAATATTGAATTTTCTAGTCTGTGAGAATGATACATCTCTTCATTTATTTAGGTCTTTTTATTTTCACTTAGAAATGCTTTGCAGTTTTCAATGTGTAAGACTTGCACATTTTTGACAGGTTTTAATATTTTGATAAGAAATATGTTTGTTTATATCACACTAGAGAAAGTTTTGACTAAAAACAGTATCACACCATCTTTGCATCTTCTATATCCCCCAAACACACTTGTCGCTTTGTTTATTGAATTTATTAAATGATCTCATGGTGAAGAATTTCTAAAACCATTCTAATCCAAATTTTTATATAAAAGTAGTTTGAAATTATGGGGAAAATGATGTTAGTAGAAGCAATGTAAATATGAATTAATAGATAATCACCTGGATAAATTTTATGGAGCACTTGGATTTAAGAATATTAGAATTTTCAAATAAGAACTATGTTTTTATTTAAAATATATTATTTACTTAGAATTGCACCTGCATTTTACTATGATCAGAACCTAAAGGAAAATCTACAAAATTATTGTGATCCATTTTCACAGCCTCACTAAAAATGGCGATTCATTTTTGTAGTTAATTCCAATCTTATTACAACAAAAACAGAAGAAGAGTCTCTTCACTGACATTGGCGGGATGCCTTTGTGTTCTGACCAACCATCATTACAGAACACCAAGTCAGAGCAATAAATCCATGGGAAGGATGGTGTGAAATACAACTATTTCCTGTAATATAAACTTTGGAAGGCTGGTATTTTAAAAAGGAAGTGTTTTAAGTTTATTATATTTTCCTGTAAAATAGAACTAACTCAATTTACTTAATAACTAGTTCATTAAGTTTTAGAAGTTTACTTCAAACTTATTAGGAAAAATCAAGATCTAAGAGCTATTATATTCCTTTGATTTCAATTGGAATGCCTTGCATTTTTTTCTCTCATCTAATTATTTTAGGTGGAACTGCCAGTATGATGTTGAATAACCGTGGTGAAAGCAGACATCATTGTCTTGTCCGTCATCTTAAGTAACTTCTCTTTTATTCCTACTTGTTTGAGTGGTTTTATCATAAAAGGATATTGAATTTGTCAAATGCCTTTTCTGAATCAATTAAGATTATCATGTACCTTTTGCCTTCATTCTACTATGTAGGGTACTATATTATATCAACTGTATTGTATACACTATCACTAAATAACCTAAAAAGGAAACTAAGAAAAAAATTCCCTTTACAACTGCATCATAAAACACTTCAAAATAAATCTCATCAAGGAGGTAAAGGACTTCTACACTGAAAACTATAAAACATTGCTTAAAAAATTAAAGAACTATATGGATACAACTCATGTTCATGATTAAAAGACTTATTGTTAAAATGTCAATGCACTTACAGTGATCTACACATTCAATTAAATCCCTATCAATATTCTAACAGCTTTTTTTCCCCAAAAATGGAAAATCCTACCCTTGAATTAATATGCAAAGGTCCTGAATAAAAAAAAATAATCTTGAAAAAGAGAAATAAATTTGGATTACTCACACTTCTTGATTTCAAAATATAATGAAGCTATAGTAATCAAAACTGTGTGATATTGGCATATATTAGACACACAGATCAGTAGAATAGAATTGCAAGTACAGAAAGAAATCTTCACATATGTTGTCAATTGAATTTTGACAAGAGTGCCAAATCCTTCATTGGGGCAAAAATAGTCTCTTCAACAGATGGTGCTGAGAAATATGAATTTCCACATGCAAAAGATTGATATTGCACTCCTACTTACACCATAATAAAATTAACTTACATCAATTACCTTAATATATGAGCAAACACCATAAAAATATTGGAAGAAAACTTAGGGATAAATTTTCATAATCTTGGATTTGGCAATAGAGTCTTATATATGGCATCATAAACACAAGTAGCAATAAGAAAATACAGATACATTCAAATTTATCAAAATTTAAAAAACTTTTGTGCATCAAAGGACATTATCAGGAAATTAAAAAAATACAACCTATAGTGTGAAGTAAAATAATGCAAATCATATATGACTTTAATATCTGGAATATTTAAAGATAATCTGCAATTCAGCAACCACAAAAAATACCCCAATTTAAAAGTGGGAAAAGGAATGCCCAGCCAGCGTGGCTCAGTGGTTGAGTATCAACCTATGAACCAGGAGATCATGTTTCCATTCCCGATCAGGGCCCATATTTGGGTTTTGGGCTCAGTCCCCAGTAGGGGATGTGCAGGAGGCAGTAATCAATGATTCTCATCATTTGGTGTTTCTATCTATCTCTGCTTTCCTCTCTGAAATCAATAAAAATGTATTTTATTTATTTTTAAAAGTGGGAAAAGAAACTTGAATGGCTATTTCTCAAAGGAAGATATACACATTGTCAATTAAGAACATCAAAATCATTAGTTATTAGGGTAATGCATAATGAAATGCCACTGTACCCTACTAGGATGGCTGTAATTATTTCGAATTAAAATTGTGTTGGCAAGAAGGCAGAGAAATGGGAATCTTTGTACATTGCCATTGAGAATGTAAAATGATTTAGCCATGGAGAAAAAACAACAACAACAACAACAAAAAATACAGTTTGGTGCTTCTTCAAATGCTAAACATGGAATTTCAGTGATGTGCTGTTTACACGATTCAGCACTCAACCACTGAGCCACAGTAGGCAGGCTATGAGGAATAATTTTTTTTAAGTTGAATTCACAGAGAAGAAAAACAAGTTCTAAAAATCATATGTAAATATTTTTTGAATCTACATTGAAAATATCCAAACACTGTGTCCTTTTAGAGATGTAGGTGTAACATCATAGAATTTGCTTTTAGAGTTAGAGAGGTTCTCAATGTGAGTGTGGGATTTGACTCAGTCCCCTGAGAAAATCATTTAACTTCTTATTTTTGTCACTTAGTATAGGTATAGTAAAATATCCTCGTCCCGCCTCACTGGATGTGCAGCAATACGCAATTAGTAAACATGCTTTGTGAGATCCAAGCTTGATATGAAGAACTCTTATAATATGTTCAAGACTTTGCAGTGACCAGACACTATGCCTTTTTTACTATAGGTATTAAGGAATGCAAAACACATCAAACTCAGATATCTTAAAGAGAGTATTATGCTGAGCAAAATAAGCCAGTCAGAGAAACACAAGTATCACATGATCTCACACATATGTGGAATATAATGAACAAAATAAACTGATGAACAAAAGAGATTTTGAGATATAGAAGCATGGACCAGACTGACGGGTAGCAGAGGGAAGATGGGGGTCGGGAGAGATTAATCAAAGACTTTATATGCATAACCCATGGAAACAGACAATGGTGTGGTGAAGGCCTGAAAGGAGGGGATCAATGGGGGAGGGCGTGGGAGAAGGGGACATCTGTAATACTTTCAACAATAAAGATAAATAAAAAAAATAACATTTTATAAAGATGAAAATACTATTTTTCATTAGAAGAATACCAGCTGCACTTTTGTGACAACAGCTACAATTCTTTTCTTGTCCTAAATGATATTATTTAATAGAGTACCCATCCATAGGTGAGGAAACTGAAGCTAGCATGAAAAAGAAAAGCTATAGCGAGTGTTGGCAAAGATGTGGGGGAAAAGGAGCCCTTATGCAGTGTTGGTGGGAATATAAATCGGTGTGGCGACTTCGGATGCACAGTATGAAGATTCCTAAAATAAATGAAAAATAGAACTACCCTATTATTCAGCAATCCCACTTCTATGTACATACAATAGAAATGAAAATAGGCTCTCCAAGCGATACCTGCACTCCCATGTTAATTGCAGCATTAAACCTAATAGCCTAGATATATACATATATCAAATCATTAATATACACTCAAAAATATCTTACAATTTTATCTTGCAATTTTATTTTTAAATTATACCTCAATAAAGTTAAAAAATAGAAAAAAATTAAAAAGGAAGTTCAGTTGGATTTACTTAAGTATATTATACTTTGTATACTTTGGTCACATTGTATGCAAAGAAGCTAGAATAGAAGACTATATGAAGCTCTATGAAGCATTTGTGCTATTTAATGTGTGGATGGGTGTGATTCATTTTCTTAAGGAGAAAAGCAATTCCCTTTCAAAGCTTTAACATATGCAAGCATGTCACCTCAGACCTAAAATATTGGGATGTGTGTAATAAAACTTGTGCAGCAGATTACTGGAAATGTTTTATTCATTTTTCTTTTAATGATTACATATGTTTTCAAGGAACAGTGTTTGCCCTGTTGGAAATGATGTTCGACTTCTTCCTGTAACCTTGAGTGGGTATCAACTAAGAAGTGTGCATGTATTCATATACATAATCAGTCCATGCAACCACTAGAAAAAAACCTGAAATGATAGCTTTTATATGTTGCTGATATGGTGTATACTTATGTGTACAACTGCTTTCACCTTTAAAATAAATTACCCATTTAAAATAAATTAGTTAAATTCATTATATGGTATGTTCATTCAGGAAAAACCAAATCAGTTGTCAGAATGTCAGTTGTGCTAACTTTTAACAGACACCTTAAAAAATCCTGTTATCATTCCAACTCTACAGTAAAGGAAATGATTTTTAGTGTTTGCAACTTCCCTCATGGTTTGTCTTGGGAAGAAAACCTAAAGATCAAAAATGTTCACTAATGCTGAGTTATTCTATAAACAATGCTCCCAGTCGCCCGCCTGCCACTTCTCTCTGCCAGGAGAAACAAATGCTGGTTGCTTTCATGCAGCCAACACTGAATTTTGACAAGGGAGCAAAGGGATTCAAAGCCAACAAATACCAGAAGAATAACGCAAGGAATCTCACCTCAAACTGAGAGCACACAGTCAAGCAGTGGCAACTGGAAAGCTGACTCTAATCTTGATTTTGATAATCTGCCTCAAATTTCAAAGCATAACTAAAAAAATATTTATTTCTTTCCATAAACTAACATCAAGTTAAATAGATGACTATTAACCATAATACATATTTCAAATTTTAACACTTTTTTTCCTGTTGTCTTTCTTTATTCAAATAGCTTTGATAGTGCTCCAAATTATTAAATTTTGTTTTTGCATATGGGCATTATTTGCAAACCAGCTCTCTCACCATTACTGGAGTAAACTGAACAATAATGTTATTAATCTATAATAATAAAAGTATAATATGCTAATTAGACTGGACGAAGCCCGGGTGCCAGAGGGAAGCCAGTGCCAGCAGTCGGAGGAAGGAAGGCCTACTCTTGCACAAATTTCATGCATTGGGCCTCTAGTTATAAATATAAAGAGATAACAACAAAATAGTTTTCTAGTGCTTGTTAAATTTCAGTTATTCTGCCAAGCACTTTACATATATTATCCCTTTTAAATTTCACAACAACCCTCTGAAGTATTATAGTGATCTCTATTAAACAGATGAGATTAAAAGTGAACCAAATAAAGTGTCTCATAACCCATATATGGAAAAGCTGTTCTTCAAACCCAGAAATATCTGATGCTGAAGGCTGTTCTTTGCCCTTATGCTTCACTGCCTCCTAATAAAACCCATGGCAATTTTTCACCTGAGAGCTTTAACAAAGGCCTACTAAAGTTAAAACACTGTATATTGGAAGACAAGAATATTCTGTTTTCCTTAAATATTCTATAGGGTGCTTCGTCTGAGTGGTATAGGTTTTGTTGTCTACAAACTACTAGCTGATTACTGCAAAAAATCCCTGTTGGGCCCCAATTAGTTTCTTTTCCTTTAGGAAAACTTGAGTACTCACCAGCGGTTCACACCACCACTTCATTTATTCTAAAAAACCCAATTCTGGCATTCACATTCAGAAAAGGCTTTGAGCTGCCTTGTACTATTTTGATTACATAATTCTGTGACAAATGCATTACAGAATTTTTGGAAGAAAATATGAATTGTGATATCTACATGATGCTACACAAATCTTTGTAAAGGTAAACAATAAATGAATTAACTTGTGCCAAATAATACCACTATTCTCTTATTGATTTGAGACATGAGGATATTAGCCCTTTTTAATACAAAATTAGATATTCTATAGTCTTTTCCAATGAAAGTAAGTGAATATGATCACGAGATTGAAAAAGAAAATATGTGGAAAAAGTTAAAAATGTAGGGATATATAAAATTAGAAAAGAAAATGTTAATTAAAGACTTTAGCTTGTAAATAATTACATCAAGGTAAATAGAGCAAGAAATTTATATAGTAATCCTATATAAAAAAGAGGTAATATGCAAATTAACCTTCATGCCCTCACAAGATGACTGCATATGACCAGGCCAGCAGAGGGGTTAATGAGGGATGACCAAACAACTGAACAAACAGGCTGCATGGGGTGACCAGGCTGGCAGGGGGGTTAGTGAAGGATGACCAAATGACTGAACAGCAGGCTGCATGGGGTGATCAGGCCACTGGAGGGGCCATGAGGAGCCACCAGGCCGGCAGGGGGGACCTTTGGGGGTGGCCAGGCCAGCAGGGGGAAAAGTTGGGGGCAATTAGGCTGGTGGGGGGGCAGTGAGGGGCAACTAGGCTGGCAGGGGGGCAGTTGGGGGTGACCAGGCCAGTGGGGGGGGGACAGTTAGGAGCAACCAGGTTGGGGACAGTTGGGGCTGACCTGGCCGGCAGCAGGGGCAGTTAGGGGCAACCAGGCTGTCAGGGGGGGCAGTAAGGGGTGATCAGGCTGACAGGGGGGGGCAGGTGAGTGATTAGGAGCCAGCAGTCCAGGATTGTGAGAGGGATGTCTGACTGCCGGTTTAGGCCCGATTCCTGGGATCAAGCCTAAACCGGCAGTCAGACACCCCCCAAGGGGTTCTGGATTGGAGAGGGTGAAGGCTGGGCTGAGGGGACCACCCCTGTGCACAAATTCTGTGCACTGGGCCTCTAGTACTACAATAAGAATGCAGATATTACACACACACAAAACTCAATTGGTAATGGTATTGGGATCTTAAATTTTCAATATGGATATTTTAAAAAATTAAAATGTTACATAATCATCTTTGCTGAATAGTTTAATTGCTTGAGGTAATTAACTAGGTCATATCATTTGAGGTGCCTGAATTTTGGCTTTGAGTCATAATTATAGAAAGGCCATATTAGTCTGTGGTACATTAATGACACAGTGTTCAAATCAGCATTATTTTTATAAACCATTTGACTACTGATTAAAATAAATTTAAATGCACTTTGATGTTAGCTATAAAGTAGAATATTTTTTATTTGCTTAGTAAATATTAACCTACAGAGGAGAGTGGTTTTGAAAATATTACAACCAAGGTAAATAAATGACAGCATTTCCTTTCCATTTTCCAAAGGTACTCAAAATTTGGGGGACTGTGTTCAAAATTTAGACTATTCCAGTCCACAATCCAGGAAATTCTTTGGCAGTATTAATCATGGACCTCAAGTTCCAAATAGCTCAGTAAAATGCTGTGTACCATTTGTTATGTGGATATGTGGAAGTTTCTGAACTGTACTCATTTTTCAGGCCCCAAATACTTTTTGAAATGACCATGAGCAATATTTAACCAAGGCAAGTGTGTTGAAAGACATTGATTTTTAAAGAGGTTTAGAGATAATAGAAAAATCTATTATATAGACTTTATAGATAGAATGAATGTACATATAACATTTTAATCATAATTTTGGCAGATGTTTCTGTACTGAGAAAGCTATTCCTATTTTTTCTTTCATTACATCTGGAAGTCAAGAATAATTAGAGGTAGTTTTGTAAATTTTGAAATGACCTTGCATTCTTGCTAATAGTAAGATATGGAAATATCAGTTAAGGGAATTAGAAGTGATTAAAAGAATACTAAAAATAGAGACATCCAAGATGGCAGTGGAGTAGGTGGAAACTACACTGATCTCCTCCCAGGACCAAATTGAGATTACAACTAAATTATAGAACAATGATCCTGAATAACCAACTGAAAACTAGGTGAAGAGGGGTCTTGTAATCAAGTATTTACAGATAAAGCCACATTAAGACTAGAAGGAAGAGAGGAGACTGGAAAAGGGCTGGCCCTGCTCCCATGGGCAGCAGCTGAGGTTCAGGAGGGAGAATCATGGGGTCTCAACTCAAAGCCAGGCTCTGCCTCCCAACCCCCACCAGAACACCTGAGCCAGGAAGAAGTGCCCATATAACATCAGGCTGTGAAAAGCAGTGGGGTTTCTGTCCATCAGGCAAAGATAGCAGTATGCTAGAAACAAAGGCACCCTTTTAACTGGCCAAAAAAATCTCATTCGTAGTTTTAGTCGCTCACTGTGGTTCTGGCAGAGGGAGAGCAAAGCAGGCAAGAGTTCGTGTGAAGAGAATCTGGGGTTTGTGGCTCTAAAGAGAGAGCTGAAAGAACAGCCACCAGGATCCCTCTGCTCAGTCATTTTTTCATACTGCAGACACCATTTTTGTTGGGTTGAGCACTACTTTCCCTGTGGCATCAGCTTGAGGAAAGTAATAACCTCACCCTCTGAACTCCCTGCAGAATTTATGCCCTGCTGAGTAACTGAGTTGTGTGGCTTTGGGTTGGGGGCCATTTACTCTACAACCAGTGAACCTTACTGACACTTCCCCCTAACATGAGATCTGCTAGAACCACCCTCTGGGTTTCTGGCAGACCCACCATCTGGATTCTGGTGTGGGCCCCACCTACCCAACTCCTACTGGCTGTGTCCTGCCAGGGTTGAGGAAAACTCTGGGACAGACTGAATTGTATGTCTCTGGGACTGGAGCCACATTCTCCATATTCCCCACAGCCTGACCAGCACTTCTCCCTTACCAGAAATCCACTAGCCCCTCCTTCTAGAGTCCAGGCAGCCCCACCCTGTTGTCTCCTCCCCGCACAATCAGGAATAGACTGAGTTGTGTGTCTATAGGACGTGGGTCATGTTTCCTTTACACACCTGACCAGGACAGAGGCATCCTTCATATGGCAAAATCTTGGTTGGTTTGGGCCTGATAAACTCTTCTGGCCTCAACCTGATGAATCACTGAGACCCTGCCCCCCGACAAAAGTCTGTTGGCACCCAGCTGGTGGCAGCTAGATTTAATATACTTGGAGACCTTTGCTGAGTGGTCTCAGACCCAGCACTTGGTAATGAGTTTGAACCTGTATGAATTTGTTAAACACCACTTGCCCCTACCTGGTGACTCACTGAGAACCTACCAGAGGCCCTTTCAGTGACTGAGCCTATTAGGCAGGTGGTAGTCAAAGGCATATGGCAATGGATCTCAGGGTGCTTTGGAAATTTTGCTGACCTGCCTCTGAGCCCAGGGATGGCAAAAGCCATCCTTGGTGCACAGCTTGGTCCTTCCCCCACACACACCTAGGCCCAGCAAAAATAGCCAAAACTGTGGATTGCTGTAGCTCCAAACAGGTTGCCCAGAGCCAATCACAGCCAGCGTCTGACATTAGCCTGCACCAGAGTCCCTCCCAAAAGGCCCAGAACAAATACACCCAGTATCCAGCTTCAGACAACATTAGAGCAGGATCTAATAAGCTACATGAGTAACATATCCAAAGGAAGATCTCAGAAGGCACCAGACCCTGCTGATATGAATTCTGCTTTGTGTGCTACCTGCACAGCAGCTCACATGTTGTGGTCAAGGTTGGCCCTCACAGTCAGCTGGCTTGAGGGTCAATCCAAGGGATGAATGGGCCAATACCAACCAAGCCTCAATTATAATAGGAATGTCCACTTAAGCCACACAAGGGACATTCCTGGAGCACCCAGCTCAGGTGATTAAGGAAATTGCACAACCAGAACCCACAAAACACCTAGTACATAAGGCCACCCCACCAAGACTGGGAGTTATAGCACATCTATCTAATACATAACAACAAACACAAAGAGACTGCTAAAATGGGCAGAGAAAGAAACATGCTCCAAATGAAAGAATAGGAGAATCTTCAGAAAAAAATCTAAGTTAAATGGAGGCAAGCAATTTATCAGATGTAGAGTTCAAAGCAATAAGGATAATCAACAAAATTAAAAATAACAGAGAAAATATATAAAAGGACCAGTCAGAAATGAAAAATATAATACCTGAAATAATGAATACACTGGAAGGAATAAAGAGTAGGTTGAATGAAGCAGAGGACAGAACCAGCATTATGGAAGACAAGGTAGAATAAAACATTCAATCAGGGCAGCAAAATAAAAAAGTTTTACAAAATAAGGATCTTTTCAGGACATATTTACAAAATAAGGACCTTTGGAACAGCATGAAACATAACAACTTCCTTATTATAGGGGTACCAGAAGAAGAAGAAGAGAGAGAAAGGGATCAAGAACCCAGCTGAAGAAATAATGACCCAAAACTTCCCTAACCTGGTGAAGAAAAAAGACATATAAGTTCAGTAGGTACAGAGAGTCTCAAACAAGATGATTCCAAAAAGACCTATACCAAGACACATCATGATTAAAATGGCAAAGGTTAAAGACAAAGAGACAATCTTAAAGCTCACAAAAGAAAAAGAGTTAGTCATATACAAGGGAGGTCCATAAGACTGTTGGCTTATTTCTCAACAGAAACATTTCATGCCAGAAGGATTGGCATGAAATATTCAAAGTGATGAAAAACAAGGCCTACACCCAAGGCTATTGTATCCACCACCAAATACTGTTACCACCAAACCAGTATTATAGGAAATGTTAAAGGAACTTCTTAAAGAAAAAGAAGAAGTGCAGACTGTCAAACTTCAGAGGGAAGGCAAGGGAGGGTTGAAGGGGGTGTTAAGAGACCAACCAATGGACTTATATGCATGCATATAAGCATAACCAATGGACACAGACACTAGGGGGTGAGGGCATGTGCTGGGGGTGGAGGTGGTTGGGGAGAGGTCAATGGAGGGAAAAGGAGACATATGTAATACTATATGTAATACTTTATACAATTAAAAAAATAAAATATCCATACTCCCCAAAGCAAAAAGAAAAAAAAAAGTATGAGGAGGAGACAAGAAGAAGGAGGAGGAGGAGAGAAGAAGGAAAACAAGAAGAGGAAGAAGGGGAAAGGGAGAAGGAAGACCAAGAAAAGAAGGAAAAAGAAGAGAAAGAAGAAAAAATAAAACAAAATAAAACAGAAAAACATAGTTAAAGGAATAAAATGACAATAAATATGTACCTATCATTAATCACTTTAAATATAAAGGATTAAATGCTACAATCAAAAGACACAGAGTATCTGAATGGATAAGAAACAAGATCCATATATATGCTGTCTACAAGAGACCCACCTCAGAACGAAAGATACACACAGACTAAAAGTAATGAGATGGATCTGACAAAATAGACTTTATATCTGACAAAATAGACTTTAAAATGAAGACTATAGTAAGAAACAAAGAAGGACACTACATCATGATAAATGGAGCAATCCAATAAGAGTATATACCCTTGTAAACATTTATGCATCCAACATAGGAGCACCTATATATGTAAAGCAAATCTTGATGGACACAAATGGAGATATGGACAGTAATATAGTCATAGAAGGGAATTTTAACATCCCATTGACAACAATGGATGGATCTTTTAGACAGAAAATAAGAAAACAGTGGCCTTATATGACACACTATAACAAATACATTTAATTGATATCTTCAGAGCATTTCACCTCAAAGCTTCAGAATTTATATTCTTTTCGAGTGCACAAGGAACATTTTCTAGGATAAAACACATGTTAGTACATAAAATAAGTCTGAATAAAGTTAAGATTAAAATCATATCAAGCATCTTCTCTAACCATAATGGTATGAAACTAGAAATCAAACACAAGAAAAATTCTGACAAAGATGAGAAGGCTAAAAAATGTTACTAAACAATGAATGAGTTAACAGTGAGTTCAAGGAAGAAATCAAAAGATACCTTGAGACAAATGAAAATGAGAACACAACCCAAAACCTATGGGAGACAACAAAAGCAATCCTAAGAGGGAAGTTCATAGCATTACAGGTCTATCTCAAGAAATAAGAAACATCTCAAATAAACAATCTAACTTTACACTTAAAGGAACTAAAAACAGAACAAAGCCTAAAGTGTGTAGAAGGAAGGAAAAAAGAAAAATCAGTGCAGAAATAAATGCAATGGAGTCTAAAAAATTGAAATAATAAAGAATACAAAAGATCAATGAAACCAAGATCTGGTTCCTTGCAAAGATAAACCAGATTAACAAACCTTTAACCAGACTCATTAGGAAAAAAGAAGAGAAGATCCAAAAACATAAAACCAGAAGTGAAAGATGAAAAGTAATAACTAACCACGGAGATAAAAGAGATTTTTAAAAAGTATTACGGACATGCATATGCCAACAATTTGGACAATCTGGACAAAATGGATATACTAGTATTTCTAGAAACATACAATCTTCATAAACTGAATCAGAAATAATCAGAAAATCTAGACAGATTATACCTAGTAAAATTGAAGCAGTAATAAAAACCTCCCACAAACAAAAGTGCTGGATGTGATGGATTCAAAGGAGAATTTTACCAAATATTTGAAGAAGAACTGAAACCTGTATTTCTCAAAGTATTCCAAACATTTCAAGAGGAGAGATGACTCCCAAGCTTATTTTATGAGATCAGCAGTATGCTAAATCCAAAACCAGATAAATACACTATCAATAATAAAATTATAGGCCAATATCCCTGATGAATTATAAATGTAAAAATCATCAATAAAATATTAGCAAATGGAAATTATCAATATATTAAGCAGGGATTTATTTTAGATACAAGGCTGGTTCATATCCACAAATCAATTAATATGATATAACATATAAACAAAATGAAGAATAAAAATCATATAATCATATCAGTAGATGCAGAAAAAGCATTTAACAAAGTCAAGCATCCATTTATGACAAAAGCTATCAGCAGTGTGGGGATAAGGGGAACAGACCTCAACAAAAAGCAGCCATGTGTCGGAAATCCACAGCTAATATCATACTCAATGCTAAAAAGCTGAAAGTTTTTTCTATAAGATCAGTGACTAAGCAAGAATGTAGCCTTTCACCACTTTTATTCAAATTAGTATTGGAAGTCTGAGCCACAGGAATCAGACAAGGAAAAGAAATAAAAGGCATCCAAGTTGGAAAGAAAGAAGCAAAACTGTCATTGTTTGCAGATGACAGAATACTTTAGAGGAAGAACCCTAAAGATTCCACCAAAAACGATTAGAACTAATAAATGAATTCACCAGAGTACAAATTTAATATTCAGGAATCAGTTGGATTTTTATACACAAACAACAAACTACCAGAAATAAAAATAAAGAAAATAATCCCTTTTACAATTACATAATAAAATACTTAGGAATAAATTTGACCAAGGAGGTAAAAGACCTGTAATTGGTAAACTATAAGACACTGAAGAAAGAAACCAAAGAAGACACAGATAAATAGAAGGCTTACCTGTGCTCATGAATAGGAAGAATTAACATTGTTAAAATGCCCAATCTACAGATTCAGTGCAATTGCTATCAAAATACCAATGGTATTTTTCACAGAACTAGAACAAATAATCTTACCATTTATATGGAACTGTAAAAGACCCTGAATAACCAAAGTAATCTTGAGAAAGAAGAACAAAGTGAAGGTATCACACTACCTGATATCAAACTATAATATAAGGCGATAGTAATCATAATTGCATGGTATTTATCCAAAGACACCCAAATAGACATAAAAATAGACATCTAGATCAATGAAAGTGAATAGAGAGCTCAGAAACAAATCCACGCCTATTTAGTCAATTAATCTATGACAAAGGAGACAAAAATATACAGTGGGGTAAAGACAGTCTTCAATAAATGGTACTGGGAAAACTGGACTGATTCCTGAAAGAAAAAAAAAAAAAGGAAAGCAGACTACTTTCTTATACTATATACAAGATTAAATGCAGAATGAATTAAATACTTTAAGATCTGGAACCATAAAATTCCTAGAAGAATACATAGGCAGAAAGACAAAAGAAAAAATGATCAAATGGGACTATATCAAATTAAAAATGTTTTGTGTAGCAAAGGAAACAAGCAATAATAATAATAAAAAAAAAAAACCAAAAAGACACCACCCTATTCATTGGGAGAAAATATTTGCCAATGATAAGAGGTCAATATTCCAAATTTATAAAGGACTCATATAACTTAACAACAACAAAAAGCCAATCTGATTTAAAAAATTGGAAGAGGACCTGAACAGACACTTCTCTGAAGAGAACATATAAATGGCCAATAGACATATGAAAAGAGGGTCAACATCACTAATCATCAGGGAAATGCAAATTAAAACGACAATGAGATATCACCTCACACTTGTCAGAATGGCTATCATCAATAAATCAACAAACATTAAGTGTTGGCGAGAAAAAGATACCATCATGCAATGTTGGTGGGGTTGTAAATTGGTACAGCCACTATGGAAAATAATGTGGATATTCCTCCAAAAATTAAATATAGAACTACGATATGATCCAGCAAATCTGCTTCTGGGTATTTATCCAAAGACACCCAAAACACTAATTTGAAAAGATATATGTACTCGTATATTCATTGTAGTATTATTTACAGAGGCCAAGATACATAAGCAATCTAAGTGTCTATCAATAGATGATTGGATAAAGAAGATATGGTATATATATATCAATGAAATATTACTCAGCCATAAAAAATATGAAAATTTTCCATTGTGACAACATGGATGTACCTAGAGGCCATTATGCTAAGCAAAATAAATAAGACAGAAAAAGAAAAATACCATATCATTTTACTTATATATGAAATTTAAAACAACAACAACAATTGAACAAACAAAACAGAAACAAACTCATAGATACAGAGAACAGATAGTCACCAGATGGGCAGGCAGTTAGGAGGATGAGTGAAAAAAGTAAAAAGGACTAAGAAGTATTATTGCCAGTCATAAAAGTTGTCACAGGGATGTAAAATACAGCATAAGAATGATAGCAAATAATATTGTCATAACTATGTATACTGTCAGATAGGTACTAAACTTGTTGGGGTGATCAGTTAAGTGTATAAATGTACTGTACACCTGAAACTAATACAATATTGAATGTCAACCACAAATAGAAAAGAATTACTTTAAATATGTACATATATATATATACACATCCATACATACATAAAAGTCATGCATGTGAAGATTTAAAAATGATTTGTCCACAGCAGGTGATACTAACCATTTGGACAGATTCCATATTCTACAAATTGCTGTAACATCTCTTACTCACAGAGACATCCCACATGTTGTAGTTAGGACTAGGCTTAAGCAAGTGTTTGGTTCTTATCAGCTTCACATCCTCAGAAAGTATGTATCAGAAGTGTGATGGTGGTGTGACATTCTTGGGTTCTGGGAAGAC
The DNA here is from genome assembly GCF_014108235.1 of Myotis myotis. NCBI lineage: Eukaryota > Metazoa > Chordata > Mammalia > Chiroptera > Vespertilionidae > Myotis > Myotis myotis. The sequence goes on from NW_023416335.1 coordinate 43,638,294, forward strand.
ATTTTATTGATATAAATGCCATAGTAAACAATAGTGATTATACACAACCCTTACTTCTGCAAGAAGGCTGAACCTATTTTGAACAGAACACTTGGATCAAAGGATGGTTTTGTGATTTCTATCTTGTGTGGAAAGAAGAAAGAAAGAGGGTTATCTAGTTTTGGATAGTTGAGATTTGAAGATCCAGAGCTATTATTATTGTCTCTGGAACTGAAATTGATAATAAGGTAAGAACTAGCCAATATAGTAAGTAAGGGAAATTCTTAAATTCTAGTAACATTATATAATGAGTTGGGAAACTTGAACCAAATCTGTTGTTCTATCATCTTAATTTTTATTCACCACATCCTGTCTTCCCTGACAGCACAATTTATTTAAATTTATATTCATCTATAATGAAATGGCAAAGAGAAAGGATAAAACAATTGTCATGTATTTGGAAAATATGTAGGTAAGGAAAGGCAAGATGGCTTCATTTATTTGAATGACTAATGATAGTATCAATGCACAACCAAGCCCTGGTATTTTTGTAGGACCCCAAAATAAGATGAATCAAATCAATGGCAACATGGAATCCCACTGAATGGACTGCTCTGAAGCATGTTAGCCATAGCACTGAGCACCCCTCATTTCTTCTCAGATTTTGCTTACACGTCATTTTCAATGTGCTTTAACCTGATCATTCCTGATTTCCTTCTACTGTTCCACTGAAAATTTTAAAATGTCATGTGCACCATTTTTTGCTATTTTAAACTTTTTTTAGAGACTCATTCGATTAACTGTCATGTGCTAATACAGTCATGGAATAAAAAAAAATATTTGACTTAAGTAAATATTAATGTGTTTTCTTGAAAAAGCTTAATCTAAGATTTTTAAATAGACAAGAGGAATGTTTTCTGGACAGTAGGGATTTAGGAGTATGATTTTGAAATCAACATGAGGTTGGATACCTTCCCCCTTATGTAGTTGTCAAACTCTATAGATTTTCATTTATGCTAGAATCAGGGAGGTGAGCTATAAGAAGGAATTTTGTTTCACTAAAAGAAAAAATGAAAGCCTGATAATAAATCTTGCTAAGTATTGAAACAGAATGCTAAGGAAAGGGGAATCTTTTCTGAAGATCTTCCTAAATTACCTGTTTCTGATGACTTTTATACATTCTTTCTGGACAAAAAGCAAAGAAAATAGGTGGGATCTAGGACATTACATATTTCAATACTGGAGTTTATTTAGAACATTTAATAGATGCAAATCATAAAGCTACTTTTATAGTTTTTTGTACCAATGTGTATTTTTATAATTAAACTAGAGGCCCGGTGACAAAAATTTGTGCACGCGGGGAGGGTGCGGAGGGGGTCCCTCAGCCCGGCCTGTGCCCTCTCGCAGTCTGGGACCCCTCGGGAGATAACGACCTGCTGGCTTAGGCCTGCTCCCGGTTGGCAGAGGGCAGGCCCAATCCCTAGGTGCAGCCCCTGGTCGGGCTCAGAGCAGGGCCAATTGGGAGGTTGCGATGTCACTCTCAGTCACGCTCAGGGTAGGGCCGACTGGGGGGTTGGGGCACCGTCCCCTGTCACACTCAAGGCAGGGTCGATGGGGAGGTTGCGGTGCCAGCCCCTGTCACGCACAGAGCAGAGCCAATCAGGGGGTTGGGGCACTGCCCCCTGTCACTCACAGAGCAGGGCCCATCAGGAGGGTAGGGGTTCTGTACCCTGTCACGCACAGAGCAGGGCCAATCAGGGGGTTGGGGCGCTGCCCCCTGTCACACTCAGGGCAGGGCCGATGGGGAGGTTATGGCTCTACCCCCTCACACACAGAGCAGGGCCCGTGGGGGGGGGGGGGCGGGACGCCGCACCTTGTCACACACAGAGCAGGGCCGATCAGGGGGTTCGGGCACCTTCCCCTGTCACGAACAGAGCAGGGCGGATAGGGAGGTTGTGGCCCCGCCCCCTGTCACACACAGAGCTGCAAGGTGATCAGGGGTTTTGGGCGCTGCCCCCTGTCACACTGATCCCGGTGCCAGGAGGCCTCGCAGCTCCGCTGATCCCAGTGCTGGGAGGCATATTACCCTTTTACTATATAGAATAGAGGCCTGGTGCATGGGTGGGTGCTGGCTGGTTTTCCCTGAAGGGTGTCCTGGATCAGGGTGGGGGTCCCCACTGGGGTGCCTGGCCAGCCTGAGTGAGGGGATGATGGCTGTTTGCAGCTGGTCACACACCCTTCAGGGTGGAGGTCCCCACTGGGGTGCCTGGCCAATCTGGGTGAGGGGCTAAGGGCTGTTTTCAGGCTGATGGATGACTGAAGCTCCCAACCGCTCCTTTTTTTCTTTTCTTTTTTTTTTTTTTATTCTGGGCCAGCTTTAGTTTTGAGGCTTGGCTCCAGCTCTTAGGCCTCCGCTGTGTTTCTGGCCTTTGTTTACAATGTTGCGATCCTGCTGGTTGAAGCCCGGCGGACTAAAGCAGGTTTCTGGGGTTTTGTTTAGCTTCTATATTTGTTACATAGTTGCTTAGAGTTGCAGCTCAGAGGCCAGCAAGGCAGGTGGGGATCATTGGAGTCCTCCGTCAGTGAAGCAAGCAAGCCTCATGTTAGTTTCAAGCTGCCTAGCTGCCGGCCGCCATCTTGGCTGGCAGTTAATTTATATATCGCCCTGATTAGCCAATGGGAAGGGTAGCAGTCGTATGCTAATTACCATGTTTCTCTTTTATTTGATAGGATTAATGTCTTTAATTTATGAATGTTTATTTTTTAGTTTGTTTAATGGACTGACGCTAAATTAAAAAGAAATGTCAATGTGTGAAAATGAAAATTTGCTGCAGCCTAATCTAAACATGAAGTTTTACTTTGTAAAGATTAAAAATAGTAGCAAGAGAATCATACTTCATATCATGTGTAAAATATAAAGAATAAATTAAAAACAGATATGAAAATCCTACAGAGATGAAATAATATTTCTGTATAAATGCCTTGAAATTTTATAGTCTGAGAAGTAAATTTGCTTTTTATAGTATAGGTTATCATTACAATAAGGCAAACTGTAAATTGTTTCTTTCCTAAATATTCTAAAAATCCTCAATATAGAGAATATTTAATTTTCCAGCATGGGAAACATATAAGTGATTCAAAGCTGTTTCAGACTTGGAAACCCAAAAAGCATTGCATTCTGCCAGCATCTATTTATTATAAACTATGAAAAAAGGACAGAGTGTGCCTTCTGTGTTGACCGTTTTGTCCTATAAATGCCGATTATCTTTCACCTTGTGAAGCTCACAAACATCCATTAACAAACATCCATAAACTATGTCTGATATTGGAATTTGATTGGCTACCATGGTATTTTTAGGCCTCAGATCTCCAGTTTTCTGTGGAGAACTTCATCATGCCCCATCTAACACAGAAAACAGCATGCTGTGGTGATGACTGATACTCTAGTGTTTGGGAAAAGACTTACTACTGAGAGTTATTGAGAGAGAGGTTAGAGTGTTGTCCCTATATGCCAAAATTGCAGGTTCCATCCCTGCTTAGGGCACATACAAGAATCTCCCAATGAATGAATACATAAGTGGAACAACAAATCAATGTTCCTCTCTAGCTCTCTCTCTCTCTCTCTCTCTCTCTCTCTCTCTCTCTCTCTCAAAATTAATGAATAAAAAATGCAATTAGGAAAAGAGAAATGGGGAGAAAGGTGAGGAGTGAAGAGGGAAGGAATTAATACTTACTATACATTCCATGGTCTATCTAACACATTTAATACCTCGCACTTAGGAGGTGCTCTAAATTTTTATTTGAAAGACTGAGTGAAACTTCCAAACATTTTCACATCATTGAAAATTGAGGTAGATTTTATTTTTACCTTCATGTCAAAGATGGAATAACTGAGCCCAAAAGCATAAAAAGCTTATAAAAAGTTATACAATTAGGAAGTGGCAAAATAATACTCAAGATCAGTATTATCTGATTCCAAAATCTATTTTCTTTTTGTACCACCAAAGGAAGGCAAATTATTTGTATAAGAAACACAGAAAATACAGCAGTTGGAAGGTTAAAAGAGCCATGATCATGCAGTTATTGAACTGGAAGGGATCCTAATGGTTATGTACTTAAACCTCCTTATTTTAAACATAAGGAAATGACCTAAAAAACAGGTTAATTGGGATTTCATCAAAAGTGCAAAACAAAGAATGAATTCATATTTGAAGTTGATCATAAATTCTATATAAGGTTGCAATGCTTTGTACTACAACTATGTTTTTGGAAAAGAAAAGGTTTTATCTAATGGGCAAATTGATACTTATATCTATTATTATTAGCTTTGAAATTTTGTTGCTCTAATCAGAAACCAAGATATAAAGCTTCAGAAAAGGTTTGTCTCATCATTGGAAAAAGTGTGGTCTTTTAAATGCCATTTCTGAAATGTATTGATATTTCTTTTCCATTTAGTACATGGCCAATTTTTGTTAAGGTTCCATGTATGCTTTTAAAAAGTACATTCTATAATTGTGGAATTCAGGTTTCTATATTAATATTAGATAATTTGTTGTTGTTTTTAACTTCATATTGTCTGTATCCTTGCTGATCTTTCCTTCCATATATTTTATCATCCTATCTAATAAAAGAGTAATATGCAAATTAACCCCTCACTCCCTCACTCCGTCACAAAGATGGCCACAACCACAGAGCTGGAGAGAGCAGGAGGCTTGGGTTGCCACCAGCGATGGAGGAAGCCAAGCTTCCTGCCTGCCTGGCTGGCCCTGAGCTCCTCTCAAGGCTACAAAGTTTCAATTATAGAAGATAAATAAATCTCTGATACCTGATTCCAGCCTGCGGGCGTGGCCAGCCTGAAAACGGCCATCAGCCCTCACCCAGCCTGTCCACGCATCTCAGTAGAGACCCCCACCTTGAAGGGGCTGTGGCCAGCCTGAAAACGGCCCTCAACCCCTCACCCAGCTGGCCAGGCACCCCAGTGGGAACCCCCACCCTGAAGGGGGTGTGACCAGCCTGCAAACAGCCATCAACCCCTCACCCAGGCTGGCCACACACCCATGGGGTGAGGGTCCCCACTGGGGGGCTTGACCAGCCTGCAAACAGCCATCAGCCCCTCACCCAGTCTGGTCAGGCAACCCAGTGGGGATCCCTACCCAGAAGGGGGTGTGACAAGCCTGAAAACAGCCCTTAGCCCCTCACCTGGGTTGGCCAGGTACCCCAGTGGTACCCCCAACCTGATTGGGGGCACCCTTCAGGGCAAACCAGCCAGCCCCACCTGTGTACCAGGCCTCTATCCTATATAATAAAAGGGTAATATGCAAATTGACCCTAACAGCAGAACAACTGGGAATGACTGGTCACTATGACACACACTGACCACCAGTGGGCAGATGCTCAATGCAGGAGATGCCTCCTGGTAGTCAGTGCGCTCCTACAAGGGGAGCTCTGCTCAGCCACAAGCCAGGCTGATGGCTGCCAGTGCAGTGGTGGTGACAGTAACCTCTCCCGCCTTCTCAGCAGTGCTAAGGATATCCAACTGCAGCTTAGGCCTGCTCCCTGCTGGCAAGTGGACATCCCCTGAGGGCTCCCGGGCTGCCAGAGGGATGTCTGATTGCCAGCTTATGCCCTATCCCCTAGGGAGCAGGCCTAAGCCAGCAGGTGGACATCCCCCAAAGTGCCCCAGACTGCAAGAGGCCACAGGCCGGGCTGAGGAATCCCCAGAGTGCACAAATTTTTTTGCACTGGGCCTCTAGTTATCTTAGAGAGAAATATTTATATGTCTTTATTTTTCCTTGTAATTTCTCATGATTATAAAAACAACATAACAACATTTGTGTTTTAGGTGCATAAAAATTCAAAATTATTACATGTTTTCAAGTAGCCACTTCTTTCATCTCTTCCTCTATTTCATTTTTAGTGTTTTACATAATATCAAGGTACAAGTTTCTTTTTCATACTAGTAAGCACTAGATATGCACTTTCAATCCAAAATCCTTATGTCAATTTTCCATTCTTACTTAAAATATATTTTTTCTACTATTCAATTTTATATGGGATGCCTATTTTACACATTGTAGTGATTCTAACTTATTCTGTGGTTTAAATTTTTCTTTCATTTAAAAAAAATTTTTGTTTCATTACATTTTTTTGCTGTATAACAAATGAATTAAACATTATTTTATAAATTATTGTTTTCTCTTTACCTGATTTAAAAAATATATAATTATATGCATCTAATTTTTCCACTTTAATCATCACAATTTTTATTCTCTTGTTTTCTGAGGGAAATTTTTGTCCCCCTCCCCTTGCTTCATATTTTTGTTTCATAATTTATCATTCTTTTTTATAATAACAGGTGCTATTAATTTTATACTTTGGGATTGTAATTTTCTTATTTGAAAGACAGTGTGTGAGTCCTCTGTCATCTTCCAATGTTATCAGTGAATTCGTTTTTGCTGGTCATTTTTCTTCTACTATTGAGAGTATTCTTTTGGGGGACTCATCTTGACTCTATATTCCCCCTGCTTTAAGTCCAGTAATAGGTTTCAAATTGTTTACTGAGGCTCCTCCCCCTGCATGAAGTTGGTGAAAGAGAGATTAATTTAGACCAAGTACGGTCCAGGTGTTTTTCACGCTCTCTTCAGCTCTCGCTGTGTATAAGCTGAAGTTTCAGTTGGTGGGGCAGCTGTTCTCAGGCTTCTTGCAGGGGGCAGTGAGGTCTGTTGGCCGCCCTTGACTGCAGAGTCTGGCAGCAGCCCTTCACCATCTGCAGGGTCCTCGTTTCCTCATTACCCTACAAGCAACTCTTCTTGCTTTTGGATGCAAATGCCAGTGGGGTGGACCTTAATGCCACTATTCTCACCACTTTGGGTTTTGGTTCCATATCTGATCCATAGAATATTACTTTGCTTTTGAGTGTGGCTGCACCTGGTACTTATAGATTTTACTTTATAAATTTGCTGTATTTGAGGTGAATATGGAAGTTCAAAGCATGAATTCAAAGCACCATTTTACCAAAATAGTTTACCAACAATCTCTTGTATATTCTTTATATTACTGCCAGCATTATATTTCTAACAATCAAATCCAATTTTATCTCTGCTCTGTTTAAACACTTTCACTGGCTCTCTTATCGGAAGATATGTCAGTTTCCTTAGTGAGACTTGAAGATTCCTATAATTCTCCATCAAGACTTAATCTGCTTGTCTGTCTCCTGTTACACATCTCTGACTACTTAGCCACAGCAAACTACATTATCCAATCATACCCAACTGTCAAAGTCATGCATATTCTCTCAAATTTTAGTCCAAATATTTTATCCCAATAAAACCTTTTCAAGGCCCCTGGAATTAAATTATGCCCATGCCTTTATTAAGCACATTCTATATCCTACATTTTGTTAAAGTCCAGTGTACTTTCCGCCATGGGATTACAATTTCCTTCCTGCAAATAACCATGATTTATTTGTATGAACCTTTTGTATACTTATTATAGATCAATTTTTCAAATTAATTGACATTTGGCATCAGCACTACCGAGTTCCAATCCATACCCCAGTTTAGTGTTATAGCATCCATCACTGGGGAGCATTTACTATCCATATTTTGAGAAGAGCTGAGTTTTTGAGTAATTGAGACTTAGGAAATACATGCAATAATAGCAGTGGGAATTCACCTTTACACAGAACTTCTCATGTGCCAGATTCAGTACAAGCACTTACTATACGATGTTTCATTTCATCCACACAACAACCGTATCAAGCAGGTACTTAGTATCCTCATTTTACAGATGAGGAGACTGAGGAATGGGGATTGTTAGTGCACAAAGTGTTATCTGAAGATATGTAGCTAGTAAATTGCAGGTTGGGGTTTGCATCGAAGCAGTCTGTCTCCTGGGTTTACCACCATATGTATATGTCAACTCTTAATGGACTAAACACATAAATGGTGGAAAGATCACTTCACATAGCTTTCAACAAACAAACCAAACCACTACATGATGAGTCCCCAGATTGAGTGTATATTCCATGGAGAACTGCAGTTAATGGTTTTACCCCGCCATGATAATTTCAACTTCACAGAGTGACATGAGCTATTTTATTGCTCTTAGAATTGTTTGTGGTTTCATGATTTAGGAAGATGAGTTCTCAGCTACCTTCTTCTGTGGAAAGGAAATACTTCAAACACAAGAGCTAGCTCTACAAGTTGGAGAGAGGAATATGGAAAACTGGTGAATGGTTCCCATCCCTCTATGCCCCATTGCATAACTATATACAAGTGATGAGAAAGGCTTTATTTTGTGAAGGTTAGCTTCCCTCATTTTCAGATTGGAGGAGAGAGGATAATCAGGCATAAAATGTATACATAATGAATATAGCCTATAACAATTTAAGTTACATGCTTAATCTTTAGATAATTGTTCTGTGCTTATTGCCTGTAAGAATATATGCTCCTAGAAAGTGTTTAACTCTTCAACACCAAAGGTAACCTGACACAGGTTGAGAGCACTGGATGAGTTTTTCATGGTTAAATTTGACTTGTGAAAGCATCATCATCGGTTGATCCATTGGTGAAGGAAGATAAAAATAATCCCCAGCTTCTTGCTACATTCTGTGGCTAGAAGAATTACAACAGCTTGGCATTTCCTAAATTTTTTCAAAAGTAGACCACACAAGAGTCGGACATTTGCTCTTGTTGTAATATTGATGGAAAGATTACCAAAAGAATGTCACACATGAAGTGACCTTTTAGATAGACTGGTACTATCAATCCATTCATTAAAATTGTGAGAGAGAAAAAAGAGACTTGTGAATGCAATGAATCTTCTGGCAACATCTGTGAGTTTAATAATTAGTCACACTCTCTTTAGCAGTTTTCATCATAGCTAAATTTGCCACTCTAGTGGCAGGACAACTTTTTAAAATAAACTTGGAAATGATCATATACCAGATGAGCATTAAGAGACTGAGAGCAGGACATGCCACTAATTATAATTACAGCGGAGCTGATTCATTCACTCAAAATTATGGTGACATTCATTAGTTCTTTCTCTAAGTATAAACCAACCTGTTTGTTTGACTAATTTTCTTTTGCCTGAAGGGCACTCACTGTTAATGAATGGCCCAAATATTTGAAACCAAATTGTCAATTATTCTTTGTTGTTGAAATGGCTGCTATTCCCCAAGAACATTCCTGTGTAGTATTTAGATTTTCGGTAAGAGGAGTTTAACTGTAGTTTTGTCCCAAATCCTATATTACTGTAAAAACAACTACTCCGACATGAGAAATTATATTAAACATGTGGAGCGGTAATCTCTGCAACATGCTTTGGACTTTACCAGCTGGAAAATGGGAGGAAGGTCAATCTCTTCACAGAAAAATCAGGACGAGAAAAACAGCATAAGCTCTTTTAGATTATAATGATTAAACAGTAGAAATGTTTGGTAGCTACTATTTAAAATGACAATATATGAGCTATTAGTATGGCATCAGTACCATATTGAAGTTTATTAATCACTTGGTTTCATAAAATTTTTTATATTACTGGATTACTTTCTAAGCAAATAGCTTGAGAGTAACCCAGTACTAGCCTATATAATAAAAGCCTAATATTCATTTGACCATTCAACCAGTCGCTATGACATGCACTGACCACCAGGGGACAGTTGCTCCAACCAGTAGGTTAGCTTGCTGCTGGGATCTGGCCGATTGGGAGTGAGTGAGATGGGCTGGACATGCTCTGGAACACTTCCAAGGTCCCTCCCTGGCTGGGCAATCTCCCGTGGTCCCTCCCTGGCCTTTAAAATATTTCTTCTAATTAATTTTTTTCAATGTGCACAAATTCATGCACTAGGCTTCTAGTAATTATATATTTTCCATCCTTTGCTAGAAAATGAAAGCATAGGTAAATGGGGTACCTGATTTCATCTCTAAAACCATGAGCTATAAGTCAGAGAAGAGAATCCATTTTCAAAAGTAAGCCAGAGCTTCAGCTATTTCTAATATAAAGTCCATAATATCTTATTGCTATGTAAGTGTCTGCAGCTCAGAAGTGCCTTTAATATCTTAGATTCTAAAGACTTTAGAATCTAAGTAGTAACAAGAAACAAACCAGTCCTTAGTCACAGACAGAGGTAATAGGATCTAATTACCTTCATGAAAAGTGAAATAAAAATCAGTTTATTATTTAGCACTATAGGCCCAGTGCATGAATTCATGCAGGGGTGGGGTCCCTTGGCCTGGCCAGCTATCGGGGCTGATTGGGGCCAGCCAGCTCGGGGGAGGGACCGCAGGAGGTTGGCCAACCATGGGAGGTTGGCTGGGGGAGCTTACTGACCACCCAGAGGGCAGCTCCTGCATTGAGCATCTTCCCCCTGGTGGTCAGTGCGCGTCATAGCTACCGGCTGGTAGTCTGGTTGTCCGGTCATAATGGTCATAGGCTTTTATATATATAGATTTCACTGTGATAAACATGGTTGGCCTCCTTATGGTCTTTGAACATGATGCTCTCTCAACTCACAATGATCCTCATTTTTTTTTTAATATATTTTATTGATTTTTTACATAGAGGAAGGGCGAGAGATAGAGATTTAGAAACATCGATTAGCTGCCTCCTGCACACCTCCCACTGGGGATGTGCCCTCAACCCAGGTACATGCCCTTGACCGGAATCGAACCTGGGACCTTTCAGTCCGCAGGCTGACGCTCTATTTACTGAGCCAAACTGGTTACGGCGATCCTCATTTTTAATGTCAAAAAGGATTTCTCCTTTTTTTTAAAAAATATATTTTACTGATTTTTTACAGAGGAGGGAGAAGGATAGAGAGTTAGAAACATCGATGAGAGAGAAACATCGATCAGCCGCCTCCTGCACACCCCCCCACTGGGGATGTGCCCACAACCAAGGTACATGCCCTTGACCGGAATCGAACCTGGGACCCTTCAGTCTGCAGGTCGACGCTCTATCCACTGAGCCAAACCGGTTAGGGCAGGATTTCTCCTTTTATATTCTTTAGGATTCAGTTCAAATTTCTTTATTCAGAGAGGCCTTCCCCCACTGACATGCCACTGACCCTATTCTTCATTCTTATCACATTCTATTTTTTTCACATAACTTGTCATGATCTGAATTACCTGTTTGTTATGCATATCTTTATTGTGGAGTAGAAGTACCATAGGGCATGGATAATTCTACTTTCTGTATTACTATATATCCAAGAGCAAGTCAATAAGGATTTTTGAAAGGATGCAAGGAAAAACGCAAGGAGTGTGAAAAAACAACTAGTTCAGAATCATGGTAGGGAGATGAATGGTGATGGTAAATGTGTGATTTCCTCCCTCCCTCCTTTCCATCCTTCCTTCTTTCATCCATTTATTTACTCATAGGCCAATGGGCCAGAATGCCTTTCACACTATGTTAAACTCCATAATATTATTACCCCTGAAAATTGTGTGGGAATTAATTTTTGTATGCATTATTTGTAATTATTTTGGCAATTAACTTTCTCTGTAGCTTCACAGCTGCTCAATCTGAATTTCTAGTTGATCCTTGGCTGGCTGCAGCTACTAATGCGTAGCTTTACTATCTCTGCCTATCAGCCACAGTGTGCAATCTGTTGCAAATATTTTTAAATGCTCAGGGGAATTTCCATTAAAACAAACATTTGGGTAAGGTTTTCAATAATGCAAGCTTGACCTTATATATTTTACATATTCACATTTGCATTCATTGATAATATTCAACATGGTGCCTGAAAAATAGCAATGGAAATGCTCCTCTCAGTGTTAATTTTACAAATGGGTCTGTAAAACACTGTTGGAGTTTTTCTGACTTATGCATAAGAACTAGAAACAGACCTAACTGGTTTGGCTCAGTGGATAGAGTGTCGGCCTGTGGACTCAAGGGTCCCAGGTTCGATTCCGGTCAAAGCTTGTACCTTGGTTGTGGGCACATACCCAGTAGGGAGTGTGCAGGAGGCAGCTGATGGATGTTTCTCTCTCATCGATGTTTCTAACTCTCTGTCCCTCTCCCTTCCTCTCTTTAAAATATCAATTAAATATATTTTTTAAAAAAAGAATTGGAAACAGATGTTTGGAAGTAGATGTGCTACACCATCTAGAGTTCTACTAAACAACCATCTACATAGAAATAAATAAAAACTATACTCTTCTGAGTATACATGATATTTGTGTACATAACATTCAGATTCCTAGATGGATTTGGCGCCACAAAGTATATACATTATGTTCGTGAAGAAATTTGAAAGTGTTTAGGAAATGGTATCAGATACTTAGAAAAGTTTTAATTTTATAATTTATAAACTATTATACTATCTGATTTTAAAAACTAAAAGAAAATATTACACAGAATAAAATTGTTCAGTAATCAGTCTTTGTGAATTTTAGAAATGAAATATATATATTCACAAAGATGTGTGTATTGATGTATATATATGCACATATATTCTGCAGGTATTATGTTAATTTTATTTTAAAAGTATCATTTGTTACTATAGCAGCTAATATGTAAATTTCCAAAAAATTCATCAGATTTCCCTAATCATTTTATCAGTTTACTATTCCAGAATTCCAGATTAGCCAAAGAAAGTTGATATGGGCCTATCTTTTTCTGAGTTATTACTTTATTGTTTTGGCTCAATAACTCTGCTCTAAGGAATAGTTAGTGTTGTTCAACATAGCTACTTTGTTAAGGAAAGCCTTATCTGCATTGTCATAAACTTTTGTTGTGAAGATATGTATGAGTGTGTGGGTATGTGTGCATTTATTTTAAATAGTCATAGGTTTCCTAATATTAGGTGTCAATTCCCTTTATTTACATAAGTTTTTTACAGGAATGGAAATGATTCATATAATGTGGGTATACATAATAAAATAAGTTAGAGAATTTTGAACAAAATTATGGTGTTTTGTTTTTCCCCCAAAAAAGAATTAAAATAACATCATTCCTTTTAAAAGAAGGAACCATTTTGTATAAAACATTTTCATTGTGTGCTTTCTCCATCTCTTTCTTATCCTCGTCTGCACTCCCATATAACCTCATCTGCAACCCAGGATTGGTAGTAGAACATACCAAAGATCCTAACTATCACTGCAGGCTCAGAACCCAGTGAATGGAGAAACTGAGTCATTCTTGAAATGAATATCTTTAAAAATAACAATTAAAAGAGTATACTTTAAATTCTCTAATTTCTTTCTGCTCAATTTCATCAAATATTAGAATGCCAGCAAGTGTTGAATTTTGTAGACATAGCATATTCCATATTCCATACACCTCAAAGCGTATTCCATATTCCATACACCCCAAGATTTTTTGAGATAAAAATGTTTTCATTTGAAAGATATTCTGTTTACTTTCAAAACTAGCATCATTTATCACTGGCCCCAAAACATTTTATCTGTAATAATCCTATATAAAAAAAGGGGTAATATGCAAATTGACCCTAACAGCAGAATGACCAGAATGACTGCTGGACCAGTCACTGTGAGGTGCACTGACCACCTCTTGGTCTCTTTCTCCAGCTGGCAGGCTCCAATTGCCTGATGGCCACCTGCAGCGGGGGTGGGGCTGGCGAACAGGTGGGAACAGCCGACCTCTCAGTCCCTTCCCCTGGCCATCAGGCACCTATTACCTGATGGCGAATAGGGAACTGATGGGGGTGGGGAGGTGCAGGACCAGCTGCAGGCAGCTGGGGAAGACGGCCTTGATCACAGGCCAGACCTAGGGACCATACCCACGCACGAATTTTGTGCACTGAGCCTCTAGTATGTAATAAAAATCTATTGAATAAATGAGTAATCTGGAAAATGGTCATCATAAATATTTGCTGTTGAATGAAAAAAAAAAACACAAATTTCATTTTTAACTTGATTAAATATCTGACATTCTAAGATAATATATTTTCATAGTGTTTTCTGTTTATTATTATCTTGCTGGAGATCTGTTGCCATTATTTAAAGGCAATTATAATATTCTAACAAAATGTGCTCTATATGGGGAAGATGTAGATCTTCCAAGAGTGTGTATCTCAGGTCTAGATTCTAGGCTAAGGCCTGGATTCAAGATTATTATGGTGATATTTTTAGAAAAATAATGTTCCTACTGACCTTGAAGCTAATGAGCAAATCACCAATACAGAGTTTTATGAAATGTCTATTGGTAAAACTTCATAAATAAATTAGAAACGATTACAAGGTGAGAGCTCTTTGATGAGATTTATGTAGTGGAATGCATTGACATACAATGAAACATAAAATAAACCATGATCTAAGATAATATAGTGATAATTGGTAAATATTTAAAAGTCTTAAATCACACAGGATTTTGGACAGGTCTATTTAAAGGATAATATTTAGTAAATAGCTTCCAAAACAGGAAAATTAAAGGAAATAGTACAGTAAACAGACTGTAATATAATGGTCTACTTAGTAAGCACATCTTTAATAGAGATGCAAATTTTTGTAGCTTAGTGATATAAAAAGATTGATTAACTTTGTTCACTGACTTAACTTTCCACTGGCAACTTCTAGATTATAAAATTAGTATGAAAAAGGCTATCTTCTGCAAGTAAAATCACTTATTATCATATGAGAGTGTTCTGAAATACTTGGCATCAATATTTCTAAATAATATAAATAAATGGGCTATCTGGCTTATGAATTTGTTACTACAAATTTAGTTAGTCTGAATCATCTGTTGCAGAGCAATTACTTCTGGGTCAAATGATAATTAATGTTTTAAACTTATATTCTTTTGTATACTTTTTATAGTAAAAGCCATAGCTGTTGCTACTCCAGGAAGGAAGGATGGCTGCTAATGTAACCAGGGGAAAATGTGGAGTCAATGTTTTATTGTTCTCCAGATGGTACTCAAATTGGTAGTTGCTTTCTTCCAACTAAAGTATCAGCCTAGTCTATGTAACCCCTCCTAGCTTTGAAGTTTAGAAAGAGGGAGGGGGGGAGAGAGAGAAGGGGTTGAATGCAAAGACACACACACACACAATAAGCATTATGAGGAATAACACAGAGGGGAATTACACTTCTATGTTCTAGTATTTCACAGTTGCACACAAAGGCAAATAATTATCAAGGATTGGGTTGCTTTCTAAATTATTGGTGACATTTTATACTCTGTCATTTGGAATGAATACAGATAGAGAAAAGAACTAGTTACACTTAATATGAAAATACAAGTCTGATATGATGAGCTCATTTAAATTAACCTGCATAGGATACAGAGAAGGATCAGTGGCAAAACTCAAGATAATGAAATAAAAGTTGAGGATGTGAATGAGACCAGAATAGCTATGATTCCTTCCCCAGATCTTCCAGATTCACGACTTCCTTAGTGAGGTGGGATTGAAACTAATATTAGGAGAATGTGTGTTTTAGAGTTAATGCCACTGGCATTAAGTACATGTTATCTGTTTCATAAATAATATGTCATTCAGTCCATAATGTAAGCCAGTCAATTTAATTTAATATTTCATCTTAATTAAGACCCAACTCAAAATGTCTTTTAAGAATTGTTATTCTGAATCTGGTGGGCACTAAGCAGGGAGCAATCTGTGTACAGGCCAAGCCAGTAGCACTTCTTAGAAAACAGGCACCTCTAAGGACTGATTTTTGTCTATAAATCCACACATTATAAACCACACCCTGAGCAACAACCTGAAAAGTCAACAAGTTGAAGCATTCTTTATAAAACATACACAATAGATAAGGACACATATGTAATACCTTAATCAATAGAGAAAAAAAAGAAATAAAAAGAAATCTCAGTGAATAAACCACTTTGTTACATAAAAAAGTAAAACATATATATATAGAATATCATAAAAATCCATATAAAAGGATCACATTATTAAAAATAAGGCACATTATTTGAATTTGAACAAAACATTTGTGAATACTTCTTTTTTCTTTTTTTTACATTTGTACACATTTACCTTAACAAAATGTCAGGAAAGTCTGCACTTTCAGTATTGAGTTATAACCTTGGGGCACTGCTTCATTCCCATGAAAATAATTTAAACATCCTAATAGTTCTATAAATTTGCCACATCCTGTAGCCTCAAGGATACATTAGTAGACATATTTTGGAGTATACCAGTTCCAAAGAACCATCATTTAATGTAGTCACTCACACGTTAAATTTTATTCATCGGTGGTACTAAACTCTCTAATAAGTGCTAGGTATACAGAAAATCAAAGGATATAATCCCTGTCCTGGGGGCATGTGGAGGCTGAGCTAGGGCATAAATAATTCTGTAAAGTGCCAGGAAAGTAGATTCTGTGCTTTGGAGACACAAAGGAGACAGAAAATACCATATCAGAGTATCAGGGAAGAGCCGACAAAAGAATGGCATTTGAGTAAGACATTTACATTAAAAGATTGGGGTAAAACTTTCCCAGTTTTTAAGCAAGAAGCACAGACTTACGAAAAAGAAGAGTCTGCTAAGGGAATAGTGAGTATCCCTACTGTGACCTCAATCAAGTGCGTGTGGGGGAGAGTCACAGGTTTTAATCCAGGAAGAGGAGATATTGACAGATCTGCCTGGTTCTGTTATATCATGATAAAGACTTTGGGTTTTACCTAATAAGTGGATAGGGTATCACTTTCACAATCAAAACTTTTTTCATAACTAGAAATCCTATCTAATAAAGAGTGAATATGCTAATTGACCCTCACGCCATCGCAAAAGATGGCGACACCCACAGCCAATAAAGAGGGAATATGCTAATTGACTGTCCCACCCTCAAAGATGGCAGCACCCACAGCCACAAGATGACAGCGCCCAGTCCCCTTAGCCCCACCAGGACTTGTTGCACGCCTGCCTCTGGAGTCCCCCAGTCCCCTCTGCCCCCCAGCCTCCCAGGACCAACCCGAGGTGCAGGCAAGCCTTGTATGTCAGCTGCCCAGGAGCCCAGGGCTGGCCCAAGGCACAGGCAAGCCTTGGCTGTTGTCTGCCCAGCTGCCCAGGGCCAGCCTGAAGCACGGGCAAGCCTCAGATGGCAGCTGCCCAGCTGCCCAGGGTTGCCCGAGGCTCAGGTAACCAGGGCTGGGCAAGGCTTGTGCTGCTGGCAGTAGCAGCAGCAGAGGTGTGATGGGGCATCTCCTTCCCCTGATCGCCAGGTCGCCTCCCGTCCCTGAGGGTTCCTGAACTGTGAGAGGGGGCAGGCCAGGCTGAGGGACCCCTGCTCCAGTGCATGAATTTTCATGCACTGGGCCTCTAGTAGTACTATATATTAGTATAATAAAATTTGGAAAATACAGAACAGTGAAAATAATTTTAAAATGTCACAAAATATCTGCCCATTCTGTTAGGCAAGTATGGTGTATACAACAATTGCCCCACCCCCCACCCCCCACCCCCCAAAAAAAATTATGTCTGTGTCCTAATCCCCAGAACCTGTGAATATGTTGCTTTACATGGAAATGGAACAAAAAGCCTAAGAATGCTGGTGGAAAGCAAAGGAATTTATGGATTGTCTGTTAGAGTCCCCAGAAGAAGGGGAGTCCTTCTAACATCTTGTTTTAGGGCTTCTGGCCTTCCAAACTGTAAGATACTACATTTATGTTGTTTTAATCCACTGAGTTTTTGGTAATTTATTACTGCAGCAAAGGAAACTAGTGCAACATGGAAGCTCCCAAAGGGCAGGGGCCGCATCTCTCTAAAACAGCAGTGAATACCTCTTAGGCTTACTGCAGCATAGATGCTGACAAGTGATTTTGTGATGAATAAACATTTCATTAAGAAAATGAAAACTGATGGATGGCTAACAGACTGTAGGATTTACCAGAAACATTTAAAATTGATGTCAGAGCTGCCTCAAACAGATTGTCAAACTGCAGCGGGAAGGCCGGGGAGGGTTGGGGGGCAGGAGGTAAGAGGGTAAGAGATCAACTAAAGGACTTGTTTGCATGCATATAAGCATAACCAATGGACATAAGACACTGGGGGATAGGGGAGGCTAGGGGACTGTCTAGGGCGGGGGGATAAAATGGACACATATGTAATACCCTTTGTAATACTTTAAGCAATAAATTAAAAAAAAATTGATGTCAAAGAAGGTTTTAAAAGCAGGAGCACAAGATGGTTAGATCTGTGCCTTACAACTATAACTCTTACAAGCACGAATTAAATAAATGGGAGTGGCAGGAAGAGAAAACAGCTAAGAGGCTATTGAAAAAGTTTAGGCAAGAATATATCCCGAGAAACTAGAAACACCAATTAGAAAGGATATCTGTGCCCCTATGTTCATAGCAGCACAATTCACCATAGCTAAGATTTGGAAACAGCCTGAGTGCCCATCAGTAGATGAGTGGATTACAAAACTGTGGTACATCTACACAATGAAATAGTATTCTGTGGTAAAAAAGAAGAAGTTCTTATTATTTGCAACAGCATGGGTGGAAGTGGAGAGCATTATGCTAAGTGAAATAAGCCAGTCAGATAAAGATAAATATCACATGATCTCACTCATGTATGGAATATAATGAACAACATAATCTGATGAACAAAAACAGATCCAGAGACAGAGAAACATCGATCAGACCATCAAACCTCAGAGGAAAGGTAGGGATGGTGGGGGGAAAGGGGAGAGATCAACCAAAGGACTTACATGCTAGCATATAAGCATAACCAATGGACACAGACACCAGTGGGGTGAGGACATGAGTTGTGGGCCTGGGGGGTAATGTGGGGATAAGGACACATATGTAATAACTTAATCAATAAAGAAATTTTTTAAAAAAGAAGTCACAGGCCTGTACCAACACAGAGGATGAGAAAGGAGAGGAAGAAAGCATGCACAGGAAGTTGTGATTGCAGGCACTTAAGCAAACCCAAGGACCTGGTGGTTGAGGACTAGTTGGACAATGGATTCCAGCCTGAATTTGGTCATTAGCCTCTGGTGTGACCTTTAAGAAAGCATTAAATTATTGGCAGCTCTATGGCTATAGTGTAATTTAGGGGGAAAATACAAGGATGTATTTATAAAATACACCACAATTGACTTACACCTGGCTTATTTGAAGCAAAAACTAAACTGCAAAGAGTCGTACTATAGCGACTCTCTTAGATGCCAGTAAGTACTTGTTTATTGGTCACTATGTTAGTATCTGTGCTTCTTTTGTCATTTACCTCTTTGTTATTTGGGAAAATTACACTTTATGCTTTTTATTCTCTTCTGTGAAGTGTAATTATTCCCTGAAATGGCTCAGTTGTACTTACTAGTAAAGCTTATTAAAGAGCTCTTTTTTCTTTGTTTCAAACTGTCTTATATAAAACATGACAGCTGCAGGACAAGACCATAAACAAATGAGATTACTCAGTTCATAGGCTTCAAACACTGTGACTCATTAAAAACACTGATGGGTAAATTGCCTGGTATCTCATTTTCAGTATAAAGAAATGGAGGACAAGGGGAATGCGTGGCTGGTGTCCTTTCAGCCTAGACAAAATTGGCACAACTTTCCATACAAATAATTTAATTTTCTCTTTATTTGTCAATATTGGAGACAACTTTATTTAAAATGATTTGTTTAGTATATTGAACATCCCACATCAATAAAAGTTTTTCCTACATGTTAAGCATTCTCCTCCAAAAGAAATGCTTTTTTTCATATCAAGTTAACTAATTTAAAAAAATTTTCCTTAGGAAAAAGAAAATATCCACCTGGTTAATTGAATCTTTCAGCCTTTGATTGTGTCTCCCTATTTAAATCCCAAATCTGCAAGCATTGAGCATGCATCTCTGTGCTAAATTGGGTTAGATTTAGGAGTAAAACGGGAGATTAAGAGAAGGTACCATGCTGAAAATTACGTAGTTTAGGGGTGGACTTAGGTATTAAATCAGTTTGTTATGGTAGAACTAGGGAACCTCATCGCATTCTGATGGCGGCGTTTCAAAAGGGAGTGAACCGAGAAGGCATCGCAGCCTAGAAGCTCCAAGAGCGTAGGAGGTATGCGTTTATTCCACTCTGCATTATTCACACCTAAGCAATGTTAGCAACCTGAAAAAAAGTCGGAATTTTCCCTTAATACAGCAAGTGATGTTTAAATCAGCCTTGAACAATGTACGGAGCATTGCCAGTTATGCACGAGGGAAAGGTGCTTCAGTTAAAAGTATGAGATACCTGTACTTGGAGGATGTGGATTGCTATAAACTTACAAGGCTGTACCTACAAGGCCAGGTAGAGACTATATGAATGGAGAAACTGACTGGGTTAACTCATGAAGGCCTTTGTTTGACATGTGAAAGATGTGGGTTTTTTTTTCTTTGGGTATTTAAAAGCCAGTGGAGTGTTTTTAACAGATGGAATTTGAAATCAAGGATCACTGTTGTAAATAGAAAATAGGAGATGGGTTGGTAGGCTATTATGCAGTCTGGTGGCAAAAAAAAAAAAATCCCACCCAAGTAGTTAATAGATCATTGCAGTTTTCTCAAGAGAATTAGAAGGCCTGATAAGATAGTAAAAAACACTTATAAGTATGAAAGTATAAGGTTTGTACTTGCAAAATAATATTGTGATTTTATTTAAATTATTTGGTAAATGTTATTCTAATTAAGAGTCAGAAAGCCATTGGCACATCTAAAAATCTTAAAAAAGGAAATCCTTTTTGCAGATGTCTAATTGTATTTCAGAATTCATCATTAAGAGAGTGAACTGTATCTTCAGAAATAGATTTCACTCATGTTCACTGAGCATAAATTCCCAGGAAGTTGGCAATTGATTTGGGGAAAAAAATGCGATACATTCTGGTTTCTCCAATTCTAGCAGATTCTACAGTAATGACTTTACCTGCTACTACAAGATTATTAGTTGACAAGGAAATAGAAGTGGGCTTAAGAAGTACATCTACCTACAGAGGCAGAGCAGCCTCAAACAGATTGTCAAACTGCAGCAGGAAGGCCGGGGAGGGTTGGGGGGGCAGGAGGGAGGGGGGTAAGAGATCAACCAAAGGACTTGTATGCATGCATATAAGCATAACCAGTGGGCATAAGACACTGGGGTGTAGGGGAGGCCAGGGGACTGTCAAGGGCGGAGGAAAAAAAGGGACACATATGTAATACCCTTTGTAATACTGTAAGCAATAAAAAAAAAAAAAAAAAAAAAAAAAAGAGGATTCAGGAAGATGGCGGCGGTATAGGCAGACGCGTCCCAGGTCGTGTCCCTGAGCAAATGGAGTGAGCAGCTGAAACTAGTAACATCCACCCCGAATTGGCGAAATTCCTCAGCTGGCGAGATGGTTTGCAGCGGGAAGAGCAGAACTCCCCTGGAAAGCAGATCCAAGCAACAGCAACCTCCTGAGCACCACACCCTCTGCTGAGGAACAGCAGCTGTACGTGAAACCTCGCCCCACCAGCCAGAAGAGCCACCACAGCTGTGAACAGCACCCACCAGAGGAGTTGCTGCCAACTGAAGAGGAGCTGCTACCGCAACCGCCCGAAGAGCAACCGCAGACCAAGGAGTCACTGCCACCAAGGGAGCAGCCACTGAACGACTCAACGTCTAGATATGTCAATGAGATCAAACATGGGTAGACAAAGAAACCCCCAAAGGAAAGAGAAGGAGGACTCTCCAGAAAAGCAGCTAAGTAATACAGAGGCATGCAACATGACAGAAAAAGAATTCAGAATAAGGGTCCTAGAGTGCATAAACCGGATGGAGGAAAAAATCGACAACCTCAGCAAGAAGCAAGAAGAAACAGATGAAAAAATCGATAACATATGGAAGAAGCTAGAAGAAACAGATGAAAAAATCAACAACTTAAGTAAGACCCAAGAAGAAATGAAGAGTGATATAGCTGCAATGAAAAACTCCATTGAAAGTATCAACAGTAGACTAGGAGAAGCGGAGGACCGAATTAGTGATTTAGAAGACAAGGAAGCAAAACACACCCAAAACGTACTGCAATTGGAGAAAGAAATGAAAAGACAGGAGGAGAGCCTAAGGGAGCTTTGGGACAACATGAAACGAAACAACATATGAATAATAGGGGTACCAGAACAACAGAAGGATGAACAAGGATTAGAAAACCTATTAGAAGAAATAATATCAGAAAACTTCCCTGAGGTGGGGAAGAAAAAAGTCACACAAGCCCAGAGAGTCCCAAACAAGGTGAACCCAAAAAGACCCACACCAAGACACATCATAATTACCATGGCAAATGTTCAGGACAAAGAGAGAATCTTACAGGCTGCAAGAGAGAGACGGAAAGTTACATACAAGGGATCTCCCATTAGATTGTCAAATGATTTCTCAACAGAAACACATCAGGCCAGAAAAGAATGGACGGAAATTTACAAAGTGATGCAAAGCAAAGGACTGAATCCAAGAATACTCTATCCAGCAAGGCTATCATTCAAACTTGAAGGGGAAATAAGAAGCTTCACAGACAAAAAAAGGCTAAGGGAGTTTATCACCACCAAGCCAGCAATGCAAGGAATGCTAAAGGGACTGGTATAAAAATAAGAAATAAAAAGCTCAGAAAGAAAACAGCCACACAAAAACAGAAATGCCTACAAACAAATACCTTTCAATAATAACTTTAAACATAAACGGACTAAATGCTCCAAACAAAAGACATCGAGTGGCTGAATGGATAAAAAAACATGACCCATACATCTGCTGTCTACAAGAAACCCACCTCATTAGAAGGGACTCACACAGACTGAAAGTGAAAGGATGGAAAAATATCTTTCAGGCAAATGGAAAGGAAAAGAAAGCTGGGGTAGCAATACTTATATCGGACAAAATAGACCTCAAAGTGAAGGCCATAACAAGAGATAAGGAAGGCCACTTCATAATACTAAAGGGATCAATACAACAAGAAGATATAATCCTGGTAAACATATATGCACCCAATGCAGGAGCACCCAAATTCATAAAAAAACTCCTGGAAGATATCAAAGGAGACATCGACAACAATACAATCATAGTAGGGGACTTTAGTACACCACTGACAGCACTGGATAAGTCCTCTAGACAAATAATCAGCAAAGATACAGCAATCCTAAATGACTCACTAGATCAGATGGACTTAATAGACATCTTCAGAACACTTCACCCGAAAGCCAGGGAATATACATTCTACTCAAATGCTCATAGGACATATTCAAAAATAGACCATATATTGGGTCACAAGCAAAGTATCCCCAAATTCAAGAAAATTGAAATCATAAAAAGCGTCTTCGCAGACCACGATGGCATAATATTAGAAATAAACTACAATAAAAACAACCCAAAATACTCAAACACCTGGAAGCTGAATAGCATGCTATTAAATATTGATTGGGTTACCAATGAAATCAAAGAAGAAATTCGAAAAATCCTGGAAACTAATGACAATGAAAACACAACAATCCAAAACCTATGGGACACAATGAAAGCAGTCCTGAGAGGGAAGTTTATAGCTCTACAGGCCTATCTCAACAAACAAGAAAAAATGGTAGTAAATCATCTAACTCTACAACTCAAAGAATTAGAAAGAGAGCAACAAGAAAACCCCAGAGTGAGCAGAAGGAAGGAGATAATAAAGATTAGAGCAGAAATAAATGACATAGAGACCAAAAAAACAACACAGAAAATCAATGAAACCAAGAGCTGGTTCTTTGAAAGGATAAACAAGATTGAAAAACCTCTAGCCAGACTCACCAAGAAGCAAAGAGAGAGGACCCAAATAAACAAAATCAGAAGCGATAGAGGCGAAATAACAACAGACCCCACAGAAATACAAATGATTGTTAAAAAATACTATGGACAGCTCTACTCCAACAAACTAGACAACCTGGAGGAAATGGACAAATTCCTAGAAAAATACAACATTCCAAAACTCAATCAGGAAGAATCTAAAAATCTCAACAGGCCAATAACTATGGAAGAAATTGAAGCAGTCATCAAAAAGCTTCCAGCAAACAAAAGCCCAGGACCAGACGACTTCACAGGGGAGTTTTACCAAACATTCAAGGAAGAACTAAAACCTATCCTCCTCAGACTACTACAAAAAATTCAAGAGGAAGGAACACTTCCAAGCTCATTCTATGAAGCCAGCATCACCCTAATACCAAAACCAGGTAAAGACAACACAATGAAAGAGAATTACAGGCCAATATCCCTCATGAACATAGATGCCAAAATCCTCAACAAAATCTTAGCAAATTGGATCCAGCAGTACATCAGAAAGATCATACACCATGACCAAGTAGGATTTATCCCAGGGATGCAAGGATGGTACAATATCCGCAAATCAATAAACGTGATACATCACATAAACAAATTAAAAGAAAAAAACCACATGGTCATATCAATTGATGCAGAAAAAGCATTTGACAAAATTCAACACCCATTTTTGATAAAAGCTCTCAGCAAGGTGGGAGTAGAAGGATCATACCTCAACATAATAAAAGCCATATATGACAGGCCCACAGCCAACATCATACTCAATGGACAAAAACTAACACCATTTCCCCTAAGAACAGGAACAAGACAGGGATGCCCCCTCTCACCACTCCTGTTCAACATAGTACTGGAAGTGTTAGCCATTGCAATTCGGCAAGAAGAAGAAATAAAAGGCATCCAAATTGGAAAAGAGGAAGTAAAACTGTCCTTATTTGCAGACGACATGATATTATACATACAAAACCCTAGAGACTCCATCAAAAAGCTACTGGACTTAATACATGAATTTGGCAATGTAGCAGGATACAAAATTAACCCCAAGAAATCCGAGGCATTTCTATACACCAATAGTGAACTTTCAGAAAGAGAGATTATAAAAACAATCCCGTTTACCATCGCACCAAAAAAATTAAGCTACCTAGGAATAAACTTAACTAAAGAGGTAAAAGACCTCTACTCAGAAAACTACAGGACGTTGAAAAAAGATATAGAGGAAGACATAAACAGATGGAAGAACATACCGTGTTCATGGATTGGTAGAATCAACATCATTAAAATGTCCATACTACCCAAAGCAATCTATAAATTCAACGCACTTCCCATTAAAATACCAACAGCATACTTCAGAGATCTAGAACGAACTCTCCAAAAATTCATCTGGAATAAAAAAAGACCTCAAATAGCTGCAGCAATCCTGAAAAAGACCAAAGTAGGTGGGATCTCAATACCAGATATCAAGATGTATTACAAAGCCACTGTTCTCAAAACTGCCTGGTACTGGCACAAGAATAGGCATATAGATCAATGGAATAGAATAGAGAGCCCAGAAATCGGCCCGAACCAATATGCTCAATTAATATTTGACAAAGGAGGCAAGAACATACAATGGAGCCAAGATAGTCTCTTCAATAAATGGTGTTGGGAAAATTGGACAGATATATGCAAGAAAATGAAACTAGACCACCAACTTACACCATACACAAAAATAAACTCAAAATGGATAAAGGACTTAAATGTATGACAGGAAACCATAAAAATTCTAGAAGAATCCAAAGGCAACAAAATCTCAGACATATGCCGAAGCAATTTCTTCACTGATACAGCTCCTAGGGCACTTGAAACGAAAGAGAAAATGAACAAATGGGACTACATCAAAATAAAAAGCTTCTGCACAGCAAAAGAAACCATGAACAAAACAATGAGAAAACCCACTGTGTGGGAAAACATATTTGCCAATGTCATATCTGATAAGGGCCTAATCTCCAAAATTTATAGGGAACTCATACAACTTAACAAAAGAAAGATAAACAATCCAATCAAAAAATGGGCAAAGGACCTAAATAGACACCTTTCAAAAGAGGACATTCAGAAAGCCAAGAGACATATGAAAACATGCTCAAAGTCACTAATCATCCGAGAGATGCAAATCAAAACAACAATGAGGTACCATCTCACACCTGTCAGACTGGCTATCATCAACAAATCAACAAACGACAAGTGCTGTAGAGGATGTGGAGAAAAAGGAACACTTGTGCACTGCTGGTGGGAATGCAGACTGGTGCAGCCACTATGGAAGACAGTATGGAGTTTCCTTAAAAAACTGAAAATGGAACTCCCATTTGACCCTGTGATCCCACTTCTAGGAATATATCCCAGGGAACCAGAAACACCAATCAGAAAGGATATATGCACCCCTATGTTCATAGCAGCACAATTCACCATAGCTAAGATCTGGAAACAGCCTAAGTGCCCATCAGTAGATGAATGGATTAGAAAACTGTGGTACATCTACACGATGGAATACTATGCTGCTCTAAAAAGGAAGGAACTCTTACCATTTGCAACGTCATGGATGGAACTGGAGAGCATTATGCTAAGTGAAATAAGCCAGTCAATGAAGGAAAAATACCACATGATCTCACTCATTCATGGATAATAGAGACCATTATAAACTTTTGAACAATAATAGATACAGAGGCAGAGCTGCCTCAAACAGATTGTCAAACTGCAGCAGGAAGGCCAGGGAGGGTTGGGGGCAGGAGGTAGGGGGGTAAGAGATCAACTAAAGGACTTGTATGCATGCATAGAAGCATAACCAGTGGACATAAGACATTGGGGGATAGGGGAGGCTAGGGGACTGTCTAGGGCGGGGGGATAAAATGGACACATATGTATTACCTTTTGTAATACTTTAAGCAATAAAAAAAAAAAATTAAATGTTAAAAAAAAAAAAAAGAAGTACATCTACCATTAAAACACACAGGCTGAGCCCTTGCCAGTGTGGCTCAATTGGTTGGGCTTTGTCCAAACACACACAAACACACACACACAGGCTGATTATAAGTATTAAAGACAATGTATATTTCATTCAGAGGTAATTTATTATTCTAAATTCTGGAAACATATTACTTTTTCCTATATTTTTCTATAATATCAGAAAGGGTATTACAATGGAGGTTCTCTATTTCTAGCAATTTATTTAAAAGAAGATAAACATTTCACTGCCTAGAAAGAAGAATAAAGAATTACCAATTTCTGAATGCACAGAGATCATCATTACTTGCTTTCTTATTATAGGTTGGTACTAATTTAAACACATGCTTCCTTGGGAAGAAGAAAAGAAAATACACAAAGTAAGAGATGAAGCATTATATTTAAATGTATTTTTTTTATTTGATCACACTTATTTTGGGCAGAGGATACATTAAACAGATGTAATGAGGTCCACTGTGTTATGTCAGTGGAGACCATTGAGGAAGTATGGGCTTTCACACCCACTTCCCACTGCTCCACTGCCTGACTAGGGTAGCATCAAAGAAGCCTTGAGGAGAGAAGACTATCACTGCCATCCCTGCAGTAATGAGGACACCCCTCTCCTGGTGTCAGTGGAGGCCTAATGGGAAGCTAAAACTCCCAACCCTGGCAGAAGTAATGAGGGGTACTCCTCCCCCCTCGTTAAGTGTCAACAGGCCAAGTAGGGAATGTGACTTTACCCACACCTACCAGGAAAGAGGTGGTGCTCTCACGTGCAAGGGAATATCAGTGAACCCAGCAAAAATAGAAGCTCAGAATTGGAATTAGATCTCTGAACATCTAACATCCAAGATGTCTGGGTTTCAAATTAAAATGACTCATCAAACCAAGATCCAGGAAAATGCAACCTTAATAACACACACACACACACACACACACACACACACACACACACACACACACATACACACGCCAACATCAAGATGACGATGATGTTAGAATTACCTGACAAAGGTTTTAGAGCAGCCATCATAAAAATGCTTCAACCAGCACTTTACAACCTGCTAGAGACAGGTGGAAAAAAAAGTCCCTGCAAAGAAATAGAAGATATAAAGAATTCAGATAAGAAATGTAAAATGTAGTAATACAGTCTGAAGAGAAGTTATTTTAAATGAAAAGAATATTATGAACAAGGTTATGGATGTGAGAATGTTTGTGGTGCCCTTTTTAAGGTGGAGAGGTTTTGCAGTAAGAAAAAGAATGAGCCATTAGAGAATCAAGTTTGGCTGCAGGAGAAGGCGGAAAACAGTGAAACAAGCAATGAAAGTCATTTTTAACTCAATAACTAATCAATGAGAACTTATAAAAATTAATATGTACAAGTTTCAAGCCAGTGTCTGAAAGCACAAAGGGGTTTAGCTCTGCTTATGCCTTTAAGGAAAATTAAAATCTAATTAATGAAACGAGATGCACATACAAACACATTTAAACAAAACAGTCTCCTTAATTATTTGGGTACAAATGCAGAGGCAGTATAGGATTATTTAATTCAATGAGTTTAAACTCAGATCCTGTGACATATTTTCAGATATATCACATTTTTGGGTTTCACTTAAATAATAATCTATAACATAATGTAAACATATTCTGTGCCATCTGGATGCCAGCCTCCTATTTGCAGACTGCAAGATTACTTTATTTGTGTGTGTTTATCATTCATTGCATGGTAATCAGGTAACACTGCTTTAATTTTAGTGAACTAATGAGAAAAGAAACCAGGTAGATTTAAGAAGTAAATGATGCATTTGAAAATAGGGAAGGTAAATGACATTGCAGCACAAGAAGGCATAAATATTTTAGAATATTTTGAATGAAGAAAAATGTTGGGAGGATTACATCATCTCACATTACAGGACATTATTTATAGTCCTGCCATAATACTGTATTCCATGAGGTAATGCAACCCTCCCAACACTCTTCTTAAGCTTGTCTATGTACGAAGGGTAGCAATTAGTATCATATTCACATAGTGGGTGGAAATTTATTTTTATTCATCTGAATCATTGGAATTATGTTAGTTTCATAAGTTTGTTAGTGTTGCTTGACAATATAGTTGATTTCATATTTACATAAGATTATGTATTTATACATGAGCTTATATATTTATACATAGGCTCATGTTAGTATTACTTATATTATACTATAATGAAAATAATTTATGTCAACATTGGTGATCTATAGGGTGTTTTCTTTTCCTGTAAAATGAATCCATAGAGTCTTGAAGTTGAGGAAATGCCGATTTGAGTTGTTAAACAGAGGACTTGCCTAACACCATCAGAGGTTTAGAGAGCATATAGTAGATGAATTGCAGCTGGGAGAGGGTGGACCAGGCAGCAGTGTTAGATCATCAGTACAATCAGGGCTCCAGCGATGAGAATATGAATTACGAGCAGGAGTGGGAAGGCAGAGGAAAGGGAGTGGAAGGAATTCCACTGTCCAGGGTCAGGAACTGGTAAATGACAGGAAGGTGTGGTTGGGGGAAACTGGTTATGGGGAAAAATTGTTTTTCAAGAAAAAAGATAAATCAAGCAAAAATAATAATAAGATACCATTCTTAAACCTAGTGATGGTAAATGAAATTAATATTGTGCATGAAAAATGATTCAAAAATAGAAGGACTGTGATAAATAAGAAAAAAAATGCAAAGGAGCACAGTAGAGATTGTAGGGAAAAAAATGACATGAAAGGAAATCCAAACAATAGATAATAGCTACCTGGGAAAAGTGAATTAATGATCCCTAAAAAATTAGGCTCACAAAGTATGAAGCAAAGTAGATAAAAATTATAAATTTTCTTAAAGCAATTTATCATTATGGACTCCTGGGTAGGTTTTAAATTCAGAGTTTATCAATAATCACTAAAACATGCAAAATCAACAATTTATTTTTTTTATTTGAATTGTATATGAAGTTATAGCTGAACTTATAATTCTACCTATGAAAAATTGCAATTTTACAGATAACAGATGAGAAACAGTATATCATTTTTTATATTTGGCTAAATCATTTATTGACATTCATTCATGTAGATGGTAGGTTTTCACATATTTCTAGGGAGGTGAATGACCTGGGTTTATAAAGTCTGGACATCAAACTGGCTGTTTCTATTCTCATAGTTAAAAACATATCTAGTTGGAGGCATAATTTTAAGTAAAAAGACACACAGAGGACTAATAAAGTATTCCATAAAATTTTAAGAAACAGACACACCCAGTCTATGGTTAGACAATGGAGAAGAGTGTTGACCTCTGGGATGACTGAAATGGAGTATAGAAAATGTTTTCTCTTGTGATCTGGGGATGTTATCACAGGGATATACGTAAAAATTCATTGAGAGGTGCACTTAAAATTAGTGCACTTTATACTAGTATAATTTGTCATATGTACATTTTACGTCATTGAAAAATGAAAAAGAAACAAAGAATAAAGAGTACATCTTTATTTCAGTGTAGCAAACAGAAATTGGAGGAATTAAGGCCTTCACTGCTTTAAGAGGAGAAATACCAGTGACAGAGATAAGACTTAAAGTTGCCATTACACCTGCTTCAGGAAATTTTGCTGCAATCTCCAAAGCAAATACCAAAAGAAGTGGAAGGAGCTAATTTTTCTCCCCTGCACACTGGGAGATTTTTCTGGTTTTACACTATGTGCAGATAATCAATGTTTCACCTCTCCACATAGCTGGTGGCCAAGCACCTTGATTCCCTTCTTAAACAGCTGCACAAGTGCACAGCACTCACAATAAAGCTGCTTAGACTCGAGTGTGGGGGATACCACGTAGCATACAGCATGGGGACTAGAGGCACTGCAGTGGTTCTGAGTTAAGAGATTAGAGAAAACGGATCCCAAGCAATGTTTAAACTGAAGGTTAATATCCTCATTAATGCCCTAATGAATATATAAAGAAATTAAACCAGTCAATTGAATTAATTGCAGGAGGCAACCTTTGGGCAAAAGCAAATGACTTGATTCAACTAATTTGCACCCTCTCTCTGTTTTTACTTAAGATGGAAACTTTGATTAAAAAAAGATATTTGTATCTAGTATTCCCACATGGGTGGATAAAAGAGAATCTGAATAATATATCTTATTCATAGTCTGAAAACAGCTAATTGCTTGTGATCTTAAATTCCTGCTTATATCTTTTTTTAGAAGAACACATAACCTTGATATGTTTTATTTCAGTTAATCTCTGAAGCACTGTTGACTTTTAATGGTCTTTTTATCTCAAGAGGCAATAAAGAACTCATTTGGTTTTACTCTGAAAGAAATCTGTTCAGGAATATGAGAACTCATTTTGGACTTGTCTAGTTATGTACTGTTTAGTTTTCGTGAAAGATACACACATAGTAATGGTGGTGTGGGTGAATGAGGCTAGGTTCTGGATTTGTACTTTGGGTTCTCAATGATACCTAAAGAGAACAACAGAGGTAGCTAAGGAACATTCGCATTGATACAGGTACACTCATAAAGGTTAGAAATGGAGAAGACTTTTGAGATCACCTATATCAGGGGTGGCAAACTCTGACCTGAAGGCCAAATCCAGCCTGCCGCCTGATTTGTAGGGCCCATGAGCTAAGAATGATTTTTACAGATGAACATATGCAATTGATTTGATGATAGGGAACATTAATTTTGAACTCAAGCTCATCAAATTAGTATCCTTCCTTAGAAAGGTTTAGGTCTTTTGATTAGTAGACAACTATAATAAAATTGTTTTTAATTATTATAATTTTTAAATTATATCAAGAAAAATATATCTCTTTTTATAGTAATAGCTACATAATATCTTAGATTTTGCTTCTCGTCCCACTGTCTGGCCCTGTAAAAAAAAAAATATTTGCTGATTGCTGACCTAGAATAGTGGTTCTCAACCTTTACCATAAAACAGAATCGCCTAAGGACTTGTTAAATCCCAGATATCTTGGTCACATTCCCAGAGTTTGATACAATGTGCCTGGAATGGGGCCCGAGAATTTGCATTTCTAACAAGTTTCCAGGTGATGCTCATGTTGCTGGGCCAGGGACCACACACTGAGAACCACTGGTCTACATTGGAAGAAACTGAGGCCCAAGAAATCATGTCACTTTGTCCAGGTCACAGCTATAAAGTGACAGAACCATATTTCAAATGGAGATTTTGGGGTCAGGTTTAGAGTTCTTTTCAGCAGAACAAAACTTTTACTAGCTCATGAATTACGTACCGATTTGCAATGAATTAAGAGAGAAAATTCAGCCTGAAATCTATTTGTCTGCAGAATAATGTCTCCAGGGTAAAACCTTATCATTGTGCAGCCCTAATGACTTTTGAAAGTTGTTTTCAAGGCTACATTAGGCAGTCATTAGATCTGTTCTTAAATTCATCAGTCTGTACGCAACACGCATCTGGCCCAGAATCAATAAGAAGACCATGGGGAAAATACCTGTTCCGTGAGTTCCACATGGCGGCTTATCAATCTAATGAGACTGTTCCACACTGTTGTCAACAAACTCACCACCTGCATATCACATCTCATCCTAATGGTATCCTTTCTAACCCTCCAAATAAGCCAGCTGAAGAAATACAAAAATTGGGGAAAACAATCCCTGAAAAATCAAAGTAAAGAGCTTGGTAATTTTGACATGATCACAGAGCTATTTTTGCAGTTAAATTCTACACACTGTGTGGCCTTGTTCTTGACATGTTAAATTCAAATTTCCTATTACTCTGGTTTAGAAGTGGGAGAATAAAATTACTTCATCTGTTGTAATGATATAAATTCAAGTATTGAATCTTTTTCACATGAAATTAAACAAGTTATTCCCATTGTAATTTCTGGCTGATTACAGGTAGGTAAAGGGAAAATCATTACTGAATATTACTGAAAAGAGAAGAGGACTGGAATCTGTATAATAAATAACCCTGGGAATAAATATAAACACAGGGATATCAAACCATTTTATAGCCAAATGGTTGCAACAGTCAAAGAATGTTCACTCTGTGTTCAGAGCAATTGTCATTCATAATTTTCTTCCCATGATAATAATAATCCCACTTTTTTTCCCCCCACACTTACTATATGCCATGCAATGTCCTGAGCACTTAAATTTTTTAATCTTTACAACTCCATCAAATAAGCACATTTGCTATTTGGGTTGTCTTCACAGAAGATGGAAAAATGAAGAAATTAGGCTAATATTACCCTAGAGTGGTGATTCTCAATGAGGAAGGGGGGCAAGCATTTTGTACACTCCCCCATCCCTGGGGATATCTGTCAATGTCTGGCGATAGTTTTGGTTCTGACACTTGTGGAATGGGGAGTGCTAGTAGTAACTAGAGGGTAGAGGCCAGGGACACTGCAAAACATCCCATGACAGACAAGACGAGCCCTCAACCTCAACAATGGTAACTTGTTCCACAATATCAGTAGTGCCGAACAGAGTCAGAAACTATGCCCTAGAAGCTTTGCTTTTAACTTTTACAATATACAGTTTAGAAGAACCAAGACTCATCTGAAGCCTGAAAGTTAATTGGTGTATAAATTTGGCAGCTGCTTATTAACTTCTTATTTTCTCTTTTTAGCTGGATAATTTTGTCTGTATTTATTAGGTTGGCATACTCCAAGTCTTTCTTCTTATCCATAAATTAAAGTTTACTTTTGATGTCAGATTCTGTAACTAAAGAAACTAATAACAAAATAGTGAAACTTCACGAGTTTGAAGGGTAAGCTTCTATCTTTCCATTCTGTTTCACTTTATTAAACAATAAAGTTGTGGATGATCAAGGATTTTAACAGAAGTATTCTTAGATAGTTGGTTTTTCATATATTTTCACAGATGGACAGAGTCATAAAACCATTTGCTTTCTCTGGATCGATCTTTGGGAAATGTTAGCTCACAGTTGGAGGAGAATATTCATATCTGAGGATGCACTTCTAATAAAGGGTGGATTGTATTATGGATTAGCAAAAGGTTTGTGTGTACCGATGTTTGAAAACAGTACACTCTGTGCCTCAGAATACCTTAAAAGAGCTGTTTCCTACTATGTCTATTTTAAGCAACTGGTGAAAATAAGAATCCTAGAACTATGTGAATGATAAGTATTTTTTCTTTCTTAATTTTTTTCTGTAGAAATGCACTTAGTGTAAGAGTATTGTGGACATAGCATTTTGGAAGGTCAGTAAAATGCACTTGACTATAAACAGAAAAGATGATGGGTTAATGGCTCAGAACTCCCCCCGACCCCCCCCCCCCAAAAAAAAAAAGATGCAATAACCTGACACTCCATACAGACCAGCAGCCTTTCCATTGTTTTGGAATTTATGCTTAATTGAGATGGAACTGAATTTAAGATTGAGCCCATCTTTGGGACTAAGTAACTACCATAAGTAAATCAAATCATTTGAATACTAGAAGTGAAACACTGATGTAGTAGCTGAGAGCTCTAAGGAAGTACAGACACCAGAGAATTAATAAAACATATTCCTTTCATGAACACTAGACGATGTTAGTTGTACAGCTGTACATGGTCTGTGTCTTATTTTTCTTCTTGAGAATTATTGTCTTCTCATTTTCTGCGTTCAATGCCCTGATTTTAATTTTATTTTTCTCGTCTTCTGGCACTACCTCTTCTCATCCTTAATAAAATTTCAAAGAGATTTAACCCAAAGAAAGGAAAACTGAGAATGATAGAATTTACTAAAATATAATCAGTTGACATAAGCTATTAAGAAAACAAGAGAAAATGCATTAATCTGTAGAATATCATCACAGAGTGGAGAACTAGCTAGTTTTCTAATAGTCTACAAAATGATTAAGAGAAAAAATATTTTTCCTGTAGTCTTGGGAATTAGAATTAATATCGTGCTCACTTTTAATACTTCTGACATTATGTAGAAAAAGAAAATATCTTTAAAAGCTTTTCTACATATTATTTAGGAATTGAAGAGATTATTATGGAACTCTATTAAGATTATTCTGGTTCAGCCTACTTTTGTGTCTGTGGATAGACTGTAAAAATATTCAGGCTAACTTCAATACTTGTAGCAATTATAAAGGCACATAGCTCAGAGAATCAAACTCTAGCTGGGAGAGAAATCCTCTGGCACTACTGAGAAATCCTCAGATCCTACTCCTATAAAACTCCCATTGATTTTAGTGCAAAGAGGACCTGGTCCTCTAATTTTTTCTCCAACATTCTCTTTCATACATTGTACAATCATGAGGAAGATTAGTTCTCTTTTCTGAATATGTTCCTTCCTTTATTAAATTGTACAAACTAGTGGTTTTTTAAATTGTAGATATCATTCAGCATACTTACATATTGCTATTAATCTCTACCCATGTACTTCCTTTGTTTCATTGAACTAAAATTACAGCATATATGTCAATTGAAAGATGTTATTAAAAGCTGTGTTAATCAATCAAAAGAAGCATATCAATGCTAATAGTATCACTATATACTTTAAAAACACTTAAAAAGTTTGTCCCAATCAAATCCTTTGTGTCTGGAGTACTGTACTTAATAGTCACATTTAAATACCATCTTCACCAGATATCAAGCTGTATTACAAAGACTGTTCACAAAACTGCCTGGTACTGGCATAAGAACAGACATATAGACCAATGGAATTGATTAGAGAACCCAGAAATTGACCCAAACCACTATTCTCAATTAATATTTGACAAAGGAGGCAAGAACATACAATGGAGTCAAGATAGTCTCTTCAATAAATGGTGTTGGGAAAATTGGACAGATACATGAAAGAAAGAGAAAGAAAGAAAGAAAGAAAGAAAGAAAGAAAGAAAGAAAGAAAGAAAGAAAGAAAGGAAGGAAGGAAGGAAGAGAAAGAGAAAAAAAGAAGAAAGAAGAAGAAGAAAGAAAGAAAGAAAGAAAGAAAGAAAGAAAGAAAGAAAGAAAGAAAGAAAGAAAGAAAGAAAGAAAGAAAGAAAGAAGGAAGGAGGAAGGAAGGAAGGAGGGAAGGAGGGAGGAAGAAGGAAGGAAGGAAGGAGAAGGAGGAAGAAGGAAGAAGAAGAAAGAAGAAAGAAAGAAAGAAAGAAAGAAAGAAAGAAAGAAAGAAAGAAAGAAGAGAAAGAAAGAAACTAGACCATCAACTTACACCATACACAAAAGTAAACTCAAAATGGACAAAGGACTTAAAAATAAGACAGGAAACCATAAAAATATTAGAGGAATCCACAGGCAGCAAAATCTCAAGCATATGCGGAAGCAATATCTTCACCGATACACCTCATAGGGCAATGGAAACTAAAGAGAAAATAAACAAATGGGACTACATCAAAATAAAAAGCTTGTGCACAGCAAAAGAAACCATCAACAAAACAACAAGAAAGCCCACTGCATGGAAGAGCATATTTGCCAATGTTATCTCCATTAAGGGTTTAATCTCCAACATTTACAGGGAACTCATACAACTTAACAAAAGGGAGAAGATAAACAACCCAATCAAAAAATTGACAATGGACCTAAATAGGTACTTTTTGAAAGAGGACATAAGGAAAGCCATGAGACATATGAAAACATGCTCAAAGTCACTAACCACCTGAGAGATGCAAATCAAAACGACAATGCGGTACCATCTCACACCTGTCAGAATAGCTATCATCAACACATCAACAAATGACAATTGCTGGCGAGGATGCAGAGGAAAAGGAACCCTCGTGCACTGCTGGTGGGAATGCAGACTGGTGCAGCCACTGTGGAGAAAAGTATGGAATTTCCTCAAAAAACTAAAATTGGAACTCCCATTTGACCCAGTGATCCCACTTCTAGGAATATATACCAAGAAACTAGAAACACCAATCAGGAAGGATATATGCACCCGTATGTTCATAGAAGCACAATTTACTATAGCTAAGATTTTAAAACAGCCTTAGTGCCCATAAACAGATGAATGGATTAGAAAAAGGTAGTACATCTACATAATGGTAAAAAAGAAGGAATTCTTACCATTTTCAACAGCATGGATGGACCTGGAGAGCATTATGCTAAGTAAAATAAGCCAGTCAGAGAAAGATAAATATCACATGATCTCAATCAAATATGGAATATAAATGACTAACATAAAGTGATGAACAAAAATAGATCCAGAGACAGAGAAGCATTGATTAGACCTTCAAACCTAAGAGGGAAGGTAGAGGAGGGTTGGGGTAAGGGGGAGAGATCAACCAAAGGACTTGTATGCATGCATATAAGCCTAACCAATGGACACAGACACCAGGAGTGTGAGGGCATGATTGGGGGGTGGGGGAGTAATATGGGGATAAAGACACATATATAATACCTTAATCAATAAAGATAAAAATAAAAAATAATAAAAAATAAATAAAATCTTCACTTAATTCATTAAAAATCAAACAAAATACTATTAGTAAAACTAGTGATTTCACAGATATTATGAAACAAAATAACATGCATCATTTTCTCTTAAGCAATGAAAGTATCTTGTATATAATGACACTTAGGTAGTATTAATGTGATACATTTACCAAACTGCCACCTATATTAGGAATACCTAGCAATGGTGTAAGAGATTATGTAATACACTAGAGGCCTGGTGCACAAAATTTGTACACTGGGTTGGAGGGTGTCCCTCAGCCTAGCCTGCACCCTCTCATAGTCCGGGACCCTCGGGGGATATCTGACTGCTGGGGAGCGGGCCTAAGCTGGCAATCAGACATCCCTCTTGCAGTCCAGGACTCCTTGCTCCTTACTGCCCACCTGCTCGCTGCTCCTTAGTGCTGCCACGGATGTAGGAGAGGCTCCTGCCACCACTGCTGCTCTCACCAGCCCTGAGCCCAGCTTCTGGCTGAACAGTGCTCCCCTGTGAGAGTGCACTAATCACAATGGGGCAGCTTCTGTGTTGAGTGTTTTTCCCCTGGTGGTCAGTGGGCATCATAGCGACTGGTTGTTTTGCTGTAATGGTTGCTTAGACTTTTATTATATAGATTAGTAGCCCAGTGTGCGATATCGTGCACAGTAGGCTGCCCGCCGCTTCTGCGGGAGCTGGTGGGAGCCGCACAGCTTCCATGGGAGGTGGGAGCGAGCCACAGGCACATGCTGGAGGCAGGAATGAGCCGCTGGAGCCCTTGGGAGACAGGAGGTAGCCGTGCTGCTTCCGTGGGAGGTGGGAGCAAGCCGCCGCCACCTGAGGGAGCCGGGAGGGAGCCATCGCCGCTGCCTGCAGGAGCGGGGGCGGGGACCTAGAGGTGCTCCATGCATCTCCTGGTGACCAGTTGTGCATGCAGCCCTGCCCCTCGCTGCATGCAGCCCCACCCAGCCTGTTGAGTGGTCATTACTGTGATGCAGTAACAGACAATTTGCATATTACCTCATTTTATTTATATATATATATATATGATATACTCAAAGAATTTCCCAGTGATTTATTAATTTCTAAAATATACTTTTTGACCAATAAGCAAACTCCCTTTTATTTATATTTTAGCAATTTGGTATAAAGTAGCTATGTTCTTTATTTGGCTTTCCTGGTGACTATCCAATTGATTCATTCGTCCATTCACTAAATCACTCCAGAGAAGGAACAAAGGTACTAGGTGCTTAAAACAGTATCACATTCATAAATGTAACAGTGTGGAAAAAGGGATATTTTTGTCAAAAATTAAAGACAGAAATACCTTTTTAATTAGAATGTGCTCCAAAATCAGCCTTTTATGACTTAAATAAAATAAAAATATTTGCATATTTTTTAATGTTCTCAGGGTTCAGAAAAGTTACTTAGAATAAGATGCCAGATGCCAGTTTCTTCAGCATTTCAGTTTGAAATAATCCTTGTCTTAAATTGTTATTATTTATAATGATGGTGTATATAAAACTATCTTAAGTACTAAGTTCATAGTGCATGATTTAAACTCAAGAAGAGGCTGGTGAAATGTCCTTTTTCATTTAGCCCTGTTAGGTGTCCTTTTCCATTTAGCACTTTTAGGACTATTTTCTGTGGTCTTACGAGGTAATAAAGCTTATTATATTAAATATTTTCAACAAGAAGAACCCTTTATTACATATTCATACAATTCATAGGCTAGCCTAATACTTCATTTTTATGGTTATTCAATGAAAATTGAAGTTATTAAATATATATATATATATGCACATATATATGTTTAATTGTGAAAAAAGAATTAGCAAAGTGATTCTGCATGTTATCTCCAGCTTGTTTTATGATTGAGCTATAAGCTTCTGAAAAAAAGATTTATAACAGAAATGCTTACAACCTCTTAACTATGGCACTGTGAACAGCAATATAATAATATATTGTGGCAGTAAACACCCAATCAATAGCAGCTCATTAAAGTCAGAAGCATCAGTTTAATCAGGGAGGCTCTACATGTTTTCAATAGTCAGTGGAAGGTCTTGTCCATCATTGTCTAGTTCAATTCTTAAGTTGCATCTGACAAGTTACAATAGGTTTCATTAAGAGACTTGTATGCAAGATAATGTGAAGACCATCTGTCATTTTAATGTATGATCGATACAATCCATAACCAGTGTTCAGACTCATTACTACAGTTGAATGGAGGCTGTCAATGCACACCCCAGTGACCTGCTTATTAGTTCCCTCAGTTCTCACTTGCAATCTCTCTATAAAACATAATAAAGTCACTTCTATATCTTTTTCCAACATGAAACCCAGTGTAACCATTCATAGGCTGAAGCAAACTATTATTCATTTGTTGTTTTTTTATCTCTACTTTTTTTCTTCTTATTAATTTCTCCTTTCTGGTTCAAATGTATAATCCAAGAGAATACCAGTGGGCTTAAATGACTGCAGAAGTTTAAGTCCTTCTTCTTTTTTTAAATCCTCACATATTTTAAATTGATTTCAGAGAGAAAGGAAGGGGGAGAGAGAGAGAGAGAGAGAGAGAGAGAGAGAGAGAGAGAGAGGCATCAAATAGTTGCATCCAAATGCTCCTTGACCAGGGCTGGAACCCACAACTTAGTTGTGTGCCCTGACCAGGAATTGAATCCATAACTTTTTTGGTGACTTCAACCAAGTGAGTCACCTGGCTAGGCTTTAAGTTCCTTAGCTCTATTTCCTCATCTACAAATAAGGATAATATAACTTACCTGTATACACAGATCACAAATAACTGTTAGGCTTATTTACTAAGATATTAAAAACAAATGTGTCAAATAAAGAATATTCATATATATGATAATGACTCAGGAGCCAAATCCTACCGTTTGTGAGCATTTATGATATCAGATGAATAAATACTTTCATTTAAATAAAATGCTATCCTTATCCAGATATCCAGTGTTGTTCTGAAAATCTATAAAGCCCTCCATATTGAGTTATTGAACAATATTGTAGCAATCTCTGAATAAGTTCAAAATGTGCTTGCAGTTTTTGATACATAAATTGGGTATTAAAGCTATCTCACACAAACAGAATTCAGGAAGGGAAACCTATATATGAACTGCTCTGCCTAAACAGGGATGTAGAATAAAAGGCAAAACTGTGGGCATTCTAAAGAAAATACTGTCAGTTTTCTAAATTTATAAAAAAAACACAAACCAACAACTTTATTTTTGCTTTTATCACTTGAAAATGTTTACTTGCAATTCTGCTGAGCAAAATAATTATTTTGAAGTCAGTTGGTTATGCAAAAAGACCCAGCCAGAAATGAAAATGGAGGTATCACTATGAAGTACCTCTTATACAGCTACTATATTTATTACTAGAGGCCCAGTGCACAAATTCATGCACAGTGGGGTCCCTCGGGGTGGCCTGTGGAGATCGGGCCCCAGCTCGCACCCCCAGACTCACAGCCCCACAGCCCCGCCTGGCACCCTACCTTGGCCTGGTGCTGCCCCCTCACCTGCTCCACCATTCCACCTGTGGGCCATCGATCAGGGCTGGGCCTCCCGCCCAGCTCCCTCAGCGCCTGGGAGCTGGGTGTCGGCCCTGCCCCCTGCTGCTGCCACTGGTTTCTGTCTGTAGGGCGATTGGCAGGGAGATTGGCCTCCTGCTCGCACACGCCTTGGCCTGGCGCCGCCCGCTCACCTACTCCACCATCCCACCACAGTCCCACTCTCAGTGAGGTCCATTGGGGCTGGCAGCACCTCCACTGCTGCCCACTGATAGCATCGGGTTGCTGAAACCTGCCATATTCTGTGCTGTCCCTTGGTGGTCAGCGCATGTCATAGCGAGAGGTCGAAACTCCTGGTCTTCCAGTCGAACAACTGCCCGAGAGGACAATTTACATATTGGGCTTTTATTATATCGAATGGTTCAACCTTTCAGTATTATAAAGCTAGATGTATGTGCTAAGTCAATACCCCATTTCAAAGAAACAATTTGCTGACAGATTAGGGACCAATATTTTTATTTTTGTTGCACTAATAATAGATAAAATTAATATCCTTGAACTCAGAACTCACACACACACACACACACACACACACACACACACACACTCACTGATTAAATGTGTTTTTCTAAAGGCTTTATTGTGTTTGTCAGTAATGCTGATTGCTTTTGGAATTATTTAATACATAAATAAGCTGAAATTTAAAAAGAAAAATATTTATTAAAAAAAGAGAACTAATAATATTCTTAAAGAATAGGAAGAATAGCTTAGAGTACAAGCTACTTATAGGTAAACTTTATGTTTAACTTTACATTTACAGAATCCATGTCTATAAGAATCTAACATGACTGAAAATTTGAACTATTAGTTTTTACCTGATCATCAGCCTAGTTTTTAAAATGCCTACCACCAGTCAGGAATATGGAGAGTTAAGAATCCTATTTTCATGATTAATGAAGTGAATAAAAGTGGTAAGCAAAACCAGCCAAGGACTTATAAATAAGTGTTATTTTACCTTCGTGACCAGAGGATCCAGCTTGTTCAGAAAGGCAATGCCATCTGGAGTGGCAAGCTGGCTGGATGGAAAGATTCCAGACCATGCCAAACCTCAATAAACCATGAGTCCAGATTATGAGGAAAAGAAATACAATTATTTCAGACCTAAGCTTTACCAAGAGACCTTCTGCACCACTGATTCCAGAGAACTGAAATTCAAAATAATTGTTCTGATGTGACTGACTGTTTTCAAAGGGGCCAGGTGTGCTATAGAAATGTGTCCAGTGTGTGGAAGTACCGAAATGCTGATATATGAAGAGTTTGTGGTTCTTCCTCCTGGATCTCAAAACATAAACAACCACTTAGAAAACATCAGTAAAAGATTTGCATTGCTTCTACGCAGGACTAACAGAGTACTGATCTCCTTTTGGCAGCTTCTCCCATAATATAGGTTATTCTAATATAAGATGCTGATCAATCCCATAGATCAAAATTTAAAAAGGAACCCCTAGGGACCAAAGAAATAAACTTGATTTTTTCATAAATAAGGCACCCTGAGTATCTCAATAGATAGGACTGGACATATGTGGGCTTATAGTTGTTGGTATGGAAAAAGACATGGCGGTTATGATTGTTACAATGGCTTCATTAACTCAAAATCATCTCAGTCATAACTGTGAACCCACTTTTTTCCATCCTGGTGTTATCATTAAGTAATATTTTTATCACTTTATAATTATGAATGATTATATTATGGATCATAGGATGCAATAAGCAATGAACAAGGCAAGGTTCTTCAGTTAACTTACAGCATAATACGGAGAAGTTGTTAACATTACAAAATAACAAACACATGCAGACATACTGTAGGATGGGTATCTATCTTTCTATCTATCCTCTATCCTCTATCTAAATGGTCACTTTATTTTCTCTAGCCCAGAGGTTTGCTATAGTGTGAATTAAACTTATTCTCTCCTCTAGGTAATCCCTCACTGCCATCACCCCTACTATAGCTTTATTGTCATCCTTTTCAACCTGGTATTATTTCACTGCTTTATTGGCTCCCTCAATATTTTTATGTGTTTGGCTTTCTGAACATTATCTCAGAATACCAAACTTGCTTGCCATCCTGTATCCTTGGCAGCAGCATCTTAGATATCTCTGGATGTTCCTGAAACATTTGCCTTCTTAGGTATCTATCTATATTCTCTGTGTGTGTTTTCTACATTCTTCCTAAAGTCAAGCTCATCTCTTAAGGATTCAATTACTACTTATAAATCAGTGATTCTGAAATATCCATCCTTGATTGCTTATCTGAGTTTCAAAGCCATTCAATACTTATCTACTAAACATATTTCTTTGGATGGTTATAGGCTCCTTCTGTCCAAAAGGAACCTTATGACTTTCTGTCAGACACACTTCTGGTCTCACGGATGTCACTGCTATCCATCAAGTTTTTCAAACTAGATAACTGAACATTTTTACAGTCTCCTCCCTCATTCTCAGACTTAAACAATTACTGAATCTAGTGACATTACTTTTGAAATTTCAACTCTGTCTACTGCTCTCTATCCCCACTTCCATTGATATAGATGGGTGATCTGAATCTCTTCCCTAGATTTCTTAATTATTGCAACACCCTTCCCAATCCCACCTTTGATCTCTAAACTCTTCCCGAACTGTTTTACCTTCTACAGTGAGGTCAGGGACATTTCTAAAGTGAAAATTAGATCAGGTGTCTCCCTTGTTTAAAACTCCTTATAGAATAGTGTCCTATCTCCTCATTGAGATAGACAATCAATTCCTTATAAGGCCCCTGATAACCAATAGAGCTTCATTACATACTTAGTAACCCATGCTATGTTTACACAATATCCTGGAAATTCTACTCAATGTCATTTTGTGCCTAAGTTTTTGTTTACAGTCCTGTGATGTCCAGAAAACCCTTATCATGTTTTCTTCTTCACATTATCCCCCGTTACTGCAGGGGACAGAAGAGAAGGTGCATATTTCTCTATCCAGATGACTCACTTAACAAATCTCTTCTAAATTCTCACATTTATGCCCAGAAGCAGGAAAACTATTCCACTGATATCCTCAATGGAATATACAGATATTTCTTGCATCACAAGCAATACATGTCAACGTATTTTCTTACTTTCATGTCATGATTACTAGAAGAATGGCATCTTGAGTGGTAGAAATCAGTTTACCAAATTTTTTAATCCAAGTACTTAGCACAAAATAAGACCACAGTGAATACTGGCTGATATGAATTAATCATTAGTTGATCGTACCATACAACAATAAAAAGTAGAAGTTAATTCTATAGCAACCTAAAGAAAGATTATTACCATGGTATTATTAAATTATGTCTCTATGTGGAAAATGTTATTTTAAAATTATTATTTGAGTACATTAGGTACTTATAGGTTAACCCAAATTTCTTTTAATTATTTATCCACAATTTGTCTTTTTATTGACAACCCAGACATGCACTAATTCAAAAGCTAGCTTGTATTTTTTCCTTTCTTACTCTACACTAATTCATCATAAGCAGAACAATTAGAATAA
This sequence comes from Myotis myotis, assembly GCF_014108235.1. Lineage (NCBI taxonomy): Eukaryota > Metazoa > Chordata > Mammalia > Chiroptera > Vespertilionidae > Myotis > Myotis myotis. The sequence continues at coordinate 43,682,411 of NW_023416335.1, forward strand.
TCAACAAAAATGTTAACCGTTAATCATTCTTTGCAGAAATATTCAAAATTGTTATCTTTAGCATTGATCTTTTCCCTTAAATCCAAATACATTATTACTGCCATTTCTTAATTATCTTTACTCAGTGGTCAACAATACCTGCCAGTCAAGTGTCTAAACCCCAAACCGTATTTTACCAAAAAAACTTAGTATTTCCCCCTTTCTGATAATAGCTCTTATAAATCTTATAGCTGATACCTAAACAATAGTTTTCCCTTTTATTCTCCCTTTTCCATCTTCATTGGTTCCACTCCACTTCAAGTACTAATTACCTCTTAACTAGTTGGAATTACCTATTGGAATTATCTCCCAGATTGCCTCCCTGTTCTGAAAACTCCCTGCAGTAATAAAACCTATGATGTAGCTGACTCTCTTTAAAGTGAAAACTTGATAGTGATTTTCAAGTTCAAAAATGTTGTTTAGGTTCCATTTCCTACCTACAAACTCAGCTGGCTACCATTAATGAACCTTTAAAATCTTTCCACAATCTACATTCTCAATATTTTAGCTTGTTACTTTTGCACTAAAAGGTGTGTGCCTCTATTAATGCAACAAACTTTTACTGAATACCTACCAGGTTGAAAGAATGATTTTAGGTAGAAATAGAAATAAGCATCTGAATCAGGTGGCTTTTACCTTTGACGATCTTATTCTAGAGCAGGGGTATATACATACACATATTCACAAATATTCCTACATATAAAAATAAATAATAGTTCCTGCTAAAATTAGTAAAACTATTAAAGTCTATACAACCATATAGATAATGTAGAGAGATAATGCCTTTTTATGCATTTTTAAAAATGGACTTGCAAATATTTGAGAGGAAGGAAAGGCTGTTTTGATATTTGGGTTATTTTGTATCAATGTATTGTACCTGCCTTACAACTCAATAGCAACGAACTCCAAATAACCGAATTAACAAAATGGACAAAGGGCCTGAATAGATATTTTTCCAAAGACAGCATACAGATGGCCAGTAGATATGTGAAAAAATGTTAAACATCCAAACCATAATGAAAAAATCACCTCACACTACCCGGAATGGCTATTACAGAAAAGACAAGAAGGAACAAGTGTTGGCAAGGATGCAGACAAAAGAGAACTCATGTATAGAGTATAGCCACTATGGAAAACAGTATGGAGTTTCCTTGAAAAATTAAAAGTAGAACTACCATAACACACACACACACACACACAATCTATTATTCATCCTTAAAAAAGGAAGGAAATCCTTGCATTTGTGACAACATGGATGAATCTTGAGGACATTGAGCTAAGGGAAATAGACCAAACATAGAAAGGCAAGTATTGCATGAGCTCTAATATTTGATGTGGAATCAAAAATAAAAAAAAGCCCAACTCATTATAAAAGAAAGAGTAGGGTGGTGGTTATAAGAGGCTTGGGTGTCAGGGAAAAGGGGAGAGTAAAAAAAGAAAGCAGAATGGTGCTTGCCAGGAGCAGGGCAGCAGCAGGTCACAGGAGATAATGTTTATTTTATTTTTTTAAATTAAATCTTTATTGTTCAGATTATTACAGTTGTTCCTCTTTTTTCCCCCTATAGCTCCCCTCCACCCAGTTCCCACCCCCCCTCCACCCTCACCCCCCCTCCCCGCACTGTCCTCATCCATAGGTGCACGTTTTTTGTCCAGTCTCTTCCCGCATCCCCCACACCCCTTCTCCCCCAAGAATAGTCAGTCCACTCCCTTTCTATGCCCCTGATTCTATTATAATCACCAGTTTATTCTGTTCATCAGATTATTTATTCACTTGATTTTTAGCTTCACTTGTTGATAGATGTGTATTTGTTGTTCATAATTTGTATCTTTACCTTCTTCTTCTTCTTCCTCTTCAAAGGATACCTTTCAGCATTTCATATAATCCTGGTTTGGTGGTGATGAACTCCTTTAGCTTTTCCTTATCTGTGAAGCTCTTTATCTGACCTTCAATTCTGAATGATAGCTTTGCTGGATAAAGTAATCTTGGTTGTAGGTTCTTGGCATTCATCACTTTGAATATTTCTTGCCACTCCCTTCTGGCCTGCATGGTTTCTGTTGAGAAATAAGCTGACAGTCGTATGGGTACTCACTTGTAGGTAACTGAGTTTCTTTCTCTTGCTGCTTTTAAGATTCTCTCTTTGTCTTTTGCTCTTGGCATTTTAATTATGATGTGTCTTGGTGTGGTCCTCTTTGGATTCCTTTTGTTTGGGGTTCTCTGCACTTCCTGGACTTGTAAGTCTATTTCTTTCACCAGGTAGGGGAAGTTTTCTGTCAGTATTTCTTTAAATAGGTTTTCAGTATCTTGCTCTCTCTCTTCTGGCACCCCTATAATTTGGATGTTGGTATGCCTGAAGCTGTCCCAGAGGCTCCTTACACTATCTTCGTATTTTTGGATTCTTTTTTCATTTTGCTTTTCCTGTTGGGTGTTTTTTGCTTCTTCGTATTTCAAATCATTGACTTGATTCTTGCAATCCTCTAGTCTGCTGTTGGAACTCTGCATAATATCCTTTATTTCAGTCAGTGTATGCTTAATTTCTAGTTGGTCCTTTTTCATAACCTCGAGGGTCTCACTAGATTTCTTGAGGGCCTCACTACATTTATCGGTGGTCTCACCAGACATTTTGAGGGTCTTACTAAATTTATCGGCGGTTTCTAGAAAGTTCTTGAAAACCCTTAAAAGTGTGGTTTTGAACTCTATATCCAGTCGTTTGCTTTCCTCCATTTCTGTCATTTGTGACCTGTTTCTTTGTCTCCACATTTTTTATGCTTCCCTGTGTTGGTAGAGTGGCTTTCTGTGCTAGGTGTCCTATAGGGCCCAGTGGCTTAGACTCCCCAATTACCTGAGGTGGACACTCTTGGTGCACCCCTTTGTGGGCTTTGTGCACAGTGTTGTTGTAGTTAAGCCTTGATTGTTGTAGGTATCACTGGGAGGAGTAGACCTCCAGGCCAATTGGCTGTGAGAGTCAGCTGTGTCTATGGTGGGAGAATTTCTGTGCTGAAGACACCCTTATGAGGCAAGAAGCCTGAGAAAGGAGGGTGCCTGCCCATGTGAGGAGCAGCCAAAGGTTAATATGACTGGAGGAAAGGGGTCAAGGGAGGGACATGTGCCAGAGACAAAGTCTGAGGAGCAGTACAAGAGGCTGATCAACCTTATGGAATAAGTAATGGAAGTTGTTGATGACTAAAAATAGAGGGACAAAACCTAAATTGTGCAGGTTTTAAGAAAGACTTAGAGAAGAAAAAAATAGTATAAATAGTTCTTCCTAGGATTTTTGCTCTGAGGGAAGCAGAAAAATGGGTCAGGAAATATAGATAAATGTTGGATTTAGGCATTATTAAAATGCTTTTTTAATATAGCTAGCTTATAGGGGTGTTCTAGAAGAGAGAAAATTTTATGGTGTTGAAGAGAGATGATGTAATGATGGCCTTGATAAGGTGAGATAAAATGGGGTTTAGGTCACAAATTTAATATAATCATGTCCATTTCACTCAAAAAAAATTGAAAAGAAGACATATTGTGGGTCCAGGGGTAAAAAAAATAAAAATAAAAATATGTGATGTGAGCTTACAGAAAGTCTCATTGACCCTTTTCATTGGATTATCTGAAAGTAAGCTTAGGAATTCTGTTCCTTTTTTAAAGAAATAAAAAACAAAACAAAATCAACCAGTGGCTACAACCTGCAGCCTCCAAATCTAAATTTCTCCCCATGCACTTCATCTCCTAGACCCATTATTGTTTATCCTTATCTAATTAAATGTATTTTTAATTTTCACTATAAAATTATAGCTCCTTTCTGGCTCATTAACTTGTCAAATCTAGCTGGAAATCCCTAAATTGAGGTTGGAAAAAGAATACTCTCAAATATCTTGAAATTATTTTATACATATGAACTTGCTAACAACATATAAAGACATACATTTACATATAAGTAAAGAGGGCATTACATACATATTTAGACATCTATAATGCCCTGCCAAGTTAATATTTCATGTGGCAGCAGCATATTGATTTATTAACATTAAATACTATGAATATTGATTGTAGCCAACAAAATCATAATTCCTTTAATGTAATTATCATGGTTATTATGGCAAGGCAAAGACCACAAAAGACTGTTCCTGTGACTTTTAACAGAACTTACATGTAAAATACTGCTATGGTCTAATAAGTTCAAAGAATTCTAGGTTAAACTAAGAACTTCACTCCTGAATTTCTGCAAACCTTGATTTTACTATATACATGTAAATTCTCAAGAGAGGGATAGGCCATGCATGGCTTCCCAAACCTACCTGACCATGTAATCACTTTTCCCTGGGAAATCCCTAAGGGTGACTTGTCTACAAAACAGACTTGGAGAATTGCCGAGTAACATAATGAGAGTAGAATAGCACAAACAACAACAATAACAAAAACACAACAAAAAAACCACACACTTGAATTATGAGCCCAAGAATTAGTCTTAAAAAAGCTTTCACCTTTAAGTTGTTACTATTGAATAGTTTGCTTCTCACTAAACATTCTGTCTTCACATTCAAACAGCTTGCTTGCACACTAACTAAAACATGATCTTTGCATAATAGAACTATCCCTACCTATGAATGTTTTGTCCAATTTTTGATATTTGAAATAATTTAACAGTGGAATGTCTGAAGGAAAGTAAAAAAATAAAAATTTTAAATGCATGCAAAAAGTGTATGCTAATCTCAATATATAAAGAAGCTATGAGCAATGACAAAAAGCTGTCAGGCTTTATATGGTTAAAAAGTGGTCTTTACTATGAAAAAAGAAGGGCCTTCATAATTAGAGTTGCAATTAATAAGGATGTTTACAATTATTTATATAACTTATAAAATCACTATTTAGCAGTTTTATTTCTTTGGGTAAGGTAAAAGCTGTCAAAGAGCTGACAGATATATATGCTCTAAAATATATTTCAGTATGACTGCATTCAATTTTAGTTTTTGACTTAATATATTCTAAAGGTAACACACTTAGATTTTCAAAATACTGGAAGAGATTACTTGTAAAAAAAAAAATGACATTTTTCATTCTAGAGTTAGATCTGCCACATAGTTCAAAAGGTGATATTTATACTTGAATTTTAGTAATAATTTAGATGCAAAGGTATAGATAAAACCAAACACATTTTCTACAACGTTCAAAAGAGAAAAATATATAAAGCAAAACAAGTTGTAAGTTATACCTATTTGACATCACACTTCTAAGTAAAAACTAATTTTTCATTCAAACTTGCTACATTGCCATTTTTTCATAATTTCATAGTGAATCCAATATCCTGTTTAAGGCACAATTGATATAATAAAATTAAGTGAATTTCCAGCAAATTCTATCTAATAAAGAGTGAATATGCTAATTGACCCTCACACCATCACAAAGATGGCAGCACCCACAGCCAATAAGGACGGAATATGCTAATTGACTGCCCCACCCTCAAATATGATAGTACCCACAGCCAATAAGGAGGGAATATGCTAATTGACTGCCATACCCTCAAAGATGGCGGCGCCCAGTCTCCTCAACCCTGGCGGCCTTGCTGCATGCCTGCCTCCGTAGTCCCCCAGTCCCCTCAGCCCCCCAGCCACCCAGGGCCGGCCTGAGGCACAGGCAAGCCTTGGATGGCAGCTGCCCAGCCGCCCAGGGCTGCCCAAGGCTCAGATAACCAGGGCCGGCCAAGGTTTGCACTGCCGGCAGTGGCAGCAGCAGAGGTGTGATGGGGGCATCTCCTTCCCCTGATCACCGGGTTGCCTCCTGCCCCTGAAGGCTCCTGGACTGTGAGAGAGGGCAGGCCAGGCTGAGGGATGCCCCCCCTCCAGTGCATGAATTTTCATGCACCAGGCCTCTAGTGTATATATATATATATATATATATATATATATATATATATATATATATTTTTTTTTTTTTTTTTTTTTTTTTTTTTTTTGCCTCAGCATGCAATTTCTGATGGGCCTAAAAATAAAGCTGATTCTCATACTTTTCTGCAAGTATGAGATGCTCAAGTAGCCATTTATTTCTTCTGCATGTTTTTTCCTGAACTATATTTTAGCTTTAGTTTCACATTACTCATGAAAGGAATTAAATTAAATTTAGCATATATGTATTGAGCATCCACTGAGTCTAGGTAATTAGGGATGAATAGATGAAATATATATCCACTGTCTATAAGTTGTTAGTAACCTAGTTGGATAGAGATACTCTTCAAAGGAGGTCCATAATGATGGACCATAATATAATGTGAGGAATGGCATACTATTGCTTTGGAACTAGAGGAAGAAGTGACTGATTTTTTTGTCTCCAATCAATGAAATCTTTAGAGAAGTAGCATTATCATAGGTACTTTAAATGTTTGGCCTTGCTCAAATCCAGTGGCTTAGTGAGAAGTGATGGAAGATTTAATCACTTCTTAATTTTTTCATTTATCCATGAACTCAGTCCAGTTATGATTAAATATATATTTAATGAGCATATCTTTTATATTAGATGTTTTTTACAGGTGAGAATTACAGTACTGAACAAGACAGCTAAGGACCGTGTTTTCATGTCAGGTACATTCTGTGAGTAGGGAAAGACAGGGTGAGAGCAGATAAGAAACTTGTATTGAGAGTAATAAAATATAATGTAGACAGATTAATTCAGTGGAGGAATTAAGCAGGATTATATGAGAGAGCATTTGGGCAGCAAATCAAGAGCTGCTTTCACTGGAAAGCTCAAGAACAGCTTGTTTGAGATGGTGACACTAGTGTGGACATACAAAGTATGAGAAGGAGTCAGTTATGCAAATGAGGGGTGAGGAAATTAGGGGAAAATGTTAAAGGCAAAGAGAACATCAAGTTCACTAGGCCCCACATGTATTAATATTGTAAGGACCTGATGAAGAAGAGGAGTGGGTGGAATCATTTGACCGTGGGCATACAGGAAGGAGGTAACATAAGGTAGAGGCCTGGAGCACAGTGAAGGATCACAGTATAATTATACTTTCAGTATGCAGGTATGGGAAGAACTACCTTATTTATCTACACTAATAAAAGAGAAAGATGCAAATTGACCACACCATCACTACGTCCACCAGCCAATCAGGAGCAAACATGCAAATTAACCCAACAAAGATGGTGGGTTAATTTGCATACACAGGCACAGAGCGGTATGGGTGGGATGCTTGCATCATCACCATGGCAACGACGCATGCATTCAGCACCACCCCAGCCACTCCGGGCCTCTGAGCAGCATGGGAAGGTGGAAAGGCTGCTCCGGGCCGGAACAAAGGCACAAAGGTGGCTCCGGCCCGAGCGAAGGTGGTGCTGGCAGCCAGGGGAAGGAAGGCCCATTCTTGCACGAATCTTCATGCATCAGACTTCTAGTATTTTATAAAGGCAACTCTGACTTCTTTGAGGAGTCACGTGAACTGGGAAGAAAGCAAGCAAGCAGGACATCTAGTTTGGAGGCATTAGTGCATGAAAGAAAATGATGGTAGCTTCTTTAGGGTAGTGACCATGGAAATAAAGATTAAAAAACTAAAAATAAAAGTTTTTGATAAATAAGAAAATTTATTCTGATAGACCAGGTAAGATGAGACTTTGTGTGAGAGGGTGGATAGTAATTAAAGAGAAATATTATGCTAAATGAAATAAGCCAATCTGAGAAAACAAAATATCACATGATCTTACTTATTGTGGTATCTAATGAATTGACCAACAAAGTACAACCCAAAGCATGGAGACATGGACTAGACTGATATACCTTGATGTGAGGTTAGGGGGATGAGAAGATATAAAACAAATGACTTATATACTTATATGCATAGTCCATGTACATGGGTGGTGAAGACCTGGGGGGGGGTGTGGTTAGGGGCTGGGAGGAGGGGAGAGAAGGGGGCAGGGATGGAGATATCAGTAATATTATCAACAATAAAAATGTATTAAAAAAATAAAAAAATACTCATAAAATGAAAACGAAATAAAGAAAATAATCACGTTAACAGATATTTTGTTTATTTTTTGAGGAACTAGGTATAAGATGGTATCATTCTCTGAGGTGAGGAAGACTGAGTGAGTAGCCATTTTCTTGTGCTTTCATGTATTTCAGTGTGTACTTCTATTATGGGATTTATCATACAGACATGTACAGTGGAAACCTATTTTTACACATAACATGCCTCCTTACATTATTGGTAACACTCAGGGAGCACCTCTAAAGCCAAACACTTGGACAGGTGCTTTACTTATAGTTTCTCATTTTATCTTTACAATAAATCCATTATGAAGATATTATTTTAATCCCTGTTATATAGATAAGGAAGCTGCTATCTAGAGAAGCTCTGTAATTTGCTTGTGTTGATTCAAGGAAGTAATGTCAGGAATTGGATCTTAACTCAGACCTGGTTCTACTTGCAGGCATTGCTTGGGCTTGTTTAGAAAAATATTAATATGATGTGGTAACATTCTTCTTTCAATTTTCACATTGGAGGAACCAGCTCTTTCTGTAGTGCCTTGCAGTTTAAAAGTAGGTCGTACAGATCTCAGAGGGGAGAGGGGTACAGGGACCAGAAGAGATTAACTAAATAACATGTATGCATAGCTCATAGACACAGATATTGCAAGGAAGACCTGGTGTGGGTTGGGGGTTGGGTGGCGAGGAGAAGGGAGGGAATGGGGGATATTTGTAATACTGTCAACAATAAATTAAAAAACTAATACACTAAAATATATGGTCAATAAAATTTTAAATTAAAAATAAAGTAGGTCATATTTTCTTATTCAGTGGAGCTCTCACTATTCTGAATTAGATATTAAATTTTAAAGAAGAGGTAATGGATACCAAAATATTTAATGTAATTTATCAAGATCTACTATCAATAAGAAGAATCAATATTCAATAAAATTCATTGAATGCCATTGTCTATGCTCATTCATCAGCATGGGCTGTTGGGTTAAAATGTCAGACAGTGCAAGACTCCAATGGAAAAGTGACAGCCTAGAAAGAAAATATAGTCAACTATGCATTATCTGGCTGAAGAAATGAAGATGACAAGATAGTAAACATAAAATAATTTATGAATTAAACATAAGTTTCTTTTAACCAAAATGTCTATGTTTTAAAATATCTTTGTACTATTTAAACAATGGGAAAATCATCTCTCAGAGTTCGTAAAGACTAGAATGCTACAATATATGTATATTTTGTTTTATTTTTAACCAAATATTTGTCTATGCATTTGTCAACAACAGTTAAAAGAGAATTTGATAAAAGAGCTGATTTCTTGATTCTAAAGCACAGAAACTTAGAAAAAGTATCATGCCTGTATTTGTCCTTTCTGTGTTCAAGCACAATATAATTTATTGATAATAAAATAGCATATCTTTTTAAAAAACATTGCTGTGGTGACCAATTTGTGTGAATTTTTGTATGCATTTAGATTTGTATTTTATATAGAATTGAGAAAAATTACAAAGTTAATTTTTTTAAGAAGGCTCTGAAATATGTGTTTGGAGTGTCACGAATATTTTTCTGTGAAATAGTATATGGAATGAAGCAGCTAACTAAAGCTGCTGCCTTAACAATTTGTTTTCCACTGAAAAACAATAAAACTAAAAAAAGAAAACATTGAGTTTATTATATTCCCTAATTTGAAAATAATGTATTTTGTAAACATCAGAACAATAGTGTTTATATAGACTGTCATGAGAATACAGGGATGACTTTATTATATGTAACAAAAATGACAATTTTAAAAAATACATAATCCTAATATATAAAAACCCAGGGTCTGTAACAACCAACCGAAGGATCACCGAACACCGGAAGTCAGTCATGCAGTCAGTGCTGGGTTGCTGTGGCGACCCAGTACTGACTGTCACCAGTGCAGGTGCAGCGACCCAGCACTGACTGCCGAGGGAGTTGCGGATCAGACCCGGAGAGAGGTCCAGAGAGAGAGGCAGGGTCTGATCCACAGCATCTGTGGCAGCTGTTGATCAGCCATTGCCTCTCTCTTTCTCTCTGGGCTTTGCCAGCAGCTGTGCCTCTGTTTCTCTCCAGGCCTCCGAGGGGGCTGCTGATCAGCCTTGCCTCTCTGATCAGGCCCAGAGATAGACCTGGAGATGCTGACTGTCATAGAAACCAACCATTCAGAACCAAATCTGGGTGAACTGTGTGGAGCCAGTGGCTGCCTAGGAGGCGGAGCTTTTGACGTTGACTGGCATAGAAACTGACCAATCAGAACCAAATTGATCAACAGGGGAGGGCAGTTGGGGGGAGATCAGGCAGGCAGAGGCAGTTAGGGGTGATTAGGCAGGAAGGCTGAGAGGTTAGGGGTGATCAGGCAGGCGGGCAGAGGGGTTAGAGCCAATCAGGCAGCCAGGCAGAGGCAGTTAGGGGTGATCAGGCAGGCAGGCAGGTGAGCGGTTAGAAGCCAGTGGTCCCAAATTGCGATCCCTGTGGGACCAGGCCTAAACCGGCAGTCTGACATCCCCCAAGGGGTCCCCAACTGAAGAGGGTGTAGGCTGGGCCAAGGGAACCCCCCCTCTGTGCACAAATTTTATGCACCAGGCTACTAGTTTCTTTATAAAAGCCTAAGTGATAGAAAGATCAAATGACCAAACAACCAAAAGACCCGAGACTGGTTGCTATGATGCACACTGACCACCAGGGGGCAGGCGCTCAATGCAGGAGCTTCCCCCTGGTGCACCGCTCAACTGACCAAAGGGTGCCGGACACCGGGCTTACTGCTCGCGAGAGCAGCTGTGGTGGTGGGAGCCTCTCCCACCTCTGCGGCAGCTTTACTGGACAGCAGAAGGCACAGTGGGGCTGGGATAAGTGGGAGTGGTGCGGCACCTGGCCCCGGGCTCAGGCTCCTCCCCGGCCACCTGTCGCTTCGCATACTACTATATCCCTCAGGGGATGTCCGACTGCTGGTTTTGGCCCGGTGTGGATGGGCCGAAACTGGCAGTCTGACATTTCACAAGGGGTCCCGGATTGTGAGAGGGCACAGGCCAGGCTGAGGGACCCAGTGGTGCATGAATCTGTGAACCAGGCCTCTAGTTCTATAAATAAGACAGGGTATTTCTTCATCTTCTTTAATCTGGAATTACATACTGGTATTTGTTATTTGTATTCCATAATTTACTTTCTCTTAACAAAAATATTTTTTAAAAAGTACATAGTATATTTAAATGCAAGCCTTACTTGTTATCACACATAGTATCTTCTAACAATCATATCCTCATCTTTGTATATGATCCAGACAGACATTAACAATATCCTCATTATCTGGGAGCTCACCAAGGGACGGCAGGAAGAGGAAGTGCAAACATGTAACACTTGGTCATCCAGACCTATCTGGGAATGAGAAAGGAGTCAATGAGCCTGACAAGTTTAGAGCTGGAAGGTACCTTGCCCACATCCATTTTTTTTTCTACATGAAGACACTGAGAATCAGAGAGGGCAAGCAATCTCCCTCAGCCATGATGTATTTTTATATACTGACCACAGGCCAATAACACAAAGAAAAATCTGAGTAGAGATTTAAATAGAAACATAGAAAGCAATTACTTAAGCACATTTTCTCTGCTGCCTCAGCCATTCTCCAACAGTTAAAGAACAGCTCAGACATTTAACACTTTCACATTTGAGTAGTTAACACTTAGTGAAGCAATTTTGCAGTGTATTAAATTATTTCCCAAATTCTCACACCAAAGTAAAAAAAAAAAAAAAAAAAAAAAGAAAGAAAGTGAAGGAAGACATATTTTAAATAGATCTAATGGCCTGCTGTAGCTTAACCACATAGCATGTTGTAGTAATTTTACTGTTAAAAAGATGTTGTCCATAATGGCATATGAGAGTGAGGAAAAGATACACATTTTGCTGCTTACAGACAAAATAAGACACAATCATCATTCCTTGGAACCATATGGAGGGTACCTATTGTGCTGAAAATTCAGTCCTCAGAGAAACATGAACTTGGATTGTGTAGTAAAATAATCCTTACATTTGAAATTCTAAAGGTTGTCAGTTTCTGTCACATTCTCTTTTCATTATGTAAATATCGCTTGCATTTAATTTTCATACAACTTGTTTTCATCAATTCAAATGAGCCAGATGAAGGTTACAGCTCATAGGGTGTCTAACCCAACCAATTTAACAAGAACATGGATGAATGATTTTGAGTAGCAGTTTCAACTTCCTGTCTATTGATACCAATGAATAAAAGACAAAATATTTGAAAACAAAGATGATGCATTTACCACAAAAAATTTCAATACCCTGAAATACAAGTAGAAAAAAAATGTCAAGTTCTAATATAATAAGGCAAATGCTTTGCATGCCAAATTTTAAGACAAGCCAAATATTGGGTTTCAATTGAACCTCTTCATGTTCACTGTGACATACATGGACTCAATAATAATATTATGTATCTATTCTTGAAGCTATGAGTAGCTTCCATTGTGGTCTTTCAACTATTGCCACTTTCCCCCACTATTAATTGCAGTGACACCGTCATTTTTCATGATAAACTAGTACTCAATTTCCAAGAGCAAGATTATTCAATGAAGACTCATTTAATTGTCCTCTGGTATTGGTAAATAATTTTGGACAACAAAAAGCAAGAAAAAAATTGGATACTGGAAAACCGAAAGAAAAGTGAGTACAATCAGTAAACGGGCAGGATATTTGGTTGAGGGATAAGCAGCTGGGAGCAAAATTGGAGTGGAAGGATAAACTCTCAGATGAGAAATAACCAGGAAGTTGATGGCCATGTCAGAAAACTTTTAAATGAGGCAGACAGCATCAAGGGAGCAAATCAGTGGTTATTAGACCACCAAAGACCAACATAGTAGAGACATTCAGGTGAGTTCAGTTGTGAAATCAAACAATTCTTCTGTAAATTGTCCACACATGCTTTCTAAGGTTAGGGACTGATGGGTAACTGAATTCACTCTTTAAGATGCAAATTGTCTTCCAGAAGTTGTCCAGATCTGGCGTTACTTTAAATCTAAAAATTTCTGTCTCTCTGTTTACTTTATTTTCTTACTTTGAATTATACATGAATATTTATAATTGAATTTTCAAATTTACATGAAAATTAAAGGAACAAGAAGAAAACTAATCAACAAATTAAAGAAGGAACGATAAAACTAAATCCATAAAGACAAACATTGGAAAAAATTAAATGCATACCCCTAATTTTAAAAATCTAAGTACAACAGTAATAAAAAGTATCCAAACATTGTACATAAATTTTCAAAAGGTTTGGCATTTGAAGGAAGAAAAAAGATAAGAGAGAAGCTCAGAACAGTAATAAATTTGACAGTGTGAAAAATTTTAGGATGAACATGTTGTTACTGTTTTAGTGCATTGTGGTATATATAAATATGGGCTATACAATTTCTAGTTTTTGAAAACTTTTAAAGTTTTATTTATGAACACATGGAAGATATTTTTGAAAGTAGATTAGAGAGGAATAATTTTTTCTTCATCTCTAGGTATACAGAACCCTGTATATATATTTATACTAGAGGCCCGGTGCACAAAAACTTGTGCACTCAGGTTGGGGGGGGGGGCGGGGGAGGGCTCAGCCTGTCCTGTGCCCTCTCACAGTCTGGGACCCCTCAGGGGATGACCACTTGCTGGCTTAGGCCTGCTCCCCGGGGGACTGGGCCTAAGATGGCAATCAGACATCCCTCTGGCAGCCCGGCAGCCCTCGGGAGATGTCCACTTGCCAGTGGGGAGCAGGCCTAAACTGCAGTTGGACATCCTTAGCGCTGCTGAGGAGGCAGGAGAGGCTCCCACCACCACCGCTGTACTGGCAACCGTCAACCTGGCTTGTGGCTGAGCAGAGCACCCCATGTGGAAGCGCCCTGACCACCAGAGGGCAGCTCCTGCATTGAGTGTCTGCCCCCTGGTGGTCAGTGTGTGTCATAGTAACCAGTCATTCCCAGTCTTTCTGCTGTTAGGGTCAGTTTGCATATTACCCTTTTACTATATAGGATAGAGGCCTGGTGCACAGGTGGGGGCCGGCTTGTTTGCCCTGAAGGGTGTCCCGGATCAGGATGGGGGTCCCACTGGGGTGCCTGGCCAGCCTGGGTGAGGGGCTGATGGCCATTTGCAGCTGGTCACACCCCCTTCAGGGTGGGAGTCCCTACTGGGGTGCCTGGCCAGTCTGGGTGAGAGGCTGAGGGCTGTTTTCAGGCTGGTGGGCAACTGAAGCTCCCAATCTCTCCTTTTCTTCTTTCTTTTTTTATTCTGGGATTTATTTATCTTCTATGGCTGTCACTGGAGCTGAGAGCTGGCTCCAGCTCTGAGATCTCAGCTGCTGAAATCAGGTATCTGGGGTTTGTTTGGCTTCTATAATTGAAACAATGTTGCAGCTCCAGCTCTGAGACCTCTGCTGCTGAAAGCAGATATTGGGGGTTTGTTTAGGTTCTATAATTGCAACATTGTTGCTTAGAGTGAAGCTCAGAGCTGGGCCGTGGCAGGAGAGGAACCTTGGCTTCTTCCATCACTGGAGCAAGCAAGCCTCCTGTTCGCTTCAGCTGCCTGGCTGCCGGCCGCCATCTTGGCTGGCAGTTAATTTGCATATCACCCTGATTAGCCAATGGGAAGCATGTTGGAGGTACGGTTAATTACCCTATTTGTCTTTTATTAGATTAGATATTTAATTGTCCTAGTCAATGTTATGTATTTTTGTCAATTTATCAAAATTAAATAAATGCTCCTACCAAACATTAGAATTGGTTGCCTCTGCACAGTCATATCAAGAAGAGATTTTTATGGTGTTTTTATCTTTTCTCTATCTCTCACTACATGTTTACACAGAATCACCCCATATTTACTTCTCCAATTATCGGGAGGCCCATTACAGCCCTCCAAACTAAAAAAACAACAACAAAACAACAAAAACTTTTCGAAGTGAATATTATAATTCCAAGTCACATTGTCAGCATGCATTTATATAAATAATTTTTGTCTAATATTATTTTACAACACTTTTTCTTTACCTATCTTGAGAACTTTCATTTATTATTTTTGATCATTTTTATAAGGTTAAAATATTCCTCCTTGTATTTTGCTTAGATAAAACATAATATTTTTTCCTTCATGAGTAATTTATTCTATTTGCCTGGAAGCTTGTGAGATTTACTCTTAACTTAAATCATTTTCTTATGCCATATTAAGGTTATTTTATTTTTTTCAATAATCTCTATAGAATCTCAATGACATCTTGGAATCTGAATACTTAAGCTTTTAAGAGATGTTTTCTTCTATTCCTTAATTTGTTTTTAATTAACCACCCCATCTATTTATTTCCTTATTTTTGAAATGCCCTATAATTTGCATAGCATTTATATTTATAATTGGCATTTTATATATGTATATGTACATGTATATGTATGTGTATATTATTTATATGTATATATATGTATATGTATATATATATAGTCATTAACACATTTCTTCCAAGATTTTTTCTCTTATTATTTCATGTTTATTTTTATGTATTTCAAATATAGTGCTCTATAATGACTTGTATTTTTCACTTCTACTAAATTTGTACATTTTTAGAAGTCCTGATTTTTAGTTCCAGAAAGTTTACAGTCATGCATTAAATAATGACATTTTAGCCAATGACAGACTGCACATACAACAATAGTCCCATACAATTATAATGGAGCTGAATTTCCTGTAAGAAATGGAGGTTTCAGAAGGAATATTTTTTCTCTGCGGGCAGCAGTATTTGTGGGATTTGGCATAGAATCCCTCTCACTCACAACACCTCAATTTTGAGTGCACAGACTACATCCCAGTCAGTCAACCATTGACCTGTTTCAGGACCTGTTCCCCGCTTGGTGCATATTCAGCAGGCACTAGCTCAATAGTCTTCAGAGTGCATTGATGTTAGTTCATTGCTAAGAACCTAGGATTTTTATAAGGACATAGGACCACAAGAACTACCTTAACAAGTATTAAGTGCCAGTGCTACTTTAGAAAAAGTTTTTGTGGTAGTGTGGAGCCAGTCTATTTCTGTACTTTGGAAATATTCTCAGGTTGTAATGACGAACTATAGATGTTTTTATCTTCTATAAATTTAATCTAGAGATAGCCCGCTGTACCAGATAGGGTCAATGGGATGAAAAACAAATTTCCAAAGTCAAAATATTGAGTCCTCAGTTCTACACCCTCTCCATGTTAAAAACCCTCTTAAAAAAATGAATATCACAAAGTTCCCCAACGTGATCACTGCTCCAACATGTAGTAGCCAAAATCACATCACCATGAAAATTTCCAATGTTTCTACATCTCTCCATTAGACCAACTTTCACTCCCTCAAAATAGTAACTATAATGGTGATCTATACCTTATCCAGCCCATTTCTCTTTGATATTTCCAATCAATCCAGCCCAAATCTCTGTTTATGAAGAAGTACTGACCATGTTGAAAGGAATCAAGGGCAGGTCTTGTGGGGCAGTGTTTATAAACTCTAGAATAGTATATAGTAATGTCCCAGGCCTTCTATTCACTCACTACTCCCACACCCAGAGCAATTTTCAGTCCTGCAAGCTCCATTCATGATCAATGCCTTATACAGTTATAATATTTATCTTTTATTCTGTACTTTTAGTGTATCTTTCCTAAATTTTGATATATTTAGATACAAAATACTTATTATATTACAATTGACTATTGTTTTCAGTATAGTAATATACTGCACAGGTTTATAGCCTAGGTGCTCTGGACTATACCATATAGCCTAGGTATGTAGTAGGCTATTCCATGTAAGGCTTGTGTACGTGCACTCTATGGTGTCCAGACATTGGTAAAATCACCTAAAGATACATTTCTCAGAGCCATATCTCCATTGTTAAGTGATCCATGACTGTATTTTTAGCGCCCATTACAACACTTTGAGTTATTTTTCTCCTTGGTTTATAATTTTTCTTCTTCTTCTTCTTCCATAATTTCTACTCAGTGGATATAATCTGTTCTAATTATTCAGTTTGGTTTTATTCCCATAACTTCCTTATCTTCTTTTTTTCTGACTAGATTTGGGAGTGAATTATCAGCTCCCAAGTTGATCATGTGATTGGAGTTTCTTCAATAATAATCACTTGTAGGTTGAAGAATATATGGTGGTCTTTGTTCCAATGAGCCTATATAGAATATATGAAAAATCTGGGACCAATATTAAGACAGTATAAGGGTAACATCTAGATTCCATCTTGACTTGAAAGAACACCATCTTAGAGGTCTGGCAATGACTCCTTGCTTTCAGTAAAATTTCATAGTTGGAACTACCTAACCACATCCTTAAAGGAAAGAACATATGATGATGAAATGTTCCTGAATATCAAATTCTTCAAAATAGCCGTTTTGTCAATTAAGTGGTAACCAGAATTCTCACACAAGCATAATTTTCAGGCCCTTTGGGTGGTCCAATGACCATGAAAAACATCTGTGGCAACCATGGGACAACTGACTTCCTCCTCATTCCCAAACCCCCACCTGCCCCAAGGCCCCTGTATAAGTCATTCATGAGAACCCTTTGGTGAGCTCAATGTCTCTTTTTCTGGATGTGTCCTTCGTGTACAAGCTCTTTTCAATAAACTTACCTGCTTGATCTTGTACTGAATTCAGTGTTCATTGCAAGGAGATCAAGACTCGAGAACCTAACAATTCTATTCTGCTACATTGCCAAATTCATTTATTAAGTCTAATAATTTTTTGATGAAGTCTTTAGGGTTTTCTATGTACAGTATCATGTCACCTGCAAATAATAAGAGCTGTACATCTTCTTTTCCAATTTGGATACCTTTTATTTCTTCTTATTCTCTAATTACTATGGCTAGCACCTCCAGTACTATTTTGAACAGGAGTGGTAAAAGTGGGCATCCCTGTCTCATTTCTGTTCTAAGGTGAAATGGTTTTAGTTTTTCCCCATTGAGCATGATGTTGGCTGTAGGTTTGTCATACAAGGATTTTATTATGTTGAGGTATGATCGCTCTATTCTCATTTTGCTGAGAGTTTTTATCAAGAAAGGGTGTTGGATTTTGTCAAATGCTTTCTCTGCATCAATTGATATGAATATGTAATTTTTATCTCTCAATTTGTTTATGAGATGTATCATGCTTATTGATTTGTGGATATTGTACAAAATTAACGCCAATAAATCTATGGCATTCTTATGCACCAATAGTGAACTTACAGAAATAGAGATTTTAAAAACAATCCCATTTACCATCACACCAAAAAAATTAAGATACCTAGGAATAAACTTAACTAAGAAGGTAAAATACCTGTGCTTGCAAAACTACAGGACACAGAAAAGAGGAGATAGAGAAAGACATAAACAGATGTAAGAGCATACTGTGCTCATGAATTGGTAGAATCAACATCATTAAAATGTCCATACTACCCAAAGCAATCTATAGATTCAATGCACTTCCCATTAAAATACCGATGGCATATTTCTCAGACCTAGAATGAACTCTCCAAAAATTCATCTGGACTAAAAAAAGACCCCGAATAGCTGCAGCAATCCTGAGAAAGAAGAACAAAGTCGGAGGGATATCAATACCAGATATCAAGCTGTATTACAAAGCCACTGTTCTCAAAACTGCCTGGTACTGGCACAAGAACAGACATACAGATCAATGGAATAGAATAGAGAACCCAGAAATCTACTCAAACCACTATGCTCAATTAATATTTGACAAAGGAGGCAAGAACATACAATGGAGTCAAGAGAGTCTTTTCAATAAATGGTGTTGGGGAAATTGGACAGATACATGCAAAAAAATGAAACTAGACCACTAACTTACACCATACACAAAAATAAACTCAAAATGGATAAAGGACTTAAATGTAAGATGGGAAACCATAAATATATTAGAGGAATCCACAGGCAGCAAAATCTCAGACATATACTGAAGCAATATCTTCACCGATACACCTCCTAGGGCAATGGAAACTAAAGAGAAAATAAACAAATGGGACTACATCAAAATAAAAAGCTTCTGTACAGCAAAAGAAACCATCAACAAAACAACAAGAAAGCCCACTGCATGGGAGAACATATTTGCCAATGTTATCTCCATTAAGGGTTTAATCTCCAACATTTACAAGGAACTCATACAACTTAACAAAAGGAAGAAGATAAACAACCCAATCAAAAATGGGCAATGGACCTAAATACGTACTTTTTGAAAGAGGACATAAGGAAGGCATTGAGACATATGAAAACATGCTCAAAGTCACTAATCATCTGAGGGATGAAAATCAAAACGACAATGCGGTATCATCTCACACCTGTCACAATGGCTATCATCAACAAATCAACAAATGACAAGTGCTGGTGAGGATGTGGAGAAATAGGAACCCTCATGCACTGCTGGTGGGAATGCAGACTGGTGCAGCCACTGTGGAGAACAGTATGGAGTTTCCTCAAAAAACTAAAATTGGAACTCCCATTTGACCCAGTGATCCCACTTCTAGGAATATATCCCAAGAAACTAGAAACACCAATCAGAAAGGATATATGCACCTCTAATGTTCATAGCGGCACAATTTACCATAGCTAAGATTTGGAAACAGCCTAAGTGCCCATCAGCAGATGAGTGGATTAGAAAACGGTGGCACATCCACACAATGGAATACTACGCTGCAGTAAGAAAAGAAGGAATTCCTACCATTTACAACGGCATGGATGGAACTGGAGAGCATTATGATAAGCGAAATAAGCCAGACAGAGAAAGATAAATATCTCATGATCTCACTCAAATATGGAATATAATGAACAACATAAACTGATGAGCAAAAACAGATCCAGAGACAGAGAAGCATCGATCAGACAGTCAACCCTCAGAGGGAATGTTGGGGAGGGTGGGGGTAAGGGGGAGAGATCAACCAAAGGACTTGTATATATGCATACGAGCCTAACCAAAGGACACAGACACCAGGGGGGTGAGTGCATGAGTGGAGGTTTGGAGGGGCAATGGGGGGGTAAGAACACATATGTAATACCTTAACAAAGGAAAAAAATGATATATATTTTTTATTTAACAGCAAATATTTATTTATGATAGTCATTTTCTAGATTACTCATTTATTCAATAGATTTTTATTACATATTAGGGGCCCAGTGCACGAATTAATGAACCTTGATAGGAACTGTGGGCGACGAGGCTGTGGTGTGCATAGGGGCGGGACTCAGCCCATCATCCGTACCCCCGCCTGGCCCCTCCCACAATAGCCCCCTGTACCCTGTCTGTAGGCAGCCCCGCTCCCACTGCCGCTGTTTCCATGTGCTGTTAAGGACACATATGTAATAGCTTAAAAAATAATAAAAAAAAGAACCTAGTTATTAAGATTTGGTAACAATATCTAAAATTATCTGAAGGAGCCTTCCCTATTCTCAGTTCCCTCCAGTTGCAGGGGCGGGAGCAGTAGTGCCTGCATAATACCACAATTGGAAGTTGTTCTCACCACCAGCTCAGTCCCATCTAGACTAATTCCTATAAAACGTGTGTGCCAGTGCAGGAGAGCAAGGTGGAAGTTTCAGCACTACTCCATCTTCAGAAAACATAGGTGTACTTTCCAGTTGTTTAGGCCCAAGAAGTCTTTACATTTGCAGTCTTTGCTCAGGTCTCCATTGGCTTTGGGTCTTCAGCTTTTCTCCCCAGGGAAGCAATGTGAACCTGACCCCAAGTGTCTCATCTAGAATCTTCCTAACCTTGGATACATGGCAGTATCTTTCCTTAGGCTCCACCAATAGCCTTGTTTTAGCAGTTGAGCACTCTAGCAGGATGTTCATAAAGAGAAGGGATCACAAACCTAATTGTTAGGCTGTCATCCTTTTAGAAGTTAAAATATCTTACATGAATACATCATACTATCTTCACTCATAATACTCACTCAATCCTTAAGCTCTTTCAATTGAGCTTCTGATCACATC
Source organism: Myotis myotis (assembly GCF_014108235.1). Lineage (NCBI taxonomy): Eukaryota > Metazoa > Chordata > Mammalia > Chiroptera > Vespertilionidae > Myotis > Myotis myotis. Next base: position 43,703,414 of record NW_023416335.1, read on the forward strand.
ATCTGCTGAAACTGATTGAAACTGAACACATATGAATGGTATTTAACTGATTGAAAGTGAACACATATGAATGGTATTTAACTGATTGAAAGTGAACACATATGAATGGTATTCTTTTGGCTTTCATGACACCACACAATAAATTAATATTACCTATGGCTCAAACCATACTATTCTGAAGCCCAAAACATTTCAATGGCATTGTTATTTTTGTTATCTCTCCCCAGAGAGAGCCAAATAAAACTACATATGTGATGTTCATATATGTTCTACTTTCTGTTACCAACTTTCTTTAACCCTGTTCATAAATTCTCATTATCATACTCATGTTTCCATGGTTAAAAGAAATCAGTAAAGAGTTGAGTGTCTTAAAAATGTACGTGGAGACTTCTGGCATCTGGTTCGATATGTAAGGAGCTTGGAAATCATTACTCTTAATCATACACAAGAAAAAAGCTTAACAAACTGAAAATCAACAAGTCTTCTGATATCCATCCAAGAATTGAGGTCACAGCATACCACTGTCCCTCAAACTGGGGAGACAGACAGACAGATAAAATACAGAGAGACACAAATCTTTGGAACAGGCACTTATTGGCAAAAATTGACCTCAGAACCATTACTAGGGTATGATGGGCACTCAGTGGAGAAAAGAATGAGAGTTAAAAACTCCAAAGGATCACAGTATTAGGGGGGCCATTATACTTTTGTGAGTTTTACCTAAAGGAGCTCCACCAGGCTTTCACAGTAAAAATGAGAGAAAGAAAGTTCTCATTCTTCTGGCAGAGGGAGGGAAAAGGTAGGCAGTATGAAATTAGCTCAGAATACTCTGTTCTTTTTAACAGTGACTGGACTCAGGAGAAACTGTTTCACCATAGCCTAATGGACCTTGGGGAATAAAAATACCCAACTGCAGCCAGATTTTGTGGCCATCAACAAACATTATAAAGTTTATATGGAAGGGCAAATGACCCACAATAGCCAATACAATGTTGAAGGAGAAGAATAAAGTTGCAGAACTGATACTACCAAATTCAAGACTTTATAGAGCTATAGTAGTCAAAACAGAGTGATTTTACAAAAGAATAGACAAATAGATCAATAGAACAGAGTAGAGAGCCCAGAAATAGAATGATACAAATATAGTCAACTGACCTTTGAAAGAGGAGCAAAGGCAGTACATTGGAGAAGAGAGAGGATAGAGTTTTTTTTCAACAATTAGTGCTAGAACAATTGGCTATCCACATTAAAAAGTGAATCTAATTATAGGCTTTATGCCTTTCATAAAAATTAACTCAAAATGGATCATAAACCTAAATATAAAATTCAAATTGATCAAACTCCTAGAAGATAGTCTATGAGAATATCTAGGTACATTTAGGTTTGGCAGTAACTTTTTAGACACAACACCGAGGGCACAAACCATCAAAGAAAACATTGATAAATTGGACATTAATGAAATTAAAAACTTCTGCTCTGTGATATATACTGTTTAGAGAATAAAATAACAATGCATAGATCAGGAAAAAACACATATCTCTCTATATAAAAGGCTAAGTGACCAACTGTCCATCCATCCAACCATCTGACCAGCCGGCTGGTATATATGACACACACTGGCATTTTAAAAATAAACGTTGACTTGCGCATATGTGATACATATAAAGCTCTCGCTGGCACCAATGGTACGCAGGTGTTTTGTTCTGTCATTGTAGATTGAAAAATGAGCATGTTCATAAATTAAATGAATAAATTTTGGATATACTCAATGGAGATTTTCAACCTATTTGAGTGATGATTCCATGGATTCAATGGATGAGGCCAAAAAGGAAAATTTTCCCATTGAATTTCTTAATAGTATTATTCCTTCAGGAATGCCTTGTCATAAATTAAAATTGAAAGTAGGTGCAATCATCATGTTACTGAGAAATCTTAATAGTAAATGAGGTCTTTGTAATGGTATTAGATTTATTATCAAAAGATTGTGACCTAACATTATTGAAGCTGAAGTGTTAACAGAATTTGCGGAAGGAGAGGTTGTTCTGATTCCAAGAATTGATTTGTCTCTGACTGACACTGCCTCCCATTTAAATTAATTCAAAGACAGTTTCCTGTGATGCCAGCATTTGCAATGACTATTAATAAATCACAAGGACAAATGCTAGACAGAGTAGGAATATTCCTACCTGAACCCATTTTCGGACATGGTCAGTTATATGTTGCTTTCTCTCAAATTCAAAGAGCGTGTGATGTTAAAGTTGTAAATACTTCATCACAAAGGAAATTAGTCAAGAACTCTGAAAGATTTTTTTACTCTCAATGTGGTATACAGGGAGATATTTAGAATATGTCTAATAAATTTATCAGTCATTATTCTTATCAATGTTTTTACATCATGTTTTTCTTGTTTTTATATCATGTTTTTGTTGTCTTTATATCATGTTTTTGTTTTTAAATCATGTATTTATTGTTATATCATGTTATTGTTTATTAATCAATTTATATATTATTTTCACATACATTTTACTAATTTTCTTTCATCTCTAACACTTCCATTATAAAGAAAGGGAGAATAGCGATATTAAAATATTTCTTCGAATTAATTTCCTTTCAATGTGGATGAATCGGTGCACCAGGCCACTAGTCTAAAATATCCATAAAACTCTTAAAACTGCAACAACAACAACTCAAAAAATGGGCAAGATTCCTAATCAGACACTCACAAAAGAAGATAAAGATATGAAAAATATGCACACAAAAAATGCTCAAGATCAGATATCATTAGGGAATTATAAATTAAAACAACAGTGAGATACTAATTTGTACCTATTAGTATGATCACAATCCAGAACACTGAAAACAGTAAATGCTGGTGGGGATGTGGAGTAACAGGAACTCTCATTCATTGCTAGTGGGAGTGCAAAATGATCAAGCCACTTTGGAAAATAATTTGGCAATTTCTTATAAAGCTAAACATACTCTTATCATATAGCATAGCAATCTTGCTCCTTGGTAGTTGCCCAAATGAATTGTAAACTTATGTTGACACAAATACCTATAGGTAAATGTTTATAGTAACTTCAGTCATAATTGCCCAAACTTAGAAGCAATCAATATGTCCTTCAATAAATAGATAAATGGTGGTACATTCATACAATGAGATATAATTAATCAATAAAAAGAATCAAACCACCAACAGTTATGCAGGAAACATAGATACATATTGCCTAAGTGAAAGAAGTCAATCTGGAAAAGCAACATACTGCATGATTTCAACTATATCATTCTGGAAAAGGCAAAATTATGCATACAGCAAAATAATTAGTGGTTGTCAGGGGCTCAGCTAGGACAGAAGGAAGGATGAAGGACAGAAGAAAGGTGAGGAGATCAGTTGAATTTCGGGACAAAGAAGCTATCCTGTATGATACATGTCATTATACATTTTTTTAAAATTCACAGAATGTACAATCCAAGGGGTGAACCCACCCTACAGTAACTATGGCCTTCAGATAATAATAATGCATTAACATTGGCTCATCAAGTATAGCAAATGCACCACACTAATGAAAGATGTTAATATTAGGAGAACCAATGCATGGGGGATGGGGTGAGAGGGGATATGGGGCTATCCTTTGTTTCAGCATATAACATAGCACTCTTACCAGAAGTCCAAGAAACAGGTTAATGTATCCTCGTCATCTTTATATTATGAGTCAGAAAATAAACCAAAGTGGTTAAGTTAGTTTATATTTTGATTTCTGTGTCCTGGGACACACTAAATGAAAAAGAGTTTTGCATGCTTAATATGTAGACCACGGCTAAACTATGCATGAAATGGAAATCATTTTGAATTTAATGACTCACTGGTTTGTTTAGAAGTGGCTAATCATTTTAATAGAAACAATTTTCAATTTTTTTGAACATGTAAGTTAGAGAAACATGTTACCACAGACTATTTCACCTGAGGGAATTCAGAGAAAGTTTCATCTAGAAGACCACTCTGAGTGAAACTGAAGTCTGTGTAGAGAGAGACATGGCCGGTATCAAAGAAGACTAGCCTGTGAGGATGCTCAGGGCTCAAGGGACACTCCAAGTGAAGGGAATACAGAAACAGAAGGCATCCAGAAGTGCAGGGAATGCTGTCGTGTGGGTAAGCTGTGTGTGGAATGTGCAGAGGGAGCTGAAACAAGAGAAGCACCAAACTAGGATCAATATTGAATCCTGGAGTAATATTAAAGAAACAGCTTTTGTGAGGGGGTTAGTAAACTGCCTCTTTGCTCTGGAACTGCCTTTGACTAAATATGTAACCTAATTTAAGTCCCTAAAATGTATTATCTCCCATTCCTAGTAAAATCAAGGACTTAAACTAGGTTATCTCTAACATTCTTTCCAATTAAAAATTTAATGTGTGAAAACAGCAAAGTATAAATTAAAATGGTTCAAGAATTAAATATATGCAGAAATGTTAAAGTTGGTATTTAGAAGGTAGAACAGTATAATTATGTAACATGGCTATTTAAATCTATTCTGGGGAAAAGTTAAGATAGAGATTGGATTTTAAAATAATAACAGCCAATGCTATATTCTGTAAGCATAATGTTTAATTTCCTACCTCCCTTTTCCTGGAAGAGGAAACTCCTTTAGTAGTCAATCATAAACCTTCTTTTTTTAATGATGAATTGATAATGAATTTCTAAGCCTACTAAATCTGAGCATTTTCTTAAATACACTCTTCAGAAGTAAACTTGGAACTATATTGGCTGCCTCATAAAGAATCAACAAAAAATCATTCAATTCTATGCCTATTTCTGCACACTCAATATCAGTTAAATAATCAAGAAATCTATAGAAATCTAAAAGAAATTAACAGCAAAGTAGGATTTAACAAATTGAAGTCATCTGTGGGCTGACACATTTAGTCAAGAAAGACATTAATTTTTTCTAGAGCCACCTGAAAGAGAAAGAATCTGTCTTTGGCATTACAGTGACATAGAAATCCATTTGTTTGTACAAATAAATACGTATGACAAATAAGATATTGAGAGACAAGCGATGTATGAGGAAAGTAATCCTAAAAGGTAACAGAAATTATCATATTCTATATTACTTTAGACCAGTGGTCGGCAAACTCAGTCAACAGAGCCAAATATCAACAGTACAATGATTGAAATTTCTTTTGAGAGCCAAATTTTTTAAACTTAAACTATATAGGTAGGTACATTGTTATTAATTTAATTAGGGTACTCCTAAGGCTTAGGAAGAGCCACACTCAAGGGGCCAAAGAGCCGCATGTGGCTCGTGAGCCGCAGTTTGCTGACCACAGCTTTAGACCATGAAAAAAGAAAAATCATCAAGGACCATCAAACAGAAAAAAATAAGGTGAAAATGTAAAGCATTAACAAACACATACATCTTTTCTATTTGAAGTGTGAAAATAAACATAGTCAATGAGTTGAAGATGAAAAAAAAAAAAGCCTGTTAGAGAATGTGGAGATGTAGAGAAAATGTAGTGAGTAAAAAACCAATATGATATGGTAATCACAGGTAAAGGATGGAGGACACAATTCTCAAGGAGGCTGTTGTATAAAGACCATCTCCAATGAAGTCTTGAAAATGAATGAAGAGTCAGCAGGATCCATTAAGATCATGTTTCTTTTCACAAGTGAGAAGGTGAGTAGTAGAATTCTGCACAGCAAATGAAGCCTGAAGAAGTGTCTACTGAATTGAGAATCCATAAAGAAGACAGTGGATAATAAAGAGATGGATTGCTTGGGATTTCTGCCAAGATTGAATGGGGCCACTTGGAACATTAGTATGGAGGTTGTGAGGCATAATAGGAATTCAAAGGTAGACGCCCACACACAAATTGCTTGAAAAGGAAGCTCTCGATTTCTGGGAGGTCTGTGATGAGGCAAAGGGAAAAGCACTGTGAACAAGTGCAACATCTGGACCGAAAAGAGAAATGGAGGAAGCAGATAGTGTTTACATTAAGTGAGCTCTCTTAGTTCAGAGACCAACATCTGCCTTTGGTTACATTTATCTGAACATAGTGAAAATGTTTAAATTAACCAAAGAAGATTAGACTACATTTCATAACAGTGTTTACACAGCAAAATAAATGACAAAACAGATACATGGAAGAAGTGTCTGTTTACCGACGCATTTCAAAGAGCATGAATGTAGCACCCCAAGCTACATTATCTTAGTGTGGTTGACATAAAACAGGGTTCTACATAAACTCCTAATGATAGTCATTACAAACTATGTTAAGCCAAGGTGGTTTAAACATAGATATTCCATGTCTTTTGTTTATTACAGTGAGAAAAAGAGTCCGAATACATTTCTACTACAATTAAGAAACAGCACATTTACATTATATTTTTCTACTATCGATAGCATTTCAGGTGATGTCTTTATTCATAGGAATTACAGCTCACAATAAGTTTTTTTTTCACTCTCCTCCATAAAGAAATGTATTTGGGGTTTTGATTTGGTAGCATATTTAGAACAGAGTACTTTTTCACAGAAGCCATCAATTTTTTTTTTTTTTTTTGGCCCTATTTATGGGTATTAGAAATCTCATAGACCATAAAATATGTGTGTGTGTTTTATTGCTAGACCTGGCTTTGGAATCAGATTTGCTCTTGTCATTGCAATACCTGATTTTTAAACCAGGAAACAAGGGCAAGTAACGTGTGCTAGAGAACAAGCAGCGATCACATATCAAAGAAGAAAGCGCATTGAAGTGCAAGGATAAACAGTTAAACTTTGGACTGTTTTATCATTTAGCAAGAAATAGTTCAGAAGCCCTAGTTCTAAAAGGAAACAACTGGGCTGCAGGGGTGAAAGAGCAAATATAAACACTCTCTTTTATTTACTTAAACAGGTCATATGTTAATAGAAGGACAAGCACAAATGCATTGATCTCTAGGATGTTAAACAGGATCTACTCATGCAGAACAAAGGTGTTTACAGGTAAGCTTCAATCATATGCCATGGTTTCAGGACATGATGATGCAAAGAGTGACTGAATTACATGCACTTAATATCCAACTTGAAATTGGAGATTGAATTAAAAAAAAAAAACAAAAAAAAACGCGTCACCTTTTTCCAGTACTTCACAGAGCATCCCTCTCTGGAGCTCTGCCACTAACCTTTAGCAGTTCTGTGAAGCAGCTGAAGTTTATGTCACAAAATAAAGTGACTTTTAGCAGAGACTAGAAGACTTGGCCCAGGGCAACATTCAGGATAGCCCATCAGTGCTGGAAGGTGAAGCCTGATGCTCTCCAGTTACCTAGCACATGATCAGACACTTTAAATGTCAGTGGGAGTTGTTACTTTGATGTATCATTATTTGAAGAAAAAGTTCCATATGAGGACATAGTTATACTTCCAGGTTATAATAGGAGTAGGTAGTTAACTAACAGTATAAAAAACAATAACAATTCTATTCTATTTAAAAATCTAAATTTCTCTCAGATTCTCTATTTCCTAGTTCAGGTGAAGAGATCTATTTTGATCATTTCTAATCTGTTTAGCTTAAAGCAATGCTCAATTTTTGTTAACATTTAACATGAGAATTTAACAAAGAGCAAGTTTTATTTTTCTATTCACTTGTGACACATTGCATTGTTAAGATTGTCAAATGCTAAAATAGATCTAACCTCACTGGAGATAATCTCTAAAGATAAATTGACTAGATATGTTTTAGTCAATTCCCAGAGGAGAGTTACTTACACACTAAAAAAATGACCCTAAATTTGCACTTGTCAAATTAATGCCACCTATTTGTTTTAAAGAAGGATTTTGTGCACGTGTGTGTTGTAAACTTTGGTCAACTCTGCTCAAGTCAAAAGGTAAACTCTGTGTTCCTAAGTATTTCAAACTGAAAAAGGATAGAAGAACAGATATGGATTTAGGCAGTTTATATCAATAGGCAGCATAGTAGTAAATGTACAGAACAATTATAATTCTAGGAGATAAATTGGTTTTAATGTAGCTGTCATCAATAGTTAAGAAAAGAAAAGAAAACCGGACTCTTATGGCAAAAAGATATATATATATATATATATATATATATATATATATATATATATGAAACATAAATTTATTAATGAATTAGCATAATTTTAGAACTTAATAAACCTCTCTCTCTCTCTCTCTCTCTCTCTCTCTCTCTCTCTCTCTCTCTCTATATATATATATATATATATATATATATATATATATATATATTTAGAGGCCCAATGCACAAATTCGTGCACCAGTGGGGTCCCTCTGAAACCAGCTCTCTGACATCCCCCAAGGGGTCCTGGATTGTGAGAGGGCAACAGGCCAGGCTGAGGAACCCCACCAGTGCATGATTGAGGCCCAGGAGGGATGTGGGAGGTTGGCCAGCTGGGGAGGGACCGTGGGAGGGCTCCAGGCATGTCCAGACAGTCTCTCTCAGTCCTGACTGGCCAGACCCGAGCAGTAAGCTAACCTACCAGTTGGAGCATTTGCCCCCTGGTGGTCAGTGCACATCATAGTGACTGGTCAACGAGTCAAATATCTGACCCTGGTGGTCAGTGCATGTCATCGTAAGCGGTTGAGCGGCCTTAGCATATCATTAACATATTGCATTTTGATTGGTTGAACAGACGACCAGACACTTAGCTTATTAGGCTTTTATTATATATACTAGAGGCCCATTGCAGGAATATTCCTGCAAGAATAGGGCTTCCTGTGGCTGGAGCAAAGCAAAGAAGGGAGCGAAACTCACTGAGGCGGGCTTCGCTCCCGCTTCAAGCCCCTGCAGCTGGTCTTGCCCTCCTGCTCCAAGCCGCTGCCCCTTATGCTCCCAAGCCACAGTGGTTGGGCTTGCCCTCCCACTCCCAGCCACTGGGGCTGGGCTTGCCCTCCCACTCCCAGCCACTGGGGCTGGGCTTGCCCTCCCACTCCCAGCCGCTGCCCCTCAGCTCCCAGCTGCTGCCCCCTGCCCCAGCCGCTGCCCCTTCTGCTCCCAGCCACAGCGGTTGGGCTTGCCCTCCTGCTCCCAGTGGCTGGGGTTTGGCTGGCCCTCCAGCTCCAAGCCACTCCCATCCACTGGGGCTGGGCTTGCCCTCCCGATCCCATCCCCTGTGGCTGGGCTTGCCCTTCTGATCCCAGTGGCTGGGTCTGGGCTTGCCCTTCTGATCCTAGTGGCTGGGGCTGGTCTTGCCGTCCTGCACCCATCCCCTGGGGCTGGTCTTGCCGTCCTGCACCCATCCCCTGGGCCTGGTCTTGCCCTCCTGCCCCCATCCCCTGGGGCTGGGCTTGCCCTCCTGCTCCCAGCCGCTGCCCCTCCCCTCCAAGCCTCTGCCCCTTAAGCTCCCAGCCAAAGTGGTTGGGCTAGCCCTCCCACTCCCAGCCGCTGCCCCTTCCTCTCCAAGCCACTGCCCCTCCTGCTCCTAGTCACTGCCCCTCCTGCTCCCAGCCGCTGTGGCTGGGATTTCCCTCCTGCTCCCAGGGGCTGCCCCTTCCCCTCCAAGCCACTGCCCCTCCTGCTCACAGCGGCTGCGGCTCCGTTTCTGTCCTCGAGGCCTCTACTTGGCTACCTTCTGTACCGCTTGGCCTCCATGTTGTCATCAGTCTTCGCTTGCAGCTAGTATATGCAAATTAACCGCCATCTTTTAGCTTCTATAACTGAAACATTGTATCTTTTGGAGCTGTTGCTTCAGGAGCTCAGAGGCTGGCAGCGGCAGGCGGGGAACGTTGGAGTCCTCCGTCACTGAAGCAAGCAAGCCACATTTTCGCTTTAAGCTGCCTGGCGGCCGGCCGCCATCTTGGCTGGCAGTTAATTTGCATATCACCCTGATTAGCCAATGGGAAGGGTAGCAGTCATACGCTAATTACCATGTTTCTCTTTTATTAGATAGGATATATATATACATATATATATATATATATATATATATACGTATATATATATATATATATATATATATATATATATATATATCTTCTATATTCAGTATCTAAATATCAACTATGGAAAATGGTAAAACTGTAGATACTGTGGTTGAATTTATTGAGTTGACCTTTGTAAACTCTGTCCAAGTTTTGAGTTAAAACCTACTCTATAGTTTTACATATGAAGCTCTTTTATGTTACATTTGTAAATATGCAGTATGAGTTGAAATACAGTCCAATGTCAATAGATCACTACCTATGTATGAAGTGACATCCCTGTAACATAATAAAAGTGCTTGATTTTTATTAAGAAATTGGTGGGCATAATTTTTTTCCTAAGAGGTTTCTGCTAAACATTCCTGAAGTAAAAATATAGGTTGAGTGAAAAATAAAAACAGAGTATAACATTTTTTAGGAGAAAACTCTGATTCTGAGGAAGAAACATTAATTTATTATAGAACTAGCATAATTTTAGAACTTAAATAAACCTCTATGAAAGCAATAAGGATAATTTATTTTAACATATAAGATAAAATTTAGCCCTAACCAGTTTGGCTCAGTGGGTAGAGCATCGGCCTGAGGACTCAAGGGTCCCAGGTTCGACTCTGGTCAAGGGCATGTACCTAGGTTGCGGGCACATCCCCAGTAGGGAGTGTGCAGGAGGCAGCTGAATTGATGTTCCTCTCTCATCGATGTTTCTAACTCTCTATCCCTTTCCCTTCCTCTCTGTAAAAAAATCAATAAAATATATTTTTTTAAAAAAAGATAAAATTTAAATGTATCCAGTAAAATAAATGTCATATTTGGAGTTTTTTTTAAATAAAAAAACTTATTCTTCGTTAGCCTCCAACTCCATTTATAAAACACAAGGAAATTGTTCAATTAAGACAGTCTTAATACTTAAAATGAGCCTAACATGAGGAGGGAAATACATTTTCCCAGTGTGGTTTGTTATTCTTTAATTATCCTACTGTAAAAGGTGCTCACCATATGGTAGAATTTGATTTCAGACAAGATATAAACTATTCTGACCTCAAAGTGACCTAAAATTTTTAGTTCTGAAAAAAATATGTAGGAATAGCCTGAAGAATCTATGCTAAAAAGAAATCTCACAAGGAATGCAAAAACATATTGCTTCTTACCTTCTATGTTAGCAACATAGAAATAAAAAGGGGGTGCAGTAACAAGAAAAAAATTTTCAAGGATTATTTATTGTGGAATCAAGTACAAGTTGCTTTTTGTTTTTGTTGTTGTTTTTTCTAAATTCCCTTTCCCTCTTAAAAACTAGAAAACCAGATTTACTTAGGGGTGGATTGGGGTGGGTGAGAATGTGATTTTTCAGTGAATTTATGAAACTAAGAGTCACATCTGGATAAAATGATGCATGGCCAATACCACTGTGGCCACAATATCGAGGCACTCTAAATACAAATCACGATTTTAAGTAGCGAAAAATAATGAGGTTCACTTGACTCATCAGATTTTATTATGAGTCTATGATTAACTTAAAGTATTCTATTAGGGAAAGAAAATCAGGAAGTGCATTTTGTTCAATGAATTCTAAGAAGAAAATGCTATTTGGAGGCTTAAGAATTTCTGTTTGTCTATTGAAACAGGATAAATGTGTATTTTATTCCTGTGAATATAATCCTACATTAATATAAGCCTCAGCATAATGGTTTGAATTGTGAAAAGTTAATTACAACCTGAGTATCAGGATTGGATGTTTCATATACCTATCTGTAATTCTCCCAATAGCTCTAAAGGTAGATATTATTATCCCATATTTTACAAAGGAGGAAATCAGGCATTAGATATGCTCAAACTTACTTTGTCAATAAGCAGCGGGGATGAGATTTGAAACTATTTGAAATCCATGCTATTTCCATTATGTCACATGTCATCTAAGTACATTTTTTTTTTTTGGCTTCACCCGTTCACACAGATTCAAAATGAAAATACATAATGGGAAATATGAGTCATTTACTGAGCAGCAATTTTTATAATTTCTGCTAAAGAGCACCTTTAAAATTGCCAAGTAATCTCAACTCTGTATTTAAAAATATAAAAGACATTCTTGAGTTCAGGCATTCCTAACTAAACTTTCTTTGTGTAATTAAATCACACTCTGTAATTCTAGTCCTTATTTTTATAAAAACAAATCAACACCTTTTTTGTTGTTACAGTGAAGGACCTGCCTCGATCTCATTAATCTTTATTTCCATTTGTGTTATAGCCCAAAAGAGAGGTTTGATAGACTCTTTTCCTTCTCATGTTTTGGAAATCATCTAGAACCCATGTATTTCTTTTATTTTTTTTAAAAAAATATTTTATTGATTTTTTACAGAGAGGAAGGGAGAGGGACAGAGAGTTAGAAATATCGATGAGAGAGAAGAATCGATCAGCTGCCTCCTGCACACCCCCTACTGGGAATGTGCCTGCAACCAAGGTACATGCCCTTGATCAGAATCGAACCTGAGACTCTTGAGTCCCCAGGCCAATGCTCTATCCAGTGAGCCAAACCGGACAGGGCGAACCCATGTATTTCTTATGTTCTTTGGAAATATATGCAAAATTTTGTATTAAGTGACAAAGTGCATTTTTCTGACAACAGGCTCCTTAGATTTATTGGATTAAAAATGAGTCCATGGCTGAAAGGAAAGAAAAAAAAAATACTATCCTAACAGAAGCTTGGTTTTCTCTTGATAGTGTCTACATAAATGGGATGAAAAGATGCAGTGATGTTTAGTTGTAGGTTGTTAAACAGAAGCAAATAATTTTCCCTTAGCATATAATATATATTGTAGTCAATTCTCTCTCTCTCTCTCTCTCTCTCTCTCTCTCTCTCTCTCTCTCTCTCTCTCTCTCTCTCTCTCTCGTCCAGGTTGTTTGAAGAAAGCTTACATTTTTACAAGAAACTTTGGGGACATGGCTTTGCAAACATACATGCACCCCTATGTTCATTGCAGCATTATTCCATGGCCAAAACATGGAAACAAACAAAAGGTCCTTTGATAGATGATTGGATAAAGATTTTGGAACATTTATACAGATACTCAGCCAAAAGGAAGGATAAAATACTGCCATTTGTGACAACATTAGATGGATCTTGAGAATATTATGCTAAGACAAATAGTCAGAAAAAGTGAAGAATCATATGAGTTCACTTATGTGGGATATATAACTGAAAGTAATGAATGAACAAACAAGAAAAAAGAAACAAATAAAAATTCACAGAGACAGACAAAAGTGTAGTGGTTACCAGAGGGAAGAGAAGTAAGGGGGGTAGTAAAGGATAAAGGGGCCAGAAGGTGATTTGACTTAAGGTGGTGGGCACACAACATAATATTCACATTATGTGTCATAGGAATGAATACTTAAAACCTATATAATCTTTTTAGAAACTATTTTTATTGATTCCGGAAAGGAAGGGAGAAGTAGAGAAAGGTAAAAATATCAATGATTAGAGAGAATTGCTGGTTGGCTGCCTCCTGTAACCCTCCTACTGGGAATTGAGCCCACAACCCAGGCATGTGCCCTGACTGGGAATCAAACTGTGACCTCCTGCTTCATATGTCGACACTCAACCAGTGAGCTATGCCAACAGATTGAAACCTACATAATCTTATTAAACAATGTCACCCCAATAAATTTAGCTTAAAAAGTCTCTGATAAATAATGTAGTGTTTTTCCAAAACTGGAAGCAAAGTTGAGGTGAAATCTATTTTATACTGAGATATGTAGCTAAAACTTATGTTGACTGAGAACACCAAACACAGGAATAAACTCAAAATGCATAAAAGACTTAAATGTAAATCGTGAAACCATAAAAATCCTAAAAGAAACCACAGGCAGTAAAATCTCAGACATCTCTCATAGCAATATGTTTATAAATACATCACCTAGGGCAAAAGAAACTAAGGAGAAAATAAATAAATGGGACTACATCAAAATAAAAAGCTTCTGTACAGCAGAAGGAACCATGAAAAAAATGATAAAATTATAGTTTTATAATGGAAATGACCCCTAAATAGGACTGCATGGGAGAACATATTTCGCAATGATACATCTGATAAAGGGTTAATATCCAAAATATATAAGGAACTCATGCAACTTATCAAAAGGAAGACAAACAATCCAATAAAAAAAATTGGCAAAGGACCTAAGTAGACACTTTTCCAAAGTGGACATACAGATGGCCAAGAGACATATGAAAACATGCTCAGTCATTGATCATGGGAAATGCAAATTAAAACAACAATGAGGTATCACCTTACACCTGTCAGAATGGCTTCCATCAACAAATCAACAATAGACAAGTGCTGGCAAGGATGAGGAGAAAAGGGAACCCTCACACGCTCCTGGTGGGAATGCAGCCTGGTGCTGCCATTATGGAAGACAGAAAATTAAGTATGGAGCTTCCATTTGATCCAATGATTCCACATCTTGGAATATATTCTAAGAAATCCAAAACACCAATCAGAAAGAATGTATGCACCCCTATGTCCATAGCAGCACAATTTAAAATAGCTAAAACTGGAAACAGCCCAAGTGCCCATCAGCAGATGAGTGGGTAATAAAGTCTGTGGTACATTTACACCATGGAATATTACACAGCACTAAAAAGAAGGATCTCTTACTCTTTGCGACAGCATGGAGGGACCTGGAGAGTATTATGCTAAGCAAAATAAGCCAGTCAGAGAAAGACAAGTATCATGTGATCTCACTATATATGGAATCTAATAAACAAAATAAACTGATGAACAAAATAGATCCAAAGACACAGAAGCATGGAACAGACTGTGGAATCTCAGAGGGAAGCAGGGAGGGTGGATGAGAGGGAAGAGATCAACCAAAGACCTTGTATGCATATATGCATAATTCATGGGTACAGACATTAGGGTGATGAAAGCCTGGGGCAGGGGGTGCGGGAAGGCTAGAAGGGGTCAGTGGGGGTGGGGAAAGGGGTATATGTAATACTTTCAACAATAAATTTTTTAAATGATAATGAATATTTTAGAGGTTAGATAAAGAAGTGATTATATGGGAAATGAATAAAATATAATGTAAATTTAAAAATATAACAGGTAAAAAATTAAAGATAGGTACATAAATTAAATATGATTAAAAATCAAACTGAAGATAATAGGTTGGCAGTTTGTTTAAGGCTTTTAAATCAAAGATTCAGCTAAGTACCCATCTGTGTTATCTAAAAAATAATTTTCCAAATATACCCTTGAACTGGATATTTAATGATAGTTTTATAATGGAAATGACCCCTAAACAGGACATAAGGAGTTTTTTCCTTGCCTCATTAAACCTGAAAGAGGTGAATGTTATGAGGCCCTTTGATAAGGCAGTGACTTAATAGCATGTGTGAATAAGGCACTTGCTTAATCCATCATGCTGGAATTTTTTCCCCTAGATAATACTAATTCCAAATTATATACAACCCTTTATTACAAAACACTCCAGTCCATCACTTCCACAAGAGTTAGTCCTTTCTAAGACTAGCAGTTCAAAGTAGGGTGCAGAATCAGGTCTTTCTGAGCACTTCAATAAAGTTTTCAGTAGAAAGACACCCAGATGGTTTAAGGGCTGGGATCTTGGTGAGTTTCCAGGTCATGACCCTCAAGGTTTTGAAACTAGTAGTAATTTCTCTTCCTTCTTTTGTTGAGCCTAGCATGCTTTTTTGGACTATAAATTAATTTTGGATACACATTTGAAAATATCTGAGTTTTTTTAAAACTACATCATTAACACATACTCATTCCTTAAGCCTACAAATAACAATGCTACCTTTTGCCCTGGCTGGGTAGCTCACTTGGTTAGAGCATCCTCCTGATATGGCAAGGTTGCAAGTTGATTCCCAGTCAGGGGCACATACAAGAATCAACCAATGACTGCATAAATGGGTGGAACAACAAATTGATGTTTCCCTCTCTCCCTCCCTTCCTCTCTCTCACTCAAATCAATTTGGAAAAATATTACCTTTGCCTCAATGTCTTACATTTTGTTCCAGAGCCTAAATTCTGCTTGTTTGTGAAGTGGCATTTACTAGGACCATAATGTTGTAGTTTAGAGACCATACTGTTTTTCTGGACAGCACATAGATAGTGAAAGGCTACATTTCACTTGTCATCTCTGTGCGCCAGGAAGGCTTTTTGGCGTTAGACTCCGTTCCCTATGCATCCAGTTCTCAACATAATGAGTGCAGCCATTCTCTTTCCATAGAGAGGAGGGAACACTTGAACATACACTGAGTGGCCAGATTATTATGAGCAGCCAGATTATTATGACCACCCCATCAGTACAATGAAGTGAATTAGTTATGCAAATAATAATAATAATAATAATAATAATAAACCTTGAGAGTATTTGCTTAGGAAGTTTTCAATATTCAGTATTTTGGAAGTGTCAATGAAGTACTGATGGGGTGGTCATAATAATCTGGCTGGTCATAATAATCTGGCCACTCAGTGTACATATCCATTAATATTTTTATAGCTTTATCAAAGTCCATCTCAACAGTTCAGAAGCAGTATGTATAGCATTAACATATCTAGAAAGGAAATTGCTATGCCAAGTGTAGATAATCACATCCACCCCATGGACAGATGTGTCAACCTCCTAACCCCACATATTTCCTATATTTTACCTTAACTAGTTTGAGTGCCCCCCCCCCGCCCCTGGGCAGCTCATTTTTTATTTTACTGCAAAGAACTTTTGGTAGAAAAATAAATACTTTGCACAAGTTTGCAGTCCTCTGTGAAGAGGAGCATAACTAAATACATTATAGCTTTCACACTTCAGAAATTCTCAGGTACTCTTTTCATGTTTTTCCCTATGACTGTGGCCACATTTGCCAAGCAATAGCTAAGAATGAATAAATAACTCTTCTCTATAAGAAATTAGCAACGGATTTATTCTCAAAATCTATTTGAATTCATATACATTATGTAACATGAAACTTCCTTATTGTGTTCCTATTTATTTTTGACAATTGCAAAAAAATTATTCAGAGATTAACTATAAAATAAGGGTTCTATTTATTATTTTAGTATAACTTAACCAAAAATTTTACTCAAATATGGGTCCATAAAAAACAAACAAGTAATTTAAAGGCCCAACCCTTGAAGTAAGATCTATTATTGACTTTCTTTCCATAACTTTCCAAATGTCCCTGGTTACAGCGTTTATGAAAGTCCCTTGCAAACATTATTTTCTCAGCCTCATTTACCTCGTGCACTAGTTGCTGCTCATGTGTATGATAAGTAAATACAAAGTACTAGCAAAGGGCAGCCCTCCAGTGGCATCTCGGTGCACTGTGAAATAAGCATTTTTTCCTTTCCCCGTGACTCATGTTAAGCATTCAGCTCAGGTTAGAGAAGATGGTTGTCTAATTGCCTGCCCTATTTTTCGTTGCCAGAGCAGGAAGAGTATGCTTATCTATTAAAAGCACTCCGGAGTAACATTAAGCCAGGACACCTGTGGAGCTTGTCAAATGGACGTTCTCAAACAGGTCACTGCTTGCTGGGCAGCTTCAAGAACAGGATAACAAGCGCTCTGGTATGGGGAACAGGGATCTCAGTGCCTTCATGGGCCTGTGGAGAAACTTATCAGCAGGGAGAGAGTAAGGGGAAGCTCTTAATTTCCCATTATTCTTAATTGATCCTTAATCTATAATTTATTTTTAAATTTATGTTAGTGCCTATAGCGAAGTTCATTGGATTTGAACAGAGCTGTATAATCTATAAGAGCTCTACTTTTGTGACACTGGAACACCATAGGTAGCATCAATTTATTACAAGCAGTGCTGTAATTGGTACCCCAAGCTTTCCCCCTTATAAAAATAAACACGTGATTTCGTCATGTTTATGGATATAACTTTATAGTCTTGAATTGTTATGAGTATGGGGTTGTTAGAATCATCCTAAAGTGGGTATTTTTAGCTTAGTAAATATTTAAAATAAGTTTCTGATAATTCTGGAAAGCTACAAAGTGCAATAATTTATGTTTACATCTTTTAGGCAGCAGGATGAAATACATTCTGAAGGAATATAACATTGCAACCAACTATTCAAGGTCAATTACAGAATCAGTGGGGAAAATGTAGAAATTGCAATGTGAGCATTATCACTTTTTGTGAGAATTGAATATTTAGCTTAAAAATTAGTGGCTTTAGTACTTTCCTAAAGAGAATAGTTTTTTTTTCTCTAAAAGCACAAAACCTGTCATTTTATGTCATATGCCACTTGTGAACGCTAAATGTAGAACATTGAGAAGAATCTGATCACTTGAACTTGTATTTCATCTTTACTACAGAAAATCATCATTTAGAGATATAGATGTAGTAAATTCATTTAATAGCAATTAGTGCAACACTATTTCAATAAAAAAAATCACATTCACTACCAAACAGCGATGAATGAGTTTCCCCAAATTATCTGTGACCAATCTTCAATGTCTGTACAAAGTGAAGGAAGAAGGGGAGAATCATTTTCAGCCCCGAATCATTTCCCAAAGATTTGGCTTTTTAATACAATTGAATATCTTTTAAAAATGGAATTAATGATTTGCTCTAAGAACTTAATTAATTTGTGTTTAATGAAATTGATGACTGTGGCAGAAGATATGCATCTGGTATATGGTAGTATAAAAAGAAGAAAATGTTAGCAGCTTCTCTGTAGAGTGAAAATTCCCAGGTAAATTCTAAATCTGAGAGTACTTGTTTGAGAAGTTAGAATTAAATTGTTTCTTTAAATATCTGAATATGACCTTGCGTCAAACTGAATTTTTAAACATCTTCGAAAGAAAAGTTAAAGTAAATGTTATATTCATGGTATATGTCCAGAAGCAAAGGAACATATATCTGTAATAATAAAAGCATAATGTGCTAATTGACCGGATATCCTTCCGGACGACCTTCTGGACGAAGCCAGGGCTGCTTGGGAAGCCGGGTTCTGGGTGCCAGAGGGAAGCCGGTGCCGGCAGCCGGAAAAGGAAGGCAGGCCTACTCTTCCACAAATTTCGTGCATTGGGCCTCTAGTATACACACATACACACACACACACACACACACACACACACACATGTTAGTGCCTCTAAATTTATGTTATAAATATATGTAATGTTAAATATATATATATATATATATATATATATATTCTAAAAAATGTATACACACTTTGAATAATCATTAATTATCATGAGTACCTATATTTTTGGGGACTATATATATTTTTCTTTTCTTTTCCTGTTGCAGTTTGACAATCTGTTTGAGGCAGCTCTGCCTTTGTATCTATTATTGTTCAAAAGTTTATAATGGTCTCTATTATCCATTAATGAGTGAGATCATGTGGTATTTTTCCTTCATTGACTGGCTTATTTCACTTAGCATAATGCTCTCCAGTTCCATCCATGACGTTGCAAATGGTAAGAGTTCCTTCCTTTTTAGAGCAGCATAGTATTCCATCGTGTAGATGTACCACAGTTTTCTAATCCATTCATCTACTGATGGGCACTTAGGCTGTTTCCATATCTTAGCTATGGTGAATTGTGCTGCTATGAACATAGGGGTGCATATATCCTTTCTGATTGGTGTTTCTGGTTTCTTGGGATATATTCCTAGAAGTGGGATCACAGGGTCAAATGGGAGTTCCATTTTCAGTTTTTTAAGGAAACTCCATACTGTCTTCCATAGTGGCTGCACCAGTCTGCATTCTCACCAGCAGTGCACAAGTGTTCCTTTTTCTCCACATCCTCTCCAGCACTTGTCGTTTGTTGATTTGTTGATGATAGCCAGTCTGACAGGTGTGAGATGGTACCTCATTGTTGTTTTGATTTGCATCTCTCGGATGATTAGTGACTTTGAGCATGTTTTCATATGTCTCTTGGCTTTCTGAATGTCCTCTTTTGAAAGGTGTCTATTTAGGTCCTTTGCCCATTTTTTGATTGGATTGTTTATCTTCCTTTTGTTAAGTTGTATGAGTTCCCTATAAATTTTGGAGATTAGGCCCTTATCAGATATGACATTGGCAAATATGTTTTCCCACCCAGTGGGTTTTCTCGTTGTTTTGTTGATGGTTTCTTTTGCTGTGCAGAAGCTTTTTATTTTGATGTAGTCCCATTTGTTCATTTTCTCTTTCGTTTCAAGTGCCCTAGGAGCTGTATCAGTGAAGAAATTGCTTCGGCATATGTCTGAGATTTTGTTGCCTTTGGATTCTTCTAGAATTTTTATGGTTTCCTGTTGTACATTTAAGTCCTTTATCCATTTTGAGTTTGAAAACAATGTTGTTGTTGTTGTTTTATTTCTTTTGGATGAATACGTAGGGCCAGCATTCATTGCTGTTACATACATAATGAAGTGCATGTTAATAATAAAAAATTGCCAGACAATCTTCTGAAGTGGCTGCACCACTGTATATTCTCATCAACAATGCATGATCATTTTAATCACACCACATTCCTGCTAACTTTAAGAAGCAATCAGTCTTTTTAATTTTAGCCATTTTAAAAATGGATGCATAGTGCTATCTCATTGTGATTTTAATTTGCACTTCCCTGATAACTAAGGCTACTAAACCTATTCTAATGTGCTAATTGACCATTTGTATATCTTATTTTTTGATATATCTGTTCAAATCTTTGCTCATTCTTTGTCTTTTTATTATTGTAATTCCTTATATAGTCTGGATACTAATAACAAAAGGGTATAGATTTGTTAAGTCTAACCCTTAGGCAAGTACTACATCTGATAATTCATAAAGATCTATTTTTACTCTTCTGCTGGGACCCGGTATCTTCATTAGTAATTTATAATGCATTGATCATATCTCATGGAATGTCTATTGTTATCTTACCAAACCATCGGTGCCCTAGCACTTGACCAAGAAACACAAGAAATGACATAATATTTTGGAGAAGTAATCTTAGCCATATAAAAATATATATGGTCTGAGAAGGTTTATAATCTACAGCACAGAGATTTGGAGTGCCAGAACTGGGCTTGATACTAGATCCTTTGTTTATTGTGTTAGGCTTTAGGAAAATCACATAAGCTCTCTAAATTTCAGTATTCTGATTTGGAAAATAGGATAATGTTATCTATGCCTCTCTCTTTAGAGCTGTCATGAGGAGTAAATGAAATAGTATATTTAATGCTTTGTCCACAGTCCCTGTATATTAACTGGTATTTTTTTAAAAAAGCTTCTTGTTTTGTTTGTTTATTTCAGTATACGGAAGACACATTTTCAAATCCAGGTTCTAGCACTGACTAGTCTGAGATGTTCTTTTCTCAGAGCTTTACTTTTTGTTTATTTGTTTGTTTATTTTTTAAGTCTGCTCTATCTACTTCTCAAGATTATCTTTAAAGCTCAATAACATACTGGGAGTCTGTAAAGTCTATATTTTAAAATAAAAGGTATTACTAGCCATTCATTGAGATTTATCAAAAAATGTTTTGCAAGCATATAGTGATAGTGAAATCAAAAATTCTACCTCCAAGAAGCTACCAGTCTAACAGGGGGACAAAAGAACAAATGGGTATCACAATCTAGAATGAAAAATGATTAAGAGAGGGTTAGCAATAGTACCTACGAGCCCGCAATGAAGACTTTTAAGATGTGATCAACCTGGAGCTGTCTCCAGGCAAAAAGGCAGAAAGGAAGGGCATCCAGAGAGCAAAATTAAGAAAGTGATCACAAGCATAAGGCATTCAGAGAAATGGAGAGAACTCTATGCTGATGGCGTATAAATCAGAAGGCAGGAAGAAGCAGAGGATGGAGGAGGAGTAGCGGGGCCCTATTTCATATAAACATGAAAAATATTCACTATTATCATCACTATCATTATCAGTGCCAGATTATTTGAGAAATAAAGGCTTAGATGATGGGTTTCCAAACAGACGGAACGATTGACACTTGGCACATTTACTAAAATTATCATTGAGAGACAAAGTCTTCAGTCCCTGCGTCTTACACCATCTTTACAATGAGGACAAAGAAGGAAAACAATAAGCAGAAGTGCATGGTGCATTTTAGAAAGAATTTTATAGGTAAGACACCTGTTAAAATAGTCAATTTTACATATCATCTGTTAGGTCAGAATCTTCTCTAACTTTAAAAACTAATCTGATACAGCCTGGCTGGATGTCTCAGTTGGTTGTAGCACCATCCCCTATACTAAAAGGTGGCAGGTTTGATTCCCAGTCGGGGCACATACCAAGATTCTGGGTTTGATCTCTCTCTCTCTCTCTCTCTCTCTCTCTCTCTCTCTCTCTCTCTCTTCAATAAAAAACATATCCTCAAGTGAGGAATTAAAAAAAAAACAAAACAACAACACCTAATCTGCCAAGCATTCTGCTCATACATGTGCACACATGCACACATGAGACTAGATTTGATATGTAGACAGAATGTGTGCTTATTGTGTAAACCCCTATCTTTCACTGTAACAAATTTTAAATTTTCTATAATTGTCTTTTACACCCTGCTTTCCCTTTTTCATGTAAACCCTGGGGTCAGCTGTGGTTCAGAATGTCTGTAATTCATTTGCTGTTTACAGTGCTTCATTTTTAGTATAGTATAATAAGACTTAAATAAAATTCTCCAGATTTAAGAATATTTATGAGAGATAAAATTCCAGAGAAACTGTAAACAGTCAAGCCAAGTTCCTCATGCAGTCCAGATAGCATTATTACTGGTCATGAATGAGATCACCATATTTTCTTGTTAATTGTTAATTCTCTGCATTATTTGCTGTCAGAAGACCAGAGACATGCTGATCAAATTATCTTGTTTAGTTAATCATTTGGAATTACTTTTCCCTTCCTAAGCCTCCTTTAAGCCCTCTGTTTCTTGAATTTGGAGCTCAAGCTGGGAAAGGAAGAAATAGGAACAAACTCTGATTCATAAATAGCCTTGAGGAATTGGTTATTAAGAAATGTTCAAAATGTAAGAGTTTTCCAATATTACAATCTATAAGAAATACTTCCAGAGTTATATCTAAACAAGAAACATGCTGAAAGACAGATTGTTTTTTATTTGCCAAGAACCTTCCCTGATAACTCTATACAACTCTTTTGAGTATAATTCTTGATTTTATTTTTCATTACAGCATGTGTGGACATAATGTCCAAGCATTCAACCATGGAAGAAATGGAGTGATTTTGTTACTTGACCAATTCCTTTTATTACGTTATTTGGCCAAGTTCTTTTTCGGGAAGCATTGTTGTATGGGGTATGGAAAGAATATTCACATTTAAGGGCTGCCTCTTCCAACTACAATTGGAGTAACTTTGCATGTGTCAATCTCCCCAAAGCCCAATTTCCTCATCTATAAAATGGGAATGATAAATATAAGGAGGTTGACTTTAAGTTTAACTGAATAATGGAGGTGGAAAATCTTTGTCAACTGGGAAACTGTATGAATCAAGGTAGCTATTTTCATAACTGTTGATAGCTTTATTCTTTATCCAGAGTAAACAAAACAGAAAGGAAGACAAAGAAAAAAGATCCAAATTTAAGTGGGAGTCTTTCCAGTCGAAGGCCCATGGTTATCTGGCAGTAATTATTTTGTTTATATTCTTATAAACAGTAGCTTCTAATTTCCTATCAACAGTTCCATGGCTCTGCTATGTGCTGTAATGCCCTTTTAAAATCTGTTCATATAGCCAGTGCAGGAAGGGGCATAGCAGCACAATGTGGTTATTGTGTATGAGACTATGGGAAAGTCACGAAAACTCTCCAAACTTCAGTGCAAATCTTTGAGGAAAAGAGGACATTTAACATAATGACCCAGGAAGTTCTTAGATTCAGTGATTTCTGTGAAGTCCTATCAAATGTAGCAGGGAGGCTATTTTCTTCTATCTAGAGGGAGGCTGGTACATAAAACTGCTTCCAAAGTATTGCATGGCAAATGACAGCAAGAAATTCAGTTCACAAATGAGAAATGTGACCAGAAATAAAACTGGAAAGACAAAAGACCATTCCTGAAATAGGATCAGCTATTTTATTGAACAGGCATGGCATGGAATTCCTTGGTGAATTATGGGGGCAAGGGATGTTATAGCTAGTTCTGTAGGAAATCACTAAATGGTATGCTAGAGTGAATTAGTATTTTATAATTCCCAATAGCGATGTGCGAGTGAACCATTTCTCTGCATATTTGCCAATATTTGTTGTTGTCACCTTATCTTATTTCAGTCATTCTTATAAGTATACAGCATTAGCTCAATGTGGTTTTAATTTGCATTTTCCTAATGGCTAATAATATTGAACATTTTTATATGTTTGTCATCTATATATCCTGTACAGTGAAATGTCTCTTCAGTCTTTTGCCCATGATCTCATTGGATTGTTTGTTTTTCTACAGTTAAATCCTGAGAATTCTTCATCTATTATTGATACTAATTCTTTGTTAGATATACGGTATATTGGTTTGCCATGATTGACACAACAAAGGTGTCTTAAACAATAAGAAATTATTTTCTCAATTCTGAGGTCTAGAAAATCAAAGATCAAGGTGTCAGTAGGGTTGGTTTCTTTTAAGGCCTCTCTCCTTGGCTGGTAGTTAGCAATGTTTTCCCCATATTCTTGTGTGTGTGTGTGTGTGTGTGTGTGTGTGTGTGTGTGTGTGTGTATGTGTGTGTTTGTCCTAATCTCCACTGCTGAAAGAACACCAGTGGTATTGGATTAAGACCTACCCTAAACACCTCATTAATTTAATTACTTCCTTATAAACCCTATCTCCAAATATAGTCACACTAGAGGTCTGTTATATGGATTCATGCACCAGTGGGGCTCCTTGGCCTGGCCTATGCCCTTTCACAATCCAGGATCCCTTGGGGGATGTTGGGCTGCTGGTTTTGGCCCGATCCCCACAGGCCAGGCTGAGGGACCCCACCAGTGCATGAATCTATGCACTAGGCCTCTAGTATGCATATAAGATCTTTGGTTAATCTCTTCCTGCCCTCTCCCCCCTGCCCTTCCCTCTGAGATTCATCAGTCTGTTCCATGTTTCCATGCCTGTGCATTGAGTGTCTGCCCCCTAGTGGTCAGTGCGCATCATAGCTATTGGTCGAAGGGTCGAACAGTAGCTTAGGCATATATATATATATATATATATATATATACACATATATATATATACACACACACACACACACACATATACTAGAGGCTGGGGCATGAAAATTATTGCACTGGGGGTGGGGGGTCCCTTAGCCCAGCCTGCACCCTCTCACAGTCCGGGAGTCCTCAGGGGATGTCCTACTGATGGCTTAGGCCTGCTCCCTGTGTCTGGCCTCCCTCTGCAGGTGACCAGATGGGCTATCAGGGGGCGGTGCCCCCTCATCACCCTGGGCCAATCAGGGGAGAGCACCACTCCCATCACCCCGCCATTGGGACGAGCCAATCACAGGCTGGTGCTGCCCCCCCAGCACCCCTCTGCTGCCATTGGTCGCTGCCACCCCCCATCGCCGTTCCCTTCCTCTGCCCACTGGCACGTGCCTTGGCTGGCCTGGTGCAGCCTGCTCATAGGCCCCAACCCCTGCCAACTGGTCATTCCACTGATCAGTCAATTTGCGTATTACACTTTTATTATATAAAATAGATTTTGAAGTACTGAGGGGGTAAAGACTTCATCATATGAAGAGGAGCACATTTCTGTCATTAACGTGTGGCAAATATATTTTTTTCCTAGCCTGTAGCTTGTCTTTCTATTGTATTAATGGAGTTTTTTACAGAGCAAACATTTTTAATTCTAATGAAGTTCAATTTATTAATTATTTATATCTCCCAAATTTTACCCTTTATTTATTCATAAAAAAATATGGTTTTACCATTTACATTTAAGTCTGTTACCATTTTCAGTTCATTTTTATATGAGCTACGAAATTTAAGTCAATGATATAATTTTATGGGGAGTGTGCAATTTAGGTAAAACTATTTTTTTTTCTTCTGCCTATAGATAGTCAATTGTTCAAGTACTATTGTTTGGAACTATTATTGTTTCTCCATTAAATTGCTTTTGCACCTTTATAAAAAATAAGTTGGGCATATTTATGTGGTTCTATCTCTAAGCTCTCTCTTATGTTCCGCTGATCTATACCAGACCCCTGCTCAGATATTACACATCTTGACTACTGTAGCTTATAATTCTTGAAATCAGGTAAACTGATTCCTCCTATTTCCTTGTTGTTTTTCAAAGAACACATTAGCTATTCTTTTGCTTCTTTTCCATATTAATTTTAAAATATTGTTGCTTATAGTTATAAAAATCATAGTTATTTGATATAAATTACACTAAATTTGTAGAGTATCAGGTTAGAGAGAATTGACATCTTTATTGTCTGTATTGAGTCTTTCATCCCATAAACAGAGATGTTTCTCATTTAAATATTTAATTTCATTTTACAATATATTTTTGTTCTCAACATACAAATCCTGTATATATTTTGTTAGATTTACAGCTAAGTATTTAAGTGTTGGAGCAACTATAAATTGCATTGTATTTTTAGTTCTGATGTCTGGATCTCTAGTGCTAGTATATAAAAATATGGTTGATTTTTGTATGTTGATCTTATATCTTGAAATCTTGCTAAATTCACTTTTAGTTCTAGGAGTTATGTCATATAATCCTTCTGATTTTTATGTAGACAATCATGCCATTTGAAGGTAGGGAGAAATTGTTTATCTCCTCTTCCAGCTGTATGCCTTCTATTACAATGTTGAGTAGCTGTTGTTAGAGTAGACATACTTGCCTTATTCCTGATCTCAAGGGGAAATCATTTAGTCTCTCACCACTACAGTCAATGTTACCTGCAGTGTTTTGTAGGCATTTCTTATCAAGTTGGGGTAGTTCCTCTCCATTTTTAATAGAGTATTTATCATCAATGGGTGTTAAATTTTAAGTACCTTTTCTGCATTGATATGTTTTTTGGATTTTTCTTTTTTATTCTATGGATTATATTGATTTTTTTAAACTATTGTACCAACCTACATCCTTGGAATAAACACCCTTGGCCCTGGTAAATCATTATTTTTTATATAATGTTGAAATCTACTTCAAATGCATATTTTAAGGAATATTGCTCTGTTGTTTTCCCTTTATTGCACTGTCTTTGTCTTGTTTTTTTAAATAAATGTAAGTCAAACTTCTTTAAGTAGATTCAAAAATGTTTTATTCTCTTGTATTTTCTGGATACTGTGTAGAATTGGTATTCATACTTCTTTAAATATTTGGTAGAATTCTCCAGTGATCTAATTGAGTCTGAATTTGTTTTGGAAAGGGGGCTTAAATTACAAATAAATTTTTCTTAATAAAGCTATTCAAATTACCTTTTTCATTTTGGGTTAAGTGTGATTTTGAGGAATTGGTTCATTCTATTTAAAGTGTTACATTTATCTATGTAGAGTTACTCCTAGTATTCCCTTTTTGCCATTCTGATGCCTATAAGGTTTGTATTACTATATTGTTTCTGATACCGATCATTTGAGTGTCTTTTATTTTTTAAAAATTTGTCACTCTTGCTTATGTTTTATCCATTTTATTGATCTTTTAAAACAACTATTTTTAAATTTATTTCCTTTATTGCTTTTCTGTTTTAAATTTTATTGATTTCTCCTTTTTAGTATTTGCTTTGTTCTGCTTAGTTAGGGTTTGTTTGCTTTTTTTTTTTTTTAAGGTTCTTGAAGTGGGAGATCAGATTATTGATTTGTTTTCCTCTTTTTTACTGCAAATATTTAGTACTATAAAAATCTCTTGCAGCCACAGCATCGTGCCACAACTTGGACAGGTTATATTTTAATTTTTGTTCAGGTCAATGTATTCTAAAAATTTATCTAGAAACTTTCTCTTTAATTCATGAATTTATTAGAAATATATTTTTTAGTCAGTTGAAGCTTTTCCTGATATCATTCTATATGATTTCAACTCTTCTAAATTTTTTGAGGTTTGTTTTATGGCCCAGGATAGAATAATATTTAGACTTCTTTATTTATTGCAACTCATCTATTCTCTACTTTGTGTTACATTCAAAACTATAATCAACTGTTACTCTACGTATTTTTTTTTGCAATTCTGATAACTTCGTGTGATTTCCATGTTTTGCCTCATATCCCCATTCCTCTCTGTTGTTACACTTCTTCATCACCTTGGAATGGCAAATTAACGGGAGGCAAAACATTAATAAGCTCAATATTTATTTTCTATCTTCCTTTGAATTTCTAACACCAGTTTGTTAAATTTTCACTATGTACTTTCAGATATTTTTAATCATTTATGAGCTAATTTCTAAGTTTTAACAGCTGCCAACCCCTACTTAACTGTGGTAGGATTATGTATGACTCCTGACTATTGTGGACATTGAGGTCTTTGGAGTTAGTCTGGAAGTTCATGGGAAAGCTTGAAATTCTTGTCCCAGTATCATTTCCCCCCACAGTAGTATATGTAATGGTGGTTATGAATCATCAGAAAGTGAAAGTGTGCTTTGAGAGGAACTGAGAAATCATCCTCCTTAATCAAATTCCTTTTAGGAATCTTTGTCTATGAAGTTTCCTAAGATACTGACTCAAAACGATAGGAGGAGGTATAGCCAGGGCCACACTGTGTGAGGCCCATTTGAAACACTCCCTATGGTAGACAGCACTGCTCATCCCAACTGCTGGATCACTTATTTAAAAGAGGAGGAAATCCTTGCCCATTGCCATGTGATTTGAAGTGCCCCATTGAAGGTGGATTACATATTCCACCCTATTATCAGGCTTGGGCATATGATAGATGTGAGCCAGTAGGATGATTAAAAGTGAGAGGGCACTAATTTTGAGAAGGAGCTTTAAGTAACATCTCATGCCACTTATCCTATCAGCTTTTCCTCCCATAAGTCCTTTCCCTCTGCCAGTGAGCATCCCAGAATCAGAAGAAACAATGAGGTAGAAAAGCTTTTGCTGAACTTCCAGCACTGACATACAGCATGAGTGAAAAATAAATACTTGTTTTCAACAAATGTTTCTGGAACATCTGAACATCTACATGAAAAAAATCCACCTAGACACAGATCGTATACACTGCACAAAGAGATAACGCAAAATGGATTAGAGACCTAAATGTAAAGTGCCAACCCATAAAACTCTGAGGACAGCATAAGAGAAAACCTACATGACCTTCGGTATGACAATGACTTTTTAGATACAACACAAAAGGCATGATCATGGGAAAAGGAATTGATAAACTGGACTTTATTAAAATAAAACAACAATGACAAAAACACTTCTCTGAGAAAGACAATGGAATTAGAAGGCAAGCCACAGAGCGGAAGAAAATATTTGCAAAAGACATCCAATAAAGGACTGTTATTCAAAGTATACAAATAAATTAAAACTCAACAATAAGGAAACACACAAGCCAATTAAAAATAAACTAAAACCCTTGAAAGACATTTCACCAATGATGATATATAGATGGCAAGTAAGTATATGAAAAGATGCTTCACATCATAAGACACTAGGAAATGCAAATTAAAACAACAATGAAATACTACTAACACCTATTAAAATGGCCAAAATCCAGAACATTGACAACACTAAACGCTAGGGCAACACCAGGGATGTGGAGCAACACCAGGGATGTGGAGCAACACCAGGGATGTGGAGCAACACCAGGGATGTGGGGCAACATTAGGGATGTGGAGCAACACCAGGGATGTGGAGCAACACTAGGGATGTGGAGCAACACCAGGGATGTGGAGCAACACCAGGGATGTGGGGCAACACTAGGGATGTGGAGCAACAGGACTATCATTCATGCTGGTGGCAATGCAGAATGGTAAAGCCACCTTGGAAGACAGTTTGGCAGTTTATTCAAAACTAAACATACTGTTAAACATATGATGCAGCAATTGTGCTCCTTTGTAGTTACCCAAAGGAGTTGAAACCTTGTGTCTACACAAAAAACTGCATTCAGATACTTATATCTTCTTTATTGGTAATTGGCAAAACTTGGGAGTATCCAAGATATCCTGTAGGTGAGTGAATCAACTGGTATGAACTAACAATAGAATATTATTTAGTACTAAAAAGAAATGAGCTGTAAAGCCATGAGAAGTCATAGAGGAACCTTAAATGAGGGAAGACAATATAAGAAGACTACATACTGCATGATTCCAACCATATGACATTCTGGAAAAAGCCCAACTATGGAGACAATAAGATCAGTGGTCGTTGGGAGTTGAGGATAAATAGATGATCTATAACAGTGGTTCTCAACCTTCTGGCCCATTTAAATACAGTTCCTCATGTTGTGACCCAACCATAAAATTATTTTCATTGCTACTTCATAACTATAATGTTGCCACTGTCATGAATCATAATGTAAATATCTGATATGCAGAATGATCTTAGGCGACCCCTGTGAAAGGGTCGTTCCACCGCCAAAGGGGCCTCGACCCACAGGTTGAGAACCGCTGATCTATAAGGATTTAAGGGGCAGTGGAAATACTGTGTATGAAATTATAATGATGGATACATGTGACCATATGTTTTATATGTCTACATATAAATTGTAGAAACTCAAGAGTGAACCTAAGGTAAACTATGGAATTTAGGTGATTATGATGTGTCAATGTATGTTCATCCTTGATGAAAAAATAACACTCTGGTGAACAATGTTTATAGTAGAGGAGGCTATGCATGTGTGAGGGCAGAGATGCTATGAAAAATCTCTGCAACTTCCTCTCAAATATATTGTAAACTTAAAACTGCTCTAAATGTCTTATAAATATCCTTATAAATAACCAGGATTTAAGGTTGTTATTACAACAGAAAGGAGAAATATACTAAGCTCTTTGTAGATATTGTGCTGTGTTGATGTGACCCATCATCTTACAAGATTTCCATAAACAGGCAAGATGCTGCTGCTAAGCACATACGAATCATACTTGCTAATATCTCTTGATTTTAACATATTTTACAGTACTTTAAGGATTTCACTTCCTAATAACATCTTATCCCCAATCTGACTTATTTTTCCCAATTTTCTTCCAAAACCACTATCAAACTTTTACTCTCTGACTTTTCTGTTCAAGAAATTTATCTCTGCCGATACATTATAGCTGTCTTTCTCAGAAACACCATCAGGAAAAATCCAACAAGGACTTTTGAACTTTCAACTGAAGTATGCCTTTTCCAATTTATAGTGTTTGTATCTGCAGTAGAATGGAAAATTGCTTCAAATGTCCAAGATTACAATCATAAAATATATTTTAAGCACCCAAGTGCACTTAGTACTCTATTTGAAGCAGTAGAGGGTATATAGTGCAGAAGAACCATATAGGAGGATAAGAATTTTGATTGTCATTGAGACTTTTGAGTATAACTTAAAGTACTGTGTCAAAAAGATGAGCACTGATAAATCCAAGAATCATGGACAAATGTTCGATGAACTTGGAAAAAGCTATGAAATTTATCTCATCTACTCTTATCTTCACCCAATCATCGAATTGGATAAAATTAGTTTTATATCCTTTGTATTTGAAACTGGTTGAAAAGCAATCCAACCACTTGAGTATGGTGTTTTTCAAGTTGATTCTACTGTTGTAAATTAGAAATAGATATTTTTAAAATACATATCCAACATGACAGGGCTTATATCCTCATTCCATCTTCAGAAATACTCTATTCTCTGCTTTGCTCACAAACTTTCAGAACTAATTATCCACTGAGCTGCTTTATTCCTGCAACACTTGATCATCCATGCCCATGAGCTTTTGAGATCTGGAATCTGATTGTCTTTTGTTGGCTCATTGCCTCTTGTCTAAAATCTAATTCAGTGAACATTCAGAAGAGGACCAGAGATCCAAACAAGCAAAAGCCCTTTAATCACCTTGATTCTGATATTAGGTCTAACTTCAGGTCATAAACATTTTTATTATTTTTAATCAGATATACTATATATTTTGGAGAATCATAGCTCATGTTTAGAAATACTACAACTGTTCTCAATAGAACTGTGATGGTCTTCTCTGGATAAAGGGTATAATTTCCTAGATTAGTAAACATGCATATATAAAAAAGAAGTTGCAATTTAAATAACTATAAAGTATTTTTCCTAATATATGTACACAGGGAAACTGTGTTCCTCAATAAAACTTACAGCATTCTGTTTTGCAACATTGTAGTTATTAAAACTTTTTTCCAGTGGAAAACCCTCCTTTTAGCCAGTCAGTAATCTACTTTCAGTCAGATTAGCAAAAAATTATGTTTTAATAGAATGCTGGATATAATGACCAATGAGGTAGAACCAAAATGAGGTTATATTTATATTAAATTCATATGCAATTTGAATTGTCATTTTATTTATTTTTAAAGATACAACACTGAGTTTATTTTACATCCAATAAGTGAATTGTCATTTTAAATACCTAGATTATATACTGATTATGTATAAGACATATGAAAAATGCCTATGTAATATAAATATGGAAAATTAATACATTATATAATAAAGAAAAACACATTATATAAATGGTGTAAACTTCTAATAGTAATTGAGACATGACAATTTATCTTGTAGTTAATCTATAAAACAATGCTAAAGCAATCTATATACAAAGTTTTAGAAATTCATTTGATCCAAAAGAAGACCCAAATAAATGGAGATATATATCTTGTTTGTGGATGTGATAATTTAACATTTGAAATCTATTGATTTCAATTAAAATATTTAATTCTAAGATGTACATAGAGTATTAAATTATCATAAATAACTAGCTTAATGTTTTTTAAAGTACAGAAGATGGGTCTTGTCAGTTGGAAGCTTACATCCTCACAAAAACCTGCACACAAATGTTTATAACAACTTTAATCATTGTTGCCAAATAATGATGTCCTTTAACAGGTGAATAGATAAACAAACTATGACATATCTAAACACTGGAATATTATTCAGCACAAAAAATAAATGAGTATAAAGATACAAAAAGACATGAAAAAACCTCAAATGAATATTGCTAAGGGAAAGAAGCCAGTCTCAGAAGACTATGTACTATATGATTTAAAGTATATGGCATCCTGGAAAAGGCACAACTATGGAAACAATAAAAATATCAATGATAATTCATTGCTAGGGCCCCCTCCTTGGGAGGGAGAGAAAAAGGGATGGATAAGTCCAGCACAAGCCATTTTTAGGGCGTCAGTGGGTGCGAGTGGCAGCTGCCAGCCCCAATCACCCCTGGGGGCTTCTCCACCTCCCACTGCTCCTGAGGGGCAACTGGGTTAGCAGCCACCACTTTCACCCACTGTACCATCAGTAAGTGCTAGCGGGGCCGGCACTGTCAGCATGTGGGAGTGGCAGTGGCAGGAGCAGGGCTGCCAACAGACAGGGATCTGGGGGCTACGGGGGGGGAGAGACTGGGCAGGGGCACAGAGGATGGACCAAGACCTGTCCCTGTGCCCACTGCAGCCTTATGGCCCACTGTTCCTTTCAAGGTGAACGAATTCATGCACTGGACCCCTAGTATATTTATAAATCCTATAAAATGCAAAACATGAAGAGTAAATCATAATGAAACCTGACCTTTATTTAATAACTAGAGGCCTGATGCATGAAGATTCGTGCAAGAATAGGCCTTCCTTCCCCTGGCTGCCAGCACTGGCTTCCCTCTTGCACCTGGGACCCAGGCCTTCACTCTGGCCACCACCTTTCGCCTTCAATCTGGCCGGAGTCTCCTTTGGTCTTCGCTCGGCCCTACTGCCTTCCTGTAGCTCCCTCCAACCCCCCCACACTCCCCCTTAGCAGGCATCCTGCCCTGCCTGGGCCACTTCATGCCTGTGCACATGCACATGCGCATGTGCGCTGCCCAGAGGCCTGTAGCAGCTGGGGTGGGGCAGAATGTCTGTGTCATCACCATGGCAATGTTGTAAGCGTCCCAGCCCAGCTGCTGCCATCTTTGTCATGTCTACTTGCATATTCCCTACTTATTGGCTGTGGGCGCCACCATCTTTGTCATGGGGTGACTGTCAATTTGCATAGTCCATCTTTATTAGATAGGATATTTGCTAATTATTGGATCATCAATTGGAAATGTAATATATTAATATTAAAAATATAAGATATTTAAAATAGGTGAAATGGGGGAATGAAGGGCATAAGGGAAATCTCTATACTTTTTACCCTATTTTTTCTATAAACCTAAAACACTCAAAAAATGTCTATTAATCAAAAGAAATATATGGCTATTGCCATGTCTCACTGAAATGAATAGTGAGAGATGTGTCTAAGAACTGACAAAGTCTCATTTGAATAATATTGTTGAAATACATGAGCAAATTATTTGACTATAAATTGAAATAGGAAAAGTAAATTAATGTTTTATATATAAATTATTTATAACTTGACTATTGAAATAACATATATTTGTCCTCATCTCTCTGATACCAACACAATAATTAAAGGCCTTCAGCCGGTCTAATTTTACTCATTCCTAGAACTGGTAAATTTCACTATAATAGGCCATGAGTAGCAGTTCTTTCAACTAATAATGAGCTTTATGGGGGAGAGTTGTATTCTATTTTCTTGTGATAAATGCCCCACGTCATGAAGGTAGGTAGTACCTTGGGCCTGGAGCTGGCATGAACGACCTTGTTTCTGTGTAACTCACTTTACCTAGGAGCAGACTGTAGAACATCCAGACAGATCCGAATCCATTTAGTTTCTTCTCTCCCATTTTCTACTATATATTTTGTTTTTCTTGGTGATTTTTCACCATTTTCCCTCCCTGAGTAGTGATTCTTGTCATTCTTTTACCCTAGGACTGTGCCTCATTTAGCATGTTGGAAATGGCCCAGCCCTGAAGTTGGTTGGCCTTGTTCCCACATTTACCCACTTCTTACCTAATTGCTCTGGCTTAGACACCTCATCTCATTGTTACTTAAAACTCCCAGAATCAAATTTCTTTTCACACCTCAGTGTCATAATTCCTTTGATTACACTGGTTTTTGTTCTAACATCCTTTTTCTTAGCCCTGTGTCTTTTGCGCAATGGAAAAAAATGGAAAGAGGGATGGAGGAAAACTTTCTCTTGTGTTTTTAAACAATCCTTACTCTTTAAAAAAATATATGATTTATTGATTTCAGAGAGAAATGGAGAGGGGGAGAGAGATAGAAACATCAATGATGAGAGAGAATCATTGGTTGGCTGCCTCCTGTAAGCCTCCCACTGGGGACCAAGCCCACAACTTAGGCATTTGCCCTGAGCAGGAATCGAACCATGATTTCCTGATTCATAGATTGACCCTCAATCATGGAGCCATGCCAGCCAGGCAAAATTATCCCTACTTTTACATGCAGCACAGAAAGCCATGAAATATCAATGCCAATGATTTCCATTTGGTTTATATTTCATCTATATTTAACTTTTCTGTTGAACATTAATAATATGAAAATCTTGAAATAGCAGGAACAATTTGATAAAAAATGTAATGGGTAAAATTTATGCAATCTCTGTGAAATAATTCAACAGATATCTAAACTTATTATAAATAATTTATTTCACCATGAGCTAATTCAGTAACTCATTTGAAATAAAACCAACATTTTTTTATGTAATTTGTGCTTTGTAAGCCTTTTCCTGTGCTCTGCCTATAATTCCATTATCTTCTGGATGAGCACTTTTATATGTTTAATTTAGAAGTTTTACATTAAGGATAGAAAAGAACATCTTTTCATGTATATTTCCTCTTAAAATTAGATTATAATAATATGTGATCCATCACATATAGATCATCATAAAATATAAACAAGTATGAATATTTTATCATAACTAGTTATAAAGAAATAACAAGACTCCTATAACATGCACTATGACAAATTAATCTACAAAGTTATAAACGCATAATCTTTTTAAAGTAGCAATAGGTAAAAGGAAGAGAGAGAAAGAACTAGAATAATGTTGCTCCCCACAGACACTGAATTTACTACCACAGAAGAGATATTTGGGAGGAACAAAGCTTTTTGCTCACATATATAACACTAACAATGAAACAAAGAAACAGAAGTGTATGAACTGAAATCTTATTGTTTCTGTTTGTCTATAATACATTGTGAAGGACAAAAACTAGGTAGATATCAGTTGCTTCCTAATTAGTCACTCATTCTTTAAGTCATTCATTTATCCAAAGATCAAATACATGTCCACTGTAATAGATACTGGTAATAAAAAGTGGTTACAACGCTGCCCTCACATTTCTCAAAGCCAGTAGAGAAAATAGGCAGATAAATTACAAATATCGTAAACCGTTGTATTGGACATTTGAAAATTGCCTGATGGACTCTGACACTACATAATAAGATACAGTCAATATATCATAGGAAAGTCACTCATAAAAAAGAGAAGACTGAATTCAGTCATAAGGGAAGAATAGAATTTTCCAGGCTAACAGGGAAAATGCTATTCCAGGTAGTAGGGACACTATGTGGAGAGTGGAGGGGTTGAAGAGATGCAAGTAGATCATTTCATAGAAGGGCTAGAGCATTATCGAGAGAGAGAAGTAAGATTTGGGAGGGAGAGATGTGTAGAGTCAGATTATAAATGGCCGTGGTCAGTATAAAGCTATGAGGTTTAGAGTTTACCAGGAAACAAGCTTGTGGCATTAAAGGTTTTATAAGGTACAACATGATGGGATCTGCATTTTAAAACCACAGCCCTAATAGTGGTGTGGAGGCTGGATTATGGATGGGGTTGGAGGAGCTGTAGAGATCTCATGAAAGATGACAAAGGGAGAGAGATAAGGACATTAATTTGTGACAACAAAGAGAAAATAGAGGTTTTTTTTTATTAATTGAAATAACAATGACAGCAATTGCTGATTAAGATCATGGAATACAAAACCTGTTTTTTTAATCCTCACTACAATTAATTCTGGGAAAAAAATATTTCCCTAAATTGATTTTCAGAAGAAGTAACTGAACTGAAGGTCACAAAGATTTAAGTTGTGGAATAAGGATAAAACTAGATAGGACTGAGCACAGAGCTTGAGTTCTTTTGATTATATCATCTGATCCTCTAACTTAGACCAGAGATATGAGAGAGGACAGAGATTTGAATAGCTCACAGTTCTATCTTCGATGCTGTTACTTGCTTGAGGTAAGATAATGAATTAAGTGGAGGTACTGGAAGGATATCCAGGTAGAAATGACAAATAAACTATTGGATATATGGATCTGAAAAAGTCACTTAATACTGTTTTGTAGATGCACCATCTTAAAGATACGTGCAGTTATAATTCTGTTGCTCTTAGTGTCTTCCTGCTGCATTTCATGGTCCAGATCAATACAGAATTTATAATACATGTCCATTAATTATATCCTGAAGGGTAACAATCTGTTGTACTAGTTTTTCAGTCATCATATTACTCAACAAATATGTACTGACTTCAACAAATAGGGATTAAGTAAACATTGGGTGCATTGTGCAAATCACACTATGCAATTAGATTGGAAGAATGAGATCTCTAAATGATTATAGTCAATAGTTGGCTTTATTTGACCTTCACACCAATTTAGTTTTCTACTTATTATTTATCTTATTACATTTTCTCTTTGTTTAGCTGACTTAAGTCCTCTTTTTAATGAGGGCTATAAATGAAACCACAAACAATTATAAAGTTCATAATCTTATAGCTGGCACAGACATAGATTTGCAAAAGCAAAAAGAAGACTTTTGCTTTTTGTATGACTTTTGATTTGGAGATGGCAGGTAAATTAAGTGGCCAAAGGGTTTGGTATAAGAGTACCAATAAGGAGTTGCCAAAGACAAAATGGTGAATATAAAAGTATGAACAGAAATTATTTTTCAGGTTGATTCTAAGAGGGCGATTTTTGGTCCTTCCCTATAATTAATTATTTTCTTGTTTGGCTGAGGAAGTATTAGACTACCTCAAATTTCTCAGGGTTGGATTATAATATTCCATTTTATTAGGCCCGGAGGAACATGAACAGAAGCCTTAGTGATAGCATTTTGTTCTATGCCTGAGGCTTATTAGCAGTGCAATATTTTGTTGGTTCTAAAAGAAATTATTGCTTAGTTTAGCCAGGTGAGTAGAGGTAACTGAAATTCTTTCCCTTAAAAAAGAAAAAAAAAAGGAACTAGAGACAACTCTTTCTTCACAGAGTAACTCATGTCAATGGCACTAAGATCCATTAAGTAAAGTAATCAGAATTCATAGCATTTACTCATGAACCATGAAGGGGGGAAAATAAAGAAAATAGGAAATATGTACACTGAAGCATATGGTATTGCCAGTGTTAGGTCCTTGAGAATTATTAAATAGTAGCTTGACATAATTCAGAATTAATAAAATCTGCTCTCTGAATGTGTGTATTTTCATAAGTTATGTAATTAATGGCAAATCAACTTATATCAAATTGTGTGCTCTGTTGCTGCCCATAAGTCAGTATGATTTTAAACTTTATAACAGTGGTATCACTAAGCCATGAAACTGGATTAAGAATATTGTGCCTAGAAAATGTTGCAAATATGTCTAGGGCCTATTTGATATTTTGAAAGTTCACAGGGAATTAAATACAATGATATCATATACCCTTCTGAAGTTGTGCATTTGAGAAAAACAGGTAAATAAAATCCTTATTCTTACATAATTTACTGGAAAAAAATTATGACTAAAAACGTTAAAATACTATCTAGCATCCTCCTAGAGATATGAAATGTGGAAATACACTAAACTAAAATGACTTCATCCAGTCTCTTACCTTCAAATACCAGCTGCATGCTAAAGATTCAGATTACTATGCATTCATTGTTTCTGAACTCAAATTTAGGTATCAGCGTTTCCACTTGGTTTCTCCAACTTAAGATGTTTCCAACCAATCTCCTATTTCCCCCTAAATCCATTTCTTCTCTCCATCTTTTTCATCTAATTAAATCAAGCTAAATTGAAACTTTACCTGTCTTTTAGCTCAGGCCACAAAATGTAGCTTACATTC
This sequence comes from Myotis myotis, assembly GCF_014108235.1. Lineage (NCBI taxonomy): Eukaryota > Metazoa > Chordata > Mammalia > Chiroptera > Vespertilionidae > Myotis > Myotis myotis. Next base: position 43,742,341 of record NW_023416335.1, read on the forward strand.
ACATGCTAAAAGCATCAGGAAATCTGGTCAACTCTACTTTTTAAAAAAATGTAATTTTATTGATTTTAGAGAGGAAAGGAGAGGGAGAAGAAGATAGAAGCATCAATGTTAAGAATCATTATTGATTGATTGCCTCTTTCATGCCCCCTATGGGGGATTGAGCCCACAAAATGACCTATATGAAGGTAAGTACACCTTTCTCTCCTTAACATAGGTATAACATATATGTGTTCACATATTTGTCATACTAGAGGCCCGGTGCATGAAATTTGTGCATGGGGGGGGGGTTGTCCCTCAGCCAAGCGTGCACCCTCTCCAATTTGGGACCCCTCGGGGGATGTCTGACTGCTGGTTTAGGCCTGATCCTACAACAGGCATTAGGGCATCCATCTCACAATCCGGGACTGCTGGCTCCCAACCGCTCGCCTGCCTGCCTCCTGATTGCCCCTAACTGCTTCTGCCTGCCAGCCTGATTGCCCCCTAACCGCTCCCCTGCCAGCCCAATTGCCCCCAACTGCCCTCCCATGCAGGCCTGGTCACCCATAACTGCCCTCCCCTCCTGGCCTGATCACCCACAACTGCCCTCCCCTGCCGGCCATCTTGTGGTGGCCATCTTGTGACCACATGGGGATGGCCATCTTGTGCGAGGGTGTGACAGCCAATTTGCATATTACCTCTTTATGTTATAGGATAGTCATCATCATTCATTTCAATCTTTTTTTTAAAAAAAATTATTGATAGTAGTTTCTACTATGTGTGAAGCACTGTGCTGAATAAATGAGTATATGATATCCTCAAGGAGTACTAGATTATTACAGTCATAAATTTGCACATATACTGTACAATTTAAAACAAAATAGCTATTACATAATGTTAACTTGTATGAGTTTCCTGAGGCATACATATAAAAAGTTATTGACAAAGACAAGACTTTTTTTTACTAAAATTGGGATTGAGGGAGCTGTTAAACTAATACTATTACTTAATTACCAATTGAGCATATGTGATTAAGTTGAAGAGATTTTTTTGATAATTTTATTCCATCTTCAAAACAAACCTGTGAGGTAGGTATGTCAGTATTTGATAGGCATGAAAATGGATGCTGAAATTGGCTAATTCACTGACCCTAACTAATTTTCTCAATAGGTGCTAGAGTTAAGGAAGGTCAGGGAAGTCTTAAAACATCATTTGATATTATGTTGAGAAGGAAAGACTATAGTGTTATTAGGTAGAAAAGAATATTGCAAGTCAAGTTGCTCTCATGTGCTAAAACAAAAGGTCTTGTATCATTTCAAAAATGTATGCTGCTATATCCAAGTATTTCAATATTTCAAGATGCTATGCTATTGAGTCACCTACCGTCACCACCCAGTACTCTGTATTCTGTTACATGCTGTTGGGCTTGCAGACATTTTTTCCAAATCCCCTGCCAGCTGGCCTTCTCTTTGTGGGAAGCACAAGAGGGAAACGAAGGCAGGCAGAGGCCAGAGGGATGAGTTTTCTGTTTGTACTTCCTATCAGCATCTCAAGGCAACAGAGAACAACTATGTTTAGCTTCTAGCTTTTTAAATATGTGTTTATTTATTTTTTATTGATGAGGAGAGAGAGAGAGAGAGAGAGAGAGAGAGAGAGAGAGAGAGAGAGAGAGAGAGAGAAACATCAATGGGAAAGAGAAACATCAACTGGCTGCCTCCTGCAGCTCCTGCAGGGCCCCTACTGGGGATCCAACCAGTAACTTTTTGATGCATGAGATGATGCTCAACCAACTGAACCACAATAGCCATGGCAGCCTTTAGCTTCTTTAGAGGCACTGAGCACAGCCATTCTGTGCCTCCTCAGAGGTACCGCCACCAATTCCCCATGCAGCCTGTGTGGTCTGAGCATCAGTGTGTGGCATCACCCTTAGAATTACTACTACCAACTATGAGGAGCACCCTGCCCTTCCATGCTATGCTCTGATAACCCCAATTTTTCCATTTTGTCCCCTCTGCTTTGGTGTGGCAACTGCTTTCTGAAGTTATTAATTTGGGGGACAATTTTAACATTCCTTCCTTGGTATTTCAACCTTCTAATATCTGGTGACAGATTCCCTGTTTGAAATACCTGCCATGAATGCAGTTTTTCTGACTATATCCTCATTGAAATCAGATTCTTTTATTTCAATATTTCTTTAATAATCCTTAAGACAATGTCACGTCTGCTTTGTTGCCTTCCTACCAGCTTCTCTCTTCCTCTTGCACTAACAGAAGTGCACTTTGGTTTTTATATCAGGTAGCCATGGGCTAGGGATGAGGCTGGGCCCTCCACAGATCCAGGGTGGAATCGTAAGTTCTCTGAGCTAATCCTGCCATGGAATGGAATGTTACCATGAGGAGGTATATGATGGGGGAGTCTGAAGCACTTTTTGCTCACTCTAAAGACCAAAAGAACACTTTCTCTTCCAGCTATTTAGATGGTTATGTTTTTTTGTTTGTTTGTTTGTTTATAAAACTATGTAGCCTGGTGATATTGTGCCATTTCTTGCTTATGGGAAAAACAGCTGACACTTTGAAGATAACAATGAACCTAGACATTTGATACCACCATGGGTCACAGAATCAAGTATCCCTAAGAGTTTGCTATTGCTGGATTTTTCTATTATATAAAATGAAACATTTCTATTGTGGGTGAAGAAATTTCCTTGCTACAGTAATCCTAAATTACAGATTTGGATCTTACCACCACACACACAGATATATGCTTTGCTTTTATTTATCTTAGAAGATAAAACTAATGGTTAATAGATTTCGTAGCTATTAAGTAATAGTTAAATGAATATGCTTTTACACTTTGCATGTACAATAATCTTTTCAATATAAAGAAAGGTAAGGTATAGCTTCAAGCAGAGGAGATAGTACAAAGTGATTAAATATGGAGAATAAAAGCTGCAAAGATAGCATAATTAATACTCATAAATACTAAAATAATAGATAGGCGGCTTCATTGTAATTGGAAGTGTCTCCAAAGAGAGTGATGAACGTTTCTTTGAATTATATACACACTTTTAAAGAATTAGTTTTTTGAGTCCCACTGTCAAGCACCTACTCATATCTTGGTACTATCTTAGGTGCACAGGGAAGAGGGAAAGCATGGGCCACAGGCATTCCCCTGAGGGCTGCTCTTGTTTATTTCTCAGTGTTCTAACAGAGGACACAGATCTGCTTTCATGAAGAGTTTTATATATATATGTACAGGACAGAACATAGTGACTAGGGAAGATCTAAAACTTCTTGCAAGTATGTTGAATAAATAATACTTTTTTTCAACATCCTTACTGCTTTCATCCCAGAATCTACAACACTCTAAAATACTAGTCAGACTTCAATGCACCCTTGTACTATGCTTACGGGTGTTCTTTTTTTCTAAGATTTACTGAGGGTCAAACTGATGGCTCATAGGGTGCCTAGCAAGTTACTTGGAAAATGCAGATCAGACTAAGGAGCAGCCATTTTGCCATAACACGTAGTCACATTGACTGCTTCAGGCTGCAAGATGGAACAGATCAAAGTGTGTTCCCATATGTGGAGCTGCAGAGCACTGCAAAATATTGGAAAATTTAAGAGCTTGTCCTTAGGGGGGGAAAGAAAATGCTTAGGGCTGGTAGATGGCAGAGATATCTCTGGACACTGGAGAGGACAGGCTAATATTTTTGCATTGAATGCTGGACAGACATTTTTTTCTCTCAACTTTCAGTGACTCAGTTTTGCTGACTAGTCCCTATATAATCTTAGTGCCATGGCCATGTGGGAATGACCACCTTTGCATTATTAGTTCAACCTTAAGGAGAAGGAATGAGAAATCAGTCTAAATGGAGAACAGAAAGGATATAGCAGTGGAAAAAACTAACAGCACTGAGGGTTGGGTCATATATAGTTTCTGAATTATATATTTAAAACACAAGTTGTTGACACATTTAAAGAAAACACTTTGCACAGACTTGCCTCTATCAAGGAAAGACCTCTATGCCATCATGAATATAAATAATGTTTTGGGACAACCAATCATTCCTGGAATCAGCTCCTGAGTTCTCCCTAAATTTTGGCTTCCCCATGTTGGTCACTGCTCTGTGTCTCCAGTGTTTACCTTCCTCATCACCTTAAAATCCATAGGATTAGCTTTCTGCCTCCCAATCTAGCTCCATTTCATTGATTCTGGCGTCTTTCTGCTTTGGTATATTGCCTCCAAAATGATTACCATTCATGTTCCACATGGTAGCCTATGAATATGTACAGAACTCTTAATTTCACTTCTTCCTAAAACCTAAAATCATGAGTGCAAACCATTTTTCAAGGACTACGTTACATGACCAATAGTGAGCAAGGAACTTCTTCTCTGAAGTTTATGTGCGAAAGGGAGAGGAACTAAAGCATTGAACATAATTTAAACAAAAATTCTCAGTATAAAGGTATAGAAAATATAGGGGCTGTATTGGCAGATAACAAGGCTCTTTGTCTATAGTTTCAGAAACATTATCCCAGAGAAAGTGAGGTTTAGACTAATCTCATGACTTATGTATGAGCAGACATGAAGTGGGGTGGAGTAGCGAAGACTCATGGATAGGACACCTTGCACAAGATTCTGTTTTAGAAAGAATCTGTTCTCTCCGAGGGATAAGGGCAGGGCAATGATACTGGAGCATATAATCCTGAGGCAGGGAGGGACGAGGGTTTAGCAGACAAAGGCCTGGTATCAAAAGGAAAATCAAAGGAAAGAGAATGAATTCAACTACTGGCTACAACTTAGTGACAATGGAGGAGGGGAAGTGAAGACAATGAGGTGTGTAACATTACTCCATGTTTCTAGATGGAGAGAGGACCTTAAAATGTCTGCCTGATGGTATCCAAACCTGTGAACAACCACAAACAGGTGCCCAGCCTAATCTGATGAGAGCAATGACGATGTAGCAACATGGTGTCCCTTGTCATAAAACTGTGACAATGTCTGTATATGCCTGTTTGTATGTGGTGGGTGTTTCAGGTGTGGAAATCAAGAAATGACAGCACTCATGTCTGAGTAGTTTTTGAGTCGAGAGAGGGGAGGAGTCTCAGATGATGAATTGAGAATGAAACCCAGTGTCAAATTAAAAAAATAAAAGCATGGGAGAGATCATGAATTAGATTATTAAGGCAGAGATATTCTGGGAAGAACACAGGACAGGCAGCTTAGCTGACTAAGCTCTTGGTTACAAAAGTGATACCCTTGTACATACATAGAATTACATACCATAAGTGGTATTTGGTATAATTAAAGACAGGGCATTAATTACTGAGCATACTTGTGGAACCATTATTTGATATATATTTTAATCTATTCCTAGTACAGTGGTAATATGGGAAAAGGTTTATTAAAATAAAGATGTATTTACATGAGTGTACTGCTTTGTCAAAATTTTATTTTTCTCTTAATGTCAAATAAAACACTGTAGAGGTAAATATTAATTTCCCATGAAAAGAAACAAAGAACAACAAAAACTAAAATCAGGACTTGAGCCAATACAAAAATTGATCAGATTGAAACATGCTCTTGCTAAATGTGCTATTCCAATACCAAAAAAGGCTGGCAGGGCTTGGCTCTACACACCTGCAATTTAGGCTATAAATGCAGGTTATTGGTAGTCTCTTTGCCCTCCAAAGTTTTACTACTTACATCTTTTAGTCTCACCATTTCTGTAATACATAAGTATGTGGAAACAGGAATGTTTTCATTGCCTTCTGATAACTTATTTTAAGTCAAAGTTCTCAGAAAATGTTCATAGTATTGGAACTTCTACAATGAAAATAGTTAATACTGGGAGAAAAGGGAATTCTTCAACTTTTCCATAAGATACGTTAATATTGACAAAGACTTTTTAAGAAATACTTATTTCAATAAAAATTATGTTCAATCACACACATGTATAAATATATGCCCAGAAAGATGAAACCAAGGTTTAAGTGAAATAAGCCAATCTGATAAGAGTAATGAAGATGTATCACATGATCTCACTCACATATGAAATCTAATTAACAACATAAACTGATGAACACAATAGATCCAGAGACATAGAGCATGGAGCAGACTGATAAATCTCAGCAGGAAGGCGGAGGTGGGTAAGTGGGTGGGGAGAGAATAACTAAAGTGAGTGGGGACAGACAATAGTGTGAGGAAGGCCTGGGGACAGGGCAGCTTATGTGGGGTGGAGGAGGACAGTGAGGAATAAAAAGGGTACATCTGCAATCATTTCCACAAGACAAGTTTTAAAAAAAATTAAAGCATAGACCATTTATAGTTCTGAACAAATTTTTAAATACTTCTTCAGTGTGTCTAACATTCATAAGTAACACAGAAATTAGTCCTGATTGATTTTATTTCTTGAAACATTTTGGTTATCTGAAATTTGTTCGATATATTCCAACCAGGTTTATGAAATTTTTAGAGTAACATATATTTATCCACTTTTAAAGTTTATTGATAATTAGTTATTATTGGACTATATTCCAGTTCACACACAAATTGTGGATCAAAATTATCTGAATAAAATAAATATTCTTTTTACATGAATCAAATATGTCCCAAAATAAAAGTTTTTTTAATTTAATTTTATTAAATGTATTGGGATGGCATTGGTTACTAGGATCATTTAAGTTTCAAGTATACATTTCTATGATACAGGATTTGTATATTGCACTTTGTGTCTACCACCCAAAGTCAAATCATCTCCCATCAAATATTTGGCTCCCTTTACCCCCCTACCACTTAGTTCACATCATCCGCATGGCTGAAAGGCAGGTGTCATAGGGCATATCCCCTAAGGCATCAATTATAGCCATACTCTCTAATCTTCCCAGACTTCTCAAAGCTCTCTACTAGATGAAAGTATGTCTTTTTTTTTTTTTTTTTAAGAACAGCTTTACTGAGATAGGTCCTTTGCTATGGGCTATTCTCTCTTGATTGTGTGGAAATCCTCAATTTTATAACCTTATAACCCATGAAGGGAAAGAGAAAAATCATTCTTTCACTCTCTGTGGTGCCATCTTTACTGTTTGATGAGCACAATACAGTCTGTCTCTCTGACTTTTTTTATTTATTTATTTTTGTATTTTGTGTCTGTCTCTTTCTTATTTTTAATGAAAAAAATACATTCTTCTGGTTGCAACCATGGCCTCTTTCAGTTTTATTTTCCAAGAGCTCTCTGCATTATCAGTCCCCCAACCCTTCTTCCTCTCTAGAATGCATCTATTTCCATTTTATTTATTTTTTATTTTTATTTTTTTAATTTATCTTCATTGTTGAAATTATTATAGATGTCCCTTCTCCCCATTTAACCCCTTCTAGCCTGCACCCGCCCCCAGCCCTATTTCCTTTTTAAAATAGCTTCATTTTAGAAATGCTAATGGTGACATCTTTATGAGCACAATGCATTTGCGTGTACACATATGCACACATTTATATATCTATTTTCAAGACCTAAGTTACAGAAAACTTTTTAAAAGTAGAGAACAAATACACTTCCTTTTAATAAGTCTGAGGCAAATTTTGGACCAAAATACCTTTATAATGACTATTTTATAAACTTATGTCCTCCTCTACTGAAAATTAAGTATAATGCCACCAGTGATGTTGAGATCTGTGTAGTACAGGGCAGCATTTTGTCCTATTAAAGAACTCAATGGAAATCAATGCTAACAAGTGACAAATGAGATGTTTTCCTGAAGCAAAAAGGAGGGAACTATAAGCTATCTGTAATCACGTTAGCAATGGTAACAAATAGTGTAAATACTCTAAATGGAACATTTAAATTAATATTTAGTGTTAATTTTAATACATTAATTCCAATTAAACATTAATACATCAATAGCTACTTATTTAATTCATGGATAAATAAGGTTTTAGAAAAATTGAATTCAAAATGTCTATGGGATGCACAGGTGGGTATGTCCAGTAGCAGCTGTAACTATGGACCAGTGTTCCCAGGTGCATCATCTAAGGTATATTTACTACCACTTGACCTCTTCCTAAGATCTACGCTCCCAGGTCTCTAGGTCACATATCTTTTCTATAGTATTTCTTTTCTTTTCCCACTTTTCTATTCCTTTATGCTTTGTATTTTGCCCTGAAATGCTTATCACTTTGTTCTCGTATCATATACTGAAATTTGTTCATGCATTTTCTAATACATATTATCTTATTGCTTTTCATCCCCTTGTTTATGTTATGACTTTTATTCAACATAAAATTTCCCCTGCTTTCTGTTAAATAATTGTTTTATATCTCATATAAGATATTAAGGATCTTAAAAAATGTCCTCATTACCAATTGTGTGTCTCACAATTAACTCTACAGTACATAATTCTAAAATTAAACAAACCACAAAACAACCTTTTAAAACAAAATTTTTGTACTCTATTTTATTTGGCATCAAAACCTGACCTAATCTGACCTCATTTGATGGCAAAACCTGATCCGGAATGATGTAAATCCAAAGATGGCGCCTAAAGCTTGAATAAGCATGATTTTGAAATAGCATGCATATCATATTATCATTCTAAAATAAAACATATGTATTTTAAAAGACTAATTCCTAAACACATACATCCCTAAATGCTTCATATAAGATTATAGGTCTGTATTTTGTATTGTGTCTCACACATAATAATGTTTGATAAATATTAAATATTGCCTAATGCTCTAATAGAATGCCAAATGATTACATGGTTTCATAAAACCCTGTCAATTTCATACAACTTATAGAATACTCATTTGTTATGGGATGCTGGAAGCTAGCTGATATAATTATTAGTAATATATTGATTTTGCCCCAGGAGGGCCCTGGTCTAGTGACTCATGCCCTCACAGAAGACAAGAAAGACTGATAATCTGGTGATGAATGCATGTAGGATAAACATGCCAGGTTGGGGAAATGCTATAATAAACCTAAGTGCAAAGTCTGTGATGTTATACATTAGAGTAGGTAGTTTTACACTTTTTTAAGTAAGAAAAGTAATCTACTAATAAGCATGTTTGTTTATAAAAGTATGATTCATACCAGTGTATAAAAAATAGAAAGCTAGAAAAAAAAATCAGATTATCCCAGCTTTATTAGTTTTCTAGCAGATACTCAGGCTGTGCATATAAATTCTAGGAACAGTATGAAGATTTAAAATAATGTAACTTTAGAAGTAAAAACTTGAAGAATGAAGAATCAATTTCTTGGTTTCTACTGATTTGTCTTAGAGAATTTGAAATTTTAATAGAACAGAATGTCTGGTTATAAATAGATCACTAATGATGATGCTAGTTCTGTTGAAAAGGATGGCCCTTGTAATAGCCTCATGACTTAACAGAATTCTTCAATCCTTTCCTTCACTTTATTAAATTTCAAAAAAATAAAACCTGTAGAAAACTAGTATTTCTGGCTTCAACCCAACCCTCCCACCAATTGCTTTCTTATTGATTTCTAGATATTAGTATTTTTTTTCTTTTATTACTAGAGGCCCAGTGCACAAATTTTGTGCACTGGTAGGGTCCCTAGGCCTGGCCAGCGATCAGGGCTGATCAGGTTCCCTGCCTCCTGGCTTCCCTACCTTCTCTTTCTCTCACTCCCTCAGCACCCCACCGCCCCCATTGATCACCCACTATGTTCCGCTCTACCCCCTGGTGGAAAGTGCATGTGATACTGAGTGATTGAACTCCTGATCTGCTGGTTGAGCTTCTGAGAGGACAATTTAATAGCCTTTTATTATATAGGATATGCTTGTTATTTTATCTTCACACCCTGGGACTTGAACATAGAAGAAAACTTAGACCCAGATCCAGTGTTAAACACTTAAAAGGAAAAGACTTTGGAATTGGAAGAAAGGCTGAGGCCTGGAGTCAGAACACTAAGAGGATGGCGATTCATTCTATAATAATGTTTTTACCTCTTTATTTAATGAGTATTTACATATAATAAAAATGATTTTTCTTTCAATGTACTACATTTATAATTATTGTACTTCTAATATCTCTCAAAAAGAACCAGTTGAGCTTTCACCTATGACATTATGTTTATAATTAACCTGAATCTTTTCAGGTTTTCCTGATTATCTAAAAAGTTAAGGAAAATATTCATGGCCTAATAAGAAGACCAACAACTACTCATGTAGATATTTAAAACTTACTTAAAATTATGTCTATTATCTTAAATTCTATGGGCTTCTTCTCCTTTAATTGTGACTTGAAAACACCTACCTCTAATTATGTAATGCCTAGAATGCTTTGGTTATTTTTGAAATTTGACTAAATTTATTGGTCAGTTTAGGTAAATATGAGCAAAATCAATGAAATTTTTCACAAAAAGGTAATAGTTTGTTAATTTGGAAGCATAAAAAAGTGTGTTTGAAATTGGGTGGGTACCTAACTGGTTTGGCCCAGTGGATAGAGCATCGGCCTGCAGACTGAAGGGTCCCAGGTTCGATTCTGGTCAACGGCATGTACCTTGGTTGAGGGCACATCCCCAGTAGGGGGTGTGCAGGAGGCAGCTGATCGATGTTTCTCTCTCATTGATATTTCTAACTCTCTATTATTCTCCCTTCTTCTCTGTAAAAAATCAATAATATATATAATATATATTATATAATAATATGTATAACATATTATATTATATAATAATTATTACATATATGTGTATATATATGTGTGTATATATATATATGTATATATATATATGTATATATATATATATGAATTTGGTGGGTATATTAAAGAAATAAAATGTAGACAATAATAAGTCTGTATCCTTGAACATAGTACATTGTACCTGCCTCTTTATCTCATACACGGATCCTCCTCTTCACCTTGGAATTCCTTCTCAAGAAAGTGTACCACCACCCCCACTAAATTCCAAGACTGGAGGTTGCCTCCTCCTTCTCTCTTCTCACCCCAGTCCTTCCCTCAATCCATTAACTGTTGCCTTTTATTTTCAATTTGGTATTTGAAGCCACTTCATCTTTTTCTTAGAATATTCACTCTAGCTGCCTACCTGTTCTCCCCGGCACTATAGACTTGCATCTGCCTATAAACTCTTCCCCACTGTGTATCCAGTTCTGCCTTCTGAATAACAAATTCTATCCTGTTGTTCCCCAACCTTACACTCCTCAGTGACTTCCTATTGCCCTCAGCAAAAAGCCCAATGTGATATGCCATATTTTATTTTTGCAGCCTCATTTTTCTTTTCCCAACAAAAGCACTGTGAATTACAGCAACACAGCAAGTTCCTTCAAGTCCCCTGAAGTCTGGGATATTATCACACTCAGCATTATTATCTCAAAGTCTAACACAGTATTTGCTCTTTAGTAGGCTTTCAAAAACTGCTGTTCTACAGTCAGATGAAAGTATGATTTTTTGGCATCCTGAGTATACATATTTTTTTCTTTTGTTCATTTCATATTTTGAATAAGTTTATGCTGCCATGGGAACTTCATATTATGCAGATCCTCTGGAGATTGAAATACTAGTAAAGGAAGCATCTGGTCAACTATCAGTTGTGATTTTATTCAAAGAAAACTGACAGGTAGAAATACTTGCTAATAAGTACAGGGGATATACTTTTCCTCTTGATACACCACAAAACTGTGATCAACTGTTCGTTTCCAGAATTAATATTTCCAAAATGAACATCAGAGGATGAGAACTGATTTAGTACTATGTTTTATTCTGTATTCATTTCCTAGGGCTAGTTGTTACAAACTACCATAAGTTGAGTGATTCTACATTTTCTTAATAAATAGAAGCAAAAATAGTTTAGTATGAAAAACATGGAGTTAAAAAAAATTATTTTAACTTGGTATTAGAATATTGTGTTTAATCTTTCTCGTTAAACTACTATTTCAATAAAAATGTGACAATTAAAACTGTAATAAATTTGATTATAAAGTTAAATATAGTGTCCTGAAATATCGACTGAGAAGATTCTTTCATTAGTAATGCAGAAATTATCAAGTGCAATTTAATAATTCTTTTGTGATATATGCTCACCCAATACTAGCAATAGGCTGTTTCCTGCATATCCTTTCATCCAGAAGAGGAAATAGAAGTACTGAGTTATAAAAAACTAGAGGCCCAGTGCACAAAAATTTGTGCACTCGGGGGGAAGAGGGGGTCCCTCAGCCCAGCCTGTGCCCTCCCGCAGTATGGGGCCCCTCGGGAGATAACAACCTGCTGGCTTACGGCAGCCCCAATCCCTAGGTGCAGCCCCTGGTCAGGCTCAGAGCAGGGCCGATTGGGGAATTGAGGCTCTGCCCCCTGTCATGCACACAGCAGGGCGAATCAGGAGGTTGCGATGCCACCCTCAGTCACACTTAGGGTAGGGCCGATTCGGGGGTTGGAGCACCGCCCCCTGTCACACTCAAGGCAGGGTCGATAGGGAGGTTGCAGCACCACCCCCTGTCACGCACAGAGCAGGGCCGATCAGGGGGTTGGGGTGCTGCTTCCTGTCACGCACAGAGCAGGGCCCATTAGGGGGTTGAGGAGCTCCCCCCTGTCACTCACAGAGTAGGGCAGATAGGGGAGTAGGGGCACCGTCCCCTGTCACACACAGAGCAGGGCGGATCAGGGGGTTGGGGCACTGCCACTGTCACACTCAGGGCAGGGCAGATGGGGAGGTTATGGCTCTACTCCGTCACACACAGAGCAGGGCCCGTGGGGGGGGTGGTGGTTGGGGCGCCACACCCTCTCACACACAGAGCCACAGGGTGATCAGGGGGTTGGGGCGCCTTCCCTTGTCACTAACAGAGCAGGGTGGATAGGGAGGTTGTGGCCCCGCCCCCTGTCACACACAGAGCCGCAGGGCAATCAGGGGGTTTGGTCACTACCCCCGTCACACTGATCCCGGTGCCGGGAGGCCTCGCTGCTCTGCTGATTCCAGTGCTGGGAGGCATATTATCCTTTTACTATATAGGATAGAGGCCTGGTGCATGGGTGGGGGCCGGCTGGTTTGCCCTGTAGGGTGTCCTGGATCAGGGTGGGGGTCCCCACTGGGGTGCCTGGCCAGCCTGGATGAGAGGATGATGGCTGTTTGCAGCTGGTCACACCCCCTTCAGGGTGGGGGTCCCCACTGGGGTGCCTGGCCAGCCTGGATGAGGGGATGATGGCTGTTTGCAGCTGGTCACACACCCTTCAGGGTGGCGGTCCCCACTGGGATCCCTGGCCAGTCTGGGTGAGGGGCTGAGGGCTGTTTTCAGGCTGGTGGGTGACTGAAGCTCCCAACCTGTCCTTTTCTTCTTTTTTTTTTTTAATTCTGGGCCAGCTTTAGCTCTGAGGCTTGGCTCCAGCTCTGAGGGCTCGGCTGCTGAAAGCAGGTATCTGGTTTGTTTGGGTTCTATAATTGTAACACTGTTGCAGTCCTGCTCACTCCAGCTCTGAGATCCTGGCTGGCAAAAGCAGGGATCTGTGTTTATTCTATAATTGAAACAATGTTGCGGTCCTGTTGGCTGAAGCCCGGCTGGCTGAAAGCAGGTTTCTGGGGTTTTGTTTAGCTTCTATATTTGTAACAATGTTTCAAACTGCAAGCTCAGAGACAGGCAGCGGCAGGTGGGGAACGTTGGAGTCCTCCGTCACTGAAGCAAGCAAGCCTCCTGTTCGCTTCAAGCTGCCTGGCTGCCGGCCACCATCTTGGTTGGCAGTTAATTTGCATATCTCGCTGATTAGCCAATGGGAAGGGTAGCAGAGGTATGGCTAATTACCATGTTTCTCGATTATTAGATAGGATGATTATTTTTTCTAGATCATAGTCATTAGAATTTGTGACCCTCCACTATAAATAAGAATTTTAAAAATATAAGGGTATTCAATCACAATAGTGCTATCAACTCACATTTTTTAATGTCCCATTATATTTTTTATTTTTATTATTTTTTTTAAATTGAAGTATAAATGGCCAAGGGAATAGAGCAGAGAACCCAGAAATAAACCTGCACTCACAGGGGTTGGCAAAACTAGGTTTACAGTTATGAGCATACTGAACACGGAGTTTATTCTTGTATTTTTATTTACTAATTATTGAATTATTTATTTGTATTACAACTATAAACCTACATATACCCAATCCTGGATATGGTTAATTCATCTACAACAGAGGAGGCAAGAATATACAATGGAAAAAAAGATAGTCTTTTCAATAAATGATGCTTGGAAAATTGGACAGGTACATGCAAAGGAATGAAATGAGACCAGAATCTTACCATATACAAAAGTCAATTCAAAATGGATTAAAGAATTGAACTTAAGACTTGAAATCATAAAACTCCTGGAAGAAAGCGTAGGACATTAGCTATATGATGTCAATCTTAGCAGTGTTTTCTGGACCAGTCTCTTCATGGAAGGGCAGCAAAAGCATAAATAAACAAATGAAATGACATCAAACTAAAAAAGGAAACCATTGACAAACCAAAAAGGCAACTTATGGGAGAAGATATTTATGAAGTATGCATCCAACAGAGGGTTTAATATCCAAAATATATAAAGCACTTACACAACTTAACATCAATAAAACATAAAACCTGGTTAAAAATAGGCAGAGGATTTGAATAGACATTTTTCAAAAGAGGACATACTGATGGTCAAAGGCATATGAAAAGATGTTCAACATCACTAATATCAGGGAAATGTAAGTTAAAACCACAATCACCTCAACTATCGGAATGCCTTTTATCAACTCATATTTTTGAAAAGCAAAAATTAAACAACACACAATGCTGGAATTGTTTATAATAAGTAACAAGTGTATTGTGAGTGAATTAAGACAGTAAGCTAATATTTACTTAGTACTAACTATACGCTAGGCACTGCACTACATGCAGGATGTACTGCAATGAACAAAACTGACAAATATCTATACTAATAAAAGGGTAATATGCTATTTAAACCATATATCTTTGGACATCCTTCTTGACAAAGCTGGGCTTAAGAGAAGCTGCCCGACCCCAATCCTAGTGCCTGTGGCTGTGGCTGGCCCGGGCAAAGCTGGCCCGGGTTCCGGGTGCCTGCAGCCGGCCAGAGGGAGGGAAGCCCTGGGTCCTGGGTTCCTGCGGCCAGCCGGAGGAGGGAAGCCTGAGTCCCGGGTGGGGGGCCAAGGCAGAGGCTATTAGGGGTGATCAGGCAGGCAGAGGTGGTTAGGGGTGATCAGGAAGGTAGGCAGAGGGGTTAGGGGTAATCAGGCAGGCAGGCAAGTGAGTGGTTAGGAGCCAGCAGTCTCAGATTGCAAGAGGCATGTCCAACTGCCATGCATGACATCCCCCAAGGGGTCCCAGATTGAAGAGGGTGCAGGCCTGGCTGAGAAAAACCCCTTCCCCCCCCCCCCCCGCATGCACAAATTTCATGCACCGGGCCTCTAGTTCATATATATAATGGACTATGAATTCAACCATGAGAAAGAAGGAAATCCTTCATTTGCAACAACAGTGATGAATATTCAGGGCATTATATTAAACAAAATAATTTTGACAGAGAAAGACAAATGCTGTATGATCTCACCTAGGTGTGGAATCTAAAAAAGCAAAACTCAAAGAAAAAAAAATAGAATGGTGGTTCCAGGGAATAGGAGGTAGTGGGGGATGGGTATTTTGGTTAATGGGTCTTTTCAGGTTGTAAGAAGAATAACTTCTTGGACTCTAATATACAGCAGAATGGTGGTTACCAGAGGGAAGAGGGTGGGGGTAGTAAAGAGTAAAGGGGGTCTAATATATGGTAACATAAGATGATTTGACTTTGGGTAGTGTGATATATAGATAATGTGTTATAAAATTGTGCTCTTGAAACCTATATAATTTTATTAAACAAAGTCACCCTAATAAATTTAATTTAAAAGAGATACAGAGTAACTAATAGGCACAAAGTAGTCTTTTTATTTTCTTATTTTTCCTTTTCATCCTGGGACAAATATATTCTTGCTTGCATGCCTCGCAGAGGACTCATTGGAGAAAACACTTGATACTATAGGAATGAAAGAGAATAATTGATCAAGGAAGGCTTGGTAGCAGAAGAAAAGTTTAAATATATACAAGGTGTTTATTTTAAATAATAAATAATTTACAAATCTCTACAAATACATGCTCATTATAAAATATTCAAATAAGAGAAGCATACCAAAAACCTCTGGCCCACATGTACCTAATTTGCTGCTACCCTAAATGTCACTACTGTTCTTAAAGAAACCACACCTCCATGTGTAGCTTTCCAAATACTGTGTACATTATCTGTGTGTGTTTATATTTTTCCATAAATCACAATGTGTTTTTTTGTGATTTTCTTTTTCACAGGTGTTTTCAACATTTTTCCATATCAACACACGGGAATTTACTATATTCCTAATATTTTGATTATGACATAAGCTGAGTGATACTACTTTAAGTATCATTCACATTTTAATTTATTTTTAAATGTTTAAATTTAGAATAGTTCTAGGTTTACAGAAAATATAAGAAGAGAAAACTGAGATTTCCATATATACTTTACCCAGTTTCCTCTAGTATTCATATCTTTCCTTAGTATTGTACATTTGTCACAATTAATGGATACATATTGATACACTATTAATCAAAGCCACCATTTAGACTTCATTAGTTTTTTGTTAATGCTCTCTTCCTATCCTGGATCCCATCAAGAATACCAAATTACATTTGTTATCTTGCCTCTTTAGGGTCCCCTTGGCTGGGATAGTTTCCCAGTTCTTCATGTTTTTGATGACCTTGACAGTTCTGAGAGTTGCTGGTTAGGTGTTTTTTTACAATGTTCCTCAATTGGGATTTCCTTGATGTTTTTCTCATGATCAGGCTAAGACTATGTGTTTGTTAAAGAAACATTCTTTTTTATATCATATCAAGGCTATAGATGATTAAGAAGACTTATCACTGTTGATGTTAATCTTCATCATGTGACTTAGTACTTTTTTAAAGTTTCTATTTTTTAATATTTTATATTATTGATTTTAGAGAGAGTAAAGGAGAGGAATAGAGAGACAGAAACATTGATGAGAGAGAAACATTGATCAAATGCCTCCTACATACCCCCTACTGGAGATTAAGCCTGCAACCCAGCATGTGCCCTGACTGGGAATCCAACCAGTGACCTCTTGGTTCATGGGTCGATGCTCAACCACTGAGCCACAGTGGACAAGTTTCTATTTCTTGAGTTTCAATTTTAGAACCTAATGCTGATTCACAATTGATATTTTGGTATCAGGTGTTCATCACACAATTATTAAAATATAAAATTCAAACTAAAATAGGTATTTTTCATAAACATTTGCAAATAAATTATTAGATAATAATTTTCATTTGCAGGGCACACACCCCAGAAATCACTTAAAACAGAAATATTTCTGAGAATAGAATCCTACTGGGGGTGAAATAAATTTCTTAATAAAATTATAGTTATGCCATCTTGAAAATGGTTAATTTTAAAGCCACTTTTATATTGAATTTGTTGTCCTGAAAGGCTACAGCATTTACTTCAAAGCAGAAAATTCCAAAGATGTGAACGATTAGCATGACTACCTAACACACATACACACACACACACACACACACACACACACATATATATATGTATATTTGTATATATATATGTATATATGCATATATGTATATATGTATATATGTATATATGTATATGTATATATATGCACTAAATAATTATAGAAATTCTACACTCAGTACAAAATGCAAAAAAAACCCAGATGTAAGTGAGATTAGCAATAAGAAACTATATTCAAAATAAAACATGACAAATGAACTTAGGAGAAAGAGCAACAAAAACCTCTGGAGTAAACTCTGAGTTCTCATACTTACATAGCTCTGCAAATTTTTCTAAATAATAAAAGTGACCCTGTTAATTGTGAAGTGTTTGAGACATAAAAGAATAAATAAGACATGGCATTTTTTCAAGTGTTCAATGTACTGTCATAGATAAAAGATAATAATCATAAATTAAAGTCATAGAGGGTCAGAGGTCAAAGAGAAAGGGCTATAAGAATAATGAATACAACCTTAATTTACTGACAAGGAGAAAGACAGAGTGAAACAAGTGAATTTTTCAGATTTACAGAGTCAGGAAGTAGCTTGGCAAGAGGATAACCTAAACCTCTGGATTCACATCAAGATTGTTTGATTTTTCCCCACTACGAAGTTTATTTCAAGGACACTTGTTTAATCCTACTTGGAACTGAGTCCATTTAGCAGAAAAGTAAATTATACCCATCATGGCTATAAAATAAAATATGCTTGTTTTATCATCGGTAGTTTACTCAGTATGATTTGAAGCCCTATGTCAACTTTAAAACACAATTAAATAGACAATAGAAAATTACCACAGCCTTCAGTGGGGCAATACAAATAGGGTTTTGTGTTGAATAAAAAACAAGTCAATATGAATAATAAAAGCACCACTTGCTATGATGGGTAGAATCATTATTGGAAAGAATCAAATTATTGAAGGCAGAGCTTCCTACAGAAATCTACAGCAATTAGAGAATAACTTATAGAAAAATTGTCAGACATGTTTACATGTATTCTAATGTCAGAAGAAATATTATGGAAATAAATGTTTGTGTGTGGTTGTCAGGTGTTTTTTAAATTAATTGAGAAATATGGTCTGCTTTAAGTTAGAGAAGAAATGTAGTGAATTATCTGGATGTTATTGCAATATATCAACAGTGTTCACTGAAAGCTCAACCTGTAAGATCACTAAAACATAGGAAGGCAGAAGAAAGCTATTTGCACATTGAAAGTTCTAGCTGGTGAGAGTTCGTACTTGACTCCATCAGAAGCTGTTTCTGCTGGAAGCTCATGGGTAACAATGCCAGAGTAAAGCTACACTAAAGTAATTCAGACCTACAGAGTCAACTGAGATATTGTAGAAGTCACATATGCCCCAGCTTTGAGCATCCCTTCATCCAAAATACATTGCACCAAATAGTATGATTTTTAATAGGGATTAATATTTTAGCCAACATAAACTACCTAGAATGCAATGAGCAGAGTTTTCTTGCATTAAGTATATTAAGAACTCAATATATTACTCCTTTAATGTAAATAGCCAAATCTGGAAACAACAACAAAATCTAGATAAATAGTGACTATTCAAATAACTAAATCTTCACTAGGAGGAAGATGAATTTCGGCTATTCCAAAGAAGAAGATAACATTACTAGAGGCCCAGTGCATTAAAATTCATGCACTCGGGGGTGTCCCTCAGCCTGGCCTGTGCCCTCTTGCAGTCCAGGACACCTCGGAAGATGTCAACCTGCCGGCTTAGGCCTAAGCCTTCAGTCAGACATCCTTAGCACTGTCGAGTAAGGAGAGGCTCCCACCACCGCCGCTGCGCTTGCAGCCATCAGCCCAGCTTGTGGCTAAGCAGAGCTCTTAGTAGCAACTGCACAGTTCACTGTGGGAGTGAACTGACCACCAGGGGGCAGCTCCTGCATTGAGCATCTGCCCCCTGGTGGTCAGTGAGCATCATAGCGACTGGTGTTTCCTGGTCATTCTGCAGTGAGGGTCAATTTGCATATTACCCTTTTATTATATAGGATAATATAATATTCCTAATATTCTGTGTAATTAGCTTTCATATATTTTTGTAAAGAGAATAGTATGGTTATAAATATTAACTTAACTAATGCATCTTAAAATAATTCCAAAAGAACAGATGCATTAAAAATATGAAACATAATCCTATTTAACAGAACGAATGATACAGAAAACTTATTTCACTGGTAGCAACTGCACAAAATCCTATCTAATGAGAGCTGTAGAGCCACAGGAATATCATATTAAATTGTGAAAGATTAATTGCAAGGTTGAGAACAAGGTAAGGATCTCTACTGTCACCACGTATTTCCATTCAACATTTTACTGAAAGTATAAGTGAATGCAGTAAGGGTAAATATATATATATATATATTGCATACAGATTGGGAAAAAAAGAGACCAAACTGTCTCTTCTCCAGAAAAGTTAAAATAATTAATAGGAATTTTTCTCCTGCCTGACTGGAGATCAAACCCACCAACCTTGGTATATAGAGATGATGCTCCAATCAACTAACAGGAATATTAGGTTAAGATATAAAAATAAATTATACTTCTTTATATGAGCAAAAAATATTTGGAAATTGAAATACAAAATACAGTTTATATATGTGAAAACCATACCATATATCAAAACCATAAACTTATTAAAATAGTTTAAATATGAAAAATTTATATGATGAAAGTTGAAAATGATATATGTGGAAAGAGACTACATTAATGGAGAAACATACTGTGGTTATGGATTTAAAGGCTAAATATTGTTAAGACTTTAAATCTTCCAAAATTGATCTATAGAGTCAATACAATTTTTATACTTCCCATTGCAATGCTAAAATAGATTCCACTAGAAAGTTATTTCTAAAACCAGTGAGAGTATACTAGTATAACATCTTAGGCTCCCCTTTTTTTATATATATATTTTATTGAGTTTTTACAGAGAGGAAGGGAGAGAGATAGAGAGTTAGAAACATCGATGAGAGAGAAACATCGATCAGCTGCCTCCTGCACATCCCCCACTGGGGAAGTGCCCGCAACCCAGGTACATGCCCTTGACCGGAATCGAGCCTGGGACCCTTCAGTCCGCAGGCCGATGCTCTATCTGCTGAGCCAAACCGGCTTTGGCTTAGGCTCCCCTTTTAAGTAAATATGTAGTCTACTGTGTGTGAGGTGCTATGCCTATGTAAGATGCAAATAAATCCTAGAAATCAGGAAGGATACCCTGCATCTTAAACCCTAGATGCGATAGCCTTAAGTCTTCAACCCACATTTCCTGAAAAACCCTACTCACATATTATCTGTAGGATTAAAATTTTGTGGTCATACCTCCTTCTGAGTTCCTGCTTCTTCTGATTTAGTGTACTTTCAAAATTGTGTAATTGTTCCATGTGTACAGTTCTTCTTCTAAATGTTTTGCCCCAGTCATGTAACAGCATTGTCCATAATGTTCATAAAAACAAATGTGTATATTTTTAAAAACTTGACTGGAGTTTTAGAAAGCCACAAAAATTATGTGCAGCCTACTGTCATATTGCAAATATGTAAAGTTGTATGTTAATCGTCATCCTTAAAAACAAAGTATCTCTTGACCTGGTCGGGATTCTAGCTTCAGTTTTCTGTCCTGTGGGTGCAGACTACCTCTCTACTTTCTCTCCCTTATTTATTTATTTATTGCTAGTTTTCTTTTTTGTTTGCTTGCTTGTTTAATTTTTAATTTTTATTTTAGAGAGTGAAAGGGAGGGAAGGAAGGAAGAAGAAAGGAGAGAGAGAGAGAGAGAGAGAGAGAGAGAGAGAGAGAGAGAGAGAGAGAGAGAGAGAGAGAGAGGAGAGAGATTTATGCATTTATTGGTTATGTCCTGCCTGACTGGAGATCAAACCCACCAACCTTGGTATATAGAGATGTTGCTCCAATCAACTGAACTACCAGACCAGGGCAATTCTTTGCTATTTTCTCTCTTCTCTATGCCTTTCCTTTCAGGGGAAAAACACCCCCTCCCGCCCCACATTTCTCCTATCGCTCTGCACAAAACATTTAAGGTCCCTCAGCTAAGTTGTCTGAGCACAAATTCAACTCAGGACACACTTTACAAATTCAAGGGCTGAGCTAAAAGTTAAATGTGGTTCACTTGTGGCGATCTCACCCAGTGCAGTTAGTAGACAGAGGTGGTGTCTTTTTGATGTGGTTGAGCCACCAGTGGATGACCATAAATGAAAGAAGAATTGTGGGAACAAGGAGAAGGGTAGGATCAATTTTGCCTCGAGGCCATAATGAAATGCTGCCAAGAGAAGCCTATCATTGAAGAAGAGTCACAAGTGAGCATAGTTTTCCATGATAAAGGTAGAGAAGTTCTCTGAATTTTCAAAAAAAAATAAAAAATAAAAAAAATAAAAAAAAATACTAAAAAGCTGCGAGATCCACTGTACTGCTTATCAAGAATCCACTCAGAAAAATTTAAAACGATTTTACTGCCTTTAATAATAAGTTAGCAGCCAAATGTTAGATGAGTTACACCATTTACAGCAAGTGCACATTATTATTCCAGTGACCCAAAACATTGGAAAAACTGAAATTAAAAAAAAAAAATGCCACCATATACTTACATTATATATTCCTAGATTCCATTTAGAAATATTATTTTCTTTGTTGTCATAAGCAGTGAAATAAGACTATGTGTATAATTCAAACATGCTTTGAAGAGCTAAGAGTTTGGGTCCTTTGAGGAATCTGCTGGAAGAAATAATGAAGGAAATTTGGTTCTTAAAAAATAATGTCACTTGTCTATTGGATCCAGAGCCATGGTAGTGAAAGGAAAAAAAAAAGTAAGAAGGTAAAATTAAGAGACATGCAGAATTGAAAAAGAAGCAAGACATTCCAATCACTCATTTCTGCCAAAATTGACAACTTCTATGAAAGAAACTGGACTTTGCCATATTGATAGAAAAGGATGCTCCTGAACTAGAAACCTGTCCACAAAAGACCAAGAAATAGAAAACAAAAGAACTATAAAAACTACAACAACAAAGCTATTAAAGAGTAAATAAAAAATTAATCAAAATATTTCAGCTGAAGAAATTATTTTCCCCAAACTAAATACTAAGTAGAAGAAAATTAATACAATGTTCCAAACTTAAATAAATATCCTCAAATAAGCATTTGAAGGTGATCCAACTCAGAAAATTTAACATGGCAATAATATTTTATTTAATCTATGGTATATATGGCAAGTCTGGGGTCAGATGCTGCATTTATAATTTTCATCTCATTTACGTCCTTCCATCTAGAAGAGTTTCTTAGCATTTTTTATTATGATATTGGCATTTTTAAAAATTTCATGTTAGTTTCTGCAGTCTGTTCTATGCTGGAGTCAAACATTTCTCCAAGAAGCTCCTGTTCCTTTTAATAGAGATGGATATTTAAAAACCAACGTCTGTTTATGTCTTCCTCTACTTATTTTTTCAGTGTCCTGTAGTTTTCCCAGTACAGGTCTTTTACCACCTTAGTTAAGTTTATTCTTAGGTATCTTTTTGTGTTTTTTGTTTGTATGTTTTGTTTTGTTTTGTTTTGGTGCAATGGTAAATTGGATTTTTTTTTTTAATCTTTCTTTCTGTAAGTTCACTATTGGTGTAAAAAATGCCATAGATTTCTTGGTGTTAATTTTGTATCCTGCTACATTGCCGAATTCATTTATTAAGTCTAATATTTTTTGATGGCATCTTTAGGGTTTTCTATATACAGTATCATGTCATCTGTAAATAATGAGAGCTTTACATCTTCTTTTCAAATTTGGATACCTTTTATTTCTTGTCTAATTGCTATGGCTAGCACTTCCAGAACTATGTCAAACAGGAGTGGTGAAGGTGGGCATCCCTGTCTCATTCCTGTTCTTAGGTGAAATGGTTTCAGTTTTTGTCCATTGAGTATGATGTTGGCTGTAGGTTTGTCACATAAGGCTTTTGTTATGTTGAGGTATTATCCCTCTATTTTCATTTTGCTGAGGGTTTTTATCAATAAAGGGTGTTGGATTTTGTCAAATGCTTTTTCTGCATCAATTGATATGGCTATGTGATTTTTATCTCTCAATTTGTTTAAGTGGTGTATCATAGTTATTGATTTGCAGATATTTTACCATCCTTGCATCGCTGGGATAAATCCTACTGGGCCATGGATTGGGAGAATCAACTTAATTAAAATGTCTATACTAATCAAAGCAATCTATAGATTCAATGCATCACCATTAAATACCAATGGCATATGCCCTAACCGGTTTGGCTCAGTGGATAGAGCGTTGGTCTGCGGACTGAAAGGTCCCAGGTTCGATTCCAGTCAAGGGCATGTACCCTGGTTGCGAGCACATCCCCAATAGGAGGTGTGCAGGAGGCAGCTGATCAATGTTTCTCCCTTCCTTTCTGTAAAAACTCAATAAAATATATTTTTAAAAAATACCAATGGCATATTTCACAGAACTAGAACAAACTCTCCAAAAATTCATCTGGAATAAAAAAAGACCCAAATAGCTGCAGCGATCCTGAGAAAGAAGAGCAAAGTAGGAGGGATCTTAATACCAGATATCAAGCTGTATTACAAAGCCACTCTTTTCAAAACTGCCTGGTACTGGCACAAGAACAGACATATAGGCCAATGGAATAGAATAGAGAACCCAGAAATCGACCCAAACCACTAAGCTCAATTAATATTTGACACAGGAGGCAAGAACATACAATGGAGTCAAGACAGTCTCTTCAATAAATGGTGTTGGGAAAATTGGACAGATACATGCAAAAAATGAAATGACCACCAACTTACATCATACACAAAAATAAACTCAAAATGGATAAAAGACTTAAACATAAGCCGGGAAAACATAGAAATATTAGAGGAATCCACAAGCAGCAAAATCTCAGACATATGCTGAAACAATATCTTCACTGATACAGATTCTAGAGAAATGGACATTAAAGAGAAAATAAACAAATGGGACTACATCAAAATAAAAAGCTTCTGTACAGCAAAAGAAACCACCAACAAAATAATGCAAAAAGCCCACTGCATGGGAGAACATTGCTCATGTTATCACAGATAAGGGTTTAAATTTCAACATCTACAGGGAACTCATACAACTTAACAAAATGGAAGATAAACAACCCAATCAAAAATTGGGAAACGAACCTAAATAGATATTTTTCAAAAGAGGACATAAAGAAGGCCAAGAGACATATGAAAACATGCTCAAAGTCACTAATAATTCAAGAGATGCAAATCAAAATGACAATGCGGTACCATCTCACACCTGTCAGAATGAATATCATCAACAAATCAACAAACAACAAGTGCTGGCGAGGATGCAGAGAAAAAGGAACCCTCGTGCCCTGCTGGTGGGAATGCAGACTGGTGCAGCCACTGTGGAGGACAGAATGGAGTTTCCTCAGAAAACTAAAAATGGAACTTCCATTTGACCCAGTGATCCCACTTCTAGGAATATATCCCAAGAAACGAGAAACACCTATCAGAAAGGATATATGCACCCCTATGTTCATAGCAGCACAATTTACCATAGCTAAGATTTCAAAACAGCCTAAGTGCCCATCAGTGGATGAGTGGATTACAAATCTGTGGTACATCTACACAATGGAAAACTATACTCCAATAAAAAAGAAGGGATTCTTACCATTTGCAACAGCATGGATGGAACTGGAGAGCATTATTCTAAGTGAAATAAGCCAGTCAGAGAAAGATAAATATCACATGATCTCACTTGTTTGTGGAATATAAGGAACAACATAAACTGATAAACAAAAACAGATCCAGAGACAGAGCAGCATTGATCAGACCATCAACCCTCAGAGGGAAGGTAGGGGAGGGTGGGGGTAAGGGGAAGAGATCAACCAAAGGACTTATATGAATGCATACAAGCATAACCAATGGACATGGACACCGGGGGGTGAGGGTATTATTGGTAGGGGGTCATTGGGGGGATAAGGACACATATGTAATACCTTAATCAATAAAGAAAAAAATGAAATAAAATAAAAACTGACATCTGGGCATAAGGTTTGTTTATAGCTACTGGGGTATCAGTGATTCTGTGGATATTTATTTGTTTTATACTCAGACTCTAATTTACTTTATCTTAGGTCCCTATTTTAAACAGGGAAAGATGAGGGAAGGAGAGGGAGAGAGAGAAATTATTGGGAGTCCTTTCTGGAATCAGTGAGTGGGAGAAAGAAATCTTGGCTGCATTTTACACCTGGGCCATGATGATAAACTTTCCCCATTTGTATCTTTATTGATGTCTTCTTCAAATACCTTCTTCGGGGCTTTGATATGATGAGAGAACTCTTAATGCACCTGCACCCATTTGATTTGCAATGCCTTCTGCATTTAAAAAGATCCTAGAGAATCCCCTAACTCAGTAGAAAGTCTGGTTTGTGCTCACTAAGCTTTGGGAATAAAAATTACAAGATAGGATTGTAAGGATAACCTTTGAGTAAGTGGTTTAAAAAATGCCCAGACCACCCCTGAGAAAAGTGAACAATGTACATAGACAGATTATGTTATCAGGCCCACACATCACTGTGATAAATGAGACACCATGGACAAGCTTGAATAGTGTACTATTCTGTGAGCCATGCATTTTCCATCTCAAGAACAAGGTACTCATGGGACTTACTCAGGCAGGATTTCACAGGATCTATGTAATACAGGCCTTTTGAAAATCACTTTACATAGTCATTTAATTTTTAATTTTATTTTTAGTAAAAACAGGAAAGGTGGGAAATATAGCTTAGTTTGAATGAGACAAAGATTTGATATTTTTTTAGATACTCTTTACAATAGAGCCTTTTCTGTTGGATAGTACTCAAAGAAATCTTGTATAATAAATGCCTCATATGCTAAGTGTCAGGTCGTCCGGTTGTCCATTCAACTAATCCAAGTGTGATATGCTAATGATATGCTAAGGCCACTCACTCACTCACTAAGACGTGCACCACTAGGGGGCAGACAGTTGACCAGTCGATCAGTTGCTATGACGTGCATTGACCATCAGAGGGAAGACGTTCTGACCAGTACATTAGCTGGCTGCTGGGGTTGGGCTGATTGGGACCAAATGAGACAGGCCAGACACACCTTAGAGCCCTCCCACAGTACCTCCCTGGCTGGCCTACTTCTCATATCCCTCCCTGCCCTGATCATGCACAGGTGGGGGCCCTCGGCCTGGTGCGTGCCCTCTTGCAATCTGGAATCCCTCAGGGGATGTCTGAGAGCCTGTTTTGGCCCAATCCTGCAGGTCAGGCTAAGGGACCCACTGGTGCATGAATTCATGCACTGGGCTTCTAGTATGATTATAATGAATTATAAAACTATTTAACATTCATCACTGAATTTAGTGGCTGATAAGTTATGACAAGATTATTTCTAATATCTTTTGGAGATAATGCTGAATATATTTTGTGATTCTGTGGCTGGTGTAACTCTTGACAATTTCTGTGACCTTTACCTAAAATGTCTTACTGAACATAATAAAGCATATTAAGAAAAAGATAGTGAGTTATGGTACAAGATGCTATGCCACATATAGCCCATTTTTTTTGAGAACTTTCCATCTGTTTATACGTGTATTTAGGTGATATAAATAAATGGCCAAAATCAATAATTATTACAAAAATACTTTTTAAAAACTTATTTGTGCTTAATAAAAGATAAATAGATTTTTTAAAAAGCTGTGCACATTTACACAATGGAATACTACTGGACTGTAAAAATGAGTAAATCTTACCCTTTACCATAGCATGGATGGACCTAGAGATTATTATGCTAAGTGAAATTAGCAGTCAGAGAAAGACAAATACCATATGATTTCACTTATATGTGGAGTCTAATTAACAAAACAAATAAACAAAATAGAAAAAGACTCACAGACACAGAGAACAGACTGACAGCTGTCAGAGGAATTGGGAGACTGGGTAAAAAAGGTGAAGGGATTAAGTAAAAAAAAAAAAAATTCATAAACAACAGTATGGTGATTACCAAGGAAAAGGGGGTGGGGAAGGTAGGAAAGGGTAAAGAAAGGATAAATTGTAATGGAAGGAGATTTGACTTGGGGTGGAGAACACACAATACAACATTCAGATGATATATCACAGAATTGTACCCCTGAAACCTATATTTTTTTAAAAAATATTAACAGGAAACTATGTCAAACTAGAGTCAGACTTTCCAAAGTCTTTTGTGTCTAGAAATTGCTTAAATATAAACTTTTTCATCATAAATTGTTTCCCTGTTTTCTAAGTTAACAAGTGGTCATTCCCATGTGCTTTGCTGTAGACACAAACCAGAGTGTGTGGTGGTGGTTGCTAAGAAACAAATAGCTTACAGGTATTATTGACTTACATGTTATGGAATCTTTAATTCTTAGGGACCATAAATCATAGTTAACTATGAGGAAACAATAAAGGAGAACCTTTTGTAGACGTCAGAGAGAGACCACAGAGATCTGGGAGAGGAGGAATATAAAAGAAAGCAAGAAGCTATTTGAGGGGAAGAGCTCAGAAAATGGGTGTGAATCCAGGGAATGCTGTCAATAGGTGATTAAACTCTGATAGAACCACCTTGAGGCTCATAGGGTTCTCATTCTGGAACCAGATGACCATTTACTCCATCATTTGTTCTTTTGGTGAAGACTTAGAATTCTTTCAAGCCATCTCATATTGACTGATCAATAGAAAGTGTCCTTTGCCTGTATCAGCTTTATTTATACTCCATGTGAACTTATCTTTTAGCAATGTTCACTTCAGTAACAAGTTCAAAAACAAAAAGAAAATGAGACCGGACTTTCACTAAGCTGAAGAGAACTCAGTTTACTAAGTTTAGATTTCCAGCAATAACTCTTTCAAATATAATTTTCTTCAACCCTTTCTCTCTTATCTCTCCTTTGGGGAATCCAATTACCTCTTTTTAAATCACTTAAAATTCTTTCACAATCCACTGATGAGCTTTTTATTTTTATCAGTTTTTCCCCTTCCCCCTCTTTTTCATTTCACATAGTTTTTCTAATGCCATGTGATTAAATTCACTAATCTGTTTTTTTTGTTTGTTTATTTGTTTTTCCTGCAATGGCTAATCTGCTCTTAATTGTATTTTTGTCTCATACTTTTTTTTGTAATCTCTAGAAGTTGATTTAGGACATTTCTTTATTTCCCATGTCCACCCTTTTATGTTTTTCTCTACCTTCTAAAAACCATAGATATAGTATATAACTATTTCAATGTAATTGTTTTCTAATACTATAAATCCTATTATTTCTGGGTCTGTTTCTATTGATTGTTTTTTCTCTTCATTATGAGTCAGATTTTCCTGCTTCGTTGCATGTCTAGTTCTTTTCTAATAAATATTTTTTTGTATTCTCTAAATATTCTTAAGCTTTATTCTAGGATGTAGTTATTTCACAATAAATTACTGTGTTAGAAGCTTACTTCAAAGTCTTGTTTGGTGGACCAAATCACATTTTATTCTAGGTAAAGTTTTTCCAACTAGTGAGAGAGCACCCTTCTGACTACCCCACCTGATTCAAGGGTTCTGTATCTGGCTAGTAGGAACACAAACTATTTATGGCCCGGAGTGAGTTCTGGGGATTGTTCTGCCTTCTCTTCTCTGGTGGTTCTTTCTAATGTAGTAATTTCCTCACACACTTGTTCATATGTGTTCCAATAAAGATCAAAGGGAAATCCTCTTCAAATCTGAAATGTTCTCTATGTATAGCTATCTTTTCCATTACTATGTCCTGATAAACATAAGCTTTCTTGGCCTCTCTAAATTCTCACCTCTGTTAAGGAGAGCTAAATTTAACTATGGGCTAAAGGACCTGATTAGGTTAACATTTAAAAAGTTTTTGGCAGGCCTCTAGAAAGTAAATTAGAAAGCATAATGAAATTAAGTTAAAAATTGTGAGGGTTGCCCTCGCCAGTGTGGCTCAGTTGCTTGGAGTGTTGGGCTTATACACTGAAATGTCGTGGGTTTGATTCCCAGTCAGGGCACATACCCGGGTTGAGGGTTCCATCTTCCATTGGGGTACATACGGGAGGCAAGCAATCAATGTTTCTCTCTCACATCAATGTTTCTTTCTCTCTCTTCTCTATCTCTAAAAACAACAAAAACATATCCTCAGAGAGGATTAAAAATATTTAAAAATTGCGAGGGTCTTAATCAAGGCAGGGTAGTGAGAGTGAAGAGGTGGTCATGAATTTAAGAGCTATTTCAAAGGGAAAATAGACAAGACTTGGTTATCAATTATTCATGGATAGTGAGGGAAAAAGAGAAACACATGTTGGATCCTAGCCTCCTTGCCAGTGTGAATGGGTGAGTGTTTGGGTTATCATTAAATAGGAAATACAGAAATATTAAATACAACTTAAGTAGGAAAATGAATGGGATGATGAATTTAGTTTTCCACATACTAAATTTCAAATGCATGTGGGATATCAAAGGGGGAATATATAACCATTATTTTTTTTCAATTTTAGATTAATATTCACTGAATGTCTATCCTTTACCAGGAACTTTGTTAGAAACTGGAAAGAGAAGGGAAAATAAGGTACAATATGGAACATCATTTCTCTGGCATATATGTAAGTTTGGTCTATAGTAATGTCTTATTTATCTAACAACCAAACCTGAAAATTCTGAACAAGAGCTGTAAATAAAAACGTTGGGGGGAAAAGATCAATGAAATAATGGTTTATATCCTTTTCTCCATAAATAAGGCTCCCAGTCAATTTTCAGGGACTTTAGACCTTCACTTAATACAACATTCAGGCTAGCTCTGACTCTCCGCCAAACTAATTTTCTGCTTCTGCTTCAAAGGAGGAGATTAGAAGCAGGGAGGGAACTGCTAAAGGCAGTTATATTTTCAGTCCTGTGAAGTGATTGCTGACAGCTTGACAAGAAGGACAACAAAACAAAATACCGAAAGCACATCTAAGCCCAGGAATATAGGTCTTACATGTATCAATAGCTCTGTGTTTACCTCAAGCCCAAATAATAATGGTTGCTTACAATGATGCCTCTCAATAAAGAAGGATTTCCATTATGCCAATTTACTGTATGCAACAACTATCTAATGCAAAACAAACATTTAACAATTTTATTATTTTATTGTAAATTATTAGTGGTCTCACTCATTAAAATACAAAAATAATATTTTCTGCCATACCGCAAACTACACATACTGGTTAATGATTTCCAGACCTTTGAAGAAGTTTAATTAATAAAAAGGGTGAGGAAATGGCTAAGTAGAAAAGTAAAGCTTTTTGAAAAACAAGAGTAGATGATTTTTTTCCCATCAGTCCACACTATTTTACAAACCATTTCCAATTATCCTGGCCACTGGTGACCATGACAAGGAGCAAGACCTGACTTAAAAAGTGGTCATGATCATTCTATACCTACAAATTGAAATTCTTTTTCTGTATATAATGTGGTTCTAGCATTCCAAGAAATTCAATACAAGTGGAAAGTGCAAGTGAATGGGAAGAGCTTTATTAGGATTATAAATTTGCTAGAAGAAAAGAGTTAATCTTGACAAAGGTGTGCATTACTTCTAAATATTTAATATTGATTAAGAACTGAGTCTATTAAATAGTCTTCAACCAGAGGTCTGTTGAGATTTCTAGCAATAATCATATATACATAAAAAAACAGGATAAATTTATATACTCTGCTTATGGGAAATCAAGATAATATTTAGATCTTGCCCTATTTAAAAATTAGTGTGTATAGATGTGTGTGTGTGTGTACATATATACCTCCCCCACAAATAATACCATAGAAATTTTAATATGTTTACCAATATAACAGGCAAACATAGAATAAAAATATATTTACTTTTGAATAAAATAAAAAGTAGTAGTTGATTTTTGAATAAAATATTTATAAGAAATGTGCATTTCAGAAAAATATTTACTGTTACATTTTTTAAAATGAGAAAACACAATAATGTAAAAGTTAAAATATAAAATACAGCAAATAATTTTTTCTTGACTAATTACTAGGGATAAAAAAAGAAAGTCAGCTGAGTTTAAGGCAATATTTTCAGGAGACCTGAAGTGTGAACAGAGACTAAAGGCTGCATTAGAAGCAATGAAAAGAGGAATTGAAGCTGCCGAGTAGTCATTGATGGCAGATGCAAGCTGAACATTCTTACTCAGATTCAAAAGAGAAGCAGTGAAGAGATTAAAAGAGGTAAAAAAGAAAATTATATATATGAACAAAAATATATATTCCAGGTACATAAAATTGGTGTTCATAGGAAAAAAAGAGATAAGAAAAAATAAAATTTGCGAAGAATCTAATATTCAATATAAGAAGAAACTGTTGACCTAAGGAAATGTGAGTCTATAAATCAAAAGGATCAGCGAATACAAACAAAATAAATGAAAAGAGAGCACTATCTAGAGTTCCAATAGGTCACCTCCTCACTCTCAATACTTCTTCTATTCTAGAAAAAAGCACTAAGGCTCAAAGTGCCTTGGTTGACATTTACCCAAACTTTGAAGAAAAGATAATGCCCTTAATAGTTACAATGTTTCAGAATATACGCAGAAGAGAGCCTTGGGGGTTCTGTTTACAAAGTTAGCATAACATTGCTGTTGAAACCTGAAAATTAATGCAAAGAACAACTAAAATATTAGCAAAGTGAATTAAGCAAAATATTAAAACATAATATGCCATGATCAAGTGAGATTCATAATGAGAATGTGATGACAGCTTAATATTAGGAGAAATGTTACTGCATTTTACCTGCTGACAAATGAAAGAATAAAATCATAGTTTCATCTTCAAAGACCAGAGTGCATTTGAAAATATTAACATTTCTGAATTTAAATAAGTTTTATAAATTATGGATAGTGGTATTTCTTAGCATGATAGCTTCACAGATACATAACCTATGTAAACACAAAAACCAACACAAGCATATGTAAAACATGCATGTGAATATATGCAAGACAGATAAACATTACTCTTAATGGCGAGAAGCGTAATGTCATTCCCATTAACAAGGGAAGAAGTCATGAGTGTCTACTAGGATAGCCATTTGCAATCTTTGAATGTATTGGTTATTAAAACATAAAAGATAATATGTAAAATCTTTGAAAAGAAGAAAGCAAATCATCATTAATTGATAAATTTGGACCTAGTGACTTGAAAAATATTACAAAAAATATTTTTTAATGTTTTGAGAAACAAAATTAATATACAAAATAAATAAATATACCTAAAAGTCCATCAATGGATGAGTAGATGAAGTGTGTTATATACATACAATATTCCAATTATTCAGCTTAAAAAAAATCCCGCAATATGAGGACACTATCCTAATTTAAATAAGCCAGTCACAGAAGTATAAATTGTTTATGATTCCACCTATACAACGTGTCAAAAATAGTCCACCTCATAGAATCAGAAAGTAGAATGGTGGTTGTTAGGGGGTACGGGTAGGGGGAAATCTAATCAATAAGCATAAAGTATTAATTATGGAGGAAGATATTGTACAACATTGTGCCTATAGTTAACAATACTATACTGTACACTCTTAAAATTTAAGAAGGTACAAATCTCTTGTTAAGTGTTCTTACCACAGATACATTTAAAAATTTATAAATATGAGAGTACACAAATAACTAACTAACACAAATTAAAAACTAATACTCAATCAACTAAGTTGAAATAGCATATCTTTTTATGTATAGGAAAACTAAATATTATTAAAAATTTTAATTTTTTTCTAAATCTATATATATTTTTCACGGTCTAAATAAAAATGCCAATTTATATCTTTATATCTTTGACTCAGATAATCTGATTCTCAATTTTTTATCAGAGAGCAAAGCTGCAGAGATATGATCTATCTGAAAAATAAAACAAATATAATTTATATTAAACAGTTTATAAAGTCCTAGCAATTAAAATATTTTTCTTAATGCATGCATTTATAGATAAATATAATAGGAATTTAATTTTATAGATTGATAAAATTGAGTTGTAACATATATATATATATATATAGAGAGAGAGAGAGAGAGAGAGAGAGAGAGAATGGAGGAAATATAAATGTATTATATATATATGTATAATATACACTATGCTATCTAATAAAAGAGAAACATGGTAATTGGTGTACGACCGCTACCCTTCCTATTGGCTAATCAGAGAGATATGCAAATTAACTGTCAGCCAAGATGGCGGCTGGCAGCCAGGCAGCTTGAAACTAACATGAGGCTTGCTTGCTTCAGTGACAGAGGACTCCAACATTCCCTGCCTGCCTTGCCGGCCTCTGAGCCTGCAGTTTAAGAAACAGTGTAATGAATATAGAAGCTAAACAAAACCCCAGAAACCTGCTTTCAGCGAGCCCGGATCTCAGAGCTGGAGTTGATACTGAGTTTCGATTATAGAACCAAAACAAAGCAGATACCTTCTTCCAGGAGTGGAGGCCTAAGAGCTGGAGCCTCAGAGCTAAAGCCCAGAATAAAAAAAAGAAAAAGAAAAAAAGGAGCGGTTGGGAGCTTCAGTCCCAGCCTGAAAACAGCCCTCAGCCCCTCACCCAGACTGGCCAGGCACCCCAGTGGGGACCCCC
Source organism: Myotis myotis (assembly GCF_014108235.1). Classification (NCBI taxonomy): domain Eukaryota; kingdom Metazoa; phylum Chordata; class Mammalia; order Chiroptera; family Vespertilionidae; genus Myotis; species Myotis myotis. The sequence goes on from NW_023416335.1 coordinate 43,776,545, forward strand.
ATCCTGAAGGGTGTGTGACCAGCTGCAAACAGCCATCATCCCCTCACCCAGGCTGGCCAGGCACCCCAGTGGGGACCCCCACCTTGATCCAGGACACCCTTCAGGGCAAACCAGCCGGCCCCCACACGTGCACCAGGCCTCTATCCTATATAGTAAAAGGGTAATATGCCTCCCAGCACCGGGATCAGTGGAGCCGAGAGGCCTCCTGGCATCGGGATCAGCGTGACAGGGGGCAGCGCCAAACCCCCTGATCACCCTGCGGCTCTGTGTGTGACAAGGGGTTGGGCCACAAGCTCCCTATGGGCCCTGCTCTATTTGTGACAGGGGAAGGCGCCCCAACTTCCTGATCAGCCCTGATCTGTGCCTGATACGGGGGGAGCTTCCCAACCCCCTGATCGCCTGCGGCTCTGTGTGTGACAGGGTGCGGCGCCCCAACCCCCTCACCCCACAGGCCCTGCTCTGTGTGTGACGGGGTAGAGCCATAACCTCCCCATCAGCCCTGCCTTGAGTGTGACAGTGGCGGCGCCCCAACCCCCTGATCGGCCCTGCTCTGTGGGTGATAGAGGGCAGCGCCCCTACCCCTTCCCCCCCACGGGCCCTACTCCGTGTGTGATGAGGTAGAGCCATTACCTCCCCATCGGACCTGCCCTGAGTGTGACAGTGGCAGCACCCCAACCCCCTGATGGGCCCTGCTCTGTGGGTGATAGAGGGGGGCACCCCATCCCCCTGATCCGCCCTGCTCTGTGTGTGGCAGGGGGCAGTGCGCCAACTCCCCTATCGCCCCTACTCTGTGAGTGACAGGGGGGAGCTTCTCAACCCCCTGATGGGCCCTGCTCTGTGCGTGACAGGGGGGAGCTCCCCAACCCCCTGATCGATCCTGCTCTGTGTGTGACAGGGTACGGAGCCCCAAACCCCCTGATATGCCCTGCTCTGTGTGTGATAGGGGGCAGCGCCCCAACCCCCTGATGGGCCCTGCTGTGTGCGTGACAGGGGGTGGTGCCACAACCTCCCCATCGACCCTGCCTTGAGTGTGACAGGGGGCGGTGCCCCAACCCCCCAATCGGCCCTACCCTGAGCATGACTGAGGGTGGCATCACAGCCTCCCAATCCTCCCTGCTCTGTGCATGACAGGGGGCGGCGCCCCAACTCCCCAATCGGCCCTACTCTGAGCCTGACCAGGGGCTGCACCTAGGGATTGGGCCTGCCCTCTGCCACCAGGGAGCAGGCCTAAGCCAGCAGGTCGTTATCTCCCGAGGGGTCCCAGACTGTGAGAGGCCACAGGCTGGGCTGAAGGACCCCCCTTCCCCCCCCCCCCGAGTGCACAAATTTTTGTGCACCAGGCCTCTAGTCTCTATATATAAAAGCCTATATATGCAAAGTGTCCCTTTGGGAATTTGACTGACCAGGAGTTCTATTGCTTGCTATGACATGTGCTGACCACCAGGGGCAGCGTGGGAGGCTGGCCTTAGCCTCTAGGGATCCTACCTGTGCACAAATTCTGTGCACTGGGCCTCTAGTAATATGTAATGATGTATACAAATGATATTTAAATAAATTTATTTATTTTCTAAAAGTATAAAATTGTTACTTGCTAATGACACAGTTGATATACACTTTGGGGTCCTATGCTAGATTTACCAAAAAAATAAATAAATAAATAATAGAATAGTGGAAAGTTTATGTAGAATATTTTTGAAGGTGCCTCTGTTATTAAAAATTTAAATACCAAAATGCTGCCTATAAAATTTACCTCTTCAAGTCTATCTGAGCTCAATTATCAAATGTAGGATTTTAATTCTGCCACTCTGCTCTGTACTCATCCTACAATTTGGCCAAAGGGTTATAAAGGTAAACAGGAGTTCATGGTTATATTTAATCACAGTAGGAAAGACTTTGTCCTCTTCTTATTCCCTCATTTTTTCATGTAAATATTAGCTTTTTCTCAAGCTCAACAACAGATATCATCATCCTTGTCTGCTATGCCAGCTTACTAGTCTACCTAGGGGAAGACTTCTTCACTGGTACTCAATAGGTATCAGAAGCTAAGGAAACCAAACCATACTTGCACTTAGTAAAGTGCTATTTCCCTCCTTCCTTTGACATTCAAAAGTGTCAACCAACACCTTTGAATGTTATTGTAGATAAATAAACAGAAAAGAAAAGATGTATTATATTTGTGACATCATCTTCCAGGTGCCTAAAATATTTAGGAATTCCATATGATTTTTTTCCTCTAAACAAATGTATGTGTGACTGAATTTTACAGTCATTGCATCTCTAACATGTTCTCCTTGATATTATGTCACCTTTCAGGTTTTATTGCATCTCATTTTAGACTGAGTTGAAAAATAAAAATAAACCTTGACTGTCTGGAAATGCAAAGAGTATATACATGAAGCAATATCCTGATATTGCATTACTTTTTTGAAACACAAAATATTTAATTTTAAAAATTAAGTTTTACTGTTATGTTTTAGCATAACAGAACAAACAAAAATGACAACTTTTTTCCTTTGGATAAATAATAAACCCTAATAGTTTAATAGCAGTAAATAAGCATTTTCTCATTTAATGCTCTCAAGAACATTAAAATATTATTTAATTATACATATAAAGAGAAAAATATTACTTGATTCAGCAAATTTATATAAACCTCATAGATAGTACATAAAATATTTCATATTTCTCTTTTATATTCCAAATATAGTAGTTTTTTTTTATTTAAAACTGATGCTTCATCAACTACTGCATAGTCTAGATAACTAAAGGAGTGTTCATCACATGGTTATTACTAGTACCTTGACTTTTGTCACAAAAAGAGAAATTAGGAGTTTCAGAAAGAAACATGTAAGCCCTGACTTTTCATTTCAGAAATTTGGGTTTCATGAGAAGGCTATGCAAGTCATAAAAAAAAAAAAAAAAAAAAAAAAAAAAAAAAAAAAATGACAAGGGCTTTGGGATAGACCAGTGTCTGCCAGGCTGAAGAGATTGCCAAGTTGGACAAAGAATTGGATGTCTGACTGCTTTAGCAAGGCAAATGGAAGATCCAACCTTCCTTCTAAGGTGGTCTTCAATGATAACGCGGGCCCAAAACTGCACCCATCACTTCAGATTGAATCAGTTTGTATCAGCAGTGATACTGGGGACACATAACCACCAAAAGATGCAGCTAATCAGATTAAGATTCTGCTGCCTCCCCATCCCTTCTTCCTGTCCTGGGCTTCTGAGAGCTAGTCCTGGGCCTGGAAGAGACAGAATCCTCAAGCTTTCTGACCTCACATGAAACCTGGGGTTATGGCTCTAGCCTGGGGAAAGGGGAATATAAATCTTAAAGATTAAAATTAAAGAAAAATAAGATTGATTCTTAAGAAGATAAAATAAGACCCACTAAGCAGTTTCTATGTGACTTTTAGGTGTTGAAAAAAAAATTAGCTGTGGCTCCTCACTCTCTCTCTATCTCCCTCTCTCTCTCTCTCTCATGAAAGAGATCTTAGGTTTCTTCACTGGGAAAGCTTAAGGCTTCAAATAGACTTAGATGTGGAAGGTATTCAATAACTCCAGTATAGGTACTTTAGTCTACACCACCAAGATTGTGTTAGAGAATGTCAGAAAGAAAAAATATACTGCCTAGGAAGAAAATATATGCCATTGACTAAAATTTACTTGTAATGTCTGTTTCAGAAAATCTGAACACTTTAAATGGCTGCAGGAGGTGGAATATATCTTGGTAGAAAAGTAGAGATAGGCCGAGAATAGATATCTTTTTAAATTCATTTCAGTTATAAAATGTGTTTTAAAGCCAAATTATAGTATATCATTTGAAAGAATTATAATTATTACTTTGTAACTGTTCCTTGAGTTAATATAATTTGTTGAGACCCCAAATAAGAAGGGAGCCTCTTATATAATTCAAAACCAATAAATATGTGTCATCATGGTCTGTCTGTTCATGGAGGTTTTATTGCTAATGCATGTGGAAATACCATATTTCATTTTATAACTTGCAATAAATATGGTTGTAGCATACAACAGCATGTATTCATGCATATTTTAGAAGTACTGATGTCCTTGAATATATGATGAGAAAGAAGCTCTCTGCATGTATGTGATTTTGCCTGACCACTGATCACCACAAGAGCACAGTGTCTAAGGGATGAAACTTGATGATGGAAAGCTGTGGAAAGTGCAACCAATAAACAAACCCAAGCTCTAGCATGGTTCCATAAACTATAGCTGCCATGCTGAGTGAGTAATTATGCTATCGCAGAAATGATAAACAATGCTGTGCTATCTTCACTGGGAAAATGAAGTATTTCTTGCCCCTCAAATTGCTAAAGGTGAAACCTGATTTCTGGGACCAATCTGTTACAAGGGAACTAATATGACAAGATAATTCTTCTTTAAGGGCTACATGTTTGCCTCTATGGCATGAAAATATGTAGTTTATAAATTTTACCTGCACTCCTTGTGCTGTACTGAAGAGGAAAATTAAGGCCTAATTGAGATTCAAAGGAAGATATTTTTAAAAATTGGAATTTTAGAATAATTTTGATTATAATTGGGAGTATTATTTGGTTTCATTTAATTAATGAAAATTATATTTTAAATTTTCATACAACAGGAAAAAATAATGGATTATTATTTGCTCATACTATGGAAGGTTAAATATAGGACTATAAAATCAGTGTGTAAATGTGTTTGTATATATATTTCATTGCGTATTATAGAGTCATCATGGTTACTCATAAGTCTAAGCTATAAAACACCCATAATATTACATTTGTTGAAATAATTGTGAAATATTACAAGATAATGTTAATTCCATTTTTTTTTTCATATGTGATTGGAATTATGTGTAACACATTTAAGCTGGGCAAACTGCAACCCAACCCAGCATCAAATCAGCATCCCATCCAAAAAAACATCAAGCTCTAAAGAGAATCAAAATGAATATATACCTTTACTAAAGATCTCTCCAGGAAACAGCATTTAGGCAATTCATAGCACAGCGCATAGCACAAAATGCTTCCAATCTTTTTTGGCCATCGCTCTCCTCAAAGTTCCATCCCACACAGCTACAGCTAATATTACTCTTTTTCTTCTTCCCATTTAACTCACTCACAGTGCATGGGTCCCCTTGTCCTCCTGCTTCTGGGGGGTGCACACAAGTCTCCAGACCCTTATAATCCCATGCTACCAACAGAGAAGCCTCCCGACAGTGCCCAGTTCTTGAAAAGAGGGACCTGTATCCTTCATCTGACTGCTCTGTGAGGATCCTGAGGAATCAACTTCCCTCTTCCATCCTGATATCTTCAATGAAATTCATGAGTTTTTCTTCAAGGGCATTTTCTACAAAACCTTTTCTTCAAGCTGGTATAGTTCAGCATTTGTCCTCTTTCACTTCATTTTAACTTTGTCAACATTAGTATATAATCTTAGTAAATATTAAAATTATAGAAAAGCAATACTATGATTATGTAATTATAAAACCTAAGTTCAGATAAGTTATTTTACTTAAATTGATTGAGTTTGGTTAGTGTCAGTTAAAGTGGAGTCTGTTTTGATTGCACTGAAATGGAAGCTATTTAGTGGGATCTGAAACTCCAGAATTCTTAATCTGATTCTTATGGTGGACACAAGTGCCTGAAATAACTACATAAAATAAAAAGGATTACACTCTACTATTAAAGCTTTGGCCTATATGGCCACCTAGCTGGGTAAGTAACAATAAATATAAAATAAGAGTGCTAAGGGATGTAGGGGCCTTTTCCTTAAAGTTGAAAACACCTACATTATGTCCACTTGGAGTCTCCTCCCTGGTCTTGGAGGCAGGGGTGGGGGGCAGTTGGCAGCAGGCCTTCCACTGAAATCCACATTGATAGTCCCATTTTTTTTTAAGCTTTGACTTATATCACCTGACTTCTCCTCTTGGTAGAGTTGTAATTTTGAGTTTACATTATACATTAAGCCTTTCACTTATAGCTATTTCCTAAAAGGACTTCATCATTAACCAATTTAAACTCAGATGTTGTGTGGCCAAGAACAATTTCCCAATGACACACTGCAACTTTTTTTTAAGTGACCAAGAATAGTCATATCCTAACTGATAAAAATATTATAGTGTTATGCATCCATTTTTTCTGAAAATGAAAATTTATAACCTGAGTTAATGAAAATCAAAGAAACTAAATTAATATGGGAATTCATGTCATTGAACAATCTTAATGCCTAGTACTAGTAATCTTGTATTTGAGATAATACCTCAGATTATATACCCAAATTAATCTACATTCTCAGTGGACAACATCATACTGTCAAAATCACATTGACACAGAGTCTCATAGAAATAAAAAGTGAATATCAGAAGGTAATAATTTCTAGATATATCACTGTGGTAATAAAAAGCAAGGTGTAAATTAGACACAAAACCAGAAATTTAAGTGCTTGAGATGGTAAACCTTATGTCTGTCACATACAAACACACCCTGTTGGAGAGTTTTTCACTTTTTCTCAAATTTCTTATCTTACAAGCAGAGTTACTGACTGTTGTTTAAAGTGTCCTATTAGGGATGATTGTATTGTGAACAGTGTCAGAAAACAGAGAGAGTATCCATCTCTAAAACAAAGGCCAAATTTTCTTAGAGCCTTAAAGATGATAATAGTATCTCCTGCTAGCAAGGGTAGATGCACCTGTTTCCCATTATAAAAGATGCGGTTTCCCTCAACTCAGGGTTCCCTCTCCTGTAATGTGACCCATCGTGTGGGCATATGTCACCTGGCCTCCTTTGTAGTGATTTGTGTGAATTGGGGCTTGGTGAGCAAGAGCAAAAAGTACTGATACTCTGGATACTACTATTGTGAGAGAAGAGTCTCAAATTCTGCCATCACCCAAGAAGTGATGTTGGATGACTTACAAGTAGCATAAAAATCTCAAACTCTTCCTAGTCATAGACACACCTCATACAGAAAATTGTATGGATGGGCATGGCAGAAGTAAAAGCTGGGCAAAGTTTCCACTAAAGAGCTTTTCTAGACCTGAGGACATTTTCCACTGGATTTAAATTGCAATATTAACAATAAACTTTCTAAGGGAAATGACTAAAAAGAACTACATTCCTAAATAGTTTTTGCAGTCCTCATAAAATAGTAATTTTTACATTGGGAAGTATTTCTATATTCTAGCCATACAAAATTGCTAATATTTTCTTTTCAAAAGCAGAACCTGGTCCTTACTATAGAAAACCAATTTTGAGATTTGTCATAATAGTCCACTGAAGTTACTTGGAGATAAGAGAAGCTTCAATTCAAAAACTGTTAAGAAATAAACTAGCTTTCTTTTCTTCTCCTTAAATGTAAGAATTACATGTTGCCTGTAAGTCACATTTGCTTTTACAACCCACTACATAAAAGAAGGCTGTAAAGGTTATATGGGCAGATATTTGAAAGTGGTTATGTCACAGAGTGAGAAATTTCTGCAGCCTCACAGTTGTTAGCAATTCCCTCATTCACCTCTAGTTGACTTCCTATGCAATGTTCATAGCGAATGTTTTAACTTTCCCAGTTTTAACAGTTTTAACTTTCCCAAGTTTTCTCATCCTGAGCAAAATGAGAAGTCCTCCAGCCATGTCACTCTTTTACTGACAACACGGAGTCCTTCTATAGACTTGCCCTGTGCCTAAACCTTTTTCTCTCTCTGCCTTTTCACATAACTATTTTGCTTCCCTCTTTCCTCTGAGGAAAAATTATTCCTCCAATTTCCATGCCTGAGTCATTCATTCCTTTCTCCTTCCCCACACCTCAATCCATAAACAGTTTTATAGCATATTGAAAAACGTCACTTTTTATTTTCTCTTTTTTGTCACATTTTCATTGAAGTGCTAAAAAGCTTCTGCCAAATATTTTAAGTCATAAAACTAGTTCAGGCAGCATGAACCCATCATCTACTTTCAGGTTTGATAAGTGAATAGTGTATTTTTATGACTATTATTTGTGGGTGAGAGGTAGGGGGTTGTACCTGACTCATGATTTTAAAAATCTGAAGATTAGAGGCTAGTTTAAGTTGGACAGTGAGGTAAAATGACATTAAGAGTGAGATGTTTCAACCTCACCAAAGTCAGAGGAAAAATTTATCATATTTTCAGTGTGTTACATGTGGACTGCTCAGAAAGCACCTAACTAAATCTACCTTTACCTAAAGCGACTGTATCCAAGGATATTACCAGAGATGACTGTAACAGAGGCTTGAAACTCTGGCAGCTAAGGCTTGAAGCTAAAGAAATAAGCATCCTGCAAGACAGGGGGCTGAGGAGGGAAGTGGAGGCTGGAAGTAGGGGAACAATCATTCAGGAGTTTCCGGGGAAGCCAAATGGCCCAGGTAGAGGGCACTTTGGACATCTGCCTTAGCCAGAAGGTGCCATTATCTGATGACAAAGAAGAAGAAAGAAGAAAAATATCACTTCGGTTTTGAAAAACTTTATCTTTTTCCTGTTTTCCAATTTCACTCCCTGGACACACTTCACAGCTATTGAATTGGCATAAGAAGAGGCAGGAGAAAGAGGAGCTGACTCCACTCCACTTTCCACTAAATGTTTCCCAGCCTCAGTCAGAAATGAGTGGCGACCTAGGAATTTGACATTTGCTGAGTGTGGATTTACAAGACTGCATTGAAATATTTGACTGTGATTTCAGGCCTGAGCATAATAGGAGAGTTGTGCTAACTGAGATTTCATCCAGGGATAGTGTGAAATAAATCCACAGAGATCCTTGAAAGAGAATGGTATGAGGAGGGAAAACCATTTTATAATTTCCTCCATTACAAGTCCAACTCCTTTGATAAATTATATCACTTTCAACAATTTTATTATAAATTTACATTCTTCCTTCTCTGACATGCTACCTTCTGTTCAAGGCCAAGTTGCAGGTGCAAAAGCAAGGACACAGCAATTGCACTGTATGCACTGCGCAGGCGTATCTTTCTATAACCCATAGAATACTGACGTCACCATTTGACAAGACGTCTCTTTTGTCTAAGTTAGTATAAAAATGTGTTGCTGACCAGCTGGTACAAGGCTGCTTGGTTGGGCTACTTTATTAGCAATGGCTGCCATGTTTACAAGGGCCCCTGTGTTTGCTACTGCATTAGCAAGGGCTCCTGTGTTTGCTGCTGCTTTATGAAGCTACTTGGAAGAACTGTTTTGGCTGATGGCTCCTTGTTAGCAATGGCTAGTTGTTCTGCAATAAAGACTCTCCTATATGCCTATGGCTGCTCATATGTCTTCATTCACTACCCAGCGTCCATGAAGGTCTGTATCCTGGCAGAGAAGGACCTATGTACCCCACATTAGTGTAGTCGAGCAGGATCAAGGAGTAAGTACTCCGACTATTGGCACAGTGAGCAGGGTTCGAGGAGTAAGTACTTCAACAGTGCTATTCTTTTTCCTAAGTTTATCCTTTTAATTACTTTTGTCTAATTCTCTTAGTATTTTAATCACTAAATAATTTTTGGAATTATTTCATAGCTCTTTTTCTGGTATTTATTACCATCTTCCTATATAAAACAGATTGCTGTGACAATTTGTTTTATTTTTAGCATTATGTACTGCCTTACTGATTGTAGATTAGTAATATCTATACTAATAAAAGCCTAGGTGGCCCTCGCGCCCTCGTGTCATCACAAAATGGCCACCCGCACGTCATCACAAGATGGCCGCCCCCATGTTGTCACAAGATGGCCGCTCCCATGTTGTCACAAGATGGCCACCCCCACGTTGTCACAAGATGGCCGGCCCCACGTTGTCACAAGATGGCCGGCAGGGGAGGGCAGCTGTGGGCAATCAGGCTGGCAGGGGAGGGCAGTTGGGGGCAATTGGGTCAGCAGGGAAGCAGATAGGTGTCAATCAGGCTGGCAGGGGAATGGTTAGGGGTGATCAGGCTAGCAGGCATAAGTGGTTAGAAGCTGCAGTCAATCAGGCAGGCAGGCAGGCGAGTGGTTAGGAGCTGCAGTCCCGGATTGTGAGAGGGATATCCGACTACCGGTTTAGGCCCAATCCCACAGGGATTGAACCTAAACCAGCAGTCGGACATCCCCCGATGGGTCCCAGATTGGAGAGGGTGCAGGCTGGGCTGAGGGACACCCCTCTAGTGCACGAGTTTAGTGCACTGGGCCTCTAATAATAAAATAATATAAAAGATTTAAGTAAATAAATATTAACATAACTTAGCCTAGCAAATATTTAACTCAGATTGAATTAGTTTACTATTTCCTTTACAATTCAGTATAATTTCTGCTTTTCCAAGGCATTAAAATTTTCTCCTTTTTTTGTTTTTCTTTTCTTTTTTAAATATAATTTTCTAATTACCAGCCAACTCTTATCATACCTCAAAAGATGTATCAGTCCTATGATCTCCCACTGGATTTCCCATAACCATTTTTATCTTTTTAATTTATTTTATTGTTTAAAGTATTAAAAATAGTAGTACATATGTCTCCTTTTTTTCCCCATTGACCTTCCCCCAGCATCCCATACCCCCAGGCACATGCCCTCACCACCACCCCCCCCCAGTGTCTTGCATCCATTGGTTATGCTTATAAGCATGCATACAAGTCTTTCAGTTGATCTCTTACCTGCCCCCCCCACAACCCACCCAAGCCTTCCCACTGTAATTAACTTGAAATATTTTAAAATAATTTTATCTTAATCATGGTGTTTATGAAATGCCTGGTATTTGAATTTACTGGTAAATGAATTAGTTGATTTGAATAGGCACATGCTATCTTTGCAAAGAATGTGTCAACCTAAAAATAATTGGTGAGTTATTGCATAAAGTTGGTTATATAACAAATATTTATGTTTTAAAATATACTGTACCACTTCAAATAATAAATGCATTTTAGTACATGCAATTGTGAAAGCATTTACAATGAAAATGTAGTTATCATTGCTATAAGGAAATTCAATATGGCCTAAACATGAAATATGCCACTTTAAAATACCACATTGGTAGTTTTTACTAATTAGTTATCAGTAATCTTGACTAATAATTCTCAGCATATTATCTCTGTGCATAATTGATAATGTGTTTATTTATATGGTAGAGCTTTATTCACAATTACCTAACAACAAACCTCTTAGGTATTTTTTTCTATTTTTTAAAATACAAAGTTATTGATTTAGTTTTGAGAAAATTAATGATCATTATTCTGCAATTTCTGTTGCATTTTCTATTATAAAGGGATAGTTGTGATTTAACACATATTTTTAACATAGATGTGACTAAATTAATTCTTGAATACTAAATATGTGAACCAATATAAACAGAAAGTTAAATTCAATCAATTCTGAATTTGTTTTATTTTAAATTATAATACAACTAATATATAAATTATGTCACTGAAATAAAAAATAACAATATTTATAGTGACACACATGTTACCTAATATTCATCTTTATTTCACATGGCTTTCACTAGTTATGACATACCTCTGGTCAATATAATCACTGAGGACATGACTATTAAGCTTCATTCAGTCATAGTACTTTGTTATTTATATTACTTTTAACATTTTCTGCCCACTTAATTTGAAATTATTCAGTTTATAGCAGCATCTTGATTAATATATAAGTTGAAACAGTAAAAATTTATAAAAATCTTTTTTAAAATGAGGAAAAGAGAATTAAAATGATCTATTTTTAAACACTGGTATATCTGATTACCCATGCTATTTATGTTCTCAGTTATTAATATTAGCAGAAGTTAGCTATTTACTTTTAAATTTTAAAGGGTTTCTCAAATTATAGAGTGACTAATGTTAAACAGTGGTAGCAATGGTGAAGGTCAAAATAACCTAAAAATGTGCCATTTTTATTTCTACCTTTCCTTGCAACAATCTAGCTTTAGTTTATCATTGATCAAAGAATGTTATTATACTTTGTCCTGAAGACAAAAAAGCGCGGGGCGGGGGGGGACCAAATTATTGAAATGCCTGTTAAGTATGTAATTCCTATAGTTTGAGTGTACATCTTGTAAAGCCTGGAAAATTAGTACTAATTTTAATTCTTGTTATATCACTACAAATCACTACAATTTACAGAATTTCCCTGAAAGAATATATAGTAAAATTTTTGGATCATCATGTCAGTGCAGTAGTAAAGATGTATGGCTAATGTCTTAAAAGATAGAAAAAAATCAGAAACACTTATCACATAAATCGTTTACAGAATCTCCCATGGTGGAAAATAGGGAATGCCATGTAAAACACCTGAGTAGTCCATTTAATAATGAATGAAACTAAGAGCTTATTGGGGAAAAGAAAGAGAGAGAGAGAGAGAGAGAGAGAGAGAGAGAGAGAGAGAGAGAGAGAGAGAGAAAGGAAGGAAGGAAGGAAGGAAGGAAGGAAGGAAGGAAGGAAGGAAGGAAGGAAGGAAGGAAGGAAGGAAGGAAAGAAGGGAGGAAAGAAGGGAGGGAGAGGGAGGGAGAGAGAGAGAGAGAGAGAGAGAGAGAGAGAGAGAGAGAGAGAGAGAGAGAAAGAAAGAAAGAAAGAAAGAAAGAAAGAAAGAAAGAAAGAAAGAAAGAAAGAAAGAAAGAAAACAAATATAAGAAATAAAAATCCTTGAAAATGGCAAGTGGAGAAAGATTAAAGTGCAGGCTGGAAGACCAGAATTGTTAAGACTTGGGTGTTGTGATGAATAAAATGAGGTTTAGAATGGAAAAAAGAGCTAAAGGAATTGAATGTTAGATTGTCAATTTTTGCTTAAAATGTGAAGAATGAGTTCTGGGAGGCAATACTTGATGTGGGAGATAAGGAAGAAGAAAGTGTAGCCCAATAGCTGTGACATGACAATATTTGAGGACAGAAGGAAATAGGGTAGTAAGGAGAGTGTGGTGGGTTTGTAATGAGCTTTAGAAGTAGAGGCAACTTAATTAAATGTACTAAGGGATGGCATAGAGAAGGAAAAGTGTAGACTCAATAATTTTTTCTTATGTTACTGGTTGAGAAAGCTAGAGAATAATAGCGTCAGTGTGGATTATCATTGGAGCAGGAAGCGTGCGACTAAATCAGATTTTGGTGGAAGTGGAGTCAAGAGTTATGATGTTATTATCTTAAACTGGATAAGGAGAGAGGTCAGCACTCCTTTTTTCTTTTCTTTTTCCAATTTATTCTCTAATTTCTTCTTATTTTCTTCCTGTGATACACATATATCTTCTTGCTTCCCCGATCCCCACCGTCACTTCCTTACCTACTATTAGGTTATTGTGTAACTTGACTATTGTAAATGTATTTTTGATTTTAAAAATCTGCTCCTGGATTTATTTATCGGTACATTTTATCTTTTTCTAATTTATTAATTTGTATTTCTTCTCTCTGTTTGACTTTGCCTTTTTAACGCCTTTTAAGTTAAATACTTAATTCATTTTATTATATTCCCTTTTAAACAACGTGAATATTTAAAGCTATTTTGTGTTTGTTTCCAAGGCATCATTTTTCTATAACCCATAAATCTTGTTATAAAATATTTTTACGGCCATCATTTTGAAGATACTCTGCAAACTCAGTTTATATTTTTTACTTGGCTTAGAGGTGTTTAATAGAGGATTTAAAATTAACTAATTACACAGTTTTATCAGTATTTTAAAATTTCATTATTAAAAGTTTTGAAGTATCATGTGTGTTCTCTTTCCTTTTTTGAAGTTATTGTCTGATTTTTTTTCATTATTCTTTAATGTGAAATAAGGTTATCCTGCTTTTTATAAAATACATAGGCATATTTTTATTTATGTATTGTATTATTTTTTCCCTGATCTTTACTAATATAATGCCTGATTATCATTCATGGCCTTAGAGAGGGAAGTTAAAATATTTTAACATCATTTTATGTGTTTTTTTTCTCTTTGTAGTTGCTGGAGTTAATACAGATTTGCTTTTTTGAAGCTATGATACTTGGCACATAGTATTCATGAGAGATAGTCTTGTATTATAACATTTTTATGCCATCTTTAAAGGTGAACATTTGAATAATAAAATATAATCCTTTGCATAATATATCCAACATTATCAATAGTATGATGAATTTAGATTGAGGTAGCTTATAAATGTCCTTCCTAAAAATATAATACCTGGCCAGGTAAGAGCGTCATCCAGTCCCCTACAATAGACGCTGCAGGTTTGATACAGGGTTGGGGTGTGTATGGAAGGCAACCTATGGATGTTTCTGTTTCTCTCTCTCTCCTTTCCCACCCTGCTCTTTCTCTAAAAATGAACAAAAACATATCTTCAGGTAAGGATTTAAAAAAATAACATTATTATTTAATATTATAATACTATATAATAAACTCCTTGCTAATTTCACCAATATTTGAATATCAAAAGTATATTAGAATAGTCATAAATCACTGCAGACACAGTTTATTTTACAATTACTAGTTATATACACCACAGAGCATATCTGGCCTTTTCTATATTTTATTTTATGCTTTCAAAGTATACTATAGTCTTATTAAGTATACATATTTGATTTCAAAATAGCAGTTCTGATTGCTATACATTATCAGAAGACTAAAAAATTGAAAATTCACTTTTTTTCTGTATTTATAGAGTGGAAGTTTATTAAAGAGCACACTAGCATAATTATTAAACTACCCTATAGGTATCAACATATTTTCCTTCAAAAGACTTACTTTTTTTTATCATTATTCCTTTAGGTTCTTTTTAGCTGGGGGAGAAGTGAAACCTTGCTTATATTAGTTTTTTTGTTTGGTTGGTTTTTTTGGTACATGCTCTTTGGATATAGTATATGTGACTCTTGGGGGAAGTTTTTCTTGGTCAGAGAAGTTTGAGCAATGTTGCATTCATCATAGGCTTTCTATGCCTTCTTGGAGACTTAAAATGAACATTAATTAGCATATATAAGACTTTAACAAGTCTATTTTACTGCCTTTGTAACGTTTAACACATTTTTTTTCCCCAAAACAATTTTAGCACCCCAGAGAACACTTTTTGGTAATGCTAATAGATACATTTATTTTAAAAGCTTATTCGGGAAGGATATATCGCCTCTTAAAGCCTATAAAAGATCAATCTTGGTTGGAAACTCAAATAAAAAGAAATATTCTGAGGTCAGGCTCCTTCTGTGATCACTGTGTGAGTCCCCCCCACAGTGCCTCGGCTATATCACTCACGCTAAAGAGATGTGGGCGCGTTGTCTGTTCTACATTTCCTGCCATATACTTCACACACTGCTGGAAATGCAAGTTTTTCTCTTTGTGGCTTAAGAGATCAATACATTTGATTTCATACCTATTATGTTTTTTAGCACCATTTGAGCTAGACTATTCCTATCATTTAATAAGCTGCCTATACCTTTAAGTCTTCATTGTCAGCATAAAACCACTGTTGTGGTCCACTGAGAAGTGGACTTGGAATCACAAGACAGGGGATTGTCCTCTGGCTTTACCACTGCTCAGCCATATGATGTTTAGAAAGTCAGTTAAAATTACTTGACTTTGCTTCCTTAAATCTAAAATGGAGGCAATCAAATGTATAAAGTGATTTTTACAGAGTCAACTTTATGACTCTTTTAAGAAGGAAAGCATTGCCATTATGTCATTTTAGTTTCCATATTTAATGAATTATCTCCTAGTATATGTGTGGATATTACACAATATTTCAGTTGCTCACATCAACATTTTGTCTTTCTCTGGAGTTAAATCTATTTTGCAAAAGATACTTCTAAAATAAATCAGGGTCTATAATCAGAACTTGCCTTTTTGTAGGATAAATGTAGTATCAGGGAATAAAGATATAAGAACTTGAAAGGTATTTGTTTGATCTTGTCTCTCAATGTCTCTCCCTCACTCCCTTTTGTTGAGGAAGTAGGAGGATAGAGAAACTAAAGGGCTTGCCTGAGTCATAGGAGTGAGTGATAGACCTGGGAGTTGAATCCAGATACCTCTAATTTGCCTCTCTACCCCACTTTCCTGAAACCATCCATCTTAATTACTTGCAGGAGTAGGATGATGGCTTCCCTGCACCAAATTATCTCATTATTTTGCCAAATGGCTTGAAACTCCAATATTAAAAAAATCAAAGGCTTCGTAGTCTTCAAATGCTTCTTAATAAAAGTCAAATATCTTTGTAAAATAATAGCTTAGTGAATACTCATTTATATCAACTTGTGTTTAATTCTTATAGCTATTAGCCAACAAACACAAGGTAAAAAGAAAATGTGACAATATATTATATTTGGTGAGTCAGAATTGGTAAGGTCAAAAGATTCATCTCTTTGCTGAAAATCCCTGGATAAAACCCAATACCTTAGCAGAATACGTAGAACCCTTCATAAACAGCCTTTTCTGGCCTCATTCCTTTGGATACTGTCTTTTTATCTTACATTCTAGGCATGCTGAATTCTCACATGGTGCTCCACAACCATGGTTTCATATCACATCTCTGTGACTTTTTCACCTTCTAGGAACAAAGTCCTGTCTGATCATTTTTTCTCAACATGCAATCCCTAAACATTTTGGATGTCTAAGCTAGTCTTATTGCTTCTATAAAGACTTTCTTCATCACTCACTGAAACCTCTAGATTAAGTAAGATATCTGCTTCCTGGGAATAATCCCTTTGCACTTAACTGCATGACATCTCAGCTGTAAAATGAGGATATTGATAGCATCTACCAGGAGCGTTATAAGGCTTAAGGCATGTAAAGTGTTTAGAAGAGGTCCTGGCAATTAGATGTTATTTGTTATTGTTAGTTTTTCTATTATAGCATACATGAATATGTGCCCATCTTTTACACCATACCATGAACTACTTTAGGACAAAGAATGTTGGAAGGCATGTATCCAGGTAATTATTTATATATGTATACTAGAGGCATGGTGCATGAAATTCGAGCACTCGGGGTTGGGGGGTGTCCCTCTGCCCGGATTGCAAGAGGGCACAGGCCAGGCCCAGGGACCCCACCGGTGCACAATCAGGCTCTGGGAGGGATGCAGGAGGTTGGCTAGCTGGGGAGGGACCACAAGAGGGTTCCAGGGCGTGTCCTGTCCATCTTGCTCAGTCCTGATCAGCTGTACCCCAGAAACAAGCTAACCTACCGGTCGAAGCATTTGCCCCCTAGTGGTCAGTGCACATCATAGCGAGCATTTGAGCGGCCTTAGCATATCATTAGCATATTATGCTTTGATTGGTTGAACAGACTACTGGACAACCAGATACTTAGCATATTAAGCTTTTATTATATAGGATACCTTGTGTCAATCATAAACCAGGCAACAATAATATTCTTTCATTTGGTAGATGGTTGAAGTGTTGGGGGAGAATGAATGTACTTTCTGCTTAAGGTCTATATAGTGCAACAATGGGGACTATAAGACCAATATGAAGATCCTGAAAAACTATAAGCAAATGTATAGGTTTGCCTTTGATGCAAGAGTTTTCATGAAATAATAGTAAATTGAGAAATGTGATTGTATCAGATGCAAGTTTATGCAACTTTCTAATTTTTTTTTTTTTTTTTTTTTTTTACAAAATGTGAAATTCGTTTTATTGGCCTTATTGAATAAGTTATTCTCTTATTTGGGTCAAATTTATTAAGGATATAATAGAAAAATCTCATGATGTCAGATTTGAATCATTTTTCATATGTATTCATATCCCCAGGAAGTTAATAATACATTATTCTAATGATAATGACTGAAATTCAATATTTATAAAACATTTACACAAATGTAGATAATAGCAAAATTCTTTATATGCTTTGATTACTCTGAAATGGCAGTTTTCAATAAATATTGAAATTAAGGGATAATCACTAGCATTATGTATTATGTATCAGCATTCAGATTGCTATGAATAGGGATGCCTCTTTATACATTAACCTCCCTTCAAAGAGCTTAGAGAAAAGAGCTAATACCAAATGTAACATTATTCTTCATACCTTTTATTATTCTTCATTATTTATTATAGATATGTATGCACACTCTTGGGCTGGTAAGGGAGTTCACTTTTACCCAATAATGTCTAAAATAGCTCCGAGCTAAAAATATTCTCTTTGGTATCCAATGCAAATAGGCCTACTATGCAATTCTCATGGCTGATTCTTTGAAACTTTTGTAAAACTGAAGCTTTAAAACATTTGAGATTGCATAGGAGTAGAAATAGTAGGAACATCCTGTTTTATATATACCAGAATAAAATACACACACACACACACACACACACACACACACACACACTGACTTGCCTGTCTTTGGAAAGTTTTGCTTAGTTATATTGCCCTGAAGAAAGATAGATATTTTTAAAAGAGGGAATAGAATTTCTTCAGTATTTTAATAATGATTAAAATTTTCCCTTCAAAATTTATTTGAGAAATGTTTGGAATAAATTAAATGATTAAAAATTTTAAAGTTATAAAAAGTTGTAAAATATTATTTTAAAATACTGGGTTATAAAAATTATTTACAAAGGTCTGGTAAATATGACAATATAAATATTGAGCACTATGACCTGATTCCAATTTTTAGATATTTTAAAACTAGAGACCCGGTGCATAAAATTCGTGCATGGGCAGGGGTGGAGGGGGGGGAGGAAGGTGTGTGTCTCTCAGCCCAGCCTGCACCATCTCCAATCTGGGACCTCTCGAGGGATGTCTGCCTGCTTGTTTAAGCAGGCAGTCAGACATCCTTCTCACAATCCAGGGCTGCTGGCTCCCAACTGCTGGCTCCCACCTATGTGTCTGCCTGATTGCCCCTAACCACTTCTGCCTGCCAGCCTGATCACCCCCTAACCACTTCCCTGCCAGCCTGATCAATGCCTAACTGCTCCCCTGCCAGCCCAATTTCCCCTAACTTCCCTCCTCTGCTGGCCTGGTCACCCCTAATTGCCCTCCCCTTCCAGCCTGGTTGCCCCTAACTGTCCTCCCCTGAAGGCCTGGTCCCTCCCAACTGTCCTCCCTTGCAGGCCTGGTCACTCCCAATGGCCCTCCCCTGCTTGCCTGATCACCCACAACTGCTCTCCCCTGCTGGCCATCGTGTGGTGGCCATCTTGTGTCCACAGGGTGGTTGCCATCTTGTGTGTTGGAGTGATGGTCAATTTGCATATTACCTCTTTATTATATAGGATGGTAATGTAGATTTTTGAAGGTGGATTTTTGTAAGAAAAACATTTTAAGTATTGATTTCCTTCTTCCCATGGACATCGATTTCCTAAAATGTTGGTTATTAAGCCCAATTTCAGCAGTAGTTTCTAGATAAAGTGAAAGGAGAACAAGATGGAAGACACCTGACTTTCAATGAGTGAACCCATCATAAAATCACAGACTATGTCTATAGGATACAGGAAGGTAAAGTCCCTCTTTTCTGTACTGTTTTCTGGGATAAGTCCCCTACAATTAATTATATTAGTTCAATGGTAGTAACTGTTATATATATATATATATATATATATATATATATATATATATATATATATATATATATACTGGAGGCCTAGTGCACAGAAGTTGAGCACTGGTAGGATCCCTAGCAGCTTCCAGCAGTCAGCCGGGGCCTCCATCCTTTCCCCTGGCCACCTGCCACTGCCACCAGCTGGGGCCTCCCTCCCCAGCCAGCCCCACCCCCTGGTCAAACTCCTGGACAACTCCCAATGGAGGAGACAATTTACATACTACACTTTTATTATATAGGAAATAATCCCAGTGTCCTTATATTCATTTTTTTAAAATATTTTTTTAATTGTATTGGTTTTTAGACAGAGAAAGGAAGAGAGAGGGGGAAATATCAACATAGATTGGCTGCCTCCTGTACGCCCCCTACTGGAGTTGGAGCTGCCAACCTGGGCACATGCCCTGACCAGAAATGGAACAGGCAACCTTTTGGTGCCAGGGACAACATGCAACCCACTTAGCCACACGGGCCAGGGCAGTTATAACTATATTTTTAATGTACTTTTTTTTTTAAAGAGAATTTAACCCTACTTGCTGTTTATCTGTTTTCGGAAGCAAAACCTGATTTTAGTATTGCCATAAAATTATGTTACATTTCCAGATAACTCTTAGAAATATTTGGACTGTCCAGAGGCTTCCATAATTTTGATAGAACCTATTGAAGATGATTTCTCAGAGGAGAGAAATCTACTCAGATTAAGGATAAATTGTTTTGATGTTAACCCTCTTATTCCCTTTAGAAAACCTGAGTGTTGTTTCTAGATTTGCAATAGCAAAATGTGTCTATGCTGCCTTGGTGTGACAGTGAAAGCGACACTTTTCTTAATGAGACATATAATTGAGGTACTATGTATTACCTCAGAATGGTCATCAGGAGAGCTTTGAAGCAAAGAAGAAGTGCATTATTGAAGATCTTTCTACCTGAAATTATATTCTAGTTTCAAGGTTTCAGCGGAGAAATTGTGAATTATATAATAAACGGGGTGGTACTACCTTGTGAAACTGCAGAAACAATTAATAAGCTCTCTAGATTAACTCTACTGGGGTGAAAATGCTCCTATTTATCTTCTTTAATGAAATAGTTGTTCCTTACATGATCAAATATCTATAACAACTATGACTCTGGACAGCATTTATTTTACCTGGCATCAATTTTAGTTTAATTCAAAGTTCAATAGACACCTTCCTTTTTTTTTTGAACATAAAATTCAACTTTACCCCCAGGAAATGTTAACACTGTTTTTATGTTGAACTTCAATTTTAATACCACTCAAGTCTTGATACATTTTAAATAGTATGAATCTTCTGTTTTTCTTACTTAAAGGCATTAATAAAATTCATTTTGAGATTAGATCCTTGTGCCTCATATAGATTTCATGCATGAAAGCTGGTCAACACAGCGGGAACATAAACCTCATTATTGGGACAAGTTCAGGTCCGTTACATTAACTGGTCTCATCACAAAGCACTCTTCTTTTTTGCTCACACATTGAATAGTAAATGGATGTTAAAGTTTTATCTAATGAAACAAAAGATCTGGTCATTTCTAGTGTTTTTCTTTTACCTTCCTTTTCACTCTTAAAACATAACTCTCTGGTAGGTTTTCTTTTCCTCTTCAGAAAAATGAAGTGAAAGGAGGTAATTATTGGTCTAAGGTAACAAGTGCCAGAATCTCTGTCTCCTCCAACCAGTCTTTTCACTTTCCTTCTCTTCTTTCCTTCCACTATTCTCTCTTTTGATAGGTTTATTAAATACCTACTATGTGCTAAGCATTTTTGCTTGTTTCCAGGGGTTTGAAGCTTTGGCACTCTCCTCTGCACTCAAGTTGCTCAAAGAGTAATGGGAAATCAATATTCAAATAAACAATAAACTAGGATGTAGTATAATAAACACAGAATAAGGCCCATGATCCTCTGCAAAGAGGAGTAAATAGTTAACACTTTGGTGGGGAGGAGAGCCAGGGAAAACTATGGACAGAAGCCACTTTGACAGCAACAGCATTATTTCAAGGTGGGTAGGCGATTGTAGATGCAAACTCAGAGAGTTTTAAGATAGGTTATCTATACTAATAAAGAGCTAATATGCTAATGGTCGATACCTCCTAATTATGGGTAATGACCAGGTCATTAGCATATTAGCTAGGGTGTTGCTCTGGAGACAGGAGGAGGCAGGGTCATCCCAGCCCAGGAGGGCAGGGATGAGAGCCTATAGCCCCCCCTCACCAGTCCTTCGCCACCCACTGCTCACATTCTGAGTGCCGGCAGCCCACCTGCCAGGGGAAGGAGCACAGCACAGCAGGCAGGAGGCTTCCATGCTCTCCTCTGGAGCCATCATGGGGCCGCCACTGCATTTCTCTGGAGACAAAGCAGTGAGGCACCCAGAGAAGGCGGGACTAGCCCTAGGCCCTAGGCGACTAGAGAAGCTGAGGGCGGGGCTTGAGGCGGCCAGAGCAGGCCAGAGGGGCTGGGGGCTGGGCCAGGTGTGCTGGAGCTCTGCATGGACAGGTTCCGGTGTCAAGGCAGGGCTGCAGGTGGGTGGGCTGGGCCGGGCCATGGGGTGTGGAATCGCCTGCTGGGCTCCTAGTATATATATAAAATAGTACAATCATGCCTATGCAGAATAGTTGGAGTGTAGAAAAAAAATGGAAGGAAATAGCCTGGACAGTGTAGATGTATTTAAATCATGAAGACAATAATGATCCAGTGCAGCAAAAGAACATTGGGATTACTACCCTACACAACATCTCCCAGACAGAATTCTGGGCTTATAGTCAGCATAAACACATACTTGAACACACATATGCTTAAGTTTGGGGAGAGCGTTTCTCCTTTAAGTTAAATTTGAATGTCGTTAATTGGAGCATTCATTCATTATATCGGACAATTCTTCCTACTTAAAGGCATTAATAAAATTCATATCTATTATATATGGGTTCAATAACACAGTTAATAACAAAGGGAACCATTTAAGAATTTATTTAAGAAAATAGCTTCTAGGCAAGAACAATGGGATTAAGAAAGAGGCAACAAATTTCTAACTCAGCTGAGCAATTATATGGCTAAGTACTTTTTGATAACTAACATGTATGAGTTCCAAACTTTCAATTTATAAAATGTGAAAGATTAAATGAGCCAAGTTTCTTTAAAATTGTAAAAAGCAGAAGGAGAGCTGTGGGGATGGGTACAAGGTGAAGAGATTAAGAAGTAAAAATTGGTCCTGGCAAGTTTGGTTCAGTGGATAGAGCATCGGACTGCAGACTGAAGGGTCCCAGGTTGGATCCTGGCCAAGGGCACAAGCCTAGGTTGTGGGCTTGATCCCCAATACGGGGCGTGCAGGAGGCAGCCAATCAATGATTCTCTCTCATCATTGATGTTTCTATCTCTCTCTCCCTCTTCCTTTTCTGAAATCAATAAAGAAATATATTTTTTAAAATGAAGTACAAATTGGTAGTTACAGAATAGTCATGAGGATGTAAAGTTCACCATAGGGAATATAGTCAATAATATTGTAATAACCATGTATGGTGAAAATGGGTACTAGACTTACTGAGTGATCACTTCATAAATTGTATAAATGTCTAATCATTACTTTGCATACCTAAAACTAATATAATATATCAACTGTAACTTAAATTTTTTTAAAAAAAATTAAAAATGCTAAAAAATAATACAGGAGAAATTATATTAATTCTAAATAAAAGTAAAACTGATATAGAGCATGATAATACTATTTAGTTCCCTGTTTAGTTATATTTATCACTGTGCAGCAAATAGTATTGAAGGCTATATTTTCCTTTTATGTAGGATAACATTTAAAGCCTTATTTAATAATTTTTAAACTCTTAGAAATGGACCATAAGTTACGTTCTACAAATAATGCAGAGGAAATAGTTTGAAGAATTGTTTTAATTACTTTTTTTTAAATATATTTTATTGATTTTTTACAGAGAGGAAGGGAGAGAGATAGTTAGAAACATCGATGAGAGAGAAACATCGATCAGCTGCCTCCTGCACATCTCCAACTGGGGATATGCCCGCAACCCAGGTACATGCCCTTGACCGGTATCGAACCTGGGACCTTTCAGTCCGCAGGCCGACGCTCTATCCACTGAGCCAAACCGGTTTCGGCTGTTTTAATTACTTTTTAATACAATGTATTTTCTACATTCAAGATGCTTATAATATCTCATGTTACATAATGATTGTCTTTATCAATATACCTATATGTCTCTATAAAGCCATATCTATATTGATTTTCAGAATAATTGATTCTATCATCATAGATTCAGTCATAGCTATCATTAAGTAGCAGGAGAAAAAAATGCAGCAATGATAACCAATCAATCTATTCACTTACCACTGGCACCTCACGACTAACAATGGGATGGTAAAGTAGCAAGTATATGTAATGCTAAAATGCAGGAGCTATCCATGCGCTACATCCCCTCTTAGAAATAATAACTATTAAGAAAAATATTTTAAACATTTCAACATCATACAGGGGCACTTTCTAACAATCCCACTTAAAGATTATTTAATTATCTAAGTGAATATACCTATATTTGAATTTAGTATTTGGTTATAGCCCAGATACTGTGAAATTATATGTTAACTTGTAGGTTACTCTCTAGTAGAAAAAATAATCCTATAACATTTTAGCAAGTTGTTTGTCAATAGTTCTGAATAATCTTTATTTTTTAATTTTAATTTTAATCTTTATTTTTTAAATTTCAATAAGTACCCAGTTTTTCAAAACTCCTTAAAGGCATCTTTGACCTTATACTAGTTCCCCATAAATAAGTTAAATAAATTTTGACATGCATTTATTTTATATTTTCATGAGAGCCATAAATTTTAATATTGACACATTTATTGGGCAATTATGTGCACTGTTGTAAGAATTTTAGAAATGTTATCTACTTTAAATTTCACAACTCTGTATTATGAAAACCATTTTCTCAGGTAGGTAACCTGAGTATATAAAAGGCAAATTAAGTATTGTAATATAAATAATTTATTCCATGACTTATGAATATTTTTGAACACTATGTGCCCAGTAGTTTTCTAGGTACTTGGAACACAACAGATAATAGTCTTATTCTCATTAAGTTTACATTCTGGTGCATATAAGGGAGAAAGGGATAAGAAAGACAATAAATAACATGCAAAATATATAAATCTACTACCTTGTGGAACTTGGGTTAGAATTTAGTTTTGTCTCCCTTCAAATACCATAATCTTAATCACTTCACTTTACAATCAAGTGTTGTAAATAAATTTTATATTAAAAATCTAGGTTACTCTAGTTATTGATTCTCTAATATTTACTACACAGCTTACCTCGACCTACAAAAGTGACAATCAAGGAAAATTATTGGGCTACATTTTTCTCAAATTTGACAATGCCTCTAATATTCTTAATTCAGGTTGAAAAAGACTGTGCACAATTGCAGAAACAATATGGAGCTCTACGTAGAGGATTAGAATTATGCATTTTCTTCTGCCTTCATAGTAATACCTTCTATTAAAAGGGAAAGAATTTTAAAAGGTCTTCTCTTATTTTTATGTCTGATATTCCTAATTTTCTTTTCTATCTCCTTCTGTTCTCTTATAGTGACTAGAGTATGGGCAACATCTTAAACAAAAATCTTCCTAAATAACAATCATTATTTCTGTAATGTGAGCTACTATAATGAATCCACTGCCAACAGCATTGCAGGTACCACTATAGATGAGTCTGACTGTGTTGCTCTCCTCCTAAATGTAATTCAAAGTAATTTTACCCTATACTTAGAGAATAGTAGGGTAAAATCAGAGAATCTCACATTTATTCTCATGACATAATTTTCAAAAGACAAAAATATAAATCACCAAATTTCTCTCTTTATCTGATTACATTATTTTGTAGTTCTATTCAAGCCATAAGCATCCAGGTATGGTCACCAAAATGTTTAGAAGTTTCAGAACATTAAATCCAATTACAAAGTCCAAATACTTGTCTAACATGGCAGTTATTAAAAAATAATTTTTCTTAAGATTTGACATAAATTAAAAAAAATAGTAACAATGTGATAAGGAAACTCAGTTTCATATAAACCAAAATCTTGACCTTGTGAGCAACACGAAAGTGAGTTAACAGCTAATGAAATATTTTTTAAATGAAATTCACATTGTACCATACTATTGAACTTAAGATTTCTTCACAGTCAAGATGACAGTCATGCTATTCCCAAGGAAAGCAAAACCCAAACAAAGGAAAATCCAAAACAAAGAAAAAAAGCCCTCCAGGTAAACATCAAGTGTAGCATTAAATATTCAACATTTGCATCCCAGATCCTTATAGTTAATAAAACTATCATCCTCTCTGAATGCTATGGAAAAGAAAATGTAGACAGGAGCTCTTTGCCAGAGAAAGCATTCTGTTTCCATCTATAAGCAATCTAAAAGTGGAAGGAAGGAGTAATGACTTGATCTGACTTAGATCTCCAGATTAAATTACTAAGAAGTTCAATGCTTTTTAAAAGTAACTTCATAAAATTACAATTAATTTTTTTTAATATATATGAATTCAAAAGTCTATATTCCCCCAACCCCTTACATTTACTCTAAAATAAAATACTAACATCAGATAGTATTACCTGATGCTCTAGTTCTTTTATATTACTGATTAAAGGGCTAATATTTTTTTCTTTTTCCCCCCAGTCTTTTCATGCTTTCTTTTAAAAAATCAAAGCCAACGTTTCCCCCCTTGATGTCCTGATAGTATATTTTGCAAAACTAGTGGATACAGCTGTTCATTTATTTTTCATCTCTCTGATGCACTAATGTTTCAAAGAAATAAATTATAGACAGAATTTTAATTTAACTATTTGCAAACACTACACTTTGCCAAAACTGATTGAACTTTAAAGCCTCCCTAAAACATCATACATAATTTATTTTAGGAGAAACAACACAGACACTAAAATTCAGAACTAGAGCTGAAACAACGGTGTTTTAAATAAGCCACAGTGACAAGCAGAGTATTTGTAAATAAGCCATAGTGACAAGCAGAGTGTTTGCTGGGAGATAATTATGCTTTTTATCAACCACACCATCGCTTTAAAAAAGTATAAATCTGGTAATATTGTAGGATTAATGATTATTAGAATAATTCTTGTCAAGAAAAAAGCAAATAATTCAGTATATTTGATTTCCCTTTCTTTTGTTTTAAACTCTTAATTCAATTGTCCCTTAATCAGATACTTCAGTCAGATTTTTAATTGGTTTTTGACCAAAATACCACCATGTGTTGATTAACAATTCTCTAATCAAGGTTACACAGCATTGCCCTAGCCAGTGTGGTTCAGTGGTTATAGTGTCCACAGGCTCAGTGAAGGATCTCGAGTTAGATTCCAGGTCAAGGGCACCTACCTCAGTTGCAGGTTAACTCCCTGCCCCCAGCTTGGGGCACATGTGGGAGGCAGCCAATGCATGTGTCTCTATCACATTGATGTTTCTCTCTCTCCCCCTCCTTCCTTCATGTCCACTCTCTCTCTGAAAAGCAATGGAAAAAATATCCTTGGTGAGGATTAACAAAAAAAAAAAAAAAAGGGTTGCATAGCATTTTATGTGTGTTCAATAATTCAGTGATCCGTCTGGGAAATGTAATGGGACGCAGGGTTCTGGTCGACATTCAGTGACTGCTGAAAGCAACAGAACACTTTCTGCCTAAATTGCACTCAAACTCCTTAATGAAGCATCAGTAAGATTCCACAAATGCACTTATGGCTACACTTTCTAGATAATAGAAAACCGTGTATGTTGATGAGAAAAGAGAGTTATTTGCAAATTCTAAAAAAACTCTGTATATGTGAAATACTGAAAATAACTATAAAATAGAAACACATGGTATTCGATAGCATACTGAACTTTTAACACATGCTATAAATGCTTATTAAAGGGTGATTTTTTGACTGAAATAAAAAAGGTTATTTCCACTCACTTCTTCAATTTAGCAAAATTGGTACAAGAGTAAGTAAGGATAAAACGATCCTATACAATGCACAATATCAGTGTGTTTGCTTCCATGTGCTACTTTAAAAAGAGTAAGTCTAAAGGAGAAAATACATAAATTAGAGAATTCTAGGTACTCAGGGAAGGCAAGGTATGAGAGTTTAGTTCTTAAAAGACACTTGGCTGCGCTAATTCACAAAGGTTGCTTATAGACTATGCTACGTGCCTTATTTAATTTGTGTAGTCTTATATTTTAATGTATATTTTAAATTTTAAAATACTGTGTCTTCCCTCATCTAAGGGGATATGTTCCAAACACACCACTGGATGCCTGAAAATGTGGATAGTACTAAAACCTATACATACTAAGTTTTTTTTTCTTGTACATGCATGCAATGTCTGCCTTCTCGTTGTCATACCCAGATTGCCAGCATCACTGTTAGTATATTTTGGGACCATCAGTAGTAAGATAAGGGTTACTTGAACACTAGCACTGCAATACTATGACAGTCCACCTGATAACCATGACAGTTATTGAGTGACTAATGGGAAGGCTGTGTATACACTTGTGGATATGTTGGGCAAAGAGATGATTCATGTCCTGGGTGGGACAGATTGGGACACATGAGATTTCATCATATTACTCAGAACAGCATTCAATTTAAAACTTATACATTCCTTATTTCTGGAATTTTCCATTTAATATTTTGGGACTGCCATTGACCATGGGTAACCTAGTCTGCAGAAAACAGAACTGCGAATAAGGAGGACTACTGTACACATTGTGTTAAATCACATGTACATTTAAATAGATATCTATTTCTGAAACAATTATAACTTTTCACTCCCTAAATACATTTCCTGGAAATGCAGAGGTACTTTTTATTTTTAACCAAAATTTATTTTTATTTTTTAAAAATTTTGTTTTATTGCTTAAAGTATTACAAAGAGTATTACATATGTCTCCCCCCCCCCCAGCCCCCTTGACCATCCCCCGGCCTCCCCTACCCCCCAGTGTCTTGTGTCCATTGGTTATGCTTATATGCATGCATACAAGTCCTTCGGTTGATCTTTTACCCCCAAACCCCAGCCCTCCCCGGCCTTCCCGCTGTAGTTTGACAGTTTGTTCAATGCTGCTCTGCCTCTGTATCTATTTTTGTTCATCAGTTTATAATGGTCTTTATTATCCATAAAGGAAAAAAAATTTAAATGTTGACTTCAAAGTAAATTTCAGTATTACCATTTTGTCACTAACTTACAGTAGAAAAAACCAATATGTTAAAGTTGTTTTAATATTTTTTTAGTTAATATGAAATTTATTCACTTATCCACTACATGAAGTGAATTCATGTAGGTTCATTATTAAAATCCTTTCTCCTCTTTTTGAGCAGATGACTACACTATTTCCCAGTCTCCTATAAAGTTAAGTATGACCAACAGACTTACAGTAACTGCTCACTTCAGATTATAATGTAAGAGAAACATATACTTCTTTATGCAAATGATTTAATGTTGAGTCTCCTTGTTGAAGTAGTCTAGCTTAACCCTAAATCAAAAAGCCATGAAAGAATTACCTCCAGCCCTTGATAAGCCTAGAGCTCACATAGGCAGGTTGTGTTGTGCCTCCTAGGTGCAATTTGTTAAAACATTTGATACTTCAGCATAACATAATCTAGATGTTCTCTATAGAATTTTCATTTCTAAGTTGTATAACCTAGGTTTACTAAGTGTATTTGAAAGTATAACAAAGCAAAACAGAATAAAGTTTTGAGAGCTATTTGCCA
This sequence comes from Myotis myotis, assembly GCF_014108235.1. NCBI lineage: Eukaryota > Metazoa > Chordata > Mammalia > Chiroptera > Vespertilionidae > Myotis > Myotis myotis. The sequence continues at coordinate 43,805,772 of NW_023416335.1, forward strand.
TTGCACCAAAAAAAATTAAGATACCTAGGAATAAACTTAACTACAGAGGTAAAAGACCTGTACTCAGACAACTACAGGACACTGAAAAAAGAGAGAGAGGAAGACATAAACAGATGGAAGAACATACCATGTTCATGGATTAGTAGAATCAACATCATTTAAATGTCCAGACTACTCAAAGAAATCTACAGATTCAATGAATTCCCCATTAAAATGCCAATGGCATATTTCACAGACCTAGAGCAAACTCTCCAAAAATTCATCTGGAATATAAAAAGACCCTGAAAAGCTGCAGCCACCCTGAGAAAGAAGAACAAAGTAGGAGGGATCTCAATACTAGATATCAAGCTGTATTACAAAGCCCTGTTCTCAAAACTACCTAGTACTGGCACAAGAACAAACATATAGACCAATGGAATAGAATAGAGAACCCAGAAATTGACCCAAACCACTATGCCAATTAATATTTGACAAAGGAGGCAAGAACATACAATGGAGTCAAGACAGTCTCGTCAATAAATGGTGTTGGGGAAATTGGACAGATACATGCAAAAAAATAAAACTAGACCACCAACTTACACCATACAAAAAAATAAACTCAAAATAGATAAAGAACTTAAACGTAAGACGGGAAACCAGAAAAGTATTAGAGGAATCCACAGGCAGCAAAATCTCAGACATATGCCGAAGCAATATCTTCACTGATACAGCTGCTAGGACAATGGAAACTAAAGAGAAAATAAACAAATGGGAGTATATCAAAATAAAAAGCTTCTGTACAGCAAAAGAAACCATCAACAAAGCAACAAGAAAGCCCACTGCATGGGAGAACATATTTGCCAATGTTATCACAGATAAGGATTTAATCTCCAACATTTACAGGGAACTCATACAACTTAACAAAAGGAAGATAAACAAGCCAATGAAAAAATGGGCAACGGGCCTAAATAGATACTTTTCGAAAAAGGACATAAGAAAGGCCAAAAGACATATGAAAACATGCTCAAAGTCACTAATCATCTGGGAGATGCAAGTCAAAACAACAATTCAGTACCATCTCACACCTGTCAGAATGGCTATCATCAACAAATGACAAGTGCTGGCGAGGATGAGGAGAAAAAAGAACCCTTGTGCACTGCTGGTGGGAATGCAAACTGGTGCAGCCACTGTGGAGAACAGTATGGAGTTTCCTCAGAAAACTAAAAATGGAACTTCCATTAGACCCAGTGATCCCACTTCTAGGAATATATCCCAAAAAACGAGAAACACCTATCAGAAAGGATATATGCACTGCTATTTTCATAGCAGCACAATTCACCATAGCTAAGATTTCAAAACAGCCTAAGTGACCATCAGCAGATGAGTGGATTACAAACCTGTGGTACATCTACACAATGGAATACTACGCTGCAGTAAAAAAGAAGGAATTCTTACCATTTGCAACAGCATGAATGGAACTGAAGAGCATTATGCTAAGCAAAATAAGCCAGTCAGAGAAAGATAAATATCACATGATCTCACTCATTTGTGGAATATAAGGAACAACATAAACTGATGAGCGAAAACAGATTCAGAGTCACAGAAGCATCGATCAGACTGTCCAACTTCAGAGGGAAGGCAGGGGAGGGTGAGGGTAAGGGGGAAAGATCAACCAAAGGACTTGTATGCATGCATATAAGCCTAACCAATGGACACAGACACCAGGGGCATAAGAGCATGAGTGGGGGTTGAGGTGCAAGGGGAGCATCAGGACAGATATTCAATACCGTAATCAATAAAGAAAAAAAAATCAATGGAAAAATATCCTCGGGTTAGGATGAACAATAAATAAATTAATTAATTAATTAATTTAAAAACTTTGAAAGTTTCCTTAGAAGGCTCCATGGGAGGGAAAGAATACTGGGACTTGGGAATAGTAGGCTCTTGCTAAGGAGAAAGACATTCTTTTAGACTTTAGAATAAGGAAAAAGGTGTTGTGTATGAGAGGTGGCTCAACAGACCTGAGTTGCTCAAATGCTCTGCATTCCCAAGCAGGGCTTGTTTGCCGACTGGGCCTTTGCCCGCTCTTGGGAATTGAGTTCTTAGACTTGGGATCTCAAACTATGTTATTCAGTTTATCTAGATGGTTTATGGAAAATAAAAAAGGGAGATATATGGTAGGCACCTGCTCACTTTCTGAGGATCTGGAGTTCAGTGACTGAACTCAGTCATAGGCATTATGTACATAGAATCAGGTGAATCTCCTTCCAGAGAGCATTCTGTCCATGTTGTCACACCATGTTGGAGGAATTAAGAGTGTCTTGTAGAAAGCCAGTGAGAGAGCACTCTTGAAACCTGCACCTGATTTTCTCAATATTATGCTCCATGCACATTTTCCCTTTACTGATTTTACTTTATTTCTCTTGGAGAAAATATCTGAAGCAATAGGTATCAGTATGCCTGAGCTTTGTGTATACTGCTAATGAATCACCAATCCTGAGTGTGGTCTTAGGGACACAGCTAATTCTCTTAATACTTTATTTTGATGTTGTCTTAGGTTGCTAATCCAATTTCTTCCGTTGAACTGGTTGTTATAGTCTATGTTTAAAAAGTGTAGTCTATGTACAGCAAGGATCCCAGGATGGCTTCATTATTGCCCTACTAGAGGCCCAGTGCACAAAAATTTGTGCGCTTGAGGGGGTCCCTCAGCCCAGCTTGTGCCCTCTTGCAATCTGGGACCCCTCAGAGGATGTCCACCTACTGGCTTAGGCCCGCTCCCCGGTGGGTGGGGCCTAAGATGGCAGTCAGATACCCTTCTGACAGCCCAGGAGCCCTCGGGGGATATCCACTTGCCAGCAGGGAGCAGGCCTAAGCTGCAGTCGAACATCCCTAGCGCTGCTGAGGCGGCGGGAGAGGCTCCCGCCACCACTGCTGTGCTTGCAGCTGTCAGCCTGGCTTGTGGCTGAGCAGAGCTCCCCCTGTGGGAGCGCACTGACCACCGGGGGCAGCTCCTGCATTGAGCATCTGCCCCCTGGTGGTTTGTGTATCATAGTGACCAGTCATTCCCAGTGGTTCTGCTGTTAGGGTCAATTTGCATATTACCCTTTTATTATATAGGAGAGAGGCCTGGTGCACTGGTGGGGGCTGGCTGGTTTGCCCTGAAGGGTGTCCCGGATCAGGGTGGGGGTCCCACTTGGGTGCCTGGCCAGCCTAGGTAAGGGGCTGATAGATGTTTGCAGGCTGGTCAAGGCCCCCAAGTGGGGACCCTCACCTCATGGGGGTTTGGCCAGTCTGGGTTAGGGGCTGATGGCCATTTTCAGACTGGCCACAGCTGAGGACTGGAAGCAGGTATCTGGGATTTATTTATCTTCTATAATTGAAACTTTGTAGTCTTGAGCAGAGCTCAGGGCCGGCAGGGTAGGCGGTTAGCTTGGCTTCCTCCATCACCGGGGGCAACCCAAGCCTCCTGCTCACTCCAGCTCTGTGGCTGCCACCATCTTAGTTGGGTTAATTTGCATATTCACTCCTGATTGGTTGGTGGGCGTGGCTGGTGGGTGTGGCTGGTGGGTGTAGCGGAAGCATGATCATTTTGCATGTTTCTCTTTTATTAGATTAGATACTGTTCTCAGAAAGTTGGGTATTCAAGAAGTTAGGGCTTTATAATCCATAGATGTGAGAGGTTACACTGGTGTAGATGAAACAAGATTCTAAATAATTGCTTTAGTAGTTCTTTAGTCATCATGAGGAATAAGAACAGTTTGTTGAGAAAATGACCCAAATTGTATGTTTACATTTACAACTTCTCTTTAACACAAAACAACACAGTTTTAAGCAAGCACAGCCCAACAAATTAAAGAGCAATTTAGAGTGAATTTATAATAAGGTTACTAAATATCTGTTGATGATTAGTCTTTTAAAAGCCACAAGATGGCTCAGAAATTAGAACTTCCATAAAGACATGTATACTTCCTTTAATAGATAATAATTTAAGTAACTATAATAAATAAAGTAAAATAAATGCAAGTCATCAATATTTTCAAGGCATTGAGCTCTGGAGGATGTACAAATGACTGAGGACAATGCAGGGTTAGTAGTGCTGAACCCCATGCAGTTGAGAATTTGCATATAACTCTGAACTCCCCAAAACTTACTACAGTTGTTGCCATTTCCAAGGAGTATTGGTTCCAGGACCCTCATGGATATCAAAATCCGTGGATATTCAAGTCCATTATATAAAACTAGAGGCCCGGTGCACAAAACCCATGCATGGGTAGGGTCCATAGGCCTGGCTAGGGATCAGGGCTGATCAGGGTCTTCTGGCTTCTAGTCAGGGCCTTCCTTCTGAAGCTACTGGCTGGCCGGGGCCTTCCTTCATTCTATACCACCCCCTGGTGGTCATCACACGTCATAGCAGGCAATTGAACTCCTGGTCTCCCAGGCAAACTCCCAAGGGGACAATTTGCATATTAGCCTTTAGATGGTGTAGAATAATACAGACAGTCAGCCCTCTGTATTGTGAATTCCCAACCGCAGATGGAAAATACTGTTTTCAATCCCTAGTTGGTTGAATTCTCAGATGTAAAACCTGAGAACATGAAGGGCAGACAGTGTATTTACTTTTACAAAAGATATAGGTTTAAGAGGACCTGTACAGTTAAAACCCATGTTACTCAAAGGTCAGCTATGTATGAGACTACTCCAATCTCTGCCACCATAAAATTCAAGTGAACTATGTACAAAACTGAGTTATAACATAGGTGTGAATATAAGTAGCAATGAAAAAACACAATATTTAAAGTACAATTTTTAGAAAATTGTATTTACATTATGAAAAATGCTATAGAAGAAATTTCAGTGAGTCTGCCCTTTTCACCATGACCTACATATTTCTGGATTTCTCTCCCACAAATTTAATCGGTATAAAATAACTAAATTATTCTCTTGTCTGCATAGTTTTAAAATCTAATAATACTAAGCTACAGTATATTAGTACATTTCTGTTAAATATTTTGTTAAGACAAAATATTTAAATATTTAATTATTTAAAACACACACTAAAATATTACAATGTTCCAGGAACTATGTCTATGGAAGATCTAACAATAACATTTATTTCTTGTCCTCCAAAAGCTTGCTCTTTGGAGGAACAAACAACTGTATTACAGTGAAAGAAGCATAATGTTGAAAATGAAGGGGAGAAATTAAATTTAAGACATGTTATAAAATGTTCTAAATGCTATAGTGTGGAAGACAGGGGTTAAAATGTTATTGAGTCTGTAACTTAGAACTGAATTACTGATCTCTGAGAAATGTACAAGGTGTTCCCAAAACATGTACTAGTATACACATTTTAACAGCTGATAGCTCAACTGATGTTTCTTTCTTTTCAGACAGGCTAAGCTTTGAAAAAAAAATCACCCTAAAATGCTACTGGAAGTTTGAAAATGCAGTTGAAGTACAAACACTGCCTTTATAGTTATTCACAGGGTGTCCCTCCAAAAATGTAAACACACTTTACCAACTGATAACTCACTTAATTTTCACTCCTTCTCAGATTTAACTGTTTTGAAATAATGGGTGAAGCCAGACTAAATTTTGAACAAAGAAAATTTATCCACTAGATTTTTTATGGGGATACATAAAAGGTAAAGTTTATGGTACAAAACTAGCAACAGTTGACAAATTGAGGGCATTCAAATACCGAACAAAACAATTCTTGATGTTTGTGATTCCACTGCTTTGAGTTGTCAGCAGTGCCTGGATCAGAACTGTCATCAGTTTGAAAACAGGCATTGGCAAAAACAATTATTCATTTCTGTAAATTCTTTTACATTTTTAAAATGAACTCTATGTTAATTAACACTGACTTTATAATCATTCAAAGGGTGTATACATTTTTGGGGGACACTCTATAATTTCATTTGAGTAGTTGAGATAGAAGTTCTACTGCAAGAGATCAAATTAAAAGGATAATAAGATGAAATAAAAAATATTTTTAAAAATTATTGGTAAAGAGGAAAGGCCATGAAATAGTTGCTTGCAGGTGAGTTTAGGGTAAAGGGGAAGCTATTTTTATATTTGGGTAAACTTGAATATGTGCTTATAGATGGAAAATGAGCCAAGGTACAGCAAAGGTTTAAAATTAATGAAGCGTGGAATCGCTTCTTTTACTGACAGAATGGTGCTGGATGCATGCTAAATAGTGTTCTCCTTATAAGCAGCTATAACTTAGAGAAAAAAAGTAAGAAATACTTTAAAATAAATTGCTCAGTTGCTAAGAAAAAATAATGCAAACCTCCAGAAATCAAAATAAGTTGAAAAGACATCTGATATGTATTCAAATATATCAGTAATACCATGCCCAAAGTATAAATGGACTTATCTTCAGGGTCCTGGTGTTGGATAAAAGCAGATCCATCTATAGCTAACTTATAAAGCCACTTGGAAAGTATATAGATTTTAAAAGTTGAACATGACAGGATACAAAATTCAAGAAAATATTAAATTAAAAAATTAAAAGTTATGATAGCAACAACAACAGGCACTATCTGATCTTTCTTTTTAAGTGAATTGGACATTCTACTTTCCAATTGTTTAAGTCAGACCCTCCACATTATTCTTTACCACTTCTTTTACTCTACATCCAATAAATCCCCAAGTGATGTTGTTAAATATCTCTTAAATATTTCACAACCCAACTCTCATCTTAATCTATAAAACTTTTCTATTAGTTAAGGAAGATAACTTACACAGATAACTGCAATTACTTCCAACTGGTCTTCTTGCTCTCTGTGACTGTCCTTCAATGTCATCTACAATAAAGCCGAAGTAATCCTTATGCCACAAACCTACTTAACGCCCCTTCCAAACCCTCCCACACTTCCACCAATGGTTCCACTTTGCCAGCAGGTTAAATTCCAAACTCACTAATATATTGTATCAGCTTCTTCATTTTCCACACATTGCTAATCTTTGCAGACTCATCCCTTGATATATCCTCTTCCACATCTTTGCTTTGAAGTATCATCATGCTGTATTTCAAATGAATATTCTCTAAAGCTTTTCTTTCTCTCTAGAACATTCTCTCCCTTTTCCCATCTCCATCCTCTTTTCATAACTTGCTATTACCCTACATTTCTTTAGCTAACCCCTGCTTAGTGATCACATTTTAGCATAGGCATCCCTCCTCCAAGCAGTCTTTTCTGATGCACTAAATACAGATTAGGTGCATATTTATGCTACAGTTTCACTTAGTACATAGTATTATAATCACCTACTTAAAAGTCTGTATTTCCCACCATATTGTAAAGACAAAGACCAAGAGATATGTATGTCATGACAGCATTTAACCTCTGTATCTAACTCAATGCTAAACACAGTAATTGTTTATTATATATATATTATGCAAAGTGTCCCCTTGGAGGTTTGACCAGGAGAATGGGAGTTCAATGGCTCGCTATGATGTGTGCTGACCACCAGGGGGTGGCATGGAACATGGTAGGTGACCAGCGAAGGTGGCGGGGCACTGAGGGAGCGAGGGAAGGATGAGGTGGGAGGCAGGGAGGGGGGACTGTGCAGTGATGGCATGCGGGTGGTGAGGGAAGGAGGAGGCAGGGAGGAGGGAGGCAGGGAGGTGGGGAGGCGGGGAACCTGATCAGCCCTGATTGCTGTCCAGGCCTAGGGATCCTACCTGTGCATGAATTTTGTGCACCAGGCCTCTAGTTGTTTTATAAAAGACAATATGAGAAAATCTCTGGAATGATAATGATAAATTGTGTTTATTATCAAATAGTACTAAATGGATACAGTAAATATAGTGTCACAACTTCAAATTAGTCTACAATTGGGGATAAAAGTTGGCTTAAAATCTTTCCTGATATTGATCAGAATGAGGACAGATCCTAAATGGTTTCCCCTTAACATTATGATTTGTTAGATGTCTGTTTATTTCAGATGCTATCAAAAGTAGAAGTCTAGCCTGACCGGTTTGGCTCAGTGGATAGAGCGTCGGCCTGCGGACTCAAGGGTCCCAGGTTCGATTCCGGTCAAGGGCATGTACCTTGGTTGTGGGCACATCCCCAGTAGGGAGTGTGCAGGAGGCAGCTGATCGATGTTTCTCTCTCATCGGTGTTTCTAGCTCTCTATCCCTCTCCCTTCCTCTCTGTAAAAAATCAATAAAAAATATATTAAAAAAAAGTATAAGTCTAAACTCTTTCATTAGCCAAAACCAAACACTAAATGCATATTAAATGTACTTATTCTTATTATTTCACAATTATCTAATATAAATAAAAAGTAGTTAAATAACTGGGTATCATTGTCTAGGAGCTAAAATCTCCATGAAAAACAAGTTGGAAAACTTTTAATGAAGTGTAAGCAACCAATATATCTAAGTCAGAAAAGACACTTATAAAAATAATCTGACTTTCTAAACACATGAGAGATTAGTGAGAGAGAATTTAAGATTAAAACAACAAAACCTATTTTGCTATAGTCTAACTTCCTTAGCAAATATTTGCATCCATATGCATTTTATATTCCATAGCTTGACTGTGAAATTTAACTAAAAACAATGATAAGCACAGTTCCTTGAGGCTACTGAGGATTCCAGTTGGAATCTTATTTCTGAAGCATTTTATTTTCCTAAAAAAGCATGCATCATTAATGGTCATGTCGTCAGAGTTTGGTTTGAGAAGTGACTACTTCTCTCATGCAAATACATTCAGGTAGGCTAAATTTAGGTGGAATGATGGAAGCACCCTGACTCAGGACCTAGTCAATACACCAAGTGAATAAAATGAAAACTTCCCCTATGCTCCCAAATTTGTTCTGGATGTCCATTTATTTCAGATGAAACTCCAAGCAGAGTGCAACAATAAAACCATCTTCTGCACTACTGAAGTATAAGTCTCCAAGAAGATAATTGAAGGAACAAAAATATAACATAAAAAGTACAAAGGCCAGATGGCATAGCAGAAGGATTTTAGAGTCGAGTCGGTCTAATATAAAGATCCGTCCTCTTTTCCTATCCAGTTTGTGCTCCTTTATGCCAATGAATAAAATGGAAGCCTAAAGTGAAAAATCTCATCTAGTGTGTCTTCTCAGCAGTATTTGAAAAATTTGCAGTTGTTTCTTTCTCTTTAACATCTTAGATTTTCTGTGAAGAAAGTACAAAGTCTGATTCTGATTCCTCCACTCACCACCCAGACACACTCAGCAATGTCTGTGGAAACATAATTGATTTATTTTTGTTTATTTGATAAACTCAACACTTTAGCCAGGAGGATGTCAGACTTAAATGCAGTTTTACAGTCTCTTCTGAGGATACAGTTAGTCAGATATCATGTAGATAAAGTATCTGTCTGGCTCCTGAATGTCTTCAGACATGAAAATAAGTGCCCTGGTTGCAGATGTTTCTCCAAAGGAGCATTAAGTGTATTTCTTTCTCTCTACCTCCATGTTAAAAGCAATTCTCCACCCCGCCCCCCTCATGCGGCATTATACACTGAACTCCAGGAGGTGAAGATGTGGAAGGTTGTGATATGCTTTTGGAAATAATAATATCCTGAAGATATTTAAAAAATAAGACCTGAGACACACTAGTAAATCATTGTAAGCAGGATCCTAACAGAGTTTTTGTGATTCATTAAATATATTTCTTAAAGTTTTGAATTCTCAAAATATTCACATAAAAAAAGAGAAAAGAGGAATTAAAAAAAAAACAGGTGAGCCTTAGGCAGTTTGGCTCAATGGATAGAGCATGGGCCTGTGGACTGAAGGGTCCCGGGTTTGATTCAGGTCAAGGGCACATTCCTGGGTTGCAGGCTCGATCCCTAGTAGGGGGCGTGCAGGAGGCAGCCGATCAATGATTCTTTCATCATTGATGTTTCTCTCTCTCTCTCTCTCTCTCTCTCTCTCTCTCTCTCTCTCTCTCTCTCTCCTTCTCCCACTCTGTAATCAATAAAAATATATTTAAAAAGGTTCTACAATCTGCTTTCTGAGTATTCTTTAAATCATTAAATTTTCTTTTAATGTTGTCACTAAACATGTATACAAAATATTTATGTTAGGAGCCAGTTTTTTAGGACTAAATTAATCATCAGTATAATGATTTTGAAGTTATACTGAATATATGCTGTTACAAACACTTGAATAAAAATATAATTAAGAGAATATCTTTTTAGATTTTCTAATATTTAGTTGAAACATATGTGTCATCTTGAATATTTGGCACAGAATCTTTCAGCAATATTTCACTGCTTTCAAAAGTAACTGACATTTTTTGAGGTACTAACTGGATGTAGTTCCCAATGAATGAGAAGACTACACCTGAGTTTTAGTCCTGGGTCTACCAGCAGTTAGAGATGTGACCTTGGTTTGCCATTTCAATTTGATGAGTGAACATCTCCTCATCTGAACAATTAGGAAGGTAAATTTTGTGTTAGTCAAGATAAATATGAACACATTTATTTGAAGGAAGGAGGGAATGAATGAATATACTTTGAAAAAAGTACGTAAATTCTGTGTGAGAATACCAGCTACGATACATTAGATATTTTAAAAATAAAATATTCTTTTTTGGACATTGTCATCTTTGATTTTATGACTATTTTGAGGGATCTCAGAGGCAGGATGTCATGTCACAATGGAATTAGACTCACTAACAATGTATGAATTTTTCAAAATTGCCAAAAAGATTGCCCTATAAAGCAGAGTAAACATTATCTTCTGACTTCCAGACAGTCTTATGCACAACTCATAACTGTGAGTATGTATATAATAGGTGCCTCTTACTAAAACCATTGTTCTAATATAAGACACTGATCATAAGATAATATAATTGTGCATAAATTCTATCCAGAAATATTCAGATAAGTATTGATTTTACTGATATATTCATTGGTCTGGAGAGTTTGGTTTGCTATATCTTTAAATCTTCATTTAAAACTTTGGAAAAAAGGACATCAAGGTTATAGCAGCATTTATGGTTGATTGTGAAGGTCTTCTGTGACAATTTATTATAAAAGAACAATTAAAATGTGAATTTAATAATGATGTGCACAAAATATGGTAAAACAGCTGGATCCCTGCCTCCTTAAATCTAAGTAATGATTTGGAAAACTGAGTTGTTGTTTTTTTAATTTATGTCATCAAATATCATTAAACACCTAGATGCATGTGTTGTTGTGCCAGATCTTCTATCCATTACAGTGAACCATATGTTTTCACACCAGAAATACTGACTTTGCTAAGTTACAAGATATCTACAAATAATTTAATGACATCCAACTTACAAAAACACACAATAAGATGATCTGGATGAAAATGAGCAATGATTAGTTACATGCATTTTACTCTTAATGGCCTCTTGAGTTTGACATAATACTCTAGCTAAGATTGGAAGAAGGTAGGAATGGGGACAATTCTAGTGATTATTTTTTCTTCTATTTCTTGAAAAGAGGAGAAAGTCATCTGGATTAATTTGAAAAAGGAGCTTTCTAATTATAGGCAGCAACTTGACAGAAGTTTTATTATTGGTAGCAGAAAAGTCAGATAGTGTCAATGAAGAGATTAGCAAAGTTGTAGAAGAAAAAATGCATTATTACAAAAGGATCACAATTTTCAAAAATAAGGATTTAAAAAATTCTACAGAGAAATAAACTCAAAATGGATGGAAGTATTAAATGTGAGTTCTGAAACCATAAAACTACAAAAAATAGGTAGCAAACTATGTGACATCAGTCTGAGTAATACCTTTTTGAGATAGGTTTCCTCGAACAAGGGAAATGAAAGCAAAACTAAACAAAGGGGACACTGAAGGAAACCATCAATAAAACAAAAGACAACCTACTGAATGGGAGAATATATTTACAAATGACTAACCTATAAGAGGTTGATATCCAAAATAAATTAGGAACTCATACAACTAATAATCCAATAAAAATGGGCAGAGGACATCCGACATTTCTCCTAAGAAGACATACTTACGGCCAACAGACATATAAAAAGATATTCAACAACACTAGTCATCAAAGAAATGCAACTCAAAACCACAATGAGATACCAATTTACACTGGTCAGTTGGCTATTACCAAAAACGTGTTGAAGAGGATGTGGAGAAAAGGGAACACTTGATAACTATTGGGACAACCACTATAAAAAAATTATGGAGATTCCTCAAAAAAACTAAAAATAGTACTACTACCCAGCAATTCCACTTCTGCTTTTATCTGAGGAAAATCAAACACTAATTTCAAAATATATATGTACCCCTATGTTCATTGCAACATTATTTACCACCATAGCAAACATAAACACACACACACACACACACACACACACACACGCACGCGAACACAGAGGTAGCCATAAAAAATGAAATCTTGCCCTTTGCAACAACATGGATATGGAGTAGTAAGCTTACAGATGTGTTAACTTGATTGTGGTAATCATTTCACAATTATACATATATCAAATCATCCTGTTGTCCACTTTAAATATATACAGTGTTATTTAAAAATCATAGCTCACCTGGCCAGTGTGGCTAAGTGGTTGAGGATAGACCCATGAATCAGAAGTCATGATTTGATTCCCATCTGGGCACATGCCTGGGTGATACCCCAGTGGGCATGCAGGAGGCAGCCAATTGATGCTTCTCTCGTCACTGATGTTTCTCTCTCTCTCTCTCTCTCTCTCCTTCCCTCCCTCCCTCCATAAAATCAATAAAAACACATTTCTTAAAATAAATAAAAATCATACCTCAATAAAGCTGAGGAAAAAATCTCTAATTGAGCTAAGTTAAACTGATTTAATCATAAATATTTTTCTACTAATCAACACATAGGGGTTTATAAAGGAGTCCTGAAGAGTTATTTTAAAAATTATACTTAAATAAATAATGAAATAAATAAAAACATATTTATTTTTTATGCTTTCAAATTTCAGTGTGAGTTGACTTACAGGGCTCTGCCACATAATTCTATTTTTTAGTATGACTTATATTGCTTTAATTCAGGATGGACATGTAAAAGAACAGTGCTAGGGTATATGCCTAGGAAAAGGCTAATAGTGTGAGAAGAGAGTAACATTATACAATAAGAATACCCATTGAACAACAACAGCAAGATTATGGGCAAATGGATATAGAAAACTATTTGAAATGGCTCATCAAACGAAGGCCTTAACAAACACAAGTGTTCAAGAAACACAGATGTTCAAGAAACAAAATGGTGGGTAGGCGGTGCAGATGTCTACTATCTGTTTCAGAGGGTAGCATGCACAATATTGAATCTTTAGTAAGAACATGGGTTGAGATGAGACCTTTACCATGAATTCTGAATTTTGGAGGAGTGCTGAGTTCAAGATATTTTGTGAGTAGAATGAGGACCTAAATTTTGGAGCACCATTTGGGTGAATTATCAAATACCATGACTGCAGCTCTGATAGCAGATTAGACAACCCTGAGGTAAACAATGGGCATCAAGTTGAAGTTAATTTGGTTCTTAGCATATTTACATCCTGTAATATCAATGCTCATAATTTTTAACTTAATTAGAATAACTCTAAGCTCTCCTCATCAGGCACCAAATCTGTTGGCACCTTGAACTGGACTTCCAGCCTAAAGAACTGTGTGAGAGGTTTCTGTTGTTGAAGCCACCCAATTTGTGGCATTCTTGTTACAAAAGCCCAAACAGAGAGAACCAAGATGGCAGCATAGGTTAAAGCCGGAGTTTGCTGCCTTGAACAACTACTTCAAAAGTGAAACTAAAAGACGGAAGGGACATCACCCAGAACCACAGGAACGCTGGCTGAGTGGAAGTCCTACAACTAGGAGGAAAGAGAAACGCATACGGACACTCAGAGGAGGCGCAGTGCTGAAGTCAAATTCTGAGGTGCGGAGTGCGCAGAGCGGGCTGGCGGCGGAGGGCGCGGTTGGCATTTTCAATCGGGAGGGAGTCGCAGACTCTGAGCTCCAGATCCGGGCGAGTCTTTAGGGATCCAGACTCAAACGGGAGAAGCGGGACTGTCTGGCTTGGGTCAGAGCGAGTACAGCTTTCTCCCCGAGGTTTGCAGCGGGTGCTGGGACTCAGAGAGGCAGAGCCCCTGGGGACAGGACTGAGAGCCGCCATAACTGCTCTCTCCGGCCCACCCTGTTGATCCTGTGCGACCCGCCCCGCCCAAGCCCTGCACAGAGGCATTTGCCGGATAGCCTCAGACAAAGGCTAGATTAGCACCTCCCTAGAGGACAGAAGTTCTCTCACTGCAGACACAGCTGATTCTCATAGCCACTTGGCCTGGAGGTCAAACCCTCCCTGGTATTAGCTACAACTATCAAGGTTTAACTATAAGACTGTGAACAAAGACCACTAGGGGGTGCACCAAGGAAGCATAACAAAATGCGGAGACGAAGAAACAGGACAAAATTGTCAATGGAAGATATAGAGTTCAGAACCACACTTTTAAGGTCTCTCAAGAACTGTTTAGAAGCTGCCGATAAACTTGAGATCTACAAGAAAACTAATGAGACCCTCGATGTTATGATGGGGAACCAACTAGAAATTAAGCATACACGGACTGAAATAAAGAATTTTATACAGACTCCCGACAGCAGACCAGAGGAGCGCAAGAATCAAGTCAATGATTTGAAATGCGAGGAAGCAAAAACACCCAACCGGAAAAGCAAAATGAAAAAAGAATCCAAAAATATGAAGATAGTGTAAGGAGCCTCTGGGACAGCTTCAAGCGTACCAACATCAGAATTATAGGGGTGCCAGAAGATTAGAGAGAGCAAGATATTGAAAACCTATTTAAAGAAATAATGACAGAAAACTTCCCCCACCTGGTGAAAGAAATGGACTTACAGGTCCAAGAAGCGAGGAGAACCCCAAACAAAAGGAATCCAAAGAGGACCACACCAAGACACATCATCATTAAAATGCCAAGAGCAAAAGACAAAGAGAGAATCTTAAAAGCAGCAAGAGAAAGAAACTCAGTTACCTACAAGGGAATACCCATACGACTGTCAGCTGATTTCTCAACAGAAACTTTGCAGGCCAGAAGCGAGTGGCAAGAAATATTCAAAGTGATGAATACCAAGAACCTACAACCAAGATTACTTTATCCAGCAAAGCTATCATTCAGAATTGAAGGTCAGATAAAGAGCTTCACAGATAAGGAAAAGCTAAAGGAGTTCATCACCACCAAACCAGGATTATATGAAATGCTGAAAGGTATCCTTTAAGAAGAGGAAGAGGAAGAAAAAGGTAAAGATACAAATTATGAACAACAAATATGCATCTATCAACAAGTGAATCTAAGAATCAAGTGAATAAATAATCTGATGAACAGAAAAAAAAAAAAAAAAAAGAATAACACTTCACACACACATAATAATGAATTCCGTATTTCACTAGCACCCAAAATACTAGTTCCTAACTCTGTGAGGACTGCTATCTGGTTTAATGAATCTACACTAATAATAGAGGAATATGAAAATTATCTGGGACACCATCACAATAACAGTAACGACCAAATAGCAGGCTGAGTGGGGCGACCAGGCCAGCGGGGGGCGGGGGGGGGGCAGTTGAGGGTGACCAGGTCAGCAGGTGGGGGCAGTTGGGGTTGATCAGGCCAGCAGGGGAGCAGTTAGAGGCAATCAGGCAGTTAGGCAGTTGAGCAGTTAGGAGCCAGCAGTCCTGGATTGTGAGAGGGATGTCCAACTGCAAGTTTAGGCCCAATCCCCAGAATCAGGCCTAAACCTGCAGTCGGACATCCCCCGAGGGGTCCCAGATTGGAGAGGGTGCAGGCTGGGCTGAGGAGACCCTCAACCCTCATGCACAAATCTTGTGCATTGGGCCTCTAGTTTTATATAAGAGGAAGAACTTTATTGGGTCACCGCAGGTTTAATTGCCTTGTAGTACAGTTAATTATTTGTCATAAGAATAAAATTGGTTAGGAGATTTGGGAGGCAATTTATTAAAATTAACTATTTATTTGCATTAGAGAACAACACAGTGGCCATGATAGCAAAATGTCATGAATTATTTCTTTACTTACTAACAATTTCATGGTATTTTGAAAAAATATGTTTCATGGTTTCAAAATAAAAAGAACCAAGATGTAATTTGAAATGTACGGCATACAGAGGCAGAAATGGGATTTGCACTGGAAAAAAAAAATCAGCTTTTGTGAATAAGAAAATATTGCTTCTGTCCTCAGGGATTAGAAACAATAGAAGAAGATTGTAGCAATACGTGTAAAGGCATGATACATCCTTGCTGCACTTAACTAATGTTTCTCAAGATTACAACTAAATATTCTCATTTGCAAGGACACAAAATAAGGAATTTTCTTCTTCCTCTTCTAAGTCTTAAGCAGATGGCAGAGGGAAATCTTTCCAATGCCACTAGAGGCTGAAAACAGTGTCACGGTAACAGAGCATCATTAGAGCTAAGTAGGACCTATAAGAAGTGCATTTGGTAATCAGATTCAAGCAATGGTTACTCAACTAACTTAGAGACTAAAGCTAAAGGTTTAAAGTCCTGGCTGTGATTTATTGGCAAATGGTAAACAGTGATATAATTCCATGAATGCGATCTCTTCATACTAAAGAAAAAGCATATTAACTCCATGCACCTTCAGAAATACCATATGCACTATCATTTATGATTTCATTGGCTTACAAATGCACTATTTCTTTGGTTATCAGTTCCCTATGTGACATGACAAATCAGATTATTGAGGAACCTAGAAAAAAGTGTAATTCTTTTATTCTATTTTATAAACCAAGTTATGAAATTCAATATTTTACTACAGAGTAGAAAAACGAAGTCATCCTCTCAAACCTGACACATTTCCTAATTCTCAGCTAATCAGGAGGAGATGTTGATGAATGAGTTAATGGCTCAAGAAGAACGAAGGAAAAGAGCCTAAGGAAAATAACTACTGTGTTTGTTTCTTTTTTGTTGAGAGAGAGAGAGAGAGAGAGAGAGAGAGAGAGAGAGAGAGAGAGAGAGAGAGAGAGAGAGAGAGAGAGACAACTCCAGAAGTATCATGTTACCTAAAGGATTGGCATAAAAATATTGAGAACTCAGGGAGATCCCAAGAGTTGGCACGCACCTTGCTGATATAGGAATGACCCTTCTGGGTTTCTATCACCCTTGTTTCTAGTGACAGGAACTTCCCTGTCCCTTTTATCCCAGAACACATCATGTTAAGGCAGATCTGTCATATTCCTAGTTGACTATTTGGTATCCACCCCGGCGCCTGCACTTATTGGCCATCCATAAAGGTGAGTACACCTGAGGTTGCCTGTTTTTCTCAGCCTTCCTCGTTGGCTCTGCTTCATCTATTCATTTCTCCTGTTCACCCTGCACACTGACACTAAAGTGGCTGCTTAAAGTGTAAAAATCCATCATGACAACACATGGCTAAAAATGTACCTTCACATTCGAGGCGTCCAGGCTTTTTGCTATCAGTCTGCAGCCTACTGTTATGAACATATTTCTCACCCTCTTCTCATATGCTATGCTCTCTGTTCATATGGGGGTTACTTGCAATTCTAAAAGTACTGCATAGTCTTTTATTTCTCTGGATATTTGCATATGGTATACCTTTTACATCAGTATCATTCACTCTCATCCATCTCTGAGAATTAGCTCTTCCTTTTAGATTTTCTTCAGACCTTTCCTTGTAATTTCTCTAACCGTACTGTTGTCATGACACATACTGAATACTGTTTGTCATGCTTGTCACCAGTCCCTCCTCCCTTATTATAGGCAGAGGTTTTCAAGCCTTTAGAGCAGTGGTTCTCAACCTTCTGGCCCTTTAAATACAGTTCCTCATGTTGTGACCCAACCATAAAAGTATTTTCATTGCTACTTCATAACCGTAATGTTGCTACTGTTATGAATCATAATCTAAATATCTGATATGCAGGATGGTCTTAGGTGACCCCTGTGAAAGGGTCATTTGACTGACAAAGGGGTCGCGACCCACAGGTTGAGAACCGCTGCTTTAGAGGCTCTTCACAGGATGCAGGTTCAGAACAGGTCTCAGCACCCATTACCAGGTGATTAGCAATGTCATGGAAACTACATTTTACATAAGGCCTGTAATACTACATCATGCACAAGACACAAATTACATTGTAATCTGTGTAAATAGTGTCCCTCAGAATTGTGCAACCCAGGCCACCCCCTTTTCTTATTCCTGTCACATCAGTTAGAAAGTAGCTCATTCTACTCTATTATAAATATATGCATGCTGGCTTGTCTTCTCACCTAGACTGTGAACTTCTTTTTTAAAAATAATAATTTATTGATTACAGAGAAGGGAGAGGGAGAAAGAGATAGAAACATCAATGATGAGAATCACTGATTGGCTGCCTCCTGCACACCTCCTACTGGGGATGGAGTTTGAAGCCAGGCATGTGCCCTGACTGGGAACTGAACTGTGACCTCCTGGTTCATAGGTCAATGCTCAACCACTGAGCCACACCAGTCAGGCTAGACTGTGAACTTCTTTTTTTTTTTTTTTAAATATATTTTATTGATATTTTACAGAGAGGAAGGGAGAGAGATAGAGAGTTAGAAACATTGAAGAGAAAGAAACATCGATCAGCTGCCTCCTGCACATCTCCTACTGGGGATATGCCCGCAACCCAGGTACATGCCCTTGACCGGAATCGAACCTGGGACCTTTCACTCCACAGGCTGACGCTCTATCCACTGAGCCAAACCGGTTTCGGCGACTGTGAACTTCTTAAAGGCAAGCATGTTTTGCTTTGTACCCACAACACTAAGAATAGCAGGTAACACATAGAACACACACACACACACACACACACGCACACAAATTTACTGAATGAATGCAAACAATTTAGAGATATAATTAAGTCAATGTTGTTATGCTTAGATCCAAATAGGCTAATGCAAAAACAAACAAACAAACAAAAAAAAACAACATAAGAAACTTACATAAATTCCACTAGGGGCATATTCTCTTTATATTGTCCGTGTATGAGAAATCCTAAGAGTGAGAGTTTTGCTACAGAAAAAAAAATAGTGCCCCATACATCCTTGTATCTGATCAAGAGTATCTTTGAGGGGGAATTCACTAATATTTCTCAGGAGCAAGTTAAACATATCTATAATCCACTAAGAAAGAGCAGAAAGTATCTGTGTTAAAAGATAAGCCCTCGCTGGAGGAAGAACTATGTGCAGTTTTAATGGGTAAGTGCCCTCAAGGAATTCCTAAAGAGGCAGATATCGAAGACAGCACAGTAAAGGAACAAAAAATTCCACTTGCAACAGATGTAAAAGGAAGTAAGAATGAGAAAAATGTAAATGTAAGATTTTCTTCTTTTAAAATCATGTAGGTAACATTGACTCACTTTATGAATATAAATGTATTGTTTAAGTTTTACAAATGGGAAGATGCTGGTATCATTTGGCCCTAGTTCTTGATTACAGATTACATTTACTTTATTTATATGCAAATATATCTGTGTTAAAATAGACACCAATAAAACTCGAAACCCAAGTCATCATTAACCCATGACTGGACTATCGCAGCAGCCTCCCAGCTGGTCTCCTTTTTTTCTTCTTATGACGCATCAGGGGAGAGAGTCTGCTTGCTGCTCAGCCAGAATGATCATTTTTAACCTTCATCCCGGCCTGCCATTCCTCAGCTCAAAGGCCTCCATCAGCCCCCATCTCACTCAGAATAAGAACTGACCATGGCCTATACTAGTAAGCCTGTGTACCCTCAGCCTGTGGCTCTTCTCATTTACGTTCTTTCCATCTCACTGCTGTATTCTAGCCATATTAGTCTTCTTGCTCTTTCTCCAATGTGGACATCCACACCAGAAGCATATGGTTGCCCTTTTCTCTGTCTAAAAGACTATTCTTTTAGACAGTTGTCCACATAACCCATTCCCTCACTTCAATGACCTCCATTTTTCATAGAACCTTATTCTGCCTGATCACTGTCTCCTGCAATTCACACTCCTGTTTTGTTATTCTTCCTAGCATTAATACTGGAGATACATTATAAGTGCACTGGCTTCCATGTTTACTGTATGTCCCCCACACAAGAATGCACATTCCATATGAACAGGAACTGAGCATGGCACCCTGCTGACTGCATACCCCATACCTAGAACAATGTTGAGCACCTATACTTGCTCCATAAATAGTTGCTGAAGTTCAAAACAATGAGTATCATTGATATCGCTCTACACATGTATTAAACACCATTAAATCATGTTATGTGGAGCTTGGTTTGCAGTGAGAGACAGTGGGGAGAAGGGAGAGTTTTACCACAAACTTTATTTGTTCAGAGAAACCTAATTGTCATATATTTACACTTAGCTGAAAATGTAATTGCGAAACCAATTTAACAACCTCATTATTTACCAAAGGTGACATACTTTTAGAGCTAATTTTCCTTAGTAATTATCACCTAGAAATTTATATCATTTTGGAAATAAAATAATAATTATTTGTTTGGCTTTTATTTAGCCATGGATTCAAACAGGGAAGTCAGTGCTATGGCTTTATGGTTGACATGTTCACCTTTCTGGGTTTCATCCTGAGGTGAGCAGGCTAAGTAATATACCCTCCTGAGAATTCAGTGCTCTGTCACAAAGGGTAAGGTATCCCCTTCATCTTCACATCTGATGCACAAGAGCAAGTTTCAGAAGCACTCCTTCAGAATTAGGTGACATCGTTAGACTACTAGAATATGCCAAATATAGTTTATAGACTATAGACATTTTTGTATTTTCTTCTATGAAAAAGCTTAAGAGAGAGGAGTTTTATATGCAAATATATATATTTCAATATGAAACTGTATGTTTTCATATCCTGTATGCTGCCACTTCCTGCCACATTGTTTATAGTACTTTTCATTTTTATTATTTTTACATATAATTTCTACTTCCTTTGATTTTCCTATAGCATTTTCTCCTTGAACATACTGTCCTTAACAAGGGCTTCACACAGCAGGTGCAATTCTACTTTAATGCTGCTTTAAATATGTATCTATCTGTTTATTTACATGGCCACCTTTGCCTATGGACTGTGAGCTCCTGAGTTATGGACTCAGCCTTAATCACCTAAATGTCCCAAGGACTTATTATAGTTGTTTAGAGTAGAAGACCTGTTGCGAGGGGTCAGGGGGGGCTTTCTAAGTTTTTTTCACCTGTTAAAAAAAGGAGTCTTTTGAATTATCTTATAATAAACATATGATTTTGGCATTGGGCCAGATAATTTCCAGTTGCCCCTCTTGGTCCACTCCACCCTTTTAACTCTGCTCTCTTCTCCAGAGGCTGATCTATGTGAACGATAATGGGCTTCCTGGCTTCCATTTTCTAACTGGGTGCCACAGTACTTACTCTTGAACCCTTTTGCTGTGTCAATTGTTAAGTGCACAGGTCCTTCTCTACTAGGGGCTGTACCCCCGTGGACGCCAGGCCGTGGATGAAGAAGACATGAGAAGTCATAGGCATTAGGAGAGTTTTTATTGCAGACCATTGCTACAAAGGAGCCATCAGCAGCTGCACACTGGCTGCTCAACAACACATCTTTAAACCAGCTCAGACTAAAGAGGCTTCTTGCCAAATAGTGACATCACTATCTGGGTTATCAAAAGGTACACCTGCCCAGTGTACACAGTAAGATTACTGTGTCCTTGCTTTTGCATCTACATATGACAAATTGGCCTTGAACATCTGGCATACTCTGGACAGGGCCCCCATACTCCAATTGGCCTTGAACATCTGGTATACTCTGATTAGGGTTCCCACATTGGGTTTGACCACAGGGACCCCCTGCCCACACTTCAGAGATAGAAAGAAGCAAGTTCAGCACTTTTTCATCTGGATCCCTCTGCTAGTCACTTCAAGTTGAAAGTGTCCTTCATGTAAAGAAGATAGTTCCTTTCAAGAAAGCCCCTTCCTTAGGACTGTCTCATTCTAGATCCCAGAAACCCCTCTACTAGCCTATTCAGGTCCAGAGATTATAGTGGCTCTACAATCACTAGCACAAAATACTGCAATAATTCTCATGTTTTTCCTACATTCTGTTCCTACCTTTGTAATAGGTCCTTAATAAATCTTCCCTAGGTACGCTTATTTGTGTGACCTGTTTCCTGTTGATGCATTGACTAGCATAAGCATTATGGAGTTACCACTCATAATATCAAGTCTTTCTATCTGCTCCTAATGTGTTGGTTATTCTGTATATATGCATATGTATATTTTATATGTCTATAAATATATATATATATTAGAGGCCCGGTGCACGAAATTCATGCACTCGGGGGAGGGGGGGGTTTGGTCCCTCAGCCCAGCCGGTGCCCTCTTGCAGTCCGAGAGCCCTCAGGGGATGTCCGACTGATGGCTTAAGCCCACGGGGAGCAGGCCTAAGCCATCAGTTGGACATACTTAGCGC
Source organism: Myotis myotis (assembly GCF_014108235.1). Classification (NCBI taxonomy): domain Eukaryota; kingdom Metazoa; phylum Chordata; class Mammalia; order Chiroptera; family Vespertilionidae; genus Myotis; species Myotis myotis. Next base: position 43,828,205 of record NW_023416335.1, read on the forward strand.
TGCTGTGGAGGCAGGAGAGGTTTCCCGCCACAGCTACTGCACTTGCCAACCATGAGCCTGGCTTCTGGCTACTGCACTGACCACCAGGGGGCATTTCCTGCATTGAGCATCAGCCCTCTGGTGGTCAGTGGTCATCATAGCAACCAATTGTTCAGTCAACTTGCATATTAGCCTTTTATTATATAGGATATGCATACATACATTTATTATATATTTGTCAAGTTTACTTGTGTTTATACCTATATTATAAGTAATTATTATAATAGAAAATGCTATTTCTAAAGACACAAATGCTATCTCAGTGTGCAACTTAATAGAGAATAGCAATCACAGTTTCTACAATGGATAATTATTCTTTAGCTACAACTGTCAGCCTTTGCAAAACATCAGTATGTTTCAGATTTGTGCTTAGCCAGAAATTTGGCTCAAAATAGGCCATTCCATTCTTGAGGTGCACTGTTTCATGCTTCAATGTTTGGCCCGTCACCCTTCTTCCATTAGAATTTCTCGGATTTGCCCACAGCACTTCCCCCTGGAACATACTGTCCTTAGCAAGGGTTGCACAGAGCAGTTACATTTCTACTTAAAAATGTTAACCGGTTTGGCTCAGTGGATAGAGCGTCGGCCTGCAGACTGAAGGGTCCCAGGTTCGATTCAGGTCAAGGGCATGTACCTTGGTTGCGGGCACATCCCCAGTGGGGAGTGTGCAGGAGGCAGCTGATCGATGTTTCTCTCTCATCGATGTTTCTAACTCTCTATCTCTCTCCTTTCCTCTCTGTAAAAACTCAATAAAATATATTTTTAAAAAATGTATATGATACTGTTATCCAAACTGAATAATGAAAGTGACAGAGGTCTCTTTCACCTCTGTAATAAATTCCTGTCCTTCATATTTGTACAATGTTGTTGAAATGTATGTTTGCTTTATTATTTGAAAATATTCAATTTTGCTATAAGAGAAAAATAAACAGGAGTGATGAAACTCATAGGAAGTTAAGCATAGATAGCGAAAAAGCCAGTAGCCTATGAGAGAAATATCATAGGATGTGCCAACAACAGGTATGGGTAAGCAAGTAGCTTGTGGCATATAGGCAGAGTAGAAAACACATGAATTGAGCTGGCTTTAATATATTTTGAGGTTAAGGGATAAAGGATATTTTCTGATAGCAAATGATTTAAACTATCCTTTCCAATCACATAGTGATTCATTAAATTATATTTTACTTGCTCTAATTTTTCTTAGAGTTGCAGGGTTATTCACTTTTAACACCTAATTTTCAAGCTCTGACATCAAAGGGAGATAGGTAAGGAATGTTCTGTTGCCTTAGTGCTGAGCCCCTTGCTTGGCAGAAGTGCCACACAGCTTCTCGTTTGTAAAAATCCACACATTTACAGGGAGCTTATTGCAGTAGCAAGATACAAAAATTCTTTCAATTTAAATTATCTTCAAGCTGAGAGCTAAACTTTAAAATGTCTTAATGAAGAAAAACCCATGTGACCACCCCGTCTATCCAGAGGTGCTGTCTGGCTTCCAATGCCCTCTTCAATTTACATTTCTAATGCTTGTCTGGCAGAAACAGATCACTGCATGACTTTTGCTGGAGGAAAGAAGTAGGATTTTTGTAAGGTACACGTCTCTGGAGGTTTGAAGTTAAAATTTAATCTTATATAGAGAATTGACTTTATACATATTCTGACTGAAATTAAAATGAATATTGGATATTTCTAAAGGGATCTTATGAAACAATGCCAGTGGAACATTTTAAAACACACATACACACTTCGATAGCTAAAATGGCATGGGGATCGTGTCGCTGAGTAAGCTGTCAAATCCATCAGCCCTGATTGGCTTTCATTTTAAACGCCTTTGGTCCTACACCATTATATCTGGGGAGTGCGTACTGTGTGTGGCAGCTCTCCTTTCCTGCATTTGAATGCTTTCTCTTCAATCTAGCCTGAACCTGGATATGAGAGCAAGACTGAAGCTAGACTGGAGTTAAAAGTGAAATGGAGTTAAATGTAAAATGCAGATTGACAAGAGATAGCTTCTGTTTAAGTCAAAAGAAGCAACATGAGATAAATACAGAGTAGGGCTGAGGGCTTGGGGTGAGGGGTTATAGGAGTGGCTAGGAGGCTTTGGAGGACTTCTGAAAGACAGGAAGATAATGGGATTCAATTTATATTAGTTTCCCAGGGATGCCGTCACAAATTACACACACCTGGTGACTTAAAACATGAAATGTTTTCTCTCACAGTTCTGGAGGCCAGCTGTCTGAAGTCAAGGTGTTGGCACAGCCACCTTCCCTATGAAGGCTCAGGGGACAATGCTGCCTCCTCTCCCAGTTCCTGGTGGCTGCAAGCGTTCCTTGACTTGTGGCTGCCTAACTCTAATCTCCGCCTCCATCCCACAGGCCTTCTTCAGGTGTGTCTGGGTCACAACTCCCCCTTTCCTTCCTCTTATAAGGATAGCAGCTGGACTGAGGGACCATCCGAAATCTAGGCTGGTCTCATCTTGAGATCCTTAACTTAATTACATCTGCAAAGATAGCCTTTCAAAGTAAGGTCAACTCCACAGTTACCCAGGTTTGAGATGTGAACATATCTCCTCATGGGCCACTACTCAACCCACTACACCATTACAGAATAAAACAGAACAGAGAAGCCAATTGCCCAAAACTTGCCAAAGAGGAAGCGGAAGAATTAACAAAGGTGGGAACTATTTCTCAGGGCAAAGCCTCAAGAGGTTCTAAGCTCCATGGGAACTGGTAAGTAGAGCAAAATCAGGAAGTGGAAGAAAATTGGGGAAATAATAGAAGTTCTAAAGACCGACAGCTATGTCTCTTTTTTTCCAACTCCCCTGTCTCTTCCCTCCTTGCTGCCTCATTTAAGATAAAAACTGGCACCAGTGACTTTCATTCCTGATCTTCCTGCCAGTGAAAACCAGAAACTAATACTCTCAACAAACTTTCTTCCTGAGGTGGGTTCATCTTCTGGGCTATCTTTTCGGCATTTTAGAGGAATCTCAGCTGCTCTCCGTGCGCGTACCTTAATGTTATGTTGACCTGCCTGTCCACATATAGATTTCAGAGCCAAGCATCTTACTCAATAAAGACCTATTGTGGAAGAAATTATCCACAACTGAAACAGAATCTCATATAAGCTACCTGTGGTCATCCATACAGTGCATCCATGTGAATAAAAATAGACAACCAAGGATCATCAGACACATTGAAAAAAAAAAGCCAACATGGAAGTAAAAGATCAAGATTTTTATGATAATTCACATCAATTATGAATTTATAATACTTAAATGGTACTTACTATGTGCTAGACTCAATAAAAGTCAAGTTAAATTAAAACAAACTTTAAAAAATTCAGATTACTATCTAAAGAAAGATTTGAAGGAGCTGGTGTCTCAGTTTTCCCTATCTATAAAATAGTGTTGTTAGAGGATTGGGTTAATAGATGGAAGCACTTAACATCATATTCTAGCGTGGTTGTATCCAAAGAGCAACTGCCATCTGGAATTTAAATAATAAAAGTCATTTTCTTGACAAATGGTCTTTCCATTATCTACATTACTCTGAGTCAAAGCAGGAGACCAACACCGACACCACGTGGTATTTTAAACAGGGGAAGCTTTAATATAAAGAACTACTAAGTAATGAAAGGATAGTAACTATAAGCTGCCACGAGAAAAGTAATAAGAGCCCTAGGTTTGAGGGAGAATGCCCGGGAAAGGCAAAGCTGTGGGAGCCTTCTCATTGCTCAGCTTCAGACCTTGTTGGAGAAGGGATGGTTGCAATCCACTGAGTGAGTGCCTTGGAGATTCATTGGTTTTCCCATGTTCACTAGGCAAGAAAAAGCACCCCTCCAGGGAGCAGGCAAAGTGTAGTTGGTGGCGAGCATGCTGAAGGAGTTGGTGCATTGGTGACAAGAGGAATATGCAGAGTCCTCCTTGGGAGGGCAGTGGGAAGGTTACCAGGCTGGGCTGGGACTCATAGTTGGAAGAAAGCATCACCAGATGGTTTCCAAGGGTGCAGCAGCTGGAAGCAGGTAGAGAAGCCCTCTTCCTCCTGCAGTGTCACTTTATGGCCCTCTACAGAGACACTGAACATTGTGCTCACTGTGGAGAGAAACGCTTAAAGGAACCCCATCCATTATCACAGAGCAGGTATTGAGAGTGGATTAAAAGCTGAGAGACAAACTGACAACTATAACAGAATATAAGAGATTGCATTGAAAAATGATTGTATAATTTGAAATCAGCTGCTTTCTTGTCCCTGAAGTAGGGCAATGAGGGAATTATTAAATGTTCAGAATAACTTGTTCTATTTTCTCATTACTAGACTATTGATATGATAGATAACATTTATTTTAGTGCCAGGTACACTTAAAAGCAGTTCAGACGTGCTAACGTACTCAATGCTCACTATAAAGTTCTGAATTAGATACTAATATTATTCATACTAGAGGCAACTGACACACTCTATTGACCTTAATTTTGGAGCTGACCAATAGCCACAGTCTTTATAACTACTTCTGGAAAGAAAAAGAAAAAGTGAAATGTTCTACTTAAACAAATATCATGATAATTTTGATAAAGTCATGCCTCTGTACACATATAAATGGTCTTATAAAACAAATAGCAGCTATTGGCAAAATTTAATTGACCATCAAATCCAATTGTTTTTATTTTTCATTTAGAAAAGTGGACACTTTCCTAGAAACACTAGTTGTGCTTTACTACTTCAAAGAGGTCAATATCCTTCTATATAATAAAGATGTGATATGCAAATGGTCGTTATGTAATGACTGACCGCATAATGACTGGATCATGGATCAGCAGGAGGGTGGAGCAGAGCGCTACAAGCAGGTGGCAGAGAGCTACAGGAGGGGGCAGGGCAGCAAGCTATGAGGGGGGTGGGGGGAGTGGGAGGAGTGGGGGGAGATACAAGTGGGCAGCAGTGAGCTACTGGCGCATGGATTAGTGTGCCTGGCTACTAGTCTACACTAATAGAAGAGAAACATGGTAATTAGCATACGACCACTACCCTTCCCATTGGCTAATCAGGGTGATATGCAAATTAACTGCCAGCCAAGATGGTGGCCGGCAGCCAGGCAGCTGATGCGAACAGGGAGGCTTGCTTGTTTTAGTGAAGGAGGACTCCAACGTTCCCCACCTGACTTGCTGGCCTCTCAGCTTCAACTCTAAGCAACTATGTTGCAAATATAGAAGCTAAAAAACCCCAGAAACCTGCTTTACTCAGCCGGGCTTCAGCCAGCCGGACTGCAACATTGTATCAAATACAGACTGTAAACAAAGGCCAGAAACCTGTTTTCAGCAGCCAAGGCCTCAGAGCTAAAGCTGGCCCAGAAAAAAAAAAAAAAAAAAAAAAAGAAAAGAAGGACAGGTTGGGAGCTTCAGTCACCCGCCAGCCTGAAAACAGCCCTCAGCCCCTCAGTCAGACTGGCCAGGCACCCCAGTGGGGACCCCACCCTAAAGGGTGTGTGACCAGCTGCAAACAGCCATCATCCCCTCACCCAGGATGGCCAGGAACTCAAGTGGGACCCCTCCCTGATCCAGGACACCCTTCAGGGCAAACCAGCTGGCCCCCACCCATGCATCAGGCCTCTATTCTATATAGTAAAAGGGTAATATGCCTCCTGGCACCGGCACCAGGATCAGCATGACAGGGGGCAGCGCCCAAACCCCCTGATCGCCCTGCGGCTCTGTGTGTGACAGGGTGCAGTTCCCTAAGCCCCTGATCGGCCCTGCTCTGTGTGTGACAGGGTGCAGTGCCCCAACCCCCTGATTGGCCCTGCTCTGTGGGTGATAGAGGGCGGCGCCCCAAACCCCCCTCCCCCACGGGCCCTGCTCTGTGTTTGACAGGGTAGAGCCATAACCTCCCCATCAGCCCTGCCCTGAGTGTGACAGTGGCGGCGCCCCAACCCCCTGATCAGCCCTGCTCTGTGGGTGATAGAGGGCGGCACCCCAACCCCCCTGATGGGCCCTGCTCTGTGAGTGACAGTGGGGAGCTCCTCAACCCCCTGATCGGCCCTGCTCTGTGTGTGACAGGGGACGGTGCCCCAACCCCCTGATTGGCCCTGCTCTGTGCATGACAGGGGGTGGCGCCGCAACTTCCCTATCGACCCTGCCTTGAGTGTGTCAGGGGGTGGTGCCCCAACCCCCCAATCGGCCATACCCTTAGCGTGACTAGGGGTGGCATCACAACCTCCAGATCCACCCTGCTCTGTGCATGACAGGGGGCGGTGCCCCAACTCCCCAATTGGCCCTGCTCTGAGCCCGACCAGGGGCTGCATCTAGGGATTGGGCCTGCCCACTGCCACCCGGGAGCAGGCCTAAGCCAGCAGGTCGTTATCTCCTGAGGGGTCCCAGACTGCTAGAGGGCACAGACCGGGCTGAGGGACCCCCTTTTCCCCCCGAGTGCACAAATTTTTGTGCAACGGGCCTCTAGTATATAATAAAAGCCTAATATGCAAATCAACCAAATGGTGGAATGACCTGTCACTATGACTTGCACTGACTACCAGGTGGCAGACGCTCACTGCAGGAGCTGCCCCCTGGTGATCAATCAGCTACCACAGGGGGAGCGCCACTCAGCCAGAAGCCAGGCTCACGGCTGGCGAGCACAGCGGTAGTGGCGGGAGCCTCTTCCATCTCTGCTGCAGACGTGTGGTAAAGAACAATGGGTCCCAGACTGTGAGAGGAATGTCTGACTGCTGGCTTAGCCCTGATCCCTCTGGGAGGTCCCAGACTGTGAGAAGGTGCAAGCTGGGCTGAGGGACCTCCTTGCAGTGCACAAATCTCATGCACCGGGCCTCTAGTCAAAATATATAATCCTTCTATATTAGCTTACTTTTTTTTTTTTTTTTGCAAGAACTACAGGGATAAACTAGCCCCCCTGTTAGGATAGTGGACATTTTGTTATTGTTGTCATTGGTAATAAGTCTTTCTTGCTTTCAGTTAAATATAGAATTAAAAAATCATGGAGCTAGACTCATCTTAGTAGGTTTTTGTGTCACACACTGAGATAATACAGGGTGGGGCAAATGTAGGCTTATAGTTGTGACTATGAGAAACATAGAGTTTATTCTTGTATTATTCTTTATTAATTATGGTATTTTGTATATGAATAACTGTAAACATACTTTTGCCTACCACTGGTATATTGAAGAGAAATATTTTTGGGGAAAATGTTAATGTAAATGAAACAAAACTTTTTTTAAATGTCTTTTATTCTTAAAGGATTGTTAGAGCTTAAATGTTAGCACTGATCAGTGTATTTAAAAGTAAAAAGAAGCTAATTTTTCTAAAAAAAAATTCACCTCTCTTTTTGCCTAATGAACACACCACATATAATAGAACATTTTACCTGCCTTGACTGTCCCTGCCTGGTCTACCAGGCCAAGATGGCCACATCAGCAACCCACTTCTCTGCAGGGGAACAAAGACAAAGGTATTCTAGTTTGTGGGGAAAAGACAAACTTGCACCCACCAAAAGGTGATGTCCTTAAAACACAATCAACATTGCTGCTGGAAGCTCAAAAAGCTTCCTGACAAAGAAACTTCTTTGCCTTGGGAAAGTTAGCGTTTTTTAGCATAGTATTTTATTATGAAAATGAAGTTCTATTATTTAGTCATATCAGAACAAATATTTTTTCTGAAGAAAAATCAACACATAAACTAGTTTATATATATATATATATATTAAGCTCAAATATCTTGATTAAAACTAATTTAACATATATATATATTCAGTTCAAATATCTTGATTTATTTTTTCCCTCATTGCGTTATTTCAGGGACAAGAAAGCAGATGATTTACAATTATAAAATTACTAGAGGCCCAGTGCATGAATTTTCATGCATTGGAGGGGGTCCCTCAGGCCGGTCTGCCCCCTCTCAGAGTCTGGGAGCCCTCAGGGCCAGGAGGCGACCTGGAAATCAGGGGAAGGTGATGCCCTCATCACACCTCTGCTGCTGCCACTGACAGCAGTGCAAGCCTCGGCCAGCCCTGGTTACTGAGCCTCGGCCGGCCCTGGTTACCTGAGCCTTGGATGGCCCTGGGTGGCTGGGGGGCTGAGGGGACTGGGGGACTTTGGAGGTAGGCACATGGGGTGGGCCCAGTCTTGCCACATGCCTGCCACCCTGAAGGGGCTGAGGGGACTGGGCACTGCCATCTTGTGGCTGTGGGTGCTGCCATCTTTTAGGGTATGTCAGTCAATAAGTATATTCTCTCCTTATTGGTTATGGGTACCGCCATCTTTGAGGGTGGGACAGTCAATTAGCATATTCCCTCCTTATTGGCTGTGGGTGCCACCATATTTGTAACATGTGAGGGTCAATTAGCATATTCCCTCTTTATTAGATACAATTTTCCAATTTGTTGTAGTTGTCATTTTTTTACTTCATGTTTGAATTTAATCATTCAAAATGCTTACTTTTACAGCAACACTTAACTATTCAAAATTACAGACTGTGATCTTCAATGCTTCATCAACTTCTCTGTAGTTTTAGTCTCTGCCATTCCAGTTGGTAAATAACAATTTATCAGTAATGTTATTTTACCTGGAGGAAGGGGATTTATATCCCAAGGTAATTTGACATTGTTAGTAGCTCATAGTTTAAAACATGTTTCAAGTAATACTGATATGTCTTGAAATCCTGGATGTTCCTAGGTAAATTTTCCATATTTAGGTTTGCAATGAAGTTTCATATTTACATTTAAGTTTGAATTTATTTGATGATTGAAAACTTTATACTACTGAAAAGATGAGGAGCACTGATCTCCTCGGCTCATATCCAGGGTTCTCTTTTTACTTCCTGCTTGAATTGTCCTGTTCAAGTCATTTAACGCTTGCTTTCCCATGTTTGCTCTGTTAGGACATATGCATAATTGCTGTCTCTCCTCCAGGGTTATTGTGAGGGTAGGATTGGAATCATGCCTGTGGTACCAATTTATGAACTGTGAGACAGTACTCTAATTGTCCTCCTGGGATCTTGCTTCAGCTTATCTGCTCCTCCCTCATTTTTGAAAATGGACAAAACTGGCCCCCTCCCAAATGATGTCTGCAACAACTTATTGCATACTTCCTCAGGGGAATGCTTAAGGCTGAGTGTCTCCCAACTCTGCAGACAGAAGATTAAACAGAGGTTGAAAAAAGAGCCTGAAACCTGGAATCAAACTTGGGGAAAATGTGGAGCAGTCATCCCAGCTCTGAGGTTTCAGACAATTTGCTACTACTCTGAGCTTGAGTTTCCATATTAGTAAACTTGAGTTCATATGTTAACTCACCACTTTGCATAGCTGTTGTGAAGATCAGCTCTACAAAAGTAGGTGAAAGTGCTGTACAAATCATAAAAATTGACATAAATTGTAAAAATAATGTTAGGCAGCATAATTATAGATGATAACTTTCATTTCAGACTCTTTCTTTTGAATAATTATGTCCTGCTGTGTTGATTTTACATGTTTTTTCTTCTGTATCCAATTTTTTTAACTTAATTTTACCTTTTTCCATATCTAAACATATGACAAGGCTCCTATGTATTAATTAAGTGAAATTTAATTACATTGACTAAGGTAAAAAATATTTAAACAGAAATAAGACAATATGTTTATACTTGGATTATAAAACAATATTTGCTAAAATATTTTCAGTTGAATAATCTTTCTATATGTTACTAAAAGGTTTCATAAGAAGCAAATAAAGTTCTTCATGCCCAAGAAAATAATTTTTAAAGATCCACTCAGGCCAAAACCGGTTTGGCTCAGTGGATAGAGCGTCGGCCTGCGGACTGAAAGGTCCCAGGTTCGATTCTGGTCAAAGGCATATACCTTGGTTGCAGGCACATCCCCAGTGGGGGGTGTGCAGGAGGCAGCTGATCGATGTTACTCTCTCATCGATGTTTCTAACTCTCTATCTCTCTCCCTTCCTCTCTGTAAAAAATCAATAAAATATATATAAAAAAAAAAGATCCACTCAGTAAATCAAAAAGAAAAACTCATTGCAAATCACAATGGGCATGATCAGAATAATATTCAAAATGTTAATTTGTAATTGATAATGATCTATGCTGAATCATTTCTTTCCAGTTTGGGAGCTATTTTCAACTGTACCTGAATTTCCTGAGAAATGATAGGAAATATGTGCTCTACACTGTACTGACTCTTGAGACTTAAAATATGATCTTATCATTTCATTTTTTGCTTGCAATTTTACAGCTTACTATGGTCCTGCTCTTCTTTTCTGATTTTCCAATATCACCTACATCAAGCAATACATAAAACATTGTCTTCCTTTGAGTGCATATGGTGGAAATTGTTCAAGCAGATGGCTATCTAGTCGTTAGCAACAGAGGATCCAGTGTTGGCTCAATTGTACTGAAATGGAGTCCAATTTAATAGCTCAAATGAAGAGAAGAATTAAATTGGAAATTGCAGTCTGAAATGTTCTGCACTTGATCATAAAGAGATTATAGGAAGTAAAGGACACTGTGTAACTGTATTTTAAAAGGAGCCAGGCTTCTGATAGTTCTGTGCTTTATCACTTCCTAATCAAAGTCCCAATATAAATCCATTTTTAAAACACTATGTTTTTATCTATCTATCTATCTATCTATCTATCTATCTATCTATTTATTTATTGAGGGGAGGTCAATTCATTTCAGATATCAATGGCATCAGAATTCTGCTTCTTGTACACTGAGTTGCAAAACAATTAGTTCTGCTTTGTTGGAGGTGGAGAGGTGGTGATGTTTTTAGCCAGTCCTCTGCCCACTCTAGCTAGGTGTTCAGATGTTTGTGAAACTTTCTCTTTCATTCCCAAATCTCCCAAGATAAGCTGTGGGCAATTTTCTTTAGTGCAAATTTCTTTCAGGATAAGGCAAAATTGAGGTTGGTCATGAGTTCTTATTTGAATAACCATATTGTATATTAGCTGTATGACTAGTAAAATTTGAGCCTGCTCTGCCCTCAAACTGGGCTACTGTAAGACAAAAGGGCTTATCTGGTGAAATTTAAAATATTGTGGAGCTGAGGAATTTGAATAAATCACATAGCCTCTTTAAGCTTCAATTCTCTCCTTTGCTATTGGGGTTAATAAGTACCTATAAGAAAAAATAAAATAAGTACCTATAAAAAGACGAGAAGTCACTGAGACAAGGCAAAGAAGATGAATATTCCTGAGCTAGAGATAAAGCAAAGTAGTTAAGAGTACACACCTTCTGAATTCAAATCCTGCCTTGACTGCTTGCTTGCTGTTGGACCTTGGACAAATTACTTAACCTCTCTGTTCTTTGATTTCCTTGGTTATAAAATGGGATTAATAATAATATCTTATTAATAAATTTGTGATGAACACTAACATTTGATGAATTAATGTTTATAAAGCAATTAGTACAGGGCCAGCACGTAGTGTTTACCAATTTAATAACACAGTGATAAGCACACATAAACTTATCATTATTACTATCATATAGTTATTCAAAACAAATGGGATATTTTTGGTAAAACTTAAAAATTGTGGTATGAATGCATTGCAAAATTTAGAAACCTAAATCAAGATATCATGACAAAGTAAACTATTAACACAGATCTATTTTAAACAAACCTAGCTACAATATCTTTGTCATAATTTTACATGGAAAAAAAATATTCTTCCATGCTGACCAATGCTAAAACTGTCGTTGTTTAAATTATAGTTTTAATTTTGTTTAGATTTTAGCAAAGAATATTCAATTTCAAGCACAATTTGGGGACTATCAAACAAAAATACTTGCTGTTTCATGGTATTTTAAAATTATTTTCACAGGCACTTGAAAAGTGCTCATCATCACTAATCATTAGAAAAATGCAAATCTAAACCATAATGATGTCTCACCTCACACCTTTTAGAATGGCTATCCTCAAAAAGACAAGAGATAAATGCTGAGGAGGAGACAAGGCAACCCTGTGCACAGTTGGTGGGATTGTACATTGGTGAAGCCACCATAAAAAACCATATGGAAGTTCCTCAAAAATTTAAAAATGGGAACTAACATAGGATTCAGTAATTCCAATTCTGGGAATATATCTGAAGGAAACAGAAACACTATATCAAACTGAAGCCCCAGGTTCATAGCAGCATTATTTATAATAGTTAAAATATGAAAAAAAATGAAATGAATGAATACATATAAATCAGCCATTAAGAAATTTCACCATTTGTGACCTAGAGGTCATTCATTATACTAAGTGAAATAAGTCAGAGAAAGACAATTGTATGATTTAATTTATATGTGAAACCTAAACACACACACACACACACACACACACACTCACACACCCCAAAACAAAACAAAAAAACTTCCACACAAAACTCATAGAAAAGCAGATCAGACATGTGGCTTAATTACTAGGAATGTAAAATACAACATGATGACTATAGTTAACACTGTTGTATTGTATATTTGAAAGTTGTTAAGAGAATAAATCCTAAGGGTTCTTATCACAGGGATAAAAACAGTTTTTCTTTCCTTTTTCTGTTTTTCTTTTGTTTTTGTATTTTGTATCTGTATGAGCTGATGGATATTAACTAAACTTATTGTGGTAATCATTTTACAATATGTGAAAGTCAGGCCGTTTTGCTGTCACCTTAACTTTATATAGTGCTATATGTCAAGTACACCTTAATAAAACTGGAAAAGAAATTCGTTGAAACAAATTGGTTGGTGATTTTTTTTCCAATTTCAATTATAATAGACATATGCAAAGCATTATTTGTATTGGTAATAAATATTAGTAGTAACTTGAATATTTCTTTTCTAACTTCTGACTTATTTTCTCTTTCAGTATCATTCATTTAAATTAGTTGGACTCCAATAAAGCTGGGAAAATAATCAGTTAGGCTGAACTAAAATATGTTAAAAAGCCAGTGCATTAGTTTTCTTTGCTATTGGTAACAGAACAACCACAAAAACAAACAAAAAACTTACTGGGTAAACACAATAGCTAATTTAATATTTTATCATTCTGTAAGTCACAATTCCAACCAATACAGGCCTTACAAGGCTAAAATCAAGATGTCAACCATACTATGTTCCTTCAGGAGGTGCCAGAAAAACTGTATTCCCTTGCCTTTTCAGTTTACAGAGGCTGTCCACATGCCTCGGCTCCTGGGCCCTTTCCTCCAGCTGTCAGGCATCACATGGCGTCACTATGACATTGAGTCTTCTTACTCCTTACGATTTAATCATCCTGTGGTTGCCACTAGGTCCACCAGTTAATATAGGGCAATCTCCCTATTTTAACCTTAGTTGATTGACAGCATTCATACCATCTGCAACATTAATTCCTTCTTTTTCATGTAACCTAACATACTCATAGTTTTTAGGGACTAGGATGTAGACATCTTTGGGGATGGAGCATTATTCAGTCCATCACAGCCAACAGACATAATCACCTTGTGAAAATTGTGTCTAACTAGGTTATTGCAGTATCAATTCTATAATAAAAATGATAAATCCTATTTGCCTAAAAATGCTGAAAACTAGCATAAAGATGATGAGTTTTCTGTCCATGAGTTGAAGCAAAAAAATGCAAAAATTTAAAAATATCATCAACTATTGAAAATATGCTGGTCTAGGGAAATTTTTAGCCCTGGGAATGAGATCAAAAGGATTGATTTCATACAGCCTTTTAGGCAATGACACTGTCCATTACATGTGAATATGTGATGGGAAAGACCTCTCAGCCTTTCAAATAAAAGGCAGCTAAGTATCAAAGTTTTACCAACTCCTATGGCAGCTGACTTTGCAGATGGTATCAAAGACTTCCCAAAAATTTTGCTAATATAGTAGATTTTAAAGGTCAATCATGGAGAATTTCAATGTGTCACTGAATATTTGTTATATATCATAGTCTCATATAGTACAATGATTTAAACATCAATTTAAAAGCAAAAGATCTTTTACAAAACAAAGTTTTTTTTAAGCAGAATAAATTTGACAACTGTGGTAATCTCTTTGATATTGTTTACATATTTCTATTTTTTTTTTGCATCATGATTAATTTTTGGAATTGTGCCCTTCTGATTAGGAATTTGGAGGGTGGACACAAAATGCATTCACACAATTAACAAATAATTTTTTTTCCTTTGTAGGTCTTGGAAATAGTATACACTGAGATATTTATGAATTTTTATTTACTCTGTTACCACAGAAGAGCAAACCATAACACTATGTCAGATTACCATAAAAATCAAGGAAGACTTCAAATGCGTTCAAGTACAATTCCATTTGTTTGCGAATTTTGCCAGACTGACTTTAAAATGCAGTAGTCTTTTCAAGGGCCGTGATCAATACTTTTAAAACTTTCAACTCTCTTGGGTCCCTTAAAATCCAGGGGCCATAATGTAATCAATTGGCAGCATCAGCTTTTTTTCAATATTCTTTTATTCAGCCTCCTGGTCTGTATTCTTGATTCCTTCAGCTTAAAGAAAATCAAAAAGAAGTCTGAGAAATTGGAAACAACATTCTCTTAGTTCAAGTTCTGTATGCCTCCAAACCTTTTTATTTTAACTCATGAGAAGATGGGGTGCTGCTGATTTCTAAGTTGATAACTTCTCATAAATTCCAAACATAGGATCCTCTTCCTGCTCAACTGCTATTAAATTCTGCCTATTACATCAGTGTTTCTATAGTGAATAGGACCGATAGTTGTCTGAGTAAAACCTTTCTTATGGTCTCTATTTTATAGTTAATCTAGATTCAATTGTGACATGTCCTACACTCAAGTAGATCTCTGTTCCTGCTAGTTGGCGTTTAGCTATTCCCTAATGAGTTTGTATGTATTACTGTAATTATATAATTAAATTATTAAATGACTTCATAGAAAGAAATTTGGCTTATTAGAAATAAACTATATTGAATACTTTAAAAGTCTATTAAAGTGTAATTACCAAAAAGCTTATGTCAAATTAGGAATGTAGAGACAACTAAACAAAAAGGGTAAAATCTGCACTCAGAATGCTTTAAAGCAAGGGTGGGGAACGTTTTTCCTGCCAAAGGCCATTTAGATCTTTATAACGTCATTCATGGGCCATACAAAATGATCAACTTAAAAATTAGCCTGCTATATTCAGCTAAACATTTAATTAAACCTAATGCCTTGGCAGGGCTAGACCAAATGATTTCCTGAGCCTTATACAGCCCTTCAGCTGGACATTCCCCAACCCTGTTTTAAAGCAACCCTGAACATACCCCAAAAGAACTTAGAAAATTGATGGTGTTTTCATATAAGAAAGATGAAAATAAAATACAAATAGCAGCAGGCCAGTTCTGAAAAAAAGGGGGAGGGGGCTTGCCAAAACTTTGGCTAATGAATGTGCGTTTCTACATATTTAATTGAAATAAAATGTAAATGCATGCTTTTAACATTTTTTACAACTTTGTACTTTAACCAAGTTTTTCAATTAACTAATAAACACCTTAGTGACTTAGTTTGTGATATAGGAAGACTTTACAGAAAGTTATTAAGCCTTAAAATATATATATTTCAAAGAGGAAGGGAGAGGAAGAGAGAGATAGAAACATCAATGATGAGAGAAAATCCATGATTGGCTGCTCCAGCACACCCCCAACGGGGATTGAGTCAGCAACTGAGGCTCTTGCCCTGAATCAACTTTGACCTCCTGGTTCATAGGTCAAAGCTCAACCACTGAGCCATGCCAGCTTGGCAACTCTTAATTTTTAAATTATCACTGTAATCACAAAATACTGAGTAGGGTGGCTCACTAATTTGTAGCATTAAAGAAAAGAGTTGTGTGTTTGAAGTCAGCCAGGGGCAGAAATTATGGCCTTGACATTAGCTGGCTACTTTGTATTTGCATGACCCTGGACAAAAAGTTCTTAACCACTCAGATTCAGTTTCTTTTATAAAAAAAAAAAAAAAAAATTATAATACTAATCTTAAAGAAATAAAATAAATAAGTATATGTGAAAATGGTTGGCACTAAATTAACATTAATTTCTCTTTCATTAACTGGAAATATATGTATTTGTTTAGAGGCTTATGTAGAAATGTGTAGATTTTCTTCAAGATCTTTTTTCCCTTAAATTTTTGTCTATAAACTTAATATTGCAGGGAAACATTCTGGTTAATTTGTGAATATTCAATAAGGGCTTGTGGACTCACAATGTTTTATGAGTCTTAATAAAGAAATAAATAAGTACATTTCTACCTTACTGAGGAGCCCTGCTTTTCTGGCTTATATGTGAATGCGAGAACATTGTAAGAAGTGTCAGGCCTTATGTAACAGGATATTTAATGCCATTCTCTCATTGACTTCCCTAGGGTAAACTTTATCTGATTATCTCCTTGTATTTACTAGGATGAGGAAAAATAAAACTTTTATTTGGATTGAAATCAATTTGGGGGAGAAACCAAGATGGCGGCATAGGCAAACACCGGAGATTGCTGCTTCACACAACCACTTCAAAAATATAACTAAAAGACAGAACGGACATCATCCAGAACCACAGAAAGGCTGGCTGAGTGGAAATTCTACAACTAGAAGGAAAGAGAAAAGCATACCGAGACTCAGAGGCGGTGCGGTGTGGAAGTAAAATACAAAGGTGTGGAGGTGCATGCGGAGAGGGCTGGCCGCTGAGGTCACGATTGTCTTTTTCAATCTGGAGGGAGTCTCAGGCTCTGAGCTCCAGTTCTGGGTGAGTCTCTGGGGACCCAGACTCATATGGGAGAAATAGGACTGTCTGGCATCGATCAGAACTCGAGGACAGATTTCTATCAGAGGCACTCGCAGCGATTGCCTGGGGCCTCTGAGGACAGAACTGAGAGCAGCCATACTTCTCGTTCAGCCTGCCCAGTTGATCCCCTGGGGCTCTGCCCCGCCCAAGCCATGAACAGAGGCTTTTGCATATGAAAGGCTCGGCCTTTTGTAATCTGAAAATTACTTAACAAACTGCAGCTGCCCAAGGCCCCAGGGCAACTTGCATTGCTTTACAGCTGGCTTCTGCAGGGTAGCCTCAGGCAGAGGCTAGATTAGCACCTCCTTAGATCCAAGAGCCAGTGTACCCAGTGGTCAGAGTGGGACCATCCAATTATAACTCCACAGATCCATAAGGGACACACTCAGGGGGCAGACTCAGTGAGCACCAAAGCCCCACTAAAGCAAGTCTTGCCCCAGAAGGGTGTCTTCAGCACAGAAGTTCTCCCACCATAGACACAGCTGATTCTCACAACCAATTGGCCTGGAGGTCAAATCCTCCCAGTGTTTCCTACACCAATCAATGCTTAACTACAACAAGACTGTGCACAAAGCCCACAAGAGGGTGCACCAAGAGTGTCTACCTCAGGTAATTGGGGAGGCTGAGCCACCGGGCCCTTTAGGACACTTAGCACAGAAAGCCACCCTATCAACACAGCAAAGCATAAAAAATGCCGAGACAAAGAAACAGGACACCAATGACAGAAATGGAGGAAAGCAAACGACTGGATATAGAGTTCAAAACCACACTTTTAAGGTTTTTCAAGAACTTTCTAGAAACTGCCGATAAATGTAGTGAGATCCTCAAGAAATCTAGTGAGACCCTTGATGTTGTGATAAAGGACCAACTAGAAATTAAGCATACACTGACTGAAATAAAGAATATTATACAGACTCCCAAAAGCAGACCAGAGGATCGCAAGAATCAAGTCAAAGATTTGAAATGCGAAGAAGCAAAAAACACCCAACCGGAAAAGCAAAATGAAAAAAGAATCCAAAAATATGAAGATATTGTAAGGAGCCTCTGGGACAGCTTCAAGCGTACCAACATCCGAATTATAGGGGTGCCAGAAGTAGAGAGAGAGCAAGATATTGAAAACCTATTTGAAGAAATAATGTCAGAAAACTTCCCCTACCTGGTGAAAAAAATAGACTTACAAGTCCAGGAAGCGCAGAGAACCCCAAACAAAAAGAATCCAAAGAGGACCACACCAAGACACATCATAATTAAAATGCCAAGAGCAAAAGACAAAGAGAGAATCTTAAAAGCAGCAAGAGAAAGAAACTCAGTTACCTACAAGGGAATGCCCATACAACTGTCAGCTGATTTCTCAACAGAAACTTTGCAGGCCAGAAGGGATTGGCAAGAAATATTCAAAGTGATGAATGTCAAGAACCTACAACCAAGATTACTTTATCCAGCAAAGCTATCATTCAGAATTGAAGGTCAGATAAAGAGCTTCACAGATAAGGAAAAGCTAAAGGAGTTCATCACCACCAAACCAGGATTATATGAAATGCTGAAAGGTATTCTTTAAGAAGAGGAAGAAGAAGAAAAAGATAAAGATACAAATTATGAACAACAAATACACCTCTATCAACAAGTGAATCTAAAAATCAAGTGAATAAATAACCTGAAGAACAGAATGAACTGGTGATTATAACAGAATCAGGGACATAGAAAGGGAATGAACTGACTATTCTTGGGGGGAAAAGGGGTGTGGGGGATGCAGGAAGAGACTGGACAAAAATCGTGCACCTATGGATGAGGACAGTGGGTGGGGAGTGAGGGCGGAGGGTTGGGTGGGAACTGGGAGGAGGGGAGTTATGGAGGGGGGGGGGAGAGGAAAAAATGTAATAATCTGAACAATAAAGATTTAATTAAAAAAAAGAAATCAATTTGGTTGGAAGTAAATCAGTCTCAATTAATAGTATTGGCCATACTGCATTAAAACATAAACACAAAAGGTACAGACAAGTCTATTTAATATCTGGATGTTCACTATGATAGAGAATAACGAAAGTTAAAGAAAAGCTGTAATTGTGTTATTTCATTATTTAGGACACTGGTGACTAAGCTTGGCTCCTTTGTTCCATGGATGGACACATGCAAACCTATTCATACAAGAGAATAGGTTGCTTTGGCTGCAAAATGAATTATTACGCCTACGCAACCATTTGAACCTCTTGCACCTAGAAAGGATCTTTCTGCACATATATTTAAAGCCTATCTTTATAATTACTTTTATTTTTAAAAATGTTTCTCCAGAGAATTATTTCTCCCTAAACACTTGGCAAAAACATGATAAAAATTCAAGGCTTTTTTTTTTTTTTTTTTTTTTATAGTTTGGGTGTATGTCAATTTCTCTTTTTTTATTTTTTTATTAATAAAGTATATAGTAACGGGGTGTTATGGAAAATTGATGAACAGTTAAGTGCATGATGAAAATGATCATCCTAAACATTTCTCCTTATAGCTAGGTTTCTAGATCCACAAGAGATATGTTGCATTCGTGGATAAAAGTGGTCAGAATAAAGAAAGACTGTAATAACATTAATTGATTGAATAACTCTAAAATAAAATGGTATTATCAGAGAAAAACTTGCCTATCTCTTATTACTTTGATCAATAAAACATGCAGTAGATACCATTATTATTAGAGTAAATAACTTAAGCCCCTTTACCACTTCAGATTAAATCATAAATTTTAACCTAAAATGATATCCAGAATATATTCAGTATCTTACTTTGTACAAGTCAAAGAGACATTGCATTAGCAAGTCCTTTCTCAACATAAATATATTTAATACAAGTTAATATTAAACAGAAAACTGAATTTAAGTAAATGAGATAAATTAAAATAAAATAAATTGATGTTTACTAGTTCTTTTTATATTTTGTGATTTATCATTTCTTTCTTTTAAAAACCATTAGCTACAAAGCTTAAATAGAAAAATTAAAACTAAAATAGTCCTTTATGGGGAGGGGTTCTTTTGGAAACAATGTTCAGTGTAAGAAGATGCTTTGTTATTTGACATGAGAAAATTATATGAACATTTAACTCTAAAAAGCTAAGAGATAAGACAAACGCTGTAGATAAAATACAGAAAGATACAGAATATAAACTGCTCAAACCTCATGTTATTATTATTAGCTGTGTGCAGGACTTGAAGAATTTAAGGCAGTTATAGAAAACTAGAGGCCCGGTGCACAAAAATTTGTGCACTTGGGTGGGGGGGGGGGCAGTCCCTCAGCCCCACCTGTGCCCTCTCACAGTCTGGGACCCCTCAAGGGATGACCACCTGCTGGCTTAAGCCCGCTAAGCTGGCAGTCAGACATCTCTCTGGCAGCCCAGGAGCCCTCAGGGGATGTCCACTTGCCAGCGGGAAGCAGGCCAAAGCTGCAGTCGGACATCCTTAGCGCTGCTGAGGAGACGGGAGAGGCTCCCGCCACCACCGCTGTACTGGCAGCCCTCAGCCTGACTTGTGGCTGAGCAGAGTTCCCCTGGTGGGAACGCACTGACCACCAGGGGACAGCTCCTGCATTGAGCGTCTGCCCCCTGGTGGTCAGTGTGTGTCATAGTGACCAGCCATTCCCAGTCATTCTGCTGTTAGGGTCAATTTGCATATTACCTTTTTCTTATATAGGGTGACATTGATAGGTACCTACTCATCAACAGAGTAGGGAGGGTGAATTTGGTATTTAGAGATCTTTTATGTTTTTCCTATTGCAGACCAGTACTATTGATTGGTCGTCAGTAAACTGTCTCGCAGTTTGATGCATCACTTCTATCTTTCTACCATGCTAGGGTAAATAGTATGATGGTCTCCCAGACAGCCATATCTTTTGTTTTAGCACTGCAGTCCTGAGACTATTATTTAAACAATTTCTCATAGTATAAATATTTTGGTGTTAAGAGCAATGCTGTTTTTAGTAGCTGAGAAAGACAAATTAGACAGGCAAATTATATCCACACACTCTAACAGGACCCCAGCTTAGGAACCATTGTTCCATTATTTTTGCTGATGTCAATAAAAACAATTAAAATGGCCTCTGCCTCATACATGTTTCCAGAGCCTGCCATTTCAAACAAGGGGAAAGACTAGAAACGTCCTGGATTGGGCTGCAACAGGAATGATTGAATTTAAAATTGGCTGTCATGCTGAATTAGGTGGTGAAGCAGTGGGGAAATGAGTTGTCAAAATGGTGTGAATCTGCAACATCACTGGCCCTCTGTATTATGAGTGCCTAGGAATGAAAGCATCACTCCTAGATGAGAGGCCATACCAGGCAGAAGGCAGGTTAGGAACAGCCTCACCTTAGTTTACATAGGAAATCTGTCTTCTGTTACAAATTCAGAAAGTTAAAATGATTCCCTTGGCGGCTAGGAAATGCCATTCTTTTCCAGAGTAGAGGCAGGTGTGTCCATCTTATACTGAGCATTCAGGAAGGAAAAGGCCAGCCCCCCTCAGTGAGTACAGATGTGAGAAAGTAGAAAACGACACAGAGATCCTATCCTAAGAGGCATGCCACAAAGGACGCAGGAGCAGGCAGTATCTTCAGTACCAAAGTAGGATTCCAAATTCTTTAATGTATGTCAGATAAAACAAAGTCTAAGTTATAGAGTTCAATCTTTTTGTAATTCAGATCACAATATTGCAAGAGTACTGCTTTCATTGCTTGGCTAGTTATCCATGGCATTAACATGGATAATAAGTTTCTCATCCAGTAAAGTAATAGGGCAATAAACAGGGTCTAGGAAGCCTACTTAAAGCAATCATATCTTTTCAACAAATTATGTAGCACTTAATTACATACAATTGTTGTATTAATTGCCAGGATCATGTAAACATGAAGAACATCTAATAGGATTTTTAGCCAGACACTTTGTTAACTTAAGTCAACAAAGGTAGTGGAGGTGATGGCCTGGCAACAGAATTGAGGTTCCGCCACTTATCAACAATGTGAACTTGAGCAAGCCCTCTAAATGCTCAGTGCCTAAGTTTATTTATATGTAAAAGGAGAATGATTCCAACCGAATCTATCTCATTTAGTGGGGACTGAATGAGTTAGCATGTCTGTGATGCTGTTGAGAATAGCATCTGGCATTCTACAAATGTCAGCTATTAATTTCTATATAAGTGCCACTGTCATAAACAAAGAGAATCTCTAGATTTATTTAAAACTAGTAGCCCTGAGCACAAATCCGTGCACCAGTAGATCGCCAATAGCTCGCTGCCACCCTCCAGAGGCTCTCTACCTGCTGCCCCGCCCTCCTGTAGCTCCCCCCTCCCTTGTCCCGCCCCCTCATAGCTTGCTGCCCTGCCCCCTCCTGTAGCTCTCCAATGCCTGCTTATAGCTTGCTGCCTCACCCTCCTGCTGACCCTGTGATCCAGTTGTTACGGGGTCTGTCTTTACGCTTCACAGTGTAATGACCATTTGCATATTACTTCTTTATTTTATAGGATGTGTAACTATGTAATATCACCACTATTTATAACCAATCTGTTCTCTCTGCAACTGTTTTAGTAAAGTTTTCTTATTAGAAGTGCTGCCTTTCATTCTTTTATTCTGAGAGAAGAAAAGAGAGGGTTTGAACATTCTGGGTGGGAGGGCAGATGCTTTTAGACATCTTGGTAAATCGTTCTCTGCTGCTGAGTCTGGGCCTCACAGGAGATGAACTTGGGGATGATTAGTCAGGAAGGACACATGCATTGGATGAATGACATTGTCCCAATTGGCCACAGTGATCAATGCGATCAACTCATTAGACAAGTGTCTTATCTCTCCTGATCCTGTTTCTTCATATTACAAACTATTGACCTTGCAGACCCACTTGATTTAGTTCTGGATGCACTGCAAGATTTTAAAAAGCAGTTTAACTTCTAATAGGAATTAAGAACTTTAATTCTTCACTCATGCCTTCAAAGGAAATTTATGAGATCCAACTACATAACACAATGATACTTAGTATGATTCCACTTTGCCACTAGTAGTAGAAATCAGATATTTTCATACCATGGTTGTTGCAGATATGTCAAAATATCAGATACACACATCACTGTTTTGTAATCAAAGTAGCTCCTAGAGTCTTACAAATATTTTGTTGCATAATAAATTAAAAATAAGCATAGGCTATATCGCAATGTGTTTATATTCTGATAATATTTCATGGAATTGCTTTATTTTGAAATTCTTTTTTTATGCATATAAACTCATTATTCTGGAGAACAAAATAAAAGGTTAAGAATCTCTGCTATAAAGTGACACTTGGGTGGGGGAAAGAGAGTAGACAAGTAAATTGATGGAGGACCTTCTCTGCTTGCAATTTGGAAGTGAATGCTGGGCTCCTGGTGCCTTCTCAGAGGTGACAGAGAAAGAGCAGCTGAGGGGAGCCGTGCCGCTGTCCAGTTGATGACACACTGCTGCGAATGCAGTTTCTTTAGCCCACCTTCTGCAGCAGTGCATTGTTCCTGTCCATTAAATCTAAGAAATTTCCACTTTTTTAAACACAGTGTTGGAGTTATCACTTTCATTTTATCAATCACCAAGAGAAGTGTGACATGTGGTTCTGAGGGGGAATAAGCCAGGTACCCAGTAGCTGAGCAAGAGTTGAAAGAGTATGCCCGTAGTCTTTTAACTAGAGCATCCAATGAGCTGAAACACCATTGCTATGAGTGTGTCTTTTGATGTTTTCTCCCTGCTGATCATGCCTGAAAAACACCTTCTAGAAATCAAATGAGTTGGAAGGGGCCTCCACCAGGCTGACTTCACAGCATCAGGATCACACGGAGCTCTGAGACCCTGGGGGTTTGGGCACACTGCTGCTGCCTGTGGTGAAAATATATCCGTATGTATTCATGTATTTGTTTTATCTTTCTTTCTGTTACTGTATTTACTAAACAATGATATTGCCCCTAGACTATGTTCCAAGAGTTAGTTGCAGAGTTTATTTTATGGCTTATGTCTGTGCTCTTAAGAAGAACTATACAGAATCACCTATAGCACTTAAAAAGCTTATACATTACTTTCCCATTCCAGTGATATTCTGCATTCATAGTCATTGGGAGTTTTTCATGCAACTGTGTTTTTTAACAGGTGCGTCTATAACAAACATAACCCTAGTTGAGAAAATTGCCTTATTGAGATCATTAATAACCAAATCCAGTCTTCCACTGTTGCCCGACTAATTAAATATGAAGAAACATTTTCTGATGCTCCAGGTACTGCACTGGAACCTGGATATATAGAGATAAATGCTTAGTTCCAGATCTTTAAGAGCAATAAAGCAATTATGTATCATGTGATAATTACTAGCATTTAGGTGAGCCTGAGATACTGGTTTGAGGGTGACATTGTGCAGGCTTGCTGGAGGAAGGGATTCCTGAATTGATTTTAAATCATTAGAGAGGCAAGACATTCAGTAACTGTGACATATCCATCTGTTTATCGCCAGCAGCTACATGATACCAGTCTCTGACACATTGTAGGTGCTCAATAAATGTTAAGCTGATTTAAGAGTAGGGGAAACATGGTGTCTTGAGCATAATTATTCGGGTTTGACTGTGGATTCTAACTTATGAGCGAGTTCAGAAATGAGTTTGAAAATATGAGTTATCAAACTACTTACTTTCCCTCCAAAGACGTTTATCTTTTATTTTAAGACAATGATATTTCAAACAGGTGGAAGATATCTGACTGACTTTTTATAAAGTCTACTTGAACCTCTCATGTGAGTTTGATCCTGCTAACTGGCCTGATAGTGCTTCTCCCAACTTCTTACTAAAGCACCTACACAGATTATAAAGAAACAAAAACAAAAAGCAAACCAAAACAAAACAAAGCAAAAAAACTTTAACTAAATTCAAATGCTGAGACAGAATCTGTTTGTCAGAAAAACCTATTTGTCAGGATCTGCAAGATATTTTTTCTACCCAAATGACACATGGAGCTGGATTGAGAGGAGTGACTGGTGGTCTATCCATAACTTCTATGACAAAAAAAAAAAAAAAAATGCAGACTCAAGCCACCAAAATAGGGTGGGAAAGGACTATGTTCCTCTTATATGATCTCCTTTCCTGGTCAGAGATGCGACAATTGTGCTAAGAACAAAACAAGCGTCCAGAGCAGCTGTCACTTTACCCTGACAACGGCGGAGATAAAACATTACCCTTGTGTCCTCTTTTCCTTTTCTCCACACCATTCTCTATTCTTTCATAGATGACAATGAGAAACTTTACCCCTACTGTGTATAGAATACTTTTTAAAAAGTACTTATGTAACACACTAGATAGATTGCCTCAGCATATTCAAATGGCCATAAGTTGTACAGGTGACCTCAGACCACAGTGCAATACAAGGAAACATTAACACAATTTTAAGAAAACATAAGCATTTGGAACCAATATTGGTGTATATTTAATTGCTCTCTGCGTAGGCAGTAACTTTCTAAGAACTTAACACTAAAAGGAAAAGGAAAAAAAAATACATAGATGACCACATTAAAAAATATCTGGTTGGATACTTCTCTTTGCTCCCTATCTGCATTTTCTTGCTGTTCCAGAGTAATTACCACATTAATAATGATTCTGTGTGTGTCTGGGTCTGTATGTCCTACAACTCTGTAAGCTTTTTGAAGATTGCAAGGGTGCATCTCAGGTCTCTACCTACTGACTGTCACATACTGGATATCTAAATATTACTTCAGTGAGTTTTTAAGATCTCAAAGATTAAAAAAACACACCTTTCAATAAATATAAAAATATAATTGCAAGTCAACAAGAAAATATTAATAATTAATATTCCACCAGAAAAATGTTTAAAATGTCTATACCAGGGGTCCTCAAACTTTTTAAACAGGGGGCCAGTTCACTGTCCCTCAGACTGTTGGAGGGCTGGACTATAGTTTAAAAAAAAACTATGAATAAATTTCTATGCATACTGCACATATCTTATTTTGAAGTAAAAAAACAAAATGGGAACAATTACAATATTTGTATTCGCATGTGGCCCACGGGCCGTAGTTTGAGGACCCCTGGTCTATACTATTAAGACATATAAATAGTTAATAAAATTTTCTAAATGTTTAGTCTAACTTCAAATAAAAGTTAAAACAAGATAATACAAATTTTGCCTACTACATTGGCAAATTGAGGTACACACTGTTGCACAGAAGGATGGTAAAAATGTAGATTGATTATGATCTTTCCTAGAACAATTGTAACAAGCCAAAGCAGGAGATACATTACTGCAATTTCAAAGGAAATGAACATACAAAACAAAACTCAATCATGTTCTTTATAGCCCTGTAGATTACAATAAACTCCAAATAAAGGGGAATACAAAACTACATATTCATGAATGAAATCAAATAAGATTACTCAAAATAATCAATTCAGCCACAGACCAAAACCATTACTTATGTTATTTTCTCTGTTCTTTAGTATAGAAAACATTTGTATATAAAATACATATCCTACTTGATATTATTGACGTAATACTCTCCTTATTCTTGAATATACTATCATGTATTATTCTGACAGCTTTCTCTATGGCCAAGGGTACAACACAGGTAACTGATGTATTATGTTAATACTAGAGGCCCGGTGAATGAAATTCATGCACGGGGGTGAGGAGGGGAGGAGGAGTCCCTCAGCCTGGCCTGTACCCTCTCACAATCCAGGACCCCTCGGAGGATGTCCAGCAGCCAGTTTAGGCCCCGTCCACTGTGGGATTGGGCCTAAACTGGCAGTCAGACATCCCTCTCGCAATCCGGGACTGCTGGCTCCTAACAGCTCACATGCCTGCCTGCCTGATCACCCCTAACCACTCTGCCTGCCTGTCTGATCACCCCTAACCACTTGACTGCCTGCTTGATTGCCCCTAACTGCCTCTGCCTCAGCTCCCACCATAGCGGCTTTGTCCAGAAGGATGTCTGGAATAATGTCCAGAAGGTCGCTTGGCTGTCTGGTCTAATTAGCATATTACCCTTTTATTATTATAGACTAGAGGCCTGGTGCATGAGATTCATGCACTCGGGGGTTGGGGAAGGGGGAGCAGTCCCTCAGCCCAGCCTGTGCCCTCTCACAGTCTGGGAGCTCTCAGGGGATGTCTGACTGCTGGCTTAGGCCCACTCCCTGTGGGAGTGCACCGACCACCGGGGGCAGGTCCTGTGTTGAGTGTCTGCCCCCTGGTGGTCACTGTGCATCATAGCAACCAGTCATTCCACCGTTTGGTCGATTTGCATATTAGCCTTTTATTAAATAGGATATGGATTATGTATATTCATTTATTATGTTCATATTTTATTCCATGTATTTTTATTATAAAAAACACATTTGGATATATCTAATTTTCAAATTTAGATATATTTGAAACATATATATGAAAAATATATGAAAAATATTTGAAAAATATATGAAAATATATGAAAAATATATGAAAAAACATATATTTACTTTTATATTATATATACCCATATAATTATAGTATATTATTCTAATTATGTGTGTATAAGCAGAGAACATTTTCAATGACATTGGCAAACCTATTTTTCATTTTGTACTTTATTGGAAATCTGCTCATTTAAGTAGATTTCTGTTGGATATCATAAGATTGTTACTTTCTTTTATTCTAAAACTTGTCAAAAGTTATATTAAAAATAAATGATAGATGTTTACCTTTTATAAGTACTTTTGATATATTTCAAGATGATCATTTGATTATGTTTGAATATTTTCTAAAGGTAATCATTGCTTGCTGTCTTGGAGTAAGTCCTACCTAATCAGGATGTATTGCTATTTCAATAAACTTCTGATTTTGATTTGGTAGTACTTTATTTAGTATTTTACATAAATGTCCAAGTTAGAGTTTGATAAAGAGAGACAGATTTGATAGGTAGCTACAGATAGGCAATGTGTACACACCTTCTTGTTTGGGTTTCTTTTGCTACCTTTGTAGCCTCATATAATCTTTTTGGAAGTGTTCCACTTTTTTTTCTATGTCCTGCACTGTTTATAAAATTTAGAAATGTGGATTAGGGAGTTACTATTAATGGGTACCAGGTTTCTTTTTATGATGATGAAAATATTCTGAAATTAGATTCTAAAGATGTTTGGACAACTGTGTAAATATAAAAAACATGGAATTATAAACTGCAAATGTTAACTTCATTATATGTAAATTACATCTCAATAAAGCTGTTACAAAACAGGAGTATCATTTCTTGTAGATTTAACAGACTCAACCCTACAAATGTCTTTTCCTAGTGATTTTCCTATCACATTTTCAAATCTATTTGTATAAAATTTACCTAATATTTTATATAATTTGTTCACCTGTGGTCTATCTTTTATCTCCTTTTAATATCAACACTTTTATTTCTGTCTTTGTTTATATAATGTATCTTTTTATCCCTCTTCCCCTATTTAAATCATGGTTATGGGAAATTTTTATTTTTTATCTTCTTCTCTACTATATTGGATACATATGGATACACATAAATTATGTGTCTTTT
Organism: Myotis myotis; assembly: GCF_014108235.1. NCBI lineage: Eukaryota > Metazoa > Chordata > Mammalia > Chiroptera > Vespertilionidae > Myotis > Myotis myotis. The sequence continues at coordinate 43,856,512 of NW_023416335.1, forward strand.
GATTAGAATAAGATGTATAAAAATATTTTTAAACTTTTGGTTAGAAATGCACTTGTTTCTGAGAAGGAGTCAGTCATGCTGTCAAATGCCATCCTTATAAAAGAGTGACGTCATTAAATATAAGGCATGAAGGTCATGTGCCTGAGAACTGTTAAAAATTTAAGTGAGGAACTCCTGTGAAGTCTGGAGAAGAGAAAAAAACTCATGCTGCAGCCCAAATATATTTTTCCCCATTTTTCTAAAGTTGAAGAAAAAGTCAGTAGAATTGAAAGACAGACCATTCAAGATCTTGGGAAGCTGTCAGGAAAGAGAGTGACTTTTTCTCAAAAAGATGAATGGATCTTCTGGTTTAAATGTGTGACATATCTGCCAGATAGAGAGTTCCTCATCGGTTCTTTTAGCTTCGATCCTCTTCCAAATCTCCCTTGCAGTCCCATATGGTCTCACACTCACAAGCTGTGTATGGCTCAAGGTTGAAATGCTTGGGGATATTATTATATAATTTTATTAAAAGCTATAATTTTTATATACTGTGTTATAATGTCCACATATCTCCAGGGATGCTTCCAAGTAGTTACCTCAGACTGAAAGTTTCCAACATTGCAATAGCATATTACACTAAGGCTTTTTTAGGTGATCGATAGAGTCATCTGGGTGAGAAATAATGAGTACTGAGCTAATGCCATAGTGACTGACACAGGTGGCACAACTGGAATTAGTTTTGAGAAAAAGGCAGAACTGACAAGTTTGATAATGGTCTAGAGATCATAGTAGATATGATGGGGCAGAGATTAAAGTTTCTATGTCTGACATGATTCTGTCTTGGCACGTAAGTTCTATGAAAATGATTTATTTATATTGAACATATGTATGCAGAAACAAATGGTAGAAATAAAGTGGTTACATAATTTTGAGTTATATTGCTCTTAGGGCATATAGGTTAGGGTGACTAGTAGGTATGTAGATACCTAGCCTGGAAATCAGGACAGTATTATACATTGGAAATATCAACACCACCTAATTAAAACACAGTCATAAATGAAACCTTAGAGATTAGCTTAACCGTGGAGAATGAATAAAATAGAAGGAAGTCCAACTGAGAATCTGGGAAAATAAAAGGGACTAGAGATTTTAAAGTAGAAAGAATAGAGAAATTGCCATGCAAACCAAGGACATATTAAGAGGATATCATCAACAGGATTTAATGCTTAAAATAGGTCAAGTTATTTAAAAACTTAGAAAAAGAATTTTTGGACTCCTAGAAGACACAGTAAAGTACCAGAAAAGGTTGATTTCTGTTTTTATATCAGTCCAGAATGGAGAGATTACTGAGTTGAGGAATCATATGTAAATGTAAGAAAATTATTTCAAAGATTTTGGCTCTAAACCCAAAGCTTTTAACAATTCATAACCTATGAAATGAATAACAATCCGGGGCCATTGATGAAGTTGAGCCTTACCATTAGTCTAGCGGCCTTTAAACCATTTTTGACCACTTACCATTCACTTATAAAGTAACCGTTGTTTTTCTTTTTTCTCTGAAATATGAACCCCACTCCTCTTAAATTTTACTAAATAAAAAAGGTTAAGATCTTAGCAAACATATTCTCTTTTTTAATTTTAATTTTTTAATTTTATGATTTTTATTTCCCTATCCATCTTTCTTTTATGACATCTTATTGAGACTGCAAATATGCTCTTAAGGGGAAGGACTACATTTTACTTCTCTTGATATAATGGCACTGAGCTAAGTACCTCCATTTCAATATGGTGTGTTGGAATGGAAATTTTTGATTGGTGTTATTCTCTCTACTTACACTTTAATTCAGCATTTTCAAACAGGTTTTGTGGAATCAAATTCTCAAAGTTAAAAGCAGATTATAATTAAAGAAGTTTGGGAAATATTTTATATATTATTTCACTTCTTGGACTTTTTTATGTATATGTATTAGTGTAGAAAAATCTCTGAGAAGTCCTGAATAATTCAATATTTTAAAATAATGCATATTAGTATCTTAAAGCGTTAGAAAATAATGAACTCTTTGAAGACCTAAGATTATTTTTAGTTTGTCCTTGAGGGAGAGTCCTGAGACATTTACTTGGCTTTACTGTCGCTCACCAACTGGTCTACATTTTGATTAATTTTATATGTCCATAGAGGGTTTCATAGTTACTATTTTTCATCTGTTCTCACATTTTTCTTGCACAGGCAGTATATATTCTTACACCTCCTACTTCCTACTGTTTCTCAATACCAAATGAGTTTAACATCTAGGCTTCATTTTGAGATCCCTTATGTTTCACCCTGGTACAGAAATTTTCATGCTCTGCCATGCCAGATCTAAATCAAAATCAAAACAGGTTGTTTTCTTCATGTCTTTGCTCCCAGCCTTTGTCTTAGTCTTGTAGTTCCTTCAGTTGAAGTTGTAATCCAATGATTACAGTGAGATATGGAAGTTCTCTGTTCTTGCATGGTAAAATGACTCTGGAGAAGTTTCTTGGTTGCTAAGCACCTCAAGTTTTTCCTTTACTTATGGTGTGTGTGTGTGTGTGTGTGTGTGTGTTTTCTGTGAAGTTTCTCTTCAATCTGACCAATTTTGACTTCTAAGAATTTATAAAACTTTTTGAGACATCAAATTTTCATTTAATTTTTTGTGTGTTTTTGTTTGCCTGTGTTTATATTTATCAGTGTTTATAGGTAATTACCATAGTTTGGATGAGAAATGGGCACATAAACCTTAATCTACCATATATTGGGCTCTACTGTGTATTACAATTCTTTAACATTTTCATTCACAATTCAAAGAAATCCTTTTTGTTTTAGAATGCAAAGAATCTCAAAAAATCAGTGTCATATATTTTTATGTTTAATGAATGCATGGTCCTGGGAACATAAATATAACTAATATTAATCACACACACACACACACACACACACACACACACACACACACACACACACGCATATTGCCAGTATAATTTTCTAAGCATATTGTGTTTAACATTAGAGTTAAAATTCTATTTGATTATCTTCCAAGAGTAGATATGAGGAAATCTGAAAACATCTGTAAGGACATTAATCATTTGACGTTATGTAGGTAAGCTTTAACAAACAAAGAACATGTGTTTCTTTCCTCTCTCACTGATTCAATATTGTCAGGATAATGATTATGCTCTTTATGCTGCTACTGCCACTGATAATGATATATACTTATTGGTATTTTCTTTTTAAGTGCCAGAAAACAAGTTGTTTTAACATAAAATGAAATGCATAAATCTTAAGTGTACACTTACTAAGTTTTGACAATTGCATCCACTATGGAACCTAAACCCCATTCTGTTTTTTACTAAAAATCATTTCACATTACCCACAAAGAATTATGAATAGAATATAAAGATTTTCCACAGTGAATTCTTATGCCCTTTAGCCTGGAGGCAGGTTTAAATGCTAAATTGCAGTATTGATTATAGAGAAGAATAGATGCTCAAAGGTTGGCTGTCTCAGGCTAGCCCATCAGAGCATGATTAATTTATCCAATCTGAAATTGGCAAGTTCAGAATGTGTAAGAACAGAATTCCTTTAAAATTCTACTATTTTATTTCTGGCCCTTCATGTTGAGCTTATTTGGTGATATCAGTGAATCACTGAAGGAGGTTTTCTTCCTTCTACCTCTGACTCCAGTGACTAAGACACCTGAGAATAAATAGGTAAAAATACCCCAAGCATCAGCCTTGACTTCAGGTGTCATTATAAGGTCACTTTCAAATAGAAGAAATTTCCAGCAATGTCATTCAAACATAGTCTTTCCTGAAATTCTCCTCTAAAGCACTTAGAGCAAATAGGCTCTACAGATTCTCCTTTACGTTTATTACTATTTTAGGTCATCTTCCTTTCTACTTTCTTTCTTAAGAAAGCACAGATTATTTCCAATCACACTAATATTTCCCCTTCAATCTAAATGCTCTCAGATTTTCTCATTAAAAGGCACCAACATCAATCTATTTCTCCCTAAATGTATGTACACTTACAATCACCATTCTAGATTATCTTTTGAAATAAGAATTTTTTAGACTCTCACTTTAAAAAAATACTTTTTAAAATGTTTCCCCTTTCCATTCATACAAATAAGGAAACCTTTACCAAATATTTCTATAACAAACTAAAAACAACAACAACAACAACAAAACTTTGATCAACAAGGAAATAAAATTCTTATTTCAAGTTAGTGATTTCAGCTGAATTAATGTAAACTTTATTTATGTTCATTAAATGTTAAAAAGTAAAAAATTTAAAAAAGTAAATTCTATTTCAGTACTAGTACAACATAAATTTTTGTGAGGCACTGTTATAATAGGACCAAACAGAGAGAATGTCCAAACAGCTCATGTATTATATGTGAGTGGAGGTTGGGGGTTCACCTGGAATGTAAGATAAATAAAAACTGAGGAGGAAAAAGAGGATAAAAATCAACAACAATAAAGCTCAAATTTTATCACTTAAGAAAGTGTTACATAGAAATTTCACACTGCAATATTCTGACAAGGAGGTAAATTTAATTGTTCCTCTAAATAATGATAAACTCTTGATGAGACCACCCAGATATAGATTTTTCTAGTTATAAAAATACTAAGAAAGAACTCTTTTATGAAATGCCAAAGTGTTTCCAAATGTCCCTGTGGCTCCGGGATGAGACTGTAGAAATTGAGTTTGTTCCTGGGTTTTAAGCTCCTTTCAAACACGTGTTTACCCTTTAATACCACAATAGGACTGGTGGTCACGGGAATGCTAAGCAAGTCTACCAAGGGAACCAACCTAGAAAACAGGTAAACCAAGAATGCCTTTCTCCCAACGCAGATTGAGTATAACTGATGTATGACATTTGTCATTATGGCCAAGTAATTGGCACAATATCTCCACTTCTTCAATATATGTTCACTACATTCAGAGAACTCCTGCTTGGCATTTAAAATTTTAATTTTGGCAGTCTAAGTTTAAATAAAAAGCAAAACAAAATAACAGACCCTAGCAACATATTATGATATGTACATTATACAGGAACTGGTAAATCTTGTGCTTTACATACACATATGAGCTACATTTTTATGCTGCAAAAGATAAATTGCAATATGGTTGAAAAATAACACTTCAAGTGCTAAGTGAATTTAAAAATGTGGAAGCAGTCTTAGAGAGCATGAGGCTTTTCAAGCAACACACATTGAAAAAAGTGAACTTAAATGATAACTTTTAGACTCACTTGAGTTAAAAAATAAATAAAAAGGCAAACCATCACCTATTACTAAGGTGTCCATATCATTTTTTATTCTTTTTCCTAATGAGAGTTACAGGACTTTCTTTCAAGTATTACACTGGGAAAATAAGAAGTAACCTGAATTGTCCCAGGCAAACCAGGATGGATAGTCTTCCTATCTAATAAGAAACAAAGAAAGCAAAAATATAGTACTCTTTTTCTCCAATAGGATTAATAAGAATAAGCTGATAAAAGAAATACTAAATCTGAGGCAAATAAATCATTACTTTACATACTCAAAATATATTTGCAACGTACATACTAAAGCAATGGGATTTCAAAGTTTTAATCTATATATATATATGTAATATGCAAATGAGGTCAGGACTCCGTAATGGTCACGACCAGCTCAGGAGGAGGGGCTGGGCATGGCCCAGAGCCTGAGGGATCAACATAGAGGGTCGCCTGCTCCCAGCATGAATTTCATGCACTGGGCCTTTAGTGTAACTTTATAAAGAGCTATTAAAGTACTTTTATTGTAACCACATAATTTGATAGTCTCAATAGTTGCTAATGAAAGTAGCTTAGGAAGAACCTAAGAAGAAAAAAAGTAAGTTCAAATCCTTGTCTAGATACTTTTTAGTAGACTAGAGGCCCAATGCACAAAATTCGTGCAAGAGTAGGCCTTCTTTCCCCTGGCTGCTGGCGCTGGCTTCCCTCTGGCACCCGGGACTCGGGCTTCCCTCACAGCCCTGACTTTGTCCAGAAGGTCATCCAGAAGGATGTCTGGTCTAATTAGCATATTATACTTTTATTATTATAGACTAGAGGCCTGGTGCACGAAATTTGTGCACTGGGGGTGGGGGTTCCCTCAGCCCAGCCTGCCCCTCTCACAGTCCGGGAGCCCTCAGTGGATGTCCTACTGATGGCCACAGTCTGGCAGCAGAGGCTCGGAGCAGGTGTCCCGTGTGTGTGTGTGTGTGTGTGTGTGTGTGTGTGTGTGTGTGTATGTATGTGTCTGCTGGGGGCCTGCCCCCAGCCACACCATGGAGGCTTGGAGCAGGAGCCCCTCTGTGTTGATCTCTCAGGCTCCTGGCCTCCACTGCATGTTGTACTCTCCCTTGAGCTATTGTAAGGCTGGGGGTGCTGCTTGCAAGCCGGGCTTTCCTGCTCCCGGATCGCCAGGGTGACAAGGGAGCAGGCCCAGCTGAGGGCTGCCCGCAGGCTGGCAGGCCCAGCTTGGGGCTGCCCGCAGGCCAGGCTTTCCTGCTCCCTGATCAGGCGCAGCTGGGGGCTGCCTACAGGCTGCACTTTTCTACTTACCGATGGCCGGATCACCACAGCGACCCAGGGCCCAGCGGCATTTTCCTGCTTTCCAATAGTCATAGGGTCCCGGCTCAGGGTGGGGCTTACAGTGCGGGGCTTAGGCGGCACGGGGTCCTTCCTGGGGGGTCAGGTGGCACATAGGGGTCCCGGATGTGCCACCCGAGGGCTGCACATGGGGCCCAGATCGCAGCTCGTGCTGTCCCGCCCTGTCTGTAGTATAGGATAGAGGCCTGGTGCACAGGTGGGGACCAGCTGGTTTGCTCTGAAGGGTGTCCCGGATCAGGGTGGGGGTCCCACTTGTGTGCCTGGCCAGCCTGGATGATGGGCTGATGGCTCTTTTTAGACTGACCACACCCCCTTTAGGGTGGGAGTCCCCACTGGGGTGCCTGGCCAGTCTGGATGAGGGGCTGAAGGCCGTTTTCAGGCTGGTGGGTGACTGAAGCTCCTAGCCTCTCCTTTTTTTTATTTTTATTTTTTATTCTGGGATTTATTTACTTTCTATGGCTGTCACTGGAGCTGAGAGCTGGCTTTAGCTCTGAGGCTGGCTCCAGCTTGAGGTCTCGGCTGCTAAAAGCAGATATCTGGGCTTTGTTTAGCTTCTATAATTGAAACTCTGTTGCCATCACTGCTGCTCTAAGCTCTGAGCCCGCTGTCAGCTGAAAGCAGCTCTCTGGAGCTTGTTTAGCTTCTATAATTGCAACTTTGTTGCATCCGGAGCTCAGAGCTGGGCTACCGCAGGCCGGGAACCTTGGCTTCCTCCATCACTGGAGCAAGCAAGCCTCCTGTTCGCTTCAGCTGCCTGGCTGCCAGGCGCCATCTTGGTTGGCAGTAAATTTGCATATCCTGCTGATTAGCCAATGGGAAGCTTTTGGGGGTATGGTCAATTTGCATGTTTCTCTTTTATTAGATAGGATATCAGCATGCTGGAGAGTTCTTATATACACCAATATGCTATTCTTCTGTGGTTTCTAGAGTATGGCAAGGCCTCAATAATCCATAAAATTACATAATGATTATGAAAATCAAATTTAATCCAAAACAAATGATATAATTTCCTTAAAAATGCATTTGCGGTGAAAAGAATTATAATAATCTAGAAAATACTCAAAAGAACATTACATTGTAAAAGCATTTAATTAATCCTGACTTCTTTAGCCCTTTGATTAGAGACAAGATTTAAGCAGGTGAATTAAGGAATTGGAGGATAGTAAATAATAGCCAGCTCTGATATGGATCCTTCAAAAAAATTAATGGTTGGTCAAGAGAAAATAATACAGATGATATTATATAAAAGTCCTAAGAACATACAAAGAGGAGAATAACAATACTGCTTATATACTGGGGCAAAAAAGGCTATAAAGAAAGGAACTCAGCCAGGTAATTATTACCCTAGCTAGTTTAAACTGACAGCCACCAGAAGAAAGTCAGGTAGCACCCTGTTTACCATTATATAAATTGTTTAACCCAGGACCTGTTAGACTGCTGGAAAAACAAATAAGCAAGACATTAGCTATAATAATAGCATACAGGAAGCAAGAGTCACAAGATGTATAGTTTCCACCTCTGCACTTCAAGATAACCTTTTGACACACATTGTTAATATGTTTTGCAGCTCACACAGCAGAACAACTGCTCAGTCACAATCTCCCCAAAACCAGACAAGGTGATGCCAGGAGAGAAGCGGATGAGTTAGGAGAGAATTAACTGCTTACCAAGTCAATTACCAATCAGTGAGACTCACAACCCCAATCCCCTCACTCATGATTTTTTCCCTATAAAGCCTCCTTCCTCTAAGCCATCAGAGAGTTGGGGAGTTCAGATCCGAGTACTTGCAGCTTGTTCTCTTAAGTGGCACCGTTTTGTGTGTGTGTGTGTGTGTGTGTGTGTGTGTGTGTGTGTGTGTGTGTGTGTGTTTTTGTTTGTTTGTTTGTTTGTTTAAATAAAATAGCTACTTGCTTCACTGCAAAAGCCTGGTGTTGGTTCTCATTGCACACTGGTTGTCTCAGCTCTCATTTGGGTGGTTCAATTTCAAGAGGAAGAAAGGAAGAAAAAGAGGGAAATAAGAGAGAAGGTAAGAAAGAAAGGAAAAATGAAGAAGCGAAGAAGAAGGAAGGGAGGGAGAGAGGAAGGAAGGAAGGAAGGAAGGAAGGAAGGAAGGAAGGAAGGAAGGAAGGAAGGAAAGAAAAAAGGAGAGGAAAGAGGAATGAAAGGAGGAGAAAAGGAAAGAGGGAGGGAAGCAGGGATGGATAGATAGAAGGAGGAAAAGGGAGGGAAGAGAAGAAAGAAAAAGAAAGAAGGGGAAGGAGGGAGGAAAGGGCAGGTGGGAGGTGAAGGGAGTGAATGGAAAAGGAGGGAGGAATAGTAAATAATAATTTTTTAAAATGTCATGAAATGTGATTGCTCTAAACAGACTCACTTGGGAAATAAGTCATTTGGTGAATTAATCTAGTATAATAAAAATAGCACTTGAGTAGGAATAAGAATACTTTTATTTAGTTCTACTTTTACTATACCATCAGCTACCAGCATAATTTTAGACAAATATCTTAACTCTTAAGATTCCTAATTTGAAAATTTTAAATGTTTAGACTAATATCTTCAAGGACTTTTAAGGCCTTAAATACTATGCTTTCAAATATTTGCACAGTAGGAGAGAAATTCATTTTAAGAACCCAAGAACCAACTGAGGCAGTGATACTGTTTAGATAAGAGACATGTTGTCTCCATAATGGACTGGACTTCTAAAATGCCTTCCTGGTGCACCGAATGCAAATTTTATACATAAGGTCTGTTTGAGTATGGACCGTGGAATGCGTTCCTCACCTGGTGTGCCGGCAGCAGACATGGAGACGGGTAATGTACTCTTAGGCTGTCATGAGTCTGGCATTCATTACCAAAGATGTAGCTGATTATGGCTTCTGTGGGAGAGCTGCAAGGTACTAGTACACCTAGGAGACTGGCTGTAAACTTATATTAGGCAATCAGGGAGATGATGATAAACATTACTTGAAAGTAGCTACTGACATGAACATATTTTACCAGATGCCTGGAATACAAGAATTCAGATAAACCTGTGCATGTGTTTAGGTCTGGCAGCAGAATTTATACTCTGAATTGATCAAAACTGCGTAAAATTCAAAACTTTTTTTTAAGAAGTCTGTTGTCTCCTTTTACTTGATCACTGGAGCTCTATGGTGCAGTTGGAACTGCCTTTGAAATGGAAAGTGTTTATTTAAGCCACAGATGAAATGGTTGTTTTGGGGAGCATATCATCCACAATTTCAATGATTCTCCAGCATGTTAAATGTTTCTTCACAGATGCTCATGCCAACTATACAGTAGTAAATCAGCATTTGAAAAATGCCTTAATTTTTTAACTTTGAAATATGCATTCTGTTATTTGAATTGAGAAGATTGTTCATAGTTTTCTAAAACAATGTAAGTGAATACCTTTTCTTCATACTGCTTTGGAGATAGAATTTTTAATGTGGTGGTGGTTTTTGGAACACCCCTTAATTGTAAGTCAAAAACAGGAGACCTAAATCTTTTCAGAGCTAACAACTCTAACATATCCTCATACATATTTTCTGTGATAGATATGCAAAAGTAGAAGATTTGGAAATGCCAAGAGATAAAATTTATAAACAATCACACACACACGCACACACAAATAAGCCCACATAGGGAAGGTAAAAATATTAAAATTTGATATATTTGACTGCAGGTATTTTTCTATAATTAATGTATACAAAATTATGAAATTGTATAGGTAATTTTATACTTTTTCTTTAACTATATACCAAGAGACTTTGTATAGTAGTGGTTACACACCATTGTATTTGAGATGCCATAATTTAATAACTTACCTATCTGAAAACATTTGCTTCAGTATTTTGTGATTATTAATAGCACTAACAAGATGATCTTTGCTCATAAACTCTAATTTCTGATTCTTCCATCAAGCTGGGCAGGAAGCTTAGACTGTAATTATAAGATCAAATGGTATGCCTTTTCTCAGTCCCATTGGTATGAATTACTACATTGTTTTCCAATTCAGTAGGTGGTAAGAACTTTCATAATATTATGTCCTCTGCACCAAAATGTATGTTAATTGGGTTAAAAAATCATGCTGTTCAAATTCGTGTCCCTTTGATTAGTAGTGGAGCTAACACAGGGATATTTTCTGTTTTGTACTGTTCACGAATTGCTTTACATCTTGAATGTGCAACCCACTTTGAAATTTCCTTACATATTGTTGCATATCACTATCTAATTCATATTTTGCTTCCTCTACTATTTATAAGCCCTTTGAGTACAGGGAATACATCATATTCATATTTTTGCATAGATTCAATGCTCTCTAAAAGCTAAGTGAATTCAATATTTTGTGGTAGAGAGTTCTCTCACCATACTAAAAGCTCCCCATTTTCTACCCATACAATTTGGTAATGATTCCATTTCCCAATGAGGAATGTTATGAACACATATGTAGATGTATATGTGAAAAACACAGCCTTAGTGTTGTTATGAGGCTGGACACATCAAATAAGTGAGCAAATGCTGTCACTCTCTCTTGCCCAATTTTTTGGTGTTCTCGATGTGCACAAAGGTATGTTTTTCCACAATAAATGAGCCTTGAGAAAGGAAGAAAGTGACATAGGACAACAACTACATTTAAAAGAAGCTTAACTGGTCATTTAGTGTCAGCACCAAAGTAGTGTTGGGCAAAAAAAGGTTTGTTACAAAGAAAATTAACAACCCCTAGTAAGATTTTTCAATTGCAAATTGAATTTGTGTGTAAAGATTTTATTGATAAGATAAACAACTGGAATGTTAGATATTCTCCAAGTATCATTGAAAAGATGTGTTATCTATGGTGGGGGGAAAATAAGGGAATGGGGTAGATAAAATAACATGTTCTAATTTCCCATTAATTCTACTTTGCCCTGTCTGGTCTTTTTACTCTTAAAAGGCAATGACTGTAAGCTGCAGAACGTATCACCTTTTCTGATGGGAGTCTATCAGTGAGATCTTTTGAAGTGAACATCTATCCCCTAGCTAATGCCTTGGGATGAGTGTTTCTGCTGAGTATATATTAAAATAAGACTTAGATTGATAGGATAGTTCCTGAAGTTCACTACACAGATAGTCACTCTTCCTATGCATGTGTAAAATAGTAATCAAAGCCATTAACAGTGACCAGTTTCAGAACAACATGATAGCTTCTTTTTTTAAAGTTGTTTAATTTACAGTGCAGGTAACTTAATATTCTCATAATAAATAACTAAAGTAGCATAAAGAAATATGTTCTAATGAAAAAAGAGTGAGAAGAGATAGAAAAAGGATTGAAGGGACATACAACAATATATGAAAATTACTGAATAAACTTAAAATACCTATGGTATTAGCATATAGTAAGATAAAGGTAACTTTAATTATAAATTTGTATGTATATGCATATCTATATATATTCAGCATATATATTTACAAGAAAGTTATCTTTAAAGTAAAATTATTTAGATTAAAATCCTCTTTTACAATGGATTCTGTAGTAACATTTAAAACAAATTTCTAGGATATAATAAATAGCAACAAAGAATGGGCAAATGTTAAAATTTCATTTATAGTGAAGAAAATATCTTTCCTGATAAAATAGTAATAATTATTCTCAAGTTTGTCATAAAATGTGAATGTCATGTAAAAAGGATTATGTTAGTACCTGCCAAAATTACTTAGTTCTAAAAAGGAGAATGTCGACTTCACTAAATTGCTACTTAGCATCTACATAAAACCCATACTGTTTTGATTATTTAAAACTGTTTGTTACATTCTTTCATTGTTTAAAGATATGTTGTATCTTAGAAAAGAATTTATTAGAATGTAAAGGACGGTGAAAAAATAATACTAAATAACCACCACTCTTAAAAATATAATAATCAGTCACTAATGAAGGGAACCAGACCTGAAACTCCCATTGAAAATAACTGCAAGTCCTCATACAGTTATGCCGTTTTCATAATTTTACAAGTCCCAAGACAACCCAGATTCAGAGGACATAAAATGAAGAAGGGAGCGATTAGACCCCAAGCTTTTTCTGGTTCCTCTGATAGGGAATGAAAGGAATTGGAGCAAGCTTTTAACAATCCCGTTTCACGTCCCACATACAGAATGATTTGTTCCTTCGGGGTTTGGTAACCTAGATTTGGGTGTTGTTCTTTTTTATTCTACTGACTGTGTTTCATTAATCATAAACCACTTACCTTGCATCATTTTCCCTCTTATTACATACCCAGATACGTTAAAGCAAATGTTTTTTATTTATTATAATTTCCTACCCCTACAAAATGAGTTCAATGAGAGCAGAGACTCTGTTTTCTTCATTATACTAGAGGCCCAGTGCACAAAATTTGTGCATAGGTGCGGTCCCTAGGCCTGGCAGGCAACTGAAGTGTGAGCGTCTGGCATGGAAGGGCAGATCCCAGCTGACCTCTGGGCCCTGGGCAGCACCTGGGCCCCCAGGCCCCCACGCACCCCTGTCTACCTGAGTCCCCATGGGGAGATGTGGTGAGTGCAGCTGGACTCCATGGGCCAGGGTGCAGCGTGCACCTCTGGGCCCCCCAGTGGTGCCACCGGGAAGCCTGGTGGATAGCGCTCTCTCCTGGCCGGCCTCACAGACTGGCTCCTGCACGAACCCATGGGGAGCCCAACCAGCCCCTGAGGTCCTGGAAGCTGTGGCCCGGCTCACCTGGAAGGGGCCACGTGGGTATGGAGCAGGCTTCTCGTGGGCACACGACAGCTGAGTGCAGGGGCTTCCCAGGCATCCTGCTCACTGTCTGCAGGGTGATTGGCAGGGCAATCAGGCCTCTGCTCGCACCCACCGTGGCCTGGCACTGCCCGTTCACCTGCTCCACCATCCCGCCATGGTCCTGCCCTTGTCAGGGCCCATAGGGGCCCAGCAGTGCCTCCACTGCCGCCTGCTGCCAGTGCTGTGTCGCCGATGCCTGCCATGTTCTGCGCTGTCCCCTTGTGTTCAGCGCATGTCATAGCGAGCAGTCGAACTCCAGGTCAAACTCCCAGTTGAGGGGACAGTTTGTATATTAGGCTTTTTATTTTATAAGATTATCACCCATGCCTGGTTCATTGTTGGTGTGATACATATTCACTAAGTGAATGAATGAATGAATACATGAATACATGAATGCATAAATTATATGTGCAAAAGTCTTATTGAGGCCAACGGCTAAACAACAGCTTTGTGCGTAAGAGTATTCTCTGAAATAAATTGCCATGTGCAGTGTCATTCGAGGTATTGTGTCAATTCTGGGGCATTAAATGAAGGAAGACTCAGGAAACTGGATAATAGAAACATTCTCTTCTCCTGGGAAGTCAGGGATACATTTTCATATTGGGGCTGGATATATGGATTTAAGAGATTCACCATCTGCTTTTAATTAAAGGCAGTCCCAGAATGAAACAGCCACATAAAATTTTCCAAAATGGATCTGAGAAGGTTACAAGAGTTGACAGGTAATTTAACGTCACTATGCTATGTCCCAAATTGCACTATATTCAAATGATCTCATTTGGGTTCTGGGGAATGATAAACATGCTTCTGCCGACCCTTAGGGCAACACAATAAATACATGAGTAGCAGTGTATCCTCCCCAGCCCGGAGCCAGAGTGGTGGCACACACACTAGTCACCAGGAGGGGAATAGGTACTGGAACAAGTGCAGCCTTTGTTGATGACAGAGACAGTGGAATTTTGCCCTGTCACGAGAGGAGATGAGACCAGGGATGGTTCTTGTATTCAAGAAAAGCAGAATGGATACAGGGGTTGTTCATTTCTGGAAAGATCTGATACGAATGATCATAGTATCCAATCTATGTAGACATACACACACACACACACACATACACACACACACACACACACACATACATATGTAAAAATTAAAGTACATAGATATAAATTGTATATCCTAAAACTAGTGATTAATATCCAAGCAATCTTTAAGTTACCTAAAACCTCTGTTTCAGCAATATTATTATTTAAAGTTAATCTTTTATCAAAAAGGTATCATTCTTTGAAGTTAAGAGCAAGCAAGACTATTGATAATTCATAGGAACTTGTCATTTGTCAGAGTAGAAAAACGATTAGCTTTGACTTCAGAAAAAAATCTTCAAAGTTTCAATATCTAGGACATGGTACAACTAGAATGGAAAATTGTCTAGTCATATGGAAGCCTTGATATGAACAACTCTCCATTTCTTTCAGAATGTGCTAAGTATCTATTTAGGTCTTCATAATCTCTGCTAAGTAGTTTTATTTGCTGTAAGAAAAGCTAAGTACTTATGGATTTAAGTAGGAAGTGACAGGATCAGATATACTTTTTCAAAAGATCTCTTGGGAATCTAAGTGAGGATCCCTGAATAACATTCAGAGGAAAATTACCAGTGGTGTGGATCATTCATCAGTCTTGATTAGAAAAAGTAAGGATCTGAAATAAGATAGTAATAGGAGAAACACACAGAAGTGTGTGGGTATGTGAAATCTTAAGAATGGTGGATAGCATTCATTCACACATTCGAGGATGTTAAAATGGTGTCTGCAGAAGAAAGAGACAAACAACAACAACGCACGACCCACATATTTAATTTAAGCTATAAGCCTTCAACAGTAGAGGTAATGCCTTGGGTCTGTCAGACCCTTTTCCTCCTGTGCACATAGCTAGCCTACATTTCCCAGGTTTTCATGCCGTTGCCTGAGGCCACAGGAGTGAATTCTGCTCCATATAATTAGATGGAAATAATACACTCTATTTTCTTACAGCCAGTGGGCTGTACCCAGAAAATACAGTGGGAGAACTCGGAGGCCTTGAGGATGGATGGAAGAGCTACTAGATGGGTCCTTGAATAAATGCAGAGAGCTAAGCCCTCCTCTCCATCCCGCCCGTATGCCACATGACCTAAATTGCTCTCAAGTGTGAGAAAGAAATAGCACTTTTTTATGTTTAAGCCTCTAAACTTTTACTGCATGTTTTATTACAATTCACCTTCTTTAAAGTTGCTAAGCCTTCAACTAGTTCCCCAGTGATTAGAGATTAGATATGAACTCTAGAATAATCTGCATATTATTTGTAATGTATTACAGATTTTTAATGCTTAATGTGACTATCTAGTTCTTACTTCATGGTATGGGTTTGTTTGTAAAATTATTTCTTCTTCTTGTCTTTATTCAATTCTAAGTTAAAAAAAATTCTTAGACTATTTATGAGGGAAATTTGCATTAGGTAAATTCAACTGAGAACTGTGATCAGAAGATTCTGGAGTGGGCAGAGCAGCTAAACAGCAGGTTGGTTATTTGTCAGTTAGTTGCATTCGTGCACTGTATTAAGTCACCTAGATACAGTTGTTATTCATTTTTATGTATTCTTGTAACTTACTTGTTGATTTTACTATAATTCCTCCATTATTTGTAAGCCTGACTTTTATAAAATATTTTATTATATGACCTTTCTTAAATAATATGCCATAGTATCTTTTTCTGTGTGTTATTTTTGAGTTTGTTTATTTGCTGTGAGCAATTTAAAATCTTCAAGTAATCTTATGTGAAGGCTGTTGAACCAATTTCTTTAAGATCTATCCCAATTGCTATATTGAATCTAAGTAAATTATTCATTTAACACCCCTTAGACTGAGAATTTTAAGTTATTGGTCACAAAGGCAATTTCAACTCTTTATTAAAATATCCCAATCTGCATCACAATTTTTTTTCAAATAACAATCCAATATTTTGATATCTAAAAAAAAAACCTCTTATGCTTTTATTAAGTATTCTAAAAGCAAGTTTCATTTGGTCTTAAGTTTCCTTTTTTCAAAGAAGAGCATGCAAACGTAGTTGGCAGAGAATAACTTGCATCATTTTTCCCAAGGGTTCAAGGACTAACAGTGGGACTGGATTAATTCAATACATCTCACTTAAACTAAAATGAACTTCATTAAGTTTCCACCGTTTCCATTCTGCAAAAGGAACAAGTTGTAAGCTTTACAATCTTTTACACGTACATATTTCTTTTATGAAAATAGTTAGTCTAAGACTATTTTATAAAATATGGGTACCCTATTAAGTAGAATTATATTAATGCATATTTGAAACATCACTAAAAATGAGCTTAATCTTTCAACTGTGTCTGCCTAAAGAACGCTTACCATACATTAGCACATTAGCTTATTAAGTTTAAAATTCATATTACAGTCCAAAAAGTTTCTTTACTTAGAATACTGAAGCATTTACTAAAGATGGTGAGTTAATTTAATATTTTGTTATATCACTTATCAATAAATATGGTGTTTGAAAATCCTTTAAATTTCTATGGATCTTGAAATGCTAATTTAATTCCAATACTGACCTTAAATATTTAAAATTATTTTTAAGTTACCATTGGCATTCAATATTATATTAGTTTCCTGTGCACAAAATAGTGGTTAGACATTTATATAACACTAGAGGCCCAGTGCATGAATTCATGCATGGGTGGAGTCTGGAGGGCCCAAGCCCAATCAGGGTGGATTGTGGCCCAGGCCTGTTGGGAGGAGGACATGGTGGGAGGTTAGCTGGCCAGCCTGCCTCCACTGGGGCCTGATCAGAGCCGGGCTGGCTGGGGGGAGGTCCAAGGGTGATTGGTCAGTGGGCCCCGCCCCCGATTGGGGTGGAGGGCTGATTGGAGGTGGGGCTGGCCCTGGGAAGGGGACATGGGAGGTTGGCTGGCCAGCCCCACTCCCGATTGGTTGAGGGGGGCGATTAGGGGCAGAGCTCACTGGGGGAGGGACTGTGGGCAGTGGGCCAGCTGACCCCACCCCCAAATGTCGGGGGGGCTGATTAGGGCCAGCAGCCTGGGGGAGGAGCCACAGGTGGTTGGCCAGCTGGCCCTGCCCCTGGGGGGGGTCCGATCTGGGGTGGGGCAGGCCTGGGGGGAGGGGCTGCAAGAGGTTGGCCAGCCAGCCCACCCCTGATTGCCCCCTGCCTACTCCAATAGGGGACAGGGCCAGCCAACCTCCCGAAGCCCTTCTCCCCAGCTGGCCTCATCCCCTATTGGGGTGGGGGTTGATTTGGGGTGGGGCCAGCTGGGGGCAGAGGCTACAAGAGGTTGGCTTGCCGGCCCCACCCCCCGATCAAGCCGGTTCACTGGCCACAGTGGGCATCGTAGCGACTGGTCATTCCAGTGGTTACAGCGCTACAGTCGCTGGCTTTTCATATATAGAGATAGTAAGTTGCCGGGAGCCGGTCCATGCTTGCTGTTTCAAGGGACCTGGCATATATGGCATACTGTTCTTAATATGTTTGCTCACCTTCTTGGCACTATGTGTTTTAACCAAGGTCTCTGAGAAAGGTTGTTTCCCCAGGTAGGGATTTTCCCCTGAAGTTAGGGAGGGAATAAAACCTCTTAACTAAGTGCCAGGTGGGTAATTAATCACTTTAACTATGAACAATCATACTTAAGCTACATAATCTTTACTCCCTGGAATGGAGATAAGAAACGCCCTAACCTTTGTAATAGAGATTGATAGGATTGGAATCAACTGGTATAAATACAGATGTAAGAAGACAGAACCTACACTCAGAACCTAGGCAGGAGAGACAGAACCTAGGCACAGAACCTACACAGAACGTTCTCTAGAGACAGAAGAACTTCGCTGGAGAGAACATGGCAAAAGATCCTGGACAGAAACTGGCCTCAGAACCTAGAGACAGAACCTAGCGAGAGAACCTGGCTGAAGACCCTAGAGACAGAACCTGGCTACAGAACCTGGATAGAACATGGCAAGAGAACCTGACTAGAACCTGGTGACTGAACCTGGCTGGAGAACCTAGCGAGGGAACATGGCTACAGAACCTGGCTGGAGAACCTGGAGAACCTGTCTGGAGAACCTACAAGAGAACATGGACACAGAACCTGGCTGGAGATTCCGAACCAGACCTTCGCTGGAGATCCAGACCAGAACTTGGCTGGAGATCCTGGCTAGAGATCCTGGCTAGGCTGCTGATCAACTGAACGCTATCTCCGTGTCATTCCTTCTTCGCCAACTCCGTCCACACCTTTGGGGACCCCTGGACCTGCTGGGGCAGGACCCCGGCAGTAAGTGATTCCTCCAATAAGTCTAGTACCCATCTGACACCATACATAACTATTCAAATATTATTGTCTATATTCCTTATGCTGTTCTTTACAATCCCTTAATTACTCTATACCTGTCAATTTGTACTTCTTAATCCCTTCACATTTTTCACCCAGATTCCCCAAACTCCTCCTATCTGTAAACAATCAGGTAGAGACAGAGATACTTCTATCTAATATAGATTTCATCTTAGAGTAAAAAAGAAAAATTTTTAATTGAAATGCTAGATTGACTATCATAAAAATGGACTCAGTGTAGGGGTCTACAAGTTTCCTTTCATAAATGAACTATGTAAGCTTAAGCTATTTTTTAATATATTTTTATTGATTTTATACAAAGAGGAAGGGAGAGGGAGAGAGAGATAGAAACATCAATGAGAGAGAGCCATCAATTAATTGGCTGCTTCCTGCACTCCCCCAATGGGTGATGGAGCACTATCCGGGCATGTGCCCTGACCAGGAATTGAACTGGCAAATTCATGGTGCATGGGACATCGCTCAAATAACTGAGCCATACCAGCTGGGCCAATTTTTATTTCAATTGGCAATGATTTACATCAGTCAATAGTTGTTGAGTGTCAAAAATTTTCCCTTCTTAATTTTATTAAAATGTGGCCAAATGCTAATAATTCCTTGAAAAATTTAGATATCAGCAATAGTTAGAATAGGTAACTGATATAGCACTGCATTTCCAACTAAAATGTACAATATTTCATGTTTTTTTGCAAAAGCTCAAAATTGTACTGTTGAACATAGAGTTTTATTGGATAATAGAGGCCCGGTGCACAAAAATTTGTGCACTTGTGAGGGTCGCTCTGCCTGGCCTGTGCCCTCTTGCAGTCTGGCACCCCTTGGGGGATGTCCACCTGCTGGCTTAGGCCTGCTCCACGGGGGATTGGACCTAAGCTGGCAGTCAGATATCCTTCTGGCAGCCCAGACAGCCCTTAGGGGATGTCCACTTGCCAGCAGGGACCAGGCCTAAGCTGCAGTCCGACATCCTTAGCACTGCTGAGGAGGTGGGAGAGGCTCCTACCACCACCGCTGTACTGGCAGCCATCAGCCTGGCTGTGGCTGAGCAGAGCTCCCCATGTGGGAGCGCACTGACCACCAGGAGGCAGCTCCTGCATTGAGCATCTCCCCTGGTGGTCAGTGTGTGTCATAGTGACAAGTCATTCCCAGTCATTCTGCTGTTAGGGTCAATTTGCTTATTACCTTTTTATTATATAGGATAGAGTCCTTGTGCACAGGTGGGGGCCAGCTGGTTTGCCCTGAAGCATGTCCCGGATCAGGGTAGAGGTCCCACTGGGTTGCCTGGGCAGCCTGGGTGAGAGGCTGAGGGCCATTTTCAGACTGGCCACACCCCCTTCAGGGTGGGGGTCCCTGCTGGAGTGCCTGGCCAGCCTGGGTGAGGGGCTAAGAGCCATTTTCAGACTGGCTACACCCCCTTCAGGTGGAGGTCCCAGCCGGGATGCCTGGCCAGTCTGGGTGAGGGGCTGATAGCTGTTTTCAGGCTGGCCAACCACCCAAGTGGGGACCCTCACCCCATGAGGGTGTGGCCAGCCTGGATGAGGGGCTTATGGCTGTTTGCAGGCTGGCCACAGCCCCCAGTGACCCAAGCTTCCAGCGAGGCTGGATGGAAGCAGGTATCTGGTATATATTTATCTTCTATAATTGAAACTTTTTTGCCTTGAGTGGGGGCCACAGCCGGCCAGGGCAGGCAGGAAGCTTGGCTTCCTCCATCACCGGGACAACCAAGCCTCCTGCTTGCTCCAGCTCTGTAGCTGCTGGATGTCATCTTGGTTGGGTTAATTTGCATATAGTCGCTCTGATTGGCTGGTGGGTGTGGCTTGGGGGCATAGCAGAGGTGAGGTCAATTTGCATGTTTCTCTTTTATTAGATTAGATTATTTTAGAATTTGAGTCTTTAGTGGTTAACGTTTTTTTATTACATGGGTATTTCAAGTTAACTCAATCTTTTTTCTACGCTTAAAATTAAATAGCAATGAATAAGAATTCAATTTTTATAGTCAAAATTATTGTTGAGCGGATTGATGGTAACCAGCATTGGTTAACCACCTTCTAGTAGTTTAACTATTTTTACTAACGTCAGGAGAACGTGGCTTTTATATCACAGCTAATTCATAATGAAATATTTTCTTTAGCCAGTTTTTCCCGTATTTTTTTCTTGAAATTATTAATTTCCCCATATTCATGAAGCTAAACTGGACCTAGTAAATCCAATTTGAGCAAAGTCTCATAATTTAGCTTCATAGAATATATTTGAAGATCATTTGCAAAGTTAGCAGAAGCTATATTATTGTTCTAGTGGAAGTGACTGCACCAAGTTCTATTGAAGATAATGATAACAAGATAGACAGGTTATAACCTGACTTATAAATATTCATTATAAATATTATAAACATTATATTTACAGCAAAGTTTCATAAAAGAGTAGAGAATAATAGCTGTTTTCACCTCCTTCCCCATTACCCATTTTCTTTGTTCCCATTCTATGCATTCTCCTGCTTATCACTCAAATAATTCTGCTCTTCCCATGCTCACTGGTGACCTACACTTCCCAGAATGCATGATTATTCCTTAATCCCCATTTGACTTGTCCTCTTAGCAGCATCCAACATGATTGACACTTTCTGCTTCTGGAATTACTTTCTGCTCCTGGCTTCTATTGACTCCATAGTTCCCTGACATATTCTTTCTTTGCTATTCCTCCTCCTCTATAAATGCGCCCTATCTGAGTCTGCTTGGGTTCTGTAGCAAAAGCATAGACTATGTAGCTTAAACAACCAACATTTATTTCTCACAAGTCTGGAGGCTGGAAAGTCCAGCGTGGTTGAGCGCTGGTGAGAGCCCTCTTCCTAGTTTCTTAATGTGGAGAGAGGGTAAGACAGAGGGCTTTCTTCCTCTTCTATTAAGGACAATAATTTCTCCAGAAGGGTTCCACCCTCATGATGTAATTACCTCCCAACAAATACCATGCATCACATTATGATTAGATTCAAGATAGCAATTGGCTGGGGGTTGGGGGTGGGGGGCACAAACACTCAGTCTATAGCATGGCCTTTATTTTCCTTGTGGATATTTTCTTTACACAGAATTTCTTTACATAGGGATTCAGAATTTAAATGTTTATTCTGAATTCATAAGTTCAGCCCTAACCACTCATTTAAGTTCCAGAATTCTGTATCTAATTACCTTAAACTTACCATGATCTCTTGGTTCTTCCCTCCCACCTGTTCCTTATCCTTACTTTTACATCTCAGTCACAAACAGACTTGCTCCCAGTTACCCAATTCAGAAGCTTAAGAGTGATATGTAATTCCTAGATTCCCATTATGTTTTGTATCCAGCTTTTCAAGATATTTCATCAATTCTAAATCCAAATCACAATCTAAATCCTTCCACTTGTCTACACTCACTGTACTACCTTCCTAGTTTAATATTATCTGCAGTCTCCTAATAACTTCTATAGTTCCCTAATGGGTCTGCTTGTTTCTATTCTTCTATTTTCTTGGCATATATCTCCACAGAACATTCAAAGTAATGGCTTAAAAGCCTAATTAGATCATTTGACTCCTGCTGTTGAAAACCCTCCTATGTCTTTCCATGTATACTTTAACTTAAAAGCAACATAACTTACCCTGGCCTACAAGACCCCCTGAGATCTGGCTCCTGCTCACCTCCCTGGATTTTCTCACACAGCTTTCACTCACACTTGACTTATTTATTTTCTTCAAATATAAGAAATCAATTCTTGTTTGGGGTTTTTCACAATAATGGTGGCCGAGATTATCACTTAGTACAATTTTCTTAGCATTCAGTTCTCAGTATGAATATTATTCCTTTCAAGAGAGTCTTCACTCACCATCCAATCTAAAATTGGCCTTTCATTCAACAATTATATCTTTGACTAGTGGCCTGGTGCACAAAATTTGTGCACAAGGGGGGGGGGGGTCCTTTAGCCTGGCCTGCACCCTCTACAATCTGGCCCCTCGGTGGATGTCAGACTGATGGTTTAGGCCCGATTCCACATCAGCAGTTGCACATCCCTCTCACAATTCAGGACCACTGGCTCCTAACTGCTCACCTGCCTGCCTGCCTGATCGCCCCTAACCACTCTGCCTGCCAGCCTGATTGCCCCCAACTGCTGGCCTGTGGGCACTGGAAAAATGCTAGAGAACAGAAATTAGGAATTGGGAGCCATTTATTTTCATAACAGTTAGGCCTTTAGTGACTGACTTCTAGGGAGTCCCTCCTTTCCTCTGGACCTCAGTTTCCCCAACTGTAAAATGGGAGTTTGGATAACTGGATTCCTAGGCCCCTTCCACGGTGACAACTGGGATTCTG
This sequence comes from Myotis myotis, assembly GCF_014108235.1. NCBI lineage: Eukaryota > Metazoa > Chordata > Mammalia > Chiroptera > Vespertilionidae > Myotis > Myotis myotis. The sequence continues at coordinate 43,879,629 of NW_023416335.1, forward strand.
CAAAAGCTCTAAGCAGCTGGGTGAGGCCCCACCTCCTGGGCGCCCAGAAAGGCCCAGGCTGTGGTCACACAGGGTAGGGCTCCGACCCCGCCCAGACCACAATCTGAGCTTCCTGAAAAACTCGGGGTCTCCCTTTAATGGCATGTACCCCATGATTGCACCATGGCTTGCATTTCCACACCATGGGCCCTTCCCCCCAAGCAGGGTGCACACTCCACACCCTGCGCCCGCGCTGGTGCCACCCCAGAGGTGCTTGTTCCCCAGGGAGGCTGGGGGCTTCTGAGGCACCCGCGGGCAGAGGGTGGGGGGAAGGAAGGAGTATTTGCAACAATACCTCTGGGAAGGCAGCTGAGGCAGCCGTGGTGGCAGTGCTGGCTGAAGGCGGAGGCCAAGGTGTAGGAGGAGGTGCCCAGGCACTCCCCCTCCCATTGTCCCCAGCCCTGAACAGGCCTAGCCCCGTGCCCGGCAGCATGTCCTGTGCCTCAGATCGTGCAACCAGCCCTTACCTGACCAGTCCCCCTGCTCGTTAAAGCTACTTATCCCGGGAAAGCTTGCACGGGGCCCGGGAATTAACCCACAGAAAAAAGTGAAACTTTGGCAGGGCTGGAGCAACTGCTGGTTGGTGCCTTTCCCCTCCTTCTTTCCCACCATCCCCACCCCCTTCCCTCGGTCTCCTGTGCGGTGCCCTGAGAGCTGGAAGCTGATGTCAGGGGCCTGAATTCCTGACTTTGCCTGCACGCATTTGTCCATGTAATGTATGGGAAGACAGATGCCTGGGAGCCACATGGTGCTGCCTGCTGGGGGAGGGGGCGCCTGAAGCAGGCAGGGGCTGAGCCAAAAGGTGGGTGCACAGTGGACATTTTATTTCCTGGAAATGAGAGGAGGGGACCTAGGGATGCACGGTATGTCTGCTGGCTCCGGCCTCAGCAGCCCAGTGCTGTGGCCTCAATGGGGCCGGGGCTGGAGTCTGGACCCCCCTGCAGGCTTGTGTGTCCACCGGCTCCGTGGCTCTGGCCGGCACCACCATCTTTGTGGCTATGGACGCCACCATCTTTGTCGCGAAGCAATGGTTAATTTGCATATTACTCTTTTATTAGATAGGATTTTTTTTATGGTCCTTAATTACCTATCATTTTCTTGAATATTTGCATGTTTATTGCTTTAGATTTCTGTAACACCAGAATGTGGAACAGTGCCTAGATTATAATAGGTTCTCAAAAAAATTTTTGTTGAATAAAAGAAGAAGTTAATGAATATTATATGTCTGCTAGGAACATGAAGTCTAGGGAGATTTCCTGTGTTGTTGTTTTTTTAATAGTGATTGTTAAGACAGGAGATACCCAAAATATTCATATGAGATTTTGGAAAAGGCACTGTTAATTGACAGTGGAGGAATGGAGGAATTCAATGATTAGCATAAAAATAATACTAAACATTTCTTCATTGGACTGAGGAAGAAGTAGATAAGGAAGCGTTTTGGTATAGATGAGTACAAGGCTGTCAATATTGTGATCAGCGACAATTCCCAGCAGGAGAGTGGAATGCCATAGGTGACTCCCCCTCCACTCTTCCCTTTCTCTCTCTTTGGGAACTAAGAGTCCAGCTTTAAAAAGGAATTAAGAAGAAGGGAGGGTATCAAAGGACTGTCTGCACTGAGGGAACACTGCCCTTATCTTTTAAAGCAGCCCCTTGGATTTAATTAAATATGCTGGCTGGAACCTCGGTTATGATCCCAACCAGGTAGACATATTAGAAACACTTAACTTTCCGTGCTAATATTTATGCTGTAGTTTCCTTTTATTATATACTTACAACTGTCATCTAAAGTATTTTAATTCTTTTTTTTCAACCCTGGCTAGTATTTTTTTACCAAATATACACATACAGAGAGACACACTTTTATATCTATCTACTTCTGATTCATTTTGATACTCCCAGTTTCCTCCCTGCACTAAATGGGATATTCAAATAAGGTAATCTGTATGCTCACTTGACTCACTGAAAAGTTGACATTTTTCTCTAAATCCATTGTCTACAATGCAGACTACTATGATAGAGCAAAATCTCTCCACTGTGTAGTTTCCATTGAAAAAATACTAGTAATAAAAGGATAATTTGACAATAATTAACAAGCAATAGGCTCCGTGGCTCTGGCCGGCACCACCATCTTTGTCGCAAAGTGATGGTTAATTTGCATATTACTCTTTTATTAGATAGTATTTTCTTTATGGTCCTTAATTACCTATCATTTTCTTGAATATTTGCATGTTTATTGCTTTAGATTTCTGTAACCCCAGAATGTGGAGCAGTGCCTAGATTATAACAGGTTCTCAAAAAAATTTTTGTTGAATAAAAGAAGTTAATGAATATTATATATCTGCTGGGAACAATCAAACTGTACTTTTTTATAAAGGAATAAAGTGTGTTTATGCTCTGAAATGTTAAGCTAGGTAGCATATCATTACCTTCATTACTAAGATAGTGAATGCCTTATTAATAGATCTCAAAGCAAATCACTGAGATACAGTTTTACCTTTTAGTTTCACCTAAGAGGCTCAAGAAACAACTCCCAGTACATTTTTGCCTACAGAAATTTCATTGGACTTATCGTTTTAATAGAATAATTTATTATAACTACTATTTATTAAGTAATAAAAACCCCTACATAGATCATCATACTTAGTTTCCCACAACATCTCAGAAAGTTAGATACCACTATCAACATTTGATAGATGTGGAAACTAATATTCATGAAGGTGAAATAAGTGGCCCAAGTATGCATGGCAAGTTAGCCTTAGACCTCAAAGTAGTGTTAGAAATGCAAGTTAGTCTTGAATCCTATCTGACTGACTGATTTTTATTATTTTAAATACAACACTGTATTGATTGTGCTGCTATTGTTAACTATCCTATGTTTTCAGTTAATGTTTAAAACTTTCATGAGGTTGTGAGAATTCAACAATTTTAACTGATACAATTGGCAAATAGAAGTCTCATACCCCCAAAAAGGTACAATTCTATCATTTTGCTTAGATCTCCAAATTTTGTTTAAAACAGAGCCTGCACTGGAAACAAATTAACATCATTTGTTAATTACATGAAATATGTTAATGTACTAACATCTTATATGTATTTATTTCAGAATACAGATAAAGTGGAAAATTATACAGGCTGATATAAAGATTACATATATTACTTTAAAAATAAAATTTTATTTCATTTGGAAAATTACATTTTTATTCTATTAAGAGAAAAAGAGCAATTGCAGGTCAATAAGAAAACATTAATATTCCACTAGAAAAATATGTTTAAAATGTCTTAATTAATTTTAAGTGTTGGTTTATTTTTAATAGAACATAGTGATTTGGAAGTCTGGTTCTAAGTTTGGTTTATTTTGATTATTTTAATAGCTATCATAAGTAATACAGGTATTTAACATAAAATATTAATTCAAATGAAAGGACTAAATTGTAAACTATGCTGCTGAATATTTTTTTTTCTTTTTTTTTATTATTAGTTAAGGTATTACAAATGTGTCCTCATCCCCCCCATTAACCCCCAACCTCCCCCCCACACACAAACTCATGCTCCCATCCCCCCGTTGTCCTGCTGCTGAATATTAAAACTGTGATTCGAAGTCTTTTGTTGAAATATGGCTGATTGGTGTCCATGTTCCCTGACATTTGTTTTTTGTTTTTCTATGAATTGATCACTTTAAATTTATTGTAGTGCTTATTTGAAAGATCTAAAAATTTTTGATTCTCAAATAGTTTAGAAAAATTTGCTTCCATGTATTTGAACTGTGGTGATCTGAGAAATTTTGTAGTGATTTGTTTTACTTACAAAATCAAATACTGATGGAAACTTTTCTAACCATTTCCAAAACTCTTGCCACTTAGCAAGAGTTACATACTAAAAGGAGATTTTTGTCAAACGATCAAACTGTACTTTTTTATAAAGGAGTAAAGTGTGTTTATGCTCTGAAATTTTAAGCTAGGTAGCATATCATTGTGATTATCATCTGAGAAAATATTACCTCATTTGGAACACTTTTTTTTTTCTTTTTTAAATGTTACTTGTCTTTAAGTTGAACAATACTCCAAATTTTCCTGCCAGAAAACGACCAGTGTCTATTTGGATGCAAAAGATTTTCTTACAAACATTGCTAGACCTCTTACATTTTGAAGGAGGGCTTGTTTTAATAAAATTAACTGCATCAACGACATCCTGTGATATTTTATGTACTTCTGGTTTCAACTTTTTGTCCCAAACCTTTGCCAATAAACAATGTGATGGGTTAGATTCACTCTTGCAATGTCTCTCTAATTTTCATCAGTGATTACATATTTTCCCATAAAATGTTATTTTACAAAAGAAGTCTTTAGAAAAAAACATACCTTTTCTGTTATACTTCCTTTATAGCTTAGGGGGGAAAGTGCATCTATCTATCTATCTATCTATCTATCTATCTATCTATCTATCTATCTATCTATCTATCTATCTATCTATCTATAAAGAGCCAGGGCCTGTAACATCCACAAAGACAGAAGGCACGACCTAACACACAGGCTGTGCACACGCAGCAGGCTCTGGTGGGTGGGGACTTGTGGCAGTGGGGACGGGGTCGGGGGAGGTGGGGCCGGCACTCACACTCACTCACAACCGCACACACGCACAGACACACACAGCGCCCACCAGCTCACAGTGTTTTCTCCCTTTCTTTCTCTCCCTTCCAGCTCACTCTCAGAGCCTCTCTCAGAATGAGGCCCCAGGGTGGGCTGAGGGTGGAGCTGCCCCCCCTGGCCCCGCCCCCTCCTAGCGGGGAAAGAGGAAGAGGGAGAGAGGGAGGCAAGAGGCCTGGAGGACTGCTGAGAAAGACAGAGAGACAGAGACTGGGAGAGACTGGGATGGAGAGATGGAAACAAAACAGACTGGGCCTGAAGAGGCCTGGATGGAAGGGAGGCCTGTGGGGGCCAGGAACTGAAATGTTTCACCAACCCCTCCCCAACTCTCATGTGGTGCTCAGAAGTGATCAGGGGAGCCAAAGCCACAGGCAGGGATGGAGAAGGGTGCCCTCCGCTCTGGAGACCCCCAGTATCTTCAAACTGCCTCCCAAAGGTGTCCCAAGTCCCTCTTCCTCTCTGCATTGGGGCAGCAGTGAGTCCTGGGTCATCACAGCACCCGGGGCACAGGCCTCTCTACGGGGGCACCAGGAGAGACAGTGCCCAGCACTCACACTCACTCACAACTGCACACGCACAGACACACACAGCGCCCACCAGCTCACAGCCTTTTCTCCCTTTCTTTCCCTCCCTCCCAGCTTGCTCTTGGAGCCTCTCTCTTGACAGTTAGAAACCATTTTAAATGTCAAATAAAAAAACAATATAGACTCAAGTGTTTTTTATGCTAATATTAATTTCCAGATCACTAACATGTCAACTAATGCTATGTGGATTATTTTATGCTGTGTAGACCTCAGTATCTTTCACCAACAATGCATAATTTTTAAAAAATATAATTAACATGTGTTTCAATAGAAAAAAATATTAGTTCTCTTTTGGTCCTTGGAGGGAGGGAATGGTATATTCTAGATTGCTGTCAAAGAGAAAAGTCATGCTTTGCCAGAATATACTGCTTGGATTCTTTGTCGGGTTGAGATTAATGAGGTTGCATTGTCTCTGGTGTGACCCAGTACCTATTTATGCCCTAATTTTATTCAAAGTAATCCTAAACTGGAGGCAGCTGCATGCAGCTTTAGCCATTACCCCCCCCCCCCCCCCCCCCCCACCCAGTCACTTGACTTCTTTCTCCCAGGGGCTACCTTGGCTAATATGCAAGTTCTAGATTGGACTGTTCGAGACCCATATCCCTACATATCACTATTTTGTAACCCAGAGTATTTAACTACTTTCTGTGCCTCCACTTACTAATCTGTGAGATGGAAATAATATAGCAAACATCCCATACATTTAATGAGATTGAGATGAAGTGTAAAGCACATTCAATAATGCCTTGAATTAGATAAGCACAAAATAGGTGGTAGTTAATTCTATTTTTACTTTGTATTAAATTTCCTTAAGATTGCTTATCTGAGCTTGAACATGGACCCAACCATGTCTCCTGATTTAAGCTTCTCTAAGCTCTTTTGATAAATATTCAGTGTTCTCTAGGATAGCACAGCAAAGTGCTTCTGCTGCTGGCATCTCCATAGCCTGTCTCCTGCCTCCCAGTCTTCAGGTCTAGAAAATATATTCCTAACACGGTAGCAGAAAGAGTATATTTGATAAGACCATATATTAAAACAATGTCTGTTTTATACCTCAGCAGACATTGGCAGGTGAGAAATTAATACACCATGGGAGGAATGATGAGAAGTATAATTCTTGCTAAAGCTCTTACCCTTGCTCCCTTTCTTTTCACTGATTAGCCAATTTTAAGTAAATTACTATTAATAGCTAGTTAATCTATGTTTAATGAACATTTTTAAATAAAATGTTTATTAAAATCCTCTTAGTCTGAATTAACCAAAATAAAGTAAAAAATTAAAAGAAATGTCTTATATAACTTAATAAAAAAAAAAAAAGAAAAACCAGAAAAAAATGCCTTAAATTTTTAAGAAGACCATTTAAAAATAGACAGGAATAAATGTTTATTTAGTTCCATTTATATGATAGCAGTCCATGTAAATTAATTTATAATAAACACTTTCAATTTTTATTATAAATACATTTTTGCCCAAACATTGGACAAAAAAAGAATTACATGCTTTCCCATATTCAACAGAGCCCTAAGCACACTGTCAATGTTTCCTTAAGGATTATTTCTGGAAGGTTTGAACATAAAAAGAGCCATATTCCTGCTGGTTTGTACTATAGGAAAGCAAGGCCTGCTGATTCCCTCATTCCTCATAGAACAGCACTCAAATTCAAGTGCAGACAACGTACTCTCCCTGCCCATCCCTCTGAGTCAAACAAGGTCTTCTTCTCGGTGACCCTTCCAATATACCAGGACTGTGACACTGCTGCTCAGGTGTGCACCCAACAGCTGCGTGCCGGACAGCTGCCAGGATGTAGCAAGATGGCCTGCAGCCAGGAACTCGGTCACAGCCATCACACCACATGCTGGCCCTGTTCAATTTATGAACAAAACCAAAGCCCTGAAGACTTTAATAACAGGAATGAGGACTGTAGCTTGTCATATTACCAGTGATCAGAAGCAAAATTAACCTTTCAGAGCCAGAAGCTTATAAAGCCAATTGGCTAAGCTCCACAGAAAATTGATTCTAAGTGTGTTAATTGAGCCTAAGTTAATGTGAATGCAGCAATGATCCATGTGAATTTTAGATAATTGACTATATAATTAATCTCCAAAGCATAAAGAATATGCGACTCCCTTTTCTCTGCTAAATGGTTATTGAAAACCCAGAAGGGCTCACTGGTTACTGGCCTAGGGAAAATGAAGAGGCAGAGGGTGACTGATCAACATCTGGATTACTAAAATCCAGGACTTTATGTTAACGTCCTCAAAAAACTTTTGGTGTTTATTTGCTTAATGTAGCATTTATAGCATGGCTATTTCTCAAAGATATTTAATCTTAATTATAAGATATATTTTATTTTAAAATTTTCAGAGATAACCATATTTGAAAACTTATTTTTTGCTTTGGGGTTCCCCTTTAAAACTGCATTTGAACAGGCTGGTCTTTCTGTAGTTCCTCCCAACTTGTCACTAAAGTACAGGCATATCTCATTTTATTGCACTTTGCTTTATTTTGCTTCACAGATATTATGCTGTTTGACAAATTGAAGGCAAGATTCTCCATGAACAAAAAAAATCACAACTTTCTTTATTGAGATACTAACTTCATTGCAGTGATATAGAACTGAACCCCTAATATCTCTGAAGTATGCCTATATTTCAGGTGACTTAGAAATAGTAAAATATACACATTTTCACAAAACAAAACAAAACAAAACAAGAGAAAAAGAAACACCTAGAACCCAATAATTAAGCTATTGCCAGGGCAGAATCTCAGAAAAATTTCAATTAAACATGAGGGGAATGGATTGGATTGAGCAAAAGTATCAATAGCTCATTAATTCATGCTTTGATATTGAAAATAGGGAAAACCTGCTGGTCTTAAAAGTCAGAAGCTATTTTATTCCTTTCCTACTGACTGATTCTAGTCCAAACTTCCAAGGGACAAGACAACCAGAAATCAGGGCACCCAGATATTTACCACAAAGGAACTGTACATTGAGATTGTCTGCTGCCCACTTCTCTCTCTCTCTCACCGCATGAGAAGCAGAACCTGCTGAGAGGTAAAGTGACCAAGGTAAAGTGCTTTAGGAAATGATGCAGTTAGGAAGGGGCCTGGAACCATATAGACTGAGGAAACCACATACTCCCTTACTCTTTTGCTGAAAAACATCAAATAACTAAGCATCAGAGGTCAGAGGAAATATCACTCAGGAAGCAAAATGATTTTTTTAGAGAATTTGCATTTATTAAGGCTGAACAGGGGTGAGGGGGAGACACAAAGAAATATGGGCTTTGTGGTAAAAATATGGGAGGACAAAGGGAATACAACTTCCAAAAGTATTGATTGAGATTATATAGCTTTGAACAACACAATAACATAGACATTAGAAAAATATTGTTAAACTAGAAGCCCATGCATGAATCTGTGCACAGGTGGAGTCTGGCCGGCCCACCCTGATCAGGCTAGGCAGTAGGAGGGGCCCCGGGCAGTTCATGGGTCAGCCCAGCCTCCTGGTCAAACTCGAGTCAAACTCCCTGTCATGGGGGCAATTTGCATATTACCCTTTTATTATATAGGACTAGAGGCCCGGTGCACAAAAATTTGTGCACTCGGGGGGTAGGGGGGTCCCTCAGCCTGGCCTGTGCCCTCTCGCAGTCTGGGACCCCTCGGGAGATAACGACCTGCTGGCTTAGGCCTGCTCCCGGGTGGCAGAGGGAAGGCCCAATCCCTAGGTGCAGCCCCTGGTCGGGCTCAGAGCAGCGCCTATCGGGGAGTGGGGGTGCTGCCCCCTGTCATGCACAGAGCAGGGAGATCGGGAGGTTGTGATGCCACCCTCAGTCATGCTCAGGGTAGGGCCGATTGGGAGGTTGGGGCACCATCCCCTGTCACACTCAAGGCAGGGTCGATGGGGAGGTTGCGGTGCCACCCCTGTCACGCACAGAGCAGGGCCCATCAGGGGGTTGGGGCTCTGTCACTCTCACACTCAGGGCAGGGCTGATGGGGAGGTTATGGCTCTACCCCGTCACACACAGAGCAGGGCCCGTGGTGGGGGGGGTTGGGGTGCCGCACCCTGTCACACACAGAGCCACAGGGCAGTCAGGGGGTTGGGGAGCTCCCCCTATCAGGCACAGAGCAGGGCTGACCAGGGGGTAGGGGTGCCTTCCCCTGTCACGAACAGAGCAGGGTGGATAGGGAGGTTGTGGCCCCGCCCCCGTCACACACAGAGCCGCAGGGCAATCAGGGGGTTTGGGCGCTGCTCCCTGTCATGCTGATCCTGGAGTCGGGAGGCCTTGCAGCTCTGCTGATCCCGGTGCTGGGAGGCATATTACCCTTTTCCTATATAGGGTAGAGGCCTGGTACATGGGTGGGTGCCGGCTGGTTTGCCCTGAAGGGCGTCCTGGATCATGGTGGGGGTCCCCACTGGGGTGCCTGGCCAGCCTGGGTGAGGGGATGATGGCTGTTTGCAGCTGGTCACACATCCTTCAGGGTGGGGGTCCCCACTGGGGTGCCTGGCCAGTCTGGGTGAGGGGCTAAGGGCTGTTTTCAGGCTGGGGGTGACTGAAGCTCCCAACCGCTCCTTTTTTTCTTTTCTTTCTTTTTTTTTTATTTTTTTATTCTGGGCCAGCTTTAGCTTTGAGGCTTGGCTCCAGCTCTTAGCCCTCCGCTGCTGAAAGTAGGTTTCTGGCCTTTGCTTACAATGTTGCCATCCTGCTGGCTGAAGCCTGGTGGACTAAAGCAGGTTTCTGGGGTTTTGTTTAGCTTCTATATTTGCAACACAGTTGCTTAGAGTTGCAGCTCAGAAGCTTGCAGTGGCAGGTGGGGAACGTTGGAGTCCTCTGTCACTGAAGCAAGCAAGCCTCATGTTAGTTTCAAGCTGCCTGGCTGCCGGCCACCATCTTGGCTGGAAGTTAATTTGCATATTGCCCTGATTAGCCAATGGGAAGGGTAGCGGTTGTATGCCAATTACCATGTTTCTCTTTTATTAGATAGGATGTTTGTATTTTTTATAGAATGCATGACAGCAGATTTCTTTGAAATAATTATAAAAATTGATTAATAAAGAAGGACCCCTCTCCCAAATTAACAAATAGCACATGGCAATGAAGAGTGGGATGTTAAAAAATATTTATGAAGACACACAAAAATGAAAAGATAGTAACATTAAAATCTATATATGTGCCAGTAGGAAAGAGTGGGTCCTAGGATAAATCCAATCAGTGTTGTGGAGGATGAGTTTGAGATATTCTACCAGAATTCAGAGGAAAAGAACTAAGAATAAAAAGAGAGCAAATAAAATGAGAAGACGAAGGACAGAAATTGATTATAAAATAGCAAATTTGCCTGAGAAAAAGCCAAAAAAATAATATAGAAAAAATTAAGACTGTAAATAAAGTATCTTTCAAAAATTTAAACAGCTAATATTTCCCAGCGAGATTATTATGCTAAGCAAAATAAGTCAGTCAGTGAAAAACAAGTATCACATGATCTCACTCATATGTGGAATCTAATGAATAAAATAAACTGATAAACAAAATAGGTCCAGAGACATAGAAGCATGGAACAGACTGACAAATTTCAGAGGTAAGACAAGGTGCAGGAGGAGGGTAGAGATTAACTGGGGAATTTCTATGCACGTATGCATAACCCATGGACACAGACAATAGTGTGGTGAAAACCTGGGAGGGGCAGGTGTCGGGGGTGGAGGGGGGGTCAATGGGGGAAAAAAACAAAACAAAACAAAATAAAGGGGACATCTGTAATACTTTCAACAATGAAGATCAATAAATAAAAATTTAACAGATAAACACAAGCACATCAAAACAAAACCCTAAGCTTTCAGATGAAAGCAACTCATCACTTCCCTAAGGCATCCTTTCTATAAAATCAATGTAGAACTCGCAGAAGCTTTTAATTAAAGTCAGAAAATTTAATTTAAATAATGAGCATGCTATATTTCAATGTCTGAAAATGCCCACACATCATAGTGTGACCTTCTCCTCCACGTCATTCCGTTTCCTGAAGGAAAGAACTGAAATGCCAGCCTGATGAATACCTGGAAGTAAAGCTGAGAAGGCAGGGACTCATAGGTCTGATCCTGGGGATGCTGCCCACTCAGTCATTCTCACTTATGTCTCACTCCGTAGTTGAGACAAATGAATTTGCATGGTCCATTACAGGTGGAAATTCTGTGCCTGCCACTGAGCCTCTGAGATATAGAAGCCAGGGCCTCAGGATGCCACTTGAAGTAACACAGAAGCAGATTAATTAACAAAACAGTTTTCTACTCCCAGCAGGGGACCACATATTACATGAGCTCAGTGCTATAAGACTGAATATCTGGAGGCCTTTTGTGAAATGTTTCTGTGACAGACAATACAGTAAGTGAACAGAGAACACTGGCCTAACGAGAGCACCAGGTGGCTTTCTGAAGCTGCTAATATCTGGCCCCCCATTTCCATTCCTCTCCATATTCTCTTTTTTAAAAAAATGTTATTTGTTAAATTGATTGGGGTGACATTGGTCAACACGAACATATAGTTTCATGTGCGTATTTCTATGTTATAAGATCTGTATACGCTCTTCACACTAGGTCCTCTTTAAAGGCCTTTAATCCTAGAAAAAAAGTTTAGATTTTTATCAGCATAAAGCTATTGTTCCCACAACTTATCTATTCCCATCCCAGTTATCAGTTCTACCAATAATGTTAACCCTCTCAAAGTCCCAATATAAACTGGCTAATCTTACAGTTAATTCTGAGCAATATGCTGGCAGCATGGTATAGAAGGATGCTCCCAAGAATGCATTTTAAGACAAATTCTCCTTGACCACATTCTCAACCACTCTTGTAATTTATGTCTTTTATTCTACCTCATTGGCACATTAGCAGAGGTTGTGAAGAATTTTTAAATAAATTAAAATATTGTTAAGTACTTTTAAATAAAACAATAAAAACGCAACAACAAAAGGAGAATACAAGAAAAAAGTTAGGTTCATCGAGAAACCACTTCTAAGGTAAATGCAATGAGTACAAAGAAAGATATTATCAGAAAATAATAAAAGCCATATTTCAAAAAAGTTGATTCTTTCAGTTTTAGTAATAGTTGAATTAAGATTATATTTACGCTATAACACATTATAAATATATTATTTCCTATTTGTAATATTTACAGCACATTTGTATTATCTATACACAAAATAAAATGCCTTGCCATATTCAACTATGTTAAAGAGTCCCCATTCAGAGTTTGTTTACCATGCATCCTGTATTAATTAGCAGAATGTGACTGTTTATCCCCAGAGTGCTAATTTAGGTTTCTAACCCTCCTAAGCATTTTGTATTTGCTAGCAGACTTAAGAAGTTCCTGGAGCTCATTTCTCAGTGTCTCCTATAGTGTAGAGTGTGGTGGGCAATGAGGAAATACATAGTTTGGGGTTTTGTTTGTTTCACAACAGATACAGATGAGATTGTTTGCTTTTCAATACCTGTCAAGTTGTAGGAATTTAGCTCCTCTGAAGTCAATTATTTCTCGCTCCCTTATATACCATATCACCGTGTCAACTTTGATCTCTAAAGGGAATCCAAATGCCATGTCTCTCCTTTGCCTCTCATCCCATCTTTATTTATTCTTTCATCATGAAAACATTAATAAAGTGTCCATTCTATGGGAGAAACAAATAAATAAAGGATAAGGAATGATGAAGTGTAAGGAGAGCCTAAGCATGAGGTAATGGGACAGCACAGGGCACTTCCTCTTCCCTGGCGGGAAGGCCCAGAAGGCTTTGGAGGAGATTATATCTATGGAAAAAATTAGGTGATACTTAGCGAGTCAGATGATTAGAAGCAGTAGGGAGAAGAGAACTAGCATTAGGGCAAACAGAAGGGATAGCAGGATAAAAATTTCAGGGGGTACACAGAAATTTAATAGTTTGTTGTTGCTGGAATATACAGTCCAGGCATGAGATAAACTCAGAGTTTATACCTGCTTTCATTTTCTTCAGAGCACTTGTCACTACCAGAATATCCTATATAATAAAGAAGTAATAGCCATCATGCCCTCACAAGATGGCTGCCTACAACCAGGCCGGCAGGGGTGTTAGTGAGGGACGACCAAACGACTGAACAAGCAGCCTGTGTGGGGTGACCAGGCTGGCAGGGGGGTTAGTAAGGGATGAGCAAACGACTGAACTGCAGGCTGCATGGGGCGACCAGGCCAGCAGGGAGGTCAGTGAGGGGTGATCAAGCTGACGGGGGGGCGGGCAGTTAGGTGCAACAAATCAGGCAGGCAGATGAGTGATTAGGAGCCAGTGGTCCAGGGTTGTGAGAGGGATGTCCAACTGCCAGTTTAGGCTGGGGATCAGGCCTAAACTGACAGTCGGACATCCCCCAAGGGGTCCCAGATTGGAGATGGTGTAGGCTGGGCTGAGGGGACCGCCCCTCCGAACACAAATTTCATACACCAGGCCTCTAGTATTACATATTTATCTGTTTATAGTCCTTCACCCTCTTTAGAATGTTATCTACACAAGGACAGGGGTTTCCTCCCTTGTTCATTACCCCAGCACTTGAAACAGAGCTTTGCACACAGTGGACACCCAAACATTTATGGAAGAATGAGTAAGTGAATTAATATACTGTGTGCTAATGATTGACCATTTGAAGCCTCCCACACTCAGATTTCAATTTACTTTTTCAGTTTTAATGCAGCCTAAATTACAGCCAAATTCTTCACCACTTCCATCACTTTTTTTTCTAAAATTGTGATTTCATCTCTATGGCCTCACTATTTTATTGCCTTCATATAGAATGTCTTTTACTTAGACTCCATTTAAAATGCTAATTATATGCAAAGTTATAAAACTTCAAGACAATTAATCACCTACTTAGCATAGGTTTTAAGACCTTAAATTTTAGATTTGTACTGCCAATTCCAGCTTCTCTATTTTACTGTGTGTCCTAGGGAAAGTTACATAATCTCTCTATACACATTTCCTATTATGAGGAAGGTTATAACTCACTACAACTTATTGTGGAGCATTAATTGAAAAAATCCTATTAAACTATTAGTAGTACCTGATACATAATAAGTTTTGGCTTTCCTTGTATTAAACGCTATAAGTATGCTTATCCATGACCCTTTTCATTGTACGCAATTTGAAGACAGCTATTACGATTTTTAAAATTTTTATATCTCCATTGTCTAACAAGATGCTCTGAATATAGTTGAGATATTAACAAATGATTGTTAATTGTGCTGACTTTAGGAATAGGGCTTTCTTTTCAGCAATAATTCCATTCAGTATACATGCAATAGTCTTATAGATTCCAAATAGTTATTTGAAATAACGATTTCAAATAGAAAAAATTAAATCTTAAGAAACCATTAAATGTATGAGGTTTTCTTTCTCTTGATTATTGAACTTTTTCACTTGCACATGTCATATTTTATTTCTAGGAACCTGCAAAGTTATTTCCATTAATTATAAATAAAAGTATCTCAACATTATTTTTCTTTCAAGGTAATGCTCCAGTGATAACATTTTCAATTCTCAATGACATAACTTGTAAATAATGTTACTTTGGTTTTAGAAATTCTGCTAACATCGCAGCAGAGATGCCATAGGTAGAGTGGCTGTGAATTTATTCAGTGTTGTCTAAACTGGTTATGAAAATAACTGCACACTCTTAGGTGAGAAAGGATTTCATCTATTCTGCTAGCTTTTGTAAATAATACATATTTCACATACTACAGAATAAAAAATAGTTTTATAGATAATATTTTATAGATATTTGATAATGAAAGAACTGAAGCTATAAAATACTGAGTCCATTCATTCATGCTTTCAATTTTACATTTATCCATCAAATGCTACTTGAATTTCTTTAAGTATTGCTGGCAAAAGCAGGAAAAGATATATAGATAGATATATAGATATAGATGTAGATATAGATATAGATATAGATAGATATAGATATAGATGATAGAGATAGAGATAGAGATAGAGATAGAGATAGAGATAGAGATAGAGATAGAGATAGAGATAGAGATAGATATATACTAGAGGTCCAGTCCACAAAAATTTGTGCACTGTTGCGGGGGGTGTCCCTCAGCCTGGCCTGCCCCCTCTACAGTCTGGGAGCCCTCAGGGGATGTCCTACTGACCTCCCTCTGCGGGATGCGACCAGGCTGATCAGAGGAAGGTGATGCCCCATCTTGCCTCTGCTGCTACCACTGCCGGCCCCAGGCAGCCACCGAGGCTTGCTTGAGCCTCGGGCCGGCCCTGGGCAGTGGTAGCTGCCATCTGCGGCTTGCCTGAGCCTCAGGCAGCCACTGCAGCTTTGTCTGGAAGGAGGTCTGGAAGACATCCATTCTAATTAGCATATTATCCTTTTGTTAGTGTGTGTGTGTGTGTGTGTGTGTGTGTGTGTGTGTGTGTGTATAAATCAACAAGATAAAATTTCCTCATTGTGCTGTTTAATTTGGTAAGTAGGCAAAATTGAAATATGCTGAACCAAGTAATAAAAGAGAGTCACAATCAATGAACTGTGAAGATGATGGTGAATGGAGTGATTAAGGAGGTAGTCAATCTATCATGTGAAGAGCAAAGAATAATTAGGACAGATTTACCAAAGGAAGTAATTCCTATATAGCCTTTGGAAGAAGGGTAGAAATTATTATGGTGAATAATGAGGCAAAAGTATTCTAGATAGAGGAAACAGCATGTACAAAACATGAAGACATGAACATGCATAGTGAATTCAGGGAACTGTATATTTGGAATGGCAAAGGAAGTGAGGAGAATCCAGGTTGCAGACACGGGCAAAGAGGAGGTCAAAATGTCTTCAGTGAAATTAACTGAAATGTAAATAGTTGTAGGATACAACTGAGATTTCTGAAATTTTAATCAATCCTGCCACAGGTCACCATGATAAAGTGAGGAAACACACTTTATTGAACCTAAAAATGTAAGAGTATGAATCAAAGATAGATTTCCAATGAACCATTGGAAAGGGAGAGGGAGAAGAAAAGAAAAACAACAGGAGAGGCTAGAACTGCTCTCTCTGAAGTTAACTCAGAGCTATCAAATAAGAGTTGCAGGTGGTAGATTAGGTTAACTGAGAATCATGTTTAAATTATATTATATTTTGATCAGTCTCAAGTATCGAAATGAGGGATGAATGAGAATTTAAGCTTACTCTGTCTGAAAAAGATCTAGAGTTTTTGACTATTATCTTGTCATTAGTAACTATTTTAAAATATGTATATTAGTCCTTTTTTTTCTAAATTGGCCTTAGTTTATCTATTTCTAATCAAAATTTTACTTTGAACCTCTAATTTCTAAAAGAAAAATAGAAAAGTATGTCTTAAAGCCTTATTTCTTCAAACCTGTTTCCGTCTACAGTGATTCTACTTTTCTTGCAGTTGTCAGAAACAACTTACACTTTGCATTTTTCTGGAGCTTTTCATCCAAACATTTTGCCACTACAAAAAAGGTTTGGTATGCAGTTCATGACTATTTTCATTTTTATTTTTTATCAATACAGTAAAATAAAACTGAGCTTTCTTTGAGGTATACAGTTCTCTGATTTCCCCCCATGCATATATTAATGTAACCAGCCACAGAGAAAAGGACAAAAACAGTTACATTACCCCCCCCGCCCCCCCCCCACACACACACCTAATCTCTCTCATTTTATCCCTTCATGGTCCCACCATTTCCCACTCCTCCACCCTGGTAACCACTGATCTGTTTTGCAGTTTGTAACTTTTTAATAATGGCTCCATTCACTCAGCATGAGCTGTCTGAGATGCATCAAAGATGCTGTGTGTATAATAAATATGTTTCTTTAAAATGCTTAGCAGTTTTCTATAGTATGGATGTACCATAGTTTGCTTATCCACTCCAACACTGAAAGGTATTTGGGATTTTTACAGGTTGGAAATTATGAAGAGAGCTGCTACAAACATTCTTGTATAGATTTTTGTGTGAATAAAAACTGTTTTTCTGGAGTTCATACCAAAATGTGTGATTGGTGAGTCATATGAAAAGTGGATGTTAAGCTTAATGGAAAACTACCAAACTGTCCTCCAGAATGGCTGTACCATTTTGCATCCTTCAAGCAATAATGAAAATTCCTGTTGTTTTATATCTTCACCAGCACTTGGTAGTATTAGAATTTTTAAAATTTTTATTTAAACTAATAGGTCTGTAGCAATATTTAATTGTTTTAATTTATATTTTTATAATGATTTTGATTTTGAACATTGTTTTCATATGTTTATTTGACTTATTATAAGTCTTTTTTGGTGAAATATTTGTGCATGTCTTGCTCTTTTTAAATCTTATTTTTACTACTGCATTTTGAGATTTCCTTATATATTCTGGGTACGAGTACTTTATTAGATATATGGTTTGAAAATATCTTTGCTCTTTCTATGGCCTACCTTTTTATTTTTCATAATAGTGTTTCTGACAGAGTGAAAGTTTTTAATTTTGATGAAGTATTATTTATTTATTTTATGGATGTGCTTTATTATTTTTTTTTCTTATGGACTTATTTTTGAAGTACAACCCTAGGTCATGAAGATTTCATTTTATGTTGTTTTTTTTTTTCTAAGAGTGGTATAATTTTGTGTTTTAGATGTAGATCAATAATCGACTTTGATATAATTTTTATGGAAGGTGTGAAGTTTACTAGTGTTAACTTTTCTTTGAATTTGTATTCTTAAGTGTTCCAAACCCATTTGTTGAAACCTATGCTTTCTCCATGGAATTGCTTTTGCATCTTTGTCAAAAAGTTGGCCATATTTGTGTAGATTTGCTTTTGGACAACCTCTTTTCCCATTGATCTATTTGCCCATTTCTTAGCCAATACTGTACTATCTTGATTACTATTGCTTTATAATAATTATTGCCGAAACCGGTTTGGCTCAGTGGACAGAGCGTCGGCCTGTGGACTGAGAGGTCCCGGGATCAATTCCGGTCAAGGGCATGTACCTGGGTTGCGGGAAGGTGGAAGGTGTCAGGAGGAAGCTGATCGATGTTTCTCTCTCATCGATGTTTCTAACTCTCTATCTCTCTCCCTTCCTCTCTGTTAAAAATCAATAAAATGTATTAAAAAAATAATTATTGAAAATCAGAAAGGGAAAGACTCTTGCTTGATTCTTTTTCAAAGATGTTTTGGTTATTCAAGAACTATTGTTTCTTCCTATATGCATTTTAGAATCAACTTGTCTATATGATCAAAAAATACTGTTGAGACCATTATCTTGGCCTTATTCATGAATCTGTAGTTCAGAGTCTGTTTTTTTTTGTACCAGTTCCAGCCCTAGTCTCCCATTTCCCTTAGGGTTTGTTCATCCTAATATTCTGCTTAAGGGTTACATAAAAATCTGTCTACGAAAGAAACAATAAAGACAACTCTTTGTTTCTGCTTCTCTCTGTGGCACAAAATATTCTCCTTCAAATTTGTACCCATAGGTCTGTTGTTTAATGTTTCTGTGTTTTAAATTAATACTCCCCCCTAAATCTAGGCTCTCATGTCTGAACAATAATTAATGTGTTTCCAGAGTGGACATGACTCAGAATCAAATTAAAATATTTTTTCTGGAGAAAAAACATACTCAATCCAAGTCATTCAGGATCCCCTGACCCACCATGCCCCGCCTTGATAGTTTGTTAAATATGAATTCACAATCTTTAAAAGATTGACTGTTTTGACATTTCTTATTTTGACTATTGCTATGCAGATTATTATTGTTATTGTTGATCTTTTTGCCTAAAATATTTGATTAAAATTTGCCTTTTTCTCTGAAAAAAAATCGCCATTTCTAGTGTCCATAATGATATAGACAGTATAATGTTATTTTAAAGGTGCTGAGAGGAACTACATTCTAGACTTATGAAATCAGAACAAGTATGAGGGAAGAGACTTCTTCACACAATGGCAAACAGATTTTACCACCAAAATATGAGACTAGAAGACTTAAAGAAGGAAACTACTCCAGATGGAAAATATGAGATGCAAGAAGGAAGAATTTGAAGGTAGAATTGTAAGTATTTAACTAAATTAAGTCATCATCCTTATAATACAAAAATAATATTTCATTTGTAGGGTTAAAACAATAATATGATAAAGTTCTAGAACAGTGACTAATAGTAATTTAAAATCAGGGTTTCTGATGTTAATTAGGATATTTAAGCTTATTGTTTGATTCTAGAGCAGTGGTTCTCAACTTCCTAATGCCGCGACCCTTTAATACAGTTCCTCATGTTGTGGGGACCCCCAACCATAAAATTATTTTCGTTGCTACTTCATAACTGTAATTTTGCTACTGTTATGAATTGTAATGTAAATATCTGATATACAGGACGTATTTTCATTGTTACAAATTGAACTTAATTAAAGCATAGTGATTAATCACAAAAACAATATGTAATTATATATGTGTTTTCTGATGGTCTTAGGAGACCCCTGTGAAAGGGTCGTTTGATCCCTAAAGGGTCGCAATCCACAGGTTGAGAACCAATGTTCTAGAGGATGGTAAATAAATGGTTTTAATTATTTTGGTAAATCTGGATTTTAAATTTCAAGACCAATAAGTCACACGTACAAAAGGAATCAAATGTTTACTTCTCGAGCCACTAGAATTAAGTCATGAATGAGAGAACAATCAAAAGTTCCGTTTTGGTGAGAAAGTAAAAAGAGGGAGCACAGAAGCTTTGGTTGCTGGGGAGAGAGGACAAGAGAGAAAAAGGAAGACTGAATCTGTAATACCAGGATCTGTTCTCAAACCATCTTTGTTAATGGGTTCAGAATTTAGTTAATTCTGATTTATCCATAGCTTTTTTTCTTCCTTTTTAATGACACACTAGAGGTGTAGATTCATTCCCTATACAGTCAAAACATTAAGACTAATTAAACATAAATTAAGATAATAAGTATTTGTTAGAGACAAAGATAACTATAAATTTGTTTTAAAAAGTAATATTACATAGATATTTTAATTATTTCACATATATGGTCTCTCTATATTTTTGAAAAGAAAAAATTCGAACCCCAAAAGAAAAGAAATTTGCACGTAAGTTAATAAACAACTTGTACATAAATCCTTGGAAGCAAAGGAAAAGCATATTTTATCATTTCCTTTAAAGACTAAGAAGAATAGAGTTGAAGACTTCAAAGAGTGAAAAGTGGTAGAGTCGAAATAAATCATTATCGGGATTAAAGTCCATTGTTCTACAAATTCATATTCTGCATTATTAATTCTCATACCTGAACTGTGTATGCATTACATCTTTGTATCCTCTAAAAATACAAGAGAGAAAAAAATATTTATCAAAATCATAGTATATACAGAAAATGTGCTAGGCCCATATCAGTGATTTTTATTTAGTTTCCAAGAAATAATTTGAATTGTTGTTCCCACTTGCAAATGAAGATACTAAAATTTAGACTAGAAGTAACTCATCAAATTGGTAAAACTAGGATCCACAAATAGGTCTTCCTGAATCCAAAGCGTTTGCCTGAATGAACTACAACTCACCACCTCAGTAGGAGCAGTTGAACATGCAGACAATTGATCAATGCTAAAGTAAACAATGAATAACACATTCCCTTATTCCATCAGATCTTATTAATGGTATTTTTATTTTTTTAATTTATTTTTATTGATTTCAGAGAGGAAGGGAGAGGGAGAGAGAGATAGAAACATTAATGATCAGAAAGAATCATTGATCTCCTGCACACCCCACACTAGGGATCAAGCCCACAACCCAGGCATATGCCCTAACTGGGAATCGAACTGTGACCTCCTAGTTCATAGGTCAATGCTCAACCACTGAGCCACACCAGCTAGTCTAATGGTGTTTTTAATGAAGAAAAGAATTTTCCCAAAACCATTTCCCCTGATCTATTAAAACTGTATCCACATTAATTATAATGTACCTTCTTCTTTCCCCAAGTATGATTGTTCTGATCAACATATAGAAATATAACTACAAAGGTAAATAATGTTTGTCAATCTTTACTGTTAAGAACAAGTTCTAATTTTTAATCTATGTGTGCATGTCAGTATACGTTTTTCAAACATGTGTCATGGATGAGAATGTTAAGAACATAACTTCTGAATAAACTCTATTAGAAAGAATACTGAATTTGTTGAGTCTGTGTTAAGAAAGAAAGAACAGCTTCACAGTCAGAGCCCTAGAAGAGGGCCATTCAGTGTGGATTCAAAAGGCAACCCAGGTGTTTATTGTCATTTATTTGTGGGAGAACAGTCACTTATTTGACATGCTGAAGTCAGCCTCAGGGTGAAGCGGCTTTGTTCAGCAACTACCAGACAGGAAATATTATTCCCCATTCTCTTGATAGGGATTCAAGGAGAACTCTGAGATAGCTGCTGATGGATGCAAGTAATGGGCTAGACCAGTGACGGCGAACCTATGACACGCATGCCAGAGGTGACACGCGAACTCATTTTTTTGGTTGATTTTTCCTTGTTAAATTGCATTTAAATATATAAAATAAATATCAAAAATATAAATCTTTGTTTTACTATGGTTGCAAATATCAAAAAATTTCTATATGTGACATGGCACCAGAGTTAAGTTAGGGTTTTTCAAAATGCTGACACGCCAAGCTCAAAAGGTTCGCCATCACTGGGCTAGACAACACTGGGGATTACTAGGTGCTGTTTTTTTGTTTTGTTTTGTTTTTTTTAAAGATACACTTCCTTTACTTTTGAAACACAAAAGAGTGTGTTTCAAGATTCAACCACTTAAGGATATTCACTTTGATTCAACTAAGTTTCAAAATGAAGGAGAATAATTTTACTCCGGATTGTATTTATTGATTGCTTGCTTGAGTTTTACTTTGTGGCTTATTATTACCATCCCTTTGATGAAATATTTTGCCAGGTATTTTTAAGGTTTAAATAATTAATTTCTTAAAAAAATTAGTGTGCCACTGTATTAATAAAGGAAAGGAAGGAAGGAAAGAAGGGAGGGAGGAAGGAGGCTGGGAGGCAAGAGCAGGAGCAGAGAGGTCAATGAGGGAGAAGGGAGTCATGTAAAACTTTCAACACTAAGGAACTTAAAAAAAAGAAATAAAGAAATACATATAGCAATATATGCAATTCAGTTAAAATAGGACTGAAGAAAACTTACAGTCTTCAGTATTTGTATCAGTAATATTGAAAGAATGAAAAAAAAAAAAAGAAAGGAGGGAAGGAGGAAAGAAAGGCAACATTGACATCATTGGCAAGCTATGGGAAAAAATTTAAATACAACTTTTGTGCAAAATACTAAGTTTATACTGAGTTTATAATGGTGCCTTAGCACCTCAAGAAAGATAAAATGAAAGTCTTTTAGGTCTAGATCACAGCACACACACACAAAAAAAAATCAAAAGGACAGGGTTCTGCCTCTTTAGACTTAAATGATGTAGACTAAAGACTGAAATGATTTTAAAAAACTGTGAAGTTGAAGGCATAATTCTGAAATTATGAAAGATAAGAATATATTATAACATAGTTCATTTAAAAAGAACCTCCTTTTGTGCCAAGCCAGGTCAGCCAAGAGTTCACAAGCCTGGGTGAGGGTGGTGAAGGATGAAGAAATGACAGACAAAGAGAATAAGCTGGGTCTAGGTGGATCTTCCTGTGCTTGGCTGAGGCCACAGAGAGAGAGATCCAGAGGCAAGCTGAGCCTTTATTTTATAGCGAGAGGTAAACAAGGTAGTGGTCACCAGAGTTACAATGTTCTTGTGAGTTTCACTTGTTTGGGCAGCACTTGCTACATTTCCCTCAGCCCATTAGCTTCCCAGATAAGATCTAGGGAACTTCATAAGGTCAAGCCGAATTATGCTAAGAGGACTGTGCCCTCTAAACTGGGACTTGTTTGTGGCTTTGCCAACAGGTCAGTCCCAGGCTTAATCCTATAGCCGCGCCCTACATCTTTGAACCAAGAGAGAAGAAAAACGAGGGAAAATAAAATACTACTTAATACTGAATAATTTTATAAAGTTTAGTTTTCCAGTTGGAATTTTCATAATCTGAATTTATCATGTATTAATGAGATTTAGGAAACATGTTAAATGAAAGTGATAGATAGTAGTCTAAAAAAATGGATAGTTTAAGAATGCGTTGCCTAATTTTTAGAGTAATATTCAGGAAGACAACAGAATATTCTAAAATTTATATCTCGATGCCTGTTAGAGGACAAATACTGAGCTGGATGACCTGCACAATTGGCCAAGTACACTGATTATATTCTCTTCCATTATCATGTTATCATGGAATCCTATTTATGCATAAAAAATAATTATGAAGATGTTGCCTTTGTATGTTGAGAAAATCTTTGTTTTCACATGAGCAAATATTGATCAAATAAACTTCTTTAGCATAAAAAAGAAATCATTGATCTTAATATGCATATTGAACATTAATATATGTATCCATTACAGATTTTTTAAAATATACTAGTTTTAGAAATATGCTCAATAGTTGACTTTTAGTTTATAAAATAATTCTGATTTTTTTTCCCTTTCATTATCAGGCCATATTTTTGTGGGATTTGAAAAACGAAAAGCCCCATCTCTTTTCTGTATAACTTGTTATTGTATTTGAAGCTATTTCTAATGTTTCATTTGTTAATTGCTGTATTTTTGCCAAGCCTTTAAATGCTGTTGCTGCATTAGTGCATTTATCGATATCAGCATGGACAGTTTTCCAGAGGGCAGTTTCACAAATATAATTAATTTTTGAGGACTTCGCTTTCAAAGCCCCAATCATCATGAATCAAGTGAAATGGAATGCCTGCAGGAGCCCACCACCTCTGACACAGTATTACTGTGAATTCTGAGCATGTGTATTGTAAACACTATATTTAATATCATTATATTTCCTATCTGGCTTTGAATGAGTTCCACTGTGCAGACTATTAGCAAATAGTAAAAATGATAGCACTTCACAAGCCAGGGAATAACTAACCTACTTAAATATGTTTCCCCTTTGGACATATAAAAAAGGCCAGCAGTTAAGCAGCTCAGGTATCAGCATGCATTATAAGGAAGGGCTTTCTGCAAGCATATGCCCTTGTATCAAATATTGCTTTTCCCATCACTGCCTGGAAGGTATGTAATTTGGTTAACTTATGCTTCGGTGGCATTTTAGAAATGAAGTGGTTCTGAAGTGAGCATTGCATAGAATCTACTTGTCTTTCCATCATGGAAGAGTAATGCATAAATCTAAGTCTATTTTTTTTTTGAGGGGGGGAAGCGAGGCATGCCATTCCTTGTTTATTTCTTTTCACAATGGAAGCAAATCTATTGGAGTGTTTATTAAACTGACAGAATTATTTGTGTCTTTGGTCATTTTTTACCACCTACAGTCTAGAAAAAGAAAAATGGTAGTACAGTAGAAAAATCTGCTTGGGTATACCATGCTTAATAACAGTGTGCTTCAATATACATAAGTTTGAAAATTTGGGAGCTGTTTAATAAGTTTCCTATCTTTAAAAAATATAGTCATAGTGTCATTAGGGAAATGACTGGGGTTTTTATGTGAGGTTTGATATTGATTTGAACTCATTTGAACTCATTCATATGCATATATATATATATATATATATATAGCAATATATCAGTGTTTGTATATGTATTTGAATTTTTCTTTAAATACTAGAGGCCCGATTCATGAAGATTTGTGCAAGAATGGGCCTTCCCTCCCCTGGCTGCTGGCACGGCCTTTGCTCCGGCCCGGAGCCACCTTTCTACCTTCCCACGCTGCCCAGAGGCCCGGAGTGGCTGGGGCAGTGCAGAACACCTGAGTCGTCGCTATGGCGATGGCCACTCAGCACCTGCATATGCAAATGAACCTTCCATCTTTGTTGGGTTAATTTGCATACTCACTCCTGATTTGCTGGTGGGTGTTGCGAAGTTATGGTCAATTTGCATCTTTCTCTTTTATTAGTGTAGATAAATATAGAAAAGTGCAAATATCAAAAGTGTATAGTTTGATGAATTTTCACAAACAGCAAACCATGACCCATACTAAGAAATAGAAGTTTATCCAGTCTCAAGACTCCATCATGTTCTTTTCCAGTCACTAATCTTTATCTCCTCCCCAACAAAGACATCACTGTCCTGACTTCCAATAGTATATATAGTAGTTTTCTGCTTTTGTATCAAGTCTATGTTTGAAATCATGCTTTTCTTCACAGGAAGGCAGCATATTGTGGACAAAAGTCATTTCACAAATCTACACAAACCACTTGCCTGAGATACTGTTATAATTGAGATTATTATAAGAATTGATTTAGTTAATTTATGTTAAAACACAAGAAAATTGCATAAACTATCAAATGTAAAATTATATTATGATTCATTTTCTCTTTAATAGTCTCTCCAGTTAAGCTAAATTATTTCTGCATCCTAAAATTTTGCTTATGGCAAATATGTATTAAAAGATAACAATATATATGCAAGAACATGTATTTTCAGATATGAAGACCTGTCTCTTATTCATCTCTGTATTTCCAGTGGTAAACAGTAAGAATTTATAATAAAATCTAAGGCACTAAAAACAAAACAAAACCCCTGAGTGATTGAGGGAGTGATGCTAGAAGAACACTGATGAAACTCTCATCTGCACCACATCATAATATGAGAAGAGGCAATAACTTTTCATGCCCAGTGGACACTTAGACTGTGCCTTAACCTCCTCTAAGTAATCCTATATAATAAAGAGCTAATATGCAAATGGTCCTCATGCCCTCACGCCATCACACCATAACGGCTCAGACACTCAACACTGTGGAGAGAGGAATAGGGACCAGCCATGCACAAATGAGCTCGCAAGAGAGGAATGGGCACCAGCCAGGCCGGGGCCCGGGAGAGGGACAAGCTGCCTGCCCCACGGTCCTGGGCGCCAGTGCCTGTGGCTGCAGCCCAGGAGAGGGACAAGCCACCCGGCCCATGGTCCCAGGCACCTGCAGCTGTGGCCCGAGTGAAGCCACCTGCCCATGGTACCCTGCAGCTGCTGCTGGCCCAGGCGAAGCTGGCCTGGGTCCTGGGTGCCTGCGGCCAGCCAGAGAGAGGGAAGCCTGGGTCCTGGGTACCTGTAATAGGCTGGAGGAGGGAATTCTGGGTCCTGGGTGCAGGGCAAGGCAGAGGCAATTAGGGGCGATCAGGCCAGCAGGGGGCAGTTAGGAGCGATCAGGCCGGTAGAAGAACAGTTAGGGGTGGTCAGGCAGGCAGGCAGAGGTGGTTAGGGGCAATCAGGCAGGCAGGCAGGTGATCAGTTAGGAGCCAGCAGTCCCAGATTGCGAGAGGCAGTTGGACATCCCCCGGGGGGTCCCGGATTGGAGAGGGTGCAGGCTGGGCTGAGGGATCATCCACCCCGTGCATGATTTTGTGCAATGGGCCTCTAGTTTGCTTATAATTAACTTACTTAATAATCATATTACATCCACAAAGTGGGCACTGTTATTATCATTCACGTTTTATAGATGTGTACATCTGTACAACTGGGTCACAGAGTTATGAGAGAACATAACTAGTAAGTAGTGGATCCAAAGTTCAATCCTGACATCCTGGCTTCCAAGTCTAAACACAATCACTGTTCTTTATGAACATGGGTATATTGATACCCTGGCAAAATAGGAGAAAAAGATTGATGATCCTATCTATCATCTATCTTTCTATCTATCTATCTATCTATCTATCTATCTATCTATCTATCTACTATCGATACAAATAGACCTAATATACAAATAGACCGAATGGCAGAACAACTGGACAATTGAACAACCAGTCACTGCAACACACGCTAAGCACCAGGGGGTGCGCACGGTGCATGGTGGGCATCAGCTGTGGCGGGATGGTGGAGCAGGTGAGCAGGAGCACCAGACCAAAGAGGGGTGCCGGTCACTGTCATTCGGGCAACCCTTTAGTGGTTATTGAAAATTCTTTGCTCCTGCGTGCGGAGGTCCTGCCGGGAGCTTGCACCCGCTGCCGGAGCCAGGTGCTGGCCCCGATCACTCAGCGCCGAAAGCAGGTATGAGCAATGGCTCCTGGCCCCAATTGACCCTCAGGGCTTCTCCACCTCCCCCTGCTTCTGAGGGGAGATCAGGACCAGCAGCCACCTCTCACAACCGCTGCCGGCAATGGCCCCACTTGCACCACTGCCAGCACCAGCCCTGCTTGCACCCGTATCTGGCGCTGGAGCCGCCACTCTCACCACTGCCGGTGCCCAGTGCTGGTCCAGATCTCTCAGAGCCATCAGCAGGTGCAAGCAGTGGCTGCTGGCCTCGATCGTCCTTCAGGAGCTGGGGGAGGTGGAGAAGCCCTCAGGGAAGATCGGGGCCAGCAGTTGCTGCTCGCACCTGCTGATGGTGCTGGCCCCAATTGCTCTGTGACGCCAGGGGGTGAGAGTGGGGATGGTGTAATCAGGGTGTGAGAGCAGTGGCAGTGGGAGCGGGGCTCCTGGCAGAGAGGAGACCAGGGCCTGTGGCAGTAAGGGCTGGGCGGTGCTGCAGAGGATGGACTGAGACCCGCCCCTGTGCCTACCGCAGCCTCTCAGCCCACAGTTCCTTTCAAGGTGCATGAATTCATGCACTGGGCCCGTAGTATAATATAAAAGCCTAATATGCAAATCAACCAAAGGGCAGAATGACCGGCGGAACAATGGGTCGCTATGTTGTGCACTTACCAGGATGGGGAAGATGCTCAATGCAGGAGCTGCCCCTAGCCCGCAGGCCTCAGGCCAGCCAAGGCAGGTGCCAGCGGGGGCCCCCCAATTGCCCCACCAGTCACCCCGCAGAGGGAGGAGACCAGTGGCAGCAGGGTGGGGTGGGGTGGGGCTGGTGAGCGGGCAGTGCCAGGCCAGCCAAGGTGGGTGCCAGTGGGGGTTCCCCAATTGCCCTACCCATTCCCCACAGATCAGCCCTGGTCGCTGGCAAGGCCTAGGGACCCTACCCATGCAAGAATTTTGTGCACCAGGCCTCTAGTAAATAATAAGAAACCATAAAACTTACTATTCAGACCACATTCATATAATTTGATTATTTTTTTCTGCTAACTACATTATATGTTTGGTAGAAATAATACTGTCTCAAGGGCTATTATAGAGTATTAGAACCAAATCAGAAAATGTAAACAATATTTTAAATACTAATAAAGATTAGGTGACTACAAGACAACAAAGGAAAACAGCTTTGGCAGCAAACCTTTAGCATAAATAACCTGCATTCCCCAGTGAAGGACTTAGACACTTGCTTGGCACCTGGTTTCAGGGCCAGTAATTTGGATTTTATGGCTTCTCCTTGGAGTGGACACCAGTATGTCCATTGGCAGTTAACATTAGTATATATCCTATGTATAATAACACATTATAGAATGATTTAAATTATTTCTCAAAGGGGTTACACAAATAACCAAAACAATGATTAATATTAACTGGATCAACACTGATCTGATAGTGTATCCCACTGTAACTAATACCAGGATAAATTTGGGCTAACATGTAACATTTTTAAAAAATGGTTTGGAAGTAAACAATTCTGCTGGATGATAAAAATTATTGCACTCTACCAAAGTTTTCCACTCATGAACTGGATGGAGGCCCATTTTTAGAAGTAGCCAATCCTGATCATACCAGCTTATCTTGAATTGCACAAGGTGCATCATGACAGGTCTTGGTGAAATCACGACAAAGTCACGATGGAGCAATTTCGGAAATTAAGCATGGAAGTAGTCTCCAGATTACAAATTCCCTTCCGATTCTGGCAATCACAGGTACAAATGGCTCCATTTGCTTTCACTCTCTTGGAAACACTTGGTTATCATTTATACCAGTTTTCCCTTGAGAAACACAGTTTCTCACCATGAGAAATTCCTCATTCGCCTCCAAGCATTCTGTTCATTGCCTAGAGATGATAAACAAAAATGCAAATGCACTGAAGCACTGCTGTCCAATGAGACCTTTTAACACGCTAAGAATGCCCTATACTCGAGCTGTCTAACAGAATGGTCACTACACACATGATTATTGAGCACTTGAAATGTCGCTGATGTGACAGAAACTAAATTAAAAACTTTTTTTTTTTTTTACTTTTAATTAGCTTTAAATTTAAATAGCCACATGCGACTAGAGGCTATCATATTGGATAGCAGCCTAATAATTGTATTAGGAATTAAACAGCAGTGATCCTTAACTCTCCCCATCCTTACGTTCCTTTCATGGAAGTAACCAAGCACTTCTAAATTGCCAAGACAAACTTAAAGTTCAGATGGAATTTTGGATGTTGGGAACTAAAACTATTGCTTTCAATTTGATTCCTACCTTCCAGCTCTTCACGTCAACAAGGCAAACATACATAATTTTTGAGAGAGTTTGTAAATTAATGTGTTTCTCCTTTATTTGAAAATTGTCATATTTTTAAAGCATGTCGTATGCTGTTTATATTTTACAAAACTTAAGTCATGATCACTATTATTATACTGTATGCAGTTATAATTCTGATTATACCAACTTAAAAAACCTTATGTAAGGATAGAAGGACAGAAATGTCATTCCTTAGTGTATTCTGTGGTGGGAGGCAGGCTAGAATATCCTTTGTTCTCATTGAGATCCATCTGTCAATTTTACCTGACAGCCCCTATAATTAAGTCAGGGTACTGTCATGTTAACCAGCATTAAATGTTTTGATTATACTGATAAATTCCAGCATAAGCAAGATATCCATGCTGTAGTGAGACATTACAGAATGTGACGGAGCATTTGGCAGTTGCATTTATTTAATACCATCAGAATGAGGAACCAGGATCATTCAGACCTCCAAGTGATTTTGTCAGCCTGAATAATCCATAATAACTGCCTCTCATTAGTTAGTCTAAATACATGTGTTTTAATTGCCCCTTTTCACTTTACCCACCTGTTATAATGTCCGTGTAATGATTCAAGATGGCATCATGCTATTCCATTAAATTTTGCCATCCAGAAATATCTTTATTATCACATTAATACATCCACTTGAGGTATTGCTCAAGCAGCTTAATTCTGCTGTAGTGATCGTGATTAACAGAGAAATATAGGAAGAATGATTTTCTCTGCTCTCAGTGGACACGTGATGTTATCTTGAAGACAACTTTAAAAGTCATCATTTTAAACAGGTAAATAACAAATGACTTTAAAAATGTAACAAATAGCCTGGAGGGCATGGCGCAGTGGTTGAGTGTCAACCTATGAACCAGGGAGTCAAGTTCATCCAATTCAGGGTCAGAGCACATGCTTGGGTTTTGGGCTCCATCGCCAGTGGGGGCGCATGCAGAAGGCAGCTGATCGATGATTCTCTCTCATCATTGATGTTTTTATCTCTCTCTTCCTTCCTCTCTGAAATCAATAAAAATATATATTTTTTTAAAAATTTAACAAATAACTTTAAAATTAGAGAGAAAAACTTTTTTATGAGAGCAAGAATCGTGCCTTTATCTTTCTCTCATTGTATTATCTCCAGGGCTTATTTTGAATTTTAGAATTAATTAACACTCAAAGCATATTTGTTGAACATATGTTGAATAAATCAGCATTTATTGGTATGACTGTACCTGAAATTTTAACTTCCTATAATACCATTAAATCTTATAACTCATATATTCAGAAACAAAATATAAACATAACCAAAATTAGAATTTATTCCCACAGCTTTACAGTGTTCGAAACTTTTCACAGCCTGGCCTTCACCAAACTTCCAGAACTCATTTCCCTTCCACCCTTCTAGTCTCGATACCATCGCAGTTTATGAATCGAGGTGTGTAAATATGACTCAATCTGCCATATCAACCTACATTGATTCATACTTTTCACTATGCCTCAAATGTTTAATCCTCCAACATCCTCTTACCTGCATCTTTCAAATGTATATTCAAAGCACATCTGATCTCTAATGGTGAAAATTCACATCTCCTTTCCTTCTTAAGAGTGTAGTTTTGTCATTTTTATTAGTCATTTCATTTTTTCTTTCCCACTGGATTAGAACGTTCTTGAAAATGAGAAATGTTATTTTTTCTGGCTTTACTGACTCATTCTTCATTCACTCAACAGTTGTAGTTAATATACAATATAATGGTGGGTGAATTTGGTTTCAGCTATAGTGGAGCTCATAACTTAGAATAGAGGCATTAATTAAGTAATCACACAAATGAGTTCATAATTACAAACTAAACTATAATTACATGAAAAAAAAACACTTCAAAAAAATGACCAAAGATGAAGAGAGGGATGTGCTTGAATCTTGTTACCCTGTAAGCAGTGCTTGAAAAGAGAGGAGGCAGTTGAGGACTTTTATCTTAACTCTAATTTCAATAAGGAGTTATTAATCGAAAAACAAGGGGTTGCCTAGCTGGAGTGGCTCAGTTCATTGAGCATTGTCCCATGAATTGAAATGTCACTGGTTCCATTACCAGTCAGGCACATGCCTGGGTTGTGGGCTTAATCCCCAGTAGGGGATGTGTAGAAGGCATTCAATCAGTGATTCTCTCTCACTATTGATGTTTCTATCTCTTTCTCTTCCTCTCCCTTCCTCTCTCTAAAATAAAAAAAAAAAACTTATTTAAAAAGAACCCCAAGGGGTTAATATAGTATACTTTTAATAAAATTATTCTGGCTGTATAATGGTGAAAAAAATAGTGATGAGTGTAAAGCAAAACAGATCCTAGGAGAATTAGATAATTATTTTAGTAATTCAAAAAAGAGATGATGTTAGATTGCAACAGAATGATGGTTGTGGACAAGAAGGTTATTACAAATTTGGAATATATTTTTGAAAGGAAACAATGACTCTTACTGGTAGATGGGAAATGGGGGGTATTGTGGCAGACACCATTTGCTCCACACCCAACTTCCCCATACCTTCTTATACCCAACATCTGCTCTATACTCTGTTTCAACATCTGCTATACCTCCAGCGTCCCAATGCCTGCTGTTTACCCAACATCTCAACATCAGCTACATATCCAAAGTTCATTCCTCTTCAACCCCCTTCCTCCCTTCCCACAGAATTTGTTTTTTTCCTGCTAATGATGGAGATAATGGATTTTACAAAGGAAAAAAAAAATCCTTGCCTCAGGTCCAAGGCATAGACTATGATTGTCTAATCTAATACTGCTAGGACAATTGAATTCTTTTTGGCTAGTGATTGATTTAGGGTAGTCATGTTACCCAATTCTGGGTAAAAAGATATAAGCAAATACCAACTCATTAGAGCTCCTTGGAAGGCATTTTCTTTCTTCGTATAAAGTGATAAACTCAGCTGTCACTTCTCTTTCCCCCTTTTCCCCATATATTAGTTTTCCATTGCTGCCATAACAATGACTACAAACTTGATGGCTTAAAACAACATAAAAATATTATCTTATAGTTCTGGAGGTCAGAAGTCTGAAATGAGAGTCATTGGCTAAAGTTATACGGAGGTTCAAGGGAAGAACCAGTTTTTTCCCCCCACATTTAGAGGACACCCATATCCCTTGACTCTTGGACCACTTCCATCTTTAAAGCTAGCCATTGTCACTAGTATCATTCTCAACCTGTATCGTTCCCACTGCATTTCCATCATCATATATCCGTCTCTGAATCTCCTGACTCACTCTTTTACTTATAAGGTCATGTGATTATTTTGGACCCACCCAGATAACCCAGAATCCTTAACTTAATCACATCTGAAAAGGCTCTTTGCTGTTAGGCAACATATTCACAGGTTCTGAGCCTTAGGGCATGGACCTTTGGGCATTTTCATGCCTACCACAGTGTTTTCATTCTTTGAATGGAAATATGATGCCTCAGAATGGAACAGTCTGTCATCCCAGGACAACAAGCATGAGGAAAGACCATATCCAAATGCAAGTTGTAATACTATCTGGCCATTGAATGGTTACTAGTAAATGTATAACTCAGTGACATAGTGAACTCTCAATTGGTTAAACCTTCTTATTAGAGTTTTCTTTGAAGCCATCCACAGTGAGAAATACATTTTACATTACTAACCAGTAAATGGGCCACAGGCCTTACTTTGGAAAAACATTGCCCTAAGAATAAAGATTATTTCAAGTTACTTAATTTTGTTTATTTTTCTGTTTCTCCACATTATACTTCACTTCATTTTAACTATGTAAACAAAGCAATGTTTACATCAAAATTGATTTTTAAAAAGATCACCTCTTGGCACTGAACTCCATAAAGCTCTCAGCAGCACCTGATGTCAGTCAGCGGCTACTTGCTGAAATTCCCCAGGATTTGTACTGAAACACTGCTACAATTCTATTTTTCTGTTGTATTCTTTCCTATGTCTTTCATCCTTTTGTCTTCTTACTTTATTTATCTCAAGGCATTTTACTTTTAAATTTTTAGACAAGAACCTATAATGAGAACTGCAATTAACATCACAACTTAGGTCTAGCCTTTGGTTCTCAACTAAATTTTATCAATTAAATTTCCTTAGAAAAATAAGTGTTATATGGAAAAAGCCACTCTATTTCTATCATAAGCCAACCCCTCTGTGTGCCACAGCCAACAGCTTTGTGCCTTCTGAGGATTTATGTATCTTGGAAAATAATCTGATCTTTTCTCTGCATCATTGTTTCTTGTTAATTGTATTATGTTCTAATTTGTTTTTATTATACCCATCAAAAAAAGTAAAAGATGATGAAGCAGGAGGAGGAGGAATTCCTTTAATTACACATCCTTCCCCACTCTGTTCCAGTTTTCTTCTATCCTTAAGAGTAAACTTCTAGAAATTCCTATCTAGAATCATATTCTCTACTTAATCAACCCCATTCTACGCTTCACACTATTTTGATTGGACCATCACTGTCATTTCTAATTGGACTTTCACTGTCATGACCCAATTTTATCAAGCTACAAACACCTAAGCCCATTGGTACCTTTTCTGTTCCTTTCTATGATGTTTTAGACACATTCAACCCAGTTTATCACCCCTTTCTATGTTAAAGGCTTTCTTCTCATGGCTTCAGAAATCCCATCTTCTCCTTGTTTTCCCCCTAGTCACTAATGCTCTCTTATTAATCTCATTTGCTAGCTCCTCACCCCAATTTTTGCAAGGTTCTAGGCACCTTCCTAGATCCTTTCTTCTTTCCTATGTACAGATATAGATTCTTGAACCCATCGAATCCCTGAGCTTTAATCAGCATCCATAGAAATAGGACTTTCAAGTCTAAATCTCCCTTTCTGAACGTTCTCTGGAAGTCTGACTTGTATAAAAAAAAACTGCAGACTTGACATCTCTACAAAATTTAGAATTTTGGAGGGGCAGATGGCCTAAAGATGACCATCTCAGTCCTCATCCTTTTCTAAATGGTAAAACTAACATTTATACAGGACGAGAACTTGCTGAGTCTCACACACTTGTCCGGAGCAGAGCAGACATGCCTCGAATCCAGCACCATCAGCTGTGTTTACTGGAACCATAAAACCACATGACACATACTTCAAATATTCAGAAGCTAGAGTGCAAGATTCCTTTTGGTTTTCTGGAAAAATCTAATATTGGGCAAAGCCCCATTGGCTAGACTCCTGGAAATACAAGCCCTGAAGCTCATTCTGCCCCTCGCTGAGTGTCACAGCAGAGACAAAACTACATTTCTTTTAAGCTTTCCCAAATAATTCCATCTAACTCTTATACTTTTTTTTTCTTTTTCTCCCTGCTGACACATTTCACTGGACTGCTACAGGTTTATATGTTCCCCAATCTGATTGTATTTCACTTTATTGATAAAAAATTACCAATGTGATATCACGTTCTCACAAGGTTAGACGTAATCCCTTATGAGTGATCACTTTTGTAGATAGTGATCACTCCGGGGGGGGGGGGGGCTTTTTTAAATTCTCCTATCAAATAGCTGCTGTGTATTCAGAGCTTGTTGAGATTCATATCATTTATGCAAATTTCTAAATCCTTAAGACTCAAAGCCTATTTCTAAAAATATTTGGATTTTAACAATATACCATCTTCGACTGAACTGTCTTCATTGACAAGATAGATCAAAGACACGCTCCAGCCTTCATGCTCAACATTTGAAGGCTTATATTAATTATTAAAGAATGAATTTTCCACATATTTTTTCTCTGCTGAGTCTTCACCCACTAATGTTAATCATCAGGGTAAACAATTCAAAATGAGATTACAGCTAAAAATTGCAATGGTTAAACAAATTCTCCATGATCATAGAGATGACTCAATTAGAGCAAATTGCAGCTAAATGCGGAGCAGCAATGAGGGAAACAGGGAAATAAGGAGAGAAATTATCTGTATCAAAAACAAAGTTCTAAAGCCAAAATATTTAAGAGTAGTTCAAAATGGTCTGGCTCGAGAAAATGAACCAAATGCCAACAGTTTACAATTACAGTGATCACAAATGCCAGGTACTTTGAATACTTAGCATTTTGCATGCCAGATAGTTTACTAGGGAACGGCAATTACATGAATGTGGGCTGTACAGTGAACGACTATGGCTTTATTTTTCCCGTAGCAATACCCAGCTATAACTCTGCGTGCTCTTTTATGCCTGCAACATCTAGAGAGCCTTTATTACAAGGTGTCAGAGTGCTAAAAGGACAGATTTCTGGGACTTACATTTCATTAACTTTACAGAACAAATGTATGGCTATTCTTGTGATTTTTTTTGGTTGTTGTTGCTGTTAATGCATGTTATTTTACAATGGGACAGAATTTTGCTATAGAGTTACTTTTATGGAAAAAAAGGGAGGATTTTCAGGAAAGAAACCTAAGGTCCTCATTTTATGCTATCAAATTCAGACAGAACTGGCTATTCATCACTAGTCATTTTAGTTCACAGTGGGGAGGGAGAAAAAGGCTCGGTCCCCAGCCTCCTCTTCCAGCTGATGGCAGATGGAGGGAGGGAGGAGAGCACCATGCAGGGTAGGAGGGTTGCTAAAGTCCCACAGATACATGCCTCGGTTCTTCTGGCAAACACCTTCACTTACTCTCAGATATTAGGTATAGGATGGGACAGGTGGGGCATTCTAAATAATTTAGGCTTGAAATAGAAGACTATGTGGAATTGTCAAAGCAGGACCCGAAGGGGTCAAAGCAGCAAAAACCGCTAAAGACAACCAGGGCTGGATAGCAGTTGAAGAGGACGAAAGAAGGTTAAGGGATTGGCCAAAACACATATATGTATAGACCATGGACACAGACAACGGTGTGGTGATGGCCAGAGAGAGGGGGTGGGGACTGGGTGGAGAAGGGTAAAAGGGGGGAATGAGGGACATCTGTAATAATGTCAACAATAAATTAAAAATAGGTTAGAACAAAAATCTATAATAATAAAAAGTGTAATATGCTAGTTAGACCAGACGTCCTTCCAGACGAAGCCAGAGCTGCGAGGGAAGCCCAGGTCCCCGGTGCGGTGCCTGCCAGCAGCTGGAGGGAAGCCAGCCTGGGTCCTGGGTGCCAGAGGGAAGCTTGTGCCAACGGCTGGGGGAAGGAAGGCCTACTCTTGCACGAATTTCATGCATCGGGCCTCTAGTGTATTAATGAACTGGGGAAATATTTCTTGAGTCTGAACAAAATAAAATACAAGCTTTCCCTCCTGGTAAAAAAAAAAAAAAAAAAAAAAAAAAAAAAAAAAAAAAAAAAAAAAAGAGGTAAAAATATTTATTCAGGAACTCTTGCTAAGAGAAAGGAGACCCCAACACAGTACTGAGCTCAATTCTCAACACAGCATGGACAAATGGAGATTTATAGCCAATGGCAGGGTGGACAGTCAGTGGAAAGAAAAGTACTGAGATTGCACACCAGGGGTCAAGGGGGAATTCTGGTTAAACATTCTTGACTGAGATGCTGAAGGAAGACCAGGGTGATCACATATCACCGGGGGAATTGTGGGAGAAGATATTGTGTGATTAGATATTGAGGGTGGAGGGTTCTGGCTACAGTTGGGTGATTCAGGCCTAACAAGGATGGATGCCAAGGTTAAGGCCCAGAGATCTTAAAGGAGCTTGACTAAAGTTTCATCCAGAAGACAGTCTTTGTGAGAAGTTGTTGTTTCCAGTAAGGGAGGCAACCGAGTTGCCCATCACCCGCAAACCCTTTCCTTTTGCTCTCTAAGATATAAAGCCATGATTTCCCAACATAATAGAGTATTTTCAATTTGTGCCTGAATACTGTGAAGTGCAAAAGGTATGTGTTCATTATTCAATGTGTCAAATTATTTTACCTTCAACTGTTTATTTTTGGCACCAAATTTGCTCATATGTCCTTAGTCTCCATAATTTTTAAACACTTCATAGTTAAATACAACTTAAAAATAAGGCTGTAGATAGCACCATTTCCTATTTCCAGTATAACTAGAAAGACAGTGTACTGGCTTCCTTCACATCTAAAAAAAATTAATTTTATGATTTTGTGGCAAGGCTTGAACTAAGGACATAATCTATTTTTTTTCTGTAATCACTGTGTATTAGGCTTCTAACCTCAATACTGGAGAATTCTGCATGAATATATGTGAATAATTTCCCATACTCTTCATACTTTCCTCACTTTGTTCAAACAGAAGGAACTCAATGAGATTTTTGGACCGCCTACCCTTTGCAATAGAAGACTAATTTGGGATTAGGTAACTGAAATATTTTCTAAAGGAACTCTATTTTATAGGATCAGCATGCACTTGTAGTTTGTATTATAGTGATGAGAATATATACTTGACAGGTTGACAGGGTTTTTTTCTCATCATAACTAATAATTTTAATTTTGTGTCTGAAAAATCATGTGATAAAATAAATCTCCCTCAAAGCCATTTAGTATGAAGCACTGGGCATTAAAAGCAAGCTGAGCTTTTGAATATATATTATTTCTCTCTCCAGGGATGCCCTTTCTCACTAGGTCATAATTTGAAGATCTGGTGCTGCTGTGATTAATATAGTTCCTCCCAACCAGTATCTGAAAGAAATGCAAATAGCCATAGTAAACACAATTATTTGAAGTTTTCATTTTAAACCTTTCCACTAAGAAACCAAATATACAGTAAAGATTACATAGCTCTGGCTGACAGACCTTCAGATGGATGGACCTATTACAGTCTCTCCAAACAGGAAGGCCAGGTCACTCATTAAACCATGGTCAATAAAAATGGTGGAGTGGGTTTTGTCCCAAGGACTGATAGCTGGATAATTTGACAAAAGGGCAGAGAAGAATTGTGAAAAAAAAACAGAAGATCAATGGCTATTAATTTAAAAGCAACACATATCCTAGAATGAAACACCTTATGTTGTGATGTAGGATAATTACCACTTTCAATTAGTTGACATTTCAAAGTAGCTTTGGGACTATCGCAAGACAATAACCCACAGCATCTAATCTTAGCTCTGCCTTTTGTCAATGATCTCCTGGTATTGCTTCAAAGGCAAACCCAGTACTTTGTGAGCAATGGCTTTCTTTGTCATAAATAGCAAGAAGTACGCAGAGTTCAAAGAAAGTTCAAGTGATATACACACCTAGGCAAAATATGTCACGTTAATATTTCACTGAGTGAGTGAATATTTTTTTTCCTGGCCATTTCATTAATAAGTAGGTGCTTTTAATGCAATAGAGCAGTCCTTTTTTTGTATTATCATGATGCTATAAAAAATAGAAAGTAATTAGAAAGATTTCTATTTATCAGTGTGTATATAATTTACATCACCATTTTTTCTCCATATTGTAAAACTTAAATATTCACTTCCACTTACCTAATCTCACGTTTGAAATTTGAAAGTATAATATTATTTGAACTTTAAATCACCTATTTCTATTTGGAAAAATAAGTTCTCCAATTTGTTAAAAGAACATGTAATAACATCGATGAAGTTCATTTGTTTTGAAACACTCATTTGAAATGGATATTTGCCATAAAAAACAGCAACTTGAGTTTATATCCTAAGAAATGCAGACAATATTATTGTAGGGAAAGTAAAGAAACATGTTCCACTTTACTCTCTTGTGCTTTGGTAAATTGTGTTGTATCTGTTACAGACCTGGCAAAGTAAAGGTATCATTTTGGAGAAGAAAGAAGGAAGGAAGGAAGGAAGGAAGGAAAGAAGGGAGGAAGGAAGGAAGGAAGGAAGGAAGGAAGGAAGGAAGGAAGGAAGGAAGGAAGGAAGAGAAAGAAAGAAAAGCTCACTGGGCCAGAACAACAGACCATTAGTAGAGACACAGGTTTCATTCTAGTCTATTCTGTGACCCATGTGAACAATACTTAGTCACCTAGTCCTCTACCAATACAGGACACAGATCACAAAGTTGGAGCAGGAGAGAAACAGAGTAAGAGAATGTAAATAATGCATTACAATCATCACTCCTGAAATGCAAGACTCAAAGTCCAATCTCACAGTCATTGATCAGTAGCATGGTCTCTGTATTTGAGAAGTACTGAGATACTAGTAACAATTTAAGATAGAAACTTACAAAAATCTTAGCCCTGGCTGGTTTGGCGCAGTGGATAGAGCATCGGCCTGCAGACTGGAGGGTCCTGGTTCGATTCCAGTCAAGGGCACATACTCAGATTGTGGGCTCAATCCCCTGTAGGGGGCATGCAGAAGGCAGCCAATGGATGAGTCTCTCTCATTATTGATGTTTCTATCTCTACCTCCCTCTCCCTTCCTCTCTGAAATCAATAAAAATATTTTAAAAAATATCTTAAACATTGTGGCTGTCATAAAGATTCAGACAGTGGAAAACACCCTGTGCTTTCCAGACCACAATCCTCAGAATCTAGATGTGAAATGTTGCTTTGTTCTGAATTGCAATTTTTAGAAACATCACAGATATCTACTTTTGTTTATCCTCACTTTAGGACATACATAAAGAGAGGGAGGGAGAGAGAGAGAGAGACATTGATGCGAGAGAGAAACACTGATTGGTTGCCTTCCATATGTGCCCCAACTGGGAATCGAACCCACAATCCAGGTAAGGTGCCCTGACCTGGAACAAACTGGCAACATTTTGGTACATAGGATAATGCTCAACCAACTGGGCCACTCTGGCAGGGCATGGATGTCTATTTTTTAACATTTTCTTTTCTTATTTAGATCAGTCTTACCATTTGATACTCCTGTGGTTTGAATGTTTGTGTCCCCCTAAAGCTTCTATGTTGAAATCCTAATTTCTAAAGTGATGATGTCAGGAGGTGGGCCTTTTGGACATGATGAAGTCATAAGGATCCTCGTGAATATGATTAGTGCTCTTATAAAAAGACATCACAGAGAAACCTAGCCCTTTGTGCCATGTAAGTTTACAGAGAAAAGATAACTGTCTAGGGCTGGACAGTAGGCCCTCACCAGACACTGAATATACCAGAGCCTTGATCTTGGATTTCAAAATGATAAGAAATACATTTCTGTTGTTTATAAGCCATCCAGTTTATATAATATTTTATAGTGGCCCAAATAAACTAAGACAGATACCAAATGAAATTGTGTAGGTATGAAAAAAACAATCATAAATAAGGTGCTTTACAATGTCCTTGCTTTGCTCACACAAAACTTTTGAATTGCACTATTATTTCATACTAGAGGCCAAGTGCATGAAATTCATGCATGGGGGCGGAGGGTGGGGGGGACCCTCAGCCCGGCCTGTACCCTCTCCAATCTGGGACCCCTTAGGGGATGTCCAATTGCCAGTTTAGGCCCAATACCTGTGGGACATCCATCTCACAATCCAGGTCTGCTGGCTCCTAACTGCTCGCCTGCCTGCCTACCTGATTGCCCCTAACCGCTTCTGCCTGCCAGCCTGATTGACACCTAACTGCTACCCTGCAGGCCTGATCACCCCCAACTGCCCTCCTCTGCTGGCCTGGTCACCCCCAACTGCCCTCCCCTGCAGTCCTGGTCACCCCCTCTGCCCACCCCTGCAGGCCTAGTTGCACCAACTTCCCTCCCCTGCTGGCCTGTTCACCTCCAAATGCCCTCCCCTGCTGGCCTGATCGCCCACAACTGCCTTCCCCTGCCAGCCATCTTGTGGTGACCATCTTGTGGCAGACATCTTGTGACAACATGAGGGTGGCCATCTTGTGACTATGCCATGCGAGGGCGTGACACCACCTAGGTTTTTATTATATAAGAGGTTTTTTAAAATTTTAATTTCACACCCTTCCAAGTCATGATTATCTTGTCAATTGAGTTTGCCATTAGCACATACACTGCTGACCAGTTACTATTAATACTAACTTGATAATGTCTGAGAGGCTACCACTCACAATATTTGTCCCTCTATATGGCCCAAGGAGTCAATGTCATTTTTTGTCCCCTTATATTCATCTACAAAATAGCAACAAAATAAAATTATTTAAAGTCAAATAATTAAATGTACATTAAGCCTGCTATATGTTGAAAAGTATGAACCCACTGACCCTATCCCCCTACCCTCTGAATAAGGGGCATGACTTGAACAACAGACAAGAGGCACCTGGACCTTTCCTATAAAGGACCCTAACAGAATTCTTAGGAAGGAAGAATGAAGAGTCCCAATACTTACTGAGAAACTTTAAGTGAACTGACATGCACTATCTCATTCAATCATCACAACAACCTCAATAGCTTAAAATCTCCAAAAAGACAGACAGTATCAGTTTTTCTCAATGTTGTATCTTTGAGGAGCCAGCAAAGTGCCTAGAAAGAGAACAGACTTTTAATAATATTTTTGCAAAAACAGGAGGGAGGAGAAAAAAATTGAATTGATATGTTTATAGTCTGAAAAAGCTGAGATAAAGAGAGCATGAATAATTTTCCCAAGATTATACAGCAAGGAAGTAATGGGCCTAGAACTCAAATTCTGATCTGTCAGAATCCAAAAGTCATGCTTTCCACTCTATAAAATTCTTCCATATCTATATGAATTATGTTTCTTTCCATTTGGAAACAGTGTCCATGACTTCACGCATGCTAGCCAGCAGCTAAGAAGGTTGCAATTACCTGGAATCTAAGACAGAAGAGAAAATTATTGAGCACATGTAGTGTCAAAATATTTCTGCACCTTTAATTTTCTAAAGTAACAAAACTACCTACTGTGGAGAGATTGGAACAGGTGAGCACTTAATTCAACCCCCTCCACCCCTGCCCCCAGATCTACTAGTACATTCTGCATCTCATGGAGGATCAAGTATACAGATGACTGAGCTTCTTCACTATGATCTAACACAGCCATTCATGCACATCTTCACTAAAATAATTTGCAGATAATCAAATACTCAAAAAATTGTTTTAACATGTCAGCAAAATAACTCATTAGCACCTGCAACTCCTTGAAATTTCACCAACTACTCAATTTTTAAACAATAAATAACTCTCTGCCAGTCAATTAATTAGGTTTTCCTTCTCTGCCTGAATATAGTGTGCATCCCTTAGTATCAATGCAATCGAAGGCCTCCAAGTTGCCAACCCTGGATGATGTATCTAAAAGGGGAAGAGATGAGTCATCAAATGAGCTCATTGTGGTCTCTTGGAGTGTCCCTTTCTATTCTGCTGCTCAGAAAGTGACAACCACTTCTACCTCCGTGTTGTTCCTCACAGGCCTATGTACACCTTAAATGTCATCTCCAAATTACACAAAAAATGCCTTCACTGGTTCTCTTCAGTAGAGCTCAGAGAGTCTGATATATTTTTTAAAAATGGTAAAGGAAAAACCATCAAAAAAAGGAGTGGGGAAATAGCTCTTTCTACAATCTGGCTCAGAGAAATGTCCATTTGTTAGTTCCAATAGGTGTAGCCACCATTAAGGGCAGAGTCAACCCCGCTGCAGGGAGAAGGGCTGCTTGTATATCCCATTTCTTAACTCCTTGGAGGCAAAATCAGGAAAGAAGCCTCTGGCTCACCAACCTGAGCCCTCCACTTTAGTCTCTCACCAAAGAGCTTGCCTCTGCCCCCACATGATTGGTACATCTATATAGAATAGTTGATAAAAATAGATGTTCTTTGTTAAATTTATAATATCATGTGGGCCAAAGAAGTCCCTCAAAGCCCTTTAAAATATAAAAACCCTGCTATTTAACCCACATGTTAAAAGGATATCCTGTGTCAATATGAAGGCTGAAGCTGCATAATCAAATTGGCTTTCAGACCTACAATAACCAAAATAATTTTCTTCTTTTATGAATGCCAGATAAGAATGATTGGGGTGAGAATTCTATTGCTCAGCAGTGGTCAAGGGAAGAAGATGCTGAATAGAGAGGTCAGTGTGAGGCCAAGTACATTATCCTCCCGTATCATGTTTCTCTTATTATTGCTGGCCTCTCTTTCTTCTCAGAATGGTCTTTTCTTCTTCCCAGATGTTTTAGGGCTACAGTAAATCATGTTCAGGTAAAAGGAGAAAATGGATTGAAAATGCAGTTGAAAGCCAATATATATGTTCAGGTAAACTACAAGCTTGAATTCCATGCAATCTGCTATGAAATACAAATTGATTGCTATAGCATGAAAATACAGTAAGTATTAAATGTTAACATGTTATCTATTATACAATAGGCCTCTTTCTATAGAACCATTTAATATACAGTTGACTCTTGAGCAAGATGAGTTTAAACTGCTCTGATCCACTGAATACCTACAATTTTTTTCAATAAATGTACAGTCAGCTCTCCACATCACCAGCTTTCCCATCCATAGTTTCAACCAACTGTAGGTTGAAAACATTATTTTTTTAAATTTACCTTTTTTGCTTAAAGTATTATAGATGTCCCCCTTTTGCCCTCCATTGACCCCCTGCAACCTGCTCCAGTCCCCTCCCCAGGCCTTCCCTGCACTATTTATTGTCTGTCCATGGACTATGCATATATCCAAGACATTATTTTTGATCCACGGTTGGCAGTCCATGGATACAGTAGTCCAACTGTATGCATTGTTCTATGACATTTTATATGAGGGACTTGCGCATCTATGGATTTTAGCATCCATTGGGTTATCCTGGACCAATTCTCCATGGATACTGAGAGACAACTGTAGTTAAGTTTGGGGAGAGGAAAAAGTATTCCTTTAACAGAATGAGTAACAGCTGTTCTTCATTTAGGTTATAAATATATGTTGCCAAGTCCTGTGAACCCGGCCCTGTGTCAGGCACAGAAAAATAAAAATAAAAAATAAAATAATAAGACATCAGGGAACAGTTAGACAATTTCAAGGCAGAGTATTAATTCATGTAATCGAGACAGGCTGCTATGAGCACATCAGTGAGGCCATAAGGGAGGCTCTCTGGAGGAAGTGATGCCTAGAGCAAATACTGGAGGACCAGCAAGGCGAAAGCTAAAGGTGGCTTTTCCAGGTGGAGAGGGCATGGATACAGGGTGACACTTGTGCTTTGCCAGGAACTGGGAGGAGTTATAAATGACTGGACCATGATTACAAAGATGCAAAAAAGTGAAGTGCTCAGCCAGTTCGGCTGTGAGCTTCCATCAAACAGCAGACAGACAATGTTTGTGTGTGTATGTGCATGTGTGCATGCGTTTCAGTCATCCTGGGTTGCAAACACATGATGGAAGAAACTTAGCTAAGC
This sequence comes from Myotis myotis, assembly GCF_014108235.1. Taxonomy (NCBI): domain Eukaryota; kingdom Metazoa; phylum Chordata; class Mammalia; order Chiroptera; family Vespertilionidae; genus Myotis; species Myotis myotis. Next base: position 43,924,444 of record NW_023416335.1, read on the forward strand.
ACCCTTTTTGTAAAATTATGGAAGATTTTTACTCCTATAAATAAACATACTTTCCAAAAAATTATGTACCACAAATGCCAGTCTATTTACATCCCTGTCTCCTCTCAAAAATCTAGGAAATCCCCAGTTCATGTCTATTTGCTTCTTTTCAGAACAGACATTTGCTTGCATAATACTATACAGATCAGCAGAATTTAAAAAGGCAAGTGGCTGCTTTCCCCAGGCCAGACAGGCTTTGGACCTATATTCCAAACAACCAAGAATGCTCTCCTGGAGTGAGATGGGCCTTTCAGATGTCCCCACTTCACTCTCCATATATCTCTCTTATGAAGTTGTAATTTGCTGTTTGTATGTTTGTTCCCTTGAAGGGAAGCAATAGCTTTGCATTCGAGTCGCAGCTCCTGGAAACTTGTTTAGAGGAATCCTTGAATCCATAATTGAACCACCCAATTTATTAGCTGCCCCACCCCCAGGTATTACACTATTTTTGGCTTTTTAAGGTTTGGGCTTCACAATATCAATGTTGTCTCAGAAACACTTACACCATGTTTATTTTAAGGATATAGAGAAATAAAAGGTGTGAGAGAAGCTAGAAACATTGATTTTAATCTGTGACAGGAATAAATACTTAGCCCTGTGGGCCAGGAGCTTATTTCTTTTAGTTTTTATTGAACTCCATTTTGTGTGGAACATTCATATCCTAACATTTCTATGCATCTCAAAAAGGTGCATCAAGGCTGTTTAAAGGTCTCGCCTCTGACAGATGTTCAAACTGCATATAATTTCATCATTTAGGAAATAAATTATTTTTGGTAGGGGGATTTAAAGTCTGGAATTTTCTTTGGGTTTCAAAACTAAGTCTACTTACAAGCATATCTGAATAGCAGTGTAACCCAGCAGTTAAAAATATGACAATGGAGTTAGAAACTTGCTCTTTCTACATACTTCCACAGAGTTTGGGGATGTGGAGCAAGTTACATTAACTCTCAATGACTTAATATCTCCATTTCAAATGCTGAAATGGAAACTAGTAATAGAAATTAAATACTTACTTTGTGTGTGAGAATTAAATAAAAGAATGCATAAATTGTATATAGAACAGTGATAAATACATAATAAATGCTCAACCTATACATGATTGGGATATCCTTTTCTCTGCAAGTTTGTACTTAGGAATAGACATGTGTCACACACACACACACACACACACACACACACACACACACACACACACGTCTAGCCAGACTCATCTATAAGCATAAACTTACACTGTTGTGTGTCAATGTAATTAGATTTCCAATTTGATTAACCAGTACTCATTCTGTGCTTACTTAAGGTGGATATGAGTTTCTGTCCATTATCCCTTCTCTTTTTTTTAATGTGTTCAAATGATACCACTAATGTCTGAAAAGCTTAGAAGATAAAGGTGAATTGGTTCAAAGTCCTTATTAGCTCTCTAAATAGTCTTATAATGTTCAAACAACTTCTAAGAGTGTCTTCAAAAGCCACTTAAGAAAGGCTGGCTCACATATCACATCACATAGCATTACTGAGGGAAACTGAAGTGCTGCCCTGCCTTTGGGAAAAGAAGGTCGCTTTCCTCCAGCTTTTATTAGAAAGGACAGACAGAACAGTTTGAAACCTGTTCCGCATAGTGGGCACCAAAGCTTTCATTAACACCTCCAATTCAGTACCTCTAGTACCCTCTGAATTGAATCAAAATGTAAATCAGCCTCGTTTTTTGTGGGTTTTTTTGTTTGTTTGTTTGGTTGTTTTTTTTTAGAAAGAAAAATACTCACTAAAAGTCTTGGTGCGTATGCCAGCTTTATTGCTTTTTAAACTAAACCCAATATCTCTCACCATGACCCACAAAATTTCCAGGTACCACCATTCTACTATTGACTACTCCTTAAACCTTCATGGAGAAAATGACTAAGAGCAACATAAAACTTTATTCTTTTTTTAATTGGCTTTTGATTAGAAGAGAAATCAGCTATAGTCAAAAGCCCTGGCTATTATTACTTCTATAAAATGTACATTTCACTGCCCCTGTAGGAATTAGGTTTACCATGAAGAGTGTCTGGAAATAAGATAAAATCTCGAGTGATAGATTGTAAGCCAGCATTTTAATCCTATGTTCTTTAATTTACACCATCATGGTTTGAGATTATTTAGAGATGAACTGAATGCATAATTTTCTCTGAGGGTAAACAGGGAGATGAGTCTGAACTACTCGATGGGGAGATTTTATACCAAAACTAAAAATCACTCAGAATCCTGTTATCCACCTAATACTTGTTTTTGGTGTCATTAAGATCTAAGTCAACTTATCCAGATATGCAAGACTACTTCATCACGGAAATTATCCTCAGGGCCACAAAGCAAGATTATAGTATTTAAAATGAAATGTTATTTTTAAGGATGATCACGGGGCTTAAGTTTTGTGACAGAATCCCCTCTGCTACAGGTGTGGAGCTCGGGGGTTTTATTCAGCTCTTGCTCAAATGCTGCAATGAAATAAAAATGACTTTGAGAAACAATAGCAACAAACAGGGTGTTGCCTGAAGGAACCTCAGTGAATCAATCCACATGAAAATGTGTGGCCATCCACCTCAGGATAGAACGAAAACAAACAAAAAAACCCCAAACCAACAAAACAACAAAAGCAACAACAAAACCCACTCTAAAACAAAAACCATAGTTGGGTTTTCAAATATCAAAACACATTGCTGACTCTAGATAAGCTCATCTAATTTATAACATACATAGACTCTCTCTCTCTCTGACTATGAAACAACCTAGACTAGAAACACCCCAGGTTAAGTCAAAGTGGACCAGCAAGTAGTTTGACATCCAGCTAAAAACTCATGTTGAAATAAATTTCAGTTAGCCTATTTTAAAAACATGTTTTTCATCTCTTTTTTCCCCTAAACAGACTATATTTACCCATATGTGAGATTATCTCATCAGAAGCATTATTCCAAAATACTGGCTTGAATTTTAAAACAAATAGCTGCATAAATAATTATTTCCTACTAGAGACCCGATGCATGAATTCATGCAAGAGTAGGACTTCCTTCCCCCCGCTGCCAGCACCGGCTTCCCTCTGGCACCTGGAACTCAGGCTTCCATCTGGCCCCAGCTTTGTCCAGAATGACGTCTGGTCTAATTAGCATATTATCCTATTATTATTATGGATTTGTTATGACAATTGTAGTTATTCAATAATATATGCACTTATACATGTGCCCCATGCCTCAAATAAATGTATACATGAGACATTATTTTTGAACTGATTGTATAGTAAATCTGATAGTCTTTTTACATTTGAAGAAAAATAATTTTGCAAATTCTAGCTTCTCTCCTTACATTGGTTGTTTGGGAAACATGGAAATTAATATGCCATTTGTCACAGTCAATTTATTAGTCACTAGTATTAGCATCTTTGCTTCTTTCCCTTGTGTTCATTTTTAACATATTAATACTTAAGAATATATTGCATGTATGTATGAAAATTATATTTAGATATATAAACATATATGTAAATCTATGTAAATCCACATACTCATAATCTTCCTTTAATAATGATAGATGAGATAGGGCACCAACAAACAAACATATATTGGGTGTAATTCTAATTCTGTCATGATATATATTATATAATTAAATGCTTTAATATGATTTTCAAAGTTTCTCTTTTAATTATTAATGACATGTTTAATTTATTATACAATATGTAACTTCAAATTAATCATGGTTCTAAATGCAATAAATTTTAACCTATGCAGGTTATGGTGTGGAGTTGTGGAGATTGTGCATGCATAACTCCAGAAGTGTCACTGATTTCATAGGTTAAGTAGATAGCACCGCTTGGGGTTACTCCACGCATGCATTATGAGACTGAATGTTGGCCCTACTATATGTAAGTACATACCACTCCAAAGAAACTCGATGAGGCTGTATTGTATTAAGATGTTCTTGACTGAGTAAATTACTGAATTCTGTTAATCACAGTGAAATTGATGGGAAATAAATGTAACCAATTTGTATTTATTAAAACTTCTGAATTTTTTAGGATTGAAGGATAAAGATAAAGTACTATCAAAGAAGACAGATGCTCACTAGAAGTTTTTACATTTGCTCCCTGGCTGGTGTGGCTCAGTTTGGTTGGAGCAATGTCCTGTACACCAGAAGGTTTTGGATTTGATTCCCAGTCAGGGCAAATACCTAGGTTTCAGGTTCAATCCCCAGTCAGAGGTGATTGTGCAAAATCAATCTATAATAATTTGTATTCAAAATATGGAAATGTTCATGGTAGACATAAAAGATGAGAAGATAGACTGTTGGTTCACATATATGAAGTGGGCCTTAAAGCAATGTATAAAACTTCATGAAGATATGGTGGCTACATGAAAGTATAAGGGGCAGTAAAAAATATCTTGGTGTCTTGACTCAGATCAGAGTGACAAATTACACACCTTTAAGCAATTATTCAACTTCCTGATTCTCATTTACCTCCTTAGAACACTGATGACACCAATACTTCCCTCAGACTGCAATGGGTAATTAGGATGATACCACCTAGCATATACCAGCTATTCCCACGTCTTCTTTGATTTTCACATCTAACAAAAAATTATACAAGGAACAAAATAACAACTGCGAGTGCAAAGGGCAGACATTCCTTCCTGAGAAAACCTTAAATCTAATAAATTGAATTGCAAATTGTTTTAGAATTTTATTTTAAAACTACATCTTTAAATAATAACACTTTTGGAATAGAGATATAACATTTCATAGATAAAAAAGTTTTATGTCTTATAATTAGTAAATATTTATGAAAGCATATCTGGGAAGATACTAAATACAAACTAGGAAAATATAAACAGAGGTTAAATAGAGGTTGATAAATATTATTTTGTACATCTATAAGCACAGCCATCACAGTATACTCTAATTGAGATATTTTAAAAATAAAAAAAAGATCTCTCCAAGTGAGATCATTTAACCTGCAAATATCGTTTAAAGATCACAGTAACTTTATCCTAAAGCAATGAAGTTCCATTCAAAGTGCGACTAAAGCAGATGGTAATGAGTGATGAGGGGTGGGAGTAGCAGGCTTCAGAGACTGGAGCGATATGGCAAACCCTCCTCTTTGCCATGAGGAAAATGAGACTAAAAGAGGTGAAGTGTCTTGTCCAACAATAGAGTTAGGTCCTGACAGTTTGGGCAGCTCATCTACTTCCTGTGTGTAAGGAGCACCTTAGGCAACTGTGCTGTAGGGAACTGCAGCAGGCCAAGCTCAAAGGAAAAAATTGGCATCTTCTATTGAAAATCCAATTTATAGCCACAGTTGTCTTATAAGCCTTAAAGATGAATGGTGATTCAAATCTTTGGGTAATTTGGATGTTTTCCTCAACCAAGTCTGGCTCATCTGAGATCCCCAGTAAAGTGCTAGCTCTGAGCCTCTATTCTCTGAACTAAAAAAGGTCCTGAATGACCCTGACACAGGTCCTCTTGATGCTGGTACTTACTACAAATTTGAAAAATAGATGTACTGTGAAGTATGTTCTTCATCTTTGCCATGTACTTCTTTATTTAAACACACACACACACACACACACACACACACACACACACACACACACAAACTACTACAACAAAAGAACATCCCCTTGGGGGATCTCACACATTCCTGCAGCTTTATATCCCATCTACACTGGGGCAGCTCTCAGACTAATTTCTCTAGTTCAGATCTCTCCTGAACTCCAGAACCTTAAATCTAATTGTTTATTGCTATGCATCTCTACATGGACGTTGAAGAAGCATCTGAAAATTAACATTCCCAAACCAAAATACTGTTCTTTTCCCAAAAAACTGCATCTGCAGTCTGTCTCATTTCAGTTTATCTCAACCCCATCCTTTCATTTCTTAGGCCCAATACCTGGACTTTTCTTTTAGACTCCACATCTCATCCACTGCCACATTCTCTACTTTCATGATGGATCTATTTCTAACCACCTTTCCCCTCATCGATTGACATCACCCTAGCCAACTTCACCATCTTGTCTCACCTGGTGTGTTACAAAGCCTCCTAAACAATTGGGGCCCCTGCTTTCGCCTTGAACCTTGGATTTATTCTCAATGAGGAAGCCAAACACTATGATCCTTACCTTTTGTGAAAGTCTGAATGAATCTGGAGCTTGTTATGCTGAGTGAAATAAGCAGCCAGAGAAAGACAAGTACCATATGATTTCACTTATATATGGAATCTAATGAACAAAATCAATGAACAAAATAGAAACACACTCATAGATACAGAAAACAGATTGACAGTTGTCAGAGAGGGAAGGGGGGAGGGGGTGCTGGTGAAAATGGTGAAGGGATTTAAGCAAAGAAAAAAAAAAAACACCCACAACTCATTGCCACAGAAAACAGTATGGTAATTACCAGAAGGAAAAGGGAGTGGGAGGAGGTAGAAGGTAAAGGGGGAAAAAATGGTGATGGAAGGAAACTTGGCTTGGGGTGGTGAGCAGACAATGCACTATACCAGTGATTTTCAACTGGACCACCACAAGGCTTTTTAAAACAGGCAATACCGGACTATTTAGTTAGGGGCACTGACCTCTTTTCTCTTAGACTGTCAAATAAAAACATGACAACAGCCAACACAACAATAGCCCTGTGGTGTGAATGCCCTTTCTGGAACCATAAATATATAGGTCACATAACAGGGTTGCATTTTAATGATCACATCACATAATAAGGTTATGTCTGGTTAATTCTTGGTACCAGAAATTCTTATGTATAAGTACAGGCACCTGATTTCTTAAAAAGTCACTTTGGAGCAAAAATTATAGATAATTACTATTATAATTTTGATAAACCAATCAAAATTATACCTATTTTTTTTGTCAGATCGGGAAAAGTATATGTTTTGTGTGCTGCAGAATTTTAATAATTAGGTTATGTGTGCCATGAGATGAACAAGGTTGAAAATCACTGCAATATACAGATGATGTATTATAGAATTGTACACCTAAAACCTATATAATTTTATTAACCAATGTCACCCTGATAAATTCAATAACAATTTAAAAAATAATTTTGTGAAAATATAAATCAGATCCCATCAGTCTTTTGGCTCAAAACTATCCATGGCTTCCTATGTCATTCTGATTAAATGCCCAATATTCATTCCCACAAACAAGCCCCATACAATTTGGCACCCTTGTATTTCTGACTGCATTCCCTAATCATTGCCTGGTCCTTCTCTCAGGTCCAGCTACACAGGCATCCCAGCTGCCCCTCAGAAGGCCTGGACTTCAGGCCTTTCCACTCCCTGTTCCCTTTTCCTCTCTCCTCTCTCACTCAGGTCTTTCCTCAAATATCACCTACTCAGGGAGACATTCTGTCTTAATCTGATCAGGCTGCTATAAGAAATTACCCTAAACTATGGTTTAAACAACAAACATTTATTTTTCACAATTCTGGAAGCTAAGAAGTCCAAGATCAGGGTGCCAGCAGATAAGGGGTCTGGTGAGGCCCCTCTTTCTGGTGTGCAGGTGGCCACCTTCTCATTGTTTCCTCAGGTGACAGAGGACAGAGGGAGGCAAGTCTCTTATGTCTCTTCTCATAAAGGCACTAATCCCACCAGGAGGGTCCCCACCCTCATAATCTAATTACCTCCCAAAGGCCTCATCCCCAAGTACCATCACAGTAGGGTTGACTAAAGTTTCAAGATAAGAATTTTGGGAAGACATAAACATCCAGTCCATAGAAACTCCCCTGACCAGTCTACTTAAAATTAAACTTTCCCTGTGTGCACAATTTCTATTCCCTTTTTCTACTTTATTTTACTTCATAGCACTTATTGCCCTTCATTACATTATATATTTTAATTATTTTGTTATTGTATGTCTCTAAACTATGCTATGAGCTCTATGAGAGTAGGAACTTTTGTCCATTTTATTAATTCCATTTTCTCTCATGGTCAAAGCAGGGTCTGACCCACAGGCGAAGCTCAATGTATATTTGTTGGTCAATTAATACACATTTCTGTTCCCAACCAATCTTTTCATTATTTTCCTATTTTCTTTTTGTACTTCTGTCTTAGAATCTTTTTCTGTATAGTTGAGTCTACAGAGAATATGTTTTACTTTATATCACCAAATATAAAGTTCATAAGATTTATTTTTTATTCTCCTTGATGTTTTTGATTGATTTCCAGGAAAAGAAGAATGCTGACTTATACAGCCATGTGTGCAGAGAAAATCTTACTAGTGTGTTTTTAAGACCAATTGTTTCTTCTTTTGCAATGCCTCTAAGTTTCACACATATTTCATAGTTTCCCAAACTCGAATACCTTCCCTGTAAAATAACATACTGTACATTCTACTGGGAAAGCACCCTTTTACTTATATTACCTAAAATCTAGAATGCCCTGCAGAGGTCCTCAAACTTTTTAAACAGGGGGCCAGTTCACTGTCCCTCAGACATTCCACACATGCACACTGCGGACCCGGGACGAGTCGGCTGCTAAGCAGGACAGGCAACAGCTGCAAAAACACCTGGCGGGCCGGGTAAATGTTTTCGGCGGGCCGCATGTGGCCCACAGGCCGTAGTTTGAGGACCCCTGCCTTTTGCATTTTTAGATGCATCTCTCTAGGATCCAGGGTCCCTGAGATTTATATTCATTTTTCTAAAACATTTATTTTTTAATTTTACTTTCTACATAACTCTAATATTCTTCTCCTACTTCAATTAGGATGTCTAGCCTTCTTCTAAAGGCCCTCTCTACTTCCTCAAACACTAGCCAGTTTTAAGATTTAGTTCAACTGGACTATCTCCTTATAGCAATTTCCAATTGTTCTAGGTAACATTGATCTCCTCCTTATTGGAGTAACTACTGCATATTTAGTGTGAGACATAATTGAGCATTTAGTTAGTCTCTAAAACTACTTTATAAGCTGTTTGAGTGCTACATAAGTACTCAGATTTCTTCAATATCCTCTGGTACATGTACTCTTAAAGGCTACTGCTTGTTTGTTTTTTAATTATTTATTTATCTAACACATAAAGTGCCTGGTACTCATTGGCCACTTAGTTTTTTCTTGAAGAAAACAAAAGGAAGGAAGGAAAGACAGGAGAGAGGAAGAGAGAGGGGGAATGAGAGGGGGAGGGAGGGAGGAAATGGCTGATGGTGATCTTATTTTTTGAGTTCTATGTATTTTGTTTGATTGAAGGTTAAGTATATGCCTGTGTATTAAAGACTTTGCTCTTTAAAGTGCACTGACTTTAGTGTGAAAAGGCACAAAATTAACAAACACATATTAACTTTTAAGGACATTGCAATCAATATGATACAAATCACACCCTTTAAATGTCCAAAGTACCAAAAAGTCATTGGTAATTGGTATTGATGTAACTGACAAGAATTTTATTGTACAGTAGTGTATGGCATTTTCAAATGGAGATTATATGCTAAACCAAATTAGGATTGTTTATACCCAAAGTATTTATTCAGAATAAATGATTTGCATTATACTACTTCTCTTAAAAGTACTTCAAATTATATTCCAGGAATTTTTTTATGCAGATTCTAACAATTGCTGTGCAATTTGGTGGAGATGTAAAGATAAATTTATTCAAGGAAATAACAATGAGAAGGGACTGATAAATCTCTCTACTTCTACATCATGCCTTTTCTTTAAAATAAAAACAACAGAGTTCACCAGGTATTTTAAACTAGAGAGACTGAAGAAAAAGGTGGAATTTCAGTTTTTAAATAATAATGAGAAGCTTGAGGCACAGGTTGTGTTTCAAAAGCAGTCAGAGATGAGATATATGCATTTCATAGGACTAACTTAGCTTAAAGGTAGAAAATTATTAAATACAGCAAGACAAAATCGAAGAAATAATACATGCATCCAGAAGCACATTTTAGAATGGTAAAATATTTGGTGCATCCAGCCTGTCCATGCCCTGAAGCAGATTTCTCATTTGGCCACAGTGAACAATCGCCCAGCTGTCGGGGGAGAATTTGTCATATTTGAACCAACTTCCTCTGTGCCAAGAACAAGGTCAGAAGGGAAGGGATATCCTGTCACTTATTGAATTTGACAGTAAATTACTCTCTGATGAACAGATGGACTTCAAGTGATTTAAATTCATAATCAAAGTGTGATCACGAGGAACATTGATTTGGAATTTTCTGTCAACCCATCGGTGAAGGACGTACCTTGAACATTAGTCACTGGATTGTGTCTTGCTGCCTGAGAGCTTGTCCACCGTCATATAAAGTGTATCTATGTTCTACCAAAATTATGAGAACACTTATGCACATGTGTGATTCATTTCTATAATATGTTTCTATATTAACTGAAAATTATGTTTTTAATAACACATGGAGACTTTCAGAAGCAAACCTGTAGCATTTTTTTTGGGGGGGGGGTAGAATTCTATATCATTTTTTTTTAAAGGTTTAGAATATACATTAGTAAATATGCATATATCTGAACATGTTAACCTATAAGCTTTTAAATGGCAATATTAGGGTGGATGGATTAATAACAGCAGCAGCATGCAAATCCCTTAAACACCCACCATATACTAGTATGTGTGTCTTTCAAAAGTGTTGTGCATAAAAGGCTTAGAAAGTGCTCAGTACATGTTCTTATCATGGTGCTTGTTAATGAGATGGTAGTGATGACATTAATGATGGTGATGAAGAATCTGTACATGAATATGCTGAGAGTCAGGGAAAGATTACCTAAATATTAATCTGCAGCCCATCTACTGCAAGACTCAAAGCTCTTCTTCAAAACTTCTTTCTTTCTCTTTTTTCTCTTCTTCATTGCATCCCTCTTTTTTCTCCTTTCCCCCTTTCCTTTTTCCTTTCCCTTCTTTCTTTTAACAAAGAATAAGTAATAGCCTACTATGTGTTAATTTGCTATATAAATATGTACAATGAATGCTCCCTAGTTTTAAAGAATATAGAGATCAGTATATTGAATCAGGCCTGTAGAAAACGAAGTGTAACACCTTAGGCGTGACAAAACAGGAGTTTTTTTACTTAGATATATTCCCTATATGAACATACACTCCAAAGTAGATTGAACTGCCTCAATGTAATGTTTCTGAAGATGGACACATTCTTCTAATTTTTGGAAATACTTTGAAGGATTGTAAAGTTAAACCTCTTTTAATCACATTAGATTTAGAAATAGCATGTTGATACAATATACTTACAGGTATAATACAGGGCAAAAGGAAATAATACTTCTGTGTGGGATGGCATACAAATAGGAAAGACTTCTTAAAATAAAATTATATTCTAGCTTAATCTTAAAAGATAATAAACTGGAATTTGGAGTTGATAGGATCAATAAATGGCAGGATCATGTAACTAGAGAAATTAGTAAGCACAGTTACAAAGACAGTAAAAATCATGCAAAAAAAAAAAAAAAAAACTAAGCCATTTAGCAAGGATGAAGTATAGAGTTCGAGAGAGAAATGGGTTACATTTTAATTGGAGTTGGAGTTGGAGAGATATACAGGCCAAGTTATGACAACCATTAAAAACCATGAGAAAGTGTTTTTACTTTACTTGGGAGAGTTCTTCAAATGTTTCAAGAATGGGAATAGCATGACCATCTCCATGTTTTGTAAAGAGAATTCTGATAACAGATCAGTGCTTCCCCATGGGACAGGTTTGCCTTTTGAGAACATATGGAGGTAGCTGGAGATATTTGTGATGATGAAAACTTGTAATATAGGGAAGGGGCTGTGGGGATCTAATGGGTAGAGACCACAGATGCTGCTTAGCATTTTTAAAAGCACAGAATAACCCTCTACAACAAATAATTCTCTAGTCCAATATGCAATAGTGCTGAAGTTGAGAGCCCTAATGGAGAGGATAGACTATGAAGGGCAGGGGGTGGCGTGGGAGTACAGAAAAAAAGAAAGAGAGCAGTTTCAAGAATGTAGGACAATAGTCCTGTGGAATCAGAGCATTTAAATAAGAGGTAATGGAACTGCGGGTGAGCATGCAGTCTGTGTAGTCACACAAGACCCCAAGCTCAGAGTGCCCGCATTTGGCTTAATGTTCTGCTGCCATGTATATACATTCTGAGTACTTTTAAACAAGGAGTCCACAGGGCTTTGCAAATTATGGAGCCAGTCTTAGGTGTCGGATTTTAGCATTATTAAGGATGATGGGTGATGGATGTGCGGGGTTCTGAAGAAAGGGAAGGAAACTTAGTGAATGCAAGTATCTGAGTAGTACTCTTATTAGCTAGGAGAAGTAGTAAGTTCAGGTTTTTTCGGAAAAGATAATGAGCATAGTTTGGTATATATTGATTGAAAGTCATCTGCTGCATAGGAAAATTATGTTGTAGACAGCATCCTACAGGCACAGAGAATATGAAGAGCAAGGTCACATCTAGGTGACATTCATTAATACTAAGAATTGGAGTTTTATAGCAGAGAGGAAATGACCTACAGTGATGAGGCAGTCAATATCTGAGGGAAATCAACTTTTGGATAACTTAAGCACTTTAATGACAGGATATGTAGTTAGGAGTAATATACTTAGTTAAAAATGAACAATGACTATTCTATCCTTTTTCTGAAAAGATTACAATACGGTGAAGTATTTTTTTTTTCCAAATCAGAATGTATTAGAATGCTGGTGTATTCTTTATTTGAGAAAAAAATGTTCTTTAAGGTATTTTATGCATGAAGAAGTCTTCAAAGTTTGTGTTTCAAGAAAAGAATCCAGAAGAAATGTACTCTCCTTCCCAGAAGTAACACATTGTTGGTAACCTCTAAAATCCAGTGAATATGAGGAGTTAGCTGAAATGGTGATATTATTTAGGCTTATATTGTTATGGGCCTTGAGACATTGCAACTACAGATGATAAAATTCGCTAAAGCTAACATTTTAACAGCTACTAGCCCTGAAATGGACTTTCGAATATATATATATATATTCTAAGAATATATATATATAATTTTCCAAAGTAAAAATTTTTTAAAACTGAAATAGGATGTGTGTTTTTTTCATATCCCAGAATATGGGCAGTAATTATAGCCTTACTTTAACTATTATTTTTTTCCCATACCTCTGATCAGTCATGCAGTATCATTTCTATGTCATGCTCCATTAAAATCCATTTGTAGTACAGAATAATTACCATAAAATTAGTATGATTTTGTGTTCCATGAATACTGCTTACATGAGTTGTTTACAAAATGTATTTGCAGAGACATTATAAACTGATTATGCCTGGAACTTATGCTGGTATTAGTTGAATTTTTACAAATAAGTCAAGACTTTTTTTTTCCAGAAATCACATATGAAATATGGATAATGTATTTTTAGGGAAAATTGAATGTTTCTACCTTTGAATATTTCTATTCTGTTCCCTTAGAGCAAAATACTGCGATAAGATGACATATCATAATTCTATTTATGAATGATCATAACTGTGCTAGTAAGAATGGCTACCTTCAGTAAAACTAATGGGGTCACCCACCATTGACAAGTGGATATTTCCAGTCCGGGTGTGCAGCCGTGATGTTTACATTGCAGTCTCCAGGTGGGGAAGTCAACTGCTCCTCCGTTCCTTATTCTGACTTCAGTTTTCTTTCACAGCATGTATTAAACCTATAGCATCTGCAAATTAACTGAATGATTCTGAGACAAAAAAAAAAAAAGATACAGCTCCTCTTCCTAGGAAAATAAGTATTTAGTAAGGCTATCATCACAAGAGCCTATTTTACTGTTAAATTAAGTAAATTAAGTTCATTGATCCAGCTGTTTCTTATAATGTCTTCTTAAGTAGAATGGAATATTTTTTTCATTTTAACTGAGGTTAAAAAATTACTTAAAAGTGGAAGAAGAAGAAAAATAATGAACAATAAAATCCTTTTTTTTATTTTTTCTCAACTGTTGAGTCTTCATCATTATCTAGAATGAAGTCTCCCTCTTTGGCTCCATAATCAGACTTCAAGTATGGTTACATTATACCATCTCAACAGAGATCTCACAAGCATAAAAACTTTAAGAGGACAGGGACCTTGTCAATCTTTTTTTTTCTTCTTCTTTTTTTTAAATATGCATTTATTGATTTCAGAGAGGAAGAGAGGGGGAGAGAGATAGAAACATCAACGATGAGAGAGAATCATTGATTGCCTGCCTCCTGCATGTCCCCCACTGGGGATCAAGTCCGAAATCTAGGCATATGCCTTGACTGGGAATCAAATCAGGGGTCCTCAAACTTTTAAACAGGGGGCCAGTTCACTGTCCCTCAGACCATTGGAGGGCCGGACTATAGTTTAAAAAAAACTATGAACAAATTCCTATGCACACTGCACATATCTTATTTTGAAGTAAAAAAACGGGAACAAATACAATATTTGTATTTGCATGTGGCCCGCGGGCTGTAGTTTCAGGACCCCTGTTTCATAGGTCAATGCTCAACCACTTAGCCACACTGTCTGGGGAACCATGTCTAACTTGCCCATTAGCTGCATGTTTAAACACATCTATTATTAATTTAAGTCACCTTTGCCAGGCTTACAACAAAACAGAACAAAAAACAAAGATACTTTGGCAATTAATTTTATGCCTATCATGAGTTATTTATCTTAAAGACATTTGTTCTTTTGCAGAGTTCAAGCATTGTTTTATAAGTATGACTTGGACATGGCATTACTAGAAGTTTATTTACTTTATTGGTATTTTTATTTGTTTGCTTACTTGTCTTTGATCAGAAGTTGTTTTACTAGTCCTGTGACCTTGAGGAATTTTCACTATGAATTCATGAATGTAATCCCAGATTTATGGCCCAGAAATGGTCTTTGCATTTTCACAGCCAAGTATCCTAGTAAATTCCATGACAAACACGATGGCCTGGAATTAATTCTCATAATAAACAGAGAGTGTTTGGGGTGTGCAGCCTCAATGTACCAAGAACTGGACTAATGGGCAAGATAGACTTGGTCACCCAGCCAGTGTTGTTCAGTGGTTATCTTCATGCCTATAATAAGTTATAGGCATGAAGATAAATTACCAAAGTACCTTTGTTTTTTGTTTTGTTTGTTTTGTTTTGTTTTGTTCTGAGTCTGGCAAAGGTGGTTTAAACTAAGAATAGGTTTGTTGAAACATGTAGCTTTTAAAAGCCTTGGTTTAAGCTGGGTATCCTGGGATTTAGTTAGAGTTCAGTTCCTTCTTACTGTGACCCTGAAAAGGATGATATTGAGCACTGTGGAGGCAGATGGATCAAATTAGACCCAATTTGATCCATGCTATTTACATGACAATTGAGATTTCAATCATTAATGAGGATTATGTAACCTAAATACAGATATGGCCTGCCTTTGCTGCAGCAAGAAAGGTGATTTTTTTAAAAAAAAAATATATTTTATTGATTTTTTACAGAGAGGAAGGGAGAGAGAGAGATAGAGAGTTAGAAACATCGATGGGATGAGAAACATTGATCAGCCGCCTCCTGAACATCTCCTACTGGGGATGTGCCCGCAACCCAGGTACATGCCCTTGACCAGAATCGAACCTGGGACCCTTCAGTCCGCAGGCCGACGCTCTATCCACTGAGCCAAACCGGTTTCAGCAAGAAAGGTGATTTTAAATGAAAGAAATGCAGTGTCACATTTTCTAACATTTAGATAAAAATGACAGTCCTGACTAACAACAACAACAAAAATGTAGTGCTACAATTCCACCTTGACATCCTTTATAATGCCATGTTTCCATTTTATTTAAAGACATGCACACATTATTTTTAAGGGAGATTAGGAAGAAAAGACAATTTGACCTGGGGAGTATTATGCTAAGCAAAATAAGCCAGTCAGAGAAAGACAAGTAGCACATGATCTCACTCATATATCGTATCTAATGAACGAAATAAACTGATGAACAAAATAGATCCAGAGTTATAAAAGCATAGAGCAGACTGTGGAATCTCAGAGGGAAGGCGGGGGAGGTTGAGTGGGTGGGAAATGATCAACCAAAGAACTTGTGTATACATGCATAACCCATTCACACAGGCAATAGATGGTGAAGACCTGGGGTGGGAGGCAGAGGCAGACTAGAAGGGGTCAATGGGGAAAATGAGGGGGGGGGGGGCGACATATGTAATACTTTCAACAATAAAGATCTTAAAAAATAAAAGACAATTTGATTTCATTTGCACTGCATATTTGTCATTTTTGTCAGAATATTTTAGAATCTTCAAAACTCTTCCATGTCTTTAGTCAAACCTCCATTCTCATACAAAATTATAAAATCCTAACCTCAGTTTGTGTGATTTCTCTGTTCAAGTGATTTTCTCATCTTCTGGTCAGTCCATGGCTCAAGGCATTCTGTGTACCACGGGGTTTTCGCTAAGCTATAGCTCTTCCAATGCTTGCTTTCAGTTCAGCCTATTTCTCATGCTTCTGTTCACAGCATAACCTACATGCTGATTTGGATCAAACACTCCATAAATATAAGGATCACATCAGTAGCAAACAGTATTTGAGGGTGAGGGAGGAGGAGAGAGAAAGAAAGGAAAAGATGGATGTGAGAGAGACACATTGATGGTTGTCTCCCACACACACCCGACTGAGCCTGGAGATCAGACCTGCAACCCAGGTATATATGCCTTTAAGTGGGAATTGAACCCATGACCCTTCAGTGTTCGAACCGATGCTTTAACCACTGAGAACACCGGTAAGGGTAGTTTACTCTAGGTATTAAGTGTTAGTTAATGCAAAGAACAAAGCTGAATCACAATGTCAAATGATAGTTACTATTTCATTATTTTGGTGTTTTGTGGGTTTTTTTTCTCCAAATTTTAAATATATTTTCAGTAAGTCTTATCTATTAGGTATTTTTATTCTATGCCTTTCAAGAACTTTAGCTGGTTTTATTGTGGTTACTGTTGTTTTAAAGCTCACTTTACTGCACAGACTTTGTTTTAAAAAAAGTGACTTTAACAACAAGATTTCTTTGATAATTAGGGTTTCTTAAAATAATCATAGTTATTCTATCTTTATACATATAGGTGAAAGTTCACTATATCCTTTAAATATACATTTTGCCTTTGTTTCTATAATTCCTGTCTTGTAACCATGCAGAAACTTCATTTCCTTACTATGACCTTTTCTCCTTTCTTTCCATTTTTTTTTTGTTGTTGTTGTTGTTAATCCTCACTGGAGGATAATTTTCCCATTGATTTTTAGAGAGAATGGAAGAGAGGAAGGGGTGGGGGGAGAGAGAGAGAGAGAGAGAGAGAGAGAGAGAGAGAGAGAGAGAGAGAGAGAAACATTGATGAGAGGCAGATTGGTTGCCTCCTGCACACACCCTAGCCAGGGCCTGGGATTGAACCTGCAACCCAGATACATTTCCTTAACCAGGAATCAAACCTGCAATCCTTAGGTGTGCAGGCTAACACTCTAACCATTGAGATACACTGGCCAGGGTAGTCCTTTCTTTCCTTTTGAATCAAACTGGCCTTGACCAGTACCCTGACTCACCTGTCTCCCTCTCCCTTGTAGATCCACTCTTAATCATTAAGCCCTCAGGACAATTAGGTTCTTGTCAGCATCAAACAGTATTAGGAACAAAGCCTTGGTTCTGTTGACTACAGAAATAGGAAACAGTTTCAGTCAAACAAAAGATAACAGCCAGGTTTCAGTTGTGCTTCAGCCCCAGGTCAAGAAGGAGACAACCCCACAGACCACATCCTTAAGAAACAGAAAGAACTATGCCATGGCTGACATCATGGCCAGACACAATGACCAACTACCCCCTACCCTGGCTCTAACCAATCAGTAGAGACCACAACCCCAACACACTTAGTCACCATGATTAATTATTCCCCTCTCCCCCTGATTCTTACCCTAGAAACCATTGGAGAGCCAGGTCTTAAAACAATGGTCCCACCTGTGACTCTAGGTTTTGAATCATTTCCTTAAATAAACTTTTACTTTCTTTGCTGCAAACCCCTGTTCATGTTAGTTTGGACTTTGATGCATGCAAGTGAACGAAGCACTTTTAAGTTTGATAACAGACTTAACCCTTCTTTATACATCTCCTCCAAATTGCTTCCACCACAATTTTTAAAAGATAAATTCCTATAGTAACTGAAATATTTACCTACTAGAGATTTACTCTTTAATGTACTATTCTTTTTATTAGGATTGTACCATATTTGTCTATGGCCACCAAGTTGCATACATTTTTTCAGAATGGCCCCAATCTGAAAGCTTTAGTCCTATATTTTTAAGTACATGATGTTACAGAGTAGAATACCTTTTTGTTTGTTTCAAAGGCATTTATTACTACACAGCAAAAATACTTGGACTAAACATATTTATAAAAACCAACTATTTGGACTATACTTGAATATCTAGAAGTTGAATCCATTTGAGGTTCAGGAATATATAATGTCTTACCTGAAATTTTGTTAATTTTTCAGCAATTCTGAAGTGCTGTGATTCCAGGGAATAAAAAATAGCTGAAACTCAAGCCAGTCTCTTCTGACACGTATTAACTACTCTAAAAACTAGGCTGTGGTAGAGGCTTTTATTATTAAGTGTAATTGGATATTTTTCAATGCCTCGTGCTGATCTTGGCAAATATAGAACTTATCATTATTTAGACTACATCTTTCCTACTGTGATAGGAGTCTCAGTTGCCATAAAAAAATAATACTAATCCCTCTTATTCCCATCCCTCATGGCACTAAAATTATTTTGGTGAGTATTTCTCTGTTTAAGTGTTGAGTTAATGTGCTACTTTTTGCACAAATCATCTTAATGTAAATATTAGGGTGTAAATATTAGGATGTGTGGCATGGAGGAAATAGTATAAGTTCTTACAGAAAGCTAGAAAATTACACAGATACCTTAGGTAGACCTAGACCAGACTTTCCATCACATTGCACCAAGAGAACAAGTCAGTTAACAATTTACAATGCTCTGCTGAACCCAGGGGGGGCCTTGTCCATCAGGCCCCTGGCTCTTGGCATTCCAAACCAGAGTGGCAGGAAGTGATTTTGAATCCTGCCTGTCACTGAAGGACAATGACAGTTTATTGTTTCAGGCAGGGCCAGAAAAAGACTTGAGTCGGCAAGATAAATGCTAATATGGGGTATATTAGCACATGTGCACATTTATATTAAGAAGCATAATTCATTCATTCTTTCTATTAGTAAACATGGGGTAAAAATAATAGATACCCCAAGAGGCAATATTTTTCATAATATCTTTCTGGAGGACTTTTTTGGTGCCGGGAGCCAGCTAAAAGCTCTGCCCTCCTATCTCATTTTACTTTTCCATAATAACGTATTATTCCACATGAAGGATGGAAAAATAAAAGCAAGAGAAGAGAAGCCTCCTAACTGCTACAGAGCCTCTTCCAGAACCTCGGTTAGGGATCAGTCTCTTCAGCATAAGGCTTTATGACATCAAACTGGTCAGACTGATGCACCATACAGCTCACCCTTGAACGACGTAGGGATCTGGTGCACCAACCACCTGCACCGTTGAAAACCCTTATGTGACTGAAATATCGGTCCTCCATATTTGCAGATTCCCAATTGCAAATAGAAAAAACACCATAATCTGCAAGTTGGCCTTATTTCGTATTCAAGAGGTCAGTTTTTCATGTTCTTTCTCTCTGTTACCTCTGTTGATTATGACATCAACTAGCCTGCTGCTTCCAAACAGAAGCTTGCCTTTACTTCCTGAGTATTCCTAAATTAAACTGAAATATTCCCATTTCCACCAATGTTGCTGGGGTGGGAGATAAAATCCAGTGAATGTACAAACCCCCTCCCATTTTCTCCTCCTCAAAGTTCCCAGTATTTCAAGGTTCATTGTAAGTATAGATTGGGGTGGCGGTATGTTTTATTTCTGAAATTCTCTAAATAATTCACAAGTTCTGTTTAGTCATAGTTTCCTTTTACTTAAGGTTTGACATCCAGATATTTTTGCTCTTAATTTTAATTTATTAGACTATGATTAATGTATAATAATAAAAAACAGTACTTAAGATTTTCTTTTGTTAAAAGGTTGAAATACAAGTCTTTGAGGCCTTGGTTTTTAATTTATTAGACTATGATTAATGTATAATAACACTGAAGTACACATACAATTTTGTAGTATTGTTTTCACAACATGGTCATAAAAACATATGCTAAATTACTGCTTTTGTTTTAATTACATGGGCCTGTATGAAAGTGTAATACTCAAGTGAGAATTCCATTGCATGGGTGCTTTCTATACTTGCTTTTCATTATTCATGAAATACTATAAACTGACAACATTTTTCTCTAATCAACTGTTCTTTTAGAACTCTTTTATAATTATTTTATTTCACTTTTGTCTGTAGCTCATCTATTCACTGTATTACATAATGATTATTGTCTAAGCTGAAAAACTAAAACTATAGATTTCAAGTTTCATTATAATAAAAACCTTATGCATAATGTATCAGATTCCTATTTAACATACATTAATAATTACATTAATATTAAAAGGTAGAGTATACATAGTATGGTATTTCCATACCTTGTATTTTTTTTTAATTTTTATTGTTGAAAGTATTAATTAAGTGTCCCTTTTTCCCCCACTGACCTCTCCCAGCCCGCCCCCGCCCCCCCAGGCCCTCACCACCCAAATGTCTGTCATGGGTTTTGCATATATGCATATAAGTTTATTGGCTGATCTCTTCCCACCCACCCTAGGAATTGAAAGGGGGTTGATGACCCACATGACTCAATGAGACAAGAGGACTGCATGTGAGAACTGGAAACAAGGGAGAGAATCACAGGGCAATGGTCAAGGGCAAACCCTTTCTTAGCCCAGCAGCACCATAATAAGTGGTTGGGACTGCATAACTTTTTAAAAATATATACATTTTATTAATTTTTTTTACAGAGAGGAAGGGAGAGGGATAGAGAGTTAGAAACATCAATGAGAGAGAAACATCGATCAGCTGCCTCCTGCACACCCCGTACTGGGGATGTGGCCACACCCAAGGTACATGCCCTTGACTGGAATCGAACCTGGGACCCTTCAGTCCACAGGCCAATGCTCTATTCACTGAGCCAAACCAGTTAGGGCCTGCATAACTTTTTAAAATGATAACCTCTATTGTTATTTTTGTTTTGTTTGAGATATGCTTGGCTTTTTCACTTAAGTAAGCCTTGAACATCATCTTTAAAATATCTTCAAATTGACAAGAACCTTGAGAAGATCTATCAGTAGAAAAACTGAGCTTTCATACAGTTGGTAGTAAAGAGAGTCCAGAGCCTGTGCTCTTTACCTGAGATTTATCAGAACTGTCTTAAAACAAATGGAATAAGGTAAGTTATATGACAAAATGACTTTGAAACTCTTGATTCCTACAGGTTATCTCTTCTTTATTTTTCTTAAAAGCAAGTTGCCTGGCCTCATCTCTAATCTCTTTCAGTGGTTCCTTTCTTCCTCCACCTACTCCTCAAACTTGAAGCTTCTTAGAGCAGAAAACGACTTAACTCTCCTCTCCCTCTGCCCAGTAGGCACTTTATAGTATCCAGCGGTGTTAGCTTTATTGGGGTATAATTGCATTGGCTCCATCACTAAAGAATGTTTCTTTTTCATACCATTAAGTAGCAATCTGTTAAAGTGATAAAGCTAGGATAAATGGAGTTTTAATACGGATTAATTCTATATGTTGAATTATCAATTTTAAAAAGAATTGCTAAAGGCATTTTGAATGAGCAATTTTTATACTAAAGTGAAATTATAAAATCAACAAAATCTAATGGTAATTTTCCTTAGAGTTGAGTCCAACTCTATGCCTATCAATATCACATTGATTTTTCTGAAAAAGCATCCAATTTGTTTTAAAATATAGCTAATATTAATATATATTACTACAGTATTTACTAAGCATTTCTAAAACATTTTTAAGAGTTTGAAATTATTTGGACACCATTTTGTTATCGCATATTACTCTAGATAGTTTTTGTTTAGCATTTCATGTATCTCATACCTAACCAATTTTTAAAATAACATATAGCTGGTTATTTCTCAACCAAGTTGAATTTTTATATACTTTATAAGCACATTGTATCTGAGGAATAATCCTAAAGCGATTCATAAATTTGCTACACTCTAACTTCCACATATCCTTCAACAAAATCTCAAAGAAAATACAAGTATATACCCCATTACTTTTAAGTAGCAAAATAAATAAAACCAAGATCAATAAAAAAATGCAGCTATTAAAATATAGGCAAGGAAAGTATTTATTCTTTTGAATCTTAAAATCATTTTAAAGGTCTCATTCATTTTTAATTTCTTTAAAACAGAACTAAAATAATTAATTTGCCTTCTCAAATAATGTCTTCTTTCAGAAAAAAAAGTAAAGCTGAATTTTCTGCAACTATATTTTTTTAATTGCTGTCCCATATATTCCACAGCGTAAAAAGAGATTTTCATTCACTCAAAGCGAAGTTTGACCAGGAATAATTAGCAAATTGTTAGAAAATAATAACTATAAGAAAATTGATAGAAGATAATACAAACTCCAATACCCTTAGCTAAATCACACGGAAATCCTTTAGCTTCATTTGGATATACAGTTAGATGACTCCATTATGTGGAAAATGTAATTGCATTCTTACTAGTAAACATATATTCACTTCCCCAATCCCTGGAAGGTCATCTTTTTTCTGCAAATCAGAAGTCATCTATAAAATTTAAAAGACCTCCATATTTCATATTACCTTTAAAATTTGAAAGCAATAACGTGTGGAATTATTTGTCTGTGTCAGAATAATCTATTATTTTTACTTACAAAGATATGTAATTTCACTCTTTGCAGGACACATATCATTTGAGGTTTTTGGATTTAGCTGAAACTATCAAAGGTTTTTTGCAATACTGTATGATGAAACCAACTTTTAAAAGCATTCTTATTCCTACAAATAGCATATCCCTCCCCCCAAAAAATATTTCTATTCTTACTGCATTTTAGTTTCTCCTGTTTAGTTTTAAGTTAATTTTTACATCTTATGTATACCCTATACTTATTATTTCTCTATTGAATGTACATATCTTCCCTTTCATTTACAAGACCAATTATATACAACCTATATTTCATAATCACTCAATAGCGCTGAGAGTTGCTGGTTGTATGGCACCCTAACCCAATGAAATTGCACCTGCTAGGATTACTGATGCTTTTCTATTTGACAAATCTATTCAAACAATTTGGTCTTTCTTGTCTGGCTCGCTGACTTATTGGATTTATGTTGACCACCTTTCTCCTGGAACGCTCTTCATTTTTCTTAAAAGCAAGTTGCCTAGCCTCAACTCCGCTCTCTTTCAGTGGCTCCTTTCTTTCTCCACCTACGGCTCAATCTTGGGAGCTTCTTAGAGCAGAAATCCACCCACTCCTTCCTCCCATGCTCTCTAGGGGTCGTCCTAGGTATTTCCTACTCAGAGCTGACTTCTCTTCATGATTAAAGATTCATCTCTCTAGCTTGTTTGGCTTATATTGCCACTTGGCCTGTTATATCAGTTACTCATTCTAAATGTGTACTAATTATACTTTATGTACTGCCCTTTAAAACCGCCACTCTCTCATTCACATGGTTCCCTAATTTGGAAACATCAACCTTTCAAGTAGACTGATGTAACTAAAAACAAACACTGAATCCTATTCATTTCAGTATCTCCAGTATTTCCTGACACATAGATGTTGCTCAAAAATATTTTTTTTTTTTCAGTTGATCAGCAGCCTAGCCAGGTTCTCTGTTTTATTGTCTTGTTACATCTGTATTTATACTAGTTGATTTTATTTGATTTTTTTTTTCCCACTTAAAAAACAGTTTACCAGACATGAGGGGAATGTAGATGTTAGGAGCAAGGGGATATTACACAAGAATGCAGTTCAACACTTTAGCCCATTCTGAACGAAACAGTTCGAATTAAAAAAAAAAAAAAATGAAAAGATTGTACTGAGAAAAGGAAAACTGTATACAACATGGGTTCTACAAAAAGTGTCACCGATGATCTTATGTACGAAAGCGGGATCTGCTGTGATGGAGAGAATAGTGTGGCAACCCTCGGCTTCCCCTCGGGGAGTAACTGCTACTCCTGCTGTGGCTTCTGCTGTGGCTTCTGCTACGGCGTCTGCTACGACTACGGCTTCGAGATCGAGATCTTCCATACCGTGGACTTCTGGGCCCATCAACTTCAACCCGGATGTAGGCAGTTTCTCCCTCATGAGATCTAAACTTAGTGTTATCCAGTTTTCGAACGGCATAGGTCATATCTTCTTTCTGGACAAACTCCACAACACCAGTGCCGTCTCGGTAAACATCCGCATAACATGCATCACCCGCTTCAGCATGTGATCCTTCAGATCCTGCCAGCTTCCACTTGGAGGCAGTCCGGAGACAGCCACTCTGTTCTCAGATCACCAGGCTCGGGGGCCAGAGCGGCCTCGGGGTGCTCCGCCACCTCCACCCCGCAGCCGCTTAGAGGAAACTCAACCCGCAGGCGGTATCCATCCCAGTCATAGCCGTCGCGACCGTGCACCGCGTCTTTGGCGTCTTGCGGGTCCCCCGAACTCCACGAAGGCGAAGGGGGGTCCTCCGCCGCGATCCTTGAGATCGATGTCGTGGACCTCGCCGTATTTGTAGAACACGTCCTCGATGTCCTTGGTTCGAATGTCTGGAGGTAAATTACGCACGTATATGCAGCAATCCTTGTTCCCGGCGGGGCCACGAATCACACCACCTCCGGACATGGTGACACCGAAAAGTGAGGACACGAGAACAACCTTCCCACGGAGCCTAGCTCACACAGAGTGAACCTTCAGGGACACCTAGGGTCTATACTAGTTGATTTTAATCCTATCAATTTCTAAGCCAAAGGTTAGGGCGTTTCTTATCTCCATTCCAAGGAGTAAAGATTATGTAGCTTAAGCGTGATTGTTCTTGTTAAAGTGATTAATTACCCGCCTGGCACTTAGTTAAGGGGTTTTATCCCCTCCCTAACTTCAGGGGAAAATCCCTACCTGAGAAAACAACCTTTCTCGCAGAGGTGACCTTGGTTAAAACATAGCGCCAAGAAAGGGAGCAAACATTAAGAACAGAATGCCATATACGCCAGGTCCCTTGAAACACATGCTGTGCAGATGTTTCTTCCCTGCAGCGACTGTGTCAAGCAGCAAGGACGGACCGGCTTCAGGCATTGGTGACCTTTATTTAAAAAAATAAAATGAAAGTTTTATTGATTTGAGAGAGGAAAGGAGAGAGAGAGAGAGAGAGAGAGAGAGAGAGAGAGAGAGAGAGAGAGAGAGAAATCAATGATGAGGAGAGAGAATCAGGGATCAGCCGCCTCCTGCACACCCCACAATGGGGACGGAGCCCGCACTGGGCATGAGCCACGCCCCTCATGATCTTTCTGATGCTCTCACCATCTGTGTCCACCCTTTGTTACCCAAAGAGAACGTCTATTTAGTGTTAATGAACCGGGTGGCTTTCCCTCAGCTGTTCATGTTGCCCTTTCAAAAGGAGAGGCAGGGGCAGGAGATAAAAAATGTTCTCCCAACCCAACTGGTATGGCTCAGGGTCTGAGCATCCACCTATGAACCAAGAGGTCAGGGTTTGATTCCCTGTCTGGGCACATGCCTGGGTTGCAGACTCTATCCCCAGTGGCTGGTGTGCAGGAGGCAGCCGATCCATGACTCTCTCCCACCATGGATGTTTCTCTTTCTCTCCTTCTCTTCCCCTCTCTCCGAAATCAATAAAAACATATTAAAAAAAAGAAAAGTCTATATTATTGATGTCCTCTCCCGTGATTTGTTCTTAGTTGTCCTTCCAGTGTCTCTTTTGCAAATAAATGTAGATATTTTAGTCCCTTTTAAAAGTTATTTGAAATATAAAAATGTATTTGCTCCTTTTTAAACAGAGTTGCACTTTTCTATATTTTGTTTGTTTTAAAAGATCATTATTATAAATGTTTGATCACAAACACTTGTAAAAAAAAAAAAAATCCAAACATTATACTCAGAGGGACTGGGCCATTCAGCTTCTTTTAAGGAATCAATCTTTCTCTCTCTCTCTCTCCCTCTCTCTCTCATACTAGTATGCACATACTAGTATACACACACACACATACTATGTGCAAATAAATACACAGAAATTGATTTGGAAATATACTCTCTGTGTATTTGGACCTAAAAAGATCTTCTTTATTTACTGGTATAATGACTTTATTGGCAGAGGAAAACTCTGAATCAATTTATAGAATTTTTATCTCCCCCCAACACAGAGTTATGGCATAGGAGTAAGATTAGGATTATTATCATTGTTGTTTTACAATGCTTTGATAAAGTGTTTTATATCTATATTCTCTCCTGGGACAAAATCAAAACCGCCTCCTGTTCTATCACAGTGTTCTTTACTTCCCCTTTGCGTTTTATACATACACTCCCAGCTCGGACCCGAAATAACATAAATATTTTTTTCTAAGGATATTTTTTGGTAATGGAAATATATACATAGAGAACATAAACATATACAATGTGGGTGTGCACATCATTATTCTTTGGGTCACGGCTGTTTGGGTAAATGGTTCATTCAAAAATATTTTTTAATAAATAAATTTGCTCTTTCTCTTTCTTCTCATATCCAAAATGACTGTATTGATTTCCACAGATGATTCTTGAATATAAGCACCATGTCATCTCAAAAATCAATATACCTGAATAACTAAAATCCCTCTTCCAGATAATGTCTAGTATGCATTCATCCCTCCTATACCTGTGTATAGACTTGAACATTTAAAACTCCAATCTCAGTATCCATCTAATTTCTCCAATTTGTTAGACTTCTGTATCTCATTTCTTTCTTACAATTTGAACCCTTGCAATTGGTCAGCTATTCTTTTTCATCAGAGAGTATTCAAATCTGCTACTTTTCTCCACATCCCTTTCTCCATCTCTTACCCAGAACTGATCAACTTTACTGGTTATTTTAGAAATCTGAAGCCACTGGCCATAAAAGCCATCATCCCCTCCTAATTCTACAACCACAAGTTGCTACTTGTGGATATGTTAGTCTTGCTTTCCCTCCAGTCTCCAAGAGTAAGGTCTATCCTATGCCAATGTCCATGACAGTCTCAATCCTGCCTACTGCTGAATCCTCTAGCATTTTGCTTTATAGGTCATATGTCTCTTCCTGTAATGTCTCCCTTTCTACTTATTATTTACCCTCAAATCAAATTGTACTTAGCATCTTCAGTTTCTGCCTCCCTCACTAAGTTTGATACTGAACTTGGCCCATAAATTCTGGGTCTTCCCAAGTTCCCATTCTTTTCTAACCTTTTCTAATCTTGATTCTTTAATAAAGTGATCTCATCTCCCACCTATGAGTTAAGAACTTTCAAATCTGTAGCTCTAGTTTTGACAAAACCCATTAATTCCAAGTATGAATACACAACTTGTTATGGGTTGACTCAGCGAGATAGACCACCAACTCAGAATTTAAATTTAGGAGCCTTTATTAAGCTGGCCAGCTGACTACAGTTACAGCACCCTGCTGGAGCAGAGGCCGAACTGCAGCCCAGACTACAAGAATTACAGCATTTTTATTTGCAAAAACCACAAAGTTACAAAGCCTTGTTTACATAATTACTTCTCGACACAGTATAGCATCATACAGTGACTACCTTCCTATCTATGTGTTCTAGGAACAGAGAGTACAGAGTGCAAGGAAGGGGCCAAAAGACCATATCTCAAGGCCTGGCCTGATGTCAGTACCTTCCTATCTATGTGTTTTGGGAACAGGCAGCACAGCACGCCCCGTCTGGCCAAAGTGCCAGATATGCAGCCCAGCACAAACTACTTACTGGATAAAGTCATCTATATATATAAAAGGCTAATATGCTAAGTGACCCTTCACCTGTCCAACCAGTTGCTATGATGCACTCTGACCACCATGGGGCAGATGCTCAAGGCAAAAGCTGCTGTGATGTGTATTGGCCATTTACAGAGAGACAGCAGTGTGGACCTGGCACCAACAAAGCAACACTCAGCTCCTACCAAGTGGAACACAGGCCCCGCCACCATCCCAGAGAGACAGCCCACCAAATCACAAACAATGCTGCCATGGTGCAAAAGGCCACAGCCCAGCCCAGCCCAGAAACAGTGACTGTGGGCTACGTAATTACATCACGTAGCAACACCTAGCTAGCAACTAGCCTCCTTGCAGTTTCTTCAGCTCAGGAACATGACTTGCTTTATAGCCAGGTGGAAACATTTCACACTTTAACCAAATGTCAGTAAAACGTTTTCTCATGCCTCATCTCATTTGATCCTCACAGAAGTCCTGGAGTAGGTAGATAGGAGACTCGGTAGAATCCTATTTTCTTTTCATTAGCCAGAAAACGGAGATTTAGAAAGCTTAGAAACTTGACCTGACTGAAAAGAAGAAATGGTGGGCCTTGAAAATGACTTCAGGTTTTCTCACTGTGCAGAATATAGTTAAACACTGCTGCAGTTAAATATTTTACCCTTTGTTCTCCCTGCATGATCTATAATAATAATCTGCTTTGTGTTAATATTCACTGCTGTGTTGCTGACAATTACCTGAAAGAGAAGTTGGGGTGCTTCACTGAACTGGAAAACGTTTAGCTAAATCAGAAAGCAGGGCCCTAACCAGTTTGTCTCAGTGGATAGAGCATCGGCCTGCGGACTGAAGGGTCCCAGGTTTGATTCCAGTCAAGGGCATGTACCTTGGTTGCAGGCACATCACCAGTAGGGAGTGTGCAGGACGCAGCTGGTCAATGTTTCTCTCTCATTGATGTTTCTAACTCTCTATCCCTCTCCCTTCCTCTCTGTAAAAAAAAAATCAATAAAGTATATTTTTTAAAAAAAAATCAGAAAGCAGGTCTAATTAAGCAAGTTTATCCTATCTATATCCTATTAATACTAATAAAAGCCTAGGTGTCCCTCACGCACAACATTGTCACAAGATGGCCACCACAAGATGGGGTTTAAGGAAGGGTCATCATACATTACATGTCATTATAGTTTGAGGGTTCCCCCAGATCAAAAATAGTTGTTCATCTTTTTAAAATAAATACATATACCTCATGATTTCACTCATTTGTGGAATATAGAGAACAACATAGCCTAATGAACAGGGACAGATCCAAAGACAGAGAAACAGCAATCAGACTATTAATCCCCAGAGGGAAAGTAGGGGAGGGAGGGGGCAAGGGGAAGAGATCAACCAAAGGACTTATATGCATGCATATAAACCAAACCAATGGACATGGACAACAAGGGGAAGAGAGCATGAGTGGGGCCGGGGGGGGGGGATGGGGATTTAATGGGGGGAATGAGGACACATTTGTAATACCTTAACTAATAAAGAATTTTTTAAAAAAATACATATTTCGCTAAAGTCAATAATGCAATAGCCCTCCACTCTTCCTCTCATCTGAAACCATTCCATTGTGCTCTCTGGTATCCATGGTTTATGGTAAACCAATTCCCCTCCACTGCAGAAATCTCCTCTGAACAACCTTTTCTAAGAAACTCTTAATCTTTACTCAAAATGGGCTCTACCAAAGGTATCAATTATAAAAGAAATATCATTGAAAGATAAATTTCTCAGGTGTTAATTATTCCTAAATCCACTACAGTGTGTATCACACTGTACCACTGTATCCTACTTAATCAAAGTCGCCAATGAGTCCTTTGTCACTAGGTCCATTCCACTTACCAATCTTCTTTTACATGACTTCCCTATAAATGTTAGCCACTGTTTCCAAATTTGAAATATTTTAAAATTCTCATTTCTTTGTCTTGCTTAACAGCAAATGTCCTGGTTCTTCTTTATCTAGAATCTGCTATGTATTCTTTTCTTTGATCCTAGGGAATATGTCTTAGATCCTCTTCTTCTCATGCTACATACCTTCCCTAGGGGATGGCTTTCACTCTAGTGATTCTATTAACCTTATGTACTTAGGTTTGTCAGTTGTATATCTCCAGCCTAGATCTTTCATCTGAGCTCTAGATTAGTATATCCAACTGTATGATCAATATCAACACTTGTCTGCCTCAAAAGGAGTTCAAACTTTTCAGGTTTATTATTGAGCTACTAATCTCTTTCCTATGGTTACCTCTCTTTTTATTGAAAACAGCCCATCTCCCCCCAGTGTCTCAAGCTAGAAACCTGGACTTCATTCATCACTTCCTTTCCCCTTCACAGCTATATCTATTTAACAATTAACTCTTTTAGGATCCACTTCCAAAATTCCCTCAATATACCCATTTATGGTCAGATCTTTATGTCAGTATCATGTTCCCAGTAACCATAATCGCCCACCCAGATTATATCTCATGGTCTTATAACTGGTCCCATTCCTTCAAATGTTATACTTCTCAGAGTTGTTTTGGACACTGCATCCAGGATAACCTTTTCAAAACACACATTTGATTAGACAGTATCCTGGAATAAAAGCCTTAAAAATATTTTCCCATTATTCTCCTCTCTCTCAATGTTAGCCATCACTCTCCTCTGCAGACATTAAAAACTATGACACCCATGTTTAAACATAACTTCTTTCAAAAGATGACTTATAATTTTATTACTTTGTTTTAAACACTATCCTACCCTTTCACCCTACAATGATCTTCATTTACCAAATAAATCCTAGTATTTCCTCTAGGAAACAGCTTACATTGAATTGGTTGTTCCATTTGCATTCTTACCCAGTTGTACCATTTATTAATGCGGATTTTTTTCAATAGATGGAGTTACACATATGTTGATATCTATGCAATTTGATATGTATGCTATTTTGTTGTATTGACAGCAAGCTTCAAAACTTTATATGTCAATTCTTCTGAAGGTGTTAACATCATAGATATTTTTATCTTAAAAATGTCGAATTTGGTGCCAAAAAGAGCATTTGTGGGAAGTGTTAATTTATTACTTTATTTTGAAGAAAAGTGCTGCTGAAAGTTATCTTATACTTCAGGAAGCTTATGGTGAACATGCTCCATCTCAAGATACTTGTGAACGCTGGTTTAAATGCTTTAAAAGTGATGATTTCGAAGTGAAAGACAAAGAACGTCCAGGTCAACCGAAAAAGTTTGAAGACCAACAATTACAAGCATTATTGATGAAGATGCATGTCAAACTCAAAAACAACTTACAGAAATATTAAACATTGCTCAGCAAACAATTTCCAATCATTTACAGGCAGTGGGAAAGATTATAAAGGAGGGAAAATGGGTGCCACATCAACTGAACGAAAGACAAGTGGAAAACAGAAAAGTCATCAGTAAAATGTTGCCTCAACGGTATGAAAGAAAGTCTTTTTTGGATCAAATTGTGACTGGCAATGAAAAGTGCATTTGTTTGAGAATTCCAAATGCACAAAATCATGGGTTGATCCAGGTCAACCATCAACATCGACTTTAAGGCCAAATCACTTCAGAAAGAAGACAATGCTCTGCATTTGGTGGGATCAAGAAGGTGTGGTGTATTATGAGCTTCTAAAATCAGGTAAAACCATTAATGCTGATCACTACCAACAACAAATAATCAATTTGAACCATGCTTTGATGTAAAACGACCAGAATGGGCCAGAAGACATGGCAAAGTAATTTTGCTTCATGATAACGCACCATCACACACTTCAAAACCAGTTAAAGACACGTTAAAAGATCTTGCCTGGGAAGTACTAACCCACCCGCTGTATTCACCGGACCTTGCTCCTTCATATGACCACTTGTTCTGATCGATGGTGCACGCACTTTCTGAGCAGCATTTCAAAACATATGAAGAAGTGGAAAATTGGGTCTCTGAATGGTTTGCCTCAAAACAAGAAAAGTTGTGTTGGTATGGTATCCACAAATTACCTGAAAGATGGGGGAAATGTGTGGCTAGTGATGGACATTACTTTGAATAAAGCACTTTTGATGTTCCTCTTGAAATTATCATGTTTTCGTTGATTAAAAAATCCGTGTTATTAACCGGTACATCTGATATATATATACGCAATGCCTCCTTAAACAACTTATACATTATAGTATACCCTTCCATTTAAGTTTAAGATTTATAAAAGTAAGGATTGAGTCTGTTTGCTTATCATTTTATTCCTAGAACTTAACACATGTAATGTGGTAAGCAGAATTCTGAGACTGACCCTTAATGAAGGACCCTTGCCCTTGTATGATTTTTACCCCTCCAGAGTAGATGGAAACTGTGGATATGATACAACATAATTCTTGTGATTATGTTACATTGCATAATAAAGCAATTTTTACATATGCAATTGAGGTTCACGATCAGTTGATCTTAGGTTAATCAAAATGGACATTACCTATATAGGACCACTCTAATCCCATGAACCCTTTAAAAACAAAGTTTTCTTTGACTTGTAGTAGAACAGAGAGAGAATCTAAAACATGAAAAGCATTCCAGCCAATTCTGCCAATAACCTAAAAAAGCTTGAAAGGTTTTTTTTACCCTAAAACCTACAGATAAGAGCTCAGCCTGCCTGATTTAGCTCAGCCTGCCTGAGACTTTAAGCAGAAAAGCCAAGTGAGACCAGTTGGACTTCCAACCTCAAGATCTTTGAGATAATAAATGGGTATGCTTTTATGCCGCTAAATTTGTGGTAATCTATTACAGCAACGATAGAGAACTAATACAGCACACTTCCTGAAACAGTTGGAGCTCAATACATGTGTATAGAATAGCTGACTTTAATGCAATGTTAAAAATAATAACAACTCTAAACTTTTTTGTTCTTTGATGTAAAAGTTCATTTGGTAAAGTGTAAAATTTTAAGTGAAAAAGTGATTCATTTTTAAATGAAATAATTTGATGTTTCCTGAGTAATTTAAGCAGCATATCTAAGCCAACACTTCTCAATGTTAAAGTACAGTTGACAAGTCTATTATAGACTTGTTTATTTAGACCTATCTAAATAAAGACTCTGATAACAACAGCATTATTAGTAATTCAATGAATGATCCAGCACTTGCTTGAATGCTTGTCACTGGTTTGAAAAGGGTTGATTCTATTGATGTCTTTGTCTCCAATATACTTCCCTGGGTGACTGTCTTAGAGTTCTTGTTTTGCCTTGCCATTTTTCCCAGAGGCAACTCTTTAAGCTATGTCAGAGCAATGTAGACTGTTTGCTTATTCAAGCCAAGTATTCAAATCACCTGCTGTTCTGGGATTGTGGTTTGATTGCTGACATTTATTTCTCTTTTAGTCTTAGTCTATTAAGAAAATATTTCCTATAATAATAAGGAAATGAAAGTCACACATTCCTACTGTTTTTGGTCCTGTTTCCCTTTAAATAATTCAGGTTATCTAGAGGATTTTATAAAATAACACTTAGATGAATCTTTGAAATATTCATTGTGTTGATTGACTTAAATTTTCATTGAAAACTTCGGGTCAGGCACAGTGCTTGGCACATTAACTATAAAGATGAATTTTGGATATATTTACTCAAGTAAAGGAAAAAAATGAAAGGAAAAAATAAACAAATGGGAACTACATGACACTAAAAAGGTTTTGCACAGCAAAGGAAACTATTAAAAAATGAAAAGGTAATCTACTGAATGAGAGAGGGTACTTGAAAATGCTACATGCAATAAGGAGTTAATATCCAAAATATATAAATTACTATTATAATTTTACACAAAACAACAAAAATTCAATTAAAAAATGAGCAGAGGACCTGAATAGATACTTCTCCCAAGAGGACATACAGATGGCCAATAGATATGAAAAGATGGTCAATGTCACTAATCATCAGAAAAATGTAAATTTAAATCACAATGAAATATCATCTCACACCTGTCAGAACTGCTATAATCAATAAATCAACAAACAATGAATGCTGATGAAGATGTAAAGAAAGGGAACTCTTGTGCACTATTGGTGACATTGCAAATTAGTGCAGCCACTGTAAAACAGCATGAAATTTTCTCATTTTTTTTTTAAAGCTGACATACAACCCAGTAATTCCACGTCTGGGTTTTATTGTAAGAAAACAAAAACACTAATTTAAATATATATATATATATATACACCTCTATGCTCTTTGCAGCATTACTAGTAATAGCCAAGATATGGAAACAACCTAGATGTCCACCAATAGATGAAAAAATGGCTAAAAAAGAGGTGAAGTATATATTTATAATTCAGCAATAAAAAAAAGAATTAAATCTTGCTATTTGCAACAACATGGATGAACCTAGAGGGCATTGGAAGAAATTCGAGGGACAAAATAAGATTAGGGAAACAAGAGGATCCATGGGGGACGAATGCATAGGTGAGGGCTTGGAACTGCCAGAAGGCATACATTCACAGAGAATAGAAAAGTGCTACAGGATAAGGTGAGAGGAAGGCTTACATTCACAGAGGATAAAGAAAAGTCACAGAGTACTGGGAAGAAGGAAACATACTTTCACAGAGGATAGAGAAATGTTGACAGATTCTGGAAAGAAGGAAATATATTTTCATAGGAGATAGAGGAATGTTGCAAGATAAGAGGGAGAGAGTGAGGGGGTCACCAATGGGTTCTAGACTTCAAAACAAAAAAGTGACTAATTAGGAGAGCACAGGGCCATAAAATAGGGAAGAGATGCAATTAGAAGGGAGCATGAAGAAACAAAGACCTACAGCCTTCATAAACTTTAGAAAAAGGGGCTGGGTTGGTTACCTGCTTGGGAACCCCTCCCTATCTGGGAATCTGTATTTGCTTCCAATAAATTCCCACCCTTTTACTAACAAGTCCTTTTAGTCTGTGAATTTTATTCTTCAAACTTTGTGAGGAAAGAACCCGCAATGGGGATATCCTTTCCCAGAACCCCATATTTCAGTATTATGCCAAGTGAACTAATTAAGACAGAGAAGGAAAAACACCGTATGATCTCTTCTAGGTGGAATCTTAAAAACATAAATAAACAAAACAGTAACAGACTCATAGGTACAGAGAATAAGCTGATAGTTGTCAAAAAAGAAGAGGTGCGAGGGGTAGGAATAAAAATTGGAGAAACAAACAGACCAAAAAAATTACAACAGATTTACAACTTTTTCCCCTGAAGAATATAACACAAGCTCAAAATGTATAGTTTTTTTTCCCTGAAAAATGTGTGAGAAGCACCAAAAATATGTATTTGTGTTAGTTTGTTTGAAATGACTACATTTTTACTTCTTTATAGCTTTGCCTCGCTGAAAAGTAGATGCTGTTGAAAACAAATAAAGAAAAAATTGCCGGACCAGTTTGGCTCAGTGGATAGAGCGTCGGCCTGAGGACTCAGGGATCCCAGGTTCGATTCCGGTCAGGGGCATATACCTTGGTTGTGGGCACGTCCCCACTGGGGGGCATGCAGGAGGCAGCTGATTGATCTCTCTCATCGATGTTTCTGGCTCTCTATCCCTCTCCCTTCTTCTCTGTGAAAAATCAATAAAATATATTAAAAAAAATAAAATAAAGAAAAAATTAAAAAACAACAAAAATCAAATTTAATGTGAAGATTCATAAAATGTTAATCCAACAAAAGTGAAGTGTGTACTATCTGATCCTATTCCTAGCTATATACACGAAATAATTAAAAGCATCTCAAACACACCCTGTTCATTACAGCATGATTCACAATAATCAAAAGGTGATATAGACATACAATGAAACATAATGTAATCTTGAAAATAAAGGAAATTATAACATGCTACAACATGGATGGACATTATGCTAAGTAAAATATGCCATCCACAAAAGGAAAAATACTGTGTGTTTTCACTTATATGCAATACCTAGAGTAGTCAAATTCTTAGAGTACAAGTGTGGGTTCCAGGGGAGAAGGGCATAGGGAATTATTGTTTAACTAGCATCTTTGTGCACAGATTCATGCACATTGAAAGAAAATTAATTAGAAGAAAGATTTGTGTGGTAATTATGTTACTGAAAAAAATTACATGTCAAAACAGTATATATAACATCCTATCTAATAATAGAGAAACATGGTAATTAACCATAACTTTGCTACCTTTCCCATTGGCTAATCAGCGAGATATGCAAATTAACTGCCAACCAAGATGGCGGCCGGCAGCCAGGCAGCTGAAGCGAACATGAGGCTTGCTTGCTCCAGTGATGGAGGAAGCCAAGGTTCCCCGCCTGTCGCTGCCGGCATCCGAGCTGCAGTCTAAGAAACATTGTTGCAATTATAGAAGCTAAACAATCCCCAGAAACCTGCTTTCAGCAGCCGAGGTCTCAGAGCTGGAGCCAAGCCTGAGAGCTAAAGCCGGCTCTCAGTTCCAGTGACAGCCATAGAAGGTAAATAAATCCCAGAATAAAAAAAAATAAAAGAAAAAAAGGAGAGGTTGGGAGCTTCAGTCACCCACCAGCCTGAAAACGGCCCTCAGCCCCTCACTCAGACTGTCCAGGCACCCCAGTGGGGACGCCCACCCTGAAGGGGGTGTGACCAGCTGCAAACAGCCATCAGCCCATCATCCAGGCTTGCCAGGCACCCAAGCGGGACCCCCACCCTGATCAGGGACACCCTTCAGGGCAAACCGGCTGGCCCCCACCCATGCACCAGGCCTCTATCCTATATAGTAAAAGGGTAATATGCAAACTGACCCTAACAGCAGAAGGACTGGGAATCACTGGTCACTATGACACACACTGACTGACCACCAGGGAGCAGACTCTCAATGCAGGAGCTGCCCTCTGGTGGTCAGGTTGCTCTCACATGGGAGGAGCTCTGCTCAGCCACAAGCCAGGCTGATGGCTGCCAGTACAGCGGTGGTGGTGGGAGCCTCTCCTGCCTCCTCAGCAGCGCTAAGGATGTCCGACTGCACTTTAGGCCTGCTCCCCGCTGGCAAGTGGACATCTCCCAAGGGTTGCCGGGCTGCAAGAGGGATGTCTGATTGCCATTTTAGGCCCAATCCCCTGGGGGGCAGGCCTAAGCCAGCAGGTGGTCATCCCCTGAGGGGTCCCAGACTGTGAGAGGGCACAGGCCTGGCTGAGGGACCCCCCTCCTCCCCCAGTGCACAAAAATTTGTGCACTGGGCCTCTAGTAGTATTATAAAATTAAAAAACAATAATAAAAAAATAAAACAATTTAAAAAAGACAAAAAAAGAAATAAAAATTAAAAAATAAAAAAAATCATGGGCAACTGGCGCAAGCAAGAGCTTTATATGTATTGTGCATGTGCGACCAGTAGGTCGGTCAGACGGGTGCCACAGTCAGATAGATAGATAGATGATAGATAGATAGATAGATAGATAGATAGATAGATAGATAGAGACAGAGTTTCAATTTTGCAAGATGAAAAGAATTCTGTAAACTGAAGCTGGTATTGGTTGTACAACAGTGTGAGTGTATTTAATGCTACTGAAGTGGACACTCAAAATTGGATAGGATAATAAATCTTAAACATTGAGGGGAAAAGTGAAGCAAGATACTATAGGGCGCTATGTAATAAATTGTGTATGCGCCTCCATTATCTTCCTAAAATGTGAAAATTCTGACATAAAATAATAAAGATAAAATAATATAGTCAAAATGAACATCACATATTGAATAACCTTATACAAAACTGATTATAATACAAATTAAGTAGCAGATAGTGCATTAGTCCAACACTATGGACTAAAAACTAAAAGGTCAAATTGCTGTGCCTGAGTGGTTTGAGCAAAAAATGTCTCAAAAAAAATGTGCATGGAATTTTTCTGAGTGGAAAGTTATGGACGAGCAATATATACACTAAGATATAGAATTGCAAGTTATAATTGGGAAAGGTGAGCAATGCACCTTAAGTGTCATGTAAACTGGAATATAAGGGGCAGCAAGAAATGGAATTGGCAAAGTTATGTCAAGAACTGTGAAGAGCCTGAGACTGTATTGCAAGCTAACAAGTCAGTTTGACCTAATTTCAAGGATGCTGGTAGAACATACAAGACTGCTAAGTCAGACGCAATGAAAGAATGGAATTTTTCTTCCCAGAAATACAATACAAATGACCAAATTGTTATAGTTATTAATTTACACACACGAAACATAGCCATGTGCTGGATTGTGTAAAATCTGAGGTAGACATTTCCAAATAGCCCCAGGTATTTTAGCCATACAAGGAATGCATATTTCAATTGGTACAACAAAATAAGTCTTTAACACAAAACTACATTTTGGGTTACTATATCAACATTCAGGGATGATATAGTGATCAGCATCTTAACTCCCTGAATGGTATCCCATGGACAGAAATAATAACTATAATATCAAAATAATGACATAATATTAACCATGATACATTTAATCAATTAGTTGCTACAATGTTTATTTGTCACTCCAACAAATTTAAATAAAAAAAATAAAATATATAGAAGCATGGAACACACTGTTGAATCTCAGAGAGAAGATGGGGGTGGGTGGAAAGAGATCAACCAAAGAACTTGTATGTATATATGCATAACCCGTGGACACAGAGAATAGTGTGGTGAAGGCCTGGGGTGTGGGGGTTGGGGGATAGGGGGTGAAGGGGTCAAAAGGGGAGAAAAGGGGACATATGTAATATTTTCATCAATAAAATTTTAAAATAAATAAAAATACATTTATAATTTTTAAACGATTAATTAAAAATATACATATTTAATTAAATGGATCCCTTTTAAGTTCAGGACAGTGGCTGCATGTAGTTTTAGCAAATGAAATGCTATATTTTCAAGATACAAATTGTTAATCTCATGTTATTTATTGTTGAATTAAATGGCATAAATGTCCTAACTATATTCTGCCAAGTTAGTCTATTGATAAATTTCATGTTCAGTTATTTTTAATCAAATATGCATAATCTTCTCTGG
The DNA here is from genome assembly GCF_014108235.1 of Myotis myotis. Taxonomy (NCBI): domain Eukaryota; kingdom Metazoa; phylum Chordata; class Mammalia; order Chiroptera; family Vespertilionidae; genus Myotis; species Myotis myotis. Next base: position 43,963,363 of record NW_023416335.1, read on the forward strand.
TTTATCTACATTCATGAACACACACTAACCACATTAAGTTATAAATATGTCAGTTAACTAAAATAATGACATTTCAGACTTTTGCTCTTTTCCATTCCTTTATAAGCAATGCCCAGTGATGACCTTTGTTTCTTTTCACACATATATATCCCTCCTTGTAGTGTGCCTGTGACTCAGTTCTCTTTTCAGACATTTCTACTTTGTCTTTGGAAAGCCTTCCTTCACATCATATTTCCAACAGAAAGTCACTCCTTTTTAAAATTTTCACAGGAGTTTTTTTGTTTTTTTTTTTTCTTGCTTGGAACAGAATCACTTTTTTCTATTTGACAAAATTTTTCTATTTTTTTCCTAATGTTTTCAAAATTTTTAACTTTTCATTGTTTTTTTTTTTTTTAAAGAATCCTTCTAAAGAATGTCTTTTTAATCCTGTAACTCCCAGATTTATTTATATTTAGTTTAGTCATACCCTATTTATGTTGATTCATGGACTGTATTCACAATCAAAATAAGTCACAATAAAAACACTGGTAGATATTACTATGTATTTTTTGCTTTTCTCCAAATTTTAATTGGATAAATCTAGTTTAATGCTAATATTGATAGCCAAATTTTATTGTATCTGTTTGTATATAATTAATATGATCTCCTTTAAGGATAACTCAATGGCTCTCTCTTTGTGGAGACTCAGTTCTGATCCTAACTTGAATTAACCAAAAGTGACCTTGACCTTGAGCACTAGTGGGTATTTCATATATTTGGTAAAGTCTTATTTTGAAATGAGATCTGATATCCTTGGAGATTTCTCTTAACTTTGTTTTTTATAAATTTATCTTTAAGATGCTATACTTACTTTAAATGTTTTTCTACCTCTACAGTAGCAAATTTAGGCTACAATGGGATTTAAAATGTCATTCTGTCTTAATATCACAAGATATAATAATTAAAAAGATCTTGAGAAAAAGATCATCCTGAATATAAGCCATTTCCCCAACATTTTTTCCATTATGGCTCTGGAAAATGGTTTTTTCTCTTAACCAATGTAGGTAAATATTTCTTCTTCCAGTGTATATAGGATCATAACTAATTATGATCCTATAGCCATCAACTCGCTTTCAGTCTTAGAGTCTTCCAGCTGAGGTTTAGCTCGCAGATTCCCTGAGCATAATAAAATAATCATAGTTTTATACCACTACATTTGGGGGGTTTTGTTGTGCAGCAATAGATAACTAGATCACTTGTATTAGCCAAATGTTTATTTACCTCTGGAAACCAAATGGGGTATGTATTTGGGGTCACGGCACTGCAGGGAATTAATAATAAATAGCTTTATTTTTCATGTTCAAGAAATATCAAGTTATACTGCTGATTTTACTACATGATTAATGCCTTTTTGTCTATTCATTGAAGTACAAATTATACCCATTAAAGCACCACTTTATAAAATTATTATTTGTCAAAACTCATAATACACTGATAATTGTAAATTGATTTGCCTTCTCAGACTTAATTCTGTCATCTGCCAAAGGCTGCCTCAGCAGTAACCAATAAAGACTCCTTCATACTGGCCTGCTTTTCACTTTACTTTCATTCCATTTAAAATGCCTCTCAAAACTCTCAGGGAAAAGTTTTGATTAGGTATTATTTCAAGATGAGGTAGAAAGTCCCTAGAACTTTCTTCCTATTTACTCTTGAAATTTCAGTCTCTAAATTCTCTCTATTTGACACAATAGAACCAATTTCCCCTTCACTCCAGTGTTGGACTAAGTGAATCCTGTCTGTCCATCCCACTGCTCTATTGTCCCTCCATGATGCTTCCTCCTCCTCTTTGAGCTGAGAATGTATTGTTCATTGAGAGGAAGCTTTTACAGCTTCGTGACCATCAAAATATTAACAATGCCCTGACCGGTTTGGCTCAGTGGATAGAGCGTCGGCCTTCGGACTCAAGGGTCCCAGGTTCGATTCCGGTCAAGGCATGTACCTTGGTTGCGGGCATATCCCCAGTAGGGGGCGTGCAGGAGGCAGCTGATCAATGTTTCTCTCTCATCGATGTTTCTAACTCTCTATCCCTCTCCCTTCCTCTCTGTAAAAAAAAACAATAAAATATATTTTTAAAAAATATTAACAATGGCTCTTTGAAATTGAAGAATAGAAATGAATCAACTACACAAATACAGGTTTTCCTTTTTAGTTGAGATACTAAAAAATATGTGTAGATGGAACTTTTAAGAGTTGACAGCATTTGTTTTAGAAGTAGAATCCAACCTGCTAATATCATTAAGAGAGGCTGGAAGAACAAAACAGTCTGATTACTAATAAATAAAAATAAAAATCTTATTTTGATATTTATGTGTTTATTTATGCAACTGCAGCCTGTCTCAGAAAATAGCAAAGTGCCTCCACAACTAATAATTTTTAAGGGCTTACTACATTTTAGACTTTTCATTAGGTACTCTTTCTTTGCTGCTTTTAATTCTTACAATATGCTACATTGAAGATATCAAAATCCTCATTTTCTAGGTAAGTTTGACCTAAAAGTATTAAGTAGCAATCTCAAATCAAAAGGCTACAATATTCACTTATATTTAATTCAAAGATACTACTTTTGTTACTTCAAGGGGTTGTCTCTTCCCCAGCCAGTACAGTTACAGAAACAACCGCATTTCTTTCTACTTTCAACATCATAGCCATTTTAAATGCTACTTTTCTTTCAGGTTGCTAAAATAAAATGACTAGGTTTATTGAGAAATGTTAATAAATATGCTTAATAAAAGTTATAACAAGTCTGGTTTTTATTGATAATATGGAATGATATGGAGTGATGTTATTCCTACTTTATTATTTCTTATTTAATCATGCAGGAGTGAGTATTCAAGTGAATGAGTGAATCAGTGAGTGAGTGGTGTGTGAGTGGGGTGTGTGTGTGTGTGTGTGTGTGTGTGTGTGTGTGTTTTATCAATGCCTAGTATACATTCAGTCACTCCCCTGCAGAACTTTCTACTTATGTTTTAAGATGAAGATAATTCTAAGCTACATTTAAAATATGTTACTGAACATCAGTTCTTGAAAATCCTGAAGAAAATCTTACCACCACACTGACTACTTATTATAAGTTAGTAAAATTTTTCAAAATTGCCCTCAACATTGCTATACACAATGACTATACAACCCTTTTACTTTTACTCTCCAATCTTCCAAGATGGATACTTCATAGGTTTACTTGTCTCCTCAAATCTATACTTGGCTGCTTTGTGAGAACCCTTTTCATGTGCAGCTTGTTTTTAAAGGCATAGCTTCTTGTTCATGACTACATAGAGATAGGTGTCATTCTTTGCTACTTCCAAACCATTTCTTTCCCCTACTCTTCCCAAAAATCCTTGCCCCTTTAAGAATACAAGGCACCAGTCACTTTACCTTTTTTGATGTAATCTATTAACCTGCCATTTATTTTTTTTTTACAATTCACTTATTATTTCTGGTTTTCTGTTTTTATTCAACCCTATGCTTGTATCAATTATTGAAGATAACATATGAAAGTAAATTAATTAGAAGGTGGCTGGCAGTGTGGGACTAAAAAAGATGGGCTGGGCAAGCCCTAGAGCCAACCTCCTGTGGTCCCTCCCCAGCATCTGCCGAGTGAGCAGCGTCCCTCTGGCAGGTGGGATCTCTTGGCCTGACCTACGGGGATCGGGGATCGGGCTGAAACCAGCTCTCTGACATCCCCCGAGGGGTCCCAGAGTGTGAGAGGGAACTCTGTAAAGTTGCTGTCACACAGGGTGTGGAACTCAAATGCAAGTGTTCAGTAAACCAGATTTGGGGCCTATAGTGCCCCAGCTACAACATAATTCAAGGCCAAAGGTGGAATCATGCGGCCTCGTGAGGAATCAGGGCTCCCTCCTTTCTGGTTTCAGGGTGCATCACCAGAGAACCACCACTGTCAAATCACTGCAGCTCAGCAGATCCTGTGTTGAGCGTCTGCCCCCTGGTGGTCAGTGCATGTCATAGTGACCAGTCAGAAAGTTGGACACTTAGCATATTAGCCTTTTCTATATATAGATTATATCTAATCTAATAAAAGAGAAACATGGTAATTGGCGTACGACCACTACCCTTCCCATTGGCTAATCAGGGAGATATGCAAATTAACTGTCAGCCAAGATGGCGGCCAGCAGCCAGGAAGCTTGAAACTAACATGAGGCTTGCTTGCTTCAGTGACGGAGGAAACCAACGTTCCCCGCCTGCCTTGCAGGACTCTGAGCCTGCAGTTTGAAACATTTTAACAAATATAGAAGCTAAAAAAAAAACCCCAGAAACCAGCTTTCAGTGAGCTGGGATCTCAGAGCTGGAGTCAGAGCTGGAGTTATACATTGTTTCGATTACCTACTTTCAGCAGCGGAGGCCTAAGAGCTGGAGCCTCAGAGCTAAAGCTGGCCCAGAATTTAAAAAAAAAAAAAAAAGAATAAAAGGAGCGGTTGGGAGCTTCCGTCACCCGCCAGCCTGAAAACAGCCCTCAGCCCTTCACCCAGACTGGCCAGGCACCCCAGTGGGGACCCCCACCCAGAAGGGTGTGTGACCAGCTGCAAACAGCCCTCAGCCCCTCACCAGGCTGGCCAGGCACCTCAGTGGGGACCCCCACCCTGAAGGGTGTGTGACCAGCTGCAAACAGCCATCATCTCCTCACCCAGGGTGGCCAAGCACCCCAGTGGGGACCCCCACCCTGAATGGTGTGTGACCAGCTGCAAACAGCCATCATCCCCTCACCCATGCTGGCAAGGCACCCCAGTGGGGACCCCCACCCTGATCCAGGACACCCTTCAGGGCAAACCAGCCAGCTCCACCCATGAACCAGGCCTCTATCCTATATAGTAAAAGGGTAATATGCCTCCCAGCACCGGGATCAGCGTGACAGGGGGCAGCGCCCAAACCTCCTGATTGCCCTGCGGCTCTATGTGTGACAGGGGGTGGGGCCACAACCTCCCTATCCGCCCTGCTCTGTGTGTGACAGGGTGCGGCGCCCCAATCCCCTGATCGGCCCTGCTCTGTGTGTGACAGAGTAGAGCCATAACCTCCCCATCGGCCCTGCCCTGAGTATGAGAGTGGCGGCGCCCCAACCCCATGATTGGCCCTGTTCTGTGGGTGATAGAGGGCAGCGCCACAACCCCCACCCCTCCCACGGGCCCTGCTCTGTATGTGATGGGGTAGAGCCATAACCTCCCCATCGGCCATGCCCTGAGTGTGAGAGTGGTGGTGTCCCAACCCCCTGATTGGCCCTGCTCTGTGGGTGATAGAGGGCGGCGCCCCAACCCCCTGATCCGCCCTGCTCTGTGTGTGACAGGGGGCGGCGCCCCAACTCCCTTATCGGCCCTACTCTGTGAGTGACAGGGGGGAGCTCCTCAACCCCTGATGGGTCCTGCTCTGTGTGTGACAGGGGCGAGCTCCCCAACCCCCAGATTTGCCCTGCTCTGTGCATGACGGGGTGGCGCTGCAACCGCCCCATCGACCCTTCCTTGAGTGTGACAGGGGGCGGTGCCCTAACCCCCCAATGGGCCCTACCCTGAGCGTGACTGGGGGTGGCATCGCAACCTCCTGATCCACCCTGCTCTGTGCATGACAGGGGGCGGCGTCCCAACTCCCCTTTCGGCCCTGCTCTGAGCCCAACCAGGGGCTGCACCTAGGGATTGGGCCTGCCCTCTGCCACCCGGGAGCAGGACTAAGCCAGCAGGTCGTTATCTCCCGAGGGGTCCCAGACTGCAAGAGGGCACAGGCCAGGCTGAGGGACCCCCCCTTCCCCCCAAGTGCACAAATTTTTGTGCACCGGGCCTCTAGTATATAAATAACAATCATATAGATAATCAGTCTAGCACCTTGATCTCTCAGTTCTTGATACCCTTAGCTTCAACTATCTATTCCTCTATATCTAATCAGTCATGAACTATCATCTCCAATAGTGGCACCAGATCTGCCATCATGACCTCAAACATTCCACATTGAGATCAAAATTATCTATTTACCATATTATGTATTATAGAATTACTAGAGGCCCGATGTACAAAAATTCATGTAAGAGTAGGTCTTCATTCCCCTGGCTGCCAGCACCGGCTTCCCTCCAGCACCCAGGACCCGGGCTTCCTTCCTCTGGCTGCGGCATGCACCTGGGACCTGGGCTGGCTTCCCTCGGGCTGTCTGCAGGCACCTGGTAACTGGGCTTCCCTCTGGCCCTGGCTTAGTCCAGAAAGATGTCTGGAAGGTTGTGTGTTCTAACTAGCATATTATCCTTTTATTATTATAGATTATTCATTCAAGTCTCATATCTCATCAGAACTTTTAAGTCATAGTGCTACCCAGGTTCCACTCTCAGATGATAACCCTACCCTCTAATTCAGAGAGAGAATAGATGTGATTATATATAACAGCCTCTTCTTGCATTCACCAAACTCATCTATCTGGTTGCCTGTATATCCATATATTCTAACTTCTCCTCAGTTTATGATGGAAAATGGGTCCCCATTTTCATCTCTGCTCTGAATCCCATCTCTTCTCACCTTCTCAATGTCTCCCACTTCTGTGAATAGTCTGTTTTATTCCTCTGCACTATACATTTCTCCCATTCTGTGGCTCCTTACCATCAGCACATAATCATGTCTAAGTGTTAACCACTTAAAACATTTCTTTTGACTGATTCTCCTCCAGCTACCACTTAATTTCTTTGACAATAAAAGCATATTTGACAATCAAAGCAAAATTTGACATTTTCAGAATATCCTTGATATTTGTTTCTATATGTGCTTTCTCTAATTATCTTATCTAGTGCAAAATTTTAGATATAAGCTTTATAACAATAACTAACAAGTATTTATGTTAATCTAGAACAAGGGTGGGGACCTTTATTCTGCCAAGGGCCATTTGAATATTTATAACATCATTCGTGGGCCATACCAAATGATCAACTTAAAAATTAGCTATATTTGGTCAAACATTTAATTAACTCATCCTTAATGCCTTGGCAGGACCATATCAAATGATTTAATGGGCCTCATATAGCCCGCAGGCCAGAGATTTCCCACCCTTGATCTAGAACATCCTCCTAGGATCTACACTAAAAATAATAATAATAAATAATAATAATATTATTACATTAAAAAAATCTAACTCTCTAAGAACTTGGAGATTGACATTTTATTTAACCACACTCTGATTTTCCCTCATACCTATTATTCTCCAAGTCTTTTATAATTTCTTAATAGGTACTACCAGGTTTTTCATGGTAAAACCTAATGTATAAGTCAGCCAAGGCTACCATAGCAGAATATTCATAGACTAAGTTGTTTAAAGCTTACTTTTCTCACAGTTTCAGAGGCTGGAAGTCCAAGATACTCAGATTCTACATGGCTACCTTCTTGTTGTGTTCTCACAAGAGAAAAGGATAAAGGGAAAGAGAAAAGGAGAAGGAGAGAGAGAGAGAGAGAGAGAGAGAGAGAGAGAGAGAGAGAGAGAGAACACTAATCCAATCATAAGGGCTCTATACGCATGATCTCATCTAAATCCAGTTAACTCTCAAAGGCCCATCCCAAATATCATCACAGTGGACATTAGGGCTTCAACATATAAATGTGGGGGGACATGGATCTAAAGTATTTGCCCTAAAAACCTAAAATGCTAATTATTAATTATCTTTGAGCCATTTATTGGCGATCCTGACTTATTCTTTCCCCATAGGTGTATATACAGTAAGCTTAACATGTGAGGAAAATTGTTTTCTAAGAATTTCTTGAAGTCAAGTATTTGCTAGACTTCTTTTATAGCTGTAGATATATTTTTATTTGTTTAGATGCATGATTTCACTTTCAAAAGCATTGATCAGTAGGATCAATTACTAATGATTAGCTGTACAGGAGCATTCTTAAATTCCACCCTAAGGGTTGGAATAAATAAAGTAGATGTCAGGCCTTGTGTGTAAATTTTCCTACAGAAAATGTCAAGCCTTTGGGTATGCTTGGTATAAAATATAATGTGAACTAGAGATAACTCTTAGCTGTCACAACCAACTTATCATTTGAATATTTTGATGTTTCTCTTTATTCAAACTCAGTTTCTGTGACATATTTCAGCCGACAATGATCACATACCCACTCTTTAGAGAGAGAACTCACTCCTATTGTAATAATCCTGGGAAATATAAACCAATCAGAGGCAACCTGGCACCAGAAACACCAGGATTTATGGTTGGACTCTGTAAAAAGGGCCAAGGCAGTGGGAGGCAGTGAATTGATTGTCTTAGGGTATATCTTGTTCAGATGACGCTTTCAGACTTGATATACTTAGAATGCTTTTTCTGGTCAAAGCAAGACAAATAAATCAAAATATGGCTTAACTCAAGGAAGACATGTCCAGGACAGGGAATCAGATCCTTATCTTTAGATCAGAAACAGCCCTATCCACTGTGATAGAGACTTATCATTATGTTGAGCCAAGAAAGAGAAAACCAGAGGATATTTGAAATCAATTAGATGATAGATAATGATAGATAGATGATAGATGGATAGATGATAGATAGATAGATAGATAGATAGATAGATAGATAGATAGATAGATGATAGATATTTTACAATGGCAATATTAGGATTCCTCTTTTTTGTTGACTAATATATTTTAAAATATTTTTATTACTTTTTTTTAGAGATAAAGGAAGGAAAAGGGATAGAGAGATAGAAGCAATGATGAGAGAGAAACATCAATAGGCTGCCTCTAACATGTCCCCAACTGGGGATTGAACTAACATGGTTTAACTAGTTCTTCTTTCTTTTCTCCTCATTATCACAACTCCACTATAGTTTAATTCATTATAGTTAGGTACAAATGAGTCTATTGCACTGTAACTTGAGTATAACATATGGTCTATATTTCATATTCTACTTTTCTAGTCTCTGGCCTCCATTCTGCAGTGATATCCCTGAATTTCTTATTTTCATTTCTTCTTCTTTTTTTTAATAGTATATATTATCAAATGTGATTAAAGCCTGAGTAAAATATAGGTGAAGAAAAGTATACAAGCAAAATTAAACATGGAAGCAAAGCATAAGCATAACCCAGTAGAATGCTAAAACAGGTGAAGTTTCTCCTTTTTTCTCCAAAGAATAATGCAATAAAATATTTTGTTTAAAAATAAATATGACTCTCCATTATAAAACATATAAAATTCTTCTTATCTGGATTTCTAAGAATAAATTAAACTAATAAATTATTTGGAAAGGTTGCTACGGCATAAAAAATATAATTTTTTAAAATACGTAAAGTGGGTTGAAACTTTGGGAAAAAATAACATAGCAGAGGAGGCCACTGTGGGGGAAGTGGTGCCCATCATTTCTGAAGGACCTGAAAAGAACATGCTCAGAATATGAAAATTAGTCATGAGAATCAGGGTGAACTGGGGTATTCACTAAGTGTCCTCATACTGAGTGATTTGCAGCACTCTGTTCTGCTTCCATTCACAGGACTGACGACCTGGTTTCTACTCTAGGTGGGGAGGAAGGGTGTGAAAGAGGCTCTTTGTGAAATAAATTCACAAGAGCGCTGAAGCTGGGTACCTCAAATAAAAGTATTCTTAAATCTAGATCACAAGCCTTCCGTATGCTATATTGTATTGTTTGTGATAGAAGAGTGTAAGTGCCTAAATATCCACCAGTGGGGGGACTGGCTGAGTAAATGAAAATGAATTACAATTAGGCTAGAATCTTAGATAACCATTAAAAGTAACGCAATTGGAAATGTACAGACATAATATTGGGAAGATTTTTAGGTGAAAAGCAAGGAGTAGAATAATATTGTATAATATGCCATTGCTTGAATAAAACAACTTGAAATTAAGATATAAATAAACTACAAAGCATTGATGCATTTAGAAGAGAGAAGCAGGGAAAATAGGATTAAGAGAAATGAACTGAACCCTTTTCTTTCCTTGTGGGGAGCATATAGGCATTGTCTACAAGCTAATAAAAAATACAGAATTATGGGTATAACTACAAGAACAAAAGTCAAAGATAATTTACTATTATACTCTATAGAAGATAAGTGAAGAAAATAGGTTCCAGAATCTGACCTCCTGGTTTTAAATCTGGATAGTCACTACTTAGTTATATGACTTGAAGCAACACACTCATTTTCTTACCTCTAAACAGGTGATAAAAGTAGAACCTTTGTCATAGAGCTGTTGTGGTAATTATGGGGGATGATATGGAATGGAATGAAAAGACCTTGCTTAGTCCAGTACCTGACATATACAAAAGAATCACTAAATTTTATAATTTTGCTTGTATATTTTTCTTCACCTATATTTTCCTCAGGCTTTGATCACATGTGTATAAATATATACAATGTCTATGCAGAGTGAAATTTATTATTTTTCTACCTATACCTACACATAGATACACCTCTCAGAAACCATAACATGAGCTAACATTTCTAAAATTTAGTGATTCTTTTGTATATGTCAGGTACTGGACTAAGCAAGGTCTTTTCACCCCATTCCATATCATCCCCCATAATTACTATATATACATAATTACTAAATATATATATTTACGTGTCTGTTCTATCATGACTTACCAAAATAAAATTTTAAATCTATCTTTTATAAATAAGGACATTTTTTAAACCGTGTGGTTCTGATAGGGAGTAATAAAGAACTAAATAATGAGGCAACAGGGGAGATTGATTGGATGGGCCTCATGGGAAGAGCAGGGTCAGTAAATTTATCCTGAGAGACTAGAAACATAAAATAACTATGAACATAATTTGAAAATGTTGTCTGGAGATACAGTCTGGGATAAGAAAAGACAATTTTAATATGTTGAACTTGAGAGAATGTCAGACTATCCAGATAGAAATTTCCAACACTTATTTGCCCCTTGAGTCAGAAGCTGTGTCTTATTCATCTTTGAATTCCTACCACTTGGCTCACTTATCTGAAAAATAGTAGACTCAATAGATGTTGAATGAGTAAATGTTTGGATGAATAGATGGATGGATGGGTGGATGGATGGATGGATGGATGGATGGATGGATGGACACATGGATGGATGGATACATGGATGGATGGATACATGGAATACATAGATTGATGGATGGATGAATAGATGAATGTTGATTTAAGTATCAACTACATAAATGAGATAGCAAAACCAATGGAGTGTGTAAGAAAAAAGAAAGGAAGGAAGTTTTAAGGAATATCTATATTTAAAGGAAAGAGAGCAAATAAAGAGATGAGTGAGGTACCAGAGAATTGGAAGACAATCAGAGATCCTGGTATGAAGCCATGGAAGAAGAATTAACTTACTGATAATATTTAAGTGCTTTAACTTGTTTTCTTCTAATAGGAAAAATGGATGACCCCTGCCTTTGATAAGAAAAAAAAAATGAATAGATAATGCCTGTGCAACCAAAAATATAAAGGTATATTATTTCTAGAATAAAGATGAGGATACTTAAATTTCTGTTTTCATAATTTAAAAATAAGTAGTACCTGTCATATTGAGTGCATACTTGTATGTAGCTAGCTACTGGATAAATATTAATTGGATTAGACACCTTTACTCAAAGACAATAAGATAACTTATCTCTCAGTAAAACTACATATGCTAATTATAAGCAATTGAAAACACAGGAAATTGGAAGGTAGAATAAATAATTGGTTTAACTACAGTGTTTTGATTATGTTTTTGAGTTTCTATAGCTGTTACATTTCATTGATTTCTGAAAAAGCTATTAAGCTAGATAACTATTTATACTATCAAAGGCATTGACATTTGTTGAGACATGATCATGCCTAGGTTACATTAGAAAATATTCATACATTTCTTATGGTGTAGGGGACATTTGGTAAATTTTAGATTTTTGTGTTTCAAGTAATTTTGATCTTGTACAAAACTTCTGGTTGATATATGTATTTATTACATAATAATGCATAGGTATTAATTTATTATATGTGGAATGTACCACATGTGAAAGTGATTCATTTAATATTCTAAATTACTGATTGGTAAAAATTTTTATCCTTTCAAAGTGGCAGAAAATGCATGCTGTTTGGTTAGTCGCATGAAGCCAGTGAAATAGGTCTTCAAGGCATAGCATGAACTCTTCTCTGGCTATGCAATCAAACATGTAATTTTACTACTAATGATGCTCCTAACGCTACAGGGATGTGAAATGGATATTTTTAAAGTGAAGTTGCTAAGTAGCATTATGAAAATTGCTAAGAAAGCAAAGTTAATCATCTTAGTTGCTGGCATCTAGTGAAGGCATTTAAATTTCTAGCAGAATTGGGCTGAAGTCTGCAGCTCCTATTCAATGCTTTATTGGAGACATCTTCATTTTCCAAACATCAATGACAGTGATTTCTGTTTTCTTAACTGCTTAGTGAAATTAACAAATTAATACATCACACAATTGTGAGATAGTTATTATTCCCATTTCACTATTTGCAAAAAAAGAAGCAAGTAATGAGATTTGACAAGAAAATAAGAAACTAGATAAATGAAAAGAGTCGAAACGCTGAAATTTGTTAATATGAGCAAGACAACATCCTTAGTTCTATAAATATTATACTAGCAAGCATGTTTGATGCTAGTATGTAATACTTGAGAAACATTTAGAGTATTTTCTTATTTTTCTGGATCTTATATTTCAGTCGGTATTAACACAAAATACAGAATTCACAAGTCAGAAGTGGGTGGCCCAGACTGGCTAACTAGAATTGCTAATTGTGTGAGCAATTTGAAAAAAAAAAAAAAAGAAAAAAAAAAAAAAAAAAAGAAAAAAGAAAAGAAAGTAGTCAGATTGCTTGTAGAATATATCCTCGGGTCCTGGAATTGTGAAACTGACCAGATTCTTTGTTACAGAGGTTGTACATAAAAAGCGCCCTCACCTGATATAACAAGAAGAGCAGGGAGCAGCGGGGAGATAAATGCAGAGGGGCAGAGCCTTCTCATCACCCCCTGAGAGAGGAGATGCCTTCATGTCCAAGAAGCCACGTGTGTGGTGGCAGTGGTGGTGCAGAGTGCTTAAAATATATCATGGCGTTTGGGGGTACAAGCTACCATGGGAAATTGATTTCTTGATTTGGGCTGGATACTTGCTATGCCTTAGAACACACAGATTTACCCTGGTGCAGAGTTCTTGGAAGAATCTTCTGCTCTTTCCAAAGTGTGTTGCCCCTGTTTAGACCTCGCCTGCATTCATGCAGGAAGAGGGGGGCACTTTACATGTATCCCTGGCAGTTTAGGGAGCACTTTTCAACAGAGACTTGCTCTCAGTTCGGAAGGCAGGAGCATTGAGAGTGGTGTGTGGGAGCGGGTTTGAAAAATGGTGGTAAGGTTTGTTTGATTGGGAAGAATATGGAGCAACTTTTGTTTCATGTCCTAGTTCTAAAGAGTCCTTATAAAATAAAACCTTCCTAACGCGGTTCCACATTTGTAGTGATGATGTGTGGAGGGCATTGAGTTAGTAGACTGTCAGTAGCTGTGAGACCTCCAGAATGTCAAACCCTGAGATTTGGCAGGGCCAAATGCAGACAGACTCTCTGTATTAAGGGAAGGTGAGGTATTCAGCAGTGTTGTACTTGGGGTGCAGGTAATATTCACATGACCCACAGAGAGGATACCTCAGCATGAACAGAAATGGACAGGACCTCAAAGCAAGGAAGAACAGCTCCCACCAAGGGCATAGAAGAGCATTGGTCTCCCTCGCCTTCTTGCATGATCCCATTCACAGAGGGACCATTTTTCCCTTTTCTCCGCTCCAAGCAGTCAGCACCACAGCTCAGGAGAAGCAGTAAGTTATGACTTAAGTTTGCTTGGAAGTCTTTAATACTAGCAAGACTGTGCCTTACATTTAGAAAATAAGTTCTACTCTAAATCAAAGAAATGTATGCAGTTTGGCAAAGGCGTCACTCAGGTACACACTACACAGTATGGAAGGGTGATGTGAGAATGTACAGATCAAAAGAATGGCTGGAAAGTTAGCTGGCCCTTTCATGTTTACACTCCCACATTTGGGGACTTCTCAGTAACCAGAACCCATTCTTTTTGTGGCTATTTACCATACATCAGCACGAAGGAAATGAACACTAGTATCAATCTGTAAATGGGCAATTTCTAATAGTGATGGGTGACTTTTTCCTGGAAGAATAATTGTAATATTATTACCTATATTTAAGCTGGATATTGAGTATATTTTCACTAAAAAGAAAGGAGGAAGGAAAGGAAAGGAAAGGAAGTAATTATTTTGTTCTGGACAATGAAGTTTTCACCAGAAAACAGTATTTGGTTTTTAATGTGTTCTTATAGAGCATCTTTCTAGAAAATGGCAAAAGAAATTTGACATCTATAACTCTGACTGGATTGGAGTAAATATGTCAATAAAGGTTAGGTTTTCTGGTCCAGAGATAAGTTGGAGACGATCTTGCATTGGTAGAAAGGAATTGGGTGGAGCAAGGTGGAGTTAAAAGGTATGGGCTTTGGCAGCAAGTCAAAGAGAAGGCTTAAGCTGATTCAGACAATGGCCTAAGGCACAGAATACTTCTGGAGGAGTAATTTCTTTTTGAAGAAAAGAATGTCCAGACCTCCCCCAAAAAGAAGAATGGGGGATGAAAAGGCTGATCAACTAGAATGGGATGGTTTGGTCTTTTTTGAAGAAACACAATAAATTAATCTTTCTCTGTGTTCTTGTTATAAACCATATTTATTAAAGCTAACCAATGCTCTTGGACAAGGGACTAGTTCAGAAACCATTTCCAATAATTGTCAAATAGTGTCAAAAAATCATATGGTGATTTTTGAGTAGGTGGCTTAAATGTATCACTTAAATAAAACAGAACCTAACATTAATATGATTTATATTATATTATATTATATTATATTATATTATATTATATTATATTATATTAATTATATTATATTGTATTGTATTATATTATATTATACTAGAGGCCCAGTGCACAAAAATTTGTGCACTGGCGGGGGGGGGGGTGTCCCTCAGCCCCACTTGTGCCCTCTCACAGTCTGGGACCCCTCGGGAGATAACGATCTGCTAGTTTAGGCCCACACCCGGGTGGCAGAGGGCAAGCCCAATCCCTAGGTGCCTGCCCAGCAGCCCCTGGTCGGCTCAGAGCAGGGCTGATTGGGGAGTTGGGGCGCCGCCCCCTGTCCTGCACAGAGCGGGCGGATCAGGAGGTTGCGATGCCACCCTCAGTCACGCTCAGGGTAGGGCCGATTGGGAGGTTGGGGCGCCGCCCCCAGTCACACTCAAGGCAGGGTCTATGGGGAGGTTGCGGTGCCACCCCCTGTCACGCACAGAGCAGGGTGGATCATGGGGTTGTGGTGCCACCCCAGTCACATACAGAGCCGGCCGATCAGGGGGTTGGGTCGCTGCCCCCTGTCACGCACAGGCAGGGCCAATCAGGGGGTTGGGGAGCTCCCTCCTGTCACGCACAGAGCAGGGCCGATCAGGGGGTTGGGGAGCTCCCCCCTGTCATGCACAGAGCAGGGCAGATAGGGAGGTTGTGGCCCCGCCCCCTGTCACACACAGAGCCGCAGGGCAATCAGGGGGTTTGGGCGCTGCCCCCTGTCACGCTGCTCCAGGGGCCACGAGGCCTCGCGGCTCTGCTGATCCCAGTGCTGGGGGGCATATTACCCTTTTACTATATAGGGTAGAGGCCTGGTACATGGGTGGGTGCCGGCTGGTTTGCCCTGAAGGGTGTCCTGGATCAGGGTGGGGGTCCCCACTGTGGTGCTTGGCCAGTCTGGATGAGAGGATGTCTGTTTGCAGCTGGTCACACACCCTTCAGGGTGGGGGTCCCCACTGGGGTGCCTGGCCAGTCTGGGTGAGGGGCTGAGGGCTGTTTTCAGGCTGGCGGGTGACTGAAGCTCCCAACTGCTCCTTTTTTCCTTTTTTTAAAATTTTTTTATTCTTGGATTTATGGCTGTCACTGGAGCTGAGAGCCGGCTTTAGCTGTGAGAACTAGCTGCTGAAAGCAGGTTTCTGGCTTTTTTTACTTTCTGTATTTGAAACTTTGTTGCGACTCCAGCTCTGAGATCCCGGCTGACTGAAAACAGGTTTCTGGGGTTTTCTTTAGCTTCTATATTTGTAACAATGTTTCTTAGCAGCTCAGAGCCCAGCAGCGGCAGGCGGGGAACGTTGGAGTCCTCCGTCACTGAAGCAAGCAAACCTCCTGTTCGTGTCAGTAGCCTGGCTGCCGGCCGCCATCTTGGCTGGCAGTTAATTTGCATATTGCCCTGATTAGCCAATGGGAAGGGTAGTGGTCATATGGCTAATTACCATGTTTCTCTTTTATTAGATAGGATTATATTATATTATATTATATTATATTATATTATTATAATGACATTATATTATTTTATATTATATGCCTAATCTGAAATGTGAAGAAAAACCAAGTTTCTCAATATTAAATTCACTCATCACTGAAGAAACTGAGGTTTGCCTTGGCATTTAATATTTAACTCTGGCCATTTGTTGCAAAATGTGACTGTAGAATAAGAATTCCATCTGAAATTCTTATTCTAGTGAGTCACCTCTTTGCAATGTACAAAGTATTTTAGCAAGGGGCCACAACTTGAGAGAGTGATTTGTTATGAAAGGAAGAAAAAGTCACTTGTCACAGCCAGAACAAGCAAGAACAATGCTTAACAGTTTCTCAACTGAAAAACAAAACAAAATACAGCTTGGTCTTGCCTGTGGTTTAATGAGGGATGGGATTTCTGACTCATTGTTATGAAAGCTCTGATCTGTTTTCCTGTAGTGGGGATGGTTCCCTTGATGACCCAGGTGGCAGTCTTATTGATTTTTATGACTAAATGAGTTGCTGCAGCTTAAATGCATAACTAGTCTTAAGTGCTTTCCTGAGTAAAAATGACAGTTCATTTTATTTGGTTTGCACAGACTTCTTGCCCTTTGCTTCACACATCTTATAAGTAATGCACAAAGGAGTTGATATTCTATTATTTACATTAATCAGGCCATGCTTACTCTCCAGGGCTGGGGATGGGCTTCCTGGAGGCCTTGGGAAGTTGGGTATATGTTTTCCTCGAAATAATCTTACACTTTTTTCAGTCAAGGACCCTGTAGATAGAATGCTTTCCCTCTCCTACATCGCTATCTATTTCTCTAAATACTTCTGGCAACTTGCCTTTCATTCTGGTCAACATACAAAAGTTGAACATGAAGCCAAATAGTTAAAAGCTAAAGCTTGAGCTGCCCAATTTCCATGAACACAGAATAAATACTGACAAATTCAAATTAAAGTACAATAGGTTGTTCTTACCTAATTCTAGCATTATGCCATCAGACTAAATGTAACATTTTGAACAACAAAAATTGATTGTTATACTTATAAGCCCAGCCTTACATGGTATATATTTTACACAATTAGGAATTTGAATATGGTAATGATCTTCATTGCTTCACTGCCCCTCATTTCTCTATTATAACATTACTTCCTTCCTTTCTCATGTAGATTTTTTTAAATCAACAGCTCATTCTTTTTCTTTCCTAAAATACCTATTCCAAATCTCCCTAGTCCTCAACCTTCTCTTCTCCAATCTCTGCTCACTATCAAGTCCATAATCTTGTCTCCATGGCATTTTTTATATCATAAAACTCATCCATTTAAAGTATCCAATTCAATGGTTTCTAGTGGATTCACAGAGTTAAGCAGCCATCACCTAATCTATTTTAGTGCATTATCATCACCCCACAAAGAAATCCCATACCTAGTAGCAGCCACTTCTCATTTTCCCACCTCCTCCCAGTCACCCACCTCCAACCCCTGAAAACCAGTAATCTACTTTCTCTCTCTATAGGTCTGCCTATGCTGGAAATGGAACATAAATGGAATCATACAACATTTGAGATTTTTGTGTCTGACTTCCTTTACTTAGCATAATGTTTTTAAGGTTTATCCATGTTGTGTCATATATCAGTATTTCATCTTCTTTAACTGAATAATATTTGATTGTAGATACATACCACATTTTGTTTATCCACTCATTAGTTGATGGACATTTGGATTATTTCCACCTGTTGGCTATTAGAGCTAGTGTTGCTATGACTATTCGTGTACTAGGTTTTTATAAACATATTTTTTCTTTTGAGTATATAGCTAGGAGTGGAATTGCTGGATTATATGATAACTCTATGTTTAACCTTTTCAGTCACTGCACCAAGCTACATTTCCAAAAATAGGTTATGGGGGTTCCAATTTTTCCACACCCTCTCCAACATTTTTTATTATATGTATCTTTTCTATTATAGCAATTGTAGTATATGTAAAGTGGTATCTCATTGTGCTCTTGCATTTCACTAATGACTAATTGTGTTGACATCCTTTAAACTGCTTATTGGCCTTTATGTATCTCTTTTGGAGAGAGATCTATTTAGGTCCTCAGCCTAATTTTAAAATTGGTTTATTTGCTTTTTTATTATTGAGTTGTAAGATTTCTTTATGTATTCTAGATATAATTTCTTATTGGATGCATGTTTTGCAAGTATTTTCTCTCATGTTGTGAGTTGTCTTTTTTCTTTCGTGATCATAACCTATGAAGCATAAACCTTTTCAATGTTAATAAAGTCAAATTTTTCTACTTTTCCATGCTATCACTTATTTTTTTAATGCCATATCTAAAAGGCCTTACATAGCCCAAGGTTATAAAGATTTATTCCTATATTTTCTTCTAAAGTATTATAGTTTTTAAAAATTATAGGTATATCAAGGATATATTGTGAATTAATTTTTATGTGTGATGTGAAGTAGGTGTCCAACTTCATTCTTTTGCATGTAGGTAGATCCATTTGCCCCCCAACCATTTGTTGAAACAAAATGTTCTATCCCAATTACTTTATATTAACACTCTTGTTGATCCTAGGAAATTAGAACATCAATTTTCACTACATGTAGTAAATTAGAACATCAATTTTCACTATAAAATCTACAAAGTCACTTCTATTTACCTCGTTTTGACCTCATTCTAGCATGCTATAAAAGAAGTTGATCCTCTTCCATCTATGTTCAGGATCCTTTCTTATACCTTAAATTATTACCTCCTCCTTCTGTATCTGGGATGACCATGTACTTTATTATCTAAACCCACATACTGTCATTGAAAAGAGCCAATTAATTTTGGTGTGACAACAGATGTCAACCTAAATTTTCAGAGCAAACTAGTATATAATGCACGCAATAAACTGTGCATATGTGTGGTCCCTCGAAATTCTTATGCTGAAACCCTAATCCCCAAGGTGATGGTATTTGGAGATGGGGCCTTTGGAGGTAATTAGATCATGGGGGTGAAGCCCTCATGATGGAAACTGTGCCCTTATAAGAAGTGTCACAGAGAGCTTGCTTCCTCTCTCTGCCGTAAGTACTAGTATACAGGGATAAGGCAGCCATTTGAAAACCAGAGAGTGGGCTCTCCTCAGACACCAAACCTGCCAAGGATCTTGATTTAGGATTTCCCAGCCTTCAGGATTGTGAGAAGAAATAAATGTGTTTAAACCACACAGTCTATAGTAATTTGTCATAACAGACTGAACTGAGTAAAACTATACCATTTTATTAAAACGCCAATGTCTTCCTTTCTACTGGATGCCATTTAGCATTGAATATATATTATTTAAATATACATTTAAATATTCATTCCAGTACCTTTTATTTTAAAAGGTTCTATGCACATTACTATATTACTAGTATCAATACATAATCCTATGTAATACATCAACTAATACCACTATCAAAGTTCCTTTTCTTCACAGATAGACATGTCTTAAAAGAGCTATCTATATATGCTTTCTACCTGTCTTCACCTATAATTTATGCCTAAACATGTTTTCAGTCTGCCCCTCTCAACAAAAATGTATCTTGCAAAGTCATCAATAACCTCTATGTTTCTATATCTAAGAGGTATTTTTCAGTATTTATGTTCCTTGATCTCTCAGCAGCATTCAAAACTGGCTCATCTTCCTTAATATGACCTGGAGACCTTCAGGGCATGCTTCTAGATATGTTCTCACCACTCAGTGCCTTCTACCAAGGCATAGCCCACTACCAAGGCTTATACTACCAGGTCTATATTATTACTTTGCTACTTATATCTCCTGCTGGGACTTTCCACTAAGCATCAAACTCACATGTAATTAAATGCTCAACCTCTTGACTTAGATATCACACAGTCACTTAAAACTCAGTAACTCAAAACCTAAGTCATGCTATAGCCCACTAACCTCTGGTGCCAAGACAGTGACTAGTACATTCATTCAGTCATAGAAAGCTACAACCATTTTTTTTAACTTCTTTCTTACCTCCCATATCCAATTAATGACTAGCAACATATAATACTATTTTCTAAATAAATCTCATACCTGTATTTTCTTGCCTTTATCACTGTTCCTTTATTTTATCTTCCACCTGGATATCTTTATTTTCTACTCAATCTTCACATTTATTCTGGAGTTTTTTCCAATTCTCTCTAGTTTCTGGAGTGTCCCTTCAAAAATCCTGCTTCTGTTTAAAATCACTTAATTCAATTTGTTGGTCGGATAAAACGTTTAAAATCCTGGACATAGTTCTAAAGCACATGCATGACCTCACCCTGCCTAGCCTCTGGGTTTCATCTTTCTCCTCTCCCCCTCATCCTCTACATTACAGACTATTTCATTCATTTCCGTTCTTTAAACAGGTGTGCTCTTCTTCTTCCACCTTTAGGGCTTATTCAAGTATTCTTTCTTCTGTCAACTCCAGCCTCATACAGAAAGAAACACCTACACATTGCTAATTTCTAGACTTAATAATTACATCTTCAAAAATATAATGCTGACTAGATCAGTTCCTTCATAAGCTTTCAAAGTACCCTGTACATCCCCCCTTCATAATACTTTGAGTACTTTTAACTAGATAATAAATTATGTAATAAATAGTTTGCTATCTATCTCTGCAATAAAATGTCAACTTAAAGAGGAAATAAATCACGGTGGGCTATATTAGTACGTTCTCAGGACTAACATGATATCTGATCTGAGAAAGATTCTCAGAAAATATTCTGAATGAACGATTCAGTGACTTCACATCACTAATAATTTGATTTGGCTTATAAATCCAATTTACAGAGTAGAGACAAAATAGAGACAGAGTTAGAAAGATGAGAATAGGAAAAGTTCACAAATGGAAAATCTTGGTATAGATTATGATTCCATCCTTACTTAGAACACTTAGAAATATGGGAAACATATTTAATATTTTGTGAAAATGAGACACCCAAAGCCCTCCTCCTATTATTTAAATGCTCAGATAAATAAACCTCAACTTGGCCTCCATTCTAGTCAGGCTATTGCATGCATAAACCCCAAAGATCCTTGGAGGTTTACTTTATACCTTCACACAGCCTGTTTATCTGAATACTCTGTTTTTACCTGAGCCCACAGCTTAGTTTTATCTATGGTTATCACTGTCACAGTCCTTGAAAGTGAGTCCTGTTTCCTCTACCCTTGATCTTTCCCATCTGTCCCACCACTCCTTCATCCATTCCACCAACTCATAGTAACCAATATTCCTGAGTAAATAATCATTAAAAAAAGCCAAGATGGGGTCTGGGACTTATCAAGTATACATATTATTTCTGTGATAAAAGCAGAGTTGAAATCATTAAGAAGGTAGCATGCCTGTTTATAGTGTCTGGCCAATAAAATAAGATTAATTTACTCACTGTATTCTAGACTTAGATGGCAGTTCTAGTTGTTTGAACCTAAATTGCTTATAATACTTAAATTGCAATGTTACTTGATTGCTAAGCATTGTTAAGAAGCTGTCAAACCAATACTCTGCACAATGAAGAACTTACAGGTATCTCTAGTAGGGTTTAGGGAACAACCAGATTTAGAGTCAAAAGATTAGGATTTAATCAAGGCTCAACCTCCCACTATGTCCACCCGAACTTTGGAAAAGTCACTCAAATTTCCATTGTCTCAGTTGTCTTGCTCTATAAAATGGGAATAAAAACACCGATTTCAGTTGGTAACTTTGAGAACTTAATTTGATAATACAGCTAACACATTTGTCACATAGTAAGTTCCCCATAATTGTTAGTTTAATGCAAATCATAGTTTGAATTCCATATTTATCTGACAGTATTTTATCTACTAATGAAGATACTTGGTAGACCAGATGGGCTTTCTTTATGTTTCTTACCAGCAAACAACCCTATGTTTGAATTTTCATTTCAGCAAAATGAAGTACTAATAAACTGAAATCTATATATCAATGCATCTATCTCTAGAAACACTTACTAACTGTGACTTTTGGTAGAAAAGTAAAATATTACTGAGTTATTTAGTAAAGGGTCAGCAAAGTTTTCTGTACAGGACTAAGTAGGATATTTTAGGCTTGCAGACCATATGGTCTCTGTGTCAACTACTCAACATCCTCAGTGCAAAAGCAGTTAAAACAATACTTAAACCAATGATCATGGATATGTTCCAATAAAACTTAATTTATGGCCGAAACCGGTTTGGCTCAGTGGATAGAGCGTTGGCCTGCAGACTGAAAGGTCCCAGGTTCGATTCCGGTCAAGGGCATGTACCTGGGTTGTGGGCACATCCCCAGTAGGAGATGTGCAGGAGGCAGCTGATCGATGTTTCTAACTCTCTATCTCTCTCCCTTCCTCTCTGTAAAAAATCAATAAAATATATATATATAAAAAAACTTAATTTATGGACACGGGAATTTAAGTGTGCATGTCATAAAATCTGAAGTTTTCAACCATTAAATATATATATACATATATATATATATATATATATATATATATATATATATATATATATGAAAACTTAGCTCACAGACCACAAATGCAGGTGTCAGGCCTGATTGAATCCTTCAGGTGATGGTTTCTGAGTACGCTATATAATTTACTCATTAATTATATATTATTATGTTCATTTTTCATTGACTCTCGATCCTCTATAAGGACTGTTTTAATTTCTGATGTTTTCCAAGTGAATAGTAACTAGCATAATGTAAATAATAAATATTTGTTGAATGAATAAAATGTTCTTTTTTCTCCCAAACGTTTTATGATAGGAATTACTAGCAATACAAGAGTATTCACATGCTCTTTGATATGTCCTTACAGAGAGAGGACTAAAAATTTCAAAAGGTGAATTTTGACTTAATGATTATTACTTCAAAATAATATACTTTAAACCATGATATCAAGAGAAATATATGTTAAAGGTTGATAACCTCTTTGTATATGTGCACAGAAAGTGTACAATTATATAACATGCATACACACATGCACATATATACATATTTGCATATACATATATATACACCAATATAGATAGATACGTACGTATATAGATGCATGACTATTTCATAAACATATACAAGTTCTATTTTGATACTTACATGTTCCATAACTAATTTATATTTAGGTTTATATAAATTGTTATACACAAATACTTTGAGTATGGTACTTAAACAGATGTTTAATCAGGGCAGTTAAGTGGTAATGACACTAATTAATCACCAAGTGAAAACACATTCACCTTAGAAAAACCAACACTATTAAACTCTAAGGTTAATTGGCTTTATTTAAAAAGAAACACATTGCAACATAATTATCTTAGGACAATGTCAAATGTCCTGTTGAATCTATGTTTGTTCTCAATAAACATAAAGTCCAAACCACTTACCATAAATCATAATTCCCATTGGTAATAAAAGGGAAAAGAATGTTCTCACATAGTAATACATAGCATGATTTCTCCGAAAAAATATTTAAAAAATATGTGTAGTTAATCTTTAAACTTTTTAGATGTAAGATTATCTGTGAACTTTTAAAAATGGATTATTTTATATTGTAGATACACTGATTGATCTATATATAGAATTCTATATAATTTTATATAAAAATTCAAAGAGCTTCCCTATCTCCAGTAATATTTTTTAAAAAAATTTTATTGAGTTTTAGGAAGAGAGGAGGGGATAGGGAGAGAAAGAGAGAAAAAGATCTATATGAGAGTGCAACATTGATTGGCTGCCTCCTATATGCCCTCCTCTGGGGAACAAACCCACAACCAGGGCATGTGTCCTGATGGGGAATCCAACCAGCAACTTTTCTGTGCTCAGGACAACACCCAACCAACCAAGCCACACAGGCTAGCACTCAAGTAATTTTTGAATAGCAGAAGTAGACAACATTCACCTATAAGGATGATATCACAGCTATACTCATATATATAAAAGCCTAAGCAACCAAACGACCGGTTGCTGTGATGCACACTGACCACCAGGGGGCAGATGCTCAATGCCGGAGCTTCCCCCTGGTGGTCAGTGAACTTCCACAGTGGGAGAGCAGCTCAGCCTAAAGCCAGGCTCACTGCTGGCGAATGCAGCTGCATTGCCACGCGCCTCTCCTGCCTCAGGGACAGTGCTATCAAGCAGCGGCAGCAGCAGGCGCAGTGGGGCCAGGATAAGCGAAAGTGGCGCCCAGCCCTGGCTCCGGCTCCTCCTACTTTGCACACTGCTACATCCCCTGGGGGGTCCTGGATTGAAAGAGGGCGCAGGCCAGGCTGAGGGAACCCACTGGTGCACGAATCCGTGCACTGGGCTTCTAGTCTTTAATGAAATGAGAACTAAAAAGTATTAAGTAAAAAGTATTAAGTTAATATACAGAGACCCAGGGAAAAGCCTGGAGACTGAAAATATAGCTCTGTAAGTGAAGGCAGGAAAAGCCCAAAGAATGAAGCAGGCCATTCCAGTTTGCAACTAGCAAGGAGTATATTATGGAAACATTGGAGGCTCAACTTTGGCAGCTGCAAGATGAAGTATATTTTTTTCTGTAGAACATGACAGGTGCCAGAAAATGTTATAGATTAAAAAGGGGGATAGTTACATGTACTAATACATGAATGCTACCAGATCAAGAAAGTACTTTACATGCTTGGCCAGGTCAGGACAAAAACCTGTTTAGGAGCCGGCACAGAGCAGGAGACAAGGGAGGGTTGCTGATTTATGTCAGAACGAACATCAATTGTAAGAGGCAGTCTGTAAGGGGGGCTTGCAGGAAGCAATCTCTGTTCTGTCCAGAGTCCAGCCCCCGGGTCATGTCATAGAGCAGTCTCTCCTCCACAGTAGCTCTTAGAATTATTATACAGTGGAGTTACTGCTGTGAGATTTATTTAAACAGTATTAGCCCAAATCATAATCTAGAAGTTGCAAATTCATTGTCATAGTTCAATGCTAGAGGAGAGCAATTTAATCCACTTTTAAACTCAAGCCAATTAAAACAGTTTTTATGTTATTTGCAATAAAAGTCTTACTACCATTTTGCCACTCTTTTTGCATCACAATTCTCAATCATCATCTTTCTGTGTATCTGTTATCACTGCTAGTAAGCTTAGAAAATTTGGTATTTATTTGTCTTTTGAACTGGAAAAAGGCACTAAGCTTAATGGGTTAAATAAAAAAGGCCGATTTATACCATGTTTTTGAACATATTTAAGTGTAACTTCTAGTTCCCTTTCTAGTAGTAATGTTATCGCCAAATGTGAGAACAACGCAAGAAAGCCCAATTCAAAGCCAGCATAGTTAAGAGCACCTGTGTAGTACGTAACTGATTAAAGCAATGCATGCAGATTAATTATCCAAGGTTCACACTTTGAATCATAAATTAAAGCGTATCAACCAGCACAGGTTTCCTAGGATGCTGTACCCCTTTCATGGCATCATTGATAGATTGCCATCCTGCCTTCAATATGAGCTCCATCAGTACCAATATATACTACAGAAACCATCCATGTTGTTTCTCTGTAACAATTATTCATTGGTGCTTATTTTGGCCTAAGTAATATACTACAATACCCTGTAAAAACATAAATGACTTAAAAAGTGTGCTTAATCTAGTAACAGATAAATAAATCATTATTGCAACATATTCAAATAATATGATATAGATCAGCAAGTTGGGAAAACTCCTCTATACATTCATATGCACACACATACTATTCCTATATAAATAGGAACATACTTTATAGATTGTCTTCTTTTTCCTTCTTGACCTCATATCTTAGAAATGGATCCCTACCAGCATTTATAGCTCTGTGCCACTTATTGCTAAGGCTATACTAGCTTAGTTGCATCAGAATGTGTTCAATTATGACCTTCTTATGGACACTCAGTTTATTTTCTATTTCATAGGATGATATACAATTCTGCAGTGAACATTCTGTGCACACATTCCGGTAGCAATGTGTGACTATTACTCTAGGATGGAGTCTTGAAGAGAAAATCCAATGTCAAGGGGGATGCTAATATTAAATTTGAAAATTGGGCTATTTTTTTTCAAAAGGCTTGCACTCATATAGCCTATGATTGATTCCTTTTTTTGTATTCTTAATAATAACAGGTATCAATCTTTCTAGTGATGGTCAATAATATGGATTAAAATAAGCATTATTGCTTAATTATGTTTCTTAAAATATTGTGAGGTCAAGCAACTGCTCATGTATGGAATTTTTTATAATCTATGTGCTCATAATATTTATGTTACATATTTAAAAAATATATATTCTCATTGATTTCAGAGAGGGAGAGAGAGAAAGAAACATCAATGATGAGAGAGAGTAACCAATCGGCTGCTCCCCCACAAGCCCCCCACTGGGGATCAAGCCCACAACCCCAGCATGTAGCCTGACATGGAATTGAAACACATTCATGTTCACAGGTTGACACTCAACCACTGAGCCACGCTTGCTGGGGAATATTTGTTCATTTTAAATGGATTATCTTTCTCTCATTGTTATATAGGTGATGATCCTATGACTATTATATGTGTTGAAAATATTTTCTTCTACTTGGCATTTGTATCTTTAAAGTTAAACTTTCCCATTGAGGATTTTTAATTTTGCCTTTGTCAATTATGGAACCATTTGCATTATGGCATCTGGGGTTTGGTTCTTACTTAGGAAAGTCTTTCTTATCAAATATTGTAAAGTTATTTTCCACTATTATTTCTTATTTTTTAAATGTACTTAATTTTAGTTATTGACTTCATCTGAACTGCATGTGTGAGTCTGCTTGTGTGAGTCTGCAGTGTATAATGTAAGGAAGGTGTTTAACTATTTATTTAAAAGGTTTTTAACTATTTATTTACCATTGTATAGAGCAGTGATGGCGAACCTATGACACGCGTGTCAGAGGTGACACGCGAACTCATTTTTTTGGTTGGTTTTTCTTTGTTAAATGGCATTTAAATATACAAAATAAATATCAAAAATATAAATCTTTATTTTACTATGGTTGCAAATATCAAAAAATTTCTATATGTGACGCGGCACCAGAGTTAAGTTAGGGTTTTTCAAAATGCTGACATGCTGAGCTCAAAAGGTTCGCCATCACTGGTACAGACAGTACTTGAAGAATTGTTTATTGAATAAATCTCCTGAACAAAGAAAAAAACAAACAAAAACCCATAGACATGGGCAACAGTATGATGTTACAAGAGGGAAGGGGGGTGTAAGGTAGCAAAGGGTGAAGGGGGTCAAATATATGGTGATGGAAGATTTGACTTTGGGCGGTGGGCACACAAAGCAATGCACAGGTAATGTATCATATAATTGTACACTTTTGCACTGCTGGTGGGAACGCAGACTGGTGCAGCCACTGTGGAGTACACTGTTTTTTTAATTCTAGGTTAATGAACTTTTGGGGAATGTTTCAAGGGAAGACCATAATCACTGTACTTATTTGTAAAAAGTGTCTTTATTATTCCTTCTTATTTCTTTAGTCATTTGAAATGTAAAACTGATTTCTAATAGTTCATAAAAAATCTTTTGTGATTTTGATCAGTATTATGCTAAACATATAGAAAATATTTTATATAGAAAAACATATATATAAATCCCGCAGAGTACTTGTTGTCTGCAAGGAAGTTGGATCACAGAAGCTGAAACACCTTATAAAATGCCAATATTCTGCTCACTGGGAATGAGGTGCTACCCTGTACTTGCACAAGTCTGGATTAGACAGAGAGGATTATTCAAAGGCAACTCAAGTAAATAAAACATGATGTTAATATTTTAAACTTATAATGAAAATGATAATTGAGTGAGTTGTCTTTATTTCTCCTACATATCATATTTTCTCAATGTAACAAGCTACAGGATAACACAAATTATAATCAGAAAGCTGACTGAGCATGAAATAAGAACAAAGGAAGTCCATTATTTAATTCAAATATTTAATGATGCAATGGATCCAACTATTCAATAGAGATTCACAAACCAATTAGCTTGGACAGATAAATTTCTGTGCTAGGTTGTACTCGTCCATGGACATTCTTGGAGAACTTTTGACAATATTTGCCTTTTTCACTCTATTTCTTTAATTCCATTTTATAAAAGGCCCGGCCCCCTTCTGGTGGACACAGATTTTCTTACAGGTCTTTTGCCTCTGTTAATGTGATAAGCTGTCAGTAACTGAAATTCTGATAAACAGAAGGTGATTTGACTCAGTAGTGAATACTGCCAAGGGGGGGAAATGGCTGGGAATAGATGTAGTGCCACCTACCCACATAGGGCAATGGCTCTCCAAAATAATAGCAAACTGACCAGCTTAGCAGAGGTTACCATTCTGCTAAGAAGACTGAAATCCATGCTAGAGTGTTAGATATTATGTTTTATAGCTTCAGTAAATATATATATATATATGTATAAAATTGACCATTAAGATGGAATGTCCGGAATAATTGGTCACTATGATGTGCACTGACCACCAGGGGCAGACGCTCAACACAGGAGCCACCATTAGCCCACAGGACCTGATAGCTGATGGGGCCTGCTGGCCAATCATCCAGTCTTTCCTCCCAGCCAGCAGGCCCCAATAGCCTAATCGGGGCTGGGCTCCAGGCTGGGATGGGAACATGGGTGTGGGTAGCAGCAGACATGGGTGGCGAGGGAATGAGGATGGGGAAAGTGGGGAAGTGGGGAGGTGGGAAACTGCACAGTGACGGCACACCGGCAGCGAGGGAAGGAGGAGGCAGGGAACCTGACTGGCGCTGATCGCAGGCTAGGCCTAGGGACCCCACACATGCACAAATTTCATGCACCAGGCCTCTAGTTTAACATATATTACTCCAGGGTTCCTGAGAAGCATTTAATTATTCTCTCATGCTTTAAATGTTTTTATGTTTAATCTTTCAAATTAGAGTTGTTCAGTTAATTAAAAATAGCTATCCTATCTCCATTGGTAGTATTTTATTTTTGTGTATATATATGTTTTTCAAATATTTTTAAATTGGCTTTTGGAGAGAGAGGAAGAGAGAAGGATAGAGAGATAGAAACATTAATGAGAGAGAAACATCACTGATCAGCTGCCTCCTGTATGCCCCCACCAAGATCAAGCCTGCATGTTCCCTAACTGAGAATCAAACCAGTGACCTCTGGGTTTCTGGGTCAACACTCAATTGCTGAGCCACACCAGTCAGGCCCTTTTATCCAAATATTTAATTACATGATATGATGTACAGAAACCTCACCATTCTAGTCACCTTGTTCTATTTAAACTTAATCTGCACTTTACTTAGTATGCATCAGAAACATAGCACCCAAAACTAGATGAAGTCCTGATTTTATCCAGCATGGGATCTTAACCTTTTTTAAATTGTATTTTCAAGTGTCCAGCATATTATTACACAATATTTTATCTACACACACTGCCATTGTGTACTCATCTTTCACCAACACAAATATATTTTACTCAGAAATGACCTCTCAATTCTCCTTCCTTAATGTTTAAAAATTTCCCTATAATATACAGAGATGAAAAATGTCATAGTTCTTGAATTCACAGGCTTATAGATGCATGATAGCACAAGAGTGGAATACTATACCTCAGAAATATATCAAATGTCATATTGTCCACTATATACCCAGCCCACTCTCCCCTCATGGACATTTTTTTTTTTTTCTCACCAGAGCCTCTTCTGAAGAGGTGGGCCTAGATCAGTGATGGCGAACCTATGACACGCGAACTCATTTTTTTTGGTTGATTTTTCTTTGTTAAATGGCATTTAAATATACAAAATAACTACCAAAAATATAAATCTTGGTTTTACTATGGTTGAAAATATCAAAAATTTCTATATGTGACACGGCACCAGAGTTAAGTTAGGGTTTTTCAAAATGCTGACACGCCGAGCTCAAAAGGTTCGCCATCACTGGCCTAGATGGTCTTGTTCCACCCAAATAAACCCATTTACTGGGTACAGTCGAGTGCACAGTGGATACCTGACATAAGTCACTTGCCTTAGGGGAATTCACTCTATTAGCTCAAGCTTATACAAATAGATGCTTCTTTTCATAAATTTAGAACAGGAAAACTGAAAGACTGAGACAGTTAGATTCATGTCAGTGGTAGAAATGAAGGATCTTATAAAACTAGGTCTAGACAAATCACATGCAATTCAAAGCTGTGAGGTACAATGAAGCCAAAGGAGAAAAGTTGAAGATATTTGAGGAAAACAAAACTGCCTCTGAAAGCCTAGGAGGTAAAAAGAAGTAAAATCTCATGACTTTTCATTTGGCCACGGATTAAAAATGTTTGGTAACTTGGATGAAAAAAAGTTTTTGTTTTGTTGTGCCTTTTTTTTTTTTTGGTCCATTGAAAGTTAAAAGATTCCCTTGTTTTACATTAATAATGCCTTTTTTAATTTGAGCTAATTTGATGGACTTTTCTTCATTATAATAACATCGTGAGCATTATGAAATGCAACATCCAATTTTGCTTTGGGATGTCAATGAATGCTTCATTGAGAAGGTAACATTTTTTCTTAAAGAGTACACATAATTTTGTAAAAAAATATATGGAAGAGTTCCATAAAAAGGTAAATAATAAAATTAATCTGAAATATCTGTGGATTAGTAAAGAAATATGTGGGCATATTGATTTCAGTAGATAACTAAAGCCAGTTAAATTATTTCTAATGCAGGCAATACACAGGTGACTTTAATCAAAGACCTGAAAGAAATAAGGAAGCAAGTCATGTGGATATCAGGGAAGATCACTCCAGTAAAAGGGAATAGAAATAATAGAGCTCTACACACCATATATTTAACACAAGGCCTAACATAAAATTTCAAAGTAGCTCAATAAATATTTGATGAATAAATTCATGGGTCAACAAATACATATTTTTTAAAAAAATAAGAATCAAAATAGTCGATGCTTATTTTTAAAAAGTTCCATCCAAAGGGATTTTTATACTATTTAAATATGTTTTCATTTTATATTATATAAGATTTTGGTCACTTTGTAGTTTTTTTTTTTTAATAATTAAGCAAAATAAAAGTATTTTATATTCTTTAGTACTTTTGGGATATCATCTTATAAAACTAAGAGATAAATTCTATATTTGTTATATGGTTATTTTAATAACATCTACAATGATTTTTATGGATTTTCTCATCTTGAAATTGAAATAATAGTGGGATTTTATTTGTGCTCAGTCCTTAGTTCATGTGTTTACATTCTACTACAGTTAATTTAAATAAATATTAAATATCTAAAATAGGTTATTAATTGCCAACGTCTATTTCATTACTCACAAGGAACTTATATCCTTTTACAGTTAACTAGATATATAGATAGGCCACAATCTTTATTTTCCTAAAAAATATTACAAGTTAAAATTCCTTCACTATTTTGTAATAATATGCTTTTTGGAGTCGGTTATGTGGTTTAGTAATAGAATCTCCACATATAGTTCATTTTGTGTTTTCATTTTCTTAGGTATTTTATTTTTAAGTTATTTTAAAAAACTGTACACTTTTATTTATTTAACTTTATTGTTATTGTTGACACTATTACAGATGTCCCCAATCCCTCCTTTGCCCAATTCCACCCAGCTCCCTGCCCACTTCCCTCTGGCCATCACCTCACTATTGTGTCTATGGTTTATGCACATATATCTATATATAATTTTAATTACTTTACTTTTTAGTAATTTAAATAGTATTTAAAAATATGCCTAATATATGTTTCTCTGAAAAGTCATATGCAAAACAGAATCAAAGATAGAGACATTCTAGATTATCTAGTTTAGTCTGTTTAATTGTACATTGCAGGAAATAAAGGCCTGTAGAACCAAGTAAATTGTGCAACTTTACAATGCATAACCCAGTAGAAAGGCAATTGTGCCTTTTCTAAATAGCATAGGAGAGTTCAAGATGTAAGAAAATATATTTATATTTCAATTGGCCATGTACTTATAATTTACTCTCTGGGTCAGAATTCTGAGAGGAATTTAAATGAGGACATTTATAAAAGTGAAACTTTCAGCATATGCTGCAATTTTGTGTAGCATTATTTAATACTATATCTGGTATTCAATATCAGCAAGAAAATAATCATATTACCTTAATTATGAGCACCATCAAGTACTTTGTTAAAATCAATACTTATTAAATTTGGACCTTCTCTTTATAGACCAATCTTTTCTATAAAGTTGATGGATTAAAGTTATTTTTTACTAATCTTCTATTATTTTCAATGGTTATCAACCTCAGCTTATTCATTCATAGATTTTTATTATGTAATAAAATCAGACTAATCTCACAGTAATTAGTGAGATTTTCTTTAGGTCTTAATATTCTATAAGATTTTCCTCTGTTTCTATTTCTCCATAAGTCTTCAAAATAATTTTGTTTGTCAATAATCTATATGTCCCTCATACAGCAAAATGCTATGCAACAATTTGTATAACTACATATTAGAAGAAAAAGATACATTACAAAATTTTGTTGAGCAGTAATAATAATTAAAAAAGAAATCATTTTGAAGCACATGTCTCAAGAAGTACCATGAGGTCATATCAAGAGAATTGGACAAAATTCAAATCCATTTTTGATAAAATGTCAAGAAAGTAATAAAGGCTATATATGACAAATATATAGCTAACATCATACTCCGTGGTAAAAAGCTGAAAGACTAGGAATGGTTCTCACAAAAAGAAATAATAGGCATCCAAATTGGAAAGAAGTAGTACTGTCACTATTTGAGGATAAGTTGGTTCTATTTGAGAAAACCTGAAAGACTCTAGCAGAAACTATTAGAACTAATAAATTCAGTAAAGTTGTAGGGTACAAATTAATATTTATAAATCTATATAACAATAATAAACAATCAGAAAGAGAAATATTTTAAATTCCATTTACAATTTTATCAAAAAGAACAAAATACCTAGTCCCAGCCACTTAACTGAGGAGGTATAAGACCTATGCTCAGAAAACTATAAGACACTAATGAAAACAAATAAAGACGAAACAAATAAAGGGAAGGATATTTAGTGATCATGGAATGGAAAGACTCATGTTAAAATGTCCATATTTCCCAATCTACAGATTCAATGCCATCTCTATTAAAATACCAAAGGTATTTTTCACTGAACTAGAACAAATAAATTTTATATGGGACTACAAAAGATCTCGAGTTGCCAACACAATCTTAAGGAAGAACAGCCCGGCGGGCGTGGCTCAGTGGTTGAGCATTGATCTAATGAACCAGAAGGTCATGGTTCAATTCCTGGTCAGGGACTATGCCCAGGTTGCAGAATTAGTCCCCAGTGTGGGGCGTGCAGGAGGCAGCCGATCAATGATTCTCTCTCATTATTGATGTTTCTGTCTTTCCCTCTCCTTTCCTCTCTGAAATCAATAAAAACATGTAAAAGAGAAAGAAAGAAAGAAAGAAAGAAAGAAAGAAAGAAAGAAAGAAAGAAAGAAAGAAAAAGAAAGAAAGAAAAAAGAAAGAAAGAAAGAACGAAACGAAAGAAAAGAAAGGAAAAAGAAAGGAGAAGGAAAAGGAAAAGGGAAGAAAGAAAAGAAAGAAAGAAAGAAAAAGAAAAAGAAAGGAAAGAAAAAACAAGAAAAGAAAGAAAGAAGAACGAAGAAAAAAGAAAGAAAGAAAAAGAAGAAAGAAAGAAAGAACGAAAGAAAAGAAAGAAAGAAAGAAGAAAGAGGGAAAAAGGAAGGAAGGAAGAAGGAAGGAAGGAAGGACGGACAGGAAAGGAAGGAAAGAAGGAAGGAAAGTAAGGGAGAAAAGAAGAAAGAAAAGGGAAGGAAGGAAGGAAGAACAAAGTTAGAGGCATCACGCTTCTTGATTTCAAACTATATGACAAAGCTATAGTAATAAATAGAGTTTGGTACTGGCACAAAAACAGACATATAGATCAATGAAAAAGAATAGAGATCCCAGAAATAAACTCATGCTTATATTGTCTATTAAACAATGAGTAAATGACAGAATCTCCAGTAAATGATTTTGGGAAAACTAGATAGACATAGACAAAAAGGAATCTGAACCACTTTCTGACAACATATAAAAAAATAAACTCAAAATGGATTTAAGACTTAAATGTAAGGCCTAAAACCCTAAAACTATAAGAAAACATAATTAAACTATTTGACACTGATCCAATATATTTTTTGATATGTCTCCACAGGCAAGGGCAACAAAAGCAAAAATAAACAAATGTGACTACATAAAGCTAAAAAAGATTTGCTCAGCAAAGGAAACCATCAATGAAATAAAAGACAACATACTGAATGAGAGAAGATATTTGCAAATAACAGATCAATAAGGGATTGATATACACAATATATAAAGAACTCAAACACACTCAACACCAACAAAAATTTCAAATAAAAATTGGCCTAGGGACCTGAATAAACATTCATCCAAAGAAGACAGATGGCCGACAGATCCATGAAACAATGATCCACATCACTAATCATTGGGGAAGTGAAAATAAATACACTAATGAGCTATCACTGCACACCTGTGCTGACAAGGATGTGGAGAAATGGAAATCTTTGTGCAATGCTGGTGGGATAGTAAATTAGTGTAGCACTATGGAAAACACAGTGAAGTTTTCTCAAAAAGTTAAAAATAGTACTACCATACAACCCAGCAATTACACTTCTGGGCATTTATCTAAGGAAAATGGAAACATTATTTTGAAAACATATATGTACCCCTATGTTCACTGATGCATTATTTACAATAGCCAAGATATGGGAGCAAAGCAATCTAGGCGTCCATTGATAGATGAATGGATAAACAAGATGTGGGGTGTATTTATACATATATACACATATGTATATATGTGTATAGATTTAATGGAATATTATTTAGCAATAAAAAGGATGAAATCTTTCCATTTGCAACAACATAGATCAGTGATGGCAAACCTTTTGAGCTCGGCGTGTCAGCATTTTGAAAAACCCTAACTTAACTCTGGTGCCATGTCACATATAGAAATTTTTGAATATTTGCAACCATAGTAAAACAAAGACTTATATTTTTGATATTTATTTTATATATTTAAATGCCATTTAACAAAGAAAAATCAACCAAAAAAATGAGTTCGCATGTCACCTCTGACACGCGTGTCATAGGTTCGCCATCACTGACATAGATTAACCTTGAAAATATAATCTGAGTAAAATAGTCAGATAAGAAAGACAACCAACATATGAATTCACTTACATGTGGAATCTACAAAACAAAAGAAAACAAAACAAAACAGAAACAGACTCAGATACCAAGAATGAACTGATGATTGACAGAAGCATGGTAGGTAAGGGAATGGATGAAAAAGGGGAAGGGGAATGAGAGGTGTACCCTTTCAATTACAAAACAACTAAGTCAAAAGGATGCAATGGACAGCATAGGGAATATACTCAGTAACATTTTAACTGGGATAACTTTATGGTAACAGAGAGTTATTAGACTTAAGGTGGTAATCACATTGTAAGGTATATACATGTAGAAGCACTATGTTGTACACCTAAAACAAATATAATATTGTATTTCAATTGTACTTTAATAAATAATAACTTTAATAAGAGTAAACTGAGTTTTGCACTTAGTACTCAAAAAGAGAATAAATAATGCCAATATTTGGAATAACAGCTTGTTAATGTAATGAAAAAGTAGCTGGCTTAATATCTCAAACAAAGTCCCATTAAAAAGAGACTATCTTGTAAAGCTTATATGTAAACTATTTTTCAATTAATGGTTAAAATCAACTATTTTTCTTTTGAAGATGCATAGAGCACTTAAAGAATTAAGCCATGACAAGCTGTTTTAGGTAAGGGAATGGATGATCTTCTCCCTATGCCCACAAAATTCAGATTGCGTA
This sequence comes from Myotis myotis, assembly GCF_014108235.1. NCBI lineage: Eukaryota > Metazoa > Chordata > Mammalia > Chiroptera > Vespertilionidae > Myotis > Myotis myotis. The sequence goes on from NW_023416335.1 coordinate 43,999,620, forward strand.
TCCTTGGAAATAATTATCTTTCTTTTGCACAACAGCCTAGAAACAGATGAAAATGTTGATAAACTCATTTTTAATGTCCTCCCATTTAAAAGTAAATCAATAAAGAGCTATTTTTAGTATCATAGTCACAGAAAAATTTAAATTCATTTATCACTTGATATTTACCCATGAACTAAAATTTTTCTTGTGAGAAATTTCAAAGGCATAATTTTGAGCTCGACATTCATTATTAATTTCTTGACTAGAAGATTAATTGCAGAGGTTAATACTAATCAGGTTTTAAAAATTGAGAAATGGTGAATACGGTGTGGGGCAAAAGTGGTTTTACAGTTGTGAGTATGCCAAACACAGTTTATTCTTGTGTTATTATTTATTAATTACTGTATTATTTTCCATGTGAACAACTGTAAACAAGGGGGCCTCAGTATCTAATAATTGGACATGTATGTCATACTTTTCTTGAAGAACACTTAGTTTCCATTTGGAAAATGTGAGGTGTGTTTAAGTGGTATCAGTGCAACACACAAAGGGCGAATAGTAGATTAAATAAATTTAGTAAACTGTGTTCTCAAAAATCCCCTGAGAAAAGAAGCCTGGTGATTCCCTTAGTCATAGTTAGTATCTATCTATCTATCAATCTATCTATCATTTATCTATCTTCTATCTATCTATCATCATCTATTTTTCTATGTTTCTATTCATCATCCATCTATGCTTTATCTGAATTCCACCTGCTTCCTCTGACACTTGGAGAGTTACCCTAGAAGAAGCAGCAAAGGTGAATCAACTTTAAAAGCACTAGAGGTGATCAATCATCTTTCTTGCAACTGTGCCAAATTTTCCATTAAATGCGAGATGAAAGAGTGCATGTAAATGTAGAGAGTTTTTTTGTTTTCAAAAGGTTGAAAACAGTAGATACTAGAGAGATAGGAGTCTAGAGATTTTATTGTTTGGTTTTTTTTTTTTTTTACAGAGAGGAAGGGAGAGAGATAGAGAGTTAGAAACATCGATGAGAGAGAAACATCGACCAGCTGCCTCCTGCACACTCCCTACTGGGGATGTGCCCGCAACAAAGGTACATGCCCTTGACCGGAATCGAACCTGGGACCCTTCAGTCCGCAGGCTGACGCTCTATCCACCAAGCTAAACCGGTTTTGGCGAGTCTAGAGATTTTAAACACTAGTTTCATATTACTAATTTTCATATCTGTAATCAGTTGTCATAAATAAAATAAGATATCATGTCAGTATTATGAACTTCAAATATTTACACAAGAACAAGAAATCCTTGAAAATAATTCATTGTTTTATACTGAAATTTTATTCCCCTGATTTTGTAGACCCAGTCCTTGTGTTAAAATATGTTTTAAATATACAAAATTTTTAATATAAGAATTGAAAATTTTATATATATTAAAAAGGGATTCTATCTTTACATTGAAATGCACATTTAAAGTAAACTCTCTGTGCTCTGGCCGGGTGCCTCAGTTAGTTGGAGTGTTGTCCCATACACCAAAAGGCTGCGGTTCAATTCTCGGTCGGGGCACTTAGCTAGGTTGCAGGTTCGATCCCCAGTCCAAGCACATATGGGAGGCAACTGATGGATGTTTCTCTCTCACATTGATTTTTTTTTTCTATCTCTCCCTCTCCCTTCCTCTCTCTAAAAAAAATAAAAATTTAACCTGGGTGATGATTAAAATAAAGTAAAATAAGCTATCTTTGATGAGAGAGAGAGAGAGAGAGAGAGAGAGAGAGAGAGAGAGAGAGAGAGAGAGAGAGAGAGAGAGAGAAACATTAGTGTGAGAGAGAAACACCTATCGGTTGCCTTTCATACACATCCCAACCAGGATCATACCTTCAACCCGGGTATGTGCCCTGACAGGAAATGGAACCTGTGACCTTTCAGGGTAGAAGAGGCCACTCCAACCAACTGAGCCACCCAGCCAGGGCTCTGTGTTGTACTTTTAATGTACCACCAGAATGAGTAGTTTAAGATTATCATCATTGGGGGTAAATTATCTATTTCTACCAAGTATCTTTGGTGGAACTGTTTTGGGAAAGTGTTGGCTTAGTGGAAAGAACATTGAAGTCAGAAGATTGGGTTCAAGTTCTAGCTCCACTAAGGTGAGCCATTGAAAATAACAGAGTTTAGCACTCAGTTTCTGTCTGAAAATTAGGCAAAATGAAATCACCTTTTTCCTAGTTTCTATGAATGATTTTTTACTTATTAATTCAGCACATTATAATAAGTTGCTAATATATTTATTCGTGTTAGTAGTTTCTTTGCAGAGATTATTAGCTCCATGAATAACCATTTAGCAAAATTCTATAAAAACAGTAATACTGACAAAGTTTGCACTTCCCCTGTTAGCATTTGGATTATGCCCTGGCAGTTTATGGACTGAAATCTACATCCTCTTTTAATCCCTCATTGGAAAGAACAAATAAATATTGTATAATTACAAAACAACATCTCTTGACTGCTTCAACATGCTAGTCTGCTTCAAGTTGCTTTTATAGTACTTAATGCATAGTCAGGAAAACTACATTTTAAATGGCTTTCAGTTAATTTATTTAGTCTTTACTCCTTAAGCCTCAACCAATAACATTTCAGCAGTTCTATACAATTTTTTAGGTATCTTGCCTTAAACACTGCCAAATTTAATAGAACAGAAATATGTTGGACAAAATTGAATATAAGGATGGAGTATAATAATTCTATATTAAAGTAGAAATTTGGGGTGGTAGCTACAGTTATCAATTGATTTGAATATAATGAATTGATTCTGGACATAAGAAACATTTTTAGGGAGTCATTAGAGAGGTATGAGAGCAAGACCTGACTTTATTTTTCCAGAAAAGAACAAGTAGAGCTATGCTGCTGAGTTTATTTTTTTTTAATTAATTAATTAATTTATTTATTTATTGCTGCTGACTTTAAATTCAGTGGAAGAGAGGCATAAAGAGAGCTTCTGTTTGCCTTATGAATCTTTTGTGATATGAATTTGACTTTGAAATTCTTAGAGGTTTGTCAAGAGCTTCCAACTGACTTTCAAGAAGGGTTTTGGCTTCCACTCTAATTCATTTAAAAACAGCAACAGTAAGCTACAAACTTAATGAAATAAAAAAAATAGGTACACAAAAACATTATGCTTTAATATTCTTGGAAATGATACTGTCAATTTCAAGATGCAAAGGAGGTCAAGATCATAAAGAAAAAGATGTATATCACCATTACGTTGCATAAAACTAATATGGTCCCCAAATATCTCAGAAACTTGCATGCTCTGAATCTGAAGCATGTTCAGACTCAAAGTGTGATTGCTGTGCTGAAAAGGAAATGGGTATGGAACTGCCTAGTTACCGGTTTGTTACTGTCATTTTTAAATGGTCACAATAGGTGATAGTGATTTTTTAGTTCCCCTCAACTCCCCACTGTTAATAAAGTGACAGCTGATGTTATACTGAAGAGGTTGAATACAAAAGAAGATAGTATGGTCCATTCCTGGTTAGTTCATATTCTAGTTAGAGTTCTACCTAGTTGACTAATGCTCACCAACTATTTTCCACTCGACACATTACCACGCAGAATACAGACTTTCTGAGAAAAAGGAATCAACTCGTTCAACTGCTTTCAACAGGGGCCTTCTGGTGGCTTGTTAAAAACAAACATGGTTAAGAACGATCCCTTTAAGGAAACAGGGAGCTTTCAGACAATTTTTCCTTCTTATGTAGCCTGCCACAGGAAACTCAGCAAGATGTTATTTTAAGCCATTTACCTCATGACAAAAGAGGAGGAGAGTATGCAACAAAAGCAGGGAAGCAAGGTTTCTTTGCTCTTCATAACAGTGTCATGTTTTCTTAATACACATGCTCTCTTCCTCAATTTATGCTCAGATAATTAAAGGCAAACTGTTGGTGTCTCCAAAAAAATTCACCATAGCTATTTTTTACTTTTAATTATTTTGAATTTCTGTAAGAATAGTATAATGAAATGACTTCCAGAAACCTTGCAAATTTAATATGGGTTATATACAATTTTTTTCTTACGTATTATTATCGTTTCAACTTTCTCTTTTGAATTTGAACTTTACTATTCAAAAGTTGAGCAAAATTTTCACAGGACACCTAGAATAATTCTATGAAATAAATATATGGATTGCATTTTGTCTATTTTTATAAATTTCATGCAAATTAATGTTATCTGTGAAATAATAAGTTTAAAATTGAATGTCTTTTTTCATATTCCTAAATACTACTCCATATTGGTTGAATTGAATTGCAGTAAATCAGTAAAAGGAATTTCAAACAGAATATGCTGCTTTAATTTCTTTTCATTTTTCATCAACTCTTCATCATTTATTCAATACATATCTACACAGGACAGGGCATAATGCTATGTACCTAGAGGGTAAGAAAGTTTCTATCATATCCTAAAGGAGCTTATAGTATTGTAGAGAAGGTCAAGTTATGTTATTTTCCTTCAATTTCCCCAAAGGAATGATTCTTTAGAAGGCTGAACAAAAAGAATTACAAAACAAAATAAGTAGTAGCAAGTTTGTAAGTTATTGGCTACTAGAATAGTCTATTGTACAAATCTGTCACTGGAACACGAATACTTCGTGATTTTACATTATTTTATTTAATAAATCACATTAAAGGGGTATTTTGAAATCAAAGCCAAGAACCTCTATCTGCCCCTGAATATATAAGATGTCTCCCTGTCATAGAAGAAAAATTTAGTCACCTTACCACTTTATTCCCCATCATAAGAGACAATACCTTCTTTTTAAAAATAAAACATATAAGAAAGTTCTACCAAAATTTGTCAAGCACTTAATCCTAAAATGGAGAAAGGAAACATGATTCAGGCACAATCTCTTTATTTTGAAAATGATTCAATTAACCAAATTATATATAAAACTGGAGGCCCAGTGCACAAAAATTTGTGCAATCGGGGGGGAGAGGGGGTCCTTCAGCCCGGCCTGTGCCCTCTCACAGTCTGGGACCCCTCGGGAGATAACGACCTGCTGGCTTAGGCCTGCTCCCGGGTGGCAGAGGGCAGGCCCAATCCCTAGGTGCAACCCGTGGTTGGGCTCAGAGCAGGGCCGATTGGGGAGTTGGGGCATCGCCCTCTGTCATGCACAGAGCAGGGCGAATTGGGAGGTTGTGATGCCACCCTCAGTCACGCTCAGGGTAGGGACGATTGGGGATTGGGGCACTGCCCTCTGTCACACTCAAGGCAGGGTCGATGGGGAGGTTGCAGCACCACCCCCTGTCACGCACAGAGCAGGGCCAATCAGGGGGGTTGGGGCTCTGTACCCTGTCATGCACAGAGCAGGGTTGATCAGGGAGTGGGGAGCTCCCCCTGTCATGCACAGAGCAGGGCCCATCAGGGGGTTGGGGAGTTCCCCCTTGTCACTCACAGAGTAGGGCTGATAGGGGAGTTGGGGCACGGCCCCCTGTCACACAGAGCAGGGCAGATCAGGGGGTTGGGGCGCCGCACCCTGTCACACACAGAGCCGCAGGGCGATCAGAGGCTTTGGGCACTGTCTCCTGTCACGCTGATCCCGGAGCCTGGAGGACTCATGGCTCTGCTGACCCTGGTGCTGGGAGGCATATTACCTTTTTACTATATAGGATAGAGGCCTGGTGCACAGGTGGGGGCCGGCTGGTTTGCCCTGAAGGGTGTCCTGGATCAGGGTGGGGGTCCCCACTGGAGTGCCTGGCCAGCCTGGATGAGGGGATGATGGCTGTTTGCAGCTGGTCACACCCCCTCAGGGTGGGGGTGCCGCTTGGGTGCCTGGCCAGTCTGGATGAGGGGCTGAGGGCTGTTTTCAGGCTGGCAGGTGACTGAAGCTCTCAACCGCTCCTTTTTTTTCTTTCTTTTTTTTTTTTTATTCTGGGCCAGTTTTAGCTCTGAGGCTTGGCTCCAGCTCTTAGGCCTCTGCTGCTGAAAGCAGGTATCTGGTTTGTTTGGGTTCTATAATCAAAACACTGTTTCAACTCCAGCTCTGAGATCCCAGCTGGCTGAAAGCAGGTTTCTGGGGTTTTGTTTAGCTTCTATATTTGTAACAATGTTTCAAACTGCAAGCTCAGAGGCCGGCAGCGGCAGGCAGGGAACGTTGGAGTCCGCCGTCACTGAAGCAAGCAAGCCTCCTGTCCACTTCAAGCTGCCTGGCTGCCGGCCGCCATCTTGGCTGGCAGTTAATTTGCATATTGCCCTGATTAGCCAATGGGAAGGGTAGCAGACGTATGGCTAATTACCATGTTTCTCTTTTATTAGATAGGATATATTCCTTAACATTTACTACCAGAATGAAAAATAACTGTAAAATAAAACAAAGTTATACTGCCAGAGACATATATACTCATATGCTTTGTAAAGTTCAAGAGGCAAGAGAGATAACTTTCCACTACAGGGAAAAAGAAAACTCCATAACATTTCAGTTAGATCTTCAAAAATATTAAAATTTGGGCACATGGGGTAAGGACAGGGAAATTCTAGGACAATGAAACAACATTCGCAAAAGAACAGCATTCAGAAAGCAGATAGATTTGCATAGCATGCCATGATTAGTGTTAGGTGGCATGAATTTGTGCAAACAAAGGGATATCAAACTGTTGGATTAGTAGGTAAATCATTAAATGCTATACATATATGGGAGAGATTTTTTCATTGTTTTCTTGCTACGTGGTCTTCCTAAATGAAAGACGAGGGCTTTTTATACCAAAGATGTCTCTATACCAGGGGTGGGCAAACTTTTTGACTTGAGGGCCACAATGGGTTCTTAAACTGGACCGGAGGGCCTGAACAAAAGCATGGATGGAGTGTTTGTGTGAACTAATATAAATTCAAAGTAAACATAATTACATAAAAGGATACAGTCTTTTTGTTTGTTTGTTTTATTCATTTCAAACAGGCCGGATCTGGCCCGCGGGCCGTAGTTTGCCCATGGCTGCTCTATACACTTTGGAACTTATCTTTTTATTTAGTGAAATACATATTGGAGCCGATATTGACATTCATGCTGCTTTATTCTTTAGCTCATTTAGAGTTCAGAATCTCATTGATAATGCTAAAAAGATTGTTTAATCACCATTTCTCCCATTCTATTCCTTTTTAAAAATGGACTCTGTAGAAGGTAATTCATGAAGAAACATGGCAATCTATGGAGTATCCCAGAGGCCAGGGCTGACTGCAAGTATGAATTTTCTTTTTTTCATAAATGCAACCAATGCCTGACCACAAACTGAATTATGAAAGCCTAGAGTCAGCCAACCACAAATAATTCTGAACTGTCTACAGAGGTACGCTGCTGTGTGAGAGGTCCTTGGGGAAACAAAGAAGCACACGATATGATCATTGCACTGAAGTAGCTTAGATTTCTAGTTGAAGAGATGAGACACAGGCACTCAAAGTCAAATAATAATGAAAGATAAAGCATACCTAGACAAATAAATGATAGATGTTGGTATGTCTAAAGGGGTGGTGGATTCTCTCCTGGGGCACCTGTGTGTCCGGGGTCTCTTATGATGAAACTATGCTCATTATTACAAAATGTTTAATGGAAAATACACATATTTCTTTCCTTCTTCCTAGAATCATGTAGACTCAGAATGATGATACTGTTTATAATTAGGGGAAAAACAGGGTTCTGTTGCAGGTTCCCATTTTGTATGTGTATGTTGGAGGGTGGAGTGTCTGAGAGTGTTTTAGTCTAGAACAGTGGTTCTCAACCTTCTCAATGCCGCGACCCTTTAATACAGTTCCTCATGTTGTGGTGACCCCCAATTTCCTTGTTACAAATTGAACATAATTAAAGCATAGTGATTAATCACAAAAACAATATGTAATTATATATGTGTTTTCCGATGGTCTTAGGCAACCCCTGTGAAAGGGTTGTTCGACCCCCAAAGGGGTCGCAACCCATAGGTTGAGAACCGCTGATCTAGAAAGAAGCAACTGAAATTTAACTGGAAGAAATGCCTGAAATGAGTATTTTATGTATAATGTTACCCCAGTCCTTTCTAGACCCTTTCTATTATGGGACTAACAGAGAGTAATGTGTCCAAGGTCATATAGTAATAATATAGATTGCACATAAGTGTACTAATACACTTATCACAGTATTTATTTTAATTATTTTGAAGGGTCTAGATTTTATCTCACTACACTACATTGGGCCTTCAGAACAACACTTGGTATGGCACATATATAATGTAATTACATACATAATACATATGTTGTACATATAATCATACATATAAATATTTATTTAAATATGTAATATTTGTATATATTACAATCAATAAATTTTTGTGAAAAAATAAATAGAAATGTGAACCAAATTTATCGAATGTGAATTGACAAAATCTAAGCCTCTGTAGAGAGGTTTTTGAGTGAAAGCTTGGCCTCACCTAGGGAGATGAAATCTAGCAGTATCATAAAACACCTTTTAGAGAATACAGTCAACAAAGGAAAGAAGCAAGTTAGAGTGTAGGCAGGGAATAAGGAAGATCTGGGATAGGATGGAGATGTAGAGAGGAAGAGAGGTTTTAGCAGTAGAGTCAATTGGATTTAGTAGTTATGTCAGCCGTGGGCAAACTACGGCCCGCGGGCCAGATCCAGCCCGTTTGAAATGAATAAAACTAAAAAAAAAAAAAAAAAAGACTGTACCCTTTTATGTAATGATGTTTACTTTGAATTTATATTAGTTCACACAAACACTCCATCCATGCTTTTGTTCTGGCCCTCCAGTCCAGTTTAAGAACCCATTGTGGCCCTCGAGTCAAAAAGTTTGCCCACCCCTGATATGTGGTCAAAAAGCAAAAGATGACTTTAAACATTTTATTTATTTACTAGAGGCCCAGTGTACGAATTCATGCACCAGTGGGGTCCCTCAGCCTGGACTGTGGGATTGGGCCAAAAACAGCTCTCCAACATCCCCCGAGGCGTCCCGGATTGCGAGAGGGTGCAGGCCAGGCCGAGGGCCCCCACTGGTGAATGATCAGGGCCAGGGAGGGATGCGGGAGGTTGGCCAGCCAGGGAGGGACCTTGGGAGGATGTCCGGCATGTCCGGCCTGTCTCGTTCAGTCCCAATAGGCCGAACCCCAGCAGCAAGCTAACCTACCAGTCGGAGCGTCTGCCCTGTGGTGGTCAGTGCACATCATAGAGAGTAGTTGAGTAGCCTTAGCATATCATTAGCATATTATGTTTTGATTGGTTGAAGGGACGACCAGATGACTGGACACTTAGTATATTGGGCTTTTTATTATATAGGACTTTTAAATATATTTTTATTGATTTCAGAGATGAAGGGAGAGGGAGAGAGAGATAGAAACATCAATGATGAGAGAGAATCATTGACTGGCTGCCTCCTGCATGCCTCCTACTAGGGATTGAGCCCACAACCCAGGCATGTGCCCTTGATTGGAATCAAACCCAGGGCTCTTCAGTCCACAGGTCAATGCTCTATACACTGAACCAAACCAGCTAAGGCTAAACATTTTACTTTATGGAACTGGAACTCTCATATATCATTAGCAGGAATGGGAAAAATCTTAGGTTAAAAAAGCTGAAATTATATTTTTCAACTAACTATTTAAAAATTATAAAATAAATTTTGCTATAAATATATTTACAAAGATAAAATTGTTCTCTTAAAGAACTATGTACACATGATAAAAAACATATCAATATACTTAAAATTTATTAGTTTACAACATTAATACCTGTTTATTTTTATTTAAAACGACTTTCATAAGTGACATACTTAAGGAAGATATGTATAGGTATGTGTATCACATGTATACACATAAAACAAAAAATATAGATCAATAAGCTGTTGAACACTTGTAAGGTTTTCATTTGCCTCTTTAAATGAACGTAGTGATATATTACACACACTTAGATAACTGAATCTTTGAGGGCCCAAACTCCACTGTGCTCCCCATTTGGAAACTCTCTTCTCATTATTATTCAGCCTGTGCTTGAATACCCCCAAGTTTGGGAAACTCACTTCATGAAATAACCCTGAATGGCATTCGGAAATCTTTGAATACTACAAAATTACTCCTAGATGACATTTAAGAAAGCAGCAGAGAGGACAAAAAGCCTCTGTAACATAAATTCCTTTGACTACTAACAAAAGTCATATGAATGAAAGATAATTAAGTGAAAAAAAATTAATCTCAAGGAAAATGAATAAGTGAAATATTTTGTCTTACAATGCACTCACTATAAAAGCGATTTTCAACCAGTGTGCTGCAAAAGGCACACTGGTGTGCCGCAAGAATTTTTAAAACATGTAATACCTAACTATTTTAGTCAGGGGCATTGATCTCTTTTCCCTTAGATTGTCAAATTAAAAAAAATGATAACAGCCAACATAACAATAGGCATCTGGTGTCAATGAATCAAAATTATATTTTTGTTTTTGACAATACAAGCAAAAAAAGATAATGTATTTCTTGGTGTGCCACGGAATTTTAGTAATTGTTTGTGTGCCATGAGATGAAAATGGTTAAAAATTGCTACAATATACAGATAAATATAGAAGCCTATACAATTTTATTATCCAATGTCACCCCAGTATTTTTTAAATGTCATCTTAGAATAAGGAAAAAAAAACAAAAACAGCTTTTATCCTCTAACTGGTTTGGGTAGAGTGTTGCCCCCTCGGACTGAAGGGTCCCAGTTTGTTTCTGGTCAAGAACATATATCTTGGTTTCGGGCTCGATCCCCAGTAGGGGGCATGCAGGAGGCAGCTGATCAATGATTCTCTCTCATTGATGTTTCTAACTCTCTATTCCCTCCCCTTCCTCTCTGTAAAATCAATAAAAAATATCTTTTTAAATAGCTTTATAGCATAAAAATTTTTGACCCCCTAAAAGTCTCCAATGGCCATGAGTCAAAGATAATACAATTAAAGGTTTAAAAGCAGTTGGAAATTGCTTTCTGAAATTTTTTTAAAAAAAGAGTAAATCATCACTTATGAATCAGATTTGTAAAAGTATAACAACTGCTAATTTAAAACATACCTGATTTTTTTTTTTTCGTGTGTGTGTGTGTGTGTGTGTGTGTGTGTGTGTGTGAATTTTGGTCCTTAGTTCTATCCTCTGAAGTAGAATGGGTCATATAGCTCTTTTTTCACATGAAAAAATTTTACATGAATAACAATATTTGTTTTTTTTATTAAAATATACATATTTTCCTTTCAAAATACTGTCACAATATGGATGGTTCCTTATCCTTAGCTCTAGTACACTAACTCTTTCTGTTTTGCTTTAGCATCTAGCATTAATTTTATATAATTATATACATCCTTAAGTTTTGGGTATCTATATACTCATGTAATTCTTTGCTCTTATAAAATCATTCGGGTAGATGATAGAAGACCATTTAGAGCTTCCCTGCCTCCCAAATCCATCCCCTCTTGCCATCATCACCCGGCCTTGCTGTTTGGAATCTAATCTGACCTACATCTTTGTAAACATGGCCTTCAGAAAGTCATAGTCAATACACCTTAAATTCTATATGAGTGCCAAAAGGATTTGGTGGTGGCTTCTTAAGAGAGCCAGAAGAAAAGTGGCCAATTTTAGTAGAGAAAGTCTTTACAAAAAGCCATTAATAAATACAGTATCAGATATTAAGGTAAAAATTAGAATATATATTATTCATATAAAGAGTAGTAATCCAGAAGATGGATATCTTTCTAGCAAATGAATGAATCTATAGTATAACATTATAAAATAGAGCCTTTGAAATATTGTTAGACATGGGGAGGATCATAATAATGTATATGAAGTTTTAAATAAGAATATAAAGTCTTTAATAATGTATAGAAATATCATTCTGTATATAAGACCTCGGGCAAAGGAAATATACAAAGTTCACTTTCAATCAAACAAAAACATTGTAAATCATCTTGTATTTTAAACAAATTATTGTGAAAAATTTATTACCATGGCTTACTCTTCACAATAATATAATGTGTGTTCACAGCTGGGCTGTATCTAAATGGATAATCATATTGCATTAACCATAAAATTTCAAAACTGATATAATTGTGATGCAGGCATGGACCTGCAAAATTAGTATTTATAGCTACAAAAATATCAACAAAATATGATTGAAAAATTAAGGACATTAATATAAAATGTGATTTTTCCTGTGTTTAATAAATATATAAAGACTTCTATTAATGAGGAGACCTTTCCAAAATAAAATTTGTGGTGCCTGTCAAGCAACATAAGGAGGCTGCTAATCTTGCTTATATAGATCAAATAAAAAAGATAGAAATGTACACTGAAGAAAATAAGTGAACATTAATTTCTCGTGTGAATTCATAATTATATATGTATATTTTGAAGAAAATCATAATTTAAATCCCATTCTAACTCTCAGACTTATAAATAAAATTAATACATTGAGAATATGAATACTTGAACCAATGCCCTAAATATTTTTCAAGATTTTGTTAAAAAATAGATGTCACTAATATACCTAATGTAAAATGAAAACTTTCTTGGTAAAATAAATACATTTGATAAAATACATATTCAGTTCCGAAAAACTGCTTCTTTCGTCTTGTTAGCCATATACACAGATAAAGATAAAGGTGTGCATAAAAAACAGAAAGGAGAAGAGAAGCATACTGATGAATACAAACAGTCAGAGCTAGAAGGAAATCTAAGCAAATATCCTGAGTCAGGTCATAAATACAAGTGTCTGCAGGAGCCCAGTGTAGATGGGGAAAGTGCAGGTGTGTGACTCTCATGACCACAACCTCATAAAAGGCAGCTGCTCTTGGCTCCAGCTGATTACGTCATGCAGACACATGGGACACACAGATGTCTTCCTCACTCCCATGCTGGCTCATTGTTTATCTTTGTAGAGATCAGTTTATGTTTTTTCAAAAAAAATTGAGTGGATCAATACTCGGCAGACTAAACAAAACATGTCTGCAAAACGCATTTTTTTCATAGGCTGATGGTTTGCCACCTCTAATCCAGACGACTGTGGTGCTCATATAACTCATTCTCCTGACATAAATCCTTTACGAATAATATTAGTGGTGTTATTTTCATTAGCTATTTTAAGGTCTAATATAAAAGAATCTTTCTTCAGTTTATACCACTTTTATCCTGCCTTCAGGATAAACTATTACATTTGATGTTTTTTGGACATTGGGTTTACATTGTAAATTATCATTTTCTAAACTTTCATGACCACCCACATAATTTAAGCAAAGCCCCTGAATGAAGACACAATTCTAATCAGCTGTAAAATGGTGATAAGATTACTTGGTTTCTATCTTTAATAAACATAATGTCAGCTTTATCTGACAAAGTGGTGTTATAAGTAGTAAATTTTCTAGTTACAGCATTTCACCCATTGAGCAATCAACATGTTCTATGTCAGACCTTTTAATATACTTTTTAAAATGTATTACCTTCGTCAACTCAATAAAGAGTAATATCATTTTACATTTTTTAAAAACTTAGTGTAACTATGATACTGAAATAGCAAACATGATGACTATAACAACATCAGGGCATTATTATATTCATACATTAATGGGCTTAGAGATTGATCGTGCTATTTGTCTTTACACTCAAAGGTCTCAAATTAATTTGGTCATTGAGAACATGTGCTTATTAATTAGGGTTTTCTATTCTCTCCCAGTAGTTAGCAGTGTGCTTAATGTGCAAGATCCTGCTCCACAATGGTTCTCACTTTGCCTTTTGGCACATATTTTTATGACTTGGGACTACACATAGTTAGTTTATTAGAAAAACACCTAAATCCATGTAAGTAGACTCTAAAAGAGAGAATGGTTCTAATTAGAGTCCTTGTTTCTATAATAGACCAGGGGCCCAGTGCACAAATTCATGCCCCTTGAAAGGAACTGTGGGCGACGAGGCTGTGGTGGGCAGAGGGGTGGGTCTTGGCCCATCCTCCCCGCCCCTGCCCGGCCCCTCTCGCAGCACCCCCTCCCCTGTGCCGGTCCCCTGTCTGTCAGCAGCCCCACTCCTGTGGCCGCACCTCCCATACGCTGATGGCGCTGGCCCTACTTGCACCCGCTGATGGCACTGAGTGATTGGGGACCCGATCGCCCCTCAGGAGCAGGGGGAGGTGGATAAGCACTCAGGGGCAATCGAGGCCGGCACCCGCTGCTCACACCTGCTGATGGCGCCGAGCGATCGGGACCAGAGCCAGCCACTGGCAGTGGGTGCAAGTGGGGGTAGCAGGTGCAAGCACCAGGCAGGACTGTGGCACACAGGAGCAAAGAATTTTCAGTAACCGCCAGAGGCTCACCCTGATGACAGCTACTGGCACCCCTCCTTGGTTTGGTGCCCCCACTCACCTGCTCCACCATCCCACCGTGGTCAATGCCTGCCATATTTTGTGCTCTGCTGCCTGCTGCTGATGTTCACCATGTTCTGCACATGGCCCTGGTGATCAGAGCACGTCATAGCAACTGGTTGTTCATTTGTTCCGTCATTTGGTCTATTTACATATTAGGGTTTTATATATATAGACTAGAGGCCCGGTGCACAAAAATTTGTACACTCGGGGGGTCCCTCAGCCCGGCCTGTGCCCTCTCGCAGTCTGGGACCCCTCGGGGGATGTCCACTTGCTGGCTTAGGCCACTCCCCGGGGGATCAGGCCTAAGATGGCAGTCAGACATCCCTCTGGCAGCCCAGGAGCCCTCAGGGGATGTCCACTTGCCAGTGGGGAGCAGGCCTAAGCTGCAGTCAAACATCCTTAGCACTGCTGAGAGGCAGGAGAGGCCCTGCCACCACCGCTGTGCTAGAAACCGTCAGTCTGGTCTGTGGCTGAGCAGAGCTCCCACTGTGGGAGTGCACTGACCACCAGGGGGCAGCTCCTGCATTGAGCATATGCCCCCTGGTGGTCAGTGTGTGTCATAGTGACCAGTCATTCCCAGTTGTTCTGCTGTTAGGGTCAATTTGCATATTACCCTTTTATTATATAGGATAAGGCCTGGTGCACAGGTGGGGGCCAGCTGGTTTGCCCTGAAGGGTGTCCTGGATCAGGGTGGGGGTCCTACTGGGGTGCCTGGCCAGCCTGGGTGAAGGGCTGAGGGCCGTTTTCAGGCTTGCCACACCCCCTTCAGGGTGGAGGTCCCCGCTGGGTTGCCTGGCCAGCCTGGGTGAGGGGCTGATGGCCTTTTTCAGGCTGACCAACCCCCCAGCGACCCAAGCTCCCAGCCCCTCCATTTTTTCTTTTTCTTTTATTTTTTTCAGCACCTCTGTGAGCAGACGCCAGGCCAGCTGGAAGCAGGTATCTGGGATTTATTTATCTTCTATAATTGAAACTTTGTAGACTTGAGCAGAGGCCACAGCCGGCCAGGGCCGGCGGGAAGCTTGGCTTCCTCCATTGCCGGGGCAACCCAAGGCTCCTGCTGGCTCCAGCTCTGTGGCCCCTGGCTGCCATCTTGGTTGGGTTAATTTGCATAGTCACTCTGATTGGCGTGGCTTGTGGGCATAGCGGAGGTATGGTCAATTTTCAGGTTTCTCTTTTATTAGATAGGATGGTGCAGTTTTGAAGAGAAACACCCAAGTTGTTTTGTATGAAATGTCCTACCTCTCTCTCTCCAGTGTGCTAATTAAAACACATGGAGGAAGAATGCCATATTGGAAAGAAGATGCCTTTTGGGAAGAGATAGTTTGGAGATCTAATCCTTACTCTGCGTATAACCATAGGTAAATCACATGATCTCTCTGATTCTGTTTCCACAGTTTGCAAATAAAGATAACATTCTTGTTTTATAAAACGAACACTTTGGTGCAGTATAAACATAATCATGTATTTGAAACATCCAGCGAAGCTCTGGTACTCAGTTGTCACTGAGTAAATACTGGCTTTATTTGCCAATATTTACTGACCACGTATATTATGAACACAGTGAGAGAGAGGAGAGTGGTGCCTGATTGCCTTCGGTCACTCCCAGCGAGGTCATGGTATTTTCCTTTGAGATAAAAAACTTCACAGAACATTATGATTAAACAAGGTTACTCTGTGACCACGATGGGTCAAGACAAAAAGTGAGGCAACTCCACACTTATTTTTAAACACAAACAAAAGTATAATCATATTTCTAAAAAAAAAAATCTGAACAAATATCTCTCTATCCTAGCTAATGTAAAGGACTGCTACATTTTTACCAAATACAATTTAGTCTCAGTCTAGCATCCCCCTCCTTCTGGATAAGGCTTATTGAAATACCCAGTCATAAAGTTACTCTGGTTCCTGATAGTACCCAATCCACTGCAAAGAGCTGCTTCTTTAAAAGTCCCTCGAGTCACCTAATATGAACCCAAATCTTATGTCTTTCTAACAACTTCTTACTGAGATGCCTGTGATTTCCCACGGTGTATGTTCCTCCTCACTGCAATGAGCAATACATCTAACTTGTTTAATCACAGGTGTATTCCTGGTAACCTTTAGCTGGAGGGAATTCACAAAAAAATAGCAGGGAAAGTTCCAAAATGAGGAAGCCATTTTGTCAGAGATGACATTTATAGTTATGTTGTTCTAACCATTATATGAACTCCAAATTCCTTCATCAAAAGTGGCATATATTTCAAGTTAAATAGCAAACACTTAGTTCCCAGAGATTATAAGAAATTAATAGCAAGCTTATTATTTTTCTCTGGCAAAAATATTGAAAGTACAAAACTATTTCCTTTCCCTTATACATACACATATGAGTTAAAGGTCAAGGTAATTAGCTTCCCTATTTGATGTTCCATTAACTTAAAGTATTAACAAAATGAAAAAAAAAGTCAATTACTTTAAAATTCTAAAATTGGATATTTATAATAAAAATACAGTTCAAAGGAGTTTTAAAAATATACTAAAGGTATATTTTAAAGTCTAACTTAAGGACAATGTACTTTAAAAGTAAAGTATACATAAAGTTAATTTTGATTTTAGTAATTAGATATAATAAAATATTCAATAAATATGGAAAAATCTAGAACAATAGCACCACATAAGTTATGAAATACAAGCTGTATCAGACAAACAATTTAATTAGTAAAACAATAATTTTGCCTTACTTCAATTGAATATTATCTGGTAGACACTATTTCTTCTACATGCCTTACATCTGTCTTCTGAATTAATTTACCCATATCTCCACTTTTCTGGTGAGGAAATCAGGGCTTCAGAGGATAAGAAACTTGTCTGAGTTTATATAATTTGATGGTATAATTGCAATTCAAAATCATAAAATCCAATTCTACGTGTTTAACCTCTAAGAATTACTTCTGAATTCCCAAAGATTCAGGTTTCTAGAAAAATTTATTTCTACATACAGAAAACTATATATAATAAAAGTGGTTTAAATACTCCAGAGAAACATCTATAGTGAAGCAACTCTTCAACCTCTCTAGAAATCAGAGTAACTGCTTCTCCAAGTGCAATGACTCAACATTTGGTGTCCTTATTTCTACCTTATTAACTACAACCTCATTAAACATATTTGTGATCACCCAGACAGCATGGCTCAGGGGTTGAGCCTAGACCTATGAACCAAAAGGTCAGAGTTCAATTCCTGGTCAGGGCACATGCCCAGGTTGTGGTCTCAATCCCCAGTAGGGGGTGTGCAGGAGGAAACCAATCAATTATTCTCTCTCATGATTGATGTTTCTATCTCCCTCTCTTTCTCTTTTCCTCTCTGAAATCAATCAATAAAAATATTTGTGATCAAGGTAAGCATAGACCACACAGCACATTGTCAGTAAAAGATAATTAGAATGAAATGTCAGGACACATGTGTTGTTGTTTTGTTTTTTCTTTTTATGGCCTTTATTATGTTGAGATGTGTTCCCTCTATTCCCACTTCATTGAGAGTTTTATCACAAATGGGTGTTGCATGATATTATATGCCTTTTTGCATCTATTATAAGATCATGTGGTTTTAATTCTTCATTTTGTTTATGTGATATTTCAGGTTTATTGACTTGTGAATGTTGTACCAACCTTGCATCCCTGGAATAAATCCCACTTAGAGTGCATAATCCTTTTAATGTATCTCTGGATTCCATTTGCTAATATTTTGTTGTGGAATTTAGCATCTATGTTCATCAGGGATATTGGCTATAATTTTCATTTGTTGTACTGTCTTTATCTGAATTTGGAATTAGGATAATGCTGGCCTCTTAAAATGAACTAGGGAGTCCCCTTTTGTTGAAATTTTTTGGGATAGTTTGAGAAGAATAGATGTTGGTTCTTCTTTAAATATTTGGTAAAATTCACCTGTGAAACAATCCAGTCCAGGACTTCTGTTTGTTGGGAGTTTTTAGTTACTGCTTCAATTTCATTAGTTGTAATCTGTCTATTCATATTTTTTTTATTCTTCCTGATTACATTTTGATTCAGTTTTGGAAGATTGTACATTTCTAGGAATGTATCCATGCCATCCAGATTGTTTACTTTGTTGACACATAGTTGTTCATACTATTTTCATACTATCCCTTGTATTTCTGTGGAGTAAGTTGTTACATTCCTCTTTGATTTCTGATTTTCTTTATTTGGGGCCTCTATTTTTTTTTAAGGTATACTCTCTTATTGAGGTAAAACTGGTATATGACATGTGGTCTAGGTGTACAATATTATAATTTGACATACACTATAAAATGATCACCACCAAAAGTCTAGTTACCACCCATCACCTAGGTACCCCTTATTTTTATTATTTTATTTATTTTTTTCTTTATTGATTACGGTATTACATATGTGTCCTTATCCCCCCATTGCCCCTACCCTCCTACTCATACCTTCACCCCCCTGGTGTCTGTGTACATTGGTTAGGCTTTTATGCATGCATACCAATCCGTTGGTTGATCTCTTCTCCTTACCCCCACCCTCCCCTATCTTCCCTCTGAGGTTTGATGGTCTATTCCGTCCTCTATTAAAGGCATTGGTCAAGTGCAGTAGCCTACATATTTTCAGACTGAACAAATTGGAGGTTAAATTTTAAAACAGCAAAAGGTTTACATTCAAACTCAGAGAAACATCCATGTTGAAGCATGTCCAATACACTGAGACATTATTTTCAATAATTATATTATTACAGTAGAAATATTCTTAATACAGTAAGTTCTGGACAAGACACCAAATTAGAAGTTAAAAAGTAAATTCACTGGAGAGTAATAAATACTTACTTTAAACATGTAGAATTAATATCTTTTGGTGACACTATGGGCCATGTTTATATTTGGGAATAGCTGTTTGTTGCCACAATATGCAGCAGGTGTAATTCTACAAATGCACCCTTAGAAAGCAGATGGAAGTTTCAATTTCCAGTTAGTTAAAACACATTCATAAAAGAATTTTTAAGAGCTTACACTGTACTAGACACAATGGATATATTAAAAACAATTCACTGGATAATAGTTTAGTGTCTATAAGTTAAGATTCATAGAAAGTGAGATAGAGATTCATTGTATGACTTGTAGAAGCTACCTGTTTAATACATAGTTATGCCTCATGGGCTGGTCATGTACACATACATATCAAAGCACATTGATTATGTGCAAGTATTATTAACTCTGACCATATGGAACCATAAAAGGGAAATTGTCAAGATCCCTTTGGTTCTCTACTTATAGCTAACACATTTAGTTTTGCAGAAGCTTTCGGCCAAACTGGCAAAAAATACTATACATAAGAACAGCAAATGGCCTGGAGCTAACATAAGCAAATTCCTCATCATGAGTTTTTAAATGCTTCTGGAATTCTACACCTTAAGAGTTTTCCTAGATGTTTCACGGACCATGACTTTTCTCATGTGTTGAACCAAGAATTTAAAAGAAACTTACTAGGTTTGCAAAACTTTAAATAGGCTCAGTTTAATTTGATGAAGTAGGAAAAGTTAGTTATAGTGACAGATATTCTATGGTTCATTACATTGCCCTAGCTGGAAATCAGCTTGTTTTATGGGGTATAGTCTCTTCATTGGGAGGCCATAGACTACTTGGACTGCTAAAACTTAAGTGAGTCACTTGGGTATGATTTTAGGTCACTAAATGAAGTGGTTTATGTTTTATTTCTCCCTCTTTCTCTCTTCTTACCCCACCAAATTCTAAACTTACCACTTTGCCATAATAGTTGAAATAAAATGAATGTATCAAATGTATCTGTATAGCATTTTTATTCAGATTTAATTGGCCAGGAGTAGGCTACCACTGATATTTTTCAGCACATTGAAATGAAAGACTAATGTTTTGCTCCCATAATAGCAATTAGAAAATGAAAGGCTATTTTTGGGAAAAGTTTTAATAGTTGCTTTACAGAGAAAATACACTTGTTCTAGTCATTTATTCATGTAACTCAGGTGGTTCAGCAACCTGGAGTCACCCATTCATCAGCCACATCTTTACAATGTAGTCAGGGTAGCTATGACCTCATATGAAATTTGCCTTGGTCATAGTTCCAGAGGGAAATTTGGTGATGGGAAGGGAATTCTGGCATCATTGATGGTCTAGCTCAGCCGTGGGCAAACTATGGCCCGCGGGCCGGATCTGGCCCGTTTGAAATGAATAAAACTTAAAAAAAAAGACCGTACCCTTTTATGTAATGATGTTTACTTTGAATTTATATTAGTTCACACAAACACTCCATCCATGCTTTTGTTCCGGCCCTCCGGGCCAGTTTAAGAACCCATTGTGGCCCTCGAGTCAAAAAGCTTGCCCACCCCTGGTCTAGCTAGTGCTTTAGTGGACGTGTGTTATAAAAACTATCCAATCATTGACATTAGTTCTCATTTCTGCCCGTATCTATTTTATAGTAGACTCTTGCTCAGAGGTGAAAGAAGACAAGAATCATTTCGGGTGAAGTTATTGTTCCCTCTCTAAACCCCTCACATGTAATATACTACTATTTATTTGGGACCAATTTTGCACTGATTCTCCCTGCCCAGATGAAAACAGTTCTGTTTGTGAGGTTATGTTACTCTGCCCTCCAAGCTCAAGTTCACATGCTGGATTTATCTGCCTTTAAGTTACTCTGTGGGATTTTTTTAAAGAAGAAAAATAACGTACACTGTCTTGGTACCACTGAGATGTTTATGTTTCAGAAAATTATTATAGGATAGGACTATAAGTTGATTACATAAATAATGGGAATGTAATTACATTTCCTTAAGTCATGCTGTGTCTTAATAGAGCTGACTAAAATAATTCGATTTTTTAAAAGCAAGTTTTTGTCCAACATAGGAGAAAACAAAAAAATTACAAGAACAAATGAGTTCCCATCCTCGGTCTCCAAGTGAATTTCAGAGTCTTGGAGCAGAAAGATGGGATTGATTACAAACTGGGCACAAATGCTGTATTTGTATAATCATCCATTCATCTACAAATCTTTGCCCCCAATTCCCATGAGATTTGGCTGAACTGCCAATTAGTTGTAGTCACTGATCAATCAGATAGCAGCTGAAAGAACCTGGACTGAAAGAGTAAAATAAAAACAGTATGTCTATCTACCTTAATATGGAATTTTGTGAATATATTTAATTAAAGACGAATATGGCATAATCTCACTTACATGTGAAATCTAATGAACAAAGTGAACTGATGAACAAAATAGGTCCAAAGGCATGGATCCATGGAGCAGATTGACAGATCTCAGAGGGAAGGGGGATGCCAAGAAAGGGAAGAGATCAATCAAAGAACATATATGCATCACCCATGGACACAGACAATAGTGTGGGGAAGGCCTGGGTAGGTAGGAAGGGGCTGGGGGAAGGGGGGAAACAAGGGAAATGGGGGACATCTGTAATATATCAACAATAAATAAATATATGTATTTCTCTCTTCACCGTACCCAATATCTTATTTACTGTACTTCTAAACATTAAAGAAACTGCTGAACAAACAGCCTTAATTTACTAACTGGCACTGTGGTGGGGTGGATAAATACATTACAATTTTAATTTTCAAATGCTCTCTAAATAACCTAGTTTCATTCTCTGAGTATAAGGAACATCCTAATAGTTGCATTCTTAGGGGTACTGTTGGTCTTTTATAGATTATGCTCATGATCTGAAATTTTATTTCTCAACTCTTTAAATTTGAAAATTTTTAACTTTAAAAAAATTAATTTGAAGTTAAAGCTTGAGTTATTTATAATCAGGCCTTGAGTGGTTAATTGACTTATCTTTTTCATGTAGTTAAAAAAAACAAGCTTGACTAAAAAGATTAAATAAAGAGGAATTTATGATGACTAGTAAGTATAATATGACCTGAATACTTTGTTGGCCAAAAGACTAACAATGATTGGCCTCAGTGTTTCCTCCATTTGGGTTCCCTTCCATTTATAAGACTCATTCTACTTTCAAAGAATGCAAAGAGAATCAACATGCCTGTGCACTAAACCAAAACTTGCATGATGTAACCTTAGTCTTTTGATCTATTACTATTAAATATTATCACTATGCTTCCTTTGTTAATAATGTTATACAATTATATGACAGCTTTAGAAGAAAAACAATAGTATTGAAACCCTCTTTCCTACTGATTTTGAAAGACTGTGATATTCAAATGATCAAATGATTTACCACTTAATTTAAAAGCAAGTAGTCATTTGATTAGCATGTGTGGAATACTTCTGCTTTTTTAAATAAATTTTCATTCTCTAATATGCCATGGTAATTTCTACATAAGAAATTGGCTTGCCCGGCCCATGTGGTTCTTTCGTTGAGTTTCCACCTATGAACCAGGAGGTCACAGTTAGATTTCCTGTCAGGGCACAAACCCAGGTTGTGGGTTAGATCCCCAGTAGGGGTCATGTAGTAAGTAGCCAAGCAATGATTCTCTCTCATCATTGATATTTCTATCTCTCTCTCCCTCTTCCTCCCACTCTGAAATCAATAAAAATATATTTTTTAAAAGAGATTGGCTTTCCTTCCTTCCTCTGAAGTTTGATGGTTGAAGGCAGGAAAGGGGGGTAAGAGATCAACCAAAGGACTTGTATGCATGCATATAAGTATAACCAATGGACACAGACAAGGGGGGGTGAGGGCACATGCCGGGAGTGGGGGAGGTCAATGGAGGAAAAAGGAGACATATGTAATATTATATGTAACTAGAGGCCCGGTGCACAAAAATTAGTGCACTCAGGGGGGGGGGGGGGGCGTCCCTCAGCCCGGCCTGTGCCCTCTCACAGTCTGGGACCCCTCGGGAGATAGCGACCTGCTGGCTTAGGCCTGCTCCCGGGTGGCAGAGGGCAGGCCCAATCCCTAGGTGCAGCCCCTGGTCGGGCTCAGAGCAGGGCCGATTGGGGAGTTGGGGCATCGCCCCCTGTCATGCACAGAGCAGGGCAGATTGGGAGGTTGTGATGCCACCCTCAGTCATGCTCAGTGTAGGGCCGATTGGGGGGTTGGGGCACCGCCCCCTGTCACACTCAAGGCAGGGTTGATGGGAAGGTTGTGGTGCCACCCCCTGTCATGCACAGAGCAGGGCCAATCAGGGGGTTGAGGAGCTCCCCCCTGTCACTCACAGAGTAGGGCCGATAGGGGGGTTGGGGCACTGCCACTGTCACACTCAGGGCAGGGCCAATGGGAGGTTATAGCTCTACCCCGTCACACACAGAGCAGGGCCCGTGGGAGGCGGAGGGGTTGGGGCGCCTTCCCCTGTCAGGAACAGAGCAGGGTCCATAGCAGGTTGTGGCCCTGCCCCCTGTCACACACAGAGCCACAGGGCGATCAGGGGGTTTGGGCGCTGCCCCCTGTCATGCTGATCCCGGTGCCAGGAGGCCTCGTGGCTCTGCTGATCCCGGTGCTGGGAGGCATATTACCCTTTTACTATATAGGATAGAAGCCTGGCGCAAGGGTGGGGGCCGGCTGGTTTGCCCTGAAGGGTGTCCTGGATCAGGGTCGGGGTCCCCACTGGGGTGCCTGGCCAGTCTGGCTGAGGGGATGATGGCTGTTTGCAGCTGGTCACACACCCTTCAGGGTGGGGGTCCCCACTGGGGTGCCTGGCCAGTCTGGGTGAGGGGCTGAGGGCTGTTTTCAGGCTGGCGGGTGACTGAAGCTCCCAACTGCTCCTTTTTTTCTTTTTTATTTTTTTATTCTGGGCCAGCTTTAGCTCTGAGGACTCAGCTGCTGAAAACAGGTTTCTGGCCTTTGTTTACCGTCTGTATTTGATACAATGTTGCGGTCCGGCTGGCTGAAGCTCTGCTGAGTAAAGCAGGTTTCTGGGTTTTTTTTAGCTTCTTTATTCGCAACATAGTTGCTTAGAGTTGCAGCTGAGAGGCCGGCAAGTCAGGTGGGGAACGTTGGAGTCCTCCGTCACTGAAGCAAGCAAGCCTCCCTGTTCGCATCAGCTGCCTGGCTGCCGGCCGCCATCTTGGCTGCCAGTTAATTTGCATATCTCGGCCCTACTCTGTGAGTGACAGGGGGATTAGCCAATGGGAAGGGTAGCGGTCGTACACCAATTACCATGTTTCTCTTTTATTAGTGTAGATACTTTAAACAATAATTTTTTAAGAAATAAAAAAATAAAGAGATTGGCTTAATCATTCTTTTGTTTGTTTGTTTGTTTAAATTATTATACATGTCTCCTTTTTCCCTCATGAACCCCTCCCCGGCCACTCTCACCCCCCAGGACAAGGCCCCACTGCCCCAGTGTCCATGTCCTTTGGTTATGGTAATATGCATGCATACAATTCCTTTGGTTGATCTCTTAGCCCCCGCCTACCCTCCCCTGCCTTTCCTCTGAGGTTTGACGGTGTGTTCAGTGTTTCCCTCTCTCAGGATCTATTTTGTTCATCAATTTATTTTGTTCATTATATTCCACAAATGAGTGAGATCATGTGATATTTATCTTTCTCCAACTGGCTTATTTCACTTAGCATAATGCTCTCCAGGTCCATCAATGCTGTTGCAAATGGTAAAAGCTCCTTATTTTTTATAGCAGCATACTATTCCATTGTGTAGCAGCACAATTTACAATAGCTAAGATTTGGAAACAGCCTAAGTGCCCATCATCACATGCATGGATTAAATATCAGTGGTACACCTACACAATGCCTTAAGCATTCTTTACATTTAAATAAAACATTTTAATGTTCCTTCTGGGAAGCAAAATGGCAGATAAAGAAGATGGGAGAGCAATGAGCATCATGCCTATTAATATGAGATTGTACTTTTTATGACCAATGAACACTACTCTTATCTTCTATCTTGAAATAATGTATCAATTCTCTACATGTTATTTCTTATAATGTGACTTATAATGTGCATGTTATCAACTGACATAAGCTAATCATGGGAACAATTTTTTTCTATAAGCACTTTGCTAATATTTTTGTTTAAGTTAAACTTGAACTTGTCTTGATATCATGAAGTCAGGTGTATACAACCACCACTAAAAAATTTTAAGAAATAAATGTATTTAAACCTATCTGAGAATGTGTTCTTCTCATTGTGATCAATAGCACTATAATTCAAGTATAAAAAGCAATCATCTTTGTAATCATTCTCTAAACTAGTGAGACAACCTAAATCCCCATCCAAATCATAGAACATATATGAAATCAGGCCTTCCCACTATTCATTCATTCAACATCACAACAAGGTAGGTAAGAACAGAGAGAATCAATGACAATTCAGGTTACCGAGGACAGGAGGTACAATTTAGTTCCCAAAACTGGAAGCTGCTAGTGCCTGGCAGACCTCTGATCTTATACAGCACTCTGAAAATTGGTTAACATAAATAGGAAAAGGCATATAAGGATTGGGCCACAACATTTATTCAAATCAGGAAGCATTTTGAATACTTCCTTACTAGTCCTAATTTGATTTTCTAGATAGTTCTGTGTTTACATTAAAATAGCCAATTATTTCAGTAAGAATGGACTAATATAATTTACTATCTAAAGAAGGTTGTCATCCTTTGTAGCAATGTTGAAAGGAAATTTTCCAGAGGTCTTGAAAAAAAGGATAAAGTCTCAAAAATGGAAAATCTTAGGTATGCCCACATTTTAAAGAGCCAGGAGGAGTTTCCAGATCCATCTTCATAAAACCTGCTAAGTTGGCAGATCTGGTCCAGCTACTGTGAGCAGACAACACTCCTCCAGTATACATAAGCAGAGCTATGAGGAGAAATCAGGTTGAAAGCATTCTCAGGAGTGTAATGTTCTGAGTGAGAGATTTGGGGATGGAAGGAATTGCCTCTCTCCCAGAGGCCAAGCTAAGTAAAGCAGGCACGCCAAAAGGGGCAGCCAAAGAAATGGATACCAATATCTTATTCGTATTTGAAGTCTTAGCAGTGGGCTTGCAACACTTTGTACTTTGCCAAGCCAAGAAGGATAAATGAGTTAGGTTGAGATGGAAGGAAGGTATAGAAGCAAAACGCTCTATAGAACAACAGTGTTTCATGGGAAGGGCAAATGGGTGGCCCACTTTGGGTGGGTAAACTAGACACTGTTTATAGTAATCAGAATTGATACAGCTTTTGGGCACCCAAACCAAGGGGGCTGCTAATCAGGTGAGGGCCTTCACAGGTAGCAACTAGCTGAACAACAGAAATCAGTGAGCCAGAAAGCAGCAAGCCAGAGAGGATCTTTCCTGTTAAAGAAATGCGTGTGAGAAAGACACCCTCCTCCCTCACCATAACGCATGTGTGAGCCATGAGAGAGCCAACATTTCGTTTATTTCCTTTGCAGAGGATACAGAAAGGAACTAACAATGCTAATCAAGCTAAGGGCTTTTGCCTCTTCTTCCTAATCCCACCTTCTTGCCTCAAAAAATGGAGGAACCTAGACCAGTGGTCGGCAAACTGCGGCCCCTGGAGTGTGGCTCTTCCACAAAATACCACGTGCGGGTGCACACGTACAGTGCGATTGAAACTTCGTGGCCACACTCAAGGGGCCAAAGAGCCGCAGTGGCTCATGGGCCGCAGTTTGCCGACCACTGACCTAGACCAAAAGAGCGCATACGGACACTCAGAGGAGGCGCAGTGCTGAAGTCAAATTCTGAGGTGCGGAGTGCGCAGAGTGGGCTGGCGGCGGAGGGCGTGGTTGGCGTTTTCAATTGGGAGGGAGTCGCAGACTCTGAGCTCCAGATCCGGGCGAGTCTTTAGGGACCCAGACTCAAACGGGAGAAGCGGGACTGTCTGGCTTCGGTCAGAGCGAGTGCAGCTTTCTCTCTGAGCTTTGCTGCGGGTCCTGGGACTCAGAGAGGCAGAGCCCCTGGGGACAGGACTGAGAGCCGCCATAACTGCTCTCTCCGGCCCACCCTGTTGATCCTGTGCGACCCGCCCCGCCCAAGCCCTGCACACAGGCATTTGCCGGATAGCCTCAGGCAAACGCCAGATTAGCACCTCCCTAGAGGACAGAAGTTCTCTCACTGCTGACACAGCTGATTCTCATAGCCACTTGGCCTGGAGGTCAAACCCTCCCTGGAATTAGCTACAACAATCAAGATTTAACTATAAGACTGCGAACAAAGACCACTAGGGGGTGCACCAAGGAAGCATAACAAAATGCGGAGACAAAGAAACAGGACAAAATTGTCAATGGAAGATATAGAGTTCAGAACCACACTTTTAAGGTCTCTCAAGAACTGTTTGGAAGCCGCCGATAAACTTAATGAGATCTACAAGAAAACTAATAAGACCCTCGATCTTATATTGGGGAACCAACTAGAAATTAAGCATACACGGACTGAAATAACGAATATTATACAGACTCCCGACAGCAGACCAGAGGAGCGCAAGAATCAAGTCAATGATTTGAAATGCGAGGAAGCAAAAAACACCCAACCGGAAAAGCAAAATGAAAAAAGAATCCAAAAATGCGAGGATAGTGTAAGGAGCCTCTGGGACAGCTTCAAGCGTACCAACATCAGAATTATAGGGGTGCCAGAAGATGAGAGAGAGCAAGATATTGAAAACCTATTTGAAGAAATAATGACAGAAAACTTCCCCCACCTGGTGAAAGAAATGGACTTACAGGTCCAAGAAGCTCGGAGAACCCCAAACAAAAGGAATCCAAAGAGGACCACACCAAGACACATCATAATTAAAATGCCAAGAGCAAAAGATAAAGAGAGAATCTTAAAAACAGCAAGAGAAAGAAACTCAGTTACCTACAAGGGAATACCCATACGACTGTCAGCTGATTTCTCAACAGAAACTTTGCAGGCCAGAAGGGAGTGGCAAGAAATATTCAAAGTGATGAATACCAAGAACCTACAACCAAGATTACTTTATCCAGCAAAGCTATCATTCAGAATTGAAGGTCAGATAAAGAGCTTCACAGATAAGGAAAAGCTAAAGGAGTTCATCACCACCAAACCAGTATTATATGAAATGCTGAAAGGTATCCTTTAAGAAGGGGAAGAGGAAGAAAAAGGTAAAGATACAAATTATGAACAACAAATATGCATCTATCAACAAGTGAATCTAAGAATCAAGTGAATAAATAATCTGATGAACAGAATGAACTGTTGATTATAACAGAATCAGGGACATAGAAAGGGAATGGACTGATTATTCCTGGTGGGGAAAGGGGTGTGGGAGATGCGGGAAGAGACTGGACAAAAATCGTGCACCTATGGATGAGGACAGTGGGTGGGGAGTGAGGGCGGAGGGTGGGCGGGAACTGGGAGGAGGGGAGTTATGGGGGGGGAAAAAAGAGGAACAAATGTAATAATCTGAACAATAAAGATTTAATTAAAAAAAAAAAAGAGAGAGAAAAAAAGAAAAAAACAGGCCTTCTCCACATTGTAGACCTCTTTGCCTGGGCCTGGGTAACATTAGAAAGAGGGATGATGAGCATTCCTTAGAAGGAACAGTGATGAAGTAGACCAGAGTGAACTGGAGTAAGAAGACATAGGATCTGCCACAGATAATATCCATGCACAAGAAAGGGAGCTTCAACAGAGCATGTTTGAACTCAGTGGACCATGCCTGAAAAAATGAACCATGTCTGAATGCCACCAAAATAATAAACTAATTTCATGGGTAAGCTTTAAACATTACTTAATATTGCTGGGTTTCAGTTACCTCACTTTAAAAATGAAGATACTAGCGTTTATTCCACAAACATCTACTTTATTCTACAAACCGCATATTGTATGCCTGCTATTTTTCTTCAAACAGAAGCTAGTACATATGGTCAGAAGACTGGCATTTTGGCAGTTTATTATGTGGCACCTTCAAGAAGTCAAAGCAAGGTAAGAGACACCTATCCTTATACCTCATACACATGCTGGCAACTGTATCATCCACAGGGGGAAAATATCCCAGCCCCTCAAGATGCTTACAATCTAAAAGCAAAAATACACAGATTATTTCTAATTATAATAAATGCAACAATAGTCATGTTTTCCATTTCAGATGTTAATAAAAAGTTTGGAAAAGAGGTCTTGCTAAACCCAGTTTTATAGGTGAGAAAATTAACTCATGGTGCTAAAAAAGGTATATTATGGTTTTGAATAAAGGACTCCTTGGCTCCAAAGTCCATACTGTATTGATTATGTTATTAACCTACTCCCAAAGGCAAATGGGTTATTAAGGGAAACTAAAGATATTTGAAAAGAATAATTCCAACCTTCTTGTAGTGATGGCATGATGGACAGCCAAGGTTTTTGCAGTGGACATTCTTTTTTGGTTTGGTTGCCTAGACCTCCTTTGTATAATCATGCCACTGCCATTGCTAATATAGTATGTTAGGTTAGTCTTAGTTAAGCCTCACCCTTAGTTTCACATATATAAGCAAGGATAGTCATATTCCTCTGTAGCTGTCATTTATTTGAGGGTGGGCCAATCCAAAAATCTCCCTTAAATTACCAAAGAAGTGACTTGTTTGGGAGTGATAGGGGTCCTTAGATGTGAGGGGTGATGTAAATCTAGAGTTCTTGGTGGCCATCTAGTGGCCATGTTTTCTACCTTTAGGGAGGGAGACAGGCCTGAGAATAAAAGCATCAGAGAGAAAAGAAGATATGGCAAAGAGGGGCGGGAAGAAAAGGAGAACAGAGATTGAGATGAAAAACAGGGAGCTTCCCTAGCCCTCTAGCAGGGCTTAGAATCACAGTATGTATAAAGAAACATAAAAGCTAGAGAGTTCATCTTCCCTAGCAATAAAATTCATTAAAGCAGGATTAATGAGTACCTACTCTGTGTCAGGCCTGCACAATACTCAAATGTGTTAGCCTAAGAAAGAGTACATCAATTTATGAAATTCTTGTGTTCTATCTGAATTTCCTAGTCATATAGAACATACTATTGTTTTATTTTAATTTAATTGATAAAGACTGTATCCTGTGTTTATGACAGGAAGCTCAGAAAAAGACCGCTAATACCCAAGTTTTGACAATTTCACAATTTTTCTCTATAAATCATTATAGAGTGTTTCTTAAATTTTTATAATTTATGACTACTCTTCAAAGAGATTTTTAACATTTCTTTTTCTGAATTCAGTCTAATTTATGTAATCATTTGTATGTGTGTGTGTATATACGTACACATAGTATATATATACATATATACAAACATATATATACAGAATTTATCTGTGAAAGGGGGATTAAAATGATTTATTTTTTATATTTTGAAAGTAAGCTTTTAATTTAATTTAATTTTATTTATTTTATTTTTTTTAAATATATTTTTTATTGATTTTTTACAGAGAGGAAAGGAGAGGGATAGAGAGTCAGAAACATCAATGAGAGAGAAACATCAATCAGCTGCCTCCTGCACACTCCCTACTGGGGATGTGCCCACAACCAAGGTACAGGCCCTTGACTGGAATCGAATCTGACACCCTTGAGTCCGCAGGCTGACGCTCTATCCACTGAGCCAAACCGGTTAGGGCTTAATTTTATTTTTAATCACTTAGAGGTTCAATCTCTGCATACGGGCATTCATTATTCATTCTCCAACACATTCTATCCCTCTCCCTCTCCCCCTCATCCTCCTTCTCTCTCCCTGTGCCTATCCCTCTCTCTAGCTTAATGAATTCTTAGAAAGCTAGAAAAACGGTACAATTTTTTTAAAATTCTTATTAATAAAAATGTACTGGTTTAATTTTCTTGTAATATTACACAGTTAATTTGCTTCCATATCACCTGGTGCTTTCCACTATTTTGCCTTGTATATACTGTAAAAGTAGGTTTAGTAAACACAGCCGGCGATGCTTAGAATACTAGGCTAATGTAAGAAGTGTAATTCAATTGAACATAGTACTAATCCTATCCTCCTCCTCCAGGAGTTCAGGCTATAGTAGGGAGCACAGAAAAGTAAATTGTAATTAAACATCAGAGTGAAAGCTGTAGCAGTACAAGCATGTTCCAAATATGAAGGCAGCACAGAGGAGGGATTCATTTAATTTGCAAGCATTTAGAAAAGCCTCATGGGGAGTTGATTCAAGAACTAAGGTTCAAAGGATAAAAATAAATTCCAGGTAGGGCATCAGCAAAAAACATCAAGAACAATTAGAGAAATGTTCTTTCTTCCTTTTACTTCCGGACATTTTTAGGAGTTAAAAAGTAATTAATTAGGGGGGAAAAAAAGTCTTGGGCTTATATCTGTGAATCCAGGAAATGAACATTTTGTTTTGTGAGCTGCACCATCTCTGTCACAACTACTCAATTCTGAAACTGCGGCTCAAAACGTGAAAGAAGCTGTAGGTAATAAGTAAACGAAGGGGCATTAGTGTTCCGATAAAACTTTATTTAAAAGAAATAGGTGATGGATTGAATTGGACCATGGTTTGCAGTTCCTTAGTACACAGTATTTACAAATAACACAAAGCAAAGGACATTGTCTTTCATTTCAGCCAGAGTTCTATGTACCAGTGATATAATATTCTGGAGGAAAAAAAACATTTATATTAAATTATTGAAGACTCCTTACTCGGGTCTTCCTTTTTGAGCTCAGAATTTAGGTACCTGGTTTATTGCCTTCCTGTTTCAGTGTGTCTGGGGAAAGGACAGGACACTGCTAAAGCCCTCTAATTAGTTTTCCAAATGACAACAATTTAGGGAATTGAATAAATTTTGTCACAGGATATGTTAAGAGCAAGAAAATGTATTTAAGGAACACTGGGGACAACTCTTTGAGCAAAGAATAAAAATGATTACTAGATGTGTATTTCCTCTAAAAAGCAATAATCCCCAAATTCTTTGAAGTTATATAATTCTATAAAACAGAATTTTCAAGTCCCTCAGTTACCACATAGAAGCATGGAACTTAAAAGATCTGAAGACAAAAATAAAAGAAATAAATTTACTTTTTTATTTTTATTTCAAACCAAGGCAAAGAAAAAAAAGATGGGAACCTAAAATATATTACTGGAAAAAGAATTATACTTTGTGTTGACAAGTACACATACAATTTTTTCCTCAAGATACTAATTAAAATAATTTATTATATGTTTTTATTTTTTTAAGATAAACAAGAAATGAATTGTGGTAATTCTCCTTATTTTAAGATATTTTTCCCTAAGCTCTTCTAAATCACAGTATATTATGCAACAGTAGAGTTGTATTAAGTTATTTTATTTTTGTTTTTATATGTATAAATGTGTTAGTAATTTTAAAAAGCAAACCAGCAAACAAAATTCTACTAATCCGTGAAACACAAAGACCTTTAGGAAGAAACATTTTATTTTAAACTTGAGGCTTTGAAGTCTTTAAAATTTGGTTCATTAAATGCTCTGACTTGTGGGCCTTAGGAATGCGGATTTTTGAAGGCAATTCCTCCAGGTGTGTCTGATACAGGTCACCACACTTTATGAAAAAATCTTAAAACTTTCTTAGATCCAAATGCTAAAAAAAAAAAAAAAAAAAAAAAAAAAAAGACAGTCCTAGCTGGTTTGGCTCCATTCCTGACCCTGGTTAGGGCACATGGTTGATGTTTCTATCTGTTTCTCCCCATCCCTTCTCCACTCTCTCTAAAAAAATCAATGGGAAAATGTCCTTGGATTAGGGTTAACAAAAATAAAAAGTAAAGACAAATCTCTCTTTTTCAACTCTGCTCATACGATACATTTTATTTCTACTTAGTCTTGATGCTCTAACAATACTACTTGGACACATGTCCTATGGAATCATTCTCCCAATGGACTTTTTATGTGTTAGGCAGTGATAAGGTTGGATTTAAATTAGTATTCTATTTTAATATAAATTAGTAATATTTTCATTTTAGATATTTCATTTTATTTTACCCTGTTAAATGAATGTAACTTTCGTCACTTAAGTAGTTATGTGGCCCTGGCTTGTGTGGCCCAGTTGGTTGGAGTGTTATACCTAGATTGTGGGTTTGATCCCTGATCAGGGCACCTATTGAAAGGCAACAGTTCCTCTCTCCATGGATGTCTGTCTGTCTGTCTCTCCCTCTCCTCCCACCCGGATCCTGTTTCTCTAAAATCAATAAGCATGTCCTTAGTGAGCATTAAAAAAACAAGTTATGTGGTTTGTGGTAAAAATGTAACAGACAAATGTAGTTTATTAGGTATATTCATATTTGACATATATTCATTTATTCTAAGATGTTATATTTTGTTTTAAATTTTATTTTAATAATTTAGTGAGAAATTGATTATATCAATGGATATGGCTAGATAAGCTATGACACATGAATCCACAAACCCTGTAGCAACCAGCCTGGGAAGGAAAACCACAACCTCTCCAGCAATGAGCTCTGAACATTCATGTCCATGTCTTCTAGCTTTTCTATTTTGGGCCCTTGACTCCAACTAGGACCAACAAATGAAAGACGAGTATGTACCAAAAACATGTTATGAAACTCTGTTACTTTCTCCCTCTCTTGGGAGTTTTCATTATTGCAACACCTACCTAAATCCTGACACTTTTCTGCCCTTGCCAGGAAAAGGAGCATAGTAAATCCACACCTTCAGTAATGATTACTTGTTTTTATTGTTGAAAGTATTACAGATGTCCCATTTTTCATCACTGACCCCCTCCAACCCCCACCTACCTCCCCAGGCCTTCAATGCACTATTATTTGTGTCTATGGGTTATGCATCTATAAGTTCTTTGGTTAATCTCTTCCCACCTCCTCCCTGCCACCTACCTTCCCAGATTCCCAAGTCTGTTCCATGCTTCCCTGTCTCTTGATCTATTTTGTTCATTAGTTTATTTTGTTCATTAGATTCAATAATTACTTTGAATGTAAATGGACTGAATTCTCCAATCAAAAGATAGAGTGGGTAAATGGGAAAAAAAGAAAGAAAAGAAAAGAAAAAGAAAAAGAAAAAGAAAAAGAAAAAGAAAAAGAAAAAGAAAAAAGATCCAACTATATGCTATTTATAAGGGACTCACTTTAACTTTTAAAAAACACACAGATTGAAACTGAAGGGATGGAAAGATATATTCCAAGAAAAATGGAAACCAAAACAAAGCAGGGATAGCTATTCTTATATTAGACAAAGAAAACTTTAAGCCAAAGAGTGTAATAAGAGACAGAGAAGATTATTAATGAAAGAGCTGATTTTTTAAAAGATAAACAATATGGACAAGGTTTTGCCTAACAAATCAAGAAAAAAAAAAGAGAATATTGAAATATAGGTATAAACGAAAGAGGACACATTACAACTGATACTACATAAACACAGAATCCTAACAGGTGGCTGTAAACAGATATATGCCAACAAATTGGACAACCTAGAAAGACAGTGGATAAATTCCTAGAAACATACAACCTACCAATATTGAATCATAGAAAATAAAAAATCTGAACAGACCAATTATAAGTAAGGATTTGACACAGTAATAAACCATTCACAAAAGAAAAGTCCAGGACCAGATAGCTTCACTGGTGAAGTCTACCAAACATTCAAAGAATAATACATACCAGTCCTTCTTAAACTCTTCCAAATAAGAGGAGGGATCATTTCCAAATTCATTTAATGAGGCCAGCATTACCCTGATACCAAAGCTATATGGGGACAGTATAGAAAAAGAAAATAACAAACTAATATCTATGAGTGCAAAAATTTGTAACAAAGAATTAGCAAACTGAATTCAGTAATACATTAAAAGGATCCTATACCATGATCAAGTGTAATTTATTTTTTTAAGGAAGGGTGGTTCAAATTCTCCAAAACAATAAATGTGATACTCCACATTTAAAAATGAAGGATAAAAGAAACCGTCAACAAAACAAGAAAGCCCACTGCATGGGAGAACATATTTGCCAATGATATTTCAGATAATTTTAATCTCCAAAATTTACAGAGAACTCATACAACTTAACAAAAGGAAGATAAATGATCCAATCAAAAAATGGGCAAAGGACCTAAATAGACACTTTTCAAAAGAGGACATACAGAAGGCCCAGAGACATATGAAAACATGCTCAAAGTCACTAATCATCTGAGAGATGCAAATCAAAACAACAATGAGACACCATTTCACACCTGTCAGAATGGCTATCATCAACAAATGACAAGTGCTGGCGAGGATATGGAGAAAAAGGAACCCGCGTGCACTGCTGGTGGGAATGCAGACTGGTGCAGCCACTATGGAAGACAGTATGGAGTTTCCTCAAAAAGTTAAAAATGGAACTCCCATTTGACCCAGTAATCTCACTTCTAGGAATATATCCCAAGAAACCAGAAACACCAGTCAGAAAGGATATATGCACCCCTATTCATAGCAGCACAATTTACAATAGCTAAGATTTGGAAACAACCTAAGTGCCTATCAGCAGATGAGTGGATCAAAAACCCGTGGCACATCTACACAATGGAATACTATGCCGCTATAAAAAAAAAAGTACCTTTTCCCATTTGCAACAGCATGGATGGAACTGGAGAGCATTATGCTAAGTGAAATAAGCCAGTCATACAATGATAAATATCACATGATCTCACTCTATATGGGATATAATGATCAACATAATTTGATGAACAAAAATAGATTCAGAGACAAATGGCAGGGGATGGAGGGTTAGAGAGCAACTAAAGGACTTGTATGCATGCATATTAGCATAACCAATGGACACAGATACTGGGCTGGTGGGGGCTTGCCCGAGGTGGGAATGGCTTGTGGGGGATGGGGTCAAGCGGGGGGGAAAAGGAGACATCTGTAAAACTTTAGAGAATAAATTTAAAAAATGAAGGACAAAGTCATATGATCATCTCAATGAATTCAGAAAAGGCATTTGACAAAATTTAACATCCTTTCATGATGCAAACTCTTAAACTGGGTAAAGAGGGAAAGTGTCTCAACATAATAATGGCAATACATAGCAAGCACACAAAACTAACATCATAGTCAATGGTGAAAACTTAAAAGTTTTCTCTCAAAGATGAGAAATAATATGAGAATGCCCCTTCTCATCACTTTTATTTAATATAGCACTGAAAGTCCTGACCAGAGAAATTAAGCAAAAAAATAAAAATAAAAAGCATCCAACTCAGAAGGAAGGAATAAAATTTGCATAGTCTCTATTTGCTGATGACACTTTTTATATAGAAAATCCTAAAAATAAAAAATAAAATAAAAACTGTCAGGCCTAAGAAATAACAATCAGCCCAGAACAATAACAAACTGATCAATCATTTCCAATTCAGGGCCAACCAAAGAGAATAAGATTATCCTCAAACCAATCACATGGCCTGTTCTAGTTGGCCCTCTTCCAGCTTCCCCATGCCAACAATCTCCAACCAGAGTATACCTGAAGCTTTCCTCTTTTTGCTCTATAAAATATTTCCATTCCTTGGCCTACCTTTGAGTATCTAATGGTGATTGATTCCCTTGCTATAAATGAACAACCAGCCTCTTCTCATTTGGCTGGTTTTTATTCATTTCAATTAGTAATGTCTTCATTTTACCAAGAAGGAAAGAAAATTCTGATAGTTACATAATTAACAATTTTCATAGCTCTCACCACTAACTTAGACTAGAATACCAAGGTCTCACAATACCTGTGTTTTGTTTTGGGTTTTTTTTTTTCCGTCTAAAACAACATGCTTGCCATGGATCTCTATGAACCTCTATGACGATATCTTATAAAAAGTTTTCAAACTGCTAATAGTGACCTCTGAGTTCTAAGCTGAATTCCACATTAAAAATTTCTTCATCAAATTTCTCTGGGACTTAATATTATGAACCATATTTCCCACCTAATGTTGTCAGACATCTGGCTGATCACCATATCTCTAGGTAACATACATAATCACCTTCCTTCATCATTTCCCTCATCGCCTTTACTTAATACCCACATAATCACACTTCAGGATTGATGAATTTTCTTATACATCTTTTATACTGCTGTCATTTGTTCCTGGCTAGTGTTTCATTATAGGTTGAAAATTCCCAAAGGCAATGAATAATTTCTTTAAATTCCACTCTAACTCTCCACAGAACATAGCGTAATGCTGTAAATCCTATGGATAGTCATGTCATGCTGGCAATGGTATGATGGGATGACAGAAAGAACTAACTGATTGATTCAAAACTCTAATTGTGCGCTTTCTAATTGTTCTTTAAGTTCAAAGACAAAGTTCAACAGTTCTGAGGTATCTCCAGACCAGTGGTTCTGAAGATGTGGTCCCTGGACCGGCATCCCCAGGATCCCCTAGAAGCTTAGACAAATGCAAATTCGTATCCACAGACACTGTCCTCCTGCCCCACACAGACTGAATCAAAAACTCTGGGGCCAAGAAATGTTTTAACGTTGTCACACAGTGACTGATGCATGCTAAAATTTT
This sequence comes from Myotis myotis, assembly GCF_014108235.1. Lineage (NCBI taxonomy): Eukaryota > Metazoa > Chordata > Mammalia > Chiroptera > Vespertilionidae > Myotis > Myotis myotis. Next base: position 44,037,336 of record NW_023416335.1, read on the forward strand.
GGAACCAACGTTGTATCCTCTAATTACTCTAAGAGTGGTCCATGGACCAGAAGTTTTGGCATCATCTAGGAATGTGTTAAAAGGGCAGAATCTTAGGCCCCATCTCAAGATTGCTGATAAGAAATTCTATTTTAAATGAAAATCTGCTCTGGTGATTTGTTTGCATATTAAATAAAAGTTTGAGAAACATTGGTCTAGAGAATTCCATTGGACAGAATCTATCAGAATTATAACAAGACTATCAACAATCCATTTCTTTCTTTCTTTTTTTCTTGTCCAAGAGAGTGTCTTACTGGCTCCACTCATAAGAGAGAGCCAATTGCACATCTCTTAAGTTAGAGTGCCATCATGTTGAGAGTTTAAAATCAGTTATATGAAACCATTTACACCACAGAAATCAGCAAATACTGCAAATCACAGCCTCTTAACCTGCCCTCAATTATTTTACCTTCATTCTAAGGGTAAGAGGAGCCATCTTATTAAATTTTACTAAATCTAAGTTGTGGAATAATATTTAATAAGGAATCAGAACCTATTGGGAAAGTGTTATTTTATTTTTGAACATTCTATTGGTGTATTATAGCAGTGTGATTTTAACTAAGGTTTGAATATATACTATGGTTTCCTTTTTTGTTAAAGGGAAATTTGACCAAATTTGATTCTACAATTAGTAAGAGGGTTAATAAAATAAAATCATAGGTGAGCTCAAGGTTTTGATAAATTTATAGGAAAACTGCAATCTGAGATCAAAGCAGTATGCTATACTGTTAATAGAATTATTGAAAATTTCCAAGAAAATCTGAATCGTATTGTATAACATTACACCAATCATCTTATTATGAATTATTTATAGGTTCTATGAAACTCACCAATCTCTTTCCTTTACTGTTCATCAGATGAAGGAACATTATTGTGACCTTAGTTGTGGTGGGATTCGTCCCTCTTAGAGTAAAACGAAACTAGCTAGAACTGATTATTATTTTTCTATATTGAAAATTTCATTTGTGATGTATAGAATTTACCCCCATAACCTTCACTTCATTCTGTGCTTTAAAAGATTTTTAATGAGGTATGTTCAATAGCAGAATATTATCAGGGATTTGAATGCCTATAAGTTAGAAAGAAAGGTTTATAATCATAGGACATGAATTAAACATCTCTACCAGATAACAGAATACAGAGATCAAGCTTCTCATAAGTTTGGATTTATAGACCCAAGGGTTTCTCCTGGACTTCTCATATGAAGACTTACAATCATCATAGGGAGTGAGCATAGAAAGAGTTGGTAACTGTTTGCAGGATTTACTGGTTTCAATGCTCAATGGCTAACAGTTCTTTCTACAGAGACAATACGGTATATAGTTTATGGAGGAGCATTGATATTAATTACAAGGGAATCTCTGACACAACATTAAAAGCAGTGCACAAAGTACGCTATGAATTTTCCATTTTTACTTTAAAGCATTGTATTATTTTTGCTCTAATTATATGTGTACTTTAATACATTAAATCTAGAATGTATTCCAGATATTCATGTGCTGATCTAGCTGACTGCACTGTCACTTATGGTTGGGAAACACGCAGAATGTTATATTAAGGGATTATTCACACCACATCTATTGACTCTGCAAATAGAAGAGAATATATTTAAACAACTGCTCTAGATTTAGAGCTAATATGCCTTTACTATTTACATTGTCAAATAAATAAAGGAAATATTCTACTCCCAAAGTATTTAGAGTTATAATTAATGTCAGACATAAACTACAGACTTCAAAAAAGATTATGTGTTGTAATGATGAACTTATGTTTTGCTGTATAACACAATGCAGGCACAAAATTAGGAACTGAAGATGTTCAGACTTCACCTAGTTCAGACAGCTCTGTTTTAATAGCTACAGGGGCCTTTTAACATGAGATGTAATAGCAACAAAATGATTACTTGAGACCACAGTGCTCAAACAATATTTCTTCTTCTTAGGTTCTTTGTCTCTCAATACAATTATCCTCACTACATGGAAATTACTGACGTTTTGAATAGGAAAATAATAAGATCAAGAATGATGGCATTTAGCAGATTAATCCTTATCTCAAATACTTTGAGTCAGCACTGAAAGCCAACAAATAATAAAATAAATTAGTTCTTTTATACTTTGAAAATGTAGCAATTTAACAGCAATTTCACTTGAAAGAATTCTATTTAATTTGGGGATAAGTCACTGATATTATAGAAAGATATTTTTAATTAGGTTAGAACCAACTAATATATTTTTGAAGGTAGGGGTTGTTTTTATTTACTTTTTCTTTTATATTCATGGAATAACATTTCAGTGTTTCACATTTTGAAAATTACAGAAAATATACCATGTCACTGAAGGGAATCTTTTAGCCAGAAGTTTGTAATCTAGTATCTCCAAGTACTGAAGATTCAGTGTATTGGTTTTCTGTTGCTGCTGTCACAAGTTACCACAAATTTAGTAGCTTAACAAAAAAACCATTTATCATCTTATAGTTTCCGTGGGTCAGAAGTCCAGCCAGAGAAATCAGCTGGATACCCTATAACCTCACAAGGCGAAATCAAAGTGTCAGCTGCACTGTGTTCTGCAGGCTCCAGGGGAGAATTCCTTCCTGCTTAGTCAAGTTATTGGCAGAATTCAGATCCTTGTGGCTGTAGAAATGAAGTTCCCGCTTCCTTGCTGGCTGTCACCTCAGGGTTATTCCTCTTATAGTAGCCACTCATATTCCTTGATCCATGGCCCTTCCTTCATCTACAAAGCCAGCAATTGCAGATTGAGTTTGTCCTAGGCTTTGAAACTCACCTGCCTTTTTTCCTTTGCATCTCTCTGATGCACACTACTACATTCTTCTACTTTTATGAGCCCATATAATTACTTAGGCCCACTGGATAAAACAGGATATGTGTTATCCTATCTAATAATAAACAAACATGGTAATTGACCGTTACTTTGCTACACCTCCCATTGGCTAATCAGCATGATATGCAAATTACCCGCCAACAAAGATGGCAGTTAATTTGCATACTGCAGGCAGGGCGGACCAGCGCGAGCCGCTATCCGGGCCCCTGTGTGACGCCTAAGCCCTGCCCCCAGCCGGGACTCCCGTGTGCGGCCCTGGGCAGCGGGACCCTGCGGCTGTGATCGTGATCGTGATCGGAAACCGGGCCGCAGGCAAGGTGGCACCCCAGGACCCAGGAGCAGCCTTGCTTGCGGCCTGTGATCGTGATTGTGATCGGAAAGCTGGGCCTCAGGCAAGGCGGCACCCGGGGACCCAGGAGCCTGTCGTTGAGGTCTGCATGCAAAGCAGTGATCAAGCTATGAGTGGGAGGGTGGGGGGCGGAAGGAGCTACAGGAGCAGCACTGGCCGGAGACTGCAACAGGCCTCTAGTTTTAAGATAAAACTTTAATTCCATCTGCAAAGCCACTCTGCCTTGTCCTATTAACATACATATGAAAAATACCAGAGGATAAAGAATATGGGGTCAAAATCCTACCTACCACATCCACAGTTCATAATTAATGAAGAAAAAAAACACACAAATATCTTTACCAAAAAAAAAAAAAATAAGAATTCTGAAATATACCTTTTGGTGAATGAGAAGACAAAATTAATTTCTTAAGAAAATATTATAAGCTAATCATATAAAATACATATCATAAAAATAAACTATATTCAATACAGTAGTTGCCTCCTAAAAATGTAAACTGCATCTTCTAAATATTTCAGTGTAAATAAACAATGCTTTTTAAAAATCATATATAGAAGTGTCTCAAATATTTTCCATTTAACAGAATGCTAATAGAGGTAATTAACATGCTGATATCATTTGAAATTACATAAAATTATTTCAAATTTTAAAATGAAACCACTAATTTCCAGGTTTTAGAGAAAATTAAGTAGGTGGAGTTTCCATCCTATCTTAAGGAACCATAAACTTTGCTGACAAAGGCTCCCCAATCCCATCTGACAATAACTCTAAAGTAATGATTCCCTGTGCATTTTACAATTTAGAAACTACAAAGCTATTGACCATTTAATGGAAAAGAAATTAAGCAGTTGCAGTCACAGCTCAGTAGGTGGACAGTATAGTCCTGCTAAAATTCATGGACCAAAGAATCAGACATAATGGAGGAAAAAACAAAAGACAAATTTTAATGACCTTCCCCAAACATGTCTGTGAAGCTTGTTTTTACACTTATCCCTACACATTTCATCAAGTTATTTCATACTAATATTTTATAAGAATATCTGAGTTTGTTTTAATCAAACTAATGATAATACTCAACTAAATTGTCCATGTTCAGATATAATTATATAAATATGTTCAAATTTTAAACGTCAATAGGTGACAGCAAGAATTTTAAGTTCTAAGAAAACTTTATCAATCTTAAATTTGAAATAATGTTTTGATGATTCTGAAGCAGTGAAGAAGTTATCAAAAGATAGCACTTGCTAAAGTAGTCTTAAAGGACATGCCTGAAAACATTGACAGGACAATGCAATAGATGAGCACCATACTACATGGGTTTATTAAACATTTGTTGATTTTCTTTAATGGAAGTGTACAGTTAACATTGAAATGCATACCATAAGTCTTTTTTCTGGCCTTTAGCAGAGTACTTGTCTTGGTATCTTGTGAAAGTATACTATAAAAATCAATTCTAATTACTACAGGCAAAAGATAAGGAAATGAAATATTAATGGTGATTATGCATTAAACTGAAAGGATTTTTATGATGGGATGCTCTGAGATTTGGTGTTATCACTGCTTTAAATTCATTTTTATTGAGGTTCATTGAGTGAATAGCTTGAGACTCATAAACTAGTTTTCCTAGAATAGAATAGTTTATAGTACTTATATTCACAGTTTTATTCATTCAGGCTTCGCTTATTGAGCACACGTTCGATTCTGTATGCTATGTTGGGTACCAAAGGAATACAGCAACAATAAAATCATTAGAAATAGCTCTAAAGATGCAGTGATGATATGACAGTATTCTTTTAGATTACCTTATTTAACTATCTTAATTTTATACTTATTTCAATCTTTGTGAGGGCAGAGGTTGTATCTTGCATATCATTACATTACCCCAGGCCTATTCCAACACCTGGCAAATAGTAAGTCTTCAGAAAATATTACCATGATGAATTTGTTTTGTCTATGAATGATCCCAAATTTTACCTGTACAAATAACAGCAAGACAGTATACAGGTTGAGAGAAGACGGTGGCGTGAGTTAATGCTTGACTATAACATTTAAAGACAGTTTTTCACCTCATTAACAAAAAGCCAATAATTACTCTTTTCCTTGGAAAAATAAAGGGAGTTTTTGATTAAAAAATGTGTATTCCTGGCTTTAATGAACTCTAATAAATTGGACCAGTCTTTCAAATGTACATAGACTTAATACCAAATGTTTTTAAAAAGTTTGAATTATAATTCACTCATAAGTTATTCAGCACATTACTCTAACAATTTTCATAATTCAGACCAACATTTTATTAACCTCACCTAAGGATATTTTTTCCATTTTGTTTTATTTTGTTTTATTGTACACACACAGAGGGGAGGGAAGAGGAAAAGAAAGAGAAACATCAATATGAGAGAGACACATTGATTGGTTGCCTCCTGCACCCTCTGACCTGGACAGGGATCAAGTTTGAGCAGGAATCAAACCCTGGACCCTTCGGCCCTGGGTCTCACCCTCTAACCACTGAGCCAAACCAACCAGGGTTAGACTATACTGTAAAGTCACACTTCCAAATTTTAACTTTTAGGATTCTATTTAATTTTAGAGTTTTTCTTCTGAGACAAAGGAATATAGCTTTAAGCTTATTGGTGATAACAAAAGATCTTTACATAAGGAACTTGAAAGCTATAGTGCAGATCATTCACACAAATATAACTGATTTATCAACTCATGAAGAGGGGACTGAAAACTCTTTTCATATTAACTGCCCTCATTTTCCAGCACTAAGGAAAACTCAGCATTTGGCTATTTTATATATTTCATTCCAGGTCACAAAACCCCAATAGATATTAAGTGTGTTTTTGTTTTTGTAAAATTGCCTTGTATGTTAAATAGAAAATCTCCCTTTCACTTCCTCATGTCAAATCACTGTATTTATTCAATTACATAAATATGTAAATCTAAGGTTTGGGAATGTTAAAGTTGAAGTAAAAAAGAAAAGAAAAATAATTTCAAAATAGAAAATGGCAATATCAACTAACTTTGTTACATAATGAATAAGATTTATTCACTGATATAATGAAAAATGTAAAAAGTGACAATAGTTTGGACAGACAATAGGTAAAATAACAAAATTCTTTAGCTGTTGATGATATCTGTATCCACCAGAATACAAATTTTTTAGGATATCATGCTTGATGAGTGCATCATGGTGATTAAAATTACATGTTGTTTGTGTGTGATATTGACAGAAATGTTTCAAAATCATATAAAATATGAAATAGATTAAATCTCATGGTTATTCAAATGTCACACTCTGTTGTTTTAGAAGAAGATGGCCTAATGTCACCAACTCTCCACTTGAGAATTTAATGATTAATGTGGTTTTCCTTGTTTTCAATTATGTATTTGGTTCCTTGTTTATGTGCATTACAGGTGTAGATTTTGACATGTGGCAACATTTCATGGAATCCTATATAATAAAAGCCTAATATGCTAAGTGTCCAGTCGTCCATTCAACCAATCAAAGCGTAATATGTTAATGATATGCTAAGGCTGCTCAACTGCTCGCTATGATGTGCACAGACCAACCAGGGGGAAGATGCTCCAACCAGTAGGTTAGCTTGCTGCTGAGGTCCAGCCAATCAGGACTGAAAGAGACAGGCTGGACACACCCTAGAGCCCTCTCGTGAACCCTCCCTAGATGGCCAACCTCCCATGTCCCTCCCCAGCCCTGATTGTGCACCAGTGAGGTCCCTCAGCCTGGCCTGCACCCTCTCACAAACCTGGCTGAGAGACTTCCCACCCCCCAAGTACACGAATTTCATGCACGGGGCCTCTAGTATTAATATAACTGTCCTGTCTGAAATGGGTGTAAAATGATGATTCACCATCGAGAAGTTCAAACTATGCTTTGAAGTAAAATAAATTTAGGCAATAATAATGCTGAAAGTATAACAAGTGAACTGCAAATGAAATATTTTGGCAATATGTCAATTCCCAAATCTCCTACTTCACTTTTCAAATAACAAACTTGTATTTATTTATGTGATATGTGCACTAGTCTTGAAGTGCTAATACCAAAGTCTGAATAATAACACTACCAGAGTTTTAATCAAAAAATAAAATTTCTGTTGATGTCTAGGCAACAGTTTTTCTTAGGTGTAGTGTTGCATATACTAGGTAAATGAAAAAATGTAATCCTCTTTCTCTCTGACACATATTTAATAGAACAGCAGTAGCAATAAATGCTGATGGCCTAAACTTGGAATTGAAATGTCAGATGTAGCACTCAAATATGAGTATATCCATTCAGACATCACATTTAAAAAAAAATGAAACCAATATTACCCTTATAAAGAGATGCATTCAAGAAATAATTTCAGATAAAAATCTTAATGATACAATAATGTTAACTTTATTGTAGTTTGCTATTCCTCATGTTTACAGATGACAAAGAAAGTTATTCATGAGGCATTAATTCCTAAAAGGCACTGAGTCACTAATCAAATATATATATTTTTTAATTTATGGGAAAATTTCTTTGATTATAGGGATAAAATAAAGGCGTGAACCAGCAGTACCAGAATTGGAACACAGAATCATGCAGCTTTATATAATTCTAAACTAATAATTACAAAGCTATATGTGTTGTCTGTTTCAATGTGTAGGGTATCCCCCAAAAATGTATACACACAGCTTGAATTATAAAGGAATGTTTACATGTTCGTTAAAATATATTTCATTTTCAAAATTGAGCTATTAGCTGTGAAAGTGTACATCCTTCCTCATTTTTAGTACACCCTGTATTTATGCATTTTACTTATAAAATATACTTTGTTTTATATCAGTACTAGAGGCCTAGCGCATGAAAATTCATACACTGGAGCGGGGGGGGGGGGGGGTCCCTCAGCCCGGCCTGCCTCTTCTCACAGTCTGGGAGCCCTCAGGAGCAGGAGGTGACCTGGTGATCAGGGGAAGGTGACGCCCCATCACACCTCTGCTGCTGCCAGTGCTGGCAGTGCAATCCTCAGCTGGCCCTGGTTACCTGAGCCTCGGGCGGCCCTGGGCTGCTGGGCAGTCGACATTCGAGGCTTGCCTGCACCTTGGGCATTGGCTGGGCAGCAGTCATCTGAGGCTTGCCTGTGCCTCAGGCCAGCCCTGGGAAGCTGGGGGCTGAGGGGACTGGGGGACTCTGGAGGCAGGTGCAGAGTGGTTGGGTCCACCCCCAGGTGTGCCTGCAGCCCCAGTGAGGCTGAGGGGACTGGGTGTTGCCATCTTGTGGCTGTGGGCACCATCATCTTTGAGGACATAGCAGTCGATTAGCATATTCCCTCCTTATTGGCTATGGGCACTGCCATCTTTGCAATGGCATGAGGGTCAATTAGCATATTCCCTCTTTATTAGATAGGATTATTCTGGGGATGCATCTTCAGTTGCTTACTCCTTATTCTCATGGATTTGACTGAGATAAAACAAAGATAGGAATTAAACTTATAGGAAGACTATCATAAATCTATTCAGGATCAATGCTATATCTTTTATTGGCAAAATAAAAAAAGATGAAAATACATTTCAAAAATCAATGTTGAATCTCAAGAGAAGTGTATCATAATCTCAAATTGTAAACTTGATGTTCTATGCAACTTATTAAAATTAGGAAAATGTTATATGAAAACCAAGTTCACACCTGTAATGGAAATAACTCGAGGCCAGTTTTGTGTTTCTGGCATTCCTTCAGGAAACACTGAATACTTATAATATGCTTAGTATGGTATTTCTCACTGTAGAGCAAAATAGGAATGAACCTCTATTCTACTAAGTTGGTAGAGTATCTTTGCAGAATTTTATACATGCTTTCCTCTGAATCCTACAGTTTTAACACACTAGATTTGCAATTTTTAAATTTATAAGCTTATTTAAATATTTCTCAGCTTCTCTTTTTTTTAATATCTTCCATTTATCTCCCAAATCATGCATGTTTTCCTCTACTTTTCTGAACATATGGAGAATAACTATAAGTACTGCTTTGCTGTCCTTGCCTGCTAGTTCCATCATCTTTATCAGTTGATTTTATTTTTATTAATCTTTTGAGTATAAATGTCATTTTTCTGCTTCTTTGCTTACATAGGTATGTATGATTGAGTGTTGGACATTGTATATTTTGCATTGTTACTGGATTTTGATGTGTCTTTTAAAAGAGTGTTCACCTTTGGTCTGGTCAACAATGAGGTAACTTGAAATTAGTTAATGCTTTCAAGGCTTGCTTTAAAGTTTCATAAAGGCAAGTCCAAAACAGCTTTAGACTAGGGTTAACCCCACTGGTAAGATAATAATTTTCTGATGGTTCTAAAACCCGTGTATTATAAGATTTCCACTCTGGTTGGTGGGAACTGTAACTATTCCATTGGTTTTCCCTTTGCTTTGGACAGTGGCACATGGAATCAGCACTGAGCCAAAGGCTTGAGGGAACACCCTCTTCAAAGACCTCCATATAGGTGTTACATATGCCTAAAATGTCCTTCCCTTGATTTCCGTATAACTCACGCTTCCTTGTGACTTAGATCTTAGTTTAAATGCCATCTTCTCAGATATAATTCTCCGACCATATAGAATACAGTTAGCTGCCCATTCATTATCACAAACTTTTAAATTTTCATAGTACTTAATTGTATGTTTGTTTGCTTATTTACTTACTAGAGGCCAGGTGCACTAAATTCATGCATGTGCGGGGTGGTGGGGGGGCGGTCACTCAGCCTGGCCTGTGCCCTCTCACAATCCGGGACCCCTTGTGGGATGTCCGACTGCTGGTGTAGGCCCGATCCCTGCAAGGATCTGGCCTAAACCAGCAGTCGGACATCCCTCTCACAATCTGGAACCACTCGCCTGCCTGCCCACTCCTAACTGCTTGTCTGCCTGCCCGCTCCTAACCTCTTGTCTGCCTGCCTGCTTGGTGCGCATCATAGTGACCAGTTGCTCCAGTCATTCTGGTTGTTCTGTTGTTCTGGTCACTGGGCTTTTATATAGATAGATTACCCCACCCAATAGACAGAATCACCAGTAACACTGTCAAGAAGAGTGTCTGTCTGGTACATAGTAAATTATCTGTAATACTCAATGAATTGAGGAATAAATTATTAGCAATGTTAGTCTGAAAATTGTGAAAAAATAGGTTCTTGTCCCATTTCTAGTATTGGTTAAGTGAAATTTATTATCTAATACATCTCTATTTAACCTGCTAGCAACTGATAAGGGAAAAAAGCAAAAAAAAAAAATCGTGATAAACCTGCTTTGAGCTATTTTAAGAAAAAGTTCTATATAATATTAGCTATATTACTGTGATTGTATCAATAGAAAGTGGCAAGTCACAGAACCCTTGATTTAATATGAAATAGCATGATTCCTTAGTGGAAAATTATTTCAACAAAATGTATGATCACAATTACTTGTCAAATTATAGCACAAAAGCTTTACAGGCTATGAGTTTAGGGCATGTATAACTTTATAATCACATTGAGAACTATGTTTTGACAAGGTCAAATAAAATAAATGTTAAAATGTGGGTTACTAACAGAATACATGAGAAAGAATGACAAGTCTGTTTATGAACTTCATTCTCCTGAACATTAGTCATAAAAGGGGTTCTAAAGTATTATTCTTCCAAATAAGATTTGTATATTTCAATTCAAAATAGCTAAACATTCTCAGTTGTGCATGTGTGTATACATTTTTATAATCCCTGTATGCTCTACAGAAATAAATTTCAAGTAATTTCAAAATACATTAATATACAAGTAGTTTTTGTTTAGCATAGAGAATCATTTAGTGCTAAATGTTTAGTGATTCAGCTAATGAAGTCAGTGTTTATCCACACCCCTACAAAAACACTAACACTGTAATAATTATTTATATTCGAAACAAACATGAATAATAGAACAGACTGACAGTTTTCAGAGGGGAGGGAGCTTGGGGGACTGGATGAAAGATGGTGAAGGGATATATAAAATACATAGACCCAGACAACAGTGTGGTGTTAGCCATAGGGAAAGGGGTGAGGGATGGTGGACATGGGCAAAGGGGAGAAAAATGGAGATGGAAAAAAACTTTGCTTGGGGTAATGGGCATATAATGCAGTATGCAGGTGATGTTTTATTGAGTTTATGTAGATGATGTTTTATTGAGCTGTACACTTGAAACCTATATGGTTTTTTGAACCAATGTCACCCCAAAAATTATTTTTTAAAAAAATCACTGGAGAAACCATAATCTTGGTGCATTATATACATTTGTCATTTATTTATGCATAGACCGCTATACACACACACACACACACACACACACACACACACACACACATTATGAGAGAGAGAGAGAGAGAGAGAGAGAGAGAGAGAGAGAGAGAGAGAGAGATTTACTGAGCAATTTTTAATAATTAATTTTGCAGTACAAATATATCACCCAAAACAAAATATACAATAAATCAGATGATTCCTCATTAATTCTACCCCTCTGCCTGATAACTGGGAAAAACCTGAGAATCTTTCCATTCCCTTGTTTGCCCTTTCCTTTCCATTTTATTCAGTTTTATATGCCTATGTACTAAGTGTATAAACCTTAAAAAGTATATTTGCTTATATTTGAGATGCTTCTAACTTTATAAAAATAATTTGATACTGCAGGAAATATGGAACATAGTTTTTTCCATTTAATATCATATTTCCAAGTTAAATGCACATTTCATGTATCACTGATTTCATGATTTTTACTTCCATAAAGTATTCATCAAATGAGTGTTTAGTGGTATTTCATCCACTCTTGTACTATGATTTTACAAACTGTGATTTTACAAATATGATGGATGTTTGATTAAAATGAAATCAGTGTTAGGAGGAAGCTATTGAAATGTTAATTTTATTTAAAAATCATGTTAAGATGGTTTATTTTAAAAATAGGTGTCAATATAAACCACAACAGTCATATTATTGTATTTTAATACAAATCAGAAGAACTGTGTTTGCCCGATATGTCAAAGCAGATTTTGGGAACTCATGAAATAAAGCATCTTTAAGAAAAATAAAACAGTAATATACCATAATTTCAGTCCGATTTCAGAGGAAATGGAAATAAAAGAAGTTGTTTAAGGTCAAGAATATTAGCACAACCACAAAATCAAAACCAAAAGCACCACACTCTCATAATATAGGGCAATTGAACTTCACTCGATCTTCCAAACTATACTACTAATTAGCAATTTGCAACTCTTCCTGGCTCCCGGGATGTAGGCACAGACATATTGATCTAAATGATGATGACGTGTGATTTTGCAGTAAGTGTCTAAGTGGTGTTGCAACACCCACTACTTGCTGATACCTTGAAAGACACCACCAGATCTATCCAATTATCAAAAAATAAGAAATGTTGGTCCCTTGATAAATGAGCAGAAAACAAATGGTTGTTGTGAGCTTCACATCTCACCATGGTACTGTTTCATGTATTATCTATTTAAATTTTTAATTAAAATATTAAATATATAAATATTATGTTCTTGATGGAGAGAAAATATACTAAATTATGGTGTAATATATGAAAGTAAAGTGCAAGAAAATGTGTTAAAGTAATATGATAAAATTATACTTAAAGGTTGAAATAAATCCCATGAAGAGGAAATTTAAATACCTGACTATGGCTGGAGTAATAGAAAGTGGTGATAGCTTCTAGATTTTTTTTTTATAATTTAGAACATTCACTGAAAAGCAATGAGAAATAATAGAATGTTTTAAGCAGAATATTGACACTTGAACCTTCATCTTTTTAAAATATATATATATATATTTTATTGATTTTTTACAGAGAGGAAGGGAGAGGGAAAGAGAGTTAGAAACATCGATGAGAGAGAAACATCAACCAGCTGCCTCCTGCACACCCCCCACTGGGGATGTGCCCGCAACCCAGGTACATGCCCTTGACCGGAATCGAACCTGGGACCCTTCAGTCCACAGGCCGACAGTCTATCCACTGAGCCAAACCGGTTAGGGCAAACCTTCATCTTTTTTAAGGCAGCAATTGGTAACATTGTGACCAATATTCACCAATAGTGGGTGCAAGAAAACTAGTGAGGAGGTTACTGCAATATTCCAGGGCGGGGGAATGGTTCTTTGAATAACTGATGGGAAATGATGATGGATTAGACAGGAATGGGGACACCTAGTTAAGTAGTGTAATATGAAAACAGAAAATTTGAGCTCAGGGAAACGGACACTGTGGCAACTTTAGAGCTTATATTTGAGAAAAAAACTGCCAAGGTAAGAGGCTGTGTTGTGGTTTAAGAGTCAAACAATTAGAGGTGGTGAGAGGTTCAAAAAATGATAAGAAAAGATCATTGGAGAAAGATGACAGCGAATTGAGAAGTCAAGGTATCAAACTATCAAATGCTAAAAATATAAATTTTAGGATATTAACGTTACAATTTATAAACATATGTGTCCTACAAAAAGGAACGGTGATTCCTCTCTCAGACACATTCTATCTCCCCTTTCATAAATATCATAACTTCTAGTGTCTTTGCATTTCATGTTTCTGTGGGTAAAACTTTCCCTCTCAATAAATGGTACCCTGTAAAATTTATAAACTTTCATTGATTATATACAAAAAGTTTTTTTAGTGCTTAATAACAAAAAATAACTTTAATAACAAGTGGCTCATGTTTGCAAAGATTTTATGATGTTTGTAATCATTGAAGTTGTATTTTTCACAAATTTAAACTCACTAAACCAGTACCTCAACTCTTTTTTTTCAACTCTTAATTATACAATCAAAATATTTTTAAAGAAAACCTGAAAAAAAATGTTGTAAAAAAGTCCCTAATATATTTACTGCATTACTTTAAAATTGCTAGTACAAATAGTTTATTTTATTGTTTTAATTTAATCCAGATGTTTTATTCTTTAATCTTAATTATAAAAAGAAAAATAAACCTATGTCTTTCATAAATCTCATCAAAAATTTAGATGCCGGTACGATTATATGATTCAGCAATGTGCCTTTTGAGATTAGGCCCAGTATAAATACAACTGAAGCCTGAATTTATTTCTTCCATAAATGCTTGCTAAGATAAAATTTATTCTAAAATATCAAAGGAAAGCCCTTGAAAGTCCTTTTTACTGGTAAAAATATCAGTAAATTAATGATGCTTGTAATTGGGTATTTTTTAACAAAATATTTTATCATCTAATCTCTTCTCTGCTTGAGAATGTAGATATATTTCTTTTTACCCAATCTTTCTTAAAACTAAAATATAAGTGAAGTATTGTTTTCATTATATTGCTAACAAATATTTCTTTAAATATGTCTGTTATTGAAATATCAACATTTATAAACTAAGAAAAAATAGAGAAAGCAAATACAATTCTGAAAAGCACAAGCAAAAAAGAAAATAACTCTGTTGCTTTAGTGCTTCATGATAATATTCATTACATGATATTTTTTGGTTTTACAACCCAATGGCCTATCTGATGATATTAAGTGCTATATAGAAGGACATATAAAGAACATCTTTTTTATTATTTTATTAAAGCCAAACATGAGCTTTTAATACCTGCTAGGAGTAGAAGTAAAATATTTAGGCTTTTATAAAAGCCACAGTAATGTTTTTTATTGTTAATACAGCCATGTAAGTGATTTTCTTTTCATACCTCAACAGCTTCCAATACAGGCCCTTTCAAAAAGTAAACACAGATCAATTAAAATTACAATGCTTAAAGTATTAGAAAACTGTGTCAGAATGAAAAGTTTTAGATTCAGTCAGATTTCAAAAACTAGACACAGATATGAGAAGTTTTATTTTCATCTGCTTTCTTAACATTAATATTTGCTTGGATTATAATTATTGTCATTGAATGGAAGGCTTCTTTCCAATATTTTACCCATTTTCATCCTTACTATTACTGCTTCTTTGAATGTAAATAACAATTATAAACTGCATATAATTTTATTATGGAAATGTGTACTAGTAATAAGTAATTTTCTGATTGTGACAACTATTAAGCCAAAATTACATCTCTCCTCTAACATTAAATACTAAGGTAGTATTAATTCTTCTCTAATTTTTGTCACTTAATTTTTATCCTGAGTATATCTTGGTAATATATGTACAGATGACAAAAAAGTAAACATTTGACTAATGTATGCATCTTCATATATTTTTGTTCATAAGTACAGACTCTGCACATTTATGGCAGAATTTTTAAAAATTGTATATATTTTTGGGTGAGTGCATTTATCAGAATAAATACAATTAATTCATTGTAAAAACAGAGCTATAAATTAACTACCTAATAATTATAAATTATTGATAAGTACATATTGTTTTAAATAAAATTGTTATAATTATGAGAATACCTTGCTATAAATGTCTTTAACGGTTCTGAATATTTCCAGATCAAGTAGAAGTACCTGGTTTTATTAAAATTAATTTTAAAATTGCACATTTGTACATTTTAAAATTCTCTAGTTTAAATGTACAATCCCTAATTTTTATATATAGTTAATATTTTTCTGTGTGTATGAAATCAAATATTCTTAAGAATACTTTTAAGTGCACACTGCTAACTAATTGGTTATAATACCATTTAGTTCATTCCTAAGTGGAAAGTAGAAATAATCATAGCAGAAGTCTAGTTAATGCTATAAAGTATAAATCTCTAAATATGTCTCACCTTTTCATGAAATAAGGTGAATAAATATTACAAAACACACTAATGGTTCCTTAAAAATTTCCAGTTTAATGTCATTGATTACTTAAACACAAATGGCCTTTTCATTTGAAATCTATAAAGCAAACATTTATAAATAGAAAATTATTCTTCAATCTTGACACATTCCAGGCATAATAAACCTTCTATACTTGAAGGAACTTCTTTATCACTAGCAAAATAAATATGAAAAATATATTAGAAACAGAGATGCTATGGAAAAATAACTTCTCTCTCTTGCTCATATATATTCACTTCTAGCATCTGTCCTTTCAATAGAAATAATATTTAAATGCTATAACTTGTGTCAAGGAAGCGCTTTTGTCTCATGAGTGTTTTAGGAAATAAAATAGCTTCTCTGTTGTCCTGTCCTTTCCATCAAGGCTGAATCTACATCAGGGCTCAAAATCAACTTAAGAGAGTGATTGTAAATAGCTATTTTCTTAGAAATAAAATGTTCCCTATTTTCCAAAACAAGATGTGTGATCTGCTTCCAAATTAAATCAAAATAATTGGAATAATAATTGCTTAGTCTACACTATGCTGTTACTTCTCACAACATTCCTATGAAGTACTCCCACAGCTCTCATTTTGTAATTGAGAAAACTAAGGATGGAGGCAGTTACATTAGTGAATTGTCTCAAACCATCCCAGTATTAAATGATAAAGCTGGGATGGAGCATAGATCCCCAGGGCCTCAAAGCTCATGCTGTTAACACTATTATATGCCAATCCTCTCTACTCCTCACTGCTAAAAGCCATATACAGTACAGGTGAAAAACAGAAGACAGAAAAACAGTGCAGAAGCTATCAAACCAATATCCTCAACTTGTTTATTCTGGTCCCATTAAGAAGTATTATATTTGAAAAGGTATAAGCAACATTGATATATAAAATGTATTGTTGAAAAAGTTAAGTGATTTCATTATAAGTCTGAGAAGGAAGCATTTGAAAATGTTGAGAATGGGGGCAGAATTGAGGTGGGGAAATCTGATATTAGTTTTGCCAGTGGAAATTGTGTTCTTCCACAGGATCCTGAGAAAAGCATTTCATGGTCCCATGCATGGGGGATTGTGTGCGGCAAGATTTATTTGGGGTTGGAAATAGAAGCTGCCGCCTGGGTCCCACCTTCATTGGTCCAACCACGGAAAAAGCCCAACCCTAGCTTCAGCAAGGCCAAAATAAAGGCCAGTGGCCAGAGTGTCTGCTTGACATTAAGGCTTAGTCCTTTGGAGCCCACATGGTCTGCTGAGGACCCCAGGTGACCTAGAGCCTCAAGGTAGCATGTGTACCTGGGGAGCGAGATAACTTCTTTGTTTCCTTGGGGTTATATTATCTCGGGGCTTGGGAAAGGCCAGGCACTTTTTCAAAATAATCAGTCAACTTCCCAAGCTTTCCCGGGCTTATACTGGACCCACCTCATTTTGACTTCTACTGCACTGGTGTTTACCTCCCCATTCATTTTTGTGCCTTCCCACAGTGATCTGCAGGGAAGGGAGCAGTGGATCCCTGGGGAGTGTGTGAAGCAGTGATTTCCTGGTGAAAGAAGCAGGCTCATGCTCTCCTGTAGATTATGCTCTATAATGTCTGATTCCCTTTGCTTCTTTTATGTATCACTATCTAGTTAACTACCTATGCTAACATTTGCAACAAACTTTCCAGAAAATACTTCAAAGACTGGTAGTGTTAGAAAGAGGGGAATTTGCCCATATTCCTCTAATTACACAGTTTATATACCCAGTTGCTTTTGTACTGTTGAAACTGTAACTACTTGTTACTTTGCTTTAGTATTGAAATTTTATTTAGTGCTTCAGTATTTCTTATTTTTGTTATTGAACTGAAATTATAAAAGAATCCCACACTGGATACATATTAGTGAGCATACAGAATACTCATCTGTAGTATAATCTATGTTAGTCTGGCAAAAGACATCAAGACAGCGATTTAGGTAAGACTGGTTTTTTGGTGAGGAAAGTTCGTGCTGATATACTGATACCATTGTAATTACCTAGTTATTAATAACGGGAAAGGAGCAAAGGAAAGGCCAAATATTACAGGCATGTCATTTGGGCAGTTTTATCAGGAAGCTAAAGCTTTACACTCCCCAGGGAGACACCTCCTCTCCCCCATGTCTCCCTCCCCCCCCCCACTAGGTCTTTGGGGGAAAGTACTGAACAGGGGGAAGATAGATGCATGCCCAGTAAAGTTGGGGGGACTAGCAAAGGTACATTCTGTCAGTCACATCTGGGAACAGGTGATTGGCCAAAATGGGCATTGCCACTGCAAAGGTACAAGATTTGGGAGATGTAATCCCTTAATAAAAGGAGTTTGTACTCTCAGTTGCTCTTGGCTCTCTTGGGACTATTGTTGCAGGGGACGTACCCTCTTGCTCTCCCTTGCATTCACACACGTGGTCCACAGCCATGTGGACCCACACACACAATGGACTAACAGACTATAAGTAGCCTGATGCTGACCTGGACCCAGCTGCAACATGGAATGGAAACTCTGGACATTGGCTTTGCTTTTAGCACTACTGAAGGTCTGTAATTCCATGCAAATAAAAAATCACTCCTTTTCCTGTGCAAGTCTCAGAAAATTATTTTTTTGAGATTATCATATGGACTCCACCTCTAGCACTCAGTGGGGAAAAGGATACCCCAATTTCCCTAATGAGAACACAATCAATATATATAAAAGGCTAATATGCTAAGTGTCCCTCTGTCCATCCAACCGGTCACTATGATATACATTGACCACCAGGGGGCAGACTCTCAAAGCAGGAGCTGCAGACTGTGGTGATTTGGCAATGGTCTTTCTTAGGTGACACACCCCAAACCCAGAGAGGAGGGAGCCCAATTCCTCGTAGGGCCGCATGATTCCACCTTCGGCCATGGTTATGTTGTTGCTGGGGCACTGTCGGCCCCGAATCTGGTTTACTGCACATCTGCATTTGGGTTCCACACCCTGTACAACAGAAACTTTGCAGAGTGCCCTCTCGCCTCCGGGACCCCTCAGGGGATGTCAGAGAGCTGCTTTCAGCCAGATCCCCATAGGCCTGGCCAAGGGGCCCCACCTGTCAGAGGGACCCCTCTCACTCTGCGGCCACCTGGGAGGGACCACGGGAGGTTGGCTCCAGGATGTGTTCGGCCCATCTCGCCCAGTCCCACCCCACCAGCCACCTTCTAATTAATTTCCTTTCAATGTGCACAAATCCATGAACAGGGTCACTAGTATGAAATAAAATAAAATGTATATTTCAGCTTAGCATTCAGACAAAAAAATTAACATTTTATTAATAATTTTTGGGAATTATTTTATCTCAAGCTGAGTAAATATTTACAATTGAACAAAAGGAAGGCAAATAAAAGAGAGGCAATTTGAAATCCTATCTGTTTTCAACACAGACAGTGTGTAATGGTGCTTATATTTCAACCAGATCTCTCAGTAACTGCTATTTTGCTTTACAATTAACATTATTGTGAATATAAAAATGGAGAAAACCTTGTTTTTCTGTTTAGTCTTCTCTTAGTGAACTTCAAATTTCACCATTCATCAACTTCTCATTATGTGACAAAGGATGCAAAGACAAAGAGAAGAACCGGAAGAGAGGAAACAGCTTAAACTCACAGACTTGATTCATCTTGAGAAAATTTACACTGGAGGCAGTTTGTAATAATTATGTTTTAAAATACATTTCTACTTTGTTTTCTGCATCACTGAATTTAGGGTATACTCATGTGCATTAAAATGTTGAGGGGGAAAAGACTGGATTATTGAAAACATTATTCACTCAAACTTCACTGAAGAATGAGCAGAGATAATATAGATAATCAAAGATTCAACAAGTAATATCTCCTTATCAGAATGCTAAAAAATCTATTTAGCCTTTTTTGTTGTTAAATTGCCTGAGATTAATTTAAAGCAATGGGATCAGTACAAATTAATTTAAATGACCTTAACTGGAAAGAATTACCTGCTATTTTTATTTAGAATCAATCAACTTTGAAAACAAAAATAATCGATTGTTTTTGAAGCAGAAGCAAGGAAGGAACAAGATCATTGAAGGATCCCTTGGAGTTTGCTGATGGCTGACGGTTGACCAAGGAGTGTAGCAGCAGGGTACACTGCCCCCTAAAGGCTCAGCCATGCCTCACACCTGAGTTAAGTGCTATGTGTTCCGCACAAGCATGGCCAAGGTGAACTTGTCCTAAGAGACAGATTCTCTCTAGTTGCAGCTTCTTCTCTAGGAAGATAGGGAGTACTTCAAGTAAATAGAATTACTTTTTAAATTAAAAGTTAATACATAAATACATTGTGAATGCAATCAAACATTTTAACAGATTAACAGATTCTACTCTCACTGGGCCAGGAAAACAAGGCTAAGCATATTTTTATATATTTCTAGTAATTTCCCCATGTCTTTAAAAAATTTACATACATAGGATTACAATATACATGAAAACTGCTTGTTTGCTGAAGAGATGATTTTTAAAAATAGTGAATAAAGAACCCATCCTCTGCAGGCAAATGTTTCACCTCTAAGATATTCCAAGAGCTGGTATTAATAAAGAACTGAGATTCAGGGACTTGGAAGATACATAAAGGTGATTACAGTACTCTACCACTGGCAGCCTCTCTTGAACAATGAGGTGAGACCATTGGGATTAGGTTCGAAGGATTCTGTAAGACTTTCCTTGGGGCCAGAGATTGAGCCATCTCAGTAGACCAACACATTACATTGCTAAGCACAGTCTCCTATCTCCAAATGGTGATTGATGTTTTTCGTACACTGCTAAGTACTCAATAGCCTTCCAGCAACTTCATTAGGTCTCCATCTGACTAATTAGGAAAAATTGTCTTGAGGCTTGGATACATGAGGGGGAAAAAAGAAAATCTTTGTTTTTACAACTTAATAGTCTCATAAATGGTTCTCTTTTATAGAGGGGGAAATTAAAAACATCAAGGCCTTTTCCAACTCCAAAACGATTATGCAGAACATTTGCCTAGTGGAAGTGAAGCAACCTCAATGAGAGCGCTCCAAATTTACATCCTCCTTTGTCCACTGCCTTACCAAGCCTGAGCACTGTGGCTGCCTCATCTTGTCTTCCTGGCAAGTGTTGATGGACTGTGTAGCCATGGGCTTCTTGCTTTTCTAAGCCCGACATTTTTATTTCAATAAACTCGAGTTAAAAGGAGTGAATATATACAGCAGGGATAATAATTTCTGCCCTTACTTTTATACTACTTGAGTTTTCTTTTTAGTGTGGCATCAAAAACTGATGATGAGAAGATGCTGAGATAACCAACCTAATCCTTTATGCACATTTGGATGAAGGGTGGTTATAACCTACCTCACTTCTAGAATGTTCCACATCTTTAGCTGCTCAGAAATTTAAGATGGCAAGCCCTGACACAAGGTAAGGGCACAAAATCCTAAGAGGTTAAACTGGCAAGGGGTAAAGAAGGAGTTGTCTTCATACCTAAGCACATATGTTCAAAGTGGGGAACATAAAAAGGCACATCTAAGAGGAGAAAAAAACAAAGCGGTAATTGATCCAAAGTTCCTAAGTACAGAATTTATTTTAAAAGCACCACCACAAAATAATAATATAGCACCCAACCAGAACCAGAGCATTTGGCCTCGGCAGCCACCCAGAGCCTGGAGAAACGCTTTGGAGGGCAGAAATACAATGGCAGCCCTTTTTTCCCTTTACATGAGTATGAAGAAATATGAATGAATTTGACCAGACATAGACACCCTGGGATAAGTCTGCTCCTGGGCCTGGGCGGTATAAGGAGCACCATATTACTGGTATCTTGTTACTTGTGTCATTTGGACTATTTACTCTGATTCTTTTCAAATAAACAATATTTACCACATAGCCTGTTCCAGCAACATGCTCATTCTCATTCTTCTGTGACAAAGACCTCAATTTAAGACTTTTCCTAATTTTCCCATTTATTTGGGACTAACACTCTGAATTATTTCACTTGCTCTCTTAGGAAGTGGGGAAGTGTCTGATGTCCTCAGACCCTACATCTTGGTCTCTTTGTGGATATCTGTTATCTTCTTTTGGGGAACTTCTTACCAGTTTAGAGATCTGCATTTTGCAATCATCCACATAGTTGCCAAGCTCTGTTTTGCTTACCCATGAATATCACCTCACTACATGTAGATGTGCTAAAGAAGAAATAAGGCATATTTCCTGCTATGAACTGAATATTTGGGTCCCTCTATAATTTATATGTAAACCTAAGGCCCAGTATATCAGGAGGTGGGGACTTTGAGAGATGCTTAGGTCATGAGGGTGAAGCCCTCATGAATGGATTAGTGTCCTCATAAAAGTGGCAGAGAAAGCACCCTTGTCCCTTCCACCAGGTGAGGTTACACTGAGAAGACCACAGCCTAGAAAGCAGGCTCTCACCAGACACCGAATCCACCACTGCCAGGTTCTACCCTCCAGAGCTGTAAGAAATAAATGTTTATAAGCCACCTAGTTTATGGTATTTTGTTATAGAAGCTCAATTGGACCAAAACAACTCCTATAATGAAGGTGTTCACCACTTTTAAAAATGTGTTTTAAAAAATATTAATAGTAACTAAGTGGTCCTGAAAAATGTTTATCAATTTCCAAAGGCCCAATTTAAAAAGGAAAGTTACTTTATTCCATTAGATGAGGATATTTCCTGTATTTAAAATAACCAAGTTTTAAACAGGGGCCTCGCACTATGATTGCTGAAATGATCGTCTCAATGGAGATATAAATTAGTGAGTCCACTAGAAGGAAATGGAAACAGAAGATATCCTCATGCTACATTTCATCAGCTTGGGAAAACACTATTTTTCAAACCTTTGATGTTCATTAAATTGCTTTTCATGGACACTTAAATACTTATCAATATTGCAAATATAATGTGAAGTCAAATAGATTCAGAAGACATTTAAAAACTAAATCAATATGCCGAAACCGGTTTGGCACAGTGGATAGAGCGTCGGCCTGTGGACTGAAAGGTCCCAGGTTCGATTCCGGTCAAGGGCATGTACCTGGGTTGCGGACACATCCCCAGTGGGAGATGTGCAGGAGGCCGCTGATCGATGTTTCTCTCTCATCAATGTTTCTGGCTCTCTGTCTCTCTCCCTTCCTCTCTGTAAAAAATCAATGGAATGTATTTAAAAAAAAAAACAACACTAAATCAATAAACTACCCAAACAAACAAACATGAAAGCATGTACTATCTGGATGAAGTTTCTATGAAAAACAGGCCTCACTTGAAGAAAATGTTATAAAATCTTTTCAGTTCCATACTATATGCATGCAAGCTGTTTTTTTAAAAGATTTAGAGAGGGAGGGAGAGAAAAAACATAACACATTTCTTTTGTTGTGCAAGTCTGACTTTTTTATCATATATATATGCAAAAATGATTTACTAGTAAAAGGTATGACACTTGAATAACATCATAAATCTATGTGTTCTTTTTTTCTGATTAATAGTTTTATCCCTCACTCAGAGTGGCAACGTCTACATAACAGAGTGATTCATCTTAAAATCACATCTTCAGACTGACTTCTGTTTGGAATCTGCCTTTATCCCTTCCAAATATGACAACATATTTTGTAAAATTAATTTTCATTTCTTCCAGTTAAACAGTATAATTGTGTTCTCAGTCTATAGTGTTTTTATTATTTTTATGGAATATCAAGCACTTAAGGATGCCTAGATAAAAATAAGTTATTCCAAGAATGACTTGGATACTCTTCATTTTTTTTTTTTAACTGAATTGATTGGGATGGCATTGCTTTGTAAAATCATATAGGTTTCAGGTGTACAATTCAACAAAATGTCACCAGCACAGTATATCATGTGCCCATTGCCCCAAGCAACGTCTCTCTCTGGCCCCTTTTCCCCTGTCTTTGCCCACTTCTACCCAGGTCTCAGTCCACCCCCCTTTCCCTCTGGCTATCACCACACTGTTGTCTGTGTTAATGTGTAATGTGTACACACACATATATGTATATATACACATATGTTATATGTATATGTGTATATAAGTGTGTGTGTATGTGTGTGTGTGTATATATATATATATATATACACACACACACATACATTTCCCTCCCCTCTGACAGTTGTCAGTATGTTCCATGTATTCTTGCCTCTGGAATACTGTTCTTGATCAAAGTTTGTTTCCTTTTGAGATGAAGAAGTCTATGATAATATTCAGCAGATCTTTAAAATTTCTTCAGCAAAAATATTGAGAAACTAAAAACTCATACACATAGTAATTTGCAGAATGCTTTCGCAGCATTATCACTAACTTGATTAGAGATCACACTACTACAACAAACATCAATAAGGTGTCATCTCATTATTGTCTTAAAAGTCATATTTCTATTCTCACATCTCTTAATTTACGTCTTATTGAATTGTACACCTGAAACCTGTATGATTAAGAGACATGAGAATAGGAATATACTCTCTGATCTGTGCTAATCTACAACAAAGCACCAGAACAAAGCTGCCACTCATGTAACTAAATTAATAGTATTAATTTAATATTAATATTCAGGTATAGAGAATTTAGTTTTAATAGGCCGACAGCACACATTTTTACAAATTTTTACATTATTTTCTAAAATAATGTTCTTTACTCCTCATCATCCACTCCTCTCTGTGTTGTGTGGCAAAACTACTGTAATCATTTTGGTTTGTTTTTTAAATATGTTTTTATTGATTTTTAGAGAGAGAGGAAGTGAGAGGGAGAGAGATAGAAATATGGATGAGAGAGAATCATTGATTGTCTGCCTCCTGCACACTCCCTGCTGGGAACTGAGCCCACAAGCCAGGCATGTGTCCTGACTTGGAATCGAACCTGTGCACTCCTGTTCATGGGTCTACATTCAACAACTGAGCCACACCAGCTGAGCTGTAATCATGTTGAATCTAGCACTGGAAACATCTATATATATAAAAGCCTAAGCAACCGAACGACTGGTCACTATGACATGCACTTACCACCAGGGGGCAGATGCTCAATGCAGGAGCTGTCCCCTGGTGGTCAGTGTGCTCCCACAATGGGAGTGCCGCTCAGCTGACTGATCCATCCTGGTCACTGCCTCAGTAGTCCTGTAGGTCCAATCTCCAGAAATGGGCCAGGCACTGATGGACCCATGCTGCCAGCACGATCCCAACATGCCTCCACTGGCCTCCTGAAAGTTGGCCTCGGACATCATGGCTGCTTCCCCTCCCTAGATGCTCTGCATGGAAGAAACAATATAAAAGCAGCCTCCAGTTGGCTCCTGACAACCGGTGCGAATGTCAGCAGGATGGATCCGGATCCTGGGCCAGCAAGGGCATCCCACCACCTGCCCAGAGGACTGATCGCATCCCCCTTCCCACCCACTCAGGACAGGCCCCAGATGCAGGGCTCACAGCTGGCAAGCACCGCTGTAGCAGCACAAACCTTTCCCAATCAGGACTGACTGGGCACAAGACTGAAGCAGGCGCAGCAGGGCTGGGATGAACGGGAGCAGCAGGCAGGAGTGGCAGGTGGCATTGGACTGCCAGTTTCAGCCCAATCCCCACAGGCCATGCCAAGGGACCCCACCTGTGCACAAGTTGGTGCACCAGGCCTCTAGTCAAGTAATAAAAGCTTCCATAATTCTATACTACTAAATATATTAGTTTTACAATATAAACAATGAGCCCAATTTAGTTTTTTGTTATTAACATATTTTTTATTTTGTTAAATTTTAAATTATGATCTTATATATATGCAAACATACTTTGAGGTATATTTATTGTTGTATTATATTGCAAAGTCAAGTCTACATAAAGGAAATATTTTTTTTTCCCCTCATTGTCTTATTCACAGGTCTTTATTAAGTAACTAGAGGCCTGGTGCACAAAATTCGTGCATGGGGGGGTGGAGTCCATCAGCCCAGCCTGTACCCTCTCACAATCCGGGACCCCTCGGGGGATGTCTGACTGCCGGTTTACACCAAATCCTGCATTGGATCCCACCCAATCTGCCAGCCTACCTGATTGTCCCTAACCCCTCTGCCTGCCTTCTTGATCACTCCCAACCACTCGCCAGTCTGCCTGATCGCCCCTAACCACTCTGCTTGCCTGCCTGCCTGGTCAGCTCTAACTCCTCGCCTGCCTGCCTGATTATGCCTAACTGCCTCTGCCTCAGCCCCTGCCACCATGGCTTCATCTGGAAGGACATCCGGAATGATGTCCGGAAAGTCAGCTGTCTGGTCTAATTAGCATATTATGCTTTTATTATTATAGACTAGAGGCCCGGTGCACAAAAATTTGTGCACTCGGGGGGAAGGGGGGGGCCCTCAGCCCGGCCTGTGCCCTCTCGCAGTCTGGGACCCCTCAGGAGATAACGACCTGCTGGCTTAGGCCTGCTCCCGGGTGGCAGAGGGCAGGCCCAATCCCTAGGTGCAGCCCCTGGTCGGGCTCAGAGCTGGGCTGATTGGGGAGTTGGGGTGCCGCCCCTGTCATGCACAGAGCAGGGTGGATCAGGAGGTTGCCATGCCTCCCCCAGTCACGCTCAGGGTAGGGCCTATTGGAGGGTTGGGGCACCGCCCCGTCACACTCAAGGCAGGGTCGATGGGCAGGTTGGGGTGCCACCCCCTGTCACTCACAGAGCAGGGCCCATCAGGGGGGTTGGGGCTCTGTACCCTGTCACGCACAGAGCAGGGTCGATCAGGGGGTTGGGAAGCTCCTCCCTGTCACTCACAGAGTAGGGCCGATAGGGGAGTTGGGGCACCGCCCCCTGTCACACACAGAGCAGGGTGGATCAGGGGGTTGGGGCGCCGCACCCTATCACACACAGAGCAGGGCCCATGGGGGGAGGAAGGGGGGTTGGGGCGCCACACCCTGTCACACACAGAGCAGGGCCGATCAGGGGGTTGGGGCACCGTAGCCTGTCACACACAGAGCCGCAGGGCAATCAGGGGGTTGGGGAGCTCCCCTTCTATCAGGCACAGAGCAGGGCTGATCAGGGGGTTGGGGCGCCTTCCCCTGTCAAGAACAGAGCAGGGCAGATAGGGAGGTTGTGGCCCCGCCCCCGTCACACACAGAGCCGAAGGGCAATCAGGGGGTTTGGGCGCTGCCCCCTGTCACGCTGATCCCGGTGCCGGGATGCCTCGTGGCTCCACTGATCCCAGTGCTGGGAGGCATATTACCCTTTTACTATATAGGATAGAGGCCTGGTGCACGGGTGGGGGCCGGCTGGTTTGCCCTGAAGGGTGTCCTGGATCAGGGTGCCTGGCCAGCCTGGATGAGGGGATGATGGCTGTTTGCAGCTGGTCAGACACCCTTCAGGGTGGGGGTCCCCACTGGGGTGCCTGGCCATTCTGGGTGAGGGGCTTAGGGCTGTTTTCAGGCTGGCGGGTGACTGAAGCTTCCAACCGCTCCTTTTTTTCTTTCTTTTTTTATTCTGTGCCAGCTTTAGTTTTGAGGCTTGGCTCCAGCTCTTAGGCCTCCGCTGCTGAAAGCAGGTTTCTGGCCTTTGTTTACCTTCTGTATTTGAAACAATGTTGCGATCCTGCTGGCTGAAGCCCGGGACTAAAGCAGGTTTCTGGGGTTTTGTTTAGCTTCTATATTTGTAACATAGTTGCTTAGATTTGCAGCTCAGTGGCCAGCAGCAGCAGGCAGAAAACGTTGGAGTCCTCAGTCACTGAAGCAAGCAAGCCTCATGTTCGCTTTAAGCTGCCTGGCTGCCGGCCGCCATCTTGGCTGGCAGTTAATTTGCATATCACTCTGATTAGCCAATGGGAAGGGTAGCGGTCGTACGCTAATTACCATGTTTCTCTTTTATTAGATAGGATTCCAGAAATCTCTATAGCTTACACATGACAATATTTTAACCTCTTGACAAATGTGGATTACCATATTAGTTCTTGTGAATGCAAATCACCTCAAAATATTATAGTAAACAAAATAAAACAGAGAAAGGGACATTATTAAAAATGTACTAATCTTCATGCAATTTTTTTTTTAAATACTACTTTTTAAGTATAGTGAAGTACTTTCAGCTTGAGATCAAATGAGTTGATGGATTTATTTTCCATTACTATGGCATACCAACTACACTTATCTCTGAAAGAAATTGTATTTTGAGTACATTTTATACTTAGAGAACTTGGATTTTATAGAACAATAGACTCATTTGATTTACATGTTTTAAAACTATTCTTAAGGTCAGGAATCACTTGATGTTTTAAAAATATTCAGTCTTTCATATCAGTTAAAACCTTTTAAAATCACATTTTTTATTATTAGATGGATTTAGCACATAATTGAAAAGTTTTTGAAATTTGTTCTTTGGAGGATATATCAGTATAGTATTTTTAAAATATGATTTTATTAATTTAGAAAAAAATGTTAACTGAATGCCTAATGTTTTCCAACTCCTTTAAATATCTTCTTGTCATCTGATCAGTTGAAACTAAATATTGTGGCTCAATTTTATAAAAAATGCATCTAATATCAAAACTACTAAGTACCCTGCTTGGGGGCACAGAAATATTTACAAAGTTGATGTTGGAGTCTGACATATCCGATTTCATAGACTTGTTCTTTTGATTACACAGCTTCCTTCCATATATGCTAAACTTATTAACAGAGAGAGACGGAGAGAGAGGAAGAGAGGTTTTAGGAAGTGTAAAACTTAACCATTAATTTTTTTCCTAAAAAGATGCTCATAATAAGAGAAAATCTGCTTCTCTGTAATTCATAAATGTGTTGGTGTTTTGTCTCCTCCCATGACAGGCACAGAGCTAATCCAAAGCTTTACTGGGCTCCCTCTTTTCCGGTGAGTTTGGAAGCTTCCTTGTTAAGGGCACACACTTTTTTTCTGTTCAGAGAATGCTTGTGGTAACAAATTAAATAATTGCCTGATGGGGACAAACTCATTAGATAGTAAATTGAACCTTCGAATCATTTTGTCCATGACATAAATTGAGCATGAAACCTTATTTCTTTCAAGCTGAAAGGCACAATGAAGTTGAGTCAATGAAATTTGTTTCTACTTAAAGATATGCCATTGCACATACATTGAAATTTTAATAAAGTCACAAGAACTTATTGCTCACTACATTCATAGAACTGAATTTAATCTGCAGAACATTGCAAAGGTACACAATCTAGATAATGAGATTGTATTAAACAACTACAAAACATATGTGTTTGTAGGTGTTCTTGCATTCTGTTTAGAAGGCAAGTATTTTCCAGTAATTTCTTTTTGCTTTCAATAGAAATTAATTTCACAGTTGTGCTGTACTTCTGACTTCACAAAAATACTGCCTTTTCTTTGTGATACAATTGTTGTCAGATGTTCCATAAAATTTTATTTTTTTAAAAAAAATATATTTTATTAATATTTTTACAGAGAGAAAGGGATAGGGATAGAGAGTTAGAAACATCCATCAGCTGCCTCCTGCACACTCCCTACTGGGGATGTGCCCGCAACCAAGGTACATGCCCTTGACCAGAATTGAACCTGCGATTCTTAAGTCCACAGGCCAATACTCTATACACTGAGCAAACAAGTTAGGTCTAAATTTTTCTTTTAATTGCATTATTTAAGCACTAAATTAACCAGATATAGTGTCTTTTCACAGTTTGTGATCTTCTCTTTATTCACCATCTACGTGGCTCTACTCATGTCTCTTCTAAGGTCACTCTCAAGCTCTATTTCTTGTAGCCCTGCACAAGTTACTTAACCTCTGCGGGCCTCAGTTTCCTCACTTGAATTACCAGAGGCTATGCATTAATTATCTTCGTATTCCCTAGATTAGCTGATATGTCAAGCAATAACTAAGTACTTATTACCTGGAATATGCATTTAATCATCTTACGAATTACAATTGAAAGAGACAAATTAGATTAATGATAATCACAAAGACTTTCAGCTGTTAACATCCATGTTGATGGTTGCTTGTTGACATAAAGTATCATGACAGGTAAAACTATTTCAAAGAAAGTGAATGAGCAATACAACAAATTTTTTCAACCCATTATAACATGTCTGAAAGACAAGAAACATATATAATGGCCACATAAATTGAATTACAGCATGAAATACAATAAAGAAATTTAGTGGCCAAGTCAGCATAACTGCAACTATGAAAGCATCCCTGTTCCTGGACTACTTTCTGTTCTCCATCAGCAATTTCATTTGATTACTAACTCAGTTTTAGACTCCGGTCTTTAACCTTAACCCTTTTTCAATTTATACATTTCAAAGTCTTTACATTTAATGTATCTTACATTGAAATGTAATTTACTTAGAAATGCATTGATATAAAAATGACAGTATCTAAACCAATGGTACATTTAGCTATAGTTTTAAATGGGTATGCTGTCAAGACACTGCCATTTGTTAATAATGGGCTGGATAACTTACTCCAGATATATCTTCCACAGATTTTTTTTAGGAAGGTGATTTCTAATAATATTATTCTACATTGTACAAAAGAGAAAAACACAAGTAATCTGCTACTATCAAATAAAACAACTCATATCCAAATTCAAGTTTAATAAGAAACATGGATTTATTATGAATAGGTCAAGGATTCAAGAAGAATCATGGGTTATATAGTTTTGTGAATCATTATTGATTTTAAAAATCCACATTTTAAAAAAAAATTCAATACAGCCTCTTTCATAAATCATGTTGCCCTGCAAATCTTTAAAACAACTTCATGAAGTTTGGGCTTTGGGGACCTTAATTAATTTTCTGTCTGCAGCCTTTCTAGTTGTTAATCAGATTTGGCATTCTCCTTATGTTTTGATGTACCTTTGATTAGAAAGAGATTTTAGACAAAAGTATATTTTCCCTTATCAAGGGTCATTAAGAAATAAAGTATCCAGCGAAAGACAAGCTGGAACTCATTAGTTAGTTTAATAAAACACTTATGAGGAACATCATGTACTAAAAGAATGACTATATTTATATGGCCTTTTAAATAAACAAAGCAAAGCCAAAAATTACAAGCAAAATGACATAAAATAGATTTATTGAAAGGTAAAAGTTGAACAGCTAGAAAAACCACCTGCATGTCATTATCCTATATATTATAGAAATATGTTTTCCTTCAAAAGAGTAAACTAGGTCCTTATAAAATTTGTTTCATCCTATATCATATTTTATTTAACACAATGATTGATATTTTGGTATTGAATTTAACTTTCCCCTCAAGTAAAATATTTGAGATAATAAATACTTTAAGTTGCTTAGATTGCTCAACACAAGAATGCATGCAACTTCATATATCAACAAGGCTTTGCATTTCTTTCATACCTCAGAAGTAACTTTAGACCAAATCAAAAGAAAGTGAACCTAAATTTAATCTTAATTTGTAGGTTACATCCTGCATTCATTTTTTCTACTTTAGACTATGGGGTACTGTGTGGCATAACAATAGGTAAATTACCTTGAATTAAAACTGTTCATTAATATATGCCAGTAATACTTCAGATTTTCTAATATATAAGGTTTAATGCATAAATGGAATTAAAGTTATAATAGGCAGGGATAAAAAAATGACTAACATATACTGTTTGATGCTTTAAAGCAGTTTTCATAGTGTGTTGAATTAAAATTGGAATGTGACACAGTGCATGAATTTTTAATTCTTAAAAAATTCTCTCTGAAAAATTATGGTGAGAATGTTGATATCTTGTACTTTTTAGTATTCATGGTGAATAAGTGTATGGAAATACCCAATACCGAGTAGATAATAATAAATGCCAGTGACTTTTAATGTATTAAGAAAGTTGCTTCTTTTCCTTAAAAAAAATAGTAAACTAGTACTGGAGCAATCATAAAAACTGTTAGCTTCTGGAAGCTCAGTATTTATGTGAAGTACATTAAGTATATGCTGCTGTGCCAGACAATCTGTTCATATAACACAAATAGACGATGCTTTACTTCTCAGTGTGTTTCATGATGACGGCAAGGATAGGCGACCTTCATAACGAATGCATATCCATCTTAATTCATACTTTTTTAAATAAATTCTTCTTCTAAGTCTTGAAATAAATTCTCATGGGGAAAAATACCTTGGCCCAAAATTATAATAAAGATCACAGTTAAGATTCCTCATGTTTTTTTACAAGAGTAGTCTATATTAGTCCATGTGAAATGTCATATAGTTAACTCACTAATGCCAATCCTAAGTTAGTAAGAAAATAATCAACTCTAATAAATTGCATGAATATTCAAATTCACATTTATTCTAACACTGCAGATACTTCCATTTTAATAAAAGTAACTTGAATATTTATACGCTGCTCTTTCAGGTTCCACCCTCCTCTCCACCAGCAGAGACAGAAAATGAACACAATTTTGCAACTGGTGTTCATATTTAAATAGACTATCAAACACACATTAGTGGCTAACTGCTGAAATATATTTTTTCCAATGAAATATATTATTCAGAATTAAAATTTATTATACTTGAGAAACTTTAAAGTCATATACCTACAAAATCTTCCACATTATTGTAGCACTTAGAGAATCAGATTCCAACTAAAATGTTAGCTGGCATCTCTTTCTGATATATAAAGAGATATAATCTTTTTTCTTCTTCTTCTATTTTCCAGCAGCCTAAAATTCCCACGAATTTGCTGAAGTTTTCTTTCTTGATGGTTATCTTGGGTCCTTTTCTTCACCCCACAACCTTCATCCTTCCACCAAAAGCATTCCAGACAGATCACACACACCCTCCCTTGCTGCCCACAGTCTATGAACAGTCTGTTCTGTTGTCCCAAGCACACTATTTATCACTTGATGGCTTTTATCTCAGGAATCCTGCCCTTTGGGCAACCTCCCTAATACACTCTTGGGGGTTGGAAAAGGCTCTGGACAAGTGTATATTAATGATTTTTGGCAATCTAAACTTTGACATATTTAACATTTAGAAATATGGGAGCTTATAAATACAATTTCTGGAGCTATAATTTGATATGGAATTTCATATAGCTGACTTTTATTATAGAATAAACAAGAAAGACCACACCCAAAAGAAGGATAGCAATTTATTTAGTCCTATATTAGGGAAAATACAATGTAATATATTTAGCACCTAGAAATATGAATAACCTTTGAGTGATTAAGAGAGAAGCATCCTACATAAAAATTGAGATAAATAGAGCTAACAACCCAAAATTACTAAAGAACTCTGCAGAATAAAGTTAAGCATCAAAATTTGATCATCCAGATTATTCCTTTCAAACTGATTTATGTAGATATATATATATATGTAATTTTTCTACAGAAAATGTTATATTTTATTTACTTTATCAAATGCAATTCTATCCCTGAAAAATATATTTAAATTCCTTGTGAATTTGAGATAATATATTTGAGTCTACTAAATAGGGTCTCAATGCTCATTCAGTTAAATTAATAAATATTTGGAATTCATATCGTGTTTTTAATTTTATTACACTTTTTTTTAATAAAAAGCTATTTAGTAAAACTCTATACAAATAAGAATTTAAGTAGCTATCCTTTTATGTCTCAAAAGTGATTTTACTAAAAGTTAGTAAAAATATGGATGTACAAAAATGAACCTGTTTAATTCTTAAAGCTACAGGAAATCCTTCATTGAGGAAAGCATAATTATCCACAAATTTCCCATTCTTGAGTATGACCTTTTCTCCTGAATTTTGAAAAGAGAATAAATAGTATATTTTCTATATAATTAGCCTGCAGATATTTAAAAATAAAACTTCACTAACTAGATGGAAAGAAGGTGTTGGTCAGTATTCTTTTTTCTAAGTTTATACAGTTACCATTCTCATTTTTATTTTGTATGAGTGCCTGTTGAACTCGCTTACTGATCATTGCTTTCTCAGCATTATATGCAGATTGGAATGTGAGAAGAGAGATAACTATAATTGCCAACCAGAAAGGTTTTAAATACAATAAAAATATTTTAATACAACACTATCTGACCTCTAATTAACTAATTGAAAAGTGAGAAATTATTTAAATATTACATATAACCAACTTTTTCTTTTCAATTTTATTTTAACCATTAAGAGTACAAATTAAGCCCAAACCAGTTTGGCTCAGTGAATAGAGCGTCGGCCTGTGGACTCAAGGGTCCCAGGTTCGATTCCGGTCAAGGGCATCTACCTTGGTTGCTGGCACATACCCAGTAGGGAGTGTGCAGGAGGCAGCCGATAGATGTTTTTCTCTCATCGATGTTTCTAACTCTCTATCCCTCTCCCTTCCTCTCTGTAAAAAATCAATGAAATATGTAAAAAAACAACAACAACACTGTGTTTTTTTTAAAAAAAGAGAGTACAAATTAAGTCCGACTGGTGTGCCTCAGTGTTTGAGTGTCAACCTATGAACCAGGAGTTCACAGTTCTGGGCACATGCCTAGGTTGCGGACTGGATCCCCAGTAGGGGATGTGCAGGAGGAACTGATCAATGATTCTCATAATTGATGTTTCTATCTCTCCATCTTCCTTTGTCTCTGAAATAAATAAAAAATATTTTCAAAACGAGTACAAATTAAAACATTTAAAAATAATTTAAATGGGAGTCCTTCTTAGATGTCTTCTAATTGTTTTTTCCAATTTACATCTCATCCAAAAAAAATGCTTATAGCAGTTTAAATTTATTGAATTGTTCTAAAATTTGAGTTGTTTTAAATTTATCTTTATTATTGAAAGTATTACAGATGCCCCCGTTCTCCCCCCTTTGATCCCCTACACCCCACTCTTATCCCCTCCCCGTTTAATTATTTAAGGGGAAATTGTCTCAAATCTGTTTTCTTACATCCTTAAGTTTTCGTATGACACTAAACTAGACATTTGTAATATGCATACATATGACCAACTGAATGAGGAGGCCTGGTAAACCCACTGTTTTAGTTAAGGGAAGGTCAATAAAGAGAGATTCTAAGCAGCTAAGATTGAAACATGAGAACAAACCCTTATCTAATTATCCACACCTAAAAGATTTAGAATTCTTTTCAATTTTCCATATTCCCATCTCCTCAAAACTTCCCTAGTTCATTTGCTCTTTTCCACTCCCATTCCTTTTACTGTAGTCCAGGTAACCAATGTCTTGTTCCTGGACTACTCCAGAACCTTGTAAAAATGACTTCTTTTCCATTCATGACTTTGGCAATATATCCTAACATACAATGTAATGCCCCCTTTACTAAATCATATCTGATTATATCATTCTTAAATATAAAACCTAAAGTAGTGTTTGATTGCTTTTGGATAAAAGCCAAAGTCCAAAATATAAAAAACAAGAAATGTCTCTCACATCCAGCCTTCTATGTTCTAAATATATTACTATTATTTTATTCCTCTGTTCTCATGTGTTTCTGTGTGTGTGTGTGTGTGTTTTGTTTTGTTGTGGTTTTTTTTTTTTTCTATTACGAAGTCTTCTAATATAATTTCTCTCTCTTTGGATCACTTGTGAACACCTTTTCAATTTCTCTCTGATCTTCATCTGGATAATTTCTACTTATTTACCAAGTGTCAGCTTACTATTAGTTTCCCTAGTTCATGGAACAGATTGGTTGAGTACTTTTTGTGTTCCTATAGAAACCTGTTTAGCCTCACTATCCGGCTGGAATTGCCCTTTTCCTGTTTGTTGCTCTATGATACATACAGAATGTCTAAAAATATGTGTTTAAGATAATAGGTAAGTGGGGAATGAATACTTTTCTAAAATCCATAGTTATTATTCAAGTGCCTTACATAAATGTATTTAGTACAGCATCTCTCAGCAAAATAATTCTCCACCTACATGCTTTCTCACTCTAACTCTACAGTGTGTCTAATGGCACTTCAGCAAGTTTGGGTTTTCATTTGCAGAGTAGGATATAACTTTGAAGATAAGGATTGAGAGAGAAGAGAGATACAAGCTAAGTCACCATTGCCTAACTGCCCTTACTTCTAGGAAAATTCAGGAAAGAGCAGTTATTAGTGGAAATAAATATTAGGAAGTATTACAATGCATCATGTGATATAGTTCTTATCCATTTGCCTCAGAAAATTTTATTTAAAAATCTCTCAGATTTAAGGGTTTATATGCAAGTTTTTAAGAACTTAGGGTTCTGAGCTATTTTATTTCAAATTGATGGAAGTACTGATGAAAAGACTGGCCTAAAGGTGGGGCCAGGCAAGTGATGTTCAAATGTATCTAGATATGGGAAAACCTCTCATTTTCTTCACTCTTTCATGAAAAGAAAACTGCTATAGAGGACACGATTGAACTAAGGACCAAGGGTTAGGAGATAAAGAAAATGTGCCTACACAGGCCTCTTTCTATCTTGCTCCAGATTAGACCAGTAGTAAGCAAGAAAGTGGATCAAGCGTGTGGTGAGAGTAGTCCTTGATCCCAGTTAGCTCATGTGGATAAGAACAGACCAGGGATTTGAGGCTGAAATCTAATCCAACATTTCACTGAGGCATCCTCTATAAACCTCTGTGTGACATTGTTCAGGCCAAGCAGAAACTGGCTGAGGTCTCCTTTAGTCAATGACAAGGGAAATCTTAACTTCTGGCTCACTCAGGAAAAGAAAAAAAAGAGAAACTCATCCTGGAAACAGTAGACTTTAGATATATTATGTATTGATCCTGACTTTAATTAATTCCAGTCTTGTTTTGTCTGAGTTGCTTTGTCACAAATGATTTGTAAATATCTGAAGCACAGAAAGGTCCTTTTCTTTGGGTGAAATTTGGGACTGTGTGACTTTTAGGTGTGCTGAGTAGATCAAGATAAAAATCTATTACTCTTCTCAGCATGGCTCCCAGGAGCTGATGTTGGTGTGTTATTCTGTGGGGAGTGGAGAACTGGCATGAAGTTCCACTTCAATGACCTCATTGGCTAGAAAAAATATTCATGTGTATCAGCAGCTGTGTTACAATTCTACTGCCTTTTCCATATTGGTTTTATTTTTCGAGTTTCTTTAGCCAAAAACATTGAGAATTTATATCTCAGGGACAGAGGGGTGACAGTGTTCTGTTATTTAGAAAACTTATTATTTGCATGAACAAGTAGATGATCCACATCTTTGACTTAACCTTAAAAAGTCTTCCAGAGAAAGTACATGAAGCCTGTTGCCTCAAAAAATAGGCATTTTGAAGTTAATGAATAGTATTGAAATTTGTTATCAATTTGAATTAGAATAACTAATACATTTTTATACCACAAGATACATTTGAGAAATGACTTAGGACTTTGACATAATCAAGGCCTGGAAAAAAATTCAAAATTTAATTTGAGATTAAAATCATTAAACAGAAATGTTACTTGCTAACAGTAATTGAAGACAAAATTATATTCTAGTCACAGAAGATTTCTTTATTCTAATTTGACATGAATATTAACTATATTCTGGTCACTTTAAAATTATGTCAATAATGGCCCATTTATAATTAAATTTCAAAGGAGTATTTTTAAATATGAGAGGAATTCAATGGATTTTATTCTACTAATAATGATATCCAGTGGGAAGTATCTGTCTTGTCTTGAGGACAAGTGTTGGCAAGGTGTGGAAAAAAGGGAAACCTTGCATACTGTTGGTGGGAATGCACAGCTTCTATAGAAAAAAAATGGAGGTTCCTCAAAACATTAAAAATAGTGCTATTACACGATCCAGCAATCTCACTTCCAGGGATATATCCAAAGGTGGTCATATCTGCATTTCCATGTTCACTGCAACATTATTAACAATAGCCAAGATGTGAAAACAATCCAAATGTCCAGTGACAGGTTAATAAAATGTTGAGTGTATGTGTGTATATACACTATGTATATGCATGCAATGGAATATTATTCAGCCATAAAAGAGAAGAAAATCCAGCCATCTGCAAAAACATGGATGAACTTGGAGGATATTTCACTAAGTGAAATAAGCCAGCCACAGAGAGATAAATACTATATGATATCACTTGTATATGAACTTCTTTTACAGTCACACTCATAGAACTAGAGAGTAGGACAGTGTGTGACAGATGTTAGAGTTGGGAAGGGGTGAGGAGTGGGGAACCTGAAGAAATGTTAATTAAAGTGTACAAATATGATGATTAATTTCTGAGGATCTAATGCACAGCATGGTGGTTATAGTTAACTAGAGGCCCATTGCACGGATTCATGCATGGGTGGGGTCCCTCAGCCTGGCCTGCACCCTCTCGCAATCTGGGACCCCTTGGGGGACGTCCAACTGCAGGTTTAGGCCCCTAAGGGGTCCCAGATTGTGACAGGGATGTGTGACTACTGGTTTAGGCCTGATCCCCGCAGGCCAGTATGCCAAGAGGCAGGTGGCCAGGGAGGAGCCAGAACCGGGGCCTGGCACTGCGCCACTAGCGCTCATACCGGCCTGCCACGCCTGCTGCCGCTGCTCGGCAGTGCTACAGTGGAGTTGGAAGAGGCTTCCACCGCAGCTGCACTTGTCATCCGTAAGCCCAGCTTCTGGCTGAGTGGCACTCCCCCTATGGGAGCGCACTGACCACCAGGGGGCAGCTTCTGCATTGAGTGGTCAGTGTGCATCATAGTGACTGGTCGACTGGTCATCCCAGTCTTTCTGGCCTTCCATCATAATGGTAACTTAGGCTTTTATATATATATATACTAGAGGCCCGGTGCACAAAATTCGTGCACTGGGGGGTGGGGTTCTGCCCCTCTTACAGTCCGGGAGCCCTCAGTGAATGTCTTACTGATGGCCACAGTCTGGCAGCAGAGGCTCGGAGCAGGCGTCCCGTGTGTGTGTGTGTGTGTGTGTAGTGTGTGTGTGTGTGTGTGTGTGTGTCCCCAATGGGGGTCTGCCCCCAGCCACATTGGAGGCTCAGAGCAGGCACTGTGTGTGTGTGTGTGTGTGTGTGTGTGTGTGTGTGTGTGTATATGTCTGCTTGGGGCCTGCCCCCAACCACACCATGGAGGCTTGGAGCAAGAGCCCCTCTGTGTTGATCTCTCAGGCTCCTGGCCTCCACTGCATGTTGTACTCTCCCTTGAGCTATGGCCAGGATGGGGATGGCTGCTTGCAAGCCGGGCTTTCCTGCTCCAGGATTGCCATGGTGACGGTGGAGCAGGCCCAGCTTGGGGCTGCCCGCAGGCCGGGCTTTCTTGCTCCCTGATCAGGCGCAGCTGGGGGCTGCCTACAGGCCGCACTTTTCTACTTACCGATGGCTGGATCACCACAGTGACCCAGGGCCTAGTGGCACTTTCCTGCTCTCCAATAGTCATAGGGTCCCAGCTGGGGGCGGGCCTTAGCAGTGCAGGGCTCAGGTGGCACATAGGGGTCCTGGCTGGGGGCGGGGCCTATGCCCCGCTGCCCAGGGCTGCACATGGGCCCCGGATGACAGCTCGTGCTGTCTCACCCTGCCTGTAGTATAGGATAGAGGTCTGGTGCACGGGTGGGGGCCGGCTGGTTTGCCCTGAAGAGTGTCCCAGATCAGGGTGGGGGTCCTGCTTGGGGGCGTGGCCAGCCTGGATGATGGGCTGATGGCTGTTTTTAGGCTGCCCGCACTCCCTTTAGGGTGGGGGTCCCCACTGGGGTGCCTGGCCAGTCTGGATGAGGGGCTGAGGGCTGTTTTCAGGCTGGCGGGTGACTGAAACTCCCAGCCTCTCCTTTTTTTCTTTTCTTTTCTTTTTTATTCTGTGATTTATTTACTTTCTATGGCTGTCACTGGAGCTGAGAGCCGGCTTTAGCTCTGAGGCCGGCTCCAGCTTGAGGCCCCGGCTTCTGGAAGCAGATATCTGGGCTTTGTTTAGCTTCTATAATTGAAACTCTGTTGCCATCACTGCCGCTCTAAGCTCTGAGCCCGCTGCCGGCTGAAAGCAGCTATCTGGAGCTTGTTTAACTTCTATAATTGCAACATTGTTGCATCCAGAGCTCAGAGCTGGACTGCCGCAAGCCGGGAACCTTGGCTTCCTCCGTCATTGGAGCAAGCAAGCCTCCTGTTCGCTTCAGCTGCCTGGCTGCCGGCCGCCATCTTGGTTGGCAGTTAATTTGCATATCCTGCTGATTAGCCAATGGGAAGCATTTGGGGGTATGGTCAATTTGCATGTTTCTCTTTTATTAGATAAGATATAGGTAATACAGTATTGTGTACTTGAAACTTGCTAAGAGGGCAAATTTTTCATTAGTTACTTCATTGTATTAACCAATGTTAAGAGTTTATTTGGCTTTCAAACTCTTATGTAACACACAGGGTCCTTAGTTTTGTAGAAATTGCTTTATTTTGATATACTTTGCTACAACTTAACTGCATGGTATATATTATATAGTGTTCCCCATCAACACACATATCTTAAGTCTCTCTTAAAGTGGAAAGAGATTGGAGATATCTAATAATGAGAAATAGAAGAAAGGCTTTGAGATTTATATTCTTTGCACTGAAAATGTTTTAAACATAATCCTGTCTCACAGAGAACCAAGAAACCGCTCTAAAAAGTAAACCTGATCTTGCCATTACTGTGGTTAACATCTTTTAATGACTGCCCATTGCTCTTGGAATAAAGAACAAAGTCCTTTGGATGGTCACAATGTATGACTGGGTGTCACTATGTCACCTGACTATCTTACTCTCCCACTTCTTTTCATAGCTCTTGCCACCTTGGCTTTTTCTCAGTTGCAGGGCACTCCCTACTCTTTCTTTCCAAGGGTTTTCACACAGCTCCATCCTCAGCCTGGATTAATCTCCCCCCTTGCCCATCCACACTCCTACACTCTTTCCACCCATCAGGGCTCATCCAAAGGTTATTTCCTCAAGGGAAAA
This sequence comes from Myotis myotis, assembly GCF_014108235.1. Classification (NCBI taxonomy): domain Eukaryota; kingdom Metazoa; phylum Chordata; class Mammalia; order Chiroptera; family Vespertilionidae; genus Myotis; species Myotis myotis. The sequence goes on from NW_023416335.1 coordinate 44,078,073, forward strand.
TTCACTAATACAGAGACCAAATCAAATTCTCTTTCCCTTTATATCACTTTTATAATTCCTAATTCTAATAGAGGTAAATCCAGTGAGGGAAGGGGGCCATCTATGTCTTATTCACTGCTCTGTCTTCAGTGGCTAAGTTAGCTACAGTGCATGTTAGCTCCTCTACAAATATTTTGAATAATGGCTATTTTTTAACTTTAGAAAATTACTATGTGGCTATCTATAATTTAGGATTGCCTCAATTATTCTCTTAGATTCTCTATGTGTACATATTTCTGAATTTACACATATTTGTTTGTTTTTTCCATAAAAATATCAAGTGACATTTTCCTCTGTGCACTTTTAATTTTTTTATCTTTCTTAATTTTCCATTTTCAGTTTCAGACTTATCATTTGAAGCCTGAAAATTGCTACTAAAGAGAAGAGATATTCATGGAATAATGATACAATATATTCAACTTGGATAATCACCAAAGCATTTATTCACTCAAACTTTCCTCCAAAATTAATATTAATGCTATCTCTATGAATTAACAAATAACCATTCACCATTTGTTCACTAAAATGTGATTATCACTTGCATACAACTGCAGGATTTAATTATTTTTAAAATGTCTTTATATATTTATAACATATACTGTACGAGAATAAACTAAAATCTTAGAAAAAGGCATCAAAGAAAATATAAAAATATATTCTTCAAAGTATTAAAAATAGAAAATGAGATAAGGAGAAAAACTTTGTAAAACAATTGGAGAAATTATCACTTTCTATGATATGGCCAATCTGCACATAAAGTATAGGCTTGAATTTCCTACTGGTCTACGTTCATGGGAATTTGCACAAATGGTTTTATGAAGGCCATTTAATGCAGCTTGTATTGAATGAGATGCAATACAACCATTAAAACCATGCTCCTGCTTTCTAGAAAGACAGCTATAACTCTAAACTTTTGGCAACAATAAATGTTTCTGCTGTGCTATAGATACATATAATTAAAAACAGAATTAAAAAATTTGATGACAGAGTCAATACTAAACCACTCAGCAATTTTGCTCTCAAGACCCCAGCCTACTAATTTATAATACAGAAAATCTGCCTCATTTAAATGTGAAAAATTTTTAAAGAAAATAAAAAAGTGGCATAGTTATTTAGAAGGGATTTTAAATTTTTAAATATTTTTAAAAATATTTCTTAATTATTAACCAATAAGTTAAATGAATAAAATAGTATAAACCAGTGATACACATTGATTCTAGTGATAAATTTAATCTGGTATGTCTATATGTAAAAACATTTAAACTTCTTTAACCCAGCCCTAGCCAGTGTGGCTCAGTTGGTTGGAGTATCCTCCTGTACACCAAGAGGTCACAGGTTCAATACTCAGTTGGGGTGCCTATGAGAGGCAACAAATCAATATTTCTCTCTCTCCCTTCCTCTCTTCAAAATCAAGTGAGGATTAAAAAACAAACAAACAAACAAACAAAAAACCAGTTCTATTCCTGCAATAGGAATAAAAATACAAATATTTAATTAAATATACACAAAGACATAAATTATTAGATGTCTAAAATAAGCCTTGAGAGATCATATAATTACATTTTTTTCAGGGTTGAGTTAATCTTGTGACTGTAGAATTTGCAGTAAAAGAAGTATATTTTGTTTCTTCAATCCTTGCAGTGCACGGCACCTCTTACAATCCCAAAATTGCACATTTTACCTTCAATTAACTTTTCCTATTATCTAAAATATGTATATACTAATACAATTTCCACAATCAGGTTTATATTCACTTCATTCTGCTGTAGCTGCTCTTTTGCTCTCAACAGCTATTAAAAATCTAGTTGTTTTGTTTGTGTCATGAATGTGTTCAATATTTGCATAATGATTCCTCTCAAAAGAAGAGAGAATGAACAATAAATAAATTGCAACCTCCCTGCATAATGACTCTACCTTTAAAGATGGATCACACATGGCTATGCTTGAATGAATCCAATATATCAATATTTATTAAGCAGACAGAAAATCAATTGAACCATAACTTGCTTTGTGTTAAGAAAGAAGAAATGCAGAAAAGGATATGGAAGGATTATTAAAAAGAAACTTACCCAAAGTCAATACCAAAAGTTCCTATGGAATTTCTTTTTCCAAATCTTTATGAAATTGAATAAACCATCCACACAGGGAATTAGAAAAAAAAATAACTAAATATAAAATGGCCATGCCTGTCAGAAAACCTTACTGAGTTCTTACAATAAGGATCTTCACTCTCCATTTGTTAAGATATTCTGTAGTATTTGCATACATCATGCAAGAATTTTATTTATTGTAGATATATAGTAATTTATATATCCCTGATAGGAACATATTCCTGGAGAACACCATCACAGCTATTGTGTATTTTGAGTTCCACAGAAAAAATGTTTAGTAAATGTAACTAGTAGATAGTGAAGAATTGGTGTAATATATTTGAAACTTTTTAACATGCCAAAACAAAAATAACATTCCACTCCTAAACATGGCCATACCCCTTTTCATGATTATAGTGATTATAGTATTTGTTGCACATTCTGAGTGCCAGGCACAGTGCTAGCACTTTCCCTATGTTCATTATATAATTATGAGAAACTCTGACTTTTATAATGTTCACTGCATAGATAAGGGGAAAAAGTTTGAAATGTTAAATTATTTTTCCCTTGTTTTAGTTTTAAAAAGTAACAAAACTAAAGAGACCCAAGGCATTGAACACAGGTTTTTGATTCCACCTCACTATACTTTCTGTACCACCCACTGATTACCTTGAAAAAAATATATATGAGTAACATGTTTGGTTAAACAAAGAGACTTAATAATTTAAGGCAAGTTCTCAGTTGTCATTCTCTGCCTGACAATTAAAAATGTGGCCGCACACACATTTGAGACATACACATGATGAAATATTTAGCCCTAGAAAGGGAGAAAATAGAGCAAGTTATTTAACTTCTCTACTCTATTTCCTTCTCTGTATTTATCTATAACTAGAGGTCCAGTACATGAAAATTAATGCACTGGAGTGGGGGGGGGGCCCTCAGCCTGGGCTGCCCCCTCTCACAGTCTGGGAGCCCTCAGGGGCAGAAGGCGACCCAGCAATCAGAGGAAGGCAATGCCTCCATCACACCTCTTCTGCTGCCACTGCTGGAAGTGCAAGCTTCGGCCAGCCCTGGTTACCTGAGCCTCATGTGGCCCTGGGGAGCTGGGCAGCTGCCATCCGAGGCTTGCCTGTGCCTTGCGCTGGCCCTGGGCAGCTGGGCAGCCACCATCTGAGGCTTGCCTGTGCCTTGGGCCTGCCCTGGGCAGTCACCATCCAAGGGTTGCCTGCACTTCAGGCTGGCCCTGGGAGGCTGAGGAGCTGAGGGGATTAGGGGATTCTGGAGGCAGGCTTGCGGAGCAGCCTGCTGCCCCAGTGGGGTTGAGGGGACTGGGCGCTGCCATCTTGTGGCTGTGGGCACTGCCATCTTTGAGGGTGTGGCAGTCAATTAGTATATTCCGTCTTCATTGGCTGTGGGTGCTGCCATCTTGTGAGGGTGTGATGGTCAATTAGCATACCCCCTCTTTATTAGAATAAATCATAATATGCTAATTTGACCAGATGACTTTCTAGACGAAGCTGGGGCTGCGAAGGAACCCTGGGTCCCAGGAGCTAGAGGGAAGCCAGAGTCCCAGGTGCCAGAGGGAAGCCAGTGCCAGCAGCCAGGGGAAGGAAGGCCTACTCTTGCACGAATTTCGTGCATTGGGCCTCTAGTCTATATATATAAAAGGCTAATATGCGAAGTGTCCCCAAGGGAGTTCGACTGGATGACCAGTTCTATCGCTCACTATGATGTGTGCTGACCACCAGGGGGCGGTATGGAATGAAGGAAGGCCCCAGCCAGCAGCCAGGGAAGGGAGGCCCTGGCCGGCAACCAGAAGGAAGGCCCCAGCTGGCAGCCAGAGACCCTGATTGACCCTGATTTTTGGCCAGGCCTAGGGACCCTATCATGCACAAATTTTGTGCACTGGGCCTCTAGCGGATATATATTGTTTGGGAATATTATTTTATTATTTTAGGTTTTCTTTATCTGTGTTCTTTCTGTGTTTCCTATTTTCACCTCCTCACCCCGATATCTTTCTGGCTAATTTTTCAGGGGTGGGTGGGTTGGGGTAAGGTGGGGGTGTGATTTTTGTTTAACATAAGTTTGAGCCTAAGGAAACAACGATTCCCTAGGCTAAGATCAAAATGTCTAAACCTCAGAAAAAGAAGAGCAGCTTTAGAAAGAAGAACAAAAAAGATATGGATAACACATGATTCTGAGTATAAGGAAAAAAGGAGATATCTGTTAAAAAAAAAAAGAACAAATGTTTCTTAGACTACTTTTACTTTTCAATCACGTATTTCATAGGAATAGTCTAATTTCACCTTCTTATGAAAAGTTAAATTTTAAAATAAGGCAGGGTGACAAATAAATAAATAGCAAACATTTTCAATATCCTGTGATTCCTCTTTCATTAATGTTGGCTCTTGCTCTTTACCATAAAATCATTGTCCAAAAAGAAAACTAGGTTATGCTCCTCTAAATTGCTCCCAGAGACTCTGAACAATTGACTGCAAGTGCAGAATAATAATGCAGCAGGCTGAAGATGAAACTTAAAAAAAAAATCATTGCCAAGCATAAGGCCCTTCAGGGCCAACATTCACTATATGCTTTCTGTTAGATCAAGAATGGAGAGCAGAGACTGTGCAGGAGTAGCTTTAAGAGAAGTGAGGAGGTCTCATCTGACTTGAGTAGAGTCTCCATTACACCACCTTCCACATGAAGCCTTCTCTTGACTTTCTCATCTCTGAGACACTGTAAGCTCCTCTACTCTTTTCCAGCTCAGCACCTCCTCTGTGCTCCTTTTTCTCCTATTTCCCTCCTTTCTTACCCAGTTAAACATTGCAAAGAGATGGTTTGCCTTTAGTATGCAATCTATGTGCAACAGATACTGAGCCAGAGATCCAGGGAGGAGGAGGGAAGGAATTCAATTTCTACTTCTTGCCAGTTTCAGGATTTCACACTAGATTTCCTTTTTTTCTTTTTTCTTTTTTTCTCTTTTTTTTTTTTTTAGAATGGGCTTCTACTTTTGACAAAAATAAAATAAAATCCAAATATTTTGAAAAACAGGCCTATTCACACTTCATTTACTTTTTTACTGCTCACTTACTCTATAGCATCTTGCAAATTACTTTCTAATCTCACAATTTGAAACAACCTTAAAAGTCACAGTTAGAATTAATAGATAAGGTCAGTTCATTTCTCTTTTCAGTTCATATACTTTCCCATGTCTCTGTATCACTTGAAACAACTGATAGTACCTCCTTTAAAACACTGGGTTTTGTCCTTCTTGGGTGATCTGCTGTCCCAAATACCACTGGTTACCCTAAAAGCTATTAGTCCCTTAAATTCTTCACTGACTCTATGGGCAAGACATTATATGGCAGGACAAGAAATAGTGGGCTTGGAATAGGAAGACTTGGAAACCAAACAGAGGGAATTTTGGATTTCTATAAAATATATCAGGTCCTCAAAACAATAGGTGCTTAATAACTAATTGCAAAGAATATAATAAATGTGTTCTTAGAAAAAATGTGAACATAAATAGAAAATGACAGATTGGCAATATTTGCTTTGGAATGATATTCTTTCAAGGTGTTTTTTGAAGTGAAATGCAGTTGGTTTTAAATTTTTGGCAACCTAGTGTCTTAACTCATGATGTTTCTATGATAATGGTATGTAAAGGGAAGAATATTAAAATAACTCTTTGATTCAGCCAAGGCTATGTGCTGAATGAAGGTAAAGGCTGAGGGACAGGTATCTTCTCTTTCAGTGCATACAAAAACACAGTTTGTTGACTTAATGCCTTAATGTCATATTAGGTATTTGGGGTTTGATCCTCAGATTCTATATATTATCTACTTTATAAAATATATATATATTGATTGGATGCATTTGATGTGTGAATTTTAATGATTCTCACCTCTTTTGAACATATTTTTAGACTTAAATAACTTGGGTGTTTTAAAGAATGGTGATACATGTTTGCCCTGTAATTAACTCATTGTAGCTTGGATGGCTGATATAGGTGACAATGGTACTTCTTTAGCATGAATAATTGGATATTGACAGTACAAAATTATCTGACTATTACAATTACATCACTTAGACAAATACTTTTTAAAAAATCTTTGAAAATAAATTCTTTGTAAAGATATTCCTTTGAGATAATTATTATGGCTATATTCATTTCACATCCTTTTTAGGGACATTAAAATGGTTTAAAAGAGATCTCAACTATTGGAAATGAATTTCTGAGATCATAAAGTCTATCTCACAATCAATTTTGTTTCACTCACTTCAGTGTAATTTCAGGTGGGAAAATAAATCAAAATCTAAGGAGAGAGAAACACATGTTGCAATTATACACGGTTGCAACACAAAATTATAACCTTTTAAAGTAATGTATTTAAAATAATATTAAAAGTTTTGAAAATTATAAACTTAAATGTTCATGTTTAATATACATATTGGAAATATTTTTAAAACAATTACTTCTGGCCACTCAAAGAAAGAATGTGTAGGAGCTAACTCTCTTCACAATACTTAAAACTAGAACTACCATCTATGTATATAAAAGACTAAACGACCTTTACAATTGAATGACTAGTTGACCAGTCGCTATGATGTGTACTGACATCCAGGGGGCAGACATGAAACACAGGAGCTGCCCCATAGTGGTCAGTAAGCTCCCACAGCCAACCTCCCATGGCCTCTCCCCCCAGCCAGCCCCAACATGGCCCCGATCACGGGGGCTGGCTGGCTAACTTCCTGTGGCCCCTCCCCCTGGCTGGCCAACCTCTCACGGCCCCTCCACCCCTTGACTGATCGAGCCCCAATGGGCCCTGATTCGCCCCAATTGTTGGTGGGGCCTTCCGGCCAACCCCAAAGGGCCCCTGCCCCGAGCTGGCCACAATGGCTGGCCAGGCAGAGGGACCCCACTTGTGCATGAATTCATGCACTGGCCCTCTAGTAAGGATGATAAAATGGTCTACCTATTTATTACATTCCAAAAACTTGGGTCCAAGAAACACTATTAGTTGAAAGTAAATGGTCGTGTGAACCCTTTGCATAAAATTTTTGAAGCGCTTAGTATCTAGGACAGGAGTAAATTCTGTAAGACATAGGTTCAAGGTCTGCAGACATCATGGGACCAAAAAAGTACTCTAAATTGACATATTCACCATACCACAATAGTAAATAATAGAATGGAACATATGGAGAGGCTGATACAGGTATATCTTAGCGTCTTAAAAAAGTCTTCTCTTCTATAAGGATTTTTTCACTGTTATGAAATTATATATTTATGTGCTCACACCCCTAGTTTGTGTGTCACTGAGACTGAGGAATCTGCTCTCTCACTGGTGTGGCCCTAGGGTGTGCCACAAAGTGAACAACTATTTGTAGGATAAGTTTATTCAATACGATAGCAAGCACTACGTGGCTATCTAGCACTTCCTAATCATTTGTTTTCTGGGTTCTGATTCTTTGTGCATGATGACCCTGGTAGGACTTCAGGTCCTGGCTGACCAGCTGTTCTCTGTTTGTGTTTGGACAATGTTGACCAGTCAGTACAGAATCTTTGATAGCCAGAATCTGGTCAATCACCAGTGACCTAACTGTTGGTACCTACCCGCCCCTGCCCCGCCCCTCTTGTTAATGTTCTCTGATGGTCTGTCTTCCTGATGGCTAGTCTATCTGGTCACTTAGATTCATGTTTCTTAAAATTGTAATATTGATTACAATTCTACAAGTGAGGACCTCTCCATTTGGAATCCTAACATCTGCTCATTCCCACTCATCATGTTTGAATTCTTTGAGTTTGAACTATTTCAGGACTAGATATTCTGCACTTGCTTTTAACTGATGAACATTGAAACTTATTAGTTATAGTGATGGACTTAAATTCTCTAACAAGTATAATGTTGAAGCTTCCTTTGTACTGTCACTAAGACTTTGGCTTGATGTTTCTGCCTTCCTTGACAAGAAGAAGCAAACAATCCCAACTGCAGTTGCCCCCCAACCCCGACAGCTCTGTGCTGTATTGCTCCATCCCATCTCTCCCTGAGACATGATCTAGTATCTGTATGTAAGAGCTAATAAAGATGAAAATATGTTCTAGAATCTAGATCATAAATGAAAGGGTAACTTTGGATAACAAGAATGATGGCTTTGAAAATAGAATATGTAGAAGAGATAGGCATAAAAAGTATCTTTCTCTTCATTACTTTGATCTTCCATTAGAATAAAGAAGCTAGGGTTTTACTTCAAGAGAGAAAATTGAAAGAGATGAAATGGAGTTCTTAAGGAAACAGAATGGTTTTGAAAACCACTGTAATTCTGCAGGGAATCAAGATGCTTTGAATTTAAAACATAAAGAGGTAACAGTCCAGGTAGTGTTACATAGCATAAATACACAGTTGGCCAAATATTATAAAATGCTAACAAGATAATATACTCACTAACTATTCCTATCCACCAAAAGTGGGAGATATTATAATCAAGATAAAACAATAGATTTTCTCATATACTAAATGTAATCAATTCTAAAGAGGTAGGTAGTCCCGTAGAGAAGTTACTAATACAAAAGATATAATAAAAATAAATGCATACTCAGTTTAAAAGGTGATTCTGTTGACTTTTGGTTTGCTACCTTCTTTCCTTGAACGCAAAACTACTGTAACAAAATATGCTTTGTTTTGCATTTGGGTTATGTCCAAGGGCACCAGTTGATTTCATAATTTCCACTTTAGCAATTATACTGACATTTCATTCATGTGCACAGAAAAACTTTAAAAATCTATATAAAAAATTCTGGCACTTCATCATTTTACCTCTGGATATTATCTGGCATGTCTTCTAACAACATAATGGGGGGGAAAACACAAATATTAAAAGCAACATTAATTAAAGGGATAATATTAATATCAACATTACACTTGCAATGTTTTAAATGGAAGACTGAAATATGGAATACTACTTTCTTAGGGCTAAAATTCATATGTATTCATGTATATGTAAATATGTCTACATGATAGGTGTACCAGTTAATAATGCAGATTTTTTTCAATAGATGGAGTTACACATATGTTGATATATATGCAATATGATATATATGTTATTTTGTTGTATTGACAACAAGCTTCAAAACTTCATATGTCAAATTTGTTGAAGGTGTTAACATCATAGATATTTTTATGCTTAAAAATGTCGAGTTTCATACCAAAAAAAGAGCATTTGTGGGAACTTTTAATTCATTACTTTATTTTGAAGAAAAGTGGGGCTTCATACTTCGGAAACCTTATGGTGAACATGCTCCATCTCAAGATACTTGTGAATGCTGATTTAAATGCTTTAAAAGTGATGATTTCGATGTGAAAGACAAAGAATGTCCAGGCCAACTGAAAAAGTTTGAAGACCAGCAATTACAAGCATTATTGGATGAAGATTCATGTCAAACTCAAAACAACTTGCAGAAAGATTAAACGTTGCTCAGCAAACAAATTCCAATTGTTTATAAGCAATGGGAAAGATTCAAAGGAAGGTGCCACATCAACTGAACAAAAGACAAATGAAAAACCGAAAAGTCATCAGTAAAATGTTGCTTCAACAGCATGAAAGCCTTTTTTGCATCAGATTATGACTGGTGATGAAAAGTGGATTTATTTTGAGAATCCCAAATGCACAAAATCTTGGGTTGCTCCAGGTCAACCATCAACATTGACTGCAAGGACAAATCACTTCAGAAAGGAAACAATGCTCTGTGTTTGGTGGGATCAGGAAGGTGTGGTGAATTGTGAGCTTCTAAAACCAGGTGAAATCGTTAATACTGAGTGCTACTGACAACAAATAATCAATTTGAACCACACTTTGATCGTGAAAAGACTAAAATGTGCCAGAAGACACCGCAAAGTAATTTTCCTTCATGATAATGCACTATCACACACTTCAAAACAAGTTAAAAACACGTTAAAAGATCTTGCCTGGGAAATATTAACCCACCCACTGTATTCACCAGATCTTGCTCCTTCAGATTACCACTCATTCCGATCAATGGTACACACACTTTCTGAGCAGCACTTCAAAACAAACGAAGAAGTGGAAAATTGGGTCTCTGAATGGTTTGCCTCAAAACAAGAAAAGTTCTATTGGGACAGTATCCACACATTATCTGAAAAATGGGGGAAATGTGTAGCTAGCTATGGACATTACATTGAATAAAGCACTTTTGATGTTTCTCTTGAAATTATCATGTTTTCTTTGATTATAAAATCAGCATTATTAACTGATATACATAGTATATTATAATGTATCGATAATATAGACATAATTACAAAAATTTATAACTACATAATCTAACCTAATAATAGACAAACATGTAAATTGACCGTACCTTTGCTACGCTAACCAGTCAATCAGGAGAGTATGCAAATTAACCTAACAAAGATGGAGGTTGATTTGCATACGTAGGAGCCAAGCGGCTGAGCAAAGCCGGATGGCCCCGTGACCAGAGCAGCGAAGCCAGACGGCCCCGGGGCCGGGGAGTGAAGCAGAATGGCCCTGGGGCCAGCTCCGGCCAGAGCCTGGCCAGAGCAAAGGCCTGGTTCCTGGGTGCCAGAGGCAAACCGGTGCCAGCAACCAAGGAAAGGGAAGGCCTATTGCACGAATCTCTTCATGCAACAGGCCTCTAGTCCTATCTAATAAAAGAGAAACATGGTAATTAGCCATGCGTCTGCTACCCTTCCCATTGGCTAATCAGGGCGATATGCAAATTAACTGCCAGCCAAGACGGCAGCCAGCAGCCAGGCAGCTTGAAGCGAACAGGAGGCTTGCTTGCTTCAGTGACGGTGGACTCCAACGTTCCCCGCCTGATGCTGCCGGCCTCTGAGCTTGCAGTTTGAAACATTGTTACAAATACAGAAGCTAAACAAAACCCCACAAACCTACTTTCAGCCAGCCGGGATCTCAGAGCTGGAATTGAAACAGTGTTTCGAATATAGAAGCCAAACAAACCAGATATCTGCTTTCAGCAGCCGAGGCCTAAGAGCTGGAGCCAAGCCTCAGAGCTAAAGCTGGCAAAGAATAAAAAAAAAAAAGAAAAAAAGGAGCGGTTGGGAACTTCAGTCACCCGCCAGCCTGAAAACAGCCCTAAGCCCCTCACCCAGACTGGCCAGGCACCCCAGTGGGGACCCCCACCCTGAAGGGTGTGTGACCAGCTGCAAACAGCCATCATCCCCTCATCCAGGCTGGCCAGGCACCCCAGTGGGGACCCCACCCTGATCCAGGACACCCTTCAGGGCAAACCAGCTGGCCCCCACCCGTGCACCAGGCCACTATCCTATATAGTAAAAGGGTAGTATGCCTCCCGGCACCAGGATCAGCATGACAGGGGGCAGCGCCCAAACCCCCTGATCGGCCTGCAGCTCTGTGTGTGACAGGGGGTGGGGCCACAACCTCCCTATCTGCACTGCTCTGTTCGTGACAGGGGAAGGCACCCCAACCCCCTGATCAGCCCTGCTCTATGCCTGATAGGGGTGAGCTCCCCAACCCCCTGATCACCCTGTGGCTCTGTGTGTGACAGGCTGCGGTGCCCCAACCCCCTGATCGGCCCTGCTCTGTGTGTGACAGGGTGTGGCGCCCAAGCCTCCCCCCCCCCCACGGGCCCTGCTCTGTGTGTGACGGGGTAGAGCCATAACCTCCCATTCAGCCCTGCCCTGAGTGTGACAGGGTGCTGCGCCCCAACCCCCTGATCGGCCCTACTCTGTGTGTGGCAGGGGTGAGCTCCTCAACCCCCTGATTGACCCTGCTCTGTGTGTGACAGGGTACGGAGCCCCAACCCCCCTGATGTGCCCTGCTCTGTGAGTGACAGGGGGTGGCGCCTCAACCTCCCCATTGACTCTGCCTTTAGTGTGACCGGGGGCGGTGTCCCAACCTCCCAATCGGCCCTATCCTGAGCGTGACTGAGGGTGGCATTGCAACCTCCCAATCCGCCCTGCTCTGTGCCCAACCAGGGGTTGCACCTAGGGATTGGGCCTGCCCTCTGCCACCTGGGAGCAGGCCTAAGCCAGTAGGTCGTTATCTCCCGAGGGGTCCCAGACTGCGAGAGGGCACAGGCCAGGCTGAGGGACCCCCTTTCCCCCCGAGTGCACAAATTTTTGTGCACTGGGCCTCTAGTATATATATAAAAGCCTAAACAACCGTTATCACCAAACGACCAGAATAACCAGAATTTTCGGTCGACCAGTCGCTATGACATGCACTGACCACCAGTGAGCAGATGCTCAACCCAGGAGCTATTTCCTGGTGGTTAGTGTGCTCCCACAGCTAACCTCCTCTGGTTTCTCTTCCCTACCACCCCCTCCCCACTGACCCAGCCCCAGTGAGCCACAATCACTGGCCAGGCCAAGGAACACCACCCATGCACAATTTTGTGCACCAGGCCTCTAGTCAAATATAAAACTACACACACACACACACACACACACACACACACGAGATCTATTTCACCACTGTACAATATAAATTTGATTGTCTTAAGATTCAGTTAAAATGAATAAATTTAAGCTATAATCACATCATTAATAATAGCAACATCATCTTAAACTCATACATCTTGTTATGAAACACTTTGGAGTTATGGCCATTTTAGACAAAGATTCCTTAACACAATTTGATAGACTAGTAAATGCATTATGCTGACTTTGTAAGTGAATAGACTAAGTTGTATATGTAGATTAAACAACATGTACTAAGTTCTAAAATTACTGAATGAAGAATCAGTATTTTATAAGAAACCAAGTTCACTTTAAGACAATTTTCTTGCTACTGTATCTTAACATATTTTAGTGCCTATCTTCCACACATTGATATAACCTACAAATTTAACTAGACTCCCAGAAATATGTTTACATGTTGTGGCACAGGCTATCCTCCTATTTAAACAATAGGAATTCTAAAGTGTCCATGTTTCCAAGATTAGCCCATGCTTGACTTCTGTCTAGAAGATGATTACATAATCTATGACGCTGAAAACAACTGAAGTTATCAGCAGTAAATGCTCATTTTGTATCTACAGAAGAACCCTTACTGTCCTGAGTTGCAATATTTTCTCCAGAGTAAGAATAAAGGCTGGGGATTGGGGAGGGGGGAGAGTGTGGAGAACAGGGGGGATTATTTCCAGACAAGTTGACTCCATTAGTGGCTTGTGTTTAGTGCACTGTACTCTCTCTCCCTTTCCTGATACTATGTACTACCGGGTTACTACTGCAGCAAAAGGAGAATCACAGACTTTTTCTTTTTATTGCTGTTAAAATTGTAATGACAAGCCTATTATGCAATAATCCATCTTTTAACATTTTTAGTGAAGAGAACCAAAATATTTCTATTAGGACCTTACTAGCTTTGCTAATGCTTAACTCAGCAAATTTCCAGGTATTGTTACAAATATGTTATTGTACTATAAAATCTGGTTCCAGGGTGGGCAAATTAAGGGAGGAGGAGCACTCCTAGCAGAAAGTCAATTTCACAAACCTGCTTTTTCACAAGCCTCAGGCTGATTATATAATTTACATAGCATACAAATGATACAATATAACAGCTTAGAAGTTTTTCCTACTTACGCAATAGTTAAAGACACATATTCTCCAAAACAACTAGCTTTAAAACAATCATTACTAACGACCTCTTAGTAAGTTAAAATGTGTGCATAATTTTAGATGCTTAAATTGAAAACAGAAGTGACTACTTGATTTTTTAAACTAGAATAGTAGTTTTTTTTTTTTTACTTTTTTCAGGTTTTGGAAATAATCATTTATATTATAGATCTGAAGGAAAGAAAAAATCACTTTATATAAATTTATGTTATGTTTATTAAATATTTACACCATCTAAAAAGGTACTTTTGTTATAACAAATATATAGGACAATTCATAAGATTGTTCTGAGATTTCAGTACTTTCATTTAAAAGAAACTGTTCACATTGGAAACTGACATTTATAAATTTGAACATTAATTACAGTCATTATTCATAGTCACTCCTCCTTTGAAAATCTGGATAATCACCCTAGTGTTTCACCTTTCTCTGAATATATAATGAACCACCAAAGGCTTGCTCCTAAGTATATTATCTGCTGTCAAGAGATTTTCTTTACTCCAGAAACTGATTAAGATAACCCATGGAGTATCACGTGGGATATTTTGAAGTTTTAAACTAAGACCAGTCAAATAGAAATTCATAAAGATCTCTGTCATAAGTTGTGAGAAAAAGAAAAAATACTGTAAAGCATTTTAAGAGTTGCAGTGATACATATCACATATTTCAAACTTGTGTTTTCATTTAAAATATACTATAATGCTGTAACAATTTAAAAACTGGATTACAAAATTATATAAATTGTCTTAAACTTCAGATTAAATTAAGAGATTTTCAAATTCAAACTCACAGTTTATTAAATGTAAATTCCAAAGAAGATTGCTAAAAAATTATTTTAATCAGCATGTATGCAAAGTAAAGAGATTTCTCAAATTAATCATGATTAACATTCATGGAAAATTGCTGTAAGTCAAAATTAATACAAGTCAAATCCATTTTCTAGTAAAAATTAGGGTACAATACAGGTTTAGATTGCTCATCTGGAGTATACTGTCTACAGTTTTATAGCAATAGCTACACATATGTTGAATAATCAATTATTAATTACAACATACATGTAGACTTGTCTTTAAGAAAGTTTTCCTTAAACAACAATGGAGTATGAGCTCTTGAAAGCTTAGGCCCTCACCTTTTACCCCAATAGAAACAAAATACCAGGCTCAAGTGAACTTTCTCTCTTTACCTGTGACTTTGCTGTATGTCTCTAGTTGTCCTACATAATGTACAGGTTTTATGAATAATAAACATACACCTCTTCAAACTTTCCTGATGAATATTGCAGAAGAGTGTCTTGCATCATAATAGAAACCACAAAGTCTGCTCCAGTCTCAACATCCTTTCCTGATAGGCTGAATCAGTACAAACGATTAACGTCGTATTTACAGAACAAAGTAAAACAAACACACACACACACAAATAAATAAATAAATAAATGACACAAATGATCATCTCAATAGATACAGAAATACTAACTGACAAAATTCAACATCCTATCTAATAAAAGACAAAAAGGGTAATTAACCGTAACTTCGCTACGCTTCCCATTGGCTAATCAGGGCGATATGCAAATTAACCGCCACAAAGATGGTGGCCGGCAGCCACGCAGCTGAAGTGAGCAGGAGGCTTGCTTGCTCCAGTGATGGAGGAAACCAAGGTTCCCTGCCTGCTGCGGCCCGGCTCTGAGCTCCGAAAGCAACAATGTTTCAATTATAGAAGCTAAACAAACCCCAGATACCTGCTTTCAGCAGGCCGTGGCCTCAGAGTTGGAGTGAACAGCTCTCAGCTCCAGTGACAACAACAAAGTTTCAATTATAGAAGGTAAATAAATCCCAGAATAAAAAAAAAAAAAGAAAGAAAAAAAGGAGAGGCTGGGAGCTTCAGTCACCGGCCAGCCTTAAAATGGCCCTCAGCCCCTCACCTAGACTGGCCAGGCACCCCAGTGGGGACCCCACCCTAAAGGGGGTGTGGCCAGTCTGAAAACAGCCATCAGCCCCTCATTCAGTCTAGCCAAGTACCCCAGTGGGGACCCCCACCCTGAAGGGGGTGTGACCAGCTGCAAACAGCCATCAGTCCCTCACCCAGGCTGGCCAGACACCCAAGTGGGACCCACACCCTGATCTGGGACACCCTTCAGGGCAAACCAGCCAGCCCCCACCTGTGCTCCAGGCCTCTATCCTATATAGTGAAAGGGTAATATGCAAACTGACCCTAACAGCAGAAAGACTGGGAATGACTGGTCACTATGACACACACCGACCACCAGGGGGCAGATGCTCAATGCAGGAGCTTCCCTCTGGTGGTCAGTGCGCTCCCACATGGGGGAGCTCTGCTCAGCCACAAGCCAGGCTGATGGCTGCCAGTACAGCGGTGGTGGTGGGAGCCTCTCCTGCCTCCTCAGCAGCACTAAGGATGTCCAACTGCAGCTTAGGTCTGTTCCCCGCTGGCAAGTGGACATCCCCTGAGGGCTGCTGGGCTGCCAGAAGGATGTCTGATTGCCAGCTTAGGCTCAATCCCCAGGGAAGCAGGCCTAAGCCAGCAGGTGGTCATCCCCCGAGGGGTCCCAGACTGCAAGAGGGCATAGGTCGGGCTGAGGGCCCCCTCCCCCCACGAGTGCGCAAATTTTTGTGCACCGGGCCTCTAGTCTTTTATGATTAAAAACAACAACAACAAATATAACACAGAGCATATTCCATGAAAGCTTTGCTTCTAAAATCAGGAACTAGACAAAGATTCCCACTTTCACCTCTGATACTTAACATTGTACTAGAAGTCCTGTCTAGAGTAATTAGACAAGAAAAGAAAGAACCCAAATTGGAAGAGAAGTAATAAAACATCTCTATTTACAGATGATATGATTATTTATGTAGATAATTTCAATCCGCAAAAATAAATTTGTATTTTAAAAATCAAGAGTGTAATATTTGCATCTTTCAATTTTGAGAGCACTAGGATCTTTGACTAACTCCAGATAGAAGTCCTCTGAAATTCCAGATGCTTTCTCAAATAAAAGTTTTCATCCTATTTATTGGCCTACATCTATTTACTTACTATTACTCCATATGCTCGTAGTTTTAATGAAATAGTAGGTAGGCACCATACTAAAATAAGAACGTATGGCTTTTTCTAGTGTTTTAATATCAAACCAACAGTAAATGTGTATTCTCCATATATGCCTATACTTGATGTAGCAGGTGTTCATGAACTACCTATTGATTGAATATTCTTCACTATTAAAAAATATATAAATGATGCCATTTTTGCGATCAAAATTTTGAACAACCTGTTTTTGAATATAAAAAGTTTTGACCATTTAATTTTACAGTAGCCACCATAAACTGAAAGAAGTTCAGAAAATGTTAGCACTGAATTTTAATGTATTCTGAAAGTTTTCTATTGGGCAATTTATTAGCAACAAGAGAGAGTCAATCATTAATTTACATGTGTTCTGGAATTTGGGGAGGTGTTTTCAACATTTGGGCAAAATAATAAGTGATGTAAAATTAAGCCCTTTAACTGACCATATGCCATCCTAATATTTGACCTTGAAAAGTAATCCAGATTTGTAATTATGCAACAAATAGAAATACAATTGTATTTTTAACATATTCTAATAAATCATTATTACTTAATATTATATACTAAATGATTATTAGATCAGTGACATATTTTAAAATTAATTTCTGTATTTCCTCCCATGAAATTTCATTGCAATCACTTTGCCACCTTTTCTTTTTCCCAAGGTCAATCAAGCTGTTAAATGTTTCTAGACCCATGGTGCATGTTCATTCACTACTCTCTTGAAAAAATGTACAGTTTTGGAAAATATGAAACAGAAGCTGTTTCCATCTTATTTGATGATTTAAAAAAGGCAAAAGTTGAAACATGGAATCAACCAGGCATAATTGTAACTAAGCACAATATTGTAAGCACCAAAATGTTGGGTTAGCATTTCTCATAGATTTGGTGTAAAGTAAAAATGACTAAAAATGAAGTTAACTCTTCAGATGTTTATATTTTGTACTAAAATAATCCTATAAATGTACACCTAGTTAGGATGATTAAATTTCTACTTGTTTCATAATTTATAATTATTTTCTGGTAACTTCATACTAAATTTTTATCATGTAACTCTTTCAATTCAATGAAGATGTTAATTTATCGCAAAGTTACTAGATATAATCTTAGTGAGTCATTATAAGCCTACTAGAGGCCTGGTGCATGAAAGTCGTGCACTGGGAAGGAGGGTTGTCCCTCAGCTGAGCCTGCACCCTCTCCAAACTGGGACCCCCCAGGGGATGTTCGACTGCCAGCCTGTGGGATCAGGCCTAAACTGGCAGTCGGCCATCCCTCTCACAATCCAGGACTGCTGACTCCCAACTGCTCTCCTACCTGCCTGCCTGCCTGATTGCCCCTAACCACTCTGCCTGCCAGATTGATCACCCTCTAACCACTCCCCTGCCAGCCCAATTGACCCAACTTCCCTCCCCTGCCAGCCGGTCACCCCCAACTGCCCTCCCCTGCTGGCCATCTTGTGGTGGCCATCTTGTGACCACATGGGGGCAGCCATCTTGTGCAAGGTGTTATGGTCAATTTGCATATTACCTCTTTATTATGTAGGATTGTGTCATTGCATCTTAGTGAGGCAGGATAGGAAGACGCTAGGAAAATTTCTTGGCAAGTGAAATGGGGAAACTGAGACAGATAGCTGACTCAAACCGCCTCATCCAGCACCTTAACTTACCTGCCTCCTTCTCCATTACACAACTACCCCCTTAAGCATTAAGCCCTCAGGACAATGAAGTTCTGATCAGCATTAAATAAGCTTAGGAACAAAGCCTCAAGTCTTTTGACCACAGAGACAGAGTTTTGATCAAACTAGAGATAACATCTAGCCTCAGTTTGTTTCAGCACCAGGCCTAGAAAAGGAACAAAACCCAAGGAAGCTATGCCATAGCTGACATCAGGACTACATGCAATGACCAATGACCCATAACCTATCACCAATCACTCAGTAGAGACCCTGATCCTGACCCTATACACTCATTTTGATGAATCAGCATATTGAAAGGACACACTTGGAAAGCTGATGAATATTCTATTGAGATCCTTCCCTGAGATCTCTGCTAAAACTTCTGCCTTTAGAAAACACATAAAAACCCTTAAGACAAAAGATCTAGTGCATGCTCTCTCTGTAGAATATGCCCCACCTTCTTTCTTCAGGCATTTATCTTTGCCTTCTTTCTCCTAAGTTCTCAGGATCCCCATAAGACTTGCATTCCGAGGAGCAGAGGGCAGTGGCAGCTCATCCCAGGCAACAGCAGTTTGTCCTGGGGTTCATCTCCTGAACCTGTCTCCAAGGGCCTTTCTTTTGCCTCTGTAACTTGTTCCTGAGTCCACACAACCCAGCTGGCCCACTTCTTCTGGATCTATGACTCTCTTTCTAAAAGGCCAGGGAAGATCTCTGAGCAGCCTGCTTGAATCTTCTCCTCAAGTGTAGTTTTGCTTTGTATGCTAAAGAAGCTTCCTCTTGTACTAGAGTCCCTGGCTCTAAATTCCTTCTTTGCTGAACTCAAGAACCAAGAGCCAACATTGCCGATATTAGGATATTTTCTACTTATGTAAAGCTATTGGTTCTTATGAAATAGCTCATAGAGCAAAATACATTGTAATGTGTTCTGAAAACTAGTAGGTAGTTGAGATGATAATCAGTAACAAGGACAGAGAACTAGCAATGATGAGTCACCTTTTTATTTTCCCAGGGGCCCAGAAAAATATAATGGTTAGATTTATGCTAATTTATTTTTCATTGTAATTTTAAACATGAATGTATATTTTAATCTTTTAAGTTTAGTAATAATATAATGGCCCCAAAGAAGAATTTTCTTGTCAAAGAATGCATTAACTTTCAAAGGAAAAACTGAGGAAGGCTATGAAAAATGAGAATTTTAGATGGTAAGACCAAAGTATAGTGGCAAAACAAAACATTCTTTAAAATCAGAATGATTAGGTGCACTGTGGATCACAAATTATTGCACTATAATTTTTAAATGAGCTTAGACATCTGTGAAATTTAAACCCCAGGGCAGTATGTTGTATGGCAGTATGTTGCAAAAGGAACAAAGCTTTGACATGCAAATTTCAGCTTTATGTTGCATCAGTCCAGGTAACCTTGCAAACCACCTTCACACATACACACACACGGGAAGCAGAGTGATGCCTCCCATATGGATCTATCCTTCCTTTCCCCTCCCCAGTCAAGTTGACAGCAATTCTCAGTGCATTTCCTAAACAGACTGAAAAAGCTATGCTAGGCTTGTACCTGCTATTAACCTCCCTTGTACTATTATTACTCATATTTTTTCCTTTGAGATAAGGAGCTAAATGCAGAAGCTGATCTTTGCATATGGTGGGCCATTAGCCCCCCAAAAAGAATTGCAAATGTCAACCGATTATTGGGTCATTAATGTCAGGTCATGGTATTTCAGAGTTTGATGTTTTTAACCTTTTGCAGACATTAACCCATTTACAATACACTTTTGAAAAGAGTTTATTTATCCTTGGAAACAGTGAACGTATGATTCCAGGAATACTGCATTGTAATATTAGGTATTATATATATATGGCAGAGATCATTAACTATATTTATGTAACCACCTCTTCAACTTAGTTTGGCCTTTTATCTATGGTTTAGAAGAATCTAAAATTATGGTTAAAAAATGTTCAGATGTCTAATAGGTGAAATAGGGAGGGAAACAGAATTTAATACTGTTCTCTTTATTACAGAATTACTCCCCAATTCTGTCTTTCTGTTTAGACAGAATTTGCAAGGATGATATTATCTATTTCATTTCTTTTTTATTGGAAGTCAAAAGTGTTTCCTGTTATAAAATTCAATGAAATCAATTTCACTACATGAAATAGTTTTAGTGTGAACCATTAAAGTCATAATTCAAGAGGCTGAACAAAATCTATGATGAAATAATGTAAATAAGAGATTCTGCAATAGCTATGGCAATGTATTCATTGCTCTGGACACAGGTTCTATTTACCATGCAGATTCAAAATATTAGATAAACACAGATGCATCTGTATTTTAAACAAAATTATTTACAGTAATTTTCCTAAATTAATTCAGATTATTTTAATGGTTTGGTTTTCTTTCTTATGTCCCTACTTTTTGGCTAAATTGGCCATGTGTTTAAAAACTGTTTTGAAAACTAATAAAAAAATGGAGAGTAAGAAAGTAAAATAATCCAGTCAGAAAAGAATTTCATGATTATAGTGAAACAAACTAATCTATTATCTTATGCTAAAGTAGGGGATTTTCTGCATATTTCTGTAGGGTAGTCTCCACATATCGTACCCATTCAATGAATGACTCACTCATTTGGCAGTTACTATTTCAATACCTACTTTGTGATAGCACAGTGCCAGGCCCTACTATGCTGGCCATACTCTAAATTGGTTGCAATGATCCACACCTTGTGTAATTTTTTCCCTTGAGTGTGGATGGACCTATAACTTGCTTCTAACCAACAGAACATGGCAAAGGCGATGAGATGTCACTTCCGTAATTATGTTATAAAAGATTGTAACTTCCATCTTGCTAACAAACTATCGTCTTCTTAGTTTGAGCATTTTTAAAAAAATATATTTTTATTAATTTCAGAGAGGAAGGGAGAGAGAGAGAGAAACATCAGTGATGAAGGAGAATCATGGATTGGCTGCCTCCTGCACGCCCCCTACTGGGAATCAAGCCTAGAACCTTGGCATGTGCCCTGACAGGAATTGAACTGTGACCTCCTGTTTCATAGGTCAGTCAGCAAGCTGAGCCACACTGGCCCAGCCTAGCACTTTAAGAAAGTAGCTATCTTGGACAGACTCACATGGGAAAAATCTGAGGGTGGCTTCCACGTAATAAGGGGTGAAGAACTGAATTCTATTAACAGTTATGTGAGCTTAGAAGCTGTTCCTTCCCCATCTTAGTTTTTAATGAGCCTCCAACCCTAACACTTTAATTACAACCTTGTAAGAGACTCTGAAAAGAGGACCCATCTAACTTGGGCTAATACACTTGACCCACAGAAACTGAGCAATAATGTGTTAAGTTGCTATATTTGTGGTAATTTGTTATGCAACAATAGGTAACTAATAAACCTAGGGATGCCATTAATAGTTGCTATTTTTCATGGAGCAGGTATAGCAGCATGGTGAATGCTATGAAGTGAAATGTGACTATGGCTAAATTGTAGGAACAGAAATTCAGAGAACCAAACCAGGGCCTGAGGGATGGGAGAAGTTTTGCAGAGAAGTAGGAGCTGAGACATGAAGGATGACATTTACAGAAGGGTGGGTTGTTTGTGTGCATCAAGGAAAGGGTGATGGTGACAGTCTGTTGGGTGATGGTGTCCCATGAGACACAAGGATTCAATAACTCTGTGGAGATTAGGATTTTGGTCAAAGGAATTCTTCAGAAGATTTATATGCATTTTTAATTTTATATTCACTTGGGTAGCTTGTCAGTCAAGATGACTATATATACTATTTATACTTTATATTTATTTATAAACAACTTTTTTCAGTGACTGAGATAACTTCACTACTGTTTATCCTTTTGCCACATTATGTTTCCTTCAAATCACTCTTCCTATGGTCTCATATCACACTTATTTATTCTTACTTACATGAACTAATGCTTGCCATGCTAGCATGAGAGTTCTTTAAGGACAGATTATTTTTTGCGTTTTCTATAGTTAATACAGTTTCTTGCACACAGCACACATTCAATAAATAGTTGTGGTATTAAAAGTATTTTTGAAGTCATTATCCAACATGAAACATCACAAGATTCACGGAGCAATAGAGTTTCAAGTTGACAATAATTAGATAATAATTTAGATATAATATCTGTGTGTCAGCACTATGACAAACGAGGACCAAAAAGATGAGAAAGAAGAGCTCTTCCTTGTGAGAATTTAAAGCTATTAAGAATTGAAATCTAGAAGCAGATGAGTAAACAAATGAAGCTACTGTAATTAAAAGTTTGATATGGAAACATGGTTGACAAATAGAAAATTGCAACAGAATAGAGTACAGAAATAAAGTCAGATCTGTAATAATATGTCTCTCAGCCACTGTGGCCCAGTGGTTGAGTGTTGACCCATGAACCAGGAGGTTATGGTTTGATTCCCAGTCAGGGCACATGCCTGGGAGGTTACAGGCTAGATCCCCAGTAGGGGGCATGCAGGAGGCAGCCAATCACTGATTCTCTGTCATCATTGATGTTTCTATCCCTCTCTCTCCCTCTCCTTTCCTCTATCTGAAATTAATAAAAACATATTTTTAAAAAAACAATAGAAGTATGTCAATGCAGAGAGAAAAGAATAAACTAAATGGATGTGATTTAGCAATTTACTGTATGATTTGAAAAAATAAAATAGTCACATAACCTAATGTTCACATACAAAATCTAATGAAAAAGGGAACCAATATTAATAAATATTTTTAAAATTATAATATTTTTTACAATCTTTGAGTAGAGATAGTAAAAAAAAACAATCAAGTAATATAGCATATTCTAAGAAAATAATTGGTAGACTTGATTACAAAAACAAAGCTGAGGAGAACTATAAATAATGTCTAATGATAAAATATGGATTGGGGAAATATATTTGAAGATTATGAACAGGTCACATGATAACTTCTCTACCAAATCAAGAATTCTTACACATGAATATGAATAGGATATACAACCAAATAGAAAACTGAGTAATGCAACTGTATACAAATGTCTGTTAAATATACTAAATATGTTTTGACAACATAAGTAATAAAATTCTATTTTTAAAAGTTAGTTATATCTACTGTTCAAAAATGACATAAGAAATAGGTACTGACAAACACGCATTTTATTCTGGAGTGAAAGTCACTCTGATGCTGCTCAGACACAAAGCAGAGGGTTCACATATCTGTCCCCCAGCACTAAAGCTGGGAGACAAGGGTAAGAGAATAAATCTTATAAAGTCATTTTGGAGTTTCACTTCAAGAAATGCAGCAACAAAAATACTACATAAATGGATAAAGATAAATTAATAATATTGTTTATGGAAAAAAATAGGAAAAAAAAAAAGAGGATCTGATCCATCATATGGAACAGGTCAAATAATCGTTGCTATTTTCCAAGTGAAGCTCATGGATGTATACTACACATCTACACTTTGTTGCTGTTTTCAAAGTGAGGCTCAACAGTCCATGCACTGACCGTAACAGCAGTTACTAAGGAGGTTTTTGAAATTGAAGTATAATTGACATAAATGTGTACAACATAATGATTTGATATTTGCATGTATTGCAAAATGATTGCCACAGTCAGTTTAGTTATTATCACCATAGATACTTACAGACTCTTTTGCATGTTGTGAGAACTTTAAAGATTAACTCTCTCAGCAACTTTCAAATAAGCGATACAGTATTATACAGTATTGTTAAGTATAGCAGCCAGGTGATAAACTACATCCCCAGGATTTACTTATTTTGCAACTGGAAGTTTATACCCTTTGATGCTTTAACCCATTTTGTCCATCCCTTATTGCCTCCTTCTGGCAACTACCAATTTATTCTATGCTCTGAATCTATGAGCTTTTTTATTTTTATTTAAGATTCCATATATAAATGAGAAGCAGTAGAACTTTTTAGCAGATTTCTTTTGAGTGGGGGATAACTTCTACATTATATCATTACTAGAAGCCTGGTGCACAAAATTTGTGCAATGGAGTGGGGGGTGTCCCTCAGCCCAGCCTTCCCCCTCTCCAATCTGGGACCCCTCGGGGGATGTCCGACAGCCGGTGGGATTGGGCCTAAACCAGCAGTTGGACATCCTTCTCACAATCCAGGACTGCTGGCTCCCTACCGCTCACCTGCCTGCCTGCCTGATTGCCCCTAACCCATGGGTGGGCAAACTTTTTGACTCGAGGGCCACAATGGGTTCTCAAACTGGACCAGAGGGCCAGAACAAAAACATGGATGGAGTGTTTGTGTGAACTAATATAAATTCAAAGTAAACATCATTACATAAAAGGGTACGGTCTTTTTTTTTTTTTTAGTTTTATTCATTTCAAACGGGCTGGATCCGGCCCGCGGGCTGTAGTTTGCCCATGGCTGCCCTAACCACTTCTGCCTGCCAGCCTGATCACCCCCCAACCACTCCCCTGCCAGCCTGATCGATGCCTAACTGCTCCCCTGCCAGCCTGGTCACACCTAACTACCCTCCCCTGCTGTCCTGATTACCCACAACTGCCCTCTCCTGCCGGTTGTCTTATGGTGGCCGTCTTGTGATGACATGGGGGTAGCCATCTTGTGATGACATGGGGTGGCCATCTTGTGACCACATGGGGGCGGCCATCTTGTGCGAGGGTGTGATGGTCAATTTGCATATTACCTCTTTATTATATAGGATATTTTGTTATATATCTGTTACTAGCTATCTAATTTTTCCATGAACATACATTAAAGAAAGAGATACATATGAAACAACTAGCAGTAGTAATCTCTGGAGGTAAAGATGGGATAGAATTAAAGGGCTGGAGTGTTTGTACATCATATATCTCAAAATGAATATTGCGATATTTGGGAAATTTGTCTTCCTTTTTTATCATTTTGTTTATTTCAAACAAAGTTAAATGAAACAAAGTAACTAAACTGCATTGTAATCTATATATAAAAAAAGCCAGTGTCCATGATGACCAGGATGACCAAACAACTGGTCACCATGTGGTACATTGAGCACCTCTCAGTCCCTCCCCCCTGGCCCGTGAGCAGGGTGGGGCGGGACTGGGGCCTGGCGAGCAGGCTGAACGGCTGAACGGCTGACCTCTTGGTCCCTGCCCCCAGCCCCAGGCTCCGATGGATCAGCAATGGTGAATGGGGGGGCGCAATCAGGGTGGGTGGTGGGAGGACCGGGCTGGCTGTCAGGCTGTTGGGATCAACAGCTCATCCCCGGCTGCTCAGGGGCTCAGGCCTGTGGGAAAGCAGGCGCCGGCGACTTCACCTCCATGCGTGTGTGCTGGGCTGGCCGCTGATGGAACGCGCTGCCCGCTTGGGGCCTCTCACACTGGGGCAGGAAGGTCATGGGCACGCCTTGCAGCTTCCTTCAGCACCTCAAGCTCCAGCAGCGGCGGCAGTGGTGGCGCCACATGAGTGGCCCCGAATGGGCAGCGTGTTGCATCAGCGGCCGGCCCAGTGCACATGCATGGAGGTGAAGTCGCCTGCACCTGCTTTCCCACAGGCCTGAGCCCCCGAGAAGCCGGGGATGAGCTGGTGATCCCAACAGCCTGACAGCCCTGCAGCAGAGGCAGCATTAGGCCTGGGGACTGGCGAATGAGCAGAAGATGAAGGCTAGGCCTAGGGACCCTACCTGCACGATTTCGTGCACTGGGCCTCTAGTAGATATAATAATAGAAGAGGATACGTGATAGAACACAAAAAAAAGAATAATTATTTGGAAGTTTGGGGACTTGAGGGTGAGGGAGTGCCCTGTTTTGTTTATTTCTATCATTTTACCTGCTGTATAAGACTTGGAAAAATATATATAAAGCACCTATCAAAAGGTGGATTAAGAGCAGGTAGATGTGAGGGATGACTATTTCCCTGTGCTATTGTTTGTGCCTCCTGTATATCCCAGCTGGGGCTTCAGGAAAGCCCAAAATGTTCCAAGGGAAGGTCACTCCTTCTAGCCAGAGAATTTGGGGAAGGGGGTGGTCCCTGTAGGACAAACTTTTTGGAGTTTCTCTGCTCTGTGCAAGGTGAGTGTCAGCAGTGAGGCAACAGCTCTTCCCCCTTCCCCTGGATGCCACCAACTAGCAACAGCATCTCCTGACACTCCCCAGTTTACACCTGTTTAGCACCAGCAATCAGGTTGCACCCTCTCCCTTGCACTGACATGGTTGAGGTCCACCCCTTTAGGATGGAGTGTTTCACTCACCCGCCCATTCCTACAACATGTGAGGTCTGCTGGTGTGGCAGCAGCAATGGTGTGGTGGCTGAGTCAGCCCTGCAGGCTCTTTCTCTCATCACTCTGTCCCACGTTGGGCCTGTTTGTGAGAATTGTGAAATACAATTGGGAATTAAAATTCCAACTTTTCAAAATGAACAAGGGAATGAACACCAGGAAGCCAGAGAATGGAGATAGGATCCTGGAGAGGAGGAAGAAGAAAGGGGCCGTTCACATCTGTGTATGAAGTCCCAGTTTGCTCTCGAATGCACATACATGAATTCAGACAGCAACTCTCTGAGCACATACAGACTGAAGCTAAGTTACAGATGGGACCATCGTGGCATATATATATGGGGGTAGACAGTGACAGGTATGGGATATAATCTAAGTTATTAAATATACAAAGAAATAAGGAAACTTCAAAAATTCTCAGAGGAAAAGATTAAAAAAAAATACCAACCTGGAGATGATACGAGTGCTACAATGATAAGAGTTTGAACTAAAGAAGAGCTATGTAGTAAATCTGACAAACACAGTGATCAAAAGTAAGCTCACAGGGTGACCTGATCTAGACTTCCTAACTGGGTGGTCATGGTGGGTAGTCATGTCCCAGGCTGATAGCTTCCTTAGCAAAAAGTTAATCTTTGCTCTAAGTAGTGCCTTCCATTGTTCTTGTGTATCTAGGTTAACTTATGTTTGAAATGCCAGGGTAATCCTCTTTCCCAGACCCCTGTGAGGCTTACCGACCCTTACACTATCTCTATTTACTATAAATGTTAACTAACCTGTAGGCACCAGTGTAAAAAATGTCTCCATTTTACCTCTTATCCAATCACAGAGATTTCCACAACTCCCTTCTTCTTTCCTCCTTAATCTACCACTAGTGGAATTCATGTAATCTTTCTTATATCCGCCCCCCCCTCCCCGATTCCAAATGCATAAAATAAACCACAAAACTGCTATTCTCTGGAGCATTTCTCAGTCTCTTGAGACCTTGTTTCTGGTCATGTCCTCAGTTTGATTTAAACTCTGATAAACTCATAAGATATTTCGGTAGATTCAGACATTATGACATCAATAATATAAAGACCCTAAAACAACTATTATAATAACAATGATCCATGAAGAAAGGGTAAACAGTGTTGAAATGAATAGAGAGAGGTCTCAGCAAAAAAAAAAAAATAAACTATAAATGGAAAATACAATAAAAAACATTAAAATTTTACTGGAGTGTCTTAAAAGTTCAGAATTAGTATGATAAAGAATACCTGAAGAAAGACCAGCAGGAATCATCTAAACTGAATACAAAAGAGAGGATAATGCAGAAAATTAAATAATCACAAGGAAAATATGCCAAAAGTTCTAAAATCTGTGGCATAAAAGACCAAGAGGAGGGGAGAAAAATTGAAACAGAAAGTGTATTGAAGACATGGTGGCTAAAATCTTCCCAATTTGGGTAAAAGATTGAAAAGATCTAAGAAGCTACCACCTTAAAAACCATCTTGCAGCTGAAGACAAAAGAAGACCTTGGGAGCAGGGCAATCAAGTAAGCCAGGTTACCATGCAAAAGTCCGGTAAAGGAGGGTTAGGTTGTTATACAGATTTAAGTCTGTCTTCTGCATTGATGAGAGTTACTAGAGAGAAAGTCATCCCTTCCTGCAGGCACAGCAAAGGAAACACCCTCACAAATGAAGATTTTTCTTACAAACATAATTTTATAAAAGGTATCTTCTACTTGGTTTTTAATAAAGATATCAAAGGATATTATTTTGCCTGATATTATGGTATATTTGACAAGAATATAAAAAGAGAAGAATAACTCTGAAGATAAAGGTAACAGAGTAATAGAACAATATTCATTGTGGCAGGAGGTTTATTATAGAATATGGAGAGTTATAAGATGAGAAGCCAGAGTATTAAGGACTTTTAGGTATAAAAAGCCTCAAAAGTCTTATTAAAATTATGGACCTTATCCTAAGGTCAATGTTATTAATTCTAAGTCTGAGGTAATGACACTCAACATATTATTCTAAGTAGCAGGCAAAAGTCCCCATTTTTAAAAAAGCATGCAATACACATAATGCTAAATAGGACAGGTTCAAGGCATTTATTCATGATTCTAGTGAAAGTGAGTATTCAACTCAATGAAACAGAAACAGTCTAGCTTTCAAAGAAACAAGTAAACCAGGTCATTTGAATGCAGGAGGGCACTTTATGGTTTTATTTTTCAATGATGCTCAGAATAATAGAAATTTGCTATAACTATACCTCATAATGAGAATAACAATTTACTATACAGATGTAATAAAAGATGTAAAAAATGTTATTGAATTAATTTTTTTAGGAAAATAAATTTGTTTCACAAGGGTGTTTGCTTGTATTTCTTAAAGCTGACAAAGAATCTTAAGTGTGTATTTCCAACTGAGCCAAAGTAAATACAGCTATTATTCACCTTATGTCTCAGTGAACATAAAATTACATATTTAAATTAAAAATGAAAATAAAATTTAGTAAATATTTAGTGACTAAAGGGACATATTTGGAACAAATTATGGCTGAATACAGAATTTGTATTTGTTTTTAGTCACCATGGCACTACGTTCCCATGAAGCTACCTGATGAAATAATATTTTACTTAACCATGAAACATAGCTCACAAAACTGTAGAGGTTTATATTATCTTAATTATGCATGCATTCTTAAATTAGAAGTAGGTAGTTGGTGTATACACAACAATTTCTATTGTAATGAATATTAACAACAGTATTTAGAAGAACTTGAGATTCACTATATTCTAGGCTTTACTTATCTGGAAATGTTTTAAAACTAAAATAAAATTAAGAAGGGAACAGGGAATAGATAAATATTCAGTAACCACTGAAGAACAAATAGATCTGGATTATGTGAAAACGTTGGCCCTCCATTAAAGGAGTTATAAAAAGTATATAAGGCATTCAACTTTATATGCTTTCTGAAGAATTACAAATAAGAAATATAGATAACAAATTGGTTCACTGCCAAAGAGGAAAAATAATCATTTTTCTGGAAGTAGACTTTCTATTACCATTCAAACATCCATCAAATAGAGTAAACTGAACAACTTTTTCCATAGATTATCTGATAGAATGGTTTTTATGAGATAAAACTGAGGCAACATCAACTCAATCAAAATATCCCTTTGTTCTCCACCCTGCCTTATTACAATCTTTATAGTTTACTTTGAGAAGAGAAGGATAGCAATAAGATCATGACAAACTGCATTGGCGTGATGATCTAAGATCTCTTAGATGAAATAAATAACAGAGTAATTTTATCTGTACCATTATTATAAGCAAACAGATATGCTGTTACCATGAACCAATATAGCAGAGAAAAATATGTTTAGCTTTTAGAAAAAAAAATCATATGTTCATGTTTCAAATGTGTTTATAGTGATGTTCAAAGTACATATTTTCTTCTAGCAAGAGCGGGAAAAGACATATTTGCAACAGTATTTAGTGTATGGTAGCCTCAACTCCTATAGGCGAAGTTATCCCTCAATAGCCTATATAACTTCAGTTACTTATAAAAGTTAAAGTGATTTAAATATATCCAAAATATAATGTGAGAAGAGCCAAAGAGTTTGACTTTACTTTTCTTCTCACCCATGTAATTCGCCTACTAATTCAGTTTAAAGAGAAAGAACTTTGGTAGATACAGGTTTACAAAGATGAAAGTAACATGAACCATAGTTTTGACTTTTAAAATTGGAAGAATAGTATACATACAAGTGGGTGGATTTTGAATCTGTATGTAACCAGAACTGAAGTTAAGGATGACATGGTAGACTGCTTTGTTTGTTCCCAATTTCAATAGGAAACTTTCAAGTTTTAATTATGTAATACATTAACTTCTAATCTTTCCTTTTTTGTTCTATCTCCCTGTAGAATCTGTCTTAGGTTGTTTCATCCCTATTTGGGAAAATTCACTATTGAAACGACTGGGCCTAAGTTCTCTTTGAGAAGTTTTTATTTTTGTTTTGTTTTGTTAAATTAAAGATTAAGTTTTAGTAACAGAATATAAACTACTCAAATGTACTTTCTAGTTTGCTTTGGTACATTTTTCTAGAAATATATACATGTTATCAAAATTTTCAAATTCATTGGTAAAAATGTGGTTATGCTACTGTTTCTGAGCAATTAAATACTATAAAATTTATAATAATGTCCTCTTTTTTGTTCACTATATTACTAAAATGGACCCTCTCTTTCATTAGTTCTTGTCCAGTACCCATTCTATCTTACTCTTTCCACAAAGAAACCATTTTTTTCTTTCAATTGAACATGTTTCTATTTCATTAATTGTGTGTTTTTATCAATATTTTGATTATTTCAGTTCAATTTGCAACTATTTTAAAAATTTTTCTCTGGGTACAGATTCTTAGTCTTTCTTCTTTGTTAGTAATGCAGTAAAAGCTAAACATTTTCCCCACAGTGTAGCTATTGCTGCACCCCATATTTTTTATGATACATTTTTATTGTTATTTCATTTTAAATATTGTCTAATTTTATTTTTAATTTCTCCTTTAGTCTATATAATATTTTGAAGTATATAGATTAATTCCTAGTGATACAGATTTTTCTGACTCAGTTTTTGATACTAGTTTCTAGCTTAATTATGCCATGTTCATATAATATGTTCTATCCTTTATAATTTAGTGAAATGATTTTATGGTCTCATATGTTTGGTTATAAATTGTGTGTGTGTGTGTGTGTGTGTGTGTGTGCTGTGCGCACACATGCTTGTATAAAACTCAATAGCAAACCAAAAAAAAATTATGAAACATTTATAATAAAATTGGGTGTGAAGGTATTCTCCCCTCCAAAACAAAATATAATTGGAATAGGGAAAACAATAGCAATTACAGAGCTGTGAGTTACCTTCATCCATACGGGAGAAAACAGAAAAGCAACAGGGCACCAGAAAGATCTTAATATAGGCAAAACGAGAAAGTACATTCAAGTCTGAAAGGTCACCTGTAATTTCTAGCTAACATTGTCACTTCCTTTATGAAATCAACAAAGTGACACTCTGGAATAGGCCTGATGTCAGCATTGATTCTTATATATCAGTAGAGGTCTGGTGCATGAAAATTCATGCACTGGAGGATGGGGTCCCTCAGCCCAGCCTGGCCCCTCTCACAGTCCGGGGGCCCTCAGGGGTGGAAGGCGACCTGGTGATCAGGGGGAGGCGACACCCCCATCACACCTCTGCTGCTGCCACTACCAGCAGCGCAGGCCTCGGCCGGCCCTGGTTACCTGAGCCTCGGGCAGCCCTGGGCGGCTGGGGGACTGAGGGGACTGGTGGGGTCTCAGGAGGCAGGCATGCGGAGCGGCGGGGCTGAGGGGACTGGGTGCTGCCAGCTTGTGGCTGTGGGTGCCGCCATCTTTGAGGGTGGGACAGTTAATTAGCATATTCCCTCCTTATTGTCTGTGGCACCACCATCTTTGAGTGGGGCAGTCAATTCCCTCTTTATTAGATAGGATAACACAATCATAGAAATGATATCCCATCATCTTTGCCATATTCTATCAGTTAGAAATAAGTCATACGTCCTGTCTGCCTATGGAGAGGATTACACAAAGATATGAGTAACAGGCAGAGATTTTAGAGTATGTCTACCACAGTCATCTGTGGGCAAGTGAGCTTACTCCAATGTGTCACTAAGATAAAGTAAGACAGGCCTTTAGTTTATAAAATCAGGTTTCTGTGGATAATCCAGATAAATACTTTTAGGATATAACACTTTACAGTCCTACATTTTTTCTAATTTATGTCCTTTACACTCATTTGAAATTTAAAGCACTGCTTAGTTTCTCAGTTTTTGGCTCCCACTTTTTATCATTTCTATTCTATCTGCTTGGCTTCTATGCTGATAAACCACAGTTCAATCATTGGCAAAGATCTGGTGGTAAAATACTGGGCTAATGTCTATATTTTGCCTGTCTTGGGGATCTATCTTATTGCCTTGGGTTCATCTCTTACAAGGTAGCACTCCTTAATAAATTTTATTTAAAAAATTGATGCTATACCATTCCTCCATATGTAATATTTTATTTCATTTATTTCATTGTCATTATTAGTATATTTATTCTTTACTGATAATTTAAAGTCATACTATTATAAAACAGAATACAGTAGAAATAACACCTAATTCTGTAAAAAAATTAGAAGATATATTAACTACTTATATTAATTATTGATTATTAAATATGATGGGAAATATGTGTATGTTAATAGTATATTTAAATATTTTCCTGACAAGTTGTACCATTGCTCTCTACCAATTAATGCATAATTTCAATTTCCAGAAGAAAACTCAGTCGCTAATCATTTAACTTAATTATTGACCTGTCCCCATTAACATTTTTATAAGTGATTTGGCTGAATATATGGGTGAAAATACTTTATTTTGGATGACCCTAAGCTAGGATAGAGCCCTTAACATACAAGGTAAAGATTTAACACAATGTGGCAAAGTCCTTGCCTCCATTTATAAATAAGGAGATTCCATAACATCACCAATAAGTACAGCTAGAATTTAAAGTATTATCTGACTTCAACAACCAATTCCCTACTCTCCATCACCTAAATGTTATACTTTCACAGGAGATAAGAAGCAGGGGGAAAATTGATTTAAGAAGGGAATAAGCTGTGGAAAGCAAAAATTATTTTCTCACATAGAAAACAAGGCAAGAAAAATGTTTTTAAAACATTGCGTTGGAGAGGAAGAAGGAAAGAAAATGTGTCCCTCGATGTGAAGTTGACCTTTTTAGCTGGATGGGAAGCAAGGCTGCACTATAGTGTGAGGTGTGGGGTGCAACTCATGGACACCCGCTTTGTGGTGCAAATAGCAAGAGGTTCTACTTTAGTATGTCAATATTTTTAAATATCCAAGTGATAACTTTTATTCCACATGACTTACATTATAAACTTATTTCCTTTTATTCTCTTGTTTTATATTATGTTTTTCATTGTTTTATATAATGGAAGGAGACTTTGAACTCTTCAATAATACATTAAAATGGCTATTCTCTCAGATATAAAAATTGAAACCAAGGAATTACATCTTTATGATAAAGTATAAAATATTGGGTCTCCACTGATAGCTAAACAGCATGCAAGTGGCAGGATAGAAAGGAACACTGGGATAAAAGGACAGGAATAGCTTTATTGAGGGTTTCATATACTCAGTAGGGTATAATAATAAATCACATAAAGTGATAACAGAAATAAATGTATGACCCCTTTGTCCCTCAAGTCTTTGCAGGAAGCATATTTACATTATTCTGCTAACTTGAAACTATGTACTGTGTGAAAAGTGTTTGAACAAAATGATATATATTATCCTCATTTGTAAGGTCATGAATTCTACTTACTTTGCCCTAGGATGCTCTTGTCTACAGCCATGACTTGCTACTGCCTAAATTGTATTTGATTGGTATCTGTCAATTATTCCATTCAAATAAAATATTAGCTGTACTCTGAAAATAGATAGCCTAAAACATGGCATTAATGCAAAATATAAAGTTCCTTTGAAACTTTGTTGACCTCCTGGCCCAAACTCCCTCACTCTGAAAGACAGAGAATGACACATCTATTTTCTTTATTATACTAGGTCTTAACCCAACATTAATATCAATTGAATAAAATCAATTTTAAATCTTCTTCCAAATGTCACATTATTCAAATGGACCATGTTGTCACAAAATGTACTCTCTATTAAAGCAACATGAGTAATACACAAATGCCCCGTGTTGACATTTCACGGCATAGCATCTCCACTAATAAGATTCTGGCTCCCGTTCTAGTTATAATGCACTTGTGAAATACTAGAAACAAAATATAAATCGGATGTTATAAAGCAGCTCCAAGCTCCATGACAGCCCAAGAACCTTTAGAGAAAGAAGCACTGAATGGAAAAGGGCAGAGAAGTTTTGCTTCTCTTTCTCTCAAAGACAGAAGTATTTTTCTTTTCTTCCTACTTTTTGTGTCTTTTGTATTAAAGCTGTAAGTTTGGAAAATAAAGTGCTTGACTAAAAATATTGAAAATACAGTAAAGCCTCATTAGGTATTTTTATTTGGATACCTAACTCATATCATTTACAATACTACAACAATAATGTCACATGAGGGTGTATACTTGCACATATACATGCAATTTTACTTAAGATACATACAACATTTTATCTTGCATTTTATGAAATATTTGGACACATGCTATTATTCATTTTAATGTAGTTTTTATAATTGCATTTAATGGTTTAGAGAAATTTTCCATTAAACTATTATTATTTTCTTTGCAAATTCACCATCTAAATCCTTAATGCTAGCTTTACAATGGCCTACAAAAGGAGTAAGAAAAGGAAGTGTCTGTCTTTGATTTGCCTTACTCCTTTGATCTTCCTTTACCAATGTATAAGTTTTCTGTTTTTAGTAGAGTTTTCAATTTTGATTATAATAATTTTTGTATGTCTACTTTTAAAGTATTAAAACTGTATCTCAAAAAATCCATACATTAATACAGTGGTTTTCTTATTAAGAACATTAGTAATCACTTCATTATTGATACATCAACTCATTCATTTAAAATAATTCCCTTCCAGGCCAGCTGGCATGGCTCAGTGGTTGAGCATTGACCATGAACCAGGAAGGGAAACAAGCCACTATATGTACCAATGTAAATCAGGGGTTTAAGGGAGGAATAAAAAAAACTGCACAGATCATTACTCTCAGGGGTGGGGAACTTTGTTTTCTGCCAAGGGCCACTTGGATATTTATAACATCATTCCTGGGCCATACACAAAAATTAGCCTGCAAGCCCATCCAGCATGGCTCTCTGGTTGAGCATTGACCTATGAACCAGGAGGTCACAGTTCGATTCCCAGTCAGGGCACATGTCCAGGCTTCGGGTTCAATCCTCAGTAGGTGGTGTTGCAGGAGGCAGCCAATCAATAATTCACGATCATCATTGATGCTTCCATCTCTCTCTCCCTCTTCCTTCCTCTCTCTGAAATCAATTAAAATATATTGATTTCACAGACACCCACACAGATTCCCACAGACACCCACACACATATTTCCTGGTTATTTAAAATTGGCCATTTGATGCTTTCATTAAATTGTATTAATGTTTCCATTTGCTCTTCTACAGAAATTTGCTCAGAAGATATGTTAAATACCTTCAGAAAGAAGCCAATATTTGGACAATTTATATACTAAAAAAATGCTGTATTAGAAATGTTGCTTTTCTCCTTGAAAATCATTTAATCTTACAAAAATATGGGTGTGTAAAGTTCCAAAGCTTCCTCTGCCCAATACTTTCATACATAAAATATTAGATATTAATATTCACCAATGGAAAGCCACAGTACACAGTTTTATGTTTAAGTAATGTTATTTCACTTGCTAAATCAAATAAATAGTCAAGTTATATTTTTCTAAGGAGCATAGGATAATATTTTTCTGAGGAACACTGAGGAATTTATTTCACCTTTTTATCTGATGAGTCATTTTCCATTAATTTTGGGAATAAAATCCTACAAAGAGGTAAAAGTTAAGTATCAGCTTCCTTTCATTGCCCAAATCTTTATTAAAACTTAACAAATGAAGCTTTCTTTTCACTATTTACATAAAGCACTTTTTTATTAAATGTAAAATTTGTCATGAATTAATGTCCTTTTAATATGAAGGCAGTGAAGTTTTCCTGTTGACCTGTACATCATTCTGCTCAATGGGATAATTAGTAGTAATTAAACGTTATCCATCTTAAAGCTGGCAGGAATCATCAGTTCTACATCCTCATTTAGATGTGTAATGCACACTCTGCAGAGATTTGTTTGGTCCCATTTAAATGAAAATATATTCTCTTTTTAGAGACAATGACGCATTCACTATACCAATGACTAACCAATGCCAATAATTACTATGCAATATGAAATTCTTTATTCTCAGTTGATTGAGCATAGTCCCATGCACCAAAGGGTGGCCTGTTTGATTCTGGGTCAGAGCACATGCCTGGGTTATGTGCTCAATTCCCAGTAGCGGGTGTCCAGCAGGCAGCCAATTGATGTTTCTCTCTCAAATGAATGTTTTTCTCTTTTTATTCCCCTCCCTTTTCCTCTGTCTTTAAAATCAGTAAAAAAAATTAATAAAAATACTTGAGCTCTTAGTTTTGGAAAATTCATATGATGTGTAATTCCCAGTAATTATTGCTATTTTTACTACTATAACGACTAAGATTTGAGGTCCTAAGGATTCTTAAACATTTAGCTTTTAATTTAAACATCTGATTTTAAGAGAGCTGGTTAATTTAATCAAGTAATAAGATAGGAATGAAGACTGATGTCATGTAATAGGATTTCTACCAAGAAAATATAAGACTGTTAAGAACAGATAGAAAGAATGAGAGAAAAAGAAACTCAATCATGGTTTACTATAGTGGCCAAATCTGTTTCACCAATTTCTTATGGCTTATGTGTAGGTATTTTGAAATTTTTGAAAATGCAGTAGGGAGTTGCAGATATGGCAAGAGGAATGTTATAGCAAGAGAGGCTTTGGTTTAGGATGGAGTAGCAGTAAAGAATGGCATGCAAGTCGGGAGCACAGGCCCGAGGGGAGGGTGCTCCCCAAAGGTTTGCTGAGATGATCAGGGCCTGTGGGAACTTACAGAACAGCACAGAGAACAGTATTCTTTCTCTGTGCTGTTATGATAGTATCTTAGTGTCACAGATCTTAAAGTGGGATTCCCCCTGTCTCATTTTCAACTGAGGAATAAAGACAATAGAGACTACCTTAAAAAACCAACAACAGATACGCCACATTGCACAGTTTCCAAGACAGGGCTTAGAAATGAATTTAGGAAACTCATCCACATTGAATTGTGATAGAGTTTGGTACAGTTTCTGAAAAGCATTTCTGGGGAAAGCGTTATGTTTTTATCATCCTCCCTACTCCCAAGGTAGAAGACTGGCCAAGAGCTATCTCTTTGTTCCAATTTCAGTTAGATTTCAACTGGATATTCCAAAAAACTTGATGTGAATCCCAGTCTTAGTGGTAGACAGGGCTGACTCATGTATGAAAATCTAGAGGGAGAGGAACATGCAGTTTAGCTGTTCTGGCTGCATCCTAGAGGGAAGTTGCTGTTGCAATGGGTTTGGCCTGTTTTCCAAAGTTCAGTCACATGCAGACATAAAGAACTCAAAGTGGAAGGGAGAATAAAACCAACCAAATATGATGAAATGTTTATTCTAAAGATAATCATCCTAATATATAAAAAGCCAGGGGCCATCATGACCGAAACAACCAGATGGATGACCAAACAGCAGGCTGCAAGGGGTGACCAGGCCGGCAGTGGGGTTAGTGAGGGACAACCAAAGACTGAGCAGCAGGCTGTGTGGGGCGACCAGGCTGGCGGGGGGGAGGGGGCAATTGGGGGCAACCAGGCTGGTGGGGGGGCAGTAAGGAGTGACCACGCCAGCAGGAAGGGGGGCAGTTGGGTGGGGGCAACCAGGCCGGTGTGGGTGGGGGGGCAGTAAGGGGTAATCAGGCCAGCAGGCAGAGGCAGTTAGGGGTAATCAGGCTGGCAGGGGGGCAGTTAGGGGCGATCAGGCAGGCAAGTGAGCAGTTAGGAGCCAGCGGTCCTGGATTGTGAAAGGGATGTCCTACTGCCAGCAGTCGGACATCTCCTGAGGGGTCCTTGGTTGGAGAGGGTGCCGGCGGTCTGAGGGAAAACCTCCCCCCCATGCACGAATTTCATGCACCAGGCCTCTAGTATATAATAAAAGCCTAATATGCAAATCAATTGAATGGCCGAACAACTAGTCACTATAATGCACACTGACCACCAGGGGGCAGATGCTCCACCCAGGATCTGCCCCCAGCCTGCAGGCCCCAGGCCAGCCAAGGTGGATATCAGCGGGAAGCGGCCCCCTGATTGCCCGACTGGTTGCCCTGCAGAGGGAGGTGACTGGTGGCAGCGGCGGCCAGGGCTGGCAAGCGGACAGTGCCAGGCCAGCCAAGGCAGGTGCCAGTGGCGGGCCCCCAGTCACCCTACCAGTCACCCCACAGATCAGCCCTGATAGCCAGCCAGGCCTAGGGATCCTATCCATGCACGTGACAATTATAAGCAGGGTTCCCATCAAAAATACAAATGGGAGATTGAAATAAAATTGAATTTAGATTTAGAAGGAAATGTCATATATTCTACATATCCAGGATATATTCTGCAAATACAATTGCTGAGAATAAACTGACAAATTATCTTAAAACAGAATAGTATACTTGTACCCCTTTGAGTGAGATGTTGTTTTATTAATAGTAATGCATTGATTAGAAAACAATTACACATACTTCTCAATAAGGGTAATTATTGGAATGTGTCAATGTTGATAAAGCCTCCCACAAACTATCCAAAGGCTACCCCAAGTAACAATAATTATAGCAACTATTGTAGTAGCTGTGATTATTTACAAGCCCACAGAGGAACTGGATCTTGGATCAAGTTTTAGGTTAGAAAGTGCCTGATAGATTTAACCTAATCAACATTGGAATTAACATGTTCTGGCACTGTTAAGGGATATACCCCTATTTTTTAAAAAAAGTTTTGAATGAAAATCTTATAAATGAAATTTTATCTCATCAACAAAAAGTTATTATGGAAAGAAGCCTTTGCATTTAGGAATCAAAAACTGTGTCAAGTCTTCTGGTTTGGCTCAGTGGATAGAACTGAAGGGTTATAGGTTCAATTCCAGTCAAGGGCACATGCCTGGGTTGCAGGCTCCATCCCCAGTAGGGAGCATGCAAGAGGCAGCTAATCAATGACTCTCTCTCATCATTGATGTTTCTCTCTCTCACTCCCTTTCCTATTCTCTCTGAAATAAAATATATATATTAAAAAACCTGTCAATTATTTTTTTTCCCCTTTTAGACAACCATAATAACTAGATTATGTAAAAAACAAACCCAAAAAAAGTTACATTTTATTATACCTTTTAAATAAAATATTGTATTACTTTGGAGCAATTACTATTAAAAGACAAGCTCACTTAGCTTGTGCTCCACAGCTCAAATGATTCTTATCAAAAAACTAACCTAGATTAGAAGTTTCTTCTGCTATCTTAAAAGCTATGACTATTTGTAATCACTGGGTACAGACATTTATCTAGAAATTTCAAATAGGAAGTTCATATAATTTTGTATTTGTATTATGGTGATAAGTGAACATATTTAAAATCTCTCAATATTTTTTTTCATAATATCCTAAGAATCACAAATTATGGTAGTCATACAGCTGTTTCCATAAACAACAAAATATTTCCAAATAATAAAAATGAAAAATATTAGGCAGTTCTCATCTTTTCCTTTCAAGTAGTGGGGTGTATTCATAGTATTTGAAGAATGCACTTTCTTTGCTTTGATATAAAATCAAAGTTCAATTTAGTAAAATTTTAAAGCTACTCCCAGATACTTCCTAGCAGATGGTTCACTTCAAATATTTTTTGGCTTTGTTTTGATACTTTTCAAGTACTTACCTGAAATTACATATCTAGTTCCAGCTGAGCAAATATACTTACTGCTGTGTGTTCTTACTTTCTTAAGGGTATTTAGCAACTATTTTCTTTCTAATATGATTCTTTTTTTTTTTAATATATTTTATTGATTTTTTTACAGAGAGGAAGGGAGAGAGATAGAGAGTTAGAAACATCGATGAGAGAGAAACATCGACCAGCTGCCTCCTGCACATCTCCCACTGGGGATGTGCCCGCAACCCAGGTACATGCCCTTGACCGGAATTGAACCTGGGACCTTTCAGTCCGCAGGCTGACGTTCTATCCACTGAGCCAAACCGGTTTCGGCTCTAATATGATTCTTAAATGAAAAATTAGTAATGCAAAAAAAAGTACAAAAGAGGCAAACTTTATTCTATATTTTCAAAATTAGGGAAAATAATGTAGCAATGTCTTTTTCTAAATAGGAGAAACTATCAGATGATTGATTTTAGTTGGCAGGGATTTATAATGACTGAGGTAAGGTTTTTTGGTTTTTTTTAAACATATTTTATTGATTTTTTACAGAGAGAAAGAGAGAAAATAGGGAGTTAGAAACATCGATGAGAAAGAAACATCGATCAGCTGCCTCCTGCACACCTCCCACCGGGGATGTGCCCGCAACCAAGGTACATGCCCTTGACCGGAATTGAACCTGGGACCCTTCAGTCCGCAGGCTGACACTATCCACGGAGCTAAACCAGTCAGGGCTAGGTGAAGGTTTTAATAGTACATTTCTTCATTAATAGACAACAAATAAATTAAAATTAGGGATGTTAAATTTTGAAGGTGCAAAGTAAAACAATAGATTGAAAATCATGAGTTAGAAAGAAAATAAAAATAACACTATAAAGTAAATGGAACTACATTTCACACATAACTATAGCAAGCACCAGGGGCTCTTTCTCAAATATTGCTAACTCTAGATAACCACGGACAATGTTCTGGATTTAAAAGTAATAAAACCATTGTGGGATTTGGCCAAATAACTTAACCTAGTTGATTTTCATTTTCTTCTTTTCTATATATCAGAAAAGTGTGTCTACGCTACAGAGTCCTTATGAATATTTGAGATGAGATGCTATGTGCAATATTATACACTCACATGTATGGATATATGACATTAAATAGAAGATACCATCTTTGAGTGACTTATCAATTGACATAAACTACAGTACAAAAACAAATAAATACATGTATATCTTTATATTTTCAAAATGAACTGGTTCTACAAATAAATTAAGCCTTTATAAATATATTTATACATCTATAATTTCAAAATCAGCTGGCCCTACATATAAATTAAGCCTTTTCAAGAATATATAAGGAATTATATGTGTAGGAATTACAGCATCTTAGAAAAAGTAAACTATACATTTAGTTTCATTAATATTGTCTGACCTACTATAGAAAATCATTGATTCAGAAGATTAAGTCTTAGTAATTTTCATCCTAAATGATTTTGAAGAGACCCTTTTGCACAGAGGTATGCAAATAAAATTATAAAGAATTTTCCCCTTCTTTCTAAACACTATGTACTCATATTTTTTGAGATTAGCAAAGATATGGAAAACCCTTGGAATAGAACTAGAGACAGCATTAAAAGATAAATAAGGGAAATAATGACAATACTGAAAGAAACCAAATATTGTGAGAGTTCCAAATGTCTGGAAGCCAAGGGACCCAGCTGTGTTATGCTGAAATTTATCTCTATGCTAATATTTCAAAATCGACTAAGATCTAACGGAGAAATTCAGGACCAGCAGTGATTGCATAAGAAAACATCTGCCTGAGCAACTGTGTTTTGTTCCTTAAGACGGGGCCTGGATAGCATGATATTTTACATTCATATATCCTTATTTTTTTGATACATGAAATGTGAAAAATAATACTCTATTTTATTTTTCATGCTTATGTATCTACATGCATAGATTTGTAGGAGACAAAGTTATCCTGGTCCAGAACCTGAAAGAATTTCAATGTTTTTAGGTTCGATGTTCCTCCATGCAAATTCAAATGGCTTCTAAATGCAGAATCACAACTTTATTGTTTACTATTCAGATAGAAAGTATCTGATGTACCTTTCTAATTAAATATAGAACTTTTTTTGCCTGCTGTCACGGCTGTTTTATCAATATGTTCCTTTCCTCAGGAAGTACCCCAAAGCGAAATATATAAAAATCTGTTCCTTCCCATGTGTCCAGTACAAGTTGTTCCCTTTCCTGGTCACATGAGTAAGAGTGAGTAACTAGTTTCAAAATTACTTTAATGTGAATCTATATAAACCTCATTAAATGCAGAAGACCTATCATTATCCAAGGTTCTTCAAAGATGCTTCCATTATTTTTAGAGCATGCATTGGGTAGTTCCTGGGGAAGAGACTAGTTATTCAATTGTTGGTGCCACTAACACAAGTTCTTAAATTCTGTTTAAAGGCTCATTTCTATTCACCTATGAAACCTCCCTATTGGCATTTGTGCTGAGTATCTTCCTTTGTGCAGGTTTGTTCTCCGTCCTGCTCTCTGTCCCCAGAGGCAGGTATGTACGGATCACCTGAACCTGTCCTCACACTCTGGTTTTCAGTTAGTTCTGCCAATGAAGAATCCCATCCGGGTACCAAAGGAAGGGAGAATTGTGTCACAGTTTTTCCCCCGGTACACTCCCCCAGGATGTTGCCTTGGGGTGTATGTGTGGCCTGCTACTGCTTTCAAGGTTACTTAACTATGCAGAAATCTGTCTTCTTCCATCTCTTTCTCCCCTCATCCATTCAGATTTAGGGGTGGACTTAGTTGGGTACTACTTGCTCTGTGTTCTTATTGTATATTTTGTAGTGTTACAGAAAAACCAGAGAACAAAGCAACGCTTAGAGAGATGGGGTTACATTTATTACACGCGGGCCCAGAGGAAAATGTCTCTCAAATTCTGGGTGAAATCACACACGAAGTTTCCCATATTTATACTATTTTACCTTCTTTGTCTCCCAAATATGGGTTTTTTTCCGGTTCCCAAGTTCTTAAAGGGCCCTATGTGCTGGGGCTTTGAGACCTCGACCAAAGGTTTGGCCGAGTGCCAGCACTGATAACTACATCTGGGGAAGGTTTAATGGCCTCTCTGAAATGGGAGTAGTCTTATTTTCCTTATTATTTAAGCCAGCAAGCATTTACAGAAGCCAGAAATAGCGGTTTAAAATTTCAAACAGCAGTTTTTATATAAGATGGATGCTTCAGTAGTTCCTTAGGACCTGTAAACACCCTTATAATTGACCATTTTATAATCAAAACCCTCCTTGAACTAACCAATTTATTTTTCTGTTAGGACTCTCCTTAACTGACACAGTATCTTGATCTTTCCAAAATTAATTAATATCCCCAAAACTTTTTCTTTTGGTTATTGCTGTTCTTTTAAGAAAATATTATAATTTTTCTTTTTAAAAAATATATTTTATTGATTTTTCACAGAGAGGAAGGGAGAGAGATAGAAAGTTAGAAACATGGATGAGAGAGAAACATCGATCAGCTGCCTCCTGCACATCTCCCACTGGGGATGTGCCCACAACCCAGGTACATGCCCTTGACCGGAATTGAACCTGGGACCTTTCAATCCGCAGGCTGACGCTCTATCCACTGAGCCAAACCGGTTTCGGCTATAATTTTTCTAGCCATGTTATCACGCAATTTAAAAAAAAACCAATAATAACAATACTAATTTCTTTAGATTAGAACATTATATAGTTAACAAGTCTGTTTCATGGACATCCTTTCATTTAATCTCACAATTTATCCAACATTACTTCTGTTGTACACAAGAAGAAATCTGCTTAGCAACATCACACGTGGTCATCCAGAATCCTATTTTAGCTTCAGTTCATTTGGTCTCCACTAAACACAGATGACTTTTCTTACCTGAATGAGTAGCTGTTTATTTGTATTCCATCTCTACAATGCCTCATATCTTCCTCTTTATGTCACATTTTCTCCTAGCCATACACTATTTAAATAGAGCCCTGCCCTAGCTGGTTTGGCTCCGTGGCTAGAATGTCGGCCTGCAGACTGAAGGGTTCCAGGTTCAATTCAGATCAAGGGCACCTGCCCAGGTTGTAGGCTCAATCCCCAGTTCAGGAGGCAGCTAATCAATGACTCTCTATCTCCGCCTCTCCCTCCCCCTTCCTCTCTGAAATAAAAATAAAAATTTTTGAAAATAAAAGAAAGAGTCCTAGGTAAAGTTTGCACCATCCTCACTCCCTCCAGTTTATCAGCAGAAGAATGACCTTTCTTAGAGCTTTCATGACATAGACAAGTTCCAAAGCCTTCAGTGGCATCTCATGGCCAGTAACAATTTCCAGAGCCCACAATTTGAGCCTTTAACAACCCCTCAAGACATATCTTTCACTATTCTCCTTGTTACTCCCTCCCATTTCAGTCCAAATAAATGACTCAAATACAATTGTCCTGATTTTCTCTATTCATATGCCTTGCCCACATAGTCTTCTATACTGGGGAACTTCTCTTTCTTAGAAAGTGATAAAATGCTCCCTAGTGTAAAAGGCCCCAGTAAAATACCACTCTAGGTTTCCGCCGCCAGAAGAAAATCACTTTGCTCTCTCGATGTCCACAGCCCTCACACCCTTGCATTCTCCAT
Organism: Myotis myotis; assembly: GCF_014108235.1. Lineage (NCBI taxonomy): Eukaryota > Metazoa > Chordata > Mammalia > Chiroptera > Vespertilionidae > Myotis > Myotis myotis. Next base: position 44,123,050 of record NW_023416335.1, read on the forward strand.
GTCACACTGCACTCCTCTTTCAGCTTCTATGTATATATGTACATGCCCACTGCATGGTTCAGACCCTTGAGGTAACGAAATGTCTGATTCGTGTCTGCAGTACTTAGGAGGTTATTGAAAATTAATTGGCTGGAAAAATGTAGGCTCAACAAGATGATATTTGTCAACCTTTTTTTTTTTTTTTTATAAATATCTGTATTGAGAGCAATGTTTCTTTAAAAATTTTTGATCAACTGTGCATAACCAAATTCTACTTTTCATCTTTTAATAACATCTTACATCAATTGTATAACTTTATTGTAACGTCTAGCAGTGAAAATATAATTCAGAAAAACTGTTTTTATAGAATGGTAACTTTTTTTAGCTAACACATGGTAGATATATAGATACACACACAGAGATATTTATAAGTCTATATGACTGCATGTGCATTTTTCTCCATTACATTCTAATACTTTGAATGCACCTATCATTTTGCACTCCCAAAATGAGTATTAAATGAAAAAGCAGAAAAAATAAGACTAAATTTTTATGTAGTTTCATATTAATGCTATGAAATACATCTTTAATACTTTGATAGATATGTAATAAAAGTCTCCTTGTAACCACTCAGGGACCTTTTTTCTCACATGTATTTGCATTTATTACAACATATTGAGTAGCTTCAGTTAACTGGAAATATTTATAGATTATCCAATTATCAGTCTCCTTGCCTTACAAATAATAATTAACATGATTTGATTTAACACTAGAGGTCCAGTGCACAGATTTGTGCACTGGTGGGGTCCCTCGGCCTGGCCTGTGGGGAAAGGGCTGAAACCAGCTCTCCGACATCCCCCAATGGGTCCTGGATTGTGAGAGGGCACAGGCCAGGCCAAGGGACCCCACTCATAGTGACTGGTCAAACGGTCGAACGAACGAACGGACACTTAGCATATCAGCCTTTCATTATATAGGATAAAGCGCAGGACTTATTTTCTTTCTAGTCTTCTTTAAAAAAAAAATTCACAAACCCTAGTTTCTGAGCATCAAGTCATGTCACTAATGCTTATCCAGATTTGAGTGCTATCTTAAATCAATGGTTGCTTAATGTTTCAACTTATTTAAATTCCACCCTTTCTCTGATAATTTATCTCTTCAGATAAGACATAACATGAAAGGATGTAGCCATGCTGGGGAAATTATTTTACCTTTTGAATGTATAAACTCAGCTTGAGATCATTACATTAGTGTTTGATGTTCTTTCTGCTTCTAACGACATTTACCCCTGCTCTGCATTATTAGATAATGCTATGCAATAGATGGGAGCCAGCTTCCTTTGGCTCGCATATGATCTAAAAATGGGCCAGAATAAATACACCTAATTGGGACTGTGAATGGTTACTTAAGGGGCTGTAGTCGAGTCCATTTTGCTAGACATACTCTTATAGAGGAGGTTTATGAAAGTCTATATTCTGTATCTCCTACTACCACGTCTTTTAAAAAAAGCATTGTCTTTTGGGGCCTTGTATATATATACCAGACACCATGCTACGGCATTACATATATTACCTCCTTCCCTTCCCAAAAGCACATTTACAAATGAGGTCCAGAGAAGCTCCCTCGTCCCCATGGTCATGGAGGGAGGAAGTGAGTGGGAGGGGATTCTAAACTCCAGTCTTTTCCGTGCCCCATGCTGTGCACCAAGAAAGGTCCAAAGGGCCTGAGAGTGAGGCAGTGCCCCTGAAGCCCAGCATCCACGCAGCTGTATGCCATGGTGGGTTGGTAAATGAGACCGAGAAGTTTGGGTTTGTAGCCTTTAGAAATTCGAAGGTATAAGGATTCCACCATGACTACCTTCAAGCTGCCAACACAAAGTTACTGAATTCATACCTTGAAAGAAGGGTGCATAGCTTGGATCTTGTAGCCTGTTAAGAGCTAACTCCTCCTGCAGGGCATTGGATATTCCAAAGTATGCTATCAAGGAAAGCTAAATGCAAACTTTGTCTACCACCGGATTAGTGAGCGTGGAAAGGCAGGTGTGAAACCGACATGGCAACTTCTGCCCTGATACCACCTGGACATTAATAACAGACTTATTTTTATTTTTATTTTTGTAAAGCAACTATTCAGTTCAAAATTGAGCCATTTTTGGAGAATGTTCAATTCTTATTGAAAAACTGTATTTCCATCAGAATAGCTGTAACACACAGGCTACTTACATCAAGGAGGGAAAGATACCTCACAAGAGAGAAGAGATTGACAAAGGATAGAACATCTTTCTAGATATGTCAAAAAATAAAGCCTATGAACCTCGCTTCCAATTTTGGACTCTAGTACATAAATTCACATTCATAGGTCTGCACATTCACAGTATATTTTATTCCTTAAGTAACAATTGAGCTCTTCCCAAGTGACTCCATTGTTCCAGACCCTGGAAATTTATCAGTAACCAAAGCAGACTAAATTTCCTGCCACGAGGTTTTGTTCCACTAAGGAGAGACAGAAATCAAATTGTACATATAATAAATAAGATTTTATATTCTATTAGTACTTAAATTTTCCAAAACCCAAGGTAATAGATTAAAAGTTACAAATGATAAAAGAGCTCTACCTTACTGAAATGTTTCTAGTACCCCAACACATTTCTTAAGTCACATTCTAGGAACCTAGAAGAAAAGTCATTAATCCATCAAAAAAAAAAATATTTGGGTGCCCATTACATGTAAAGAAATATTCTAGAAAACAGGCAAACTGTTTCCAAGTTAGTTATTTTCCCCTCACCTTAAAAGATTTATATTCTAGCCCTGGCTGGTTTGCTCAGTGGTTAGAGTGTCAGCCTGCAGATTGAAGGGTCCCAGGTTTGATTCAGGTCAAGAGCACATATCCAGGTTGTGGGCTCAATCCCAAGTAGGGAGCATGCAGGAGGCACCCAGTCAATGACTCTCTCATCATTGATGTCTCTCTCTCTCTCTCTCCCCTCTTCTTTTCTCTCTGAAATCAATAAAAAAAAATAAAAAATTAATTTAAAGATTTATATTCTAATGGAATAAGGAGACAAATATATGAATAAAGGAAAATAATAGGTAATGCCAATTACTGATGTGTACTATTGAAACATGAATAAAGGTACTGTGGCAGAGTGGCTAAGTATCAACTGGGCTAAAGTAATCGGTAAAAGAGGCCCTGAAGGTGTGGACTGGGGCAACACTACCTTCCAGGGCGTGGCTTCACACCCACTACTCCCCCTGCTTCTGCTTTACATTCCAGGGGTTTGAACATTATTCCTTACCAGCAATGGAAAGACTGGGAACAAAGAATTCCAGGAGGAGGAAACAGAAAGCATGAATCTCTGATTTAAGAAAGAGCTTAAAGTATTCTAAATACAGAGAAAAGGCTCATGTAGCCCAAGAATAAAAAGGATAATATATTTAAGTATGAGATAAAGATAGAAAGTTTTGCAGAAACCCAGTATGAACAGCCTTATGGATCTTGCTAAATAATTTTGAGTTTATTCTAACTTCAAAATGGAGTCATTAGGACATTTTAAAGGAAGGAAAGGATACAACTGTCATTTCAAAAAGATAATTTTGAGTACCACTATAGCCTGTGGCAGATGATGATGACAAGGACTAGTGTGTAGACAAAGATATGAGGATCATTGAGAGGTTGGTTATGCTGTAGAGATAAAGAGAACATCTGGCCTCAGACTTCTCTGACCACTCTTTATCAATAGTTCACCTTCTCCTCCATGAAGTATTCTCTCTCATAGGCCTTCCTTATTTTCTTCATATTTCACAGCATTATCTGAATTTTCTATTTACTTACTTGTTTGGTATCGGCCTGCTTTTAATAGAACACAAGAGCTGTGAGTACTGGGAACTTGTCTGACTTAATCACAGTTGTATTTACATACAAAAACTACTGCCCCTGAGACATAGCAGGTGCTCATTAAGTGAACAAGTGAATGAGCTAATAACTTCTACCCAAATGTTCTCATTCTACACTTTGGGCCACATAGGGCAATTCAAATCCCTGTGCTTTAAAAATGCTCTTAAAATAAGTGACTGCAGCTATGCTACACCCCTTGACTTTCTCTTCTCTAAAACTAAATATTTTGACTACCTTTAAAATATTCTTCTACTATACTTTTAGTTTATTAAATATCCTAGTTGATTTTAAAACTTTGATTTACACAATACAAATATTATGTGGACTTCTATGCATATATACACAAAGGGATATAAATTAGATACAGTTGAATTATTAATAGCCTCTTCTGACTTTGCTTATGTCCTTTTTCCCCCAAGGCTCTTCTTTGCTGAGTTTAATTAGCTGATTTCAGTATTGGCCATCTTACATCATCACTTTGAAGGTTCAACAGTGTTATGACAGATCATAAATAAAAGATAAGGAATTTTCATCCCAGCAAACTTAGACTAAATTCTCCCATGGAAAAGGGGTAATTTAATTATCTGTAATGATAAGAGTCAATGGTAGAGATTGCTAGATGCCACCCATGACCTTTTATTCCTTGGTAATAGAATTCATTTCATCTGAGGCTACAGTGAGCACCTCTCCATTCAGGCAAGTTTGGACATGTGTCTATGTTCAGGCCAATTAGATCTGAGAAGTGTTGTATGCAAGGTAGAAAGACTGCTTACAGGAAACTACTGTGCTGGGAGGAGTGACCTTTCATTCACCCTTCCTCTACTTGGTATTACCCTGCAGAAGTGCCTGCAGATATTTTGCACTCTGAAAATGAGCCATCTACTAAGAATGGGAGAACAGAAAAAATGAAGTAAAGGTATTCCCTCATGGACACGAGACAGAATAACAACTCTCAATTGTTTACCTTCCACTCCTTTTATGTGAGAGAAACTTCAGTCTTCTTTAAACTTCTGTTATTTGGGGGTTTTGCTTGTTTGCAGATGATCCTAATCCTAATTGGTGAAGAATTCAGTTTATTTCTGAATTTCTATTTTACAAAGTAATTTCTTGAGACTTGTAAAATTATACCACTTGACTGAAAAATAAATGGAGAAAAATATCACTATAAGAAATGTTAAATTGAGTTTGACAGACTTGAAAATTGATGATAGAACCAAAATCACATATACTCAACTTCAGTTCTGATCTATTCGTTTTTTCTAGTTTTTTTTTTCCTTATATGATGTTTTTGTTGTCCTTGATCTTCACCCAAGAATATTTTTTCCATTGATTTTTTTCTTGAGAGAGTGGAAGGGAAGGAGGGAGAGGGAAGGGGAAGGAGAGAGGCAGGAAGGAGGGGGGAGAGGGGAGAGAGAGAGAAAGAGAGAGAGAGAGAGAGAGAAATGGATATGAGATAATCCACTGGTTGCCTCCTGCACACACCCCAACTGGGGCCAGGGATAGAACCTGCAACCCAGGTATGTGTCCTTGACCTGGAATCAAACCAGGACCCTTTGGTGCTAACCACTGATGCTCTAACCACTGAGAAACACTAGCCAGGGCTTTTATGACTTATTCAGCATTTAATATATGAATTGGAATTACTACTATTCTTTGCTTTTTGAAAAAATAAACATAATTATTGGTGTTAAATTATATAACTTCACTTAAATGTTTTGCCAGTTTTTTTCATAGCTTTATGAAGGATTGCAATTTAGTTGATGTTATTTGGCATTAGCAAAATATTTAAGTGAAAGTATTTACTGTAAAGTTCAAAACATGCTTGTATTTTTCTCAGCTTTATATTTGCCATATAAATGTACATGGTAAGTGACAGTAGGATAATATTTAAATTACAAACAAATTCTCTACTTTAAAAATACCTAATTACCAAAATCCAAGAGTACAAGCACAGTACCATAAATACTTATTGACCCCTGATATGATGTTTTTTGTATTATAAAGTTACCTGTCCTGCCCTTCACAAATAACCTATGATAGATATTTATAGGACAGTTCTGACAGCACATGGGAAGGAGGGAGGAATCTGTATTGGGCTTGGGAAAGAGGAAATAATATTTCAGTTATGTCTTGAAGGATAAGAAGAAACAGCAGGTAGAATAAAAAAGAATTGAACTAGAAGGAATGCCTTGAGCACAAGCGTGGAAGCAAACACAGGCCACCTTTCTCACATTGTTATTTTTCCAACAGCAAACCTCACCCTTCCACACTGACAGCAGCATCCCCAACAACTTCATGAACTCTAAAGCCATTTTAGACACCTGCTGTTTGATACATCCATCCTATTGACTTTAGTATCGTTAACTCATTAATATGACCCTTTACTGCCTTTCCAGATTTGCTTCCTATTTGCCAGGTATTTTTGTTTTTGTTTTGTTTTGTTTATTTTGTTTTTTTGTTTTGTTTTGTTTTTCGTAGCTTTATGAGGGATTGCAATTAAATTGATGTTATTTGGGATTAGCAAAATATTTAAGTGTACAGAACATGATTCACAAAATAAGGACTACAGAGAATCCTAAATATGGCTTTTGTACTTTGAAAGATTTACCATCATTTATGAATTTAAATTGTTCTAACTTGGATTCCTAAGCCTAAACTCATTTTGGAACTGATTGATTTTTCATATAAACTGTATAAATATTTTTTTTCAGACAATGAAAATGACTTGCCATATGGCATCATAAAGCTAGTCAGGCTTAATTTTTATTAGTTTATATTACATCCTCACTTAGCAGGATCTGAGAAAGTCAAGAACCCAATTATATCAGTCAGCTAAAACTCATTTTTATATGCATTATTTAATAGATTTTACGTATTCAATCTATATTTTTGACAAGCTGTCATTGCTTTCATGTGTCAAAAGTGATAATCTTTTTTTAAAATATGGTCTTATTGATTTCAGAGAGGAAGGGAGAGGAAGAGAGAGATAGAAACAACAATGTTGAAAGAATCATTGATTGGCTGTCTCCTACACACCTCCTACTGGGGATTGAGCCCACAACCTAGGCATGTGCCCTTGACCAGAATCAAGCCCAGGACCCTTCAGTCTGCAGACTGAGGCTCTATCCACTGAGCCAAACCAGCTGGGGCAAAAAAAAGTGATAATCTTGAAGTGGAGGAAATGAGAGTCAGGCAAGCTATTTTGGATGAGCCTTTCCATAGCATTGCTTACAATTGGAGAGATTAGACGAGGCCAGTGTCTTCAAGAACACAGCCTCTCTATGGGCATAGGAAAGGGTGAGGTGTATGTGAACTCTGCTCAAGACATTTGGTGTAAAGAGCATTGTCTTCTTCAGAACTTATACACACCTTTAGTGGCGGCTGGCAGCTGTGAGCATGATTTGAAATTTCACTAATGGGAGTTTCCGTCAAACTAATCATTTATTTGAAGACTAATATTAAAATGGGCATATGCTAGTTGCCCATATTAAGTGTAACTCTGCTTGAAACCATACCTATCTTCTATCTATATCCTATCTAATATTAGACAAAGATGGTAATTGACCATACCTTCACTACGCCTTCCATTGGCTATTTAGCGTGATATGCAAATTAGCCTCCAACAAAGATGCATACTCTGACTAATTTGCATACTGCAGGCAGGGCGGGACAGCTCAAGCCACCATCCGGGCCCCGTATGCAGCCCCACCCCCAGCTGGGACCCCCATGTGCCGCCTAAGCCTCGCCACCAGCCAGGGCCCCATGGTGATCCGAGAGCAGGAAAGCGCCGCCCATAGGCAGCACCCAGCAGGGCCTGCCTCTGGGTTGCCATGGCGATCCAGCCATTGGTGAGCAGGAAAATGCAGCCTGTAGGCAGCACCAAGCAAGGCCTGCTCCTGGGTCACCCTGGTGATCCCAGAGCAGGAAAGTGCAGCCACAGGCAGCACCCAGGAGGGCTTGCCCCTGGGTCTCTGCAGAGATCCGGTGATCCATGAGCAGGAAAGCATGGCCTGCAGGCAGCACCCCACCCTGGCCACAGCTCAAGGGAGAGTACAACATGCAGTGGAGGCCAGGAGCCTGAGAGATCAACACAGAGGGGCACCTGCTCCAAGCCTCCACAGTGTGGCTGGGGGCAGGCCCCCAGCAGACATACACACGCACAGACACACACACACACACACAGAGTAACTGCTCTGAGCCTCCAATGTGGCTGGGGGCAGGCCCCCAGCGGGGAAACACACACACACACACACACACACACACACACACACACACACATACACACGATGCCTGCTCCGAGCCTCAGCTGCCAGACTGTGGCCGTCAGTAGGACACCCACTGAGGGCTCCCGAACTATGAGAGGGGCAGGCTGGGCTGAGGGAACCCCAACCCCCAGTGCACAAATTTCATGCACCGGGCCTCTAGTATATATAAAAGCCTAAGCAACTGTTTGGCCGGTAGCTATGATGTGCACTGACCACAAGGGGGCAGATGCTCCAACCAGTAGGTTAGCTTGCTGCTGGGGTCTGGCCTATCAGGACTGGGCAAGACAAGCTGGGCTGAACATGCCCTGGCAGCCTCCCATGGTTCCTTCTCGGCTCCAATCGCACACCAGTGCAAGAGACCCCACCGCTCCGGGCCTGTAGTAAATACATAGAACTACACATAAAAGTCAAATCTCTCTTGCACACACATGTGCACACACACACACACACATAGAAGCTTTAAATTGTTTTATCTCTCAATTTCTTTGCTAGAGCATATATTAGTAAATTAAGTATTTATGAGACTACTCTTCAATTTAATCTGATTACCATTTGCCAAAAGAAAAATATAGGGCAAATTCCTACAAATAAATGCAGAGGTATTTGTTATCCACTGACCTTTATTACTGTGCATTTGTAAGTTTGTTATTGATCTCTTGTTTAAAGTGTACAATTACATAAAATATGATTTTGTTAACTAACTCATATATTTCATGTATGACAGCTGCCAGGAAAGTCATTGTATTAGAAACTAAGAGAGATAAATGGATAACCTTTCCACTATGCAAAGTTTCCACTGTGCATGCATTTGATTTTGGTAGCTCTTAGATAATATTTTGTTCAGGTTAAATAAGATGGTGACAAAACAGAACTAATTAAAATAACCCACATAGATTCCTGAAAGGCTTGTTTTGCTCTGTGCTCTCTACACACCATCATTTCTACATCCTGTCACAACTTTAAATATCCTAAAATGTCACACTTGTCATATTACCCCCGCTCCTAATATTTTTTTTAAATATATTTTATTGATTTTTTACAGAGAGAAAGAGCGTTAGAAACATCAATGAGAGAGAAACATTGATCAGCTGCCTCCTGCACATCTCCCACTGGGGATATGCCCGCAACCCAGGTACATGCCCTTGACCGGAATCGAACCTGGGACCCTTCAGTCCGCAGGCCGACGCTCTATCCACTGAGCCAAACCGGTTTCGGCACTCCTAATATTTTTAAGTATCCTTCTACTGTGTATCAAGACAGGATCCATCTGGCCAGTCCCTGAATGCTAATCTATAGGACAAGAAAAGAAGCAGGAAAATGTCAGGATAAATATACCTAAAAAGATTCTTAGCCCATTTCTGACTTTTGTTTATATGGACCAAACAGGGTATTTCACAAGAAAAACCACACAGAAGAAATATAAGGGGCAAGGATTTGAATTGTGGTTTGAGATATTCTGAACACAGTTATTATTCCATTACTCATACCCCTTTGTACTGGCCTCTGTAACATTGGTTTAAAGTTGTCATTATATTTGCCAGAATTTATCCATATCATGAAACTTAAACTTTAGGAACTACATCATCTCCAATAGGTGGAAGACTGGATCAGGCTGACTTTATTTGCTTGAAGAGGCAAAAGCATCTGTAGCAACAGTGAAACAGGTGTTTTCCTAACAGAAACCCATCTCATTCCCCTGTGTTCAAACACTGCTTTGTGCCCTTTGCAAAACAGAACCCTAACCTTCTCTCTCCCAGCCTCCTGGTGAATACGGGAATAATGATTTACTCTTATTAAGAGTTTCTACTAAATTTTTTGATGTTGTTATTGGCATAGAGAATTTTATTTATGTATTAACCTACCAATGAATGTTTAATGAAATTTTCATTTCCATAATGACTTTTTAGTGTCAATATTTTAAGAGTTTAACAACAGATACAGCAACTAGTACAAACAATGTGCCACAGCAGGTAATGAGTCTGTGGACAGATGAGGAGAGGAATTGAGATGAGATGGATGAGACTTCAATAAACAGAGAGAAGTGGGTAGGCTATTCCAGTCAGAGAGTTAAGCAAGGGCAGAAAAATCAAGTCCAAACATTGAAAGATGTATAGAAAATGCAAAGAAGGCTACTGGAGTTGAGTGAGGAGTAATGAGAAATAAGATTTAAAAATATTCTGCGATCAAATTGTAAAGGGCCAGGTCTCCAAGCTGAGCAGTTTGAAGTTTATTCTTTCTGCAGAGAGCAGCCTGGTCTGTGGCAGTGGAATGGGGAGAGGATGTGGGATGAGAACCATTTCTCTGACCAGGAGAGCTCAGTAAGGCCCTGTGCATGACGGTGGCCATGGGATTGAAATCTAGGCCATCTGCAGGGTTAGCCAAACAGGGTTCAAAATAGAGTCTGGAGGAGTTCCGCCTCTAACTCGTTTTTATTTTATTTTATTTTTTCTAGCACCATTTATTTACCCATATCCTCTTCCACCTCCACTCCCCCCACTCCACAATCACCACACTGCTGTCTACTGAACCCTTTATGTACATTTTCTCATTTAATCATGCCACAACCCTATGCAGGAGGTAGTCTCACCATTTTTCAGATGAGAAAAGTCAGACAGGAGAGGTGAGTAACTTTCTCAAGGCCATGCTGTTAAACTATATTGAAAGCAGTATTGGAAAGCAGACTATAATGATTCCAGAGCCCCAGGTTTTAGCTCCTGTGGCTAGGTTCTTGCTATATACCGTCAGATTTCTTCCACACGTTTGAACTTTCACAGAGTGTCTGCTTGTCTATTGTCAAGACACTAAGCTTAACTTGCTGGTATATCATCCTGCTTTCCCAAATACCTCTAGCTAGCCTCCCAAATCTCTCAGCCTACAGTTCTAAAAATCTAATGCTTAATCTAATTTTATAGCCACTTCCCTATTTCATGTCCCACCAACCTGTCAAGGCATCCTATATATTTAACCATAGGTCCCCCTCATGTCAATATCATACCTTGTAGACAAGCTTAAATTGCCTAGGAGATATGACAGCCTGACAACTTGCTTGCTATTTGAGTCCCAAACATCCTGATAACCCACCTTTTCTCTTAAAGTGTTAACATGTTTGTGTGTCCCGTCTGTCCATTTGGATTATAATAAGGATACTATTGTATATCTGTGTCCTCATAGCACCTATCAGAGACTAATACATATATCAACCAACTCAAGTAAAAGTCACATAATGTGGATGAATGTGGCTTTCAAATTCTTATTTGGTGGGAAACGAGATTGTTTAGAAATAGTACAAGTTCCAATGATGTTAAGAGGCCTTCATTAAAAAGAGGCTAGTATGCTGGTATATTGATATCATATACTAGAGGCCCGATGCAAAAAATTTATGCAAGGGGCTCGGCCCTCGTAGCCATGGTGGCTGCCTCAGCCCTCGCAGCCCTGGCTTCATCCAGAAGGTCATTGGGCTGTTTGGTCTAATTAGCATGTTACACTTTTATTATTATAGATAAGTCAATAAAACAAGAGAGTGACTTTCTGAATAAGAATGACAGTGTATTTCACAAATAATCATTCACCAGCACATTTAACTTAACATGGCTTATCTCATCTTAAGTATTTATGATTGTGTTCTATGTATTATACATATTGCAATCCTACATAATAAAAGGGTAATACGCAAATTGAACTAAAGGCAGAACAACCGGAACACCTGGGGCCCCGAGCCGCAGATGGCTCTGCCCCCCAGGGTCCCCCCACCCAGATCAGGGGTGGGGCCGGCCAGCAAACTGCCCAGAGTCCCTCGCCCCAGCCTGCCCACCCCCAATGGCCCCCATCGGGGGCAGGTTGGCAGGACCCCACCAGTGCAGGAATTCGTGCACCAGGCCTCTAGTATACATATAAGAAGTAATGTATAGAATGTTTCATAGACTATGTCACACTAAATGCTATTCAAGTATTCTTATTTACTATTAAAATATAGCCATAATTGACAATATGTAAAATTACAACATTAATAGCAATATAAATAATATTAAAGATGAAAAATTATATATTAGTGTCATCAAATGTAGTATGTGGTGACATAAGTATAAATTGCAGTTCAACTATTAAGTGACTACTTAGTTATAAATGTTTTAACTGTATTAATTTCTTCATAATATACATCAAATACACCTTCATTCATGGGGTTCTCATGGTGAACAAATAGGATATAGGATACACACACACACAAAACACACACACACAAATGCATACACACAAACACACAAACACACATTCATACAAATGTTTTGTTACTGCAAATATTTAACATGTTAATTATTAATAACAACTCTGAAAAACAGTGTTCATTTTTTTCTTCAGAATTATTAGGTGTTAGGGCAAAGCCAAATTAAGTTGCAACATATGACTTAGAATGATTATTTTAACCGTTTAGTTTTGCACGATGTCATGCACAAGTCTCAGTACACCGCTGGTCTTTAGTAATCCCTTACAGGGCAACCATTATCCTTTTTGGGAGAATCATGCTCCAGCATGGCAAAGAAATTACAGGAGAGATATTCACATCACATCAGCATCACTGAGTATGGATTTTATCACAGACACCTGGAGATTTTTATCTAAATGGTTAATGAAAAGATCAAAGTTAGTGTACCGAATCTTTTACAATTAATGTAAATTAATTTAAAAAATCAATGTTGAAAACTTAAAAAGTTGAAAACATTAGTCTATCCATAAAAAAAGAAAAATTCATACATTTTAAAGAAAAACGTGTTTTCATACCCAGAGACCAGAATTTGAGAACTGAATTGTATATAGTTTATAGGCTCACCTCTGAATATTATAGTTCAGTGGATTGTTCTTAAGTATGAAGAGCTGACTTTTCAACTCCAGCATAAGTTTTAGATGTTTTTCATACAGCAATAAGCCCCCGGGTTCCTCAACAGTGTGGCGGTGATACCCACAGAGCAGTCGGTTAAGATGAGGGATGTGGTTTATAGACAAATGGCAGTGATTTACCTTACACCTGAGTTCCAAACAAGGAACAAATAAAGGCAGCAGCTAAGATTCTCTCTCCTGCCACCACATGTTTAAACAATCTTCCTCTGACTAAGTATACACATCATCCTATTGCATAAATCAAATGAATATATCCTTGTTATTGATGTGATAGAGAGCAAGTGTTTCAGAGCTCTCACCAGCAAGCCAATGGAGATAACAATCTGATACAAAGGACTCAAATTTAAATAAATGGTGCTTTTAAAATCTAACTTTCCCAAGTTGGTACTTTGAGATGAGTAATGTATAGCATGAAATAATCCTTACAACTCAACAAGAAAAAGCATTTTTATTACCTACTCTTACTTCTTTACACCCATCATAGCATTTCAAAAATCAATGGAGTGATCATGGGTGATACAATAACTTTTCATGACTAATTAACCACACTATTCCTATAAATGGGCCCTACTTCTTACCTTTGTACTAAGGAAATAAATTATATATTATAGGACCCATTTGTTTCTTCACAAGGATGGTTCAAAAACAAATTATCAGTTAAAACAACCACCAAAAAAAAAAAATTAGAACCTAAGCAAAAAAACTATATTCCACACAAAGATGTTAAAATAAATGAGAAAAAAATTATGAGAGAGGAATAAAGACCCTGAATTCATATATCCAAAACAACTTTAGTGAGGGAAGGATACATCAGTTCCGTAGATTTGATTGTGATACTAACAAATCATTTTGATAGCAGTTAAATTTTATATCATTTTATAGCAGTTAAATTTTTTGTTATATGTTTGCAATATTATGACACTAGATATATAAAAGTGTATTAAACTTTATAGTTGTCAAAGCACACAACAAAGCATTACATATCATTGACTGTAAAAATATTAATGTGAATTAAATAAGCAAGTATTATGTTCACTTTATGAAAAAATAAGCTGAGGTTCAGATATGTTTAATCATTCATTCATTCATTCCATCGTTACTATTATTTAGCACCTACCATAGACTAAACTCCATCCTGGGTATTAGAAATACAATATTCAATGGAACAGATAAAATTCCTAACTCTCTGAGCTTACACTTGACAGTATGGGGGGTTAGGACAGACTAATATGTCAAGTGGAAATAAGCACTCCAAAAAAAAAAAAAAAAGTCAGGTAGGGTAAGAAAGCTATTTCACATAGGATGAATAGGCGGTCTCTCTTTTAGCTGACACTTGGGTGAAACGAAGACCAACTATGCATTCATCTGGAGAGTGACAAAAAAAATTGTATATTGTTATGCTGACTTAACCAACATAACAATATGCAATTTTAAATTTTTACAATGCTAAACAATGATTATAGTGATAGTCCAGCTTTACCAGACATGTTAGATGTTTAAATGCATTTTGTGAGTGACTGAGGAGTCCAAAAGCTGGAAAAGCAAACAAAAAGCTGAATTATGGTTTTCCGAGTTTTTGTAAGATCCTAACCAATAAGGTGAAATGCAAGCCAATAGAAAAAAATATTTGACCTAGACTGGACATAAAATTATTAATCTCTAGGAATTTGTTGGAATCTTAGAGAATACATTGGGTTTTCAGAGGATTCAGAATATTGACTCCAATCCATTTTATTTAAGTATCAACTAACTGGTTTATGTCAATTGACAATGGGCTAATGTAACATTTCATTGTGCTAGTTCTCCAAATACTCCCTGATGCAGGCCTAATGTCATGATATCAAATTGTACTTCAGCAAAATTCACTATCCTAAAAATCAGAATGATTTCAGTTGTAACCTTCTGAGGGACTGCACATACTTTGGATAAATATCTACACAAATTGTTTCTCTCACCAACTTTTTGGTAAATAAGAAATGACAGTGAATTTAAAGGTATACTAGGTCCTGAAGTTCAAATCAGGAATGATAAACATTAAGTCAGCTCTTATGAGAGTTAATTAAGTCTACCAGGCACTCCATCTGCCTGACACACTGCCAGATGCAAAGCGCACTCCTCTCCCCTAACCTTCTTTCACCTTTCTGCTAGAGAACAGAAAACAAGTCTTAACGGTTTCTTCAGTGTGCTGCTGAAAACACAAGCATCAAAAGAAAATAAAGACAAATAGGACATCACAATGAGAAACTTTTGTGTTTCAAAGACCACTGTTAAGGAAATGAAGAGGAACTACACAATGGGAGAAAATTTCTGCTAATCTTATCTCTGAAAATAAACTTTTATTTAGAATATATACAAACTCTTACAACTCAATAATAAAACATGGATGATCCAATTTAAAATGGATAAAAAAAATTCTTAGGAGAGATTTCTCCAAAGATGTATCAATGGCACTTGAGAAACTGTTCATATTGGCTATCATAGAAACGCAAATCAAAACCATAAAGATATACCACTTCACATTTAACTAGGATGGTTTTAATAATAAAAAAAAGAGACAGAAAAAAGTACTGGTGTGAAGTGGAAAAACTGGAATCTTCATACCCTGCTGGTTGAAATGTGAAGTAATACAGCTGCTTTGGGAAAAAAAAAGTATGCAAGTACCTCAAAAGGGTAAACAGACTTATTATATAACCTAAAAATTCTACTCTCAAGTATATTATCCCAGATAAGTGAAAATGTACATATTAACAAATATAAATGTTCTTATGAGGAAGAGATCCATTGACATATGAAAAAATGGTAGTGGATCCATACATTAAATTAGTCAACCATAAAAATGAAGTAATGATTGATGAAACTATGACTCTCTTCTGTGACATACAACATAAATGAACCTTGAAAAAAATTATGCTAAGAAAAAGTATCCAATTATAAAGACCACATGTTGCACAAATCCACTTATAGAGATGTCCAGAGTAGCCAACTATATAGAGACAAAAAAGTAGATTAGTGGTTGCCTAGGTCTGGAGAGACACTGCTAATGAGTATATAGATTCTTTTTGGGGGGATGACAAAATTAACTGTGGAAATAGTTACTAATTACACAATGTTTACATTTTTAATAGACAATTTATATAGTATGGGAACTATATCTCAATAGATATTATAAAAATATTCAGTCTTTTAAAATACATACAATGAAAGACAAGTTTGCCAAATGCACACAGAAGAGACAATCATAGGACCATGATTTTAAAAAATTAAATCCAATATAGTGAAGTTGAAGAAACAAAGTCCTGCATTTGCTTCCAAGTGTTAACAAAAAGACAGGGCAAAAACGAAAATGTGCTGCAATGTCATCTGAGCTCATTAAAACCTTACGGTGGGAGTCTTTAGAACATGTTAGTCCCTTCACAGTAACCCCTTAAGAGAGTAGATATGAAATATTTTCAGAAATATTATGATAAGCAATCAGAGCAGAAAATTTATTGAAATATTACATAAGCTTAAGAAAGGCATTGAATAATTATTAATTCTTAATACTTAAGAAGCTACATAAGATGAAAATTATAACTATAGTACAAGGTCAATAATTTGAGACAGCATGGTGGCAAAGATAGTAATTTGCATGTGAGGGACATAGAGACTTGCTGAACATCCTAGGTCAGTGGTTAGCAAACTGCGGCTCACGAGCCACATGCGACTCTTTGGCCCCTTGAGTGTGGCTCTTCCACAAAATACCGACATCTGCACATGGGCCACGAAGTTTCAATTGCACTGTACGTGCACGCCTACCCGCACGTGGTATTTTGTGGAAGAGCCACACTCAAGGGGCCAAAGAGCTGCATGTGGCTCGCCAGCTGCAGTTTGCCGACCACTGTCCTAGGTAATTTGGCTTTAACTGTAGGAACTTGTGCTAATGTCATCTTTAAACTCTTGCTATCACTAAGTGAAACTTGAAACAACATGATACATTTTCATAATTAACTGAATTGCAATTATATACACTTAAACTTAGTAAAACATGTCTAAACCTCAAAGAACATTAAAAAATTTTAAGAATAGAAGTAGAACAAATAAATTGTAAAATCTGTGAAAATAAATCTTACACATGCATATTCACATAGCATTAACTAATTACTCAAAACAATAATATTGGAACATTAACTCAAAGGGAGTTAAATTTAGCTTCAGTTCCACAATTTTATCTCTAATCAATGTATATATTTCTCCAATATTTTTCTATTTATATATATAACTAGTAGCCCGGTGCATGAAATTTGTGCATATCAAAAGAGAATTAATTGCCCTAACCGGTTTGGCTCATCGGATAGAGCATCAGCCTGCAGACTCAAGGATCCCAGGTTCGATTCTGGTTAAGGGCATGTACCTTGGCTGCGGGCACAGCCCCAGTGGGGAGTGTGCAGGAGGCAGCTGATTGATGTTTCTCTCTCATCAATGTTTCTAACTCTCTATCCCTCTCCCTTCCTCTCTGTAAAAAATCAATAAAATATATTTGTTTAAAAGAGGGAATTAATTAGCAGAGATATTTTAATATTGCTATTTGCCCTTTCTCTATAATAGAAGTGTGAGAGGTGAACGGAAATTAGTAAAATGCATATGAAAATAATATAAAAATTTATTAATAAATAAATAGTAACAAAAGGATATAACAACAACAGAGGCATGATATAAAAACGAAAAAAACATGATATAAAAACAACAGTGATGCAAACAATGACTGATAAAGTGATTCAACTTATTCTAATATCTCCCTGTACACCACATTAAGAGTGAAAGCACTTTCAGAGTGTTTGACTAATTTCCCTTGTGCTGAAGTATTTAGAACTTTAACTGTAACATCACATGCTCTTCAAACTCGAGAGAAAGCAACATATAACTGACCATGTGCGAAAACGGGTTCAGGTAGGAATATTCCTACTCTGTCTAGAGTTTGTCCTTGTGATTTAGTAATAGTCATCACACATGCTGGCATCACGGAAAACCATCGTCGAATCAATTTAAATTGGAGGTCAGTGTCAGATGGGGACAAATTAATTCTTGGAATCAGAACAACCTCTCCCTCTGCAGATCCTGTTAATACTTCAGCTTCGATAATGTTAGGTCATAATCTTTTGATAATAAATTTGGTACCATTACAAAGACCCCACTTACTATTGAGATTTCTCAATAGCATGATGATTGGACCCACTTTCAACTTTAATTTATGACACGGCATTCCCGAAGGAGTAATACTATTAAGAAATTCGATGGAAAAATTTTCCTTTTCAGCATCATCTGTGGAATCAATGGAATCATCACTCAAATATGTGTGAAAATCTCCATCAAGTATATCTAAATTTTCTTCATTTAATTTTTGAACATGCTCATTTTTTGCACAAAGAATTGCACATTTAGATACAACAATACTCCAATTACTCTAAGTCTGAAAGGCTGAAAACTATTAAAATAGCAATGCCTTTCTAATAGCTACACATTTTGTTTTATATAGTACAATATGGTACTGAATTACAGCAATGACTTTCATCTCCTTTCATGCTTAAGCTGGTTGCTAGGAGGCAGATTTACCATTTAGGAACCCCATCATGGTACCATAGACATCGCTTTTCCATTATCCAGAAATGAGATGATGAACAAATGCAAAAGTATTTTGTAGCCATAGTGGCAATAAAGCAATAACCTAAAGATATACAGCCCAAAAGATTATATGGTAGCTACAAAGAGTGGCTGACATTTAGATATGATAGAAATGCTCAATTTAGTTATAGCAATTTCTGAAAGAGCACCATTCATATATACTAAGAAGTTCTTAGGGTCAAGTTGAAGATTCTCTTGAAAACTTCTTCAATACTCTTGCTTGAATGATTGAAAAATGTGCAAGTTTTGATAACTACTTCAATTACAGATTTGATATGGTCTGTTTAGTTTAGAAAAAGGAACATCCTAAATACTATGTTATGTTTAATAGGAGGAAAGCTTAGATTAAATCTACTACCCATAGGAAACTTTTACCTCACATATTTTTATACTTCAAATGTGTTTTTCTTACTATATTTCAGGCTAGAAATCTATGATAAATTTCTATAAATCTGATAATTTATTAGCCATATTAAGGCTTCATTTTAAAAATGTAGATTTCAGCATTTAAAATAAGAATTTGTCTAGATGAGTTTAAGATGGGTCTGCTGTACCCATGAATTTCCATTACTGAATGGTAATGGATTCTCTGCTAGGCACATGAAAATATTGCTGACCCCAGCCAGCATTAATTGGACAAATGGGTGATAAAATTGCCTTGCAACATTACCATTAGTCTGTCTATAACCTAAAATCAAATTATCTGAATGGGACCTATTGCATAGAATTTTACAATATTGTTTTCTCTCTCACACACACACACACACACACAATTTTCATAGACATACTTTTGAAAATTTGCCTATATGGACATGCTGATATAACCACTAAAACAGGTAAGACCGAATGAAAAAAACAAATTCATTTTCTTTCTACAATTAATAAAAATTACCAAAGGTAAATCTGAATTTACTGGCACATTAGATTCTACCAGAATAGTTTATATTCATAAGGTTTTCACATGAATTTTCTTTCATCTCATCAAAAAACAAGTTCACTCTTAGGGAACTTCTACTTAGCAAGTGTTTTCTGATTAAGAAACCTCTGGAAGAATATATGTCTGTATCTGTATTTTTCTACAGGTAGTTAAAATGGTAGATGAAGGGTAGTTTAATCCTAAACCTGTTACCTCTTAATGACTGAGTTAAATTCACCTCAAGGGGAATTAAAATATCCTATTTTCTGAGGGATGCTTTAGGGAATCTCCTTATCTATTAATGGACTGACAGGTGTTCTCTAAACAATTAGGACTAATTAGCATTTTTGTTGACTAGATTGACTGGGGAGCACTGGAAAAAACACTTAATAGCCATGTAAATGATTATTTCACCCTTGGACTACTCTTTGCCAGTGAAAAGAAAATCTGCTGTGGAGAAGCATGGAAAAGGGGAAATTGCTTGACTCCATAATTGTTATCATGAGTTAACTTCCTTTCAGGGAGACAAAAAAGGTTGAATTGTGTACAATTCAAACTAGATTTCCATCTACTTCAGCTACCACTGAGTCCTTTAACTAATTTTCCCTTTTAAGCCTCACAAAAGTCTTACAAGATAGGTGCTGATATTATCATATCTACCCTCAAGGAAGCTGATATTTGAAGAGGATATTTAACATACCCCAAAGGAGAGCAAAAATCTCCAATCCTTGCCTATCCCATTTGCTTTTCCATGACACTTTGCCACCTCTCCATCCACCTGGTATTTTCTAAGGACATCTCATTTATTGAAGATTGTATTCATGAAAGTGGAGTAGCAGGATTAATTTATATGGTCACTAATTATGACTTTCTAGTTTTATTAAAAATTATCTGCATATTTATTTTCACTAACCACTGTAATTTTGAGAATCTACTATGTGACAATCACTATACCAGCGCCTGAAAAAACACACACACAACAAAACAGGGTAAATAAATCAGTCCTTGACCTAAAGTAAGGGAATAATGAAAACCATGCTTTATTATAAAATTGTAATTCTATTCAGATTATTATTTGTACCCATTATCATTAGACAGTATCTCTTGAGTTTGCTAGTCATGAAAAGGTAATTGACTTAATGGATCGTTAATAAGCACCATGGTTAAGTTACTTCTGACCTTAATGTATGGAGAATAAGAAAACCACAGATAGTAGAAATCTCAAAACTAAAACTTAGCTAAAGTCAATAAGTAGATATGTTCAGATCAAAAAGAAGAGAAAATTACAATAACTGAATTGTTTCAGTGTTATTGAGGATTTAAATACATTTGTTCACAGTATATTACACTGATATTCTCCTCTAAACACATTGGTGGTGATATATATTACATACAATTGACCATCTTAAGTTTTTTAAATTCCCTAATGCATTACAGTTCTAGAAAAAGTCTGAAAAGATGTAATTTTTTAACTAACATTGACTTATTTTAAGAGTCCAGTTAAATGAAGGCATATTTATTACTTTTCACTTTGTAGCTAAGAGTTCGGGTACTATGAACCTAATAACTATCATTTACAAAACTATCTTCTCTTTAGTATAGGTTTTTCAAATTAGACCATGTCAGCTCTGGATATGATGATCTTTATATTATCGCTGAAGTTTTTATTTTTCCTTAGTCAAATATTAAGAATAATTTACTTTAGAGAAATGTGTTTCCTGTAATAATTCTCAATCTTAAAAATATGGTAGCATATTAAAAGCTAGTCATAACAATAAAAGGCTAATATGCAAATGGTCATCACACATAATGACAGATCAGCAGGAGGTGGGGCCTGATGGAGGACCCAAGGCTTGTGTTCCCCACTGCCTGGTGGGGCTTGAGGGGGACCTAAGGTTGCATCCCCAGCTCTGCCCCTGACCCAGCAGGGCTTGATGGGGGTGGGGCTGGCGGGGTCTGGGTCTCGTGCAATTTTGAGGCATACACAGGTGGGTGGGGACTTGACTTTGGGTCCCGTGACGTGCATGCCCCAGACTCTGACAGGAGGGAGATTTTCATATACATTTTACTAATTTTCTTTCATCTCTGACACTTCTATTATAGAGAAAGGGCAAATAGCAATATTAAAATATTTCCTCTAATTAATTCCCTTTTAATGTGCATGAATTTCTTGCATCGGGCCACTAGTAATTAATATTTTAATAATAAAATGTCACTTAATACAAATTTGTATTTAAAGTGCTTGAGAGGAAAAAAGAGATTGTAAAACAATAGCAACTGTACCAACATGCCTTGGGACTCTATGAAAGTTCAAGACCAGCAAGATAATTCTTTGAAAACTCTAATATTTACAGCATAATATTTTGTCATATATTCACTCTTAAGTCTCTGAAAAGTTTTATCTGTAATTTATTTTTTTTAATGTTTTTAGAATTGTATTAAATGTAGATAGGACTTTTTGAATTTATCCTCTAAGATCTACACTTGCTCTATTTCTATAAGACTTTACCTTCTTATTCTTCCATTGATAATTAAGTTTGTAGTATTTTAAAATATTATAATATACTGTAACATTTTACCTAATATTTCATTATATTTCATTATGTATATCTCTGGAGAAATCTATGAACCTATTACCTTTAGCATTTTCTTCTACTTCCTCTATTACGTCTGTTGCTTTTTTTTTTTTTTCCATTTTTGTGTTTTTGCTTTGATTTCTTTCACACTAAAGACCTCCTTCAGCCAAAACCGGTTTGGCTCAGTGGATAGAGCGTCGGCCTGCGGACTGAAAGGTCCCAGGTTCGATTCCGGTCAAGGGCATGTACCTGGGTTGCGGGCATATCCCCAGTGGGAGATGTGCAGGAGGCAGCTGATCGATGTTTCTCTCTCATCGATGTTTCTAACTCTCTATCTCTCTCCCTTCCTCTCTGTAAAAAATCAATAAAATATATTAAAAAAAAAAAAAAGACCTCCTTCAAATATCTGTGATCTTTGGCTTTCTACTTATAGTCAAGAAAAGGAGAGGTAAATGTTGATGACAAGACCTTTATAAGAATGTAGTTTGATAGGTTCACTAAAGGCTTAATGGGTGAGGCAACTTTTTCTTTGGGGGAATTATCCATGTCAGGCTCTGAAGAGCTACCCTTTGGAGCCATTTAGATTTTCTGGGGACATAATCACCTAATTTTATGTCTAAGGTATTTTCTGAGGCAGGCTTGAGGTGATTAGGAAGCAAGACAAAGAAAAGGACCTGGAGGATAATGTTCAGTTTATAAATTTTAACTCACTATACCAAGCAGGTAAATTTACATTTCATCTTCCCATTCGTCTGGTTTTTCCATGTCTAGAGTCTCTATTATCAGTTTTCCACACAGAGAACAAACTCTTAGTGTGTTTCAGAGGGGACCAGAAAGAACAGAAATAAATCTGGAATTTACCTTGTTACTCAAAGGTAAGGGAGGGACCTGAATTTCTAACATCCCAATGTATTAACATTCAGTAATTTCCATTGCTTATAGGTTTAACTGGTCCAAGTTCAGAGCCTTTCTTAGGGTCCTCTAATTGAGTATACTTGGTATCTCTACATATAGTGTGAGATTCTTTTGTTAGTTTAATCACCACTTAGACCTTCATATTGTCTGCATCTTTTCTCCCATTGTCCAGGTTCATATCTTGGTTAACACTTTGCTATCAGTTTTATATGCTTTAAAGAAGGAAAAAATTATGTTTGATTAACCTGCCATAATTATTCAGAAGTGCTAAAATAATCTCAAAGTTATAAACTTATATTCAGTTGAGAAAATCATATAAGAACCTCTGAAAAAATTGTAATATGGAGAAAAAAGGATCTTTAGAGTATTAATTGCTCTTTATAAACTCCCTTGATAATTATATCAAACATCAAAAAAGTCCTTAAAATGCAGTAGTGGCTTTCAACTTTCTCTTTATTTTTTAAATTCTATCCTATCCAGTGGATTTCAGCTTCCAGCTATTGCCTCATGGTTGGCAGTGAAGTTTTTAAAAAGAAATTTTAACAAAAATAGAAAACAAAACAAAACAAAATGACATTATGCCTTTAAGAAAAGGTTTTTGAAGGTATTTGGGGGAAGAAATTGAGATTGGCGTTAGTTGTTTTATTTTTTCCCCAGGAATTGCTCTAATTTAAGACTAGTTTATATTATTTTGCACAAACACACACACTTGAAAAATAATAATTCAATTCTCTTGAGTAATTTTGGTTCCCTTTTATAAGAATCCAGAAAGCAGCTGGCAAAAGTTCACGCATTTCAGGTCAATTAATCAAAGTTATTAGAATGAACTAATCATTTGCAGAACACTAATTGCTTAAAATTCAACAGCTGCATTTTACTTTAAGACTTTCCCTTAGATATTCTAAATCCAAGTATTTGTACAGATTGAGATTAGTTGCAAGCTGTGAAGCAATATCTACTTTAATGGCATTCTCTTACCAAAAATAATCACTTAACATGGTACATCAATGAAATTAATATGTCATTGCATCAAAGACATAATTCATGCAGAGTGCAAGCAGCTAAGGGTGGCACACAAAAATAAGTCTACATGTTCTAATAGCTTAAAATCAGGTAGGAGAGAGAAGTAGAGACATTATAAAGTAGATTGATTCATGCCATAAGTGGGTCCAAGTAATATGGGCAGTTACAGTCTAAATATTCCAGAGTCATTTCTATTTCGGGAACACTGAGCCAGGCTAATCTTGGTAAGGTGTGTAAACCATTCCAGGCACTGAAGAAAAGTTACTCAGTAGGTGATGAGGTAAAAGGTGATCTGGGACCAGGAAATGGGTATAGAAGTTGGAAAGTATAATTGATAAAACTGGTTTCTAAGAAACTATAATGTCAGAGGGTCCCAAGATCACTCCCAGTTTGGTGATTTGCTAGGATGACTCACAGGACTTAGCATATGGTTATTCTTGTGGCTATGCGTTATTATAGCAAATGGGTAAAAAGCAAGATCAGCAAAGCGACAAGGCAAGGCACATGGAGCAAAGTCCATAGGAAACCAGACACAATCTTCAAGAGTCCGCTTTTTTTTTTTTTTTTATTTTTTTGTTTGTTACTCCTCACCTGAGGATATTTTTCCATTGATTTTTTAAAGAGTAGAAGGTTGAAGTGGAGAAGAGACAAAAGAGAGAAACTTCGATGTGGGAGAGACACATTGCTTGCCTCCCGCACTCACCAGGTATCAAGCCTGCAACCAAGGTACATGCCCTTGACTGAAATTGAACCCAACACTCTTTAGTCTGAGGGCTGACACTCCATAGATCCACTGAGGCAAAATGGGTAGGGCAAGAATCCTCTTAGTAGAGCCATATAGAATGTGCTCAAAGCCTCCAGCAACAGAACTGTCAAAACATGTATGAAATGTTATCCACAATGAAAGCTCACCTGAGTCTATGAGTCTAAGGTTATTACTGGGGGGTCAATCACAGTCACCTTCTGCCTAGTACATACCCCAATACTAGACTTACAGAAAAAATTTAAAAAGCAGCTATTCAGGATTAACCACAGTGTTTGTACAAATATTTTAGGCAAGAGAGACACTTGCATCAGTTCTGGGAATGGTAGGAACACTTTTGAAATCCAACTTATCATAAGCCAGCCAAAGGCCAACCCTGCAAGCAGGCCTTTCAAAGGAGAGCAGACTCGGGCCTGCAGTTAGTTCTCTTCTGCATGATGATGAACTACAGAAGACAGATTGTGAAAGGTCTTGAAAGTTAAAAAAAATCCTGAAGCATTCAATCTTGTTGTTAATCTAATTTTGATACCACTTTGAAAAAGTGAGGAGAAAACTTCTTCCTCTGCCACATTTATTACTCTCCATTGTTATGAGAAAACAGAAAGAGAAAGGTCTTGGTCAACAACTGGATTACTGATATTACTATTCTGATGCCAGGACTGGTATATTACATAAAATTTTCTTTCATTAGTTTTTCCTCTAATAGTACAGAAAGTTCTTTTAGAGTTCAGATTTTCTTCAAACAATAATTGTAAGTTATCATAGTCTATTTACACATTGTGTTCTGTTTCAAATATAACAACAATTTTCATAATGTTGTGAAAACAGGGTTTGATTAAAAAAATTAATGTGCCATAAATTGCTTTGCTAACATTTCAATTTTTCTCATTTGTTTATTTCTTCTCATACTCTTGGAGTAAGAGTTTACCTCCAGGTTTTATGTAAAATGTTTCACAGCAGTAAGGCCCAGCTGAAGCTGACATACTCTTCACAAAATATTTTATTGACTAAAGAAATTTGGTGTGCTGGTTTTTGCTTCTTAAAATTTTGTCCTTTCATGAACTTCAAGTGTGCTGTTAACAAAGCAGATTATTGTTAAATATAAAGAAGCTAGTTATTCAAACTCTTCTTTCCAACTGAATTTTTATTACTATCTAGAATCACAATTATATGAAGTAAATATTCAAGGGTTACAGAAGAGAATATATCAATGAGGTTTTATTTCTTTATGTCATATGCCAGCAACTTCAAATTTATACCTTCTATCATTGTAACTGAAGAAATAAGATTTCAACTTGCAAAAGCACTGTGTATTTTTAAGCAAGTGGTGAGTGAAGGAAACTTGAACAATACACAAAAACTTAATTATTTCCCTAAGTAATTAATTATAAATTGTCCTGATGATAGAAGACCCTGGATACTCTCCGAAGGATAACATTTTGCTGTTGCTAATAAAAAAATGTACAACTATGAAGAAAAAGTTGACCCCTGATGTTAAATCAAATTTACTTTATCTCCAGAATAGGGTGGGAATAAGTTGGCTAAAAGTACTAGGGTGTAACTAACATGATGATTATTTCCATGTGTCATACACTAGAGAAAGAAGGCTTTCAAATTACTAGGTCCAAATTTCATAAGATGAAATTGATACCATTGTAATTAGCTAGTTGTTATTAATAGGAAAGGAGCAGAAGGAAGGCCAGACATAAGCATGTCATTTGGGCAGCTTGACCAAGAAGTTGCAACTTTACACTCCCCAGGGAGCCACAGGTCCGTTCCCTGCAGGTCACTGGGGTGGGGGTGGGGGGCGGGGGGAGAGATTGGACAAGGGGAGATGGAGGCATGTACAGTAAAGTTGGGGTGACATAGGAAAGGTGTGGGTTAATCAAGCCTGGGAACAGATCATTGTCTAGAGGAGGCAAGACTTGTAACTCACAAGCCTGCAAAAATTGGGGATATATAATTGCAAGCAAAGGAGCTCACTCTCTTGGCTCCCTTGGTTCTCTTGGCTCTTGATGCTTTGCTGTGGCCTGTGTTCCCTCCATAGCCATGTGGCCCTGCAGGTCCCACATGCAATGGACTGATGAACTGCAGCAGGAATATAAACTAAGCTGGCCTGATGCTGGATTGGACTGTGTCCCAACAGAGAACAGAAACTCTGGGCAATGGCTTTCCTCCTAGCTCTGCTGATGTCACAGCTACACAGGGAGGGAGGAAAATGGGGCCTTGGAAACTCAGGATTGTAATTCCACAGAAATAAAGCTTTGTACAATATCTCATCCTCCAATACAAGTCTCAGAAAAAAAAAAAATTTGGAACATCGTAAGAAGCCCACTCCCACTAGCAAGTAGTGAGGACAGAGAGCTCCCCACTGATAACAGAATGTCTTTCAGATCATGCATAAACAATCACTTCATCTTTATTTGAACACAAAATTGTCATTGTGTTTAAGTTTCTGCAATAAGTTCTAATTGTCACATTTTCTGTAAAAATAAGTTGCATTGTCCAGATAACATGTTTGAATGGTTGAACATCGACCTATGAACCAGGAAGTCATGGTTCAATTGATGGTCAGGGCTTAATCCCTAGTTTGGGGCATGCAGGAGGCAGCTGATCAGATTCTCTCTATCACTGATGTTTCTCTCTCTCCATCTCCCTTCCTCTCTGAAATCAATACAAATTTTAACCCCTAGAGGGCCGGGGAGCGCAGTTGCGCTCCTCCTGTCTTTTGCCAAAAGTGCCAGCAGTGCTATCAAAGCTTTGAAATGGCATCCAGTTCTAAGTCTGCTTTTATTAGTGTTGATGATATTGCTAAATATGTCAATGTAGTAAAGGCTTCCTTAAGTTTTTGAATATGTAACTTCATTTACTTGCAATTCATAATTTTTTTTCCTAAACTGCTGTACAATCAGCAAAATTGCCTTGGAAATTTTAGCATAGTTCCTAGGATATTGGTTGGCACTCAAAGGGTTAAAAATAAAAATAAATAAATAAAAGAAACTGGATAAACAAAGTTATATTCAGGATTTATAATCCTCATAAGAAATCTTCAAATACAACCTTAAAATATTTTCTAATAATCCTAAATATTTTCTAATAATTTTAAATTTTTTAATTTTCTGTAAAGTATGAACTTGTGTTCAGTAGCCCAATATCTGATGCATACAGATATCTGGCTAAAAAAGTTATTACATATTCTGTGGGTTTTTGCTGTTGTTGAATAAACACATGCTAGTTTTGCTATAAATATGTTAAGTTTATATTTGGGAAGTACTTTTAAGCTATTAGCTATCAATATCATTAACACTTGAAACTAAGAACTGTAATTAAGAAAATCTTAACATAAAACATCTTGAATTGGGAAATAATTCTGAAAAAAAAAAAACCATGTAAGATGATATGGGAGGATCTAGGGGAAACACACACACACACACACACACACACACACACACACAGGAGGGGACCAGAAAACATTCCTGAGAAATCTTAAGAATGTCAAAGAAAACAGTGGAAGGAATAGAAGAAATTGTTTTGTGTCTTTCATTTCTCAGTCTCCATGTTTCTAATAGTTTTGAATTTGCATTTTTTCTTTGACCATCTGTTATTTCTGCTTCAGTGTTTTCTTCTCTTAATGTACTGTAATTAAACTTCTGGTTATTTCTATCAAGTCTCAGTTTATGTGCATCTCTGTATTTAAACAACTTCAAATGCATCAAATAAATAGTACAATCACGGAATTGTGAAAAATATTTTAAGGCATACGTTATAACCAGTTATTTGCCTTTTTTCTTTTCTTTTTTTTCTTTCTTCCTTTTCTTTTTTTTTTCTTTTTTTTGCCTTCCATCTTTTCCTACTAACCCAAGGAACTCAGATTACAATAGCTCAGGCCTCCTATGCCCAGAGGGCTTTTCTTTTCACATTTTTACACAGTGTGAAACAGCACCTAGAGATTATGGGATTGATTGGAGATACCACAGGAAGATAACGGGTAACCACTCTGCCGCAACACAAAGAAATGTGCTGATTCACTGTGCAGATTAGCTTTAGGAAAACAAAAGAAGATAAGAAATTTCCCACCAGCTAAAGGTCAAGAATCCAACTCATTTACTGGCACATTCAAATATCATGCAATTCATAAAATGCTTCTGCTTAACGCTGCTTAAACTATATTATAACTGAGTATTTCTGATAAGACAGTAAAGTCTATTGTATTGTTCAGAATTATAATTTAGATGTATATTTTTCTTCTCTAAGGAGTTGAAATAACTATCTATTATTAATAGGAGTTTAAGTATTCCTGAGTGGTGTCAAGAGGTGAGGAGGGGGCCTGTGAGCTGGATTCTAGCTGAGACAGTTGACAGTAGGAGGAAAGTCTCATTGTGCTGAATGGAAAGGATTAGGAATAACACTGAGAGAATGTTGACAATAGTAGGAAGAATCATTGGCAGAAAAGCACAGGCACTGTGTTGGGTTGAAAGAAGGCATTGGGTTGACATAGGGTCATGTCTGATCTCCACCTTCCATCTCTACAGTTGGGTAAGTCAAATTTAGGGAATTTATTAGAGCCCAAACTAGTCAACTTAAATGATTCCTGACAAGGGAGTGATTTTGTTTTATTCATCATTAAAATAACACCTCCTAGCATGAAATGCCTTGTATTGTATATAATAGGTCAAAATGATAAGTTGCATGAAACTATATACCATGTATTCTTAGAAAAACTCAGTCTATGATCAGCCAAAATAACAGGATAGCCCTGAGACATTTAGTAGCATTACACCCAGGCATAAAATAAGTTTCCAGCCAAGATTAATGGTATAGTCGTTTCTTAACTATCAAGTCTTCTAAAATAGTACTGTGTGGCACAGCAGGGATTTAAGTCCTGGCAGTCTAACAACCACTTACTGGTAATAATTGCTAAGCCAGGTACCTGTACTAGTGCTTTGGTTTCCTCATCAGTAAATCGATGCTAATACTAGAATCAGTGCCATGTGATTGTTCTGAGAATGAATTAACATGTGAAGTGTGTAAAATACATATAATAAGTGCTACTGTGTTGTTAGCTATCATTTCTATTTCCATGACTGGAGCAGGAAGCAGGCACAGTGTAATGGATACCTCTAGTGCAGCTTTTATGCTCCAAGTCTGGGAAAACAGTATTAGAGTTACTACTTATTTGTTATGGGACCTCAGTTCAGATTATTCATTTTTCTAAACCTCAGCTGCAACATCTATAAATTGAAGAAAAATACTGAAAGCTACACAAGGAAAGAAGCAGATTGATTTGTATCACAGAACCTCATTAGGTTTTAGAAATTGGCTTCACTAGGGGCTTCTGAAGAGGGTGGGAGTAGAGTGGTACTGAAAATGAGTGAATTCAGTGAGTTCTTTTATAGTTAGACCCTCTCAGCCCCCCCCCCCCCACACACACACACACATGCCATTAGCTAGGTGTCCACCCTTCTACTTGAGCAGGAGACTGTTGGACCAGAAAGGCTCAAAACTGAGGTATCCCCTTTGCCAACCAGAGGAAATGAGAGTTATTTTTCTCCAAGAAAATTTGACAACACCCTTTCCAGGAAATATCTACAAAGAATGACATAAAAACATCACTAACAGAAAAGTCAATGAATGGACAGGCAAAAACCCTGACCAGGTAATCAGATGTTTTTAGTGTCCTATTTTGAAATAGGAATGCATGTGCTACCAGACAGGGAACCACTAACACTGTAGACAGAAATCCATACAAAGATAAAAGACATTAATGGAAAACAATGAAAATGCAACAAGTAGAATTAGCATCTTCATAACTATGAAAGTTTGAAGATGTATTAGTGATATAAAAAATCATTTTTTGACTTATTTAAAATTAGAATCTTCAAACGTGCCTTTTCTATCT
The DNA here is from genome assembly GCF_014108235.1 of Myotis myotis. Classification (NCBI taxonomy): domain Eukaryota; kingdom Metazoa; phylum Chordata; class Mammalia; order Chiroptera; family Vespertilionidae; genus Myotis; species Myotis myotis. The sequence goes on from NW_023416335.1 coordinate 44,153,828, forward strand.
CTTCCATGATTTTATTACTGCCCCTCCCATAACACCCTAACATTCTTTCTAAAAAATGTTTATCTATACCCTTGTCTGTTCAAAGTTATATTAATTCACTATAGCCTCTCCGAAGCTATATAGACTCACTTATAGTTTTTATTACAATCCTATAAATAAGTTTTATCCCCAACTTAAAGATGATGAAACTGAGCCATTGGGAGGTTGGTTAACATGCTAAGGTCACAGAGTTGCTAAGTATCAAAACAGTATTTTAACCTAAGTGGGAAGATTTCAGATACTCTGTTCTTAGACACTGGTTCTGATGCTTCCTCATAAAAATAAGCTCTTTAGGGTCAAAAATTCCCCCCTCCCCCCATTTCTAACTGTTAACATTTCCAGTTCCTAAAAGAGTAGCCACATAAGAGTATTGGGTGTTGGATACATATTTGTTGAATAATTTCTGGTAGGCAATTAGACACAAGCAAAGCAAGGATGGTGAGCCAAGTACAGATGAGCCAAGTACAGAAGGTCACCAGGGTAGAAAGCCCCAGTTGCCTAGCAATGGACAATTGTAGGGTGGGACCTCATCCCAGGGTGACCTTTCCTCCCCTAGCATACTGATAGTTAGTTATGTGGTTTAGCTCCCCTGACCTTTCATTCCTAGACATAACATCTAGGCCTCAGTTGTATTTCAGCTCCAAACCCAGAAAAGTTGCATAAACAAACAGAGGCCAAGGCTGACCTCAGGACCAGCTGCATTGAATAATGAACCCCAACCCTGGCACCAACCAATCAATCAATGGAGACCCCAACTCTGAAATAACACACCTGGAAAGCTGCTGAATATTCTATTGAGATCTTCCCCCTGGGACCTCCCCTAAAATCTCCACCCTTAAAACCCTTAGGACTGAGGACCCAGTTCAGCAGGCCAGTACCTTTCCCTTTCCTTTTCCCTAACCATCCCCATCCCCATCCCCCCAGGCAAGTCACCTTTGCCTTCCTCACTTCCAAGCTCCAAGGGCCCTTCCTTTGTCTCTATAACTTGTTTCTTAAGTCCATTTCTTCTATGAATTACTTCTATGAGTTACTTATTCACATCTTTGATTTTCTAAATAATGTTCTCTTATAATTTGCGTCTTGGCTCTGAATTCTTTCCTAGCCAGAACTCAGATCTGGTCTGACCCCATGGGTCTAACATGCAGTGCCATTCCTGCCACCCACAAATTGAGGAACTAAAAGGAAAGATATCACTATTCACACAGAACATTATGGCATTAACATTATTGAGATGGTTATAACATTACTGATATGGTTATAGACATACTAGAGGCCCAGTACATGAAATTCATGCACTGGTGGGGTGTCCCTCAGCTTGGCCTGTGCCCTCTTGCAGTCCGGGAGCCCTCTGAGGATGTCCCACTGACTGTTTGCCCCCTGGTGGTCAGGGCACGTCATAGTGACTGGTCGACTGGTCGACTGTCTGCCCTCTGTGGTCAGTGCATGTCATAGTGAGTGGTTGAGTGGCCTTAGCATATCATTAGCATATTACGCTTTGATTGGTTGGACAGCCGACTGGATGACCAGACACTTAGCATATTAGGCTTTTATTATATAGGATGAACCTTATTAACTTAACCAAGATTATCCTGTAACTATAGGAGAACAATATGGAGAGAGAGAATATGATATGGGAATAAATAAGTGGCCTAAATCCTACTTTATAATAGGAAGGCAACAGGACAGTGCATATAATTTGAATATCCAGAAATAGTGATATTTTAAGATATGTTTAGAAATATGCAAGTTCATACCAGAATAAACAAACGCTCTCAAGAGAATGAGAATCATTGCCTCTGCTGTGGTTAGTATCACAAAGGGGTAAGGGCAGCAGCTGCTGGCAAAACAGAACCACCTCTTTATTCAGGATGATTCCTTTGGAGTGCTAACACCTGTCCTCAACACAGAGAAAATGTGAGGAAAGTGCATAGAAATAAATAGGCCAGTGTTCACAGGAACATGGAGATAATTACAGTAAATAGTCATGGGAGGTAAAAGATTACACATTTACTATGAACATACTTCCTTTGAAGCAAGCCTGAGGATGGTATAATTTCATCGTGAATTTAGCTTTTCAAAGTCAGTCAATTTCTATTTTCAGGTTCTACCACTAAACCTTTTATAAACAAAATCAACAAAATGCTTTAGTGTTCCTGAGAGGCTTTTTGCCTAAGGATTGCCTTTCTAATTGAGCCCTCCAACTCTTTAACATGCTAATTTTATCCATTAACTTGTAGATGAAGTGGTTTCAGCTGTTATCTGTGAATCACACACAACTGGGCTTGATCTACAATTTCAGGAAAGCTGAATTTGAAGATTTTGCCAGCTTTTATTAAAGGAATTTGATCATTTTTATAGAATTGGTTTTTGGTTTGTTTGTTTGAGTTTAGTTAACCAGAATTTTATGGACTAACCTCAGGGAAATAAGATGATAAAAGGAGATCAGCAATGAAGCTGGGGAGCGGGGAGGGTGAAGAAGTGATGAAGTGGGTGAATGAAGTGGACTGAGGGAACCATCTCTGAGGCACATTTGTGGATTTCCATCCTTCCAGATCTCATCGTAGAATAAAATGGGGGGAAAAGAATATTACAAATTATAGGTATTGAGACTTCTGGGAATGCTATCTAAACTAATATCATTTGATCACACTCATGATATGACCAGAACTCACATGGAAATAGAGAAATAAATTACTAAAGGCATGACAATCATAAAAATGAGTTGCATCCTAGCTCCACTAAATCCATTTAATAATGAATCCAGTGTTTTTTTCTTTTTTTCCCCTCTGTAGCTTTGCAACTTGGGATTCTTAACCTCTGGACACTTTAAATTCTGTTGGGTAAAAACATTACCTTTGTCATGGATTGTTGGGGGAATAAAAGACATTGTATGTGTTTTATATGTCGCATCACTGTCATTAAAATACATTGATTATGAGAAGGATAACTGAGTTTTCTGGCACAATAAATACAGAAACTAGTCTATAACCTACCTCAAGGTAAATGGATAGCAAAAACTTGTGATCAAATCATTAGATGTATGCTTTCTTTTGAATCTAAGTAGCATAACCTAGGGATGTGAAATTTAAAGAACTCACTCTTCATGCTTGAAATAGGGAAAAATTGAGGGATAACCTGTGTCAAAGCAAAAAATTGCACTTGATAAGGTTGAACAGGCATGGAAGACTTTATTCAAGGGTATTGCAATAGCGGTCAATACTGCAGAAAATGGAGAGGGATTGAACTCAATTCCACTGAAACAGAAAGCAGGAAAGTTTTCACCCAGCATTGACATCAGCTACCAGAAAAGAACTGGAGGGCGTTAGGGAGAGCGAAGGTTAGTGATATGATGAAGCATGTAATGAGCACTTACCTTAAGTTAGGCTCCTCCTCTCCCACAGAGACTGGAAGACAGATCCCCCCTCTTTCCTGATGATTACCTTTTAAAGGAATCTCCCAGATTCTTGATGTAGACAATCCTGGGTGTAAAACTGGCAAGAGGCTGGAGAACTTTTACATCACAAAGGCAGAGAAGGAATTGACAATTTCTAAATTTCTAAAGTAAATACTGTATGTAAGAAAGAGGTCAGAGACCTATAATCAGGAAGAAATCAGTCTAAAATGTAGTCAAGCTGAGGAGATTCTTAAAGTGATCTCCGTCTGGGAAAGCAGTGAGCCACTGCTCTCCACAAGAAAGGCAGCATGTGTGGTGGGAAAAGACCGAGTCTGTGGGCCTGAATCCCCGCCCCTTTACTTAGAAGCTGTGTGACTGTGGCCAAGTCACACATCTTGAGTGGCAGCCTCCTTGTTTGTAAAATAGCAATGATAACAATACCCAGGGTCAGGCATAGAGTAGCTGTGCCCTAAGTATTAGCTATTATCATTTGTTATTCTTTTGTTTCATTGCTAATTATTAATAGCTTTTTTGCACATTAGCACGTCTTTATGCTAGATTCTGAGAGAGAAAGAAATTTCTAGCATTTGGAGTAGAAGATAATTGTAGGCAGCTCGACCAAACTGCCTACCTGTTTCTCAACAACAGTGCTCCCCTCAGAAAGTTCTTGAGGCTACAACTAATTGTCTTAGGACTTGTGTTTTTGAAGATTGAACCCAGTATTAGAGACTGAATGCTATTCCACTCAAAAGGCTCAAGCAAAGTGCTGGGACCCCATCCCTGGGCCCTCTCACCATGTACTGACTATAAGTCTTCACACCAAAGCCTGGACTAGGGAGAGGTAACCAATGTTCCCTCAAACCAAGTCCTTTGCTGCCCTAGCAAACCAGGGTCCCACAGGAGAGAAGACACACACCATTAACAAGGATAAAATGCATTGGTAGACCTGCCATCCTTCCCTCACATAATCCCATCTAATAAAAGGGTGATAGGCAAATTAACCGTCACTCCATCACAAAGATGGCGACACCCATAACCACAAGATGGCAGCGCCCAGTCCTCTCAGCCCTGCCAGCGTCCCCAAGTCCCGGGGGGCAGAAGGGAGCGGCAGCTGCTGAGAGTGGGCAGCGTGAGCGGCTGGGCAGAATGCTTGCTTCTTGGTTGTAGCCGCAGATGGGCCTCTGGGCCAACAAGAGCCTGTGGGCAGCAGGCACAGAGCAGCCAGGCCCTGCAGAGAGCTACTGGTGCACAGATTTGTGTGCAGGACTACTAGTGTTTTAATAAAAACCACCTTGCAGTAAACCAACACGGTATAGAACACAGGTGAAAGTCCACAAACAATGAACCAGCAAAGGGATGAGGGCTCCAAACAGTTCAAAGAATCCATCACCTCTAGATGCTTGCTTCCCAAGCAAGTATGAGTTTTTTGTTTGGTGAGCACAAGCATGCCACTCCACCTGCAGACCCAGAAATTCTACAATCATCAATTCCTAATCCCTTCTCAAATTTTAAATAACAAAAGAACCCAAATCCACCCACAGGAATTATTTTACTTTCCCTGGATTCCTTTGCCAAATACCAAATGTTGATGTATTAAAATTGCCTTAATTATTCCATTGAATTGTTCAAGCAATTACATTTTCACAAATTAATTTAGAAAGTGTTGTAGGAATTTTAATGGAAATAAACTTGTGCATGAATTCTAAGGGACTTATTATCAGGATGACACTCAATAGAGTGGACTAAAGCAGCTAAAGGCTGGAAAGAGTTAATAACTAGTCACCAATCTGAATCCAGGTGAGTTTTAGGAGCTGTGAGCCTAGTGTTCAGAAGGGGGAATGAAACTGGATTTTTAAGAAATTTGGGCTCTTAAACGGACACTTCAGTGATATATATAAAGATGAGAAATATGTTTAAAAACAAAAGTGCTATTGGTTTTCTGTAAATGCTATGCAAAAATATGAATGAATCCCATGTACTTTCCTGTCTTTAAAGTAACAAACCACCAAAATGGAATAAACCAGAAATAATGAATAAGCTCTCAAAACAGCAAGGACAGCAGCATAGAAAGGACTGGCGCTTGGCAGCCCTTGATTTTCATACGATAGAAAGCAGCTGGCAGGCTCAATATCTAGTTCAGAACCACGACACCAATTAAAAAATCATACCCAATCATATATGCTCCCCCCCATGATGTAGCAGTATAGAACCCATTTTAGGCTTTTATAAAGAAGGCCATAAATAGATTACAATTAGATATATCAATAAAATGTCCTATATAATGGAAGTAAAATGTGTTATGTCCGTCAATGAAAACTAAACCACAATGGAGGATTGGAAAGCTCTGCCAACATGAGAATCTGACAGCATCTTCCTTTATAAAACACTGGCTTCTTCCTGCTTTCACTTCTGAGATACACTGCAATCTGTCTAACGGAAGCAAGACTATAGAAAAATACCATCACCTGGAATTCAATTGACCTGAGCTGTTGGGAAGTTGGGCTTTTGTATGCTGAAGACCATTCATTAAGGATCTCTTTCGTATCATTATTGGAAGATCCAGCATAGCATTTCTGTTGTGATTTGGGGATGACACCGATTATTAACTTTTTGATGAAAGGAGTTATACACGCTCTGCTTTTTAAATGTTTGTTTACATAATGGCTCTGCCAGATTATAGAGTCATTGCAAGGGCAAAGGCAGAAATTTTCAATTCCTCAAAAGGAATTATTCACTACATAATGATTGTTGTCATGCAAGATAAGGCCTCATTTTCTGACAGATTCTCAGAGGTAAGTGTTCCATCGATAACAAACATAAGGCATTATTTTCCAATGCATTATTTTTTTTTTCTCCCTATAGCCGAGCCAGACTTCTATTCACTGAAAATTATTATATGAAATAAAATCTGTCTCCCCAAGTTTTCTATTCAAACACTGATTTGTAAGCTCCAGGAGGATGGGGAATTTGTCATATATATGTTTGATACAAAGGAAAACACATTGAAAAGGTGCAATTTATATTTAACAATTGCTGGAAACATCTGTTAACTGAAGGACACATCTATTATTCAAGGCAATCACCAACTATTCATCCATTTGTTTGAGAAACCTGAGCTTTGAGTTCACAGAGAAATCTCTCCCTCTCCTTTGGGCTGGTGTAGAGGACAGCAGGACTGTGGTTTGTATCAATCGGATTCTTGTCAAGATTATTCCCCTTGGTGGCTGGACCACAGCTGAGAGAAACCTCTTTCACTACCACCCCATCCATCACTGATAGGTTGGATACATTACCAAGTGATCTGGGTAGTAGAGCTTAGGAGTGACATAGTACAGGACGATGTGCAAAATGTTTAATAACTAGACCTGTGAAGGTACTACCCACCTAGAATGGGTCCTGGCAACAGCACAGGGTCCTACAGTCCCTGCTGTGCCAGACAGGTCTTTAGGTCCAGCACCAGAATAAGGTCCTAAGGGAGGCATTAGGCTTGCTGAGGGTATTAATTGATATTAACTGAGGATACTAATTGAGCTTAAGGCAGCAGCTAGTTACTGACCGGAAGTACTCCAGCTGACCCAAACAAGCTGAATATACTAGTAAGCTGCAGTATAAGCAAAGGAAAATTTATTACTGCTTTGGGTCTGATGCTCCCCTCCCGCCCACCCCCCCCCCCCAAAAAAAAAAAATGGTAGATCTGTGGGGCAGGCAGTTTAATTTTAGTATAAGAAGAAGATGTAAATTTCTCCCTAAAATAGCGCGCTCGATAGGAGCTTTTTTTAGGGAATGGAGGGGTTCCAAAAAAACTCCATAAAATTCATTATTCATGAATTTTGCTGTATTAGCTCATTTTTACCAGTAACAGAAGAGTGTTTACTTAAATGCTATAATATATCTCTGTAGGAAATATAACATAAGGGAAAATACTCACGCTTTAGAGCTAGGCAAACCCCAGTGAGAGTAACGGTCCTATCATTTATTATCCCTGCAATCCTGGGCAAGTTCTTCACCTCTAGCTGCACTGGCTTGCACAGCTACAAGTAATGCCAGAGATACCTGCCTCACATCTGTTTTCACTTCTGGATAGAGGTCTCCCCACATAATTGCATGCCATCTTCTCAGGAGACATTTTCTGGCCACACCAGGCAAAAACATTGCAACGTACACAGGCTATCATCTGTAGCACTTACCACAAATCCTATTATATTTAAAACTTAACTATATACTATTTTTTTTTTTTTGGTAGAAGCAGAACCTTAGATAACATAGCAGATATACATGGTAATTACTGATATTTGAGCTGGAGCAGTTTATCAGATTTTACCTATTTAAATGGCATTTCCTAAAATATGTACGCTACACTGTACACCAGCGTTTTGCAATATGTTAGGAGTTGATATGGAAAAAAATTCTGTTGCCAAATTATTTGAAATCAATCTATTTAAACAACATTAAACACTTTTTTTTCCAAATCACTTAATGATGTTAATTTATTAATATCCATTGTGAGAACCAAAGTTAATATAAGTATACTGAATTTCTTGGAGACTAATTCTAATCATTTAATATACCTAAACATTACTCTGATAATATTTCTCAGAAAGTTTTACTTTCTAATATAATTCTAATAAACAGATGTTTTATCTGTTATAAACAGATAAACAGACACAGTCTTGGTGGTAGAATTTTCACTCTCAATGAATAAATTAGCATCAATATTATGTATATTTGGGTGGCTTGAAACAGATGTTCCAGGATCTAATATTGAAACATCATAACTGAAGGATAAAAAGATTAAGTAACAAAGGAAAGGTATAATCACTTGCTAGAATATGTTTTAGTTTTAAAACAAATATGAATAAATCATTAAAATAAAAATTAAAAGATTTGGGTTCCTTATTTAGTTTGTTTACAACGAGTTCTATGGGGTTGAGTACTTTCTTTAAACTCTTTATAATTTAGCTTTTTCATTTCTAAAATTAAAAATTTGAATAATGATGCAATTTTTAGCCTTCTTCCTAGGTCTAAATTTTATGATTTTTTTTTAGTAAATTAAAAAGTAAAGGGCACAGTGTCACTTTAAAAAAGTTGGCATTAGAGAATACATTTTAAAAATATGCCTCAGACAATGCTATCATGAGAGATCATAACATCTCTCTATTTATTTGTTATTCCAGAAATTTTGCAATAAAAATAATTTGACTGAGATGATTTAGTTTGTGTCATTCTCAAAAATGTGTAAAGGACTATTTAACAACTTAAGTCAATTTCAGATCCTCAGACTCTAAGAAACCAACAGAATAAAATGTTATTGCTTCTGTTTTACAAATGCTGCATTAAACTTTCACATATGAGCAGCTATAATGCCTGTGGCATCTGAGAAAGGATATTACCCTGTTATTTGAAAATCTTAGGTTGTTAATGACTATATATCTCAAGTGTGCTAGTTTGCAACCATTTGCCTGTTCTTGTTAGAATGTTTGGTGTAAAAACACTGCATCAAAATGATACATATTTTTGAATTATAATTGTACTCCATAGTAATTGACTATCTGATACCCACTCACTTGATTGGCTGTCTATTAGCATTTTCTACTTACTTGCCTCCCTTATGTGTCTGAAGCTATACAATTCAAAATAACAAACACCATGAAAGTAAAAACAAAAGAAAGATGGCACGTACTGCATGCTAAATATAGTTCAACTGGGAACATTACATATGTCATTTAGATAAGTTATTCCTAAATTGAAAGTAGAAAAGATTACCATGGTCTCTGAAAGTTATACAACTACCAAGCCAGACTTACAGAATTTACAACCATCATCCTTAAGATGAAGAACTAATGAATTCCTTCTCATATTCTTCACTCCATCAAGAATCATGAGATTTCATGTTTGAAACTGACATTTGATATAATCTAGTCCCAACCCTTTATAGTGTATATGAAGCCCTCAGTGTTTACTTAACAACTCTTACACAGAATTAATTGGTGAGAGAGTGAAGATTAGAATATAGGTAATCTAATTAATAGTACAATAATTCTGCTACTCCAGAATATTGCCAAAATGACTTCCATGAAGTAAAACCAATTTCTCTTATTACAGTATTTCATCAACATCAAAGATACCATCAATTACAGGATGTGCTATTATTTTATGAATTATAAAGAAAGAAAAACTTCCTCGCTAAATGAAATCTGGCATATCATAATGACAATTCCACATATTTTTGTCATTCAAGACTCTTGTCCTTAAATTCCTTTCAACTCTTTCAAGGCATCTAGCAATCTCTCCTAACTTCAGTTGCATTACACCTGAGTCACTACTAAAGCAAAGCATGGCTTCGTCTACCTGTGGGAGCCCTTTCTTAGGTCACTTAAGGTACTTGGTATTTGCTCTAAAGGAAAAAGCAATGGAACTGAGTTCATTCTTCTAATTCTGAATATCTGCTTCAGCAACACCAATTCATGTATCACTGTTCTGTTAAGTGACTTTCTGCAAAGACCATCTTTTTTGCCTCATTTTAAGTCTTTTTTGAATTTATCTTCATTCAGTTGAAGTGACAATGTGCCAAGGCTACCTTCTGGGCAACAGCAACTTAAGACTCCATCAGTTATAAGATTTAACCAAGTGTTAGAAATGTGACTTAGAACTGATGAAATACTACTTCAACCACCTGATTTGTCCTTTTATGTTGATAAATTTTACATCTTAGACTATAACATTAATGTCTTCTTTTTGACAGTAAAAGGCATAAAAAATGGAATCTCAAATTTCTGAACAATAAAGATAATAATCCAAAATGTGTCAATTCATTAGCATTAGCTTCCTTCGAGTCCAGGAATAATGTTCAGTACATGTTTGATAATAAGAAAGATGAAAAAAATCTAAATAAGAGAAGACGTAACCTCTTCTCTCTCTCTCTCTCTCTCTCTCTCTCTCTCTCTCTCTCTCTCTATATATATATATATATATATATATATATATATATATATCACTCCTATTGCTCTAACCATGAGAACAGAATAAAAGCCAGCATGTTTTATGTGACACAAATCCATAGTTGCATTTATTGATGAGGATGCCACCTGACCAAAGTCTAGTCCAAACATACGATCACATTCCTGGGGCCATAATGATTAGTTTACTTGTGGGCCATTGAACCAAAACAGGCAAATTAGAAATCTTCCCCCAGGGTTTTTAAAAATGAAGCTGAAATTTAGAAATTTTTCCCTTTCTGTTCAGAAAGCTATGCTGATACAAGCACTGATAATGTCATATATCATAATTTCAGCCTTAAAAACACACACACAGTCTGAGATACTTTGGCTGGCACACAGAAAAAGAAAGAGGTAGAGTGAAATTCCAACGGTTTTAAATCTCTGGTTCCTCTTATTGAGAATCTTCCACAGTTTATGCCAGCCAAATAAGCCATTTGGCTTAGTATGTTTGAGTTGGATTTTTTTTTGCATTTACAACCAAAAACTGTGTTAGCTCTGGCTGATACAGTTATTTAAAGAAATATGTCTCAGGATTTTTTTATGATTAAGGATAATATTTTAATTATTTTGTGTGACTACAAGTGTCACTTATTCACAGAAAGTAAAATCACACCATTTTCAGGTTCATGGAAGTGAATAAAACTTTCATTGCTGTTAATTCTCTTCCTTTAGTTTTCTTCTAAACTCATGTTTTAAAAGGAAACATGTAAGCAAAATTTTATTTGGCATTTGGGAAAAGTAAAATGTAAAAAAAAAAATGAAAATGAATTGAAAGTAACCGTAGTCACCCTCAGCATACTGAAAAATGTAGCCATTCATTCCTTTTTGGGTGTGTTATTATATAACCAACATAAAGTTTGGCCAAAAGTATAAATATAAAAACTGCACTTCATATTCTCAATGGAAAATACATTGAGCAAAGCGATGGGCAAGAAAGAGTAGGTGTTTTTTAGCTTGACATATTCACAGATTTCATGCAATTCTCAGCTTGCTCTAAAATTTAAAAAATATTGCTGGCTCTAACCTATGCCTATATTTCTCAAAGGAATTTCCTGAGACACAAAGTTATATGCACTAGACTAGAGGGAATTTCATAACTTAAAGAAAAAAAAAACCTAAACTGTGTTAAATTGATGCAAATAGTATCAACCCTTATGCCTGAATTTTAAAATACAACTTCAATAGTTCTGTATGCAATGTGTCCCTTTATTACAAGTGGCAAATCTTTTGAGTATATGGAGACTCCCAGGACAGATCTAATACTAATACCAGTATTTGCGTACCAGCATTGGAATCTTGGCCCTTTAATATTGATCTATAAAATAGCCAACCATACAAACTATAAAAATAATAATGATCAGTGTTCTCCTTTGAAATTATAATCTTCTAATTATAGAAGATTGAATTGAATTGAATTAAAAGTAGACACAATTCATTTTAAAACATTATGAAGCCAATTTAAATTTTTATGAAAGAAAATATTTTTCATTATTACATTTTCTTTTAAATATGTAGAATTAACCATTTTCTGACACTGGGCACATTTACATTTTGAAATTAAATGGGAGGTCTATTGATTAATTTATTATGTTACTTTTGCTTCCAAATTAAAGGAACGGTGATAGTAAAATCAATAAATTAAGTACCTGAATATTTTATATACCTTTTATGTTAAGTGGACCACAGGCTAGACATTGCTGATTTTGGAGACTGGGATACACAAATCTCTGCAAATGCAATTTCCTGCTCCCTCCCAAGTAATGGCCTTGTACTTAGCAACTGCACGACTTGAGAGTTGATGGCAAGTTATTTTATCACTGAAGAGGGTCAGACAGTATTTGTCGACTACCCCCCTAGAGGTTAAGCACTTTTCTTGGTGAGATAAAAATTGTATATTGCCTATCAAATTTACTTATCATCCACAAGTCAGCTACCTTTATGATGTCTCAATTTTATTGTGGAATTAATGGGATAGGACCTGGTTCAGTCTCATTGTTTTCCATCTCATTTTAAGTATGTGACCATTTCCTTATTTCTGAAATGGAGATGTAACTCGAATTATTAGAAATAACTACTTTGATTCCTTATAGAACTGTAGTTTACTAGTAAAGATTATATTAATGCTCATCCCAAATCAGAAATTAAATTTTCTCAGGTTTCCCTGGCCGGTCTGGCGTAGTTGGTTGGACATTGCCATGTGCACTGAATGATTGCTGGTTTTAATCCTGGTTAGGACACATTCCCGGGTTGCAGGCTAGATCCCCCTTGAGGGACGAGCAGGAGGCAACCAATCAATGTTCCACTCTAGCATCAATGTTTCTCTCCCTCTCCCTTCCTCTCGCTCTAAAAATCACTAAAAAAAATTTAAAAATATATTAAGATAAAATAAAATAAAATTTCTCAGGCCGGTATGTCACCTTAACAAACGTTTTCTTCTTTCTTGATATCAGTGTTGAAAGAAGCAGTTATGTCCCTAAGATTCTGACTTTACTATGTTGTTTCATTAATTCATTTCTTTGTTTATTCATTCACCTGTATTTCACTCATGATGAACTGAAGAGTAACATCTGAGCTAATTAGATCATACAAATTTTTGAACCACAAGTCATAAATTTGGACTTCAGAATGCTATGGAGAAACCATTACCTATCAGCAAAAGAGTGTTACTAATTAATACGGAGCTTACCAATGACCCATAAACCAATCTGTCAATGGAAGAAATTTTTTATTAGACACCTCTTAGTAACAGAATCAACTCTAGTTGCTGGGGATATACTGAAATAGAGTATTAGCAAGGTTCCTGCTCTCTTGGAGATAATAGTTTAGTGAAGAAAGATACATAATGTACAAATACATACTACATAAACACATGAGAAGATATATTTGGACTGAGATAAGTCCCCTAATATAAAATAACTACAGGCCCAATGCATGAAATTTATGCAAGGGGCTCAGCCCTCACAGTCCTGGCTTCGTCAGGAAGGTCATCCAGAATGACATCCAGAAGGTCGTTTGGCTATCTGATCTAATTAGCATATTATGCTTTTATTATTATAGATAGGGTGTTATGATAGTGAGGGATGGCTGACTTCCTTAAATAAAGTCAGAAATGGTTTCTCAGAGAAGATGATATTTGACCATAGACTGGAAGATGAGGACTCTCAGACCCCAAAAGCCAGGCATCAGAATTCCAGGAAGCAGAAAATAGCAAGTGCAAGAATATGGAGGCAAGTTTGCTTGGCATGTTGAAGACCAAGAGGAGACCTGTTTGACCACCTGGCTGCAATGGAGGAACGGGCATGCGGTGGGTCAGGTGGATCAGAGTGATAGAAGTGGAGGTGGCACATGAGGCAGAGTCCTGTAGGAAACAGTAGGATGTCTGCATTCTACCTGAAGAGATATGAAGGCGCCCTAGGAACAATCTGAGCAATGCTTTAATTCCGTTCCTTTTCTGAATAAGGCAACATTTCAAATTTATTGTATTCTTGATACTGTCAAATTTAAAGTTAACCAGTATAAAGGTTTTAAGAAAATAGCTAGCTTTGCAAGGTTTAATTTATTATTGTTTTATATTTTTAGAACCTCAGAGAAGGGAAATTATGAGCGAAGGGAAGCAGAAGCTCTAACGTGTATCAGGGATCTGTGAGTGGAGGTGCTTTGATGAGCTCCTCCTGAGAGCAGAGACTATTATCAGAGCTGCTATCTTCCCTGTTTATGGTATCGCTCACTTCCCACGACTTCAGAGACCACTCACCTTTAGTTCTACAATTCATGTGGTTTCCACTATACAGTTCTCAGTATCTTAATGTTTCCTGTATAGCAGGCCCACCCAAAAAAATATTATTTTAACAGGATCATGTCACACATGATGCAAACTTTCTACTATCTTTAGGTAAAAAGGGGAATATCCCATGTTCACCCACTGCTTTCTATGCCTGGCACCTGTGATCTTCTGTCTTTGTGCTTCATTTATGGGTAAGATGAGCCGCTGTTGATGTTGAAAGTTCTCCCAGTTGCCCTGGGTCTGCCATGGCTCAGGGAGGAAAGGGCAGAGGAACAGCTTTGATGTTGCCATGTTAGAAAGTAGAAGACAGCAGCTTAGCAGCTAGAGAAATGTTGCCTTTGGATCACAAACAGAAGGGCCATAGCAAAAGTTTTACAAACAAAAGTGAAATTTTTCTACGAATTCATGACTAAAATCTTTAATGAGGCCAGTTAGTTTTTACTAAAGTTTTCAGTTGGAGTGTAATTCTATTTCAGGATTGTAATTATAGTTTAGGACTGATTAAATTAGAACAAGAAGATGCTAATCAAACTGCTACTTCTCCTTAAAAATCATTTAAATTAAAATTGAAAATACATATTAAGCCTATATGTACATTTCCATTCATATTGCTGTGTATAAGTAAGCATATGCTTTTAAAATAAAACATTACATCTCTAATTAAATCTTATAAAAATTATCAGGAGCTATCAGCATAAATGTTTGTAAAGTTGATATTAATATTTCAAATATTTTAGACAAACGATTTAATAATTGATACTAAATGCTTTATTAATATCATAGTATTGTATTACTTTTATGCGATGGAATACATCTTTGTTTCCAATACATTTCAGACACGGAGAAATAAAATTTCAAGATATTATCAATAAAAAGCAAATTAATTCTTCTTTAATTAGTTCCTCGTTCTGCTTCCCTTGTTCCCTTGCCTCCTACCCCAAGAGCTCTCTCAGTCTTTGGAAGGCTCGGCAGTTCCTTGCTAAGGAGGCTGTGCATTGGCTCAGTCCTCCTCATCAGATGCTCATCCTTCCCGCCAGCCCGCATTCACTCTTCAGATCACGTTCAGAATCCCCTTCTGATTCAAGGAACACAGTGAGTACATAATAAATCTATGGAGAGGGAATGAATCAATGAAAACCTGGGATACACTCAATGGCCAGGAAAACTTTTCAAAGGTGAATAAGAATGATTTTTTATTAACTGCATTAATAATTTATTCAAAATGAAGTATAATTTGCTGTTTGTTATTCAGTGGTGGTTCCTTGAAACCTGCTTTCCAGAGTTACAGAATTTTCTGTTTGCTTCATGTCCTCTCACCTCACTTGAAGTTTATGATTGGAAATCAGGGTTTTTTCTCATGCCCTTTTTTCTCCCCCAGGGCTATTGACACCTGGGCACAGTGGCGGTATGAGCCGGAAGGGGGGATAGAGTTCAGTTATCAGAGGCAGAGGATTTGGCCTCAGACAGATTTGGACTGGAATCCTAGATTTGAACATTTGCCCCACAACAGCAGCAAGTTAATGTTAGTGTCTTTATTTGGGGCCAATACGCTCTTAACTCAGAGGGTTACTTTAAATATTCAATTAAATAATGAGCAGAAACCTAGTAAATATAACATAATTTGCATAGTGTCTAAGTTAATTCTTTTATACCTTTCTTTGATAAGTTTGTGCTACTTGATATGGTTTAGGTTCTGTCATGTTATTTAGCTTTAGGCACTATGTATGTACAACACTGAATGAAAAGAAAACACATTTTATGTCTGCACATAGATTATAGCTGAAAAATATTTTACCCTATAAGAAAATGCATAGACAAATTTTAACATTATTACACTGTAATAAGCCAATATTACAGTATAATTGGATGTTAAGATCTGTCTATGCATATGTAATCTTATGACTATTTTCAGATGTCTTTTCAATTCTTATCCTTATTTTTAATGTGTGCCTTCCTAAATTATCCTTAATGCAATATAATCTCCACACATCATCTATAGCAGAGATCTTTATTAGACAGCTAATGCTTCTCTGATTAAGCTTTAGAATTTTCAATGGTCATTTTCATAAGATAACCTTATTTTTTCCTGATAATAGAGCTCTTTGAATTTGTGCCCCTTTAGCTATTTAATCATGACCCTAAAATTACTTTCCTTCTCACTCAGTCTCAGATTATGAGGAAATGGCATAAAGACCACGTTGTTGGAAAGACCATTAGAAATGAGACCTGGCTGGGGAACTAATAGTAGGTCAAAGAGAGCTTACCAGATGTCCTCTGCTAATCCCTTTCACACTTGAGTTTTATTTTTTCCCCCATTCTCTTCCCTAATGCATACCCATATTACCATACCGTAATGTGCATCTGCAGGCTCCAGAAAACTGAAACTGATTTCTAAATTCATACATATCCAGCTATGACCATTATGCAGTTTCTGAATGAGGATACTGTTTTTTTCAGTAAGGAAATGTGCAAAAGCATTGCGGGTTTGAGGCAGTGGAGTGAGCCTTGAACTCAGAATCATGGGATCTCTGTATCCTGGTCTCTTTTAATTTGCTCAGGGACTAAGGAGACTTGTTTTTTTCTTTTTCTTGACCTGCAAATAATGAGTCATCAAAGCTAGCCCACAGTGATAGTGTTAGGATTAAATGTGTTCCTAAGAGGGAAAACCTACCATGCACATCACACATTGCCAAAACCTGCAATACACTGACAGGGGGTGGTTGAGCATAGCTCTCAAGTCAGACAGAAATATCTGTGATTTGTCTCAACAACACATGATGAGCTGAGTGAAATCGGGCAAGGAGCTTAAAGCTCTCTGAGCATCAGGTGTTTTGTTTTTTGTTTGTTTGTTTTTGCTGTAAAATGTGGATAATTATCTCTACTTTATGGGGTTGTTATGAAAGTAAATCATCATATGAGCCTGGGATGGGTAGCTCAGATGGTTAGAGTGTTGTCCAATATGCCAAAGTTGCAGGTTCAATTCTCAGTCAGGGCACATACCAGAAAATAATCAATGAATGCACAAATAAGTGGAGCAAATAATTGGTGTCTCTCTCTCTCCTTCACTCTCTCCAAAAAAGTCAATAAAAAAAGAAGTATTGGTATGTAGGTAGAATCAATAAACTATAGTTATCTATAGCTAATTATGGAATGAAAAGTTGGGAAATGAGCTGAAGATGAGCAGCTTGTAGTTGAAGGTGAGCAGTTGGTGAGATAATTATGCCTTCATTGCTAAAAATCATTCTATTCATATCCAAGTCTTTAAATTAAATTATAATAATTTTCCCATTCTGTATTATATCTAGCTGAATATGAATGTTGTAATTTGAAGAATTAATGAAAAGAGTTTTGGGGTAAAATAAGAGTTTTGGGGGTGAAATAGGCAGGTTTAGGAAATTTTTGAAATTAAGGGGTCCACGGAAAAAGCACAGGACTGCAGAGCTGCAAAAGGTACATTTCCATAAGACAAGAGAGCTGGGAACAGCAGAAGGCACATTTCCATAGAACAAGGGAGCTGGGAACAGCAGAAGGCACATTTCCATTGAACAAGGGAGCTGGAAACAGCAGAAGGTACATTTCCATAGAATAAGGGAGCCGGGAGCTGCAGAAGGTATACATTACCAGAATAAAGGAAAGGAAGCCCCTCATTCAAAGAGAGAAGAAGAAAGCCCATAGGGAATAGGGAAACAATGAGGGAGAAAAAGGAGGAGAGCCTCTCATGTCTCATGTGAGGTTCAATCTTTGAGCTTAAGAGTTACTATAGTGACCAAATCAGAAGGGGATAGTGACCCACCAGAGAGGATAATGAAAGAGAAAGTAAGAGATTTGGGTGCTAGCTATCTGAATCTGTGCCGCACACTCTTGCTTGCTGAGAAACTCTATTCTTATCTGTGATGCCTGCCCTGCCTTGCAGAACCGGTTTCCGGAATACTCCCATTTTACAGAGGCCATAAACCATGAACCATATACAACCCCCAGAAGGGGTTGGCAGAGCTGGCGCCAGACAGGCCTGTGAGTGTAATTCACTTCCCCCATCCAACTCATGGGGGGCTGCAAAGCCCGCGAAAAGTCCAGAAGTCTGATCCATATTTGGGGGACAAAGGAACTAAGGGTATAAAGGGGAAGCTTCGTCCATATTCATCGCTCAGGATTTGGAGACTGATTCCCCTGAGTCAGGACACTAGTGCATCTGCAAATAAAGGCTACTTTTCTGAATATCCTCTGAGTGCCCGGCTGATTAATTCTCCCATGCCACCTGGCAGCTTATCTGCAACAATATCAAAGCACAAAGATCTATGGCCTTTATAAACCGTAGGAAAAAAGGGACTCCGTGGGACTCTTTCCCCTTCCCCACATGGGAGTCTGTTCTTGTTTCTCAATAAATTTCCACCTTTGCTATAGCACCGTTCGTCCGTGGTTTCTTTCTTCAACTCCACCAGACACGAGCCCAGGAACCATCCTGCCCAGGGGAACACCACGTGTTCTATTCCAGAAATCCCGTATCATTAATATCTTAGTACAACTATAGAGTCATAACATTAAAATTCTTCCCATGTTTATCATGACCTAAGCAACTGTTTATTCTTAGATTAGACCTGAGGTGTCTGCCTGACTGCTACCTGAAGTAGCATGTTTTAAAGAGGCTGTATCGTAGTATTTCCCCAACAGGATGTGACTCTTCCTAGCCCTGCCAGCTGCTGAGAGGTTGGGAGGAAGCTGGCGACTATGGAGCAGGGATACTACAGACAGGACTCTAGGTCTTTGTTCCTGAGATCACAAAAAAGTAGCTGTCCAGCAGCTAGTAGAACATTAAACACAGACTATCTAAAGCTTGTACTTAGAATGAAGTGTGGGAGTTTCCTAATTCAAAGGCTAAGAACTTGATTATAAAAGAACTAACATAAGAAAACTGGTATCCTTCTTCTTTACATTCCTCTGTTCTCTCCTTTCATTCATTTAACAAAGGTGAGTAAGTTTCTGTTTAGTTCCTGATATATGCTAGTCACTGAGTTAACTGTGGGGCTAAAAATTGCCAATTCAGAAGGCATGTTATTTACCTTACTCTAAAAATGCATATAGTCTGGCAAGAAGAGATATTTAAGTCAAAGTAGAGTAATATATTGTTACCTATGTAATAAAATGTGCACGGCCTATAATGGGAACACAAAGAATGGGGTGGCTAATCTTCCTGGTCAGTAAAAGGCTCTTGAAACAGAAGGTAGTGGAGGTATCGCTCAGTTATGGCTGCTGTGTCAGAAAGAATGAGGGACCTCTGTGCAGAGCTGAACAACGATGGCCCTTTCGACTCTACTTAAAGAGCTACACCAGCTCCTTAGAACGCCAATAATAATGTATATAGCTGCTGATTCATTTATCTATAATAAAAATAAAATGGCATAAAGTACCATTTCAGAGTTTAAATACAAACATTCTCAAGATGGATTTTGAAATGCTGATCAAACTCATAGTTAAAGAACTCTCTCTTATCTGTTACCCAATATAGGACACTCTATTGTATAGATCTATCTTTACAGTTAGCTACATATACATAATCAAATGAATTCTTATTAAATTTTCATAGTAGTTGAGATACTGAGTCCAGACTTGTATTTGAGTAATATAAATGTGAACATGCTACTTTTATCCAATATTAAATTATAAACCAGTAAGGTTCATTTTTAATAGAAAAATATTTTATTTCAATGTAGAAATGTGCAGACAGATATAAAGTTAATTCTTTTTTTTTTTTTTCATTTTTTTTTTTTATTGCTTAAAGTATTACAAAGGGTATTACATATGTGTCCATTTTATCCCCCCGCCCTAGACAGTCCCCTAGCCTCCCCTATCCCCCAATGTCTTATGTCCACTGGTTATGCTTCTATGCATGCATACAAGTCCTTTAGTTGATCTCTTACCCCCCTACCTCCTGCCCCCCAACCCTCCCCGGCCTTCCTGCTGCAGTTTGACAATCTGTTTGAGGCAGCTCTGCCTCTGTATCTATTATTGTTCAAAAGTTTATAATGGTCTCTATTATCCATGAATGAGTGAGATCATGTGGTATTTTTCCTTCATTGACTGGCTTATTTCACTTAGCATAATGCTCTCCAGTTCCATCCATGACGTTGCAAATGGTAAGAGTTCCTTCCTTTTTAGAGCAGCATAGTATTCCATCGTGTAGATGTACCACAGTTTTCTAATCCATTCATCTGCTGATGGGCACTTAGGCTGTTTCCAAATCTTCGCTATGGTGAATTGTGCTGCTATGAACATAGGGGTGCATATATCCTTTCTGATTGGTGTTTCTGGTTTCTTGGGATATATTCCTAGAAGTGGGATCACAGGGTCAAATGGGAGTTCCATTTTCAGTTTTTTAAGGAAACTCCATACTGTCTTCCATAGTGGCTGCACCAGTCTGCATTCCCACCAGCAGTGCACAAGTGTTCCTTTTTCTCCACATCCTCTCCAGCACTTGTCGTTTGTTGATTTGTTGATGATAGCCAGTCTGACAGGTGTGAGATGGTACCTCATTGTTGTTTTGATTTGCATCTCTCGGATGATTAGTGACTTTGAGCATGTTTTCATATGTCTCTTGGCTTTCTGAATGTCCTCTTTTGAAAGGTGTCTATTTAGGTCCTTTGCCCATTTTTTTATTGGATTGTTTATCTTCCTTTTGTTATAAAGTTAATTCTATTCTCTAAATCTCTACAGGAGCATAATATTCAAAGATTTTTAATAAGCTCTCAATAAAACTTTATGATCATAGTATCAGTTAAACTTACAGATGATCCCTGACTTATGATGGCTTGGCTTATGATTTTTCTATTTTATGGTGTTGTGAAAGCAATATGCATAATAAATTACATGAGATATTCAACACTTTATTATAAAATAGTCTTTGTATTAGATGATTTCTCCCAAGTGTATGCTAATGTAAGTGTTCTGAGCAGGTTTAAAATAGGCTAGGCCAGTGGTCAGCAAACTCATTAGTCAACAGAGCCAAATATCAACAGTACAACGATTGAAATTTCTTTTGAGAGTCAAATTTTTTAAACTTAAACTATATAGGTAGGTACATTGTTATTAACTTAATTAGGGTACTCCTAAGGCTTAGGAAGAGCCACACTCAAGGGGCCAAAGAGCCGCATGTGGCTCGCAAGCCGCAGTTTGCCGACCACGGAGCTAGGCTAAGCTATGACGTTCAGTAGGTTAGGTGTATAGGTGTATTAAATGCATTCTCACCTTACATATATAAAATAAAGACTTCTTTACTCTTTCTCATCCTTTCCTTGTAATTTTTTGTTTGTTTGTTTCAGGTGCTATTTTTTACTCCCAACTCTAATTCATGAGGGCTTGCTCAAAGATGTGCTTTTAGCAAAATGCTTCTTCCTATTGTATTTCTTTAAAGATAACCAACCACCGGAGCTGTCAATAAGTCTTCACAGTCTCCCTTTTTTCCTCCTGTCACCAGCAAATAATACATTTCAAACTATATATAAGTCTATCTAAATTGTCCCCAGGAAACTAAAAATCAGCTTTTTAATATTATAGGTGCTACTAGTAATTGTAAAGAGCCTTGTTCTCTCAAAGTAGATATTCCACCAGTTAATGACTGTTTTAGTTATCTACTTCCATCAGACTGAGCTGGAGGAGAGGAGAAAAATAATGCCAAAAAAGTTACTGTCATATGTACCACAGTATGAGTACATTGATTTAAAAACAAAACTAGTTACCCCAGTGGGGTTTCTACATCAAAAAGTAAATAAAAATTAAGCCACGCAGTGTGTGGTTAGAAGCAGAAAAAAATCTTGAGGGGAGTAAAGATTTTATTTTACATTTAGTCATAATGTTCTTTACATGAGTAATTAAGTCTGAGAATATTGTACTGAGCAATAATGACAGAAATTAATAGATTCTAAATGAAGCATTTTCTTTTTATTATCAACAGCTGTTCATTTTAACTTAGTGTGCACATCTTTCCCCAAAAAGACAAAAGTAAAATTATCCTTTAGGAAGTTATTCACATGTGTCTCATTTCAAATGAAATGTTCTAAAACCCAGCTTCTTTCGAGATGGAGAATAATCTCTGTATTCACCTCAGAACATCCTCAATGAGGAGTACAGTGCCACCTTCTGGTAGAGAGGGGGATGGGTTCTCTATGTCTAGCTTAACTGAAACAGTGGAATCCAACTGTGGAAATGTAGTAAGGTAAATATGATGTTCTTCATTTTGTAATTATTTTTTAATTGTTAAATTACATTTGACATTCAATATTATATTACTTTCAGGTGTACAGTATAGTGGTTAGACATTTATACAATTTATGAAGTGATTCCCTCCCATAAGTCTAATACCCACCTGGCCCCAAACATAGTTACATATTTCAATATTATTAACTGTATTTCCTATACTGCACTTTACATCCCCATGACTATTCTGTACCTGCCGATTTGTACTTCTTAATCCCTTCACTTTTTCACCCAGCCCTCCAACTCCACTCCCATCTGGCAACCATCAGTTTGTTTACTATATCTACGAATCTGTTTCTATTGTACTTATTCTTAAGCATCTACTTCATTCACCTTATTATAATGGCATAAAGTGTTGAAAGTTAGTCCACTGAGAACATCATTTGATGTAAAGCACACTTAAAGCATTTTGAGTTTTCTTTCAATAGGAAGGGACTACTTTGTCAGACTCAACAAGCCTTGATAATTTCATAGGTTAAAAGATAACAAATGAGTGATGTGCTTTGAAAGATGTACAAGGCAAAGGAATCAAACTTTCAAGATACAACAAACATTAGAATCTACTTCATTCTATTTGAAAGGTGTATGGGTAGCTTTATCTGGGGGTGAGGTGATTTATGCATATGAAAACATTACAGGGAGGATTTTCATACATGCAGAGTGAACAGCTTTAGAAGTACATTTTAAAATTATATGTGAATAATGATTTTCCATTGAAAGATGCAAATGTACTTCATTTGATCCTCAAGCTCCAAGTGGACATCACCTATCCTAGATGATGCAGTAAGTGGTGAGTTAGAATTCACATCCAGAACTCCAAATTTTGATGAGTTTTCCACAATGAAACACTCCCACTCAATGTCACTGAATATCTGAAAACTGTTCTGCATAAGATGCTAAACATTTATTTTTCATATGCTTTCCTAAGCATTCATATTTACTTCCTATGCCAAAAATATTCAACCAGTTAACTACAAGCAAATATATTATACTTGAGGCCTGGTGCACGGATTTGTGCAACAGTGAGGTCCCTCGGCCTGGCCTGCGCCCTCTCCCAATCCAGGACCTCTCGGGGGATGTCGGACTGCCAGTTTTGGCCCCATCCCTGCAAGCCAGGCCAAGGGACCCCACTGGTGCATGAATCTGTGCACTGGGCATCCAGTATGCATATAAGATCTTTGGTTAATCTCTCCCTGCCCTCCCCCCAACCCCCTTCCCTCTGAGATTCATCAGTCTGTTCTATTTTTCCATGCCTGTGCATTGAATGTCTGCCCCCTGGTGTGCATCATAGCTACCGGTCAAATGGTCACTTTAAATATATATATATATATATATATATATATATTTGATTATAGAAACCTATATATTATATATTTCTGCAAAAGTTTACTCATTCTATGTATATTATGAATAACACATTATATTACACTAGTGCAGCCGTGGGCAAACTACGGCTTGCAGGCTGGATCCGGCCCATTTGAAATGAATAAAACTAAAAAAAAAGACCGTACCCTTTTATGTAATGATGTTTACTTTGAATTTATATTAGTTCACACAAACACTCCATCCATGCTTTTGTTCCGGCCCTCCGGTCCAGTTTAAGAACCCATTATGGCCCTCGAGTCAAAAAGTTTGCCCGCTCCTGCACTAGTGTCTCAGTGCATGGATTTGTGCACATTGAAAGGAAATTAATTAGAAGAAATATTTTAATATCATTATTTATATCTTGCTAATGAAAAGAAAATAGGATTCTACTAAGTCTCCTATCTACCTACTCCAGGACTTCTGAGGATCAAATGAGATGAAGCATGGGAAAATGCTTCACAAACATTTGGTTGAAGTGTAAAATGTTTGCACTGGCTGTAAAGCAAGTTGTGCTCCTGGGCTAAAGAAACTCCAAGGAGGCTAGTTGCTAGGGAGAGGAAGCTGGGCATAGCATTACCCGGCACCCACAGCAACCATTTCCAGGCTGGGCCATGGGCTGCATTTTGCACCATAGAGTCTTGGCTGCGATTTGGTGGGGTGTCACTCTGGGATGGCACCAGTGCCAGTGTCCCACTTGGGGGAAGCTGAGTGTTGGTATGTCGGCACCAGACCCATGGTGCCGTTTATTTTTAAATGGCCAGTGTGCGTCATGGCAGCTCCTGCATTGGGCATCTGCCCCTTGGTGGTCAGTGTGCATCATATCTATTGGTCAGATGGATACTTAGCTTTTTATATATATAGACTAGAGGCCCAGTGCATAAAATTCGTGCACTTGGGGGGTCCCTCAGCCTGGCCTGTGCCCTCTCACAGTCCGGTAGCCCTTGGGGGATGTCCGACTGCCACTGAGGCAGTAAAGGCTCCTGCCACTGCTGCTGTGCCTGCCAGCCATGAGCCTGGCTTCTGACTGAGCAGTGCTCCCCCTGTGGGAGTGCACTGACCACCAGGGGACAGCTTCTGCATTGAGTGTCTGCTCTCTGGTAGTCGGTGTGTGTCATAGCAACTGGTCATTCTGGTGTTCAGTCAATTTGTATATTAGCCTTTCATTATATAGGATATGTATATATAATTGCTACTAAAAGGTTTAGATAAATCTATCAATAAAGTTTTTACATGCATTTTTACTCAGATTTCCTTGCAGTCCCGGGATATTATATTGCAGTGATGGCGAACCTATGACACGCGTGTCAGAGGTGACACGCGAACTCATTTTTTTGGTTGATTTTTCTTTGTTAAATGGCATTTAAATATATAAAATAAATACCAAAAATATAAATCTTTGTTTTACTATGGTTGCAAATATCAAAAAATTTCTATATGTGACACGGCACCAGAGTTAAGTTAGGGTTTTTCAAAATGCTGACACGCCGAGCTCAAAAGGTTCGCCATCACTGTTATATTGTATCCAATGATAATGACAATACTTCTTTGAATCTTTAAATAATATTAAGACTCTTTACCAAATTTCACAGCTTAGATGCCAAAAATATCAAAACACTTATTAGAGACACAATTTTTTTTTTATTTAAAATGACTAGAAATTATAAAATTTCTATAAAAAATGAGAAGATAATTCCTACCAGAATGATTTCTTTAAAAGGTCAAATCTTTGACTCTATTATCTTCAGAAGCAACTCTGTTTGGAGCTGGGCTTTTGAAATATAACTTCCTTTGAGTTCCCTGTTTTGCATTAATATTTTAGTAGTGTCTGATTATATTGCTTACATTTAACCTTAAGTTAATATTTCATTACTGTTCAAAACTGTGATCATATTTTCTCTGAATATTTCTCATTAATTGAATCACTATTTGCATTTAGTAATTATAAATTTTTTAGTTGAAAAATACCAAGTTTTAGAGTTATTGAGAACCTAATATTTACATGTTGTCATTATTATTAAACTACCTACTACATAAGTAATCAATCGGTATATCCTAATTTGCTTGATAAGGCTTATCACATGTTCATTTTCACCATTTTGACTTCTACACTCTGATAATACAACTTCACATTTCAGAGAAACAATGGGATACAATATACACACATCAAGTTTTGGAGTGAGTCAGGGAATCTGAGTTCCCCTCTCTAATAGGTTGTCTTTGCTTATGTTTTCTTGGTTAACTGACTTTTGAGATTTCACTTTAAAAAGCCTTCTAGCCGAAACCAGTTTGGCTCAGTGGATAGAGCGTCGGCCTGCAGACTGAAAGGTCCCAGGTTCGATTCCGGTCAAGGGCATGTACCTTGGTTGCGGGCACATCCCCAGTGGGGAGTGTGCAGGAGGCAGCTGATCGATGTTTCTCTCCCATCGATGTTTCTAACTCTCTATCTCCCTCCCTTCCTCTCTGTAAAAAATCAATAAAATATATTAAAAAAAATTTAAAAATAAAAAGCCTTCTAATTGTAAATTGCAATAAGATATATTCCACTATCATACAATCTACATGGAAAATTTAATACATTCATACTTTAAAAAATTACTCCAGCAAAATTGTACTATCTTAAAAAATATTTTATAGCGCTTAGCAGGGTATCATTCATGTATTCAAAAACATTAATTATCTAGCACATCAAGAGGGAAATCATATTTATTTTTTGTTTGCTTGATTGAATTCATTCATTATGCAGATATTCCCCAAACACAAGATACTTTCTGAGAGTAAATTAAAAGCTACATTACCTGGTCTAAGTTTATTTTAATTCAGTAACAAGAAATTATGTGCCGTGGGTCTCATTGTTAACACTGTTTTAAAGCTCAACTCAGTGATGTCAAGAAAAATTTTAAAATTTCCCCTCTCTAACCAAGATTTATTTCAGCAAAGTTAAAAAGCTAATTAGTGTTGTGGGCTATTTGAAAAGAGCAGCCCACATAACCAGGCTTTCTGTGGCAAGAGCAAGCTACACTGTTTTTTTTTTTTTTAATAACTGATGTTCAGACAGGCCATGAGTTTAAGAAAACAATTCATGTATAGTTTTGTTAGCTGCAGAAATACAGTAATTTATATGCCTTTTTTTCTTCATTATAAATGCAGTGTCTTCTCATTGCATACAATTAGAAAATAAAAGTAAGAAAACTAAAATCACTTGTAATCATAATACCTAAAGATAACCACTGTTACCATTTGGTGAATTTATTTCTGCTTGTTATTTGTATAGTACACACACATATTTGCAAAGTAAAACGGACTCAAATTATTGATGCCATGGGTTTTGCAATTTCTTTGATTTCACTAATTATTATTTTTCTATCCTTTAATATATAATTTTAAAGTTTGCATAATTTTTGGTCCTGCAATCTAACAGTTGGAGATGAGCCAAAAAAGCCAATTTAAATTTTAGCATTAATCAAAAAGGATTTAACCTGACTACAAAGATCAGGTTATGTGTGGTGTTTTCTCAATCACACCCGCTGTTCTCAGGCACAAGCAGTGGTCCCTGACCTATCGCATGGAGAACAGCCAACTTTCAAATAGGAAGGTCTGAATTGGACACTAAAAAATAAGCCTCTAATTTGTTTGAGACATTATGCACACTTGGAATATTTGTAACATCAGTTTAGGTGTCCCCAACTGAAAGAGTATAGAATCAGTAAGAACCTGGTTTATGATTCAAATCTAAGCCATACTTTACATCTGATTGTACAAGAGAAGACTGCAATAATACATATTTATAGAATTTTATTTAAATCTAGGCTTATAATATGTTTCCCCGTCCCAAATTTAGCTAATTCACATACAATTTTTCATTTTCCTTTTAAGGTTTCCAATTTTAACATTTACATGTATAGATATTAATTTGTAATTAACATATTCAATCTCTCCATGGGCTAGAAAAGAAAAAAACTGTAGTCACATAAATCAACAGATTCCATTTTGTAAAAGCATATAATAAATCTGAAATAAAAATAAGACCAGGCTCTGAATATTTTCTCTTGGATGCTAGATTTGTCAGTACAATATTATAGTAGGTAAAATGAATTATTTAGCTAGTAATGAATATTCTACAAAAATTATGAGCAAAACTATGATAAAGAAGGAATAAAAATATTTTCAAGAGATCTACTATGGTTATATAATCTGATAATATGGTTAGACAGATCGATCATGATGGAGCAGTTCAGCTAGAGACTAGCTTTTGGACCCAACATTAGCAACATTAGGACACATTCAATGGGTAAGCTCACACTAACTAAATACCCTGAAAAGGCAAAGGCAGGAGAACACACATCCCTTTAGACATCTGCATGTAGCAGTGTCCTCTGTAAAAGAGAGCAGAAGATACCAGCTCACTTGGAAACAGTTCCAGTTTTACAGAGCTGGTATATAGAAGACCAAGGTATTATCCCTTCTTTTCTTTTCTTTTTTTCAAATTAAAAGTCTATTGCAAAATATCAACCAACTAAGCTTCTCTTTTCTTTAATTTTTTTCTTTTTTTTTAGTATATTTATTGGGGTAATATCTATCTATATAAAAGGCTAATATGCTAAGGGTCTGACCACAAGTAGCAACACCTGGCTTCCTCTCCATAGGGACGACTAGCTTCCGGTGGAAACACTATACACTGTAACCAAATGTCTGCGAAGGGTTTTCCCATGCCTCATCTCATTTGACCTCATGGAAATCCTGGAGTAGGTAGATAGGAGACTCAGTGGAATCCTATTTTCTTTTCATTAGCTGGAAAACAGAGATTTAGAAAGTTTAGAAACTTGACCTGACTAAAAAGAAGTAAGAAATGGTGGACCTTGAAAATGACTTCAGGTTTTCTCACTGCACAGAATATAGTCAAACACTGCTGCAGTTAAATATTTTACCCTTTGTTCTCCTTGTGTGATCTACAGTAATAATCTGCTTCATGTTGATATTTACTGCTGTGTTGCTGACAATTCCCTGAAAGAGAAGTTGGGGTGCTTCACTGGGCTAGAAAAAGTTTAGCGACAACAGAAAGCAGGTCTAATTAAGCAAGTTATTCTATATCTATAAAAGGCTAAGTTGACTTGCGCATGCATGATACATATAAAGCTCTCACTGGTGCCAATCACACACGTGTGTTTCAATCTGTCATTGTAGATTGTGAATTTGGTTGTTTTTGTTGACATTCTGAAGCTGAAAGAAAGCAGTGGCATCTCACGGAAGTAACAATGACAATTAAATATGATCATAATAGTGATCCAGGTAGATATAATTATCCCCATGTAACCAAAGTTGCCATCATATTCAGAAATGAAGATGGAGGACCTCCTTTTGAAAGGGACTTGTTTATTCATTGTAAACCAGATCCCAATAATCCGAATGCCACTAAAATGAAACAAATCAGTATCCTGTTTCCTACATTACATGCAATGATGTGTCCTATTCTTTTCCCACATGGTGAAAAAGGGTGTGGAATGGATATTGCATTAAGACTCAGAGATGACAGTGTAATCGACAATAATACTAGATTCAATGGATGATGCCAAAAAGGAAAATTTTCCCATTGAATTTCTTAAAAGTATTACTCCTTTGGTAATGCTGTGTCATAAATTAGAATTGAAAGTAGGTGCAATCATGCTACTGAGAAATCTTAATAGTAAATGGGGTCTTTGTAATGGTACTAGATTTATTATCAAAAGATTGTGACCTAACATAATCAAAGCTGAAGTATTAACAGGATCTGTGGAGGAGAGGTTGTTCTGATTCCAAGAATTGATTTGTCCCTGTCTGACACTGGCCCCAGTATTAGAATAAGTTTAATCAATTTATCAGTCATTGTTTTTATCAATGTTGTTTTTATATCATGTTTTTGTTGTTTTTATATCATGTTTTTGTTCTTTTTATATGTCTTTGTTGTTGTTGTATCATGTTGTTATTGTTTATTTATTAATCAATTTATATATTATTTTCATATACATTTTACTAATTTTCTTTAATCTCTGACACTCCTGTTATAGAGAAAGGGTGAACAGCAATATTAAAATATTTCTTCTAATTAATTTCCTTTCAATGTGCATGAATTCATGCACAAGGCCACTAGTTGGTTCGTACAATTATATAGGTTTTAAGTGTACAATTTTATGATACATCTCTGTATATTGCATTGTGTGTTTACTATCCAAAGTCAAATGTGCTTCCATCATTACATATTTGAGCCCTTTTACCCTTTACTGACTGTCTCCCACCACCCACCTTTGCCTCTGGTAACCACCATACTGTTGTCTGTGTCTATGAGTTTTTGTTTGTCCTTTGTTCATTTGGTGTTTTCAGTTTTATACTCCACATATGAGTAAAATCATATGGTTCTTGACTTTTGCTGTCTGACTTCTTTCACTTAGCATGATATAGCCTATCTTATTTTTTCTCTTTTTATTGAAAAAATTTTTAAAAGTAGTTTCATTTATTTTTTGAGAGAGTGGAAGGGAGAGAGAGAGAGAGGAACAATGATGCGAGAGTGAAGCATTGATTGACTGCCTCCTGCATGCCCCCTACAGGAGATCGAGCCTATGCCTTGAACCAAGAATTGAACCATCTACCTTTATTTTTTTTTTAATATATTTTATTGATTTTTTTACAGAGAGGAAGGGAGAGGGATAGAGAGCTAGAAACATCGATGAGAAAGAGAGAGAAACATCTATCAGCTGTCTCCTGCACACCCCCTACTGGGGATGTTGCCCGCAACCAAGGTACGTACCCTTGACCGGAATCGAACCTGGGACCCATCAGTCCGCAGGCCGACATTCTATCCACTGAGCCAAACCAGTTAGGGCGAACCATCTACCTTTTGATTCACAGGATGACACCCAACTAACTGAGCCACACCATCCAGAGTTAAAAACATTTTAAATGGTGGTGAATATGTGGAAACTTTTCTTTTCCCCCAGGGCCAATTCAGAAATTTTGGTTCAGAAATGTCAAATCCATTCTCATTTAACTTCTATAGAAACTATTAATTACTCCTTGCACAAGGAGAAAAAGGTGTTAATGAATAAATGTAGTCATTTGACTATTATATATTTTCAGCCTTAATCTAAAATTCAAGTAGTCTGAAATAGAATGCTTCCTTTAAGATATAGTAGTTTGTTTTTTAAAAAAATTAAAATTCTTATGCTAGTAGCAGTATATTTTCAAAATGCAAATTAACACATATCAATTCAGAAATTAGTAACTGTTGATATATAATATTAATATATTTCAAAGGAGTCTTGGCACATATATAATATACATATAATGCATAAAAGAATAGATTTATATATTAACTATGGATTACTAATAGTATATATAAAAATGACTGTATTATTTGTATATATGAATACGTGTGTACATATATATTTTAGGGTATTCAACTTGTGACCCACAATTTATTTATACACAATTATTATAATATATGAATATATATTATATAATAAATGTAATTTAGTATTAGGTTATGATCCACAGTTTATATGTCATATATAGTTAATATATAATATATAATATGTAATATCATTTTATATATAATATATACTATTATTTTATATATAATTCATATAAATATATAATTTTATTTATATATAAATAAATAGTGTGTCACGAGTTCAACACACTAATAGGCAAATTAACTAAAGTGGCAAATACCTCCAGTTTTATAGGCATTCTCAATGGAATGTTATGAAACAACTTTTTAAATAAAGAAAACTCATTGCCGCAACTGCTGACATGCTTTTCAGGAATTTGTTTGACTACTGCCAATTTGAATCCCTAGACTGGAATAAATGCAGAGCCATCTGTTCCGACACGGCTATGGCGACAGTTCTAGGCTCACTGAAGCAATTGCTTCTATTACCGTACTCATGATATCCTTCACTTTGCAGCATCCCTACTGAGTAAATTGAGCCTAACTTGTATCATGAATATAATTAGATTAAGATATGGGTAAAAATTCTATGTGCCAGAATACCTTAACCCTCTCAGCTCCAGGTCTCCAAAAATACTTACCGGTGGTTTGAATGTTTTATGTTACTCTCAATTACTTCCCCCCTCATTCACAAATGAGTTTTGTATGTAGACTATCGGGGTATCTTAAATTATCTTAAACATTATGTGATTTTAGTGTTTAAACTGAGAGAAAAATAGAGGAAAAATGGTGGTGCATGGAAGCCAATTTTTGTTGAGCCTTGTTGTAATTTATTTAAATTAAATTGTGATGCCCTGACTGGATGGCTTAGTTGGTTGGAGCATTGTCCTATACACCGAAAGGTGGTGGGTTTGATTCCTGATCAGGGCACATACCCAGGTTGTGGGTTCAATCCCCAGTCAAAGGGCATGCAGAGGCAAGCAATCAATGTTCCTCTCTCTCTCTCTCTCCCCCCCTCAAAAAAAAAAAAAGTAATAAAGTAAAATAAAAATAAACTAGATTATCCTGGGGATATGAGTTTGTGACTAGTCTTTTTAAGGAAGTGAGTTTTACAATAGGAGGCAGAGTTCAGGCATGTGTTCAGAGTTGTCATTTGGAGATTATGAAAGAATATCAGAATCCATGGTTTTGGTGTATTGGGTAAATTTTTTTATTAAAAAAAATAAGTGTTATCTATTGGTTGCTAGAAGATACAGAGTTGTGACCCCTGGATTGGTGATGAAATTGAGTCTCATCTGAGATAAAGAGTTCGGTGTCTAGTTGTTAGAAGCATAAATGCAGTGAAAAGACCACCCCTCACTTCTGGTATTTGTCCAGGTCTCAGTGTTTAGAGTAATAAATGTTGTAGTATGACATGGAACTGTCTTGAGATAGGAGGGCCATATCGTGAATGGTATACATTT
Source organism: Myotis myotis (assembly GCF_014108235.1). NCBI lineage: Eukaryota > Metazoa > Chordata > Mammalia > Chiroptera > Vespertilionidae > Myotis > Myotis myotis. The sequence goes on from NW_023416335.1 coordinate 44,186,538, forward strand.
TATCCACGGAGGTGTGTGTGTGTGTGTGTGTGTGTGTGTGTGTGTGTGTGTGTTTCTGTGAAACAGAAGTTCTTAAAGTGTAGTCTGTGGACTAGCAGCATCAGCATATATGGGTACTGGTTGGAAATGCAGAGTCATTGCTCTCATCCCCAGGTTACTGAGTCAGAAATTTGGGGCATGTAGTCCAGCGACCTGAATTTTAACAAGCCCTCCAGGTGATGCCAATGCAGGTTAAAGTTTGAGAACCACTGTTTTGTAGAAAAACAGACAATAGTCATAGTTAAGAAGCCAATTTATAATCAATGGTAAAGGTTTTGCCTGGCCCTAAAAATGTAGGAATTAATGCTTTTAAGGTACAATCTCTGAGATTCTACAATATGAAGAGACAGAATGTTGAAAAGAACTATTAGCTCAGTAATGGGATGTTGCATTTAGCCTCTAAGGAAATAAATGTGCCTGGTTGAAAAGAGATTTGCTTGCTTTGCTTTGAGGAGCATTACATGTTTGCAAGTGCAATAGTTATGTTGCACACTTGCTAATAAAAAATGATTTCTAATGAGAATTGTTTATCCTGTTATGGTTAATAAAGAATAGGATATGTTAAAGGAAGTATATCTGAGTTTAACAAAACTAAAAGAAATGCATTTTTCAAAACCATAAGGTACTAAGCACACAGGCCCCATCTAGTGGCTTTTGTACCAAGATTGCAGTGAAGGTTCTAACGGGGTATAAGGCAACTACAGAACCTCAAACATACAAGCGATTTAGCTCTTAAATACCTGGACTACAGCATGTAACCATCATAATCACATCATATCCTCTTATGCAAAACATTTCTCAAGCATTTTAGAACGACAGCTAAATTTCAAAACTATCCAGAACCATAAAAGGAGGAAACATTTATTGAGTTCAAATTATGTCTTAAATTCCATGTTTGATGCTTTCATATAGTTGTAGATATGTGACCACAGTATAGATATAAATAAAAACATAGACATAGATATGGACAGAGACATAGACATAGATATACAGTGTGGCCATTAAATTTATAAACATAGGTGAATACATAAATGTTGTAACAATATACAATGCATAATAAAATTAAATTATATATGATTCCAAAATACTTAGATGAGAAATACCAAAGCTTAGAAGGGGACTTTTTCAAAGTCATACAGTATGTTATTCCTATAGTATTGTGTGATTATCTTTCCTGTAGCATTTTCACTCTATGACATTGCTTTTTTAATCTTTATGTACAATTTTAAGCTCTTTACAGAAATTTAACCATTTTTTACTAATCTGTTTTTATTGTTGGCATCAGGCATAGTACTCAATAAAGAGATTGATAATTGCATGTTAAATAAATAAATGCATGGTTAGGTAAATATGTGAATAAAGTAATAGATGAGTTATTTAAATCACTGCCTTTATATTTCATCTTTTACACACACACATATATTACTTTCATAACAGTGAAACTGAATCTTATCAGCAAGTGTAGGAATACCCAAAGAGGTCTTAGCATTGTATTCTACATTCTACAAATATTTGTTGTATAAAAATAAAAGTAATTATTGATTAACGAAGGCTTTACTAAGGGGAAATAAATACTTTTATAAATAAATAAGATGTAATATAATATATTCCATATTACACTAGTTGGCATGCAAGTGATGACAACTTTTTTCTCTTTGTGTTTTACTGGAAGAAGTGACTTTTACTTGAAGACAACAAGGAAGACTATTAAACAGACTCCTGAAAATTTTTAGTACAATTTTTCTTTAAGAGGAAGAACTTGGGTAAAGGGTTTGTTTGGACATTGGCCACCACTCCCCAGTGTGCTTCTGGCACCTTGTACATGACCAGAAGCAATAGGGCAATAAAGCCTAAAAATTAAGTGGAATCAGAGCAGTGCAGAGTTCGGGGCCTTCTGTGCCAGATTCCAATCCGAAGGCCTTCACTTCCTAGCAGAAAAGGCACTAAGAAAAAATAAAGATAGTCAACAAAACAAATTTAATAGCCCTGGTGATAGGGGCAGATTTTTATTTCTAACATGAATAACCATATTTTTAAATATCTACTAATTATCAATTTAAATAGGAGTTTAATTACACTCATATTCAGTTCACAGATCATAGCACATAAGCAGCGCAGGATTTTCCCTTTGGATCAGTTTTACATATCAGATCTATCAACAACCAAGAATTAATTTTAACCAAAAGATCCTTGGTGGAGATAGAGAGTACAGAAGTTAGAACCAAAGCATTGAGTACTAGTGTGTTCCTGATATTAATAGGTATAGTCAAATTAAAATAATTGCTAATTTTTCCCTTTAAAAAAAAAGAAAACCCTAGAACTATACAGTGTTTTTAAAAATAGAAAGAGAGCCTGGCCTGGGTCGCTCAGTGGTTGAGCATCAACCTGGGAACTGGGAGTTTGCAGTTAGATTCCCTGTCAGGGCATATGCCTGGGTTGCGGGCTTCATCCCCAGTGGGGGGTGTGCAGGAGGCAACCAATCAATAATTCTCACTTATCATTGATGTCTCTGTCTCTCCCTCTTCCTTCCTCTCTGAAATCAATAAAAATATATTTAAAAAAATAGTGAGAGGAAGGACAAAAATGGAGTTGTTTTATGATTGTTTAATAATAGCATTAAATTGCTGAAAGTAAAAACGTTAGTTTCAAATATGTTGTACATTTAAGTTTTCAATGGAACTAAGAAAAAGTATTGTGCAAACCTTGCAAACAACATATAGTATCTCTTTTAAGTAATGAGAAGAGTTATCTTTTTATAAAAGGCACTTTTTTATAAAACAATCTTTTTTTCTCAGAAAATATTTTCAAGGTGACATGTCAGTTCAATGAAAAGAGTGTTAGATGAACAAGAGAGACATAAAATTTATTACAACTATAAAGCATATAAAAATGTCATACTCACTAAGAGACATTCTCTCTTCTTTTTTTTACCACCATATTTTACCTCTTAGAACTCTTTCAAAATTGATTCTATTTCTCAGATCTCCCCAAACTGAATTTAAAGTTTCATTTAAGAGTCAATTCAAAGGTTATGTTTTGTTTGCTATTTTCAATACTAGGAATCAGCTCATGGTTTTACAAACTCTTATAAATTCTTCATGGCAGAACTCATATTCTAATGATTCTTATATGGCTTTGATTTCCATATTCTCCTTTAGGGGCATCTTCTCCATGTACCTTAGGGTTATCACACAACTCAGCTAGATATCACTACTTCAAACTGAAAATTCTACTCTTCCAAATGCATCCCCTACTCCCCAAACACACAAGCACATCCCTTCTCATCTATCCATTCATCCATCCATTCTTCCATACCTTGAGGCATGTTTTTTTATACTGTCATGTATTTTAGAATTGTCAACACTACACTTTGACTAGAAACACACAGATTTTACTATCTATTGAAGGAACAAATAAGTAAACTCTTATTTTAAGTCTGATTAATAGATCCTATAGTAATTGGAAGCTTTAGGAATAGATGAGAGTGGAAATCCAAAAGTAACGGCTCAAAGAATTTCCCTTAGAAAATTGAATGAATAATGGTAACATCCATTAAGATTGAGGGCAGGTTTCAGGAAGAGGGTAATGGAGATAAGAGCTCAGTTATGATGGTGAATGATAGGTGTTTGAGTTTCAGAAGAAATCATAGGGTTGGCGATATATAGGTATCAATTACCCACCCATTTAAGAGGACAATATTATTCAGGGGGAAATATAGAGTGGAAAATTATGATGACTTAATATGATCCCCAAACAGTTACTAATGAAAGATATGGGCCAACGAAAAGCATGTTTCAAAAAAGTGAAGGTTGAGCCCTGGCCAGTGTGACTCAGTTGGTTGGAGCATTGTCCCATGCACCAAAAGGTCATGGGTTTGATTCCTGGTCAGGGCACATGCCCACGTTGTGGGTTCGATCCCCAGTCAGGGTGAATATGGGAGGCAGTTGATCAATGTTTCTCTCTCACATTAAGGTTTGTTTTTGTAGGTCTCTCTCTCTCTCTCTCTCTCTCTCTCTCTCTCTCTCTCTCGCTCTCTCTCTCTCTTTCAGATCAATTTTTAAAAAAGTAAAGGTTGAGCCAAAACCGGTTTGGCTCAGTGGATAGAGCGTCGGCCTGCGGACTGAAAGGTCCCAGGTTCGATTCCGGTCAAGGGCATGTACCTGGGTTGCAGGCACATCCCCAGTGGGAGATGTGCAGGAGGCAGCTGATCAATGTTTCTCTCTCATCGATGTTTCTAACTCTATCTCTCTCCCTTCCTCTCTGTGAAAAATCAATAAAATATATTTTAAAAAAAAAGTAAAGGTTGAGATGGTCAATTCTGAGGAATGGACAAATACAACAAAATTAAGAAGTGGCTACAGGATGATGGTGACTTTGGCAATAACATATTCAGTTTAGAAGGGGAAGAGAATTGAGGAGCAAATGAATGTTAGAAACAGCAACCTCTGAATATAGATAACTACAGTATTTCAAGAACACTGGTTGTGACAAGGTAGAGCCACAAAAGGCAATAAAGGAGATTAGGGGTTTAGAAAGGTGAATGTAGGTATACATATATGTAAGGGATGCATTTATTAATTTTTAAAACATAAAAGAGATTTGAAAATAGTCAAGCATGGTTTTTGTTTTGTTTCATTTAAGGATAGGCTCTATTAGAATAGAAATTTGAAGATACAGAAAAAAATTGATATAAGTTCTCTATGGTGCAACTGGAGATAGTATATAGATAGAAAATAAGACATTGCTATTGTATAGAAAAGGGGGAAAAGGAAGAAAATTAGTAGAGATGGAGGGAGGTATGAATATTTTCCAGAAAAAGTTCAGGAAGTTCTCATTTGATGGGACAGCAGTTGGAGAGTTAGTGACATGGTAAAAGATTTGAGAATATAATATGCGTGCAGTAGCTTCTATATATTTTAAAAGGCAGCCGACTTGGGAGAGTACCATGAAAGCAATTTGCTATAGTATAATATGTCTCCAAAAATTAAGATTGTGTGGCTTTAAAATATTTCTTAAGTTTTATAATTTGAAAGATTTTACTACCATCTCTCCTACTACATGAGTATCCCATCTCTTCTTATTCCACTTCCAAGGAAAATAGACAAAAACAATTCATCAACAGACATTGCTAACTCTGATTTTGGAAAACAATTGCTCCTGATAGCACCCATGACATGTGAAGCTGTGAGGAAGTTGGAAGTTAAATATACTGTATTGGTAAAACATCTTGCTTTGAGGTTTTAGGAAGAAAAGTCATAATTAGCATCATCGGAAAATAAATCCTTGATAATATTCTTAAATCAATATTCAGCCCCTTGATTACTGCATAAACTCTTAAGGGCATAAGAAAACTCAAACAGGAGGCCTTTTACACTTTATTTTAAATATAAGCAGTAAAACTAAAGCAACCAGTAATTTAAGGGGAAAATGTTGCTTTTAAAGTTCTGCTTATATTTTGAAATAAAATAATCTTTTGAAAATGCTGATTTTACTAATTTTTGAATTCAGGATGCTACTAACTGCCTATATTCAATCATTTTACTGGAAACATTCTTATAGGTGGAAGATTTACTTGAAAAATTTCTACTGATGTTATCTTCATCATAATATTTTAAAAATAATTTTTTATTGACTTCAGAAAAGAATGGAGAAGGAGAGAGAGATAGAAACATCAATGATGAGAGAGAATCATTGATCAGCTGCCTCCTGCAAGCCCTCTACTGGGGATCAAGCCCACAAACCGGGCATATACCCTGACAGGGAATTGAACTGTGACCACCTGGTTCATAGGTCGATGCTCAATCACTGAGCTGCGCCAGCTGGGCAATCATAATATTTTATGCTGTTGACTATGACCCAAAAATAATAATTGGCACAGAAACATATTAAAAACTATATTTAAAAATGAATATTAGCAATTAAGAAAACTGCCTCCAATTATGTTTGTAAGCCAACCTTCTAAAATACTGAAAACTATTCACTTGAAAAACAGATTGTCATATGTGCACAGCCTAAATGAAATAAGTAAATACAATGTACTTTTTAATAAGCTTCTGATTTTTTCACTAATAACAGCTATGCTATTTCAAATTATGAAATAATCATACATTCTTTGCAACTGTTATTGGGTGACTCTTATCTAGTCTTATATATAACTATTTTCTAAGAAAAGTTACACGTAGAAGGCAGATTGTGAATTTAAAAACTTTTTTGACATCCTACAAACTTTATAAGAAAAAAGGATTCAAACAGAAACTTTAGGTTAATACTGCATAAAAGGTAAGGAATTCAAAGTTTATTCTATATTTAAGGGTTTGTACTTTTCATAGTTCATCTTCAAGGTACCAGTATTTTATCTTAATGATTTCCCTTTTTCTTCTCTGTTAGTAATTTCTTATAACACTATCTTTGACATAAAAGTTAGACTAGAAAAATGAAAGATTTTTTTTTTTCTGTGTAAAGGAAAAGCATCATGGAGAAATGTGAATTCTTAAACTTCAAAGATTTTAAAACAGTTTTAGAGGTTAGATGGTAGATTCTTTAAAAATAGATACTGAAGATACTTAAGAAAAAGGGCAACCTGAATGTTTTTTTAAAATACATTTTATTGAATTTTTAAAGAGAGGAAGGGAGAGGGGTGGAGAGTCAGAAACATCGGTCAGCTGCCTCCTGCACACCTCCTACTGGGGATGTGCCCGCAACCAAGGTACATACATGCCCTTGACCGGAATGAAACCTGGGACCCTTCAATCCAAGGCCGGTGCTCTGTCCACTGAGCCAAACTGGTTAGGGCTTGAATGTTTTATTAGAGGGGAATGGTTATGTATACCCTTGATCATGTAGATAGGAATGCAGTCTTTTTAGAACTAATAGCTCCTAATCAGGACCAGGATTGGAGAGAGGAATATGTGGCCACCTTAGAAATGCAAATCCATTGAATCAGCCTTGACCATTAGTTACCAGGTGACAGCTACCCCACTTAGCTTCCCCTCACATACTGAGAGGCCATGGGATCCTATGGTTTGGACCTCTTTCTGGTATCTGGCTAACAATGAACATTCTGACTTGCCTTTCAGTTGGAGACAGAAACTATCTTTTTTTTTTTTTTTTTTCCTAGCTGGTATTTCTTAGTACTAACTTGACAGTGAAAACTGAAGTTGAACTAAAATGAATAAAATTAAAGTGAGCTAAGAAGTCAATTTAAAACAACAGTTGACCTTTTCTGGAAGCTTGGGGCTCTGATAATCCACATGATTAAGATGACAGCAGAGTGGAATCTGGAAGCTGTTGTGGCTAGAGGCAGGGCCGCATCTAACAAATATCGGTTATCAGCTGTCTAGTTTGGTCTTTAACTTAACCCAAGGAAAGAAATGCTTCACCTACCCTTGAAATTCATTTTTGTATGTCAGAACCGTTAAAATCAGAATTTATTTTCCTTTGTTCGTAGCTCCAATTATTGTTGCTCCCTTTAAAACCATTTACTTTCTTCAAAGGAAAGGAAAAACAGAAAACATTTGTGTAATATATCTTCATACATTGCTACTGCTGTTCAGTTTCCTAGATCTCTTTCTCTCAAGTTTATTTCTTGCTACTTTGATCATTTGCATTGCTTTTACCCATTTCATTTGAGAACCCTGTAGAAATTGAATTTTTATATCATTTTCAACTTGGGTCTTTTTCTCCCCAATGGTAATACCCATATAGAATTTTTTGTTATCAGAAAAGCTTTTCTTTCTCCACTTCAATGCCTGGACAATGATGAAAATTTAAGTGATGCACTTACTAATCATGGACTAACACTTGTTAGCATCTATTGGGTTATAATGAGTTGGTAATATTTCTCAATGGTTATTTTAAATTAATTTTACCTCTTTGATATGATAATCAAGACTGTATTCTAGATACAAGATGTTTTCATATTACACAGACCACATACTTAATTATGGGAAAAATAACATTATATAAATTATTTTCTCTATCAAAAATTCTGTTACTCATAAGAAATTTCACTCTTCAGCTGAGGGTGTGTGTGTGTGTGTGTGTGTGTGTGTGTGTGTGTGTGTTTCAGTTACATTTTTATTTGTCTCATTTTGGGTACAATGAGATAGTGATGTTCCTAATAGAACCTAAAAGAATGTTTCTTATGGGATCATGGAACATGGCCAAGATCAAGGAAGTGATCCAGGCTTTTTCTTTTACCAATGATTTAACTGGCTTTTCTTGATTCTTCTAATCTCTTAACAAATAATATTGATATTATTGTGATGCACAAGTGTTAAGCAGCCATCCCTCATGACCACACCCACTCTAAGACTAAGCTGTTCTTTCAAGTTCCTTCTTAGAACCATTTAACACTAGTGCAAACCTTCAAATAGTTCATCACAAGCACAAATCTATAAACAGTCATTGCAACAACCTCATACTGAGTTGCCTCACAATTCTTTTGGTGCATTGTCTCTTTTAATGCAGCAAATTAATAAATCTAACTTTGTTTGATAATGGAAGCTTCCTTGGTGGTTTTAGCTTAGAAAGAAGGGATTTCAACAAAAGCAATTATATCTAAGACATTGCCTAAGTAATGGCCATTATTTAAAAATATGCCCTGACTGGCCGTTGTGGCTGAGTTGTTGAGCACCAACCCATGGACCAGGAGATCACAGTTCAATTCCTGATCAGGACACATGCTGGGTTGTGGGCTGGATCCCCAGTAGGGGGCGTGCAGGAGGCAGCTGATGGATGATTCTCATCATTGATGTTTCTATCTCTCCCTCCTCCTTCCTCTCCGAAATCAATAAAAACATGCTATTTGGGCACTCTCTATATATAAAAGCCTAAACGACCATTCTATCGTTTGACCATTCAACCGGTAACTATGATGCACACTGAACACCAGGGGGCAGATGCTCAATGCACAGGTATGGAAACATGGAACAGACTGATGAATCTCAGAGGGAAAGGGGGCGGGGAGGGAAGAGATTAACCAAAGATCTTATATGTAAACTAGAGGCCTGGTGCACAATTCGTGTACTGGTGGGGTCCCTCATTCTGGCCTGCAGGAATCAGGCCAAAACCGGCAGACTGACATCCCCCGAGGAGTCCCAGATTATGAGAGGGCACACACCAGGCCGAGAGACCCCACTAGTGCACAAGTCCATGCACCAGTCCTGTAGTTGTATAATAACATATTTCCATCATTATGTGTCATATACAGTATTTTCACTGCCCTAAAATTCCTCTGTACTTAGTCTATTCATCCCTCCTGCACCCCAACCCTGGCAATCACTGATCTTTTTATTGTATCTTATTTTGCTTTTTCCAGATGTCATATGATTAGAATCATACAGAATATTGCCTTTTTATATTGGCTTCTTTCCCTTAGTAATATGCATTTAAGCTTCCTTCATGTCTTTTTGTAGGTTAATAGCTTATTTCTTCTTAGCACGGAGTAATATTCCATTTTCTGTATGTAGCATATTTTATCTATTTGCCTACTAGAGACATCTTGTTTGCTTCCCAGTTTTGATAATTATGAATAAAGCTATTAAAAGCACCTAGATGTAGGTTTTTGTGTGGACGTGCATTTTCAATTCTTTGGGGTAAATACCAAGAAGCATAATTGCTATATTATAGTGTAAGAGTATGTTTAGTTTTGTAAGCAAACTTCACCTTTGAAATAAGATATTTTTATTATTTTTACTATTGTTGCCATTGTTCACTGATCTTTGACATGTTTTGCTGAACCTACCTATAGGAACATTGTACAATAATGATAAGTTATTGTCAAAGAAACCAAGACATCCTGAAATACAATAAACCTAAGAACTACATGGTAATAACTTTGCTAATCTGCATGTTGGAGAAATAAAATATTCAGTAGAAATTCTTGTTAGTTTTTATCATATATGTCATAACTTTCCTCATTATTTCCATCACTCTTGTTCTTATTAGCCTTATTAGTGAGATTTTATTTCATATGTTCCCCATGAGGGCTTCAAAATACTTTCCTTTACTCATTCATATATTGATAATTAACTTAACACAGATTTCCTGAGCATATTTGCTTGTGTACTATATTTGATTGCAAAGATATAAAGATGAATAAGACATGGGTACAATATTTGGAAACTCATTGTCTAAGAAGAAATAAAATACAAATTAAGTAAGATACAGTGTAATAGTATAGATATATGGTGTTAAGTTAGCAGATAAGGAAGTGAACAAGTTTACTTGAAGAGGTAGAAAAATCACCACAAAAAATATTTGATTTTTATTTATGTCATTGACATACTATCTCTGGATTCCTGTAGTAACAGCTCTCTCCAGATGAATTCTTAACACTTCAATTAGGTCTTGCCAGAGTGCAAATTGATCAATGAACTGACTTTTGGCATGGCTTGCTATAGTTTAGTGATTTATGAGTTGGTTTATGCCAACCCCCAGCCTGCATTGTGTATTACAGCATTCTGGAATTTCATGCAGTTCCCTACAGATGCTCAGCTTTCTGTAGTTATCAGGTTTCTGCTTCTGCTTCCTCTTCCTGCAGTGATTAATCTCTTATTATCCTTAGCCTTATTAATAACTGTTTCTTCAGGCACCAGATTATTTTTTCAATTTCTTTGAGAAAACTTGCCATAATCCCTAAATGTGTATATATTTCCTCTTTGATCCCATAAGACCCATTTTCCACAAATAAAACTCTTCCTATTACATTGCATTTTCTGATGACTCATCTTTACCCACCAGAGGCAGAAATCTGCATGGTGACTAGCATAGAATAAGTATCAAGTAAGTATTTGTTATACAAATGAATGTCTGCATGCATAGATTTAGAGGTAAGGGGTTAACATCAAAGATAAACATGGGTTGGAAGTATACAGAAGCCATTAGTGACTCAAATTTAATTTGATGTTCAAAATTTGTATTAAATTAGTGCCATACTATTCCCATATGAGCTCCATAATATAATTTACATTTCAGGAAGAAAACAAGGTTCCATCAAATATACTTATATCATAAAAGTAAGGACTATTACTAATTACTGTAACAATATTATTATACAAAAATTCATGTTTGCTTAGAAAAAATATAATCAGAGGACTGGAATTAATTTTATACACTACTGAATAGATAAATATAATTATTTATATTTTTTAATGTTAATGTGAAACCTTAGAGTTAAAAGAAAATTAATGAAGTCAATCATAATCAATCAAAATCTACTCCAAAGAATTTCATACTGTGTTAATGTATCTCTTCCAAAATTGAGACACTACATATCTACATATATAAAACCCTAATATGCAAATAGACTGAATGGTGGAACAACCGAACAACCAGTTGCTATGATGTGTGTTGACCATCAGGGGGCATGCGTGGAACATGGCGGGCATCAGCAGCAGGCAGCAGAGAGCGGAACATGGCAGACATTGGCCGTGGTGGGATGGTGGAGCAGGTGAATGGGGACACCAGACCAAAACGGGGCACTGGTTGCTGTCAGTGGGCAAGCCTCTGGTGGTTACTGAAAATTCTTTGATCCCGCATGCTGTGGTCCTGTTGGGCACACACTGCTGCTGGTGCCAGCCTTGTTCACACCTGCTGTTGGCACTGGAGCCACCACTCGCACCCACTGCTGGCGCCTGGTGCCAGTCCTGCTAGCTCTGCACTATCAGTTGATGCGAGTGGTGGCTGCTGGCCCTGATTACCCCTCAGAGCTTCTCCACCTCCCCCCGCTCCTGAGGGGTGATCAGGGCAGCAGTTGCCGCTCACACCCACTGACAGCATTGGTCCCACTTGCACCCGCTGCTGGTGCCAGCCCCAATCACTCCACGCCATCAGTGGGTACGAGTGGGGCCAGCATCGTCAGTGTGTGGAAGCGGCAGCAGCAGGAGTGAGGCTGCCAGCAAACAGGAGACCGGGACTGTGGCAGGAGGGGCCAGGTGGGGACGCAGAGGATGGGACGAGACCCACCCCTGTGCCCACCACAGCCTCATGGCCCAAAGTTCCTCTCAAGGTTCACAAATTCGTGCACTGGGCCCCTAGTTAATCTAGAAATTTATAAATTCATTGGTTTACATTCCAGTTTAACAATTAGCACTCAAATAATTACTTTTGACATTAATTTTCACTCAAAATAGCACATTAAATTGCTATTAAAATTTCACAGTCAGGTCTCTACTATGTGAAAATATGAGAGAGTTATTTATGTAAATCACAAATACTGATAGTTATTGAAGAAAACTGTTAATTAAATATATCCTGCACTTAACACATATGGCCTTTTGAATGCGAATATATTTATAATCATTTTAGTTTCTGGTTAATATTCTTGACTAATATTAATGTCAATATTTTCAACTCATTAGAAAACCTGAGTTTTAATGTTAAGATATGTATTAGAGATATGTAGATTATTCTCATATCTATCCTTGAAATTCAGAGCACATTCATTAAATGTCTCATTTTTTGGAGGAATTCTGGTAATAAAGACTGTGAGGCAGTTGTTCTCATGCTTTTTTGGGAATAATTATTATTTATTATGATTGTTAAATATAAATTTCTTAACTCTAGCCATTAAAATGTTGACTCAGTGTTTTTGGAATTCTACAATCTGCATTTGAAACAGCACAATGATAATTCTTATGGAAGTCGTATATTCCATGATCAAAGGTAGTTCTGTGATGAATGAAAATATAATAAAAAGGTGCTGTCTGACTTTCCCTGGAGATCTTACAACCTATTATAGTTAATACAACTAATATTCAAAACTATACTCTTTAGTGGCCCATAAAAATTAATAATACTTTCGGTGCTGGTTGTGGAAACAGAATCATACTTCAGAAATATATGTCTAGCAAATATTCAAGATGTTGAAGAAGTACTTATCTGTATCTTAGAGAATTAATTTAAATATTCCAAACCTGATATTAATAATAGTAAAGGAAAGGGACATGGAATTTATTTTCAAGCACCAACAATGTTTAGTACCTTAGCATTGGTATTTATGTATGTGTGTGTGTGTGTATGTGTGTATGTGTGTATGTATGTATGTATGTTGCATGCATGTTTCAATTGCCTTGCCTTAACCAGACCCAAACCCAATAGTCCCAGCAGAGGCAGTTTTACATGGTGGTTTCATTGACACTCAGTGCTTCTAGTTAACTCAAGAGAACCAGGCACTGTGCCAAATTAAAACAAAGACTCATTGGTGCCTGGACTGATCTCCCAGGGATTTCTCACCCAGAAAACAACTATTTCCTCTCACTCTCTGTTCACTATGCCCAATCATGAATGGATCCTTTCTTCTAATGTTCTACGTGATTAACTCCCTCAGTAAGGTGGGAGGATATTGTAAACCAGGTGTTAGCCTTCACAGCAGAATATACTCTTACAGAAAATGGCAGTGTTATCTCCTTAAAAACTAGAGGAAGTTCTTATTTGGTTTTCAGATAATAATTACATTCTGATTCTAACTATATATAATTAACACCAGCTGTATCAGCAGGGTCCAGTAAAAAATACATAGAGATTTATAGTTACTTTATAGATAATGAAAGTGGTGTGTAGCTTCTTAAAGGTTAGTGGAACAAAAAGAAGATGTTGAAAACTAGAGATATTAGTAACTACAGGGAGTAGCTCCCACACTTAGGACTATAGAAAAGGAAGCGATGGGGGCTTGAAAGGGAAGTTTATTCCTCAGGATGGACAAAATGGGAGTGAAGCCCTTCCTGGATGATGTTCAGACCCACATAGGGCAACACATTGCTGGTCTCAGACTATTGATGGAAGTGAAGTTAGCTGGCACAGGTACCTACTATCTTTAAGGGGTAAAACATATTTCTACTGTAAGAGCTAAAAGTGTCTGCAGGCAGGGGAGTTATGATACTTTACTGTGGATGTAACACAGATAAGAACTGGAAACAGGAGGGAAGCATTTTCCTCTTCTCCCTTCTTTCGATCTTCTTTTAGTATCTCCCATTGGCAGAAAAAGAACAAAACACTGGCTGCCAGGATAATCGAGAAACATAATTTTTGTTATTTTAATTTTTATTTATTTCAGAGAGGAAGAGGAAGAGAGAGATTGAAACATCAATGATGAGAGGGAATCATTGATTGGCTGCCTCCTGCACATTGAACCGAGCCCACAACCCAGGCATGTGCCCTTGACTGAAATCAAACCTGGGACCCTTAGGTCCACAGGCCAACACTCTATCCACTGAGCCAAACCGGCTAGAGCTGGGAAACATCCTATATAATAAAAGGGTAATGCAAATCGACCGAGCTTTGGAATGACTGGTTGCTATGATGCACACTGACCACCAGGGGGAAGACACTCAATGCAGGAGCTGCCCCCTGGTGTCAGTGCACTCCCACAGGGGAGCACCACTCAGCCACAAGCTGGGTCCGCCACTGCCACAGTGCTATGGATGTCAGTCAAACATCCCCTGAGGGCTTCCGATCTGCGAAAGGGAACAGGCCAGTCTGAGAGGACCCCCTTCCCCGCCCCCCATCCAAGTGCACGAATGTTGTGCGCTGGGCCTCTACTAATTTATAGAAACCTTGCAGTTTGGAAATTTAGTCGAGCATTTGGGAAATGCAGTTTGCATAATCATGGAATAATTTTAGAAGGTTGGCCGAGAGCTGAGGCACAACATGTAAATAACTAGCAGAATAGCTGTAACAATCCTTTAATTTAAAAAGGTCTATGTCTTAAGAAAGAACAACTGAGAACCACCACTCATTTCCTTGGAAAATGAGACAATTAGGGTATTCATTTGTTCAAAAGCATCTGGGTGTCCTCAGAAAAGTTTTATTGGCTGTCTAAAATGACAAGTAAGTAAAATCTATTGTTTAACTCTTCAGAATCTCTGAATACTGAATGGCCTCCTCTCCTAGACAGCCAATTCTCTGCTTAATAAAAGTCCTTCATGGCCCTGGCTGGGTGGCTCAGTTGGTTGGAGCATCATTCTGTGCACCAAGAGGTTGTGGGTTCTATTCCCAGTCAGGGCACATGCCTGGGTTGCAGGTTTAATTACCACTCAGGCTGCTTCAACAGCAGGGCCGAGATGGACAAAATCAAAGCAAAGAGTAGGACATTATAAAAGCAATTCTTGCTTTAACCAGTTTGGCTCAGTGGATAGAGCATCGACCAGCAGACTAAAAGGTCCCAGGTTCGATTTCAGTCAAGGGCATGAACCTTGGTTGCAGGCACATCCCTAGTAGAAGGTGTGCAAGAAGCAGCTGATCAATGTTTCTCTCTCACTGATGTTTCTAACTATCCCTCTCCCTTCCTGTCTGTAAAAAAATCAATAAAATATATTTTAAAAAATAATAAAAAATAAAAGCAATTCTGACAAGAGATGTTGGAGACCTAAGCTAAGAAAGTAGCAATGGGAATAGGACAGAGATAATGTAAAGAATGTATTTAAGAAAAATTTAGCAGTTAAAGACAATGGAGTGAGAAAAGTACATGAGAGGAGTGAGAAAATAAAGGAACCTAGGAGGATGCCTTAGTTTTTGGCTTAAGAGGATGGCATGTGATTGTGTACCAACCAAAGGGAAAATTAAGACATAGTGTAGGGAGTGGCTATAGGGTTAAGCCTCAGACTGACCTGTTGGCAAAGCCACAAACAAGTCCCAGCTCAGAGGGCACAGCCCTCTTAGCATAATTAGGCTTGACCTTATGACTCTCCCTAGATCTTATCTGGGTAGCTAATGGACTGTGGGAGGTGCAGCAAGCTTTAGGAAAACAAGTGAAACTCATAAGAACATTGTAACTATGGTGACCACTACCTTGTTTACCTCTGACTATAAAATAAAGGCTCAGCTTGCTGTTGGGTCTCTCTCTGTGCCCTTACCCAGGCACAGGAGATCCACCCAGCTTATTCTCTTTGTTTGTCTTTTCTACATCCTTCGCCGCCCCCTCACCTCACCCCCAACACTCCTGCTCAGGCTCACCAAAACTTTGGCTGAGCTGGCCCGTCGCAACATAGCTTTGGAAGGAAATGTGACAAGTTTAGTTTTGGGCTTGCTGATTGCACAACATAGAATTAACTGTTATCTGAACATCACTGAAAGTTATTTTATTTGGGTATTGGGCCTTGAATATAAGAATTTTCTTTTGGAATTCTTTGGAGAAGAGTAAATCCTTGTTTCTTACAGAACAAACTATGAACTAATAACTAGGGCAATTAGATATGCTCCCACATTGTAGAGGCCCTGACTGCTTTGCTAACCTCCTGTCTCATTCCCTCCTCAAAAAGTGGTGCTTCAGGAAGATCAAACACATCACAGAGACACTGTGATATTTGAAACATGTGGGCTTTTGTAAATGCTCTGTCTAGAAGAACGAGCTGCCCACCTGACTATTTTTGATATCTTTGATCTTCTATGTAAATAAGCTCAGGTGTAACTTTTAGGATATTATTATTGGGAATGAGAGGAACCAAAAAATAAAACACCATAGAATTTATCATTCTTCTTTTTATGTGCCCTCCATCTTTATATTATTCCATTTTTATTTTTAGAGTTTATTTTAATGTATTTACTTAAGTATCAGTCTCCCCTTTGAGTACCTTAAATATATCAAGGCAACATAGGTGTATTTAAATAAGATATATACCAGAAACAGTAAGATTTTTTTGTGACTCATACACTGACAAATATCTGTTAGATATATAATGAGAAACTTAAAATCAAAGTAGTAATAAAATAGGAAAAGTGGAAAAGAAGGCAATCCACAAAAGAGGAAACACAAAATGACCAATAAACAAAAAGTGATGCTCAACTTCAGGAGTCAGTGAAACACACATAACCAAAAAGGCCCTCCTCAGCTGCACTAAACTTTAGTCAGGTTCCTTATGGACTATAACTCCTTGACCTCCCTTTTCTTAGAGGATTTACTTTAGAAAACTTAAGATAAAAATTCTCTGCCCCTTTGAAATGTAAATCTTCTTCTCTCCTCTTATCAGTTTTATCAGCAAAAACTATCTGTCAAGGACCTGGGAACCATTCCTTTGAAATGTAATTATAAAGAAAGATAGGGCCTCATCAGTGATAACATTGGCCAATATGTTCTCCCCTGCAGTGGGCTTTCTTGTTGTTTTGTTACTGGTTTATTTGGCTGTACAGAAGCTTTTTATTTTGATGCAGTCCCATTTGTTTATTTTCTCTTTAGTTTCCATTGCCCTAGGAGCTGTATCAGTGAAGATATTGCTTCAGCATATGTCTGAGATTTTGCTGCCTGTGGGTTCCTCTAAAATTTTTATGGTTTCCCATCTTATGTTTAAGTCTTTTATCCATTTTGAGTTTGTTTTTGTGTATGGTGTGAGTTGGTGGTATCGTGTCTTTTTTTTTTTGCATGTATCTGTCCAATTTTCCCAACACCACTTATTGAAGAGACTGTCTGGACTCCATTGGATGTTCTTGCCTCATTTGTCAAATGTTAATTGAGCATAGTGGTTTGGGTCAATTTCTGGGTTCTCTATTCTATTCCATTCATCTATATGTCTGTTCTTGTGCCAGTACCAGGCAGTTTTGAGAACAGTGGCTTTGTAATACAGCTTGATATCTGGTATTTAGATCCCACCTACTTTGTTCTTCTTTCTCAGGATTGCTGCAGCTATTTGGGGTCTTTTTTTTTTAATCCAGATGAATTTTTGGAGAGTTAATTCTAGGTCTGTGAAATATGCTGTTGGTATTTTAATGGGGAGTGCATTGAATCTATAGATTGCTTTGGGTAGTATGGACATTTTAATGATGTTGATTCTACCAATCCATGAACATGGTATGTTCTTCCATCTGTTTATGTCTTCCTCTATCTCTTTTTTCAACATCCTGTAGTTTTCTGAGTAAAGGTCTTTTACCTCCTTAGTTAAGTTTATTCCTAGGTATCTTAATTTTTGTGTGTGTGTGATTGTAAATAGGATTGTTTTTTTTAATCTCTTTTTCTGTAAGTTCACTATTGGTGTATAGAAATTCCATAGATTTTTTGGCATTAATTTTGTATCCTGCTACATCACTGAATTCATTTATTAAGTCTAATAATTTATTGATGGAGTCTTTAGGGTTTTCTATGTACAGTATCATGTCATCTGTGAATAATGACAGTTTTGCATCTTCTTTTCCAAGCTGTATACCTTTTATTTCTTCTTCTTGTCTAATTGCTATGGTTATCACTGATAAGAGTTTAATCTCCAATATTTATAGGGAACTCATACAACTTAACAAAAGGAAGATAAACAACCCAATCAAAAAATTGGCAACAGACCTAAATAAATACTTTTCAAAAGAGGACATAAGGAAGGCCAAGAGACGTATGAAAACATGCTCAAAGTCACTAATCATCTGAGAGATGTAAATCAAAATGACAATGCGGTACCATTTCACACCTGTCAGAATGGCTATCATCAACAAATCAACAAATAACAACTGCTGGTGAGGATATGGAGAAAAGAGAACACTCGTGCACTGCTCTTGGGAATGCAGACTGGAGCAGCCACTGTGGAAGACAGTATTGAGTTTCCTCAAAAAACTAAAAATGGAACTCCCATTTGACTCAGTAATCCCGCTTCTAGGAATATATCCCAAGAAACCAATCATAAAGGATATATGTACCCCTATGTTCATAGCAGCACAATTTACCATAGCTAAGATTTAGAAATAGCCTAAGTGCCCATCAGCAGATGAGAATTAAAAACCTGTGGTACATACACACAATGGAATACTACACTGTAGCAAAAAAGAAGGAATTCTTAGCATTTGCAACAGCATGGATAGAACTGGAGAGCATTATGCTAAGTGAAATTAGCCAGTCAATGAAAGAAAAATACCACATGATCTCACTCATTTGTGGAATATGATGAACAACATAAACTGATGAACAAAAACAGATCCAGAGACAGAGAAGCATTGATCATACCGTCAAACCTCAGAGGGAAGGTAGAGGAGGGTGGAGGTAAGGGGGAGAGATCAACCAAAGGACTTGTATGCATGCATATAGGCCTAACCAATGGACACAGACACCAGGGGGGTGAGGGCATGAGTGTGTGTGTGGGGGTAAGGGGCAATGGGGGGGATAAGGACACATATGTAATACCTTAATCAATAATGAAAAAAGAAAGAAAGATAGAGCCTCAATCTGTCCATTTCTGTGAATGGGTAAGAGCCTAAGCTTGATAAGTGTCATTAGCCAAAAGCAGATGGCCTGATCACATAGACCAAAGGCTCCCCCCGACACACACCCCTCTCCCAGTTCCTTTCCTGTGGCTCACCCCAGAAATTAAAACTATCCCACATTTTGTTTCAGTAGAGTTGAGTTCAATCTCCCTTACTTTGCAAAGTCTTGACTCCTATTTTAGTAGTTTTGAATACAAACTTCCTTTCCTATTCAATTCTGTCTGGTGCAATTTTACTTTAACACACAATATATATTTTAATCATTATATCCAAAAGTTTGGAAACTTAAAAAGTCTGAGGATATGTAATTATGGCAAAAACATTAAAAATGATTTGACCTAAAGTGTTTATGTAATTGATGATTCTGAAGATGAATATTACTATCTGAAGTAAGTTATACTCAAGTGATAGAGGTGATTTCCAGTAACAGTGCTTATAATCATTAAATTAGAAAACAATAGACAATGCATCATAGTATATTCATATGTCAATTAAAATGAAGTATATTTCACTAGCAGAAAGACTATTGGTGACATAGAAATTTGAAAAGCACTGCTATTTTTCACATATGTGAAAATACATATATGTATGATTGCATGCATGGCATGTCAAGGAACAGAACCAAAGACAAAAAAGATCACCAATGTTTCCTTGAACATTTTAAACAATCTGTGAGATTCGGGGAAGATGGTAGCAGTGGTTGCACTATAGCTTTTGGAAACTCCCAAATCCCTATGTGAAATAAACAGAACAATTAGATGGTGAAATGGAAACCATGTACAGCCCATCTCATGAGTTACCCTCATGAACCTCAAAATAAAAATGAATGAGGGCATACTACCAAGAACCATAAAACTACATGCTATCATCATATGTGCAGAGAAAGCACTGAAAGCAACACAGCAGGTTACAGAGCTGAAACCAAACAAATGCAAAATAGTCAACAGGTATTCACTGGAAATCAAATCAAAAACAGCAGAGAATTGGGAGAAGAGTGCTCATTCTAACAGTGGATGAGTGTGAAGGCCCTGATTTAAGGCTTCAGGGTCTGGATCTTCTGAAACCTTTTAAGCTCTCAAAACTAATCTGGTAAGTCTTCCTTACACTTGAGAGGGTCTATCTACATTGAAGAGAAACTGCTGGAAGTGGGGTCAAGAATTAGTGGGACAAGAGCAAAGGAGAATTGGGAAAGAGAAAATATGAATACATATAGGGGAGGGGACAAGCTAGGATAGCTCAGAAAACAAGTCACCGTGTTTTTTAAACAATACATGAACACAGTGGGATCTTGAACTAAATAAATTTAGGAAATCCATCTACTAGTAAATCAAGCCTCCTTATAGAAATTTAGAAAATATAAATTTACATAAAAGTAAGCAACAGAAAAGGATTGTGATCAACTCCCACTAAGATTATAACAAAGTATTCTCTACAGTGAAAGCTCACCAGTATAGACTACAATTTTAATATACCACTTCAAAATGAGCTGAAAGGCATTAAGAAAAGAATATTAAAAATAACATAATATAAAATAACATAAATCAGAATTAGAAAAAGTTCAGAAATGAGATTAAAGATATAAAAAAAAGAAAAGGAAAAAAATTCATTTAAAAATAGAGATAAAGTAAACTCAAGGCTAAAACAACCAAACTGAAACTGCTACCAAAAATCATATAGGAGAAGTCACCACTCCCAGCCTAATAGTTTTATATTCCCAATGTCCTATTGCATATGAGGCTTTCTTGTAATGCAAATATACAAAGATAGGTAGCGTTTTATAAGAGTTCTTCATGCTGCTTCCTAGAGACTTATTTTAGAGATACTAATAAATAAGTGCTTTAATAAACAAGGGCGCACATGTTTGTTCCTCACAGTATGATCTATCGACCAGCAGCAAGACCCTCCTCTGGGAGCACATAAGGAATGCCCCACTTCAGATCTCCTGTATCATACTCGGCTTTTTAACAGGAACCCCAAGAGAGATTTGCATACATATTTGTATACACAAGAGAGTTTGAGAAGCTTTGGGCCCAGATCACATGCTCTACTATTTATTTTAATTATTTATAGCTTGTGAGCACTTAATTGGTCAATAAGCTAGATGAAAATATTCTTTCTACACAGTAGAGGTATGGAAGTTATTAAAGAGCTGAAAGTATACCCAACTTGTTTCTACATGATGCCCTTTAGCAATTAATCCTGAGGGAGACTATACCAATTTTGCTAAGCATTCTGTTTATTTGCAACAGAATGTTATAAAAATAGACCTGAATATAAATATGGTTTCTTTTTGGCTTTATGGTCACCTATATGAATTTGAGCAAGTCATAATAAAATATATCTGGTGATATGCTCTTAAATTTTAATTTTTTTCTTCCTTTAGTGATCATCCAGTTACACTTAACACTGTCCTAGTCAAAACAGACCATAACTTTGTTTTATGTCCTCTGGTGGGGTATAGATTTAGTTATGAGATTTGCAGAACAGGTGGCTGATTTGGAATGCATGCTAGGAGGCTCCTCAAGCTTTCACTAATAAGTCATCCCTTTTCACCTCAGTGATTTAACATCAGTTCTGTGTCTAAGCCAAAGCAATGAAAATCATTTCTTAGGCATTCAAGGACAAACCCTTTTATTTCAATTCTATTATTTAAATTCATGAATGTGATATATAACTTTTCAAGGGAATGAAAAATGACTTTAGATGATTCATTGATATCCAGATTCCATTAAATAATCTTGTTAACAAAATAGCAAGCAGCCAGGATGAGTCTCAATTTTTTAAGGACCGAAATGGAAATGTATAATCAGAATAATATTCATAGTGATTATATATTAATTGAAATACATTTAACTTCAACGTATACTTCATTTCTAGTTAGTATAATTTTCATCATGAGTGTAAAAACTGCAGTGGACGACAACTTCAAAATTTTACAATTTTGGGTATTCTACAGGATGAGGATGTGTTTCTTTGTGAATTTTTCTGATTTATTACGCAGGGTTTTACATAACCTTTCAGTATTAGGCACTTGTATAATACAGGGTGGGGCAAAAGTAGTTTTATAGATGTGAGTACCTGAAACAGTTTATTCTTTATTAATTATGGTATTATTTTTTTCACATGAACAACTGTAAACGTACTTTGCCTTGCCCTGTATAAATCAAAGTGTATAGTCATTATTCAAGATTATTTTCACTATGTCACAAAGGTTCGACTCTAAGTAACCTTATAAAGATGATTTATTTTTAGTGTAATTGAATAAGGTAAACACAACAAGCTACTTAGTTATTTTCAGTACCTTTTCTTATATTTGGGATAATTCATTAATAGGCTATTTGTCAACACTTTGCAAAGTAAGCTGAATACACTTTAATGAAATTTGATACAACTTTAATTTTAAAAAGACTACATAATTTTAATGTACATATTTGGAACTGTTATTAATGGAAACAAATTTTATATGCTTGCATTACTTGTTTGAAATAATTTGTATTTAAATTTAAAAATCATCAACTAGACAACATAAAATAATACAAAATAATCTATATGATATAAATAAATACATAATTATAGTAGTTCTGGAAAGAAAAGTAAAGATTGCATTTTCTAAAGAAAATGCCACTGATAGTATGTTTTTGAGTTCTTTCTAACCTCAATTCCTACTTGAAATTTTGAAGTGAAGGTGATTTATCAGGAAAATAAATTTGAGAAAGCCAAGAATTTTCACTCACTCTATAATCCTGTACAGAAGTTCCCCCACTTTATCCATAAAAGATACATTTGGAGACTCCTGTGGATATCTAAAACCACAGAGTACCAAATCCTGTATATACTATTTTTTTCCTATACATAGACACCTATGATAAAGTTTAATTTATATCTTAGGCGCAGTAAGAGATTAACAACAATAATAAAATGGAATAATGCATAATATATTTTAAAAAGTTATGTTGATATGGTGTCTCTTTCTCTCTCAAAATATCTTATTGTACTATAGTCACCTTTCTTGTGATGATGTGAGATGACACTATGCCTATGTGATGAGATGAAGTGAGGTGAATGACATAGGCATTGTGGCGTAGTGTTAGTCTAGTATAAGGGATACTTAAACACAAGCACCATAATACTGCAACAGCCAATCTGATCATCACGTTGGCTACTACTAGTATTTAACTAATGGTGGGTAGCATATACAGTGTGGGTACAATGGACAAAGGGATGAGATTTCACTATGAGATTTTATTATGCTACTCAAAATTGCATGCAATTTAAAATTTATGAATTATTTTTGGCATTTTCCATTTCATGTTTTTGGACCATGGTTGAAGGGTAACTGAACCCCCTAAAACTGTATGTGGATAAGGGGGGCTATGATATTACTAAATACAGTTTATCCTAGAACAATTTGAAGATTAGGGCCACCAACCTCCATGAAAATCCACATATAACTTTTGACTTCCTAAAAACTTACTAATAGCTTACTGTTGACCAGAAGTTTTACCAATAATATAAACAGTTGATTAACACATATTTTGTATGCTACATGTATTATACACTGTATTTTTATAATAAATTAAGGAAGAGAAAAGAAAATGTTACTGAGAAAATCATAAATACATTTACAGTACTATATGTATTTCTTGAAAAAAATCTGCTTATAAATGGACCTGCACAGTTCAAATGCATATAGTTCAAGGGTCAATTTACAATTATTCTTCAGTGGCTAACAAAATATAATTTTTATTGTGCTATGCATGTGAAATGCACTATTCTCTTCCAAGGTCATTGGTAATATCATGATGTAGATGTATTGGCAGAGGCTCTTCTAAGGTTAGTTACTAACAAATCCAAAAATACAACATAAACAATAGAACAAACAAGTTTGATTTATTCTAGGCTATAGAAGATCAACCAACATTTTTTTTTCTAGAGTCAGTGACTTGATATTCCAATGTGTTATCTCTCTATTTCTAAGTTAATATCATTGAACTTTAATAATTTCTGTTTTGCTAAGCCTACTTCCTAAGAGAACACATAGAAGAGGAATGTTTTTAAACTGGACAGGTACCTAATTGACACAGGTCAATGGGTAGGTACCATACCCTTATCGCTGTTATGATGCAGTGGGTAGTTTGTAGAACAGGGAAGAGTTGAGAGTTGAGAATAGAGGCAACAAAAGGCTAGAGATCTGAGTCCTGGATTCTTTAAATATTTAGAACGTGGGAAGATGAGGAGAACCCATTAAAGAGAAGAGGAAGAATGTCTCACGAGATAAAAAGAACCTAATGGTAAACAGTCCTTAGAAAGATAGCCTTTGGGTGACTGAATGAGAGGTAATGCAGCAGGGCCTAGGGATCAGAATGCTGAATTGGTACTATGGATACACCAGTCTCTACAGACCCATGTCTAACTCCTCTGCAGAGGCGTGTTGGGAACACCTCTGGGAAATAAGTCATATGAACACGCACTTAACAGACTTAGTCGTCATTTACAGATTTCTCAGTTAAAGTAAAATTATTTTTAAAAGTTCTAAACATCCTCGCCGTTGGGGTAAGGGGGAGAGACCAACCAAAGGACTTGTATGCATGCATATAAGCCTAGCCAATGGACACAGACACCAGGGTGGGGGTAAGAGCATGAGTGGGGGTGTGGGGGGACAATGGGGCGATAAAGACACATATGTAATACCTTATTCAATAAAGAAAAAAATTTTTAAAAGTGCTAAACATGCTACATCATAACAATATGTGCAATGATGAATATGACAATAGGCAAAGGAGAAGACAATTCAAAGACTTAAAATCACCTTACTATTTTTGAAAGTCTGGTATCTGAACCAGCTTGTATGGCTAAAAGAACGTTTTTCCACTGGGGTTTAGAACCTGTGTCAATTAGGTACTTTGAAAAGATGCAGGTATCAGAGATAAACTGAAACAAAGGCTTAAAATCATTTCAATCCTGTGAATCAGGCCACCAGTCAAATATACATACCTGTGTAAAAGACCCAAATTCAATAAATAAAAATATAAAATAAGTTTCTGTAACATTGGAATTTTAAAACCATTCCACTGAATTAAGAAAATATTTTCAATTTCCTAAGTGAGAACACTACATAAATGGCTGTTTTATAAGAAACATGACAGTTTACATTTAATAATAGTCTACATGAGGGATACAAATGAAATAGAAAATTGATTCAAGTGACAGTAAAATATTTAAAAACCTGGACATTTGCACAAATTGAGCAAAATCATTACATTCACATGACACAATTATTTCTTATAATTATATAAAGAAATAAATTCATTTTTGAGGTGGCAAATGGACTGTGTTCAACTTATGTTGTATTTTACAAAGAATAAATATCAGTGTAAGGTAGAACTAATGGTGTATTTCAAGTTCTAAACACAAAGGACGCCCTGGTAAGCTTTCTTTAAATATTTTAAAGTCAGTAAGACCATGTAAAACTATGTGTTAACTTGCTTTACCAACATATCAAACTAGCCAAACACAGGAAAAATATTATAGTGCTTTATGAAAACAGAAATATGACCTACCTTTGCTACTCTCCCTGTCCCTCTCTATTTCAGCATGCTATCCACACTGGCTTCCTAACCACTTATTAAAAATTGAAAGGCAACAGCTATAAACTCTTAGAAACATAACCAGCAAGCCATTGACAGCAGATGGGGATTTTTTTGCTGAAAACAATGTATATCTTAAATCTTCCCAGATCTGATGGATAGTTGCTTGTATCATACCTGTCCATTTCAGTAGTAATTGAAAACAGGATTTTGAAGTAAAAATTCATTCTTGCCACCTTGACAAGTATGGATCTGTGAGAAAACTGTTAGTAGGTGAATATCCTCCATTGTCTCTACTTCTCTTGTGAAACAAACAAAAGGTTATCTGTTTTTACATAAGAAGTTCTTGAGCTTATAAATATGCTCAAGTGAAAAATTCCTATAAAATTGCTAACTCTGTATATACACACATACTCACAATCAATATTAGAATGAAATTTCAACCTAAGCTATTTATTCTAATACTTTTTATGCCTTAATATTCAAATGGCAATGAAATTATAGTACATATCAGTATTAAGGATAGGATAAAAATGAAAGATTACTCAGTAGTGCCCTAATACATAAGTATCATAATTCTAAAATACAGTGGAGGACATTTTAACTCAGTAAAAATTTTTTTTTAATAAAACCATTTTGTTTTCATTTTTTCTTCTTGTGATAAACTGTATTAAAACAAATAACAAAAACACATATCCTTATCTGTTCCTACAAAAGCAGAAGATATTTAATTTTCACTAGGAAATTGTATTAATTATATTAATACATTAAATTTTGTGGCCTTTGTTCAGTTGCTGCGCCAAGTGTACTAAATCCATTTACCTTCTATGTTAAATTTCTTACTGTGTTTAACAGAAAAATATATTTATTTGCATTGATTTTTATCCTTGATTTTACACCTCTTTTGGCTTCTACTCCTTTATCCAATGTTTGGCTTATAAATAAGGTGCTAGAAGGAATGGGGCATTGATGCTTGAAACATTAGTAGTGTTCTACATTAACTACAAAAGAGTAAAAAGCAAATAAAATCTTCTCCCACCATGACATGTCCAACAGACCCAAAATAGCCTGTTGTGGTTTGGAGGGGGACTGTCAGGCCAGTCTCCACAGAAGGCACAGGTCCAGAGATTACTTTATAAAGCAATTATCTTTGGTATGACCGGAGATAAATGAGTACTTGAAAGTTAGCTGCTCGGGGTACATTCACTTGCACACATTTCTCAGTTGATGACTTTGGTTGTCTCACCCATGTCAACAAATGTATACACATCACAATGGAGAATGTCTATTACTCATTTTGTTTGTTAACACAAGGAAACTAAATTCATTTGATGATTTTTGTTTAATTTGGCAGTTCCATCTTTTGTGATATTGATCGGTCCAGCTATACCAGAAGTGTTTTCCAAACCCATACAATCAAAATGAAGTGAATGATTGGTGAATATTTTTGGAAAACCAAATTCATAAGAGTTAAATCCAAGTAGTTATTGTTTTTGTTTTGTTTTGTTTTGTTTTGTTTTTGTGTGTGTGTGTGTGTGTGTGTGTTTTACCATAACAAACATATAGTTAACCAATTTCTTTGCAATTTGGCAATAATGAAAATCTATTAAATAAAATAGTTCGATATTATGGCATGATAATATTAAAATGCCGTATTTATTTATTTATTTATTTATTCATTTATTCATTTATTTATTTATAGGCCTTAGCCATCCTCGTTTAACATTATTCACCAATATACATTTATTATCCAACCTTCCAGTTACTAGTTTGATCATACCTTAAGGATGATCTCACTTTAAAACCTTTAATTCTCAGCACTGATGATCATTCACTCGTTTCTCCTACAAAAATGTTACCACCATTTAAAAGCCATAAGTTAAAAATAAACAAAACCCCAGGCATGTATGTCCTAAATAACTAAAAGTAGGTTCATTTTCATTTTCAACTCCTCTTGCATGCTTCTTAATTTACTGTCATTATTACTTTACATTCATAACAATAATTATCCTTAACTATATTTCAAAATTGATTCTTTAATAATAGTACTAGAATCATAACTTACAGTCTGTGATTTTTAGTGTCCTCTTTACTTCTCCGCTTCCTGATCCCCCACAACCATCTTCATCGTCACAGTCCCCGCTGACCTGTTCAACCACGCCGCCACCACTGCCCAGGTGAACTTCCCACTTGTCCGGTTTGGGTGACCTACCCTGTAACAACTAAATATGGATTAAAAAAATATATTAAGAGCAAATTCAAATCATTTAAAAATGCTATTAAGGAACATGTATAGAAATTAGGATTATGTTCTTATGTGGGTGTTCTATTTTGATGTAGACACTGTACTAAATCAAGTGTATAAGAAAAGTAAAAACTACTGAAATCATAATAAATAATGTGCAAGGTTTTACAGCCAAAAAGGCTATGATCTGAATATTAGCTCTGTGCTAAAGCTTTGGAAAGCACATAAAACCAGGTCTTCTTGCTCAAAAGCAAGAAGTTTGGCTAGAGGATCCTTTGTTTCTGAATAAACAATGTTTAAGCGCAATAAATCAAACTCCAATGCAACACAACTTCCTTTGCAGTATATTACAGTATATTCTGCTGTTTCTTAAACCAACAATCCAAAATTTCTCAAAAATTATTTTACTAAACTGGTACTATTCTTCCAGAAAAAGGTTAAAAGAATTTTAGACATATACATTTTTAGCTTTAGTTCTTGGATCAAATACATAGTCCAATGCATATAGCACAGAACTAAACCTTGGAACAAAAGACTTATGCCCTACTTCCATTTCTATAAGTAAGTTAAGAAATTTAACCAACTTCTTGGTTCTCAAGCATTTCATTTATTTTTATGAGCAAAATAGATGGAATAGCTATTTTCCCTAGAGCACAAGAGTGCTGGTAATATTTTTGAATAATATAAATGCCTGAACTCCTTTAAAAAAAGGTGATGTTATAAATAATAAACTATTTCACTTAACACAAAAGCTGAGTAAAATGATCCAATGATATTTACCCCTCTAAGGCAGTTCTGGAGAACACATGACCAGACATGAGCACTAGAGGGTACTGCTATATTATGAATGAAATATACCTCTGCTGAACACTTAATGGTCATTTACATTTTCAAGATGTTTATGAAAGCATTATGGTTGTTACTTCTAAGGGATTTTCTATATAATAATATTGATTATCAGACAGTAATTAAATGCACAACCCAAGGAAAGAAATTTATATTGAAAAAATAGAGTGAAATATTCTCCATATACCTAAGACAATATGTTTAGCATTTAAAGAACATTTACACTAAGCAACTACACTTTGACAATTCATAAGAGTTCCAAAAAAGGTCATGAATTCTGAAATATTATAGTCCCTTAAAATGTATTTTTTCTAACAAAAATGAAATGCTAAAACAACAGCAATAATTTTTAAATTCTTATCAGAATTTATTTCTATGCATCAGCATTTTACCAAATTTATTAATAGGTATTTAATTTAAAAAGAGGGCTTCCTTTACGGTCAAGAGGATTTAGGCAACAATAAGTTACTATGTTTAACGCACTCATGTGTGTGCTTCTTCCTGCAGGAGAGAAACAGATATATAACAAAGCACATGCAAATCCAAAATCCAAAACAAGAAAGGAAGGATAATGGCATTGTTTTCTACCATTTGCCATTTGTTATTTAGCATAATCATAAAGGCCTTGGTCTCTGAGGTCTAACATACTTAGATTTGAATCCTGATTCTAACATATATTAACCATGAGACAATGGACATTATATAAATTACTGAATAACCGGCTTGTTCCCTCATATCTAAAATATGGACAATGATATACCTGAGCCATTTTTGTTATTGTGAGAAAAAAATACACATAAAGTACTTTGCACAGTGTTGGGAAATTAAAAATTAATATATTATTATTATCTACTTTAGTATGTATTTTATTACAATATTACTTAAACACCCCCAGCACTTAAAGAATTCAATTAGGTGAGTTAAATTAAATTATTTCTAAGTATTACCTGATAAGTACAACAAAAATAAACTTTCTGGTGATGTGTTATCCCCTTTTGCTTCTAATATTCTTTCTCAACACTTTTCCATTTTAACTTTATTTTCTCTTTACTTCCCTATTATTATTACAATATTTTATTGGTTTCTTGGCAAAACAAAGATGGCATCTTAGGAACAACACCTACAATATACAAGTCATAAAGACCCAACCCAACAAATTTGAACTAAAAAATACCACATGATCTCACTCATTTGTGGAATATAACGAACATTATAAACTGATGATCAAAAATAGATACAGACGCAGAGCAGCATCAAACAGACTGTCAAACTATAGTAGGAAAGCAGTGGAGGGTTGGGGGGAGGGGGTGGTTTAAGAGATCAACCGAAGGACTTGTATGCATGCATATAAGCATAACCAATGGACACAAGACACTCGGGCGGGGGGGTGGTGAGGGCATGTGCCAGGGGTTGGGGGAGGCCGGGGGGAGGTCAATGGGGGAAAAAAGGAGACATGTGCACTACTATTTGTAATATTTTAAACGATAAAATAAAAAATAATAAAAATGAAAAATATAAAGGGAAAGATACTGCATGTAAATCAAAACTTACTATTTTAAGAAATTGGTTTTGGTTGAAAGCAATTAAATATATTAATTGCCGTAACCGGTTTGGCTCAGTGGATAGAGCGTCGGCCTGTGGACTGAAAGGTCCCAGGTTCGATTCCGGTCAAGGGCATGTACCTTGGTTGCGGGCACATCTCCACTAGGGAGTGTGCAGGAGGCAGCTGATGGATGTTTCTCTCTCATCGATGTTTCTAACTCTCTATCCCTCTCCCTTCCTCTCTGTAAAAAATCAATAAAATATATTTATAAATATATTAATTGTTAGAGAATTATTCATTTATTTATAGTGACTTATAAAGATAATTGATAACATTGTTTTAAAGAAAACTTTTTTTTGTTTTTTACATTTTTTTCTAAATCACTGAAGTAATCTAAGAAATATCTATAAGACACAGGAATTCACATTTTTAAAAGAGAGAACTATACCAAACTATATTTTAATTTAAATATCTGTGTTGGGTAGAATTGTAAAATAGGCCCCAAAATGATCCGCTCTCATCTCTGGACTATGAATATAATGTCATTGTCATATCCGCTAAATTACATGGCAAAAGAAAATTTGCTAATGTAATTAAGGTTATAATTCAGTTGAATTCAAGTTCATCGAAAGGGAGACCCTATAGGTGGACCTACTGTAATCACATGAGTTCTTTGAAAGCTGAAAATTTTGCCTGGCTATCAGCATAAATCAGAGAACTTTGAAGCTTTGGGAGGGAGGAAGGATGATTGGACTTTAGAGATCAGGCTGTTGGCCTTGAAGGTGTAAACTTGGATGTCGTGAGAGGGACTGTGAGAGATTCTGCCAAAAGTCCTGCTGCCAGCAACCTCTAGTTGCTGAGAGTGATCCACTTTACAGCCTTCAAGGAAGTCAGCCTTCAGTCCCACAACTGAATTGTATCAACAACTTAGCTGAGTCTATAGGAGGATTCTCCCCATTATTCTCCAATTGATTCAAGGTTGACTGACAACTTGATATAATTGTTGTTCCCAATTGAGGCTTGTGAGACCCTAACCAGTGGTTCTCAACCTTCTGGCCCTTTAAATACAGTTCCTCATGTTGTGACCTAACCATAAAATTATTTTCATTGCTACTTCATAACTGTAACGTTGCTACTGTTATGAATGGTAATGTAAATATCTGATATGCAGGATGGTCTTAGGTGACCCCTGTGAAAGGGTCGTTCGACCGCCAAAGGGGTCGCGACCCACAGGTTGAGAACCGCTGCAAGCAGAAAGCCCTGAGCAATGAGCCCACCTGGACTTCTAAACTATGGACCTATGCATTCATAAATAAAAGTTTCCTTAAATTACTAAACGTGGTAATTTGTTGTGCAGCAACAGAAAATGAATACACTCTCTAACCGCCACTTACATCTTGGGCAATGTTTTCTTCTGGTCTCTTCGGATTCTCTAGCAGTGGTCGGCAAACTGCGGCTCAGCAACCGCGGCTCATGAGCCACATGCGGCTCTTTGGCCCCTTGAGTGTGGCTTTTCCACAAAATACCACGTGCGGGCGGGCGCGCACGTACAGTGCAATTGAAACTTCGTGGCCCATGCGCAGAAGTCGGTATTTTGTGGAAGAGCCACATTCAAGGGGCCAAAGAGCCGCATGTGGCTCGTGAGCCGCAGTTTTCCGACCATGGGTCTAACATATTGCTCAGGATAAAATGTCGACATATCCATAAGACGACACCTTACTGAAAAGATTATGCTATAGGATTTGACCCAGTCTCTATCTTTCAGGTTCTCTACCTTTTTCAATGCCTCTCACTTTTTTCCAATTCTCTGAGCAAGAGATATAATTGTTGTTCCCAATGATCAACTTATCCAGCTATATCCAGATCAATGTGACCCATGCTGTCAGGCTCCCAATAATCCCATCTCCCTCTAGCAGGATCAATACTGCTGTCTCCTCTCTATGAAGGTTCTGCCTTACAATGCTCATTTTCTTGCTTCTCAGTTATCATGCATCCACAAATGTTCATTTTCATTCTCACAATTACAATAAAACTTAACTTGTAAAAAATCCCAATAAATTTCCCATCAACCAAAATAATAGGATTTTCACAGTAAGATCCATGTTCAAAATCTCACATCTTTTTAAAAATATATTTTTATTGATTTCAGAGAGGAAGGGAGAGGAAGAGAGAGATAGAAACGTTAGTGATGAGAGAAAATCATTGATTGGCTGCCTCCACACTGGGGATCCAGCCAACAACCTGGGCATGTGCCCTGACTGGGAATTGAACCATGACCGCCTGGTTCTTAGGTCAATGCTCAACCACTGAGCCATGCCAGCTGGGCAAATCTCACATCTTTTGAACTAAGCTATTTTGATTTCTTCTGAGTTTGCTCATCTTTCTCCTCACATCAAAAATAAAGACGTTTCAATTAACAATGTAAATCCCCTATTCTTTAAAAAAATAAATAAATAAAAGACGTAAGTTTTACCTGGCTATCAGCATAAATCACAGAGATTGTAGCTTGGTGACAGGGGAAGGAGGATGGGACTTTTTAGTCTCTTTCTGGGAACCCATCCTGACAAATTGTGTTCTCATCTGTATACAAATTACACTCACGTCTTTGTTTATAGCCCTTATTAACCTGTAGTTCATTTCTAAGTAAGGCTCGGATATAAAACATACTCTACCACTTTGTATATTAAAGTAGAACCATTCGTCTCCACTAGTAATGCGTCACCGCAACTTATCTTCCCAACTCCTTTTTCTGCTGTGGACATCAGTCCCTCTCATCTACTAACACCAGCTTATTTCTCCCTAATCAGTACTTCTGCCATGCCATTTCTCTGCCTTAGCACTCTTTGTGACTCTTTACTATCAAAAACCACTGGTTCCCAACATGCCTGGAGGATAGATATCAGTCCAGATAGATGAGTCACAGAAAGAAGTCTGATGGTAAAATGTTTGAGGAATTCATGCTATGGCCCCTTCTTGGTATCCCTGAAGAATTTGACAGGAAGCAATTTTGTTTAGTTTAGGTTCACCTCTCATTTTCCAAATTTACATAAGCAAATTAACCCCTCCTCCACTGAAATACTTTTGGAAATGTAGCCTAAAAGAGAAGTTCAAATTTAGCTTGCAGTCAAGGTCCCATATATGATATAGTTTTAAAAGAAAATATGTCTAAACACTGCCCACTGCCCCCAGCACCCAAACTCAGCCACACAGCATTGTGTTTTTCATACAGAAATTATATGAATGCATAGTCTACAATTTGTTTATGCTTGTTTTATAACTCCTCGCTCCTGAGTTTTGTTTTTCCTTCACATAGAATAACCCCTTTGCTCTTCTTCAACTTATTACAGTATACCTAATTTTAACTTTAGCTCAAATAACTTATTTTTCCAGTCCACACATTTTTCTCTGACCTTTTAAATGTGTGTACCATTCATTGACAATTAACTTTCTTGGGCATATGCTATTGGGAAATATGAGATTTTGAATACAGATCTTACTGTGAAAATCCTATTATTTTGGTTGATGGGAAATTTATTGGCATTTTTTTATAAGTTAAGTTTTATTGTAATTGTGAGAATGAAAATGAACATTTGTGGATGCATGATAACTGAGAAGCAAGAAAATGAACATTGTAAGGCAGAACCGTCATACAGAGGAGAGAGCAGTATTGATCCTACTAGAGGGAGATGGGTATTATTGGGGACTAACAGCATGGGTCAGATTGATACTGGATATAGCTGGATAAGTTGATCATAGGGAACATGATTTAATCATCATGTACTCACCATCATGATCATAGGGATTTCAACATTGTTGATGCTAAATAAACAAGGTTTAATTTATTTATTTTAGCTTTGAAAATAATTTATTATATTTACCTTGTCTTCAATGCCCTTTACATCTAAGTCAATAAAGGGCTTTCACTTTTACTCAAATCTTTGGAGGCCATAATGTTCTAGAATAACTTTGGATTTATGCTTATTGACTGGAAGATTGATTCATTATTCATTCAGTGACATCTATTGAGCACATACTATACAATGTGTATGCGTTTTGAAAGATATACATTCATATAAATTGGAATTCATACTATGTTTTAGTTCTTAACAAGTGCTCAGTATATACCTTACTGTACTTCCAATTTGGCATTCATGAATATGCAATAATTTAGAATTAAAATAAAAGAAATAATATGAAGTCAGATAAAAAGGAGCACTAGACTAAAGACTTAGTTTTGCAATCTTGCTAAATTATTTTTCTCTTTAATCCTTAATAAGAAATAAATTAAAAACAATCTCATTCCTGAGTAACTGGAAACATGTTTTGCATCTGTAAAGTGGGAGAAAAAAATATTTATTTGAAAGATCTAAGAAATTATTTAAACAAAAATTTGACATTAAAATACCATATCAAGAAATATTTCCCAAACCTATCTATTTGACATACTAATTCCTTTTAACTAAAAGAAAAGGGAAGTTTTAATTACCTTTTAAAATGAATATGTAACAATATTTTTCAAATAATTGATTTGTGCAAAAATATTATTTTTTCTAGGATGTGGAGGGAACTTTAGCTTCAGGATTTGGGTCATCAGGTAATGAAATCCTCCCCCCTTCTTTCAGGGAGGACCAGTCCTTTTCAGTCCTCTCCTCCCCCAATGTCTCTTAGAGATAGCATGCGAATCACCCCAGCCCCCCAGCCCCCTGATCTTTTGGCTTCACCCAAACAGCAAGTGTTATTTCACATTCCACACTGAAACCACTTCCATCAAAGAGGAGCCCTCCTCACATGTCTTTAATAAAACAAAAGGGTTTCCACATGTGCACATTTAAAGGAATATTCACAAACAAAATGACTATAGAATGATAATGAAGCCAATTTCTATAAATGTCACATGAAAATAAGTAATATTACAACAGACACACTCATACCACCTCCTGTTACAAATATCTCTTCATTTCCCCCACATACATGAATAGCTGTTGAATATATTCATAAAATATAGAACATATAAGAATTTTTCAAAACTTAAAACTTCAAATGAATTTAACATTACTTCTCTGGGCTTACCTGTTTTGCATCTGTAAATTGGGAGAAAATATATTTATTTGAAAGATTTTTGTGAGTTATTATTTTGGTTCAATTATGCAAACTGCAAGCATACTTCAAGTGTTCATTATTATCATTATAACCAGGAGGAAATGGTATTGCTGATTCTTTGAAGGAGGGAACATATGGGAGTAAAAATGCCCCTTCATCTTCATACTACCTTGAATGATGTCATTTTGAACACTTGAACCCTGTCATAAAAGGTAGAAAGTTGATCGATACTTGTGCATTTCTAGAACAATTATAATAAAGGGTATGATTTGAGTCCCAGCCACACATTGTGCGCCTTTAAGCAAATCACGTAAGCCCATTAAAACTCATTTTATTCTACTGAATAATAATGCAAGGGAGGCACTTCATGACCTTTAAAGCAATATGCTCATTTAGAGTGTCTGTGCAAGACACTGCACCCATAAAATTGAGAAGTAAACAAAGTGAGAGTAGAGTGAAAACAAAAACAAATTTTAGGGTGTTCCTAATACATGCAGTATATGCCTTTAGCTGATTAGCTGAAAATAGTCATTTTTGATGACGGATGCTTCCTGCTTATGTTTAATTGGTTTAGGAAGCTCATTAGGGATGCTATCTTGGAGAATGATTTTGGTGGGTAGAATATCTGATGACTCTAAGGCAAATGTATTTCTTTCAACTGGGGAATTAATCTCTCAGTAGGCTCGATTTGCTTTTTATTAACTGGCACTATTCCATGGTCTCAATAGTCTTTCAAACCAATAAATTCTGGCAATAGGTGGCTCACATACACAATGTGTTTACTGTGAAAGAGAAACATATTCATCAAATTCAAAAATCTCTAAACATGAGAGCAATTGAATGTACTTCAAATCCTATATATAATGATATATCTCTAAAATATTTCCTCGATCCTCTTACAATCGTTTATACAGATTTACAAGAAGCGAAGGCATTTAGAAACTCTTAGTCATCATATATGTACCTCTAGTCAATAATTCAAATGTAGACATGGTAAAATCTGCTTTTTCAAAATGAATTTATACTATTGATGGAAATATGTAAGTGCAAGTCAAAATGTTGACAGAAATTTCAAAACAGAATACTAAAGAAATAGAAAAAAACACTATAATTTTATTTTTTAATGAAACATCTCTAAAGAATACATTTTAAGAAGAGCCTGAAAAAAAATCTCTATGTAGGGTGGGGCAAAAGTAGGTTTACGTTTGTGAGTACGTGAAGCAGTTTATTCTTGTATTATTAATTATTAATTACTAAATTATTTTCTATAGGACCAATGGTAAACATATTTTGCCCCACCCTGTATAAACACGCAAATATATACACATGTATGAATTTAATTTTGTTACAAAGCAATTAGTATATGCACTTTCATAAATTTAACTGAGACCTATAAAGAAATATATGGGAACTGGGTAAACGACAGTTCAAAACATTTTGAAATTAGAACTCTGATTCAAATTTTCTCAATGTGTATTTTTAAACTGCCTCTGTAACATATTTTAAATGAGACCTTAAAAAGCCCACAAACTCGTAGATACAGAGAATAGACTGACAGCTGTCAGAGGGGAGGTGGTTGGGGGACTGGGTGAAAAAGGTGATGGAATTAAGCAAAGACTAACAACTCATAGACAGACAACAGTATGGTGATTACCAGCAGGAAAAGAGAGCAGTGGGAGGTGGAAGGAGGTTTACCTTTAGGGAGGATAAATGGTGATGGAAGGAGACTTGACTTGGGGTGTTGAACACACAATACAGTATACAGATGATGTATTATAGAATTGTATATCTGAAACCTATATAATTTTATTAAACAATATCACCCCAATAAAATCAATTTAAAAAATAAAACTATATGCAGACTCTCATTATTGTTTTGCAATGTAACTTCCCTTTCCCCAAACCTCCGATTCTGTTCCCGTCTCCCCCCCAATTTACTCCACCTTATTTTGACCTTTCTCGCTATCACAGTCATCTTTTAAAATGTTTACTGATACCAAATTTCCCAAGCTCTCTCTTTCCAATTTAGAAAATAGTTTATCTACAAAACCTAACTATCACAAATCTCCAGATTTATACTTTCAAATGCAGCTAAACCTTTATACACTACTCTACCTAAAAAGCCAAAGACATTTTACAATATGTCACGTTCTGTTAACTTGACCAAACACATAAGTCATTTCTGTAGGATTTCTTGTCAGTGCTTCCTTTCAGTTTGAGCTTTCTGATCTTGGCCCCTGTTGCACCAGCAATTTGAAAGGTTACTGTTTTGTTGACATTTGGTTTATGCAATGCAGTCTGGCAATTTATAAAAGTCTTATGATTTTGTAAATAGAATACTGCACTTAGAAAAGGCTTACTGCATTCACTCTCTGGCCTGTAACACTGCAAAGAAGTCATTTTCTCTTGTTCCCAAAATAAAATTCTGTATGTCTCCTTTCCACCATGCCTGATCCTTAAGTCCAACTGAAAACATGGTCAGTTCTATCTTCTGAGCTGTCCTATCAAAAGTACCCAGGTAAGTTTACAATTAACATGTGTCCTACTCCAATCTCTAACATAGACCTCACAGGAAAGTTAAAACTAAAAGACAACAAGGTAGCACAGAAATAAAAGAAAAATAGACACATCCTCAAATAGAATTCAGAAAAATAGGGGGACCAAAAGAGGAAGTATGGACACCAAATATTATCAACGCTCCAATGGCTCTTGTAAAACATCTATATGAAAACACGCCAAGGACCGGAAAAGAGCAGGTGCGTAAAGAACAAACAACCCCTTAGTTAATGCCAGGGCCTTCTATAAAAACATCTATGTCATGTTAGCTGGCAAGACACAGTAGATCAATGACCAGAGTAGGAGAAGAAACAAGGACATGTTGTGAGTAAGCAATGTATAATGACCCCACAGCAGCAGAATAAAGGAGAAGGGAAGTGAAGATTATAAGTAAATTAAAAACATGTAACATGTTTAATGGAATAAGTAGATGTGGAGTGCAAATTTCTGAAAGCCAAACATGTTATTATGCAGAGCATGATGCATAACAATTATACTTCCCAAAATAAAAAGAGAAGTATTTTTATATCACAATCTTACTTCCAAGCTGAATTATTAATAATTTTCTAAATCATTGCCACATATTCTAAGTCATTGCCAACATACACACACAAATCACAAATACACATTGGCACCTACAGACATAATAGGAGAGAAACCATTCAGGTTTCCTGCTGCTACAGGGTAGTCTATAATTGAAATTAAAGGACATTCTAAATAAGAATAATAAGATATTAAATAATTTCCATATTTTTCATCTCTTAGGTACAGAGTAAATTTATATTATTCTTGGTTTATCATTGAGGAATAGTTTTTTCAACATGTCCAAACGCCTGTATCTCCTTAGTTAGGTCTTCATATGCATGAAGAATATGCAAACAGCCCAGCTGGTGTTGCTCAGGGGTTGAGTGTTGACCCATGAACCAGGAGGTCATGGTTCAATTCCCAGTCAGGGCACATGCTCGGGCTGTGGGCTCAATCCCCAGTGGGGACATGCAGAAGGCAGCCAATCAATGATTCTCTCTCATCATTGATATTTCTCTCTCTCTCTCTCTCTCTCTCTCTCTCTCTCTCTCTCTTCCCTTTTCTCTCTGAAACCAATAAAAATATATTAAAAACAAACAAAAAAACAATGGACAGAAGGATAATGTTCTTTCTATAAGAAATATGGGAATTAAAATTATTCATTATTAACCTAGATTTATTTCCTTGCCATTTTTTTTATTACCTCAATGTATGTAACAGGAATACAAGATTTATGTCATTCAACTGTTATGTTGTAACCATTGCCCTTTAACCATTAACACTGATGTCAGTGTTATGATGTCACAGAAAGACAGAAGAGAAAAAAGTAAGAAGAAAAGAAAGCAGAGGAGGAAATAAGGGAGGGAAAGATGGAGAAAGACACTAATCAAGATACATTGCCACCACAAGGCTTTCCTGATAATAAAATATTTTATTTCTTAATTAATCAAAATTTCCATTGCCTGTTTAAAGAAATATGAAGGATGGCAAATTCATTTAAAACCTGCTGTTGGCAACTAATCTAGATTTCCTTCATGGCCAGCTGTGCAGAATTCATTCTCAAATCCTCTATTAAAACATTCTACAGAAGACTCACCTAAAGTTTCCTGGTCTATTAAAGGTCGCTTCCAAAAGGAGCTCATTCTGATTGCATTCAGTAGGACACCCTTGTGTATGCCAGATGGCAAGGAAAGTGATGTCTTCACAAATGTCATTCTGATTTTCACCTTTGCATTGAAATCCCTTTAATCTAGCATTCTTTACATAAATTATAAAAATATACCAAATGAGGATTATGATAATGTGGTTTTACTAAATATTTTAGAAATAGTTTGAGGAAAATGGATGAAATTTGGGGTTGTGGTTGTCTTAAGGAGAGTTAGGTGGGTATTTGACTGAGAATCTAAACCAAATTCTCCTATTAACTATTGAAATGTGTGACCTTAAATCATTTAAACTTACTGGTCCTACATGTTTCAGGTGAAAACAAGAAGAGGCTGAAAGTCCTCAAATGTGTCTTATAGCTCTAAAATATTCAATTCTAACATATTTCAAACCATTCTAACATTTGGTTTAGAAATTGGTATTATGTCCCCATTTCAAGGCTTACTGCAGGCCTTCTTGACCTGCATTTTGTTTGCATTCCTTTTTGTGCTGGATTTAACTTTTGGATTAAAACAAAACAATACAAAAAAAACCCCAAAAACTATAGCATGGATTTCTTGTGAGTTGAATTGTGTTTCTGCCAAAATATATGTTGAAGTCCTAAGCCCCAGTACCTCAGAATATGACCGTATTTGGAAACAGGGTCTTTACAAAGGTAATCAAGTTAAAATGAGGTCATTTGGGTGGGTCCTAATCCAATATAATTAGTACCCTGATAAAAGGGGTAAGTTTCAACATGGAGACAGAAATGCACAGAGTGAAGACTAGATGAAGAGATATTAGGTTTAATTTTATGTATGGTGTAAGATGGTGGTCTAGTTTCATTTTTTTTCATGTATCTGTCCAATTTCCCCAACACCATTTATTGAAGAGACTGTCTTGACTCCATTGTATGCTCTTTCCTCCTTTGTCAAAATAACCTCAAAATGGATAAAGGACTTAAATGTAAGATGGGAAACCATAAAAATCTTAGAAGAGCCCTGGCCGGCTTGGAGCATTGGCCTGCAGACTGAAGTGTCCTGGGTTTGATTCCAGTCAAGGGCATATGCCTAGGTTTGGGGCTTGATCCCCAGTAGGGGCATGCAGGAGGCAGATGATCAATGATTCTCTCTCATCATTGATGTTTCTCTCTCTCTCCCTCTCCCTTCCTCTCTGAAATCAATAAAAATATATTTTTAAAAAATTTTAGAAGTCATAGGCAGCAAAATGGCAGACATTTGTTGTAGCAATCTTTACCAATACAGCTCCTAGGCAATGGAAACTAAGAAAATAAACAAATGGGACTACATCAAAATAAAAAGCTTCTGCACAGCAAAAGAAACCATTAACCAAACAACAAGAAAGCCCACTGCATGGGAGAACTTATTTGCCAATGTTATCTCTGGTAAAGGTTTAATCTCCAACATTTATAGGGAATTCATACAATTTAACAAAAAGAAGATAAACATTCCAATCAAAAAATGGGCAAAGGACCTAAATAGACACCTTCGGAAAGAGGACATACAGAAGGCCCAGAGACATATGAAATCATGCTCCAAGTCACTAATCATCTGAGAGATGCAAATCAAAACAACAATGAGGTACCATCTCACACCTGTCAGACTGGCTATCATCAAAAATCAACAAACGACAAGTGCTGGAGAAGATGCAGAGAAAAAAGAACCCTCTTGCACTGCTGGTGGGAATGCAGACTGGTGCAGCTGCTGTGGAAAACAGTCTGGCATTTCCTCAAAAAGTTAAAAATGGAACTGCCATTTGACCCAGTAATCCCACTTCTAGGACTATATCCTAAGAAAACAGAAACACCAATCAGAAAATATATATGCACCCCTATGTTCATAGCAGCACAATTTACCATAGCTAAGATTTGGAAGCTGCCTAAGTGTCCATCAGCTGATGAGTGGATTAGAAAACTGTGGTACATCTACACAATGGAATACTATGCCACTATAAAAAAGGAGGAACTCTTGTCATTTGCAACAGCATGGATGGAACTGGAGAGCATTACGCTAAGCGAAATAAGCCAGTCAGAGAAAGATAAATATCATATGATCTCACTCTTTTGTAGAATATAATGAACAACATAAACTGGTGAACAAAAATAGAACCAGAGTCATAAAAGCATCGAACAGACTGTCCAACCTATGATGGAAGGCAGGGGGTGGGGGGTGAGGGGGTAAGAGATCAACCAA
Source organism: Myotis myotis (assembly GCF_014108235.1). Classification (NCBI taxonomy): domain Eukaryota; kingdom Metazoa; phylum Chordata; class Mammalia; order Chiroptera; family Vespertilionidae; genus Myotis; species Myotis myotis. Next base: position 44,228,508 of record NW_023416335.1, read on the forward strand.
AAGACTTGTATGCATGCATATGAGCATAACCAATGGACACAGACAGTGGGGGGTGAGGGCATGTGCTGCAGGGTGGAGGCAGCCGGGGAGAGGTTAATGGGGAAAAAACAAGACTTATGTAATATTTTAAAAATAAATAATTAATTTAAGAGAGAGAGAGAGAGAGAGAGAGAGAGAGAGAGAGAGAGACACTAGGAGAATGCATGTGAAGGTGAGGATTGGACAGATGCAGCCACAAGCCACGGAATGCCAGTGGTCACCAGTAAACCACCAGAAGCTAGGAACAGATTCTCCCCAGAGCTCTCAGAGCCCTCAGAGGAACCACGCTTGCTGACATCTTGATTTCAGACTTCTAGCCTCTAGAACTGTGACACAATACATTTATGTTGTTTTAAACTACCTAGTCTGTGGTGCTTTGTTACAATAGCCTTAACAAATGCATACAGAGATATACACTAAAAAGTGCATGAATTCTAAATGTGCAACTTCAAGAAATATTTTTTCATTTTAACCATTTTAATATCTTTAAATGTACAGTTAAGTGGCATTAATTACATGCAACCATCATCGCCATTTTCAGATATCACCCCAGATATTCTATAACCATTAAACATTAACTCCTCATTTCTCCTTTCTGCCAGCCCCTGATAACCTCTATTGTACTTTTTGTCTCTATGAATTCAACTATTCTAGGAACCACATATAAGTGAAATCATACATTTATCCTTTTTAAAAATTGATCTTTGAGGGAGGAAAGGAAGAGAGAGGTGTGGGAGAGAAACATCAATCAACTGATCGGTTGCCTCCCACACGTGCCCTAACCTTGGATTAAACCTTGAATTAGTAACCTGGGTGTGTGCCCTGACCAGGAATCAAAATGCCACCTTTTGGCGTACAGGACAACACTCCAACCAACTGAGCCTCACCCGCCACGGCCATACATTTATTCTTTTGTGTGGGGCTTATCTCACTTAGAATAATATTATTTTTCTATTTATTGGGGTGACATTGGTTAATAAAATGAATAGATTTCAAGTGCATAATTCTATAATACATCAACTGTATATTGTATTGTATATTTACCACCCCATGTTAAGTCTCCTTCCATCACCATTTGTCCTCCCTTTACCTTCTTCTAACCTCCCTCCACCCCCATTCCAACCTTATTCTCGTTATAAGATTTTAAGCAAAAAACCTTCTGTGGTTCAATAAAAACTTGATATATTTCAATTTTGAATGACCATTCACAGTGTTTTTGTCACTGTGTGTCTGGCCTCTTGCCCACGTCCCTGTACCAGGTGAGTGCCCTCCAATCGTTGGAACCTACTTTGACGTATTTGTCATTTCAGACCAACATCTGGTATTTAGATGCTTAGTTTCACTATGTGGATTCAAGGACATTAACCTTTAACCTACTGAACCCTGAACAATATTATGTATGTGTCTGGTTCATGAACGCTTTTTAGTATAACCCTTATTTAGGTTTATTACTATATAATTTAAACACCAAAAAGAGCCTGGCTATTTAAATAAGTTACTGTTTTTCACCTCATATAACTTAATTTCACATATTAATAGCTAATATTTTCATGCAAAAATTACATATTAGTATCTTTTGATATACATATATGCCAGAGGCATATGAGAACTATTTATTTTTTTTATGCAAACTGGCTTCCTGTAAATGTTGCTCTCATCTCCTCAATCTTTCCTTCTTTTCCATGTATTCACTACCTATCATTTTTTTAGCTGTTCATGTAGAAATATGCAATTTCTCTTTCATTAGATCATGATGTTTTCTCAACTGATATTACCTTTTCCTCTGTGCAGTTGATTCTAAGTATGAGGATAAAAAACATGACCAGCTTATTAAACTTTTTCTTAAGGGTTGGGTTGAAAAAATTATCCCTACAAAATTGCACTTAAATATAAAGGGAGTAGATGGCCAATTCAAAGCCATCTAGGCACCATCACTGACTCCTCTTCTATATTGTCAGTTATAACTTTAAACCACTAGGATACTAACAATGAAAGTGGAAAGGAGAAGTCTGTGTGTGATCATGTGTATCCACACATGTGCACATATGTCTGCACACACGTGTGACGGCAGCTGTTTGAATGCAGTCATCTGACGGCTTGACGGGAAAGATTCATTTCCAAGCTCACTCACACAGTGTTGGCAGGATTTAGTTCCTTGCGGGTCATTGGACAGAGGACTCCCCATCAAGCATTTCACAACATGGCAGCTCCTTTATCATAGCAAGTGGGCAAGAGGGCCAAAGAGAGTAATTGCAAGAGAGGGAGAGGGCCAGCAAGACGCAGGTCATAGTTTTTATAACCTAATCACAGAAGTAACATTCAATTATTTTTGATGTATTGTGTTCATTAGAAACAAGGCATTGGATCCAGCCTACACTAAGGAGAGGGGGTCACAGAGAGCATGAATACCAAAAGGTTAGGATCACAGAGAGCTATGTCAGGAACTGCCTATGACTCCATCCCAAATAATTACCCATTTTCCTCTTCTGCGAGTATGTTATTTTTCTTTGTAAAACACTTAAATTAAGCTCTATAAGCTGTAGGGGTTGGGAAATCATTTGGTCTGGCTCTGCCAAGGCATTACATGTGAGTTAGTTAAATGTTTGACCAGATATAGAAGGCTAATTTACAAGGTGACAATTGTTAGGGCCCATGGATGATGTTATAAGTATCCCAATGGCCTTTGGCAGCAAAAAGGTTCCCCATCCTGGAGAGTAAAGGTCTCTGCAGTTTTTTATTCCTCCCTTAACCCCCTGATTTACATTGGTACATAGAGTGGCTTGTTTCCCTTCCTTGCCACCAGCTTCATGCATGACTCACGTGTACAGTGGAAACCCACTATGTGTCTGCTTAAGTCTGTCTTCAAAATCTATATATTGCTGACATGCAGGTGACTGTTTTACCCACTCTAGAGAACCATTTGATTTTCTACTTTCCCCCTTCTCTAGTTTCAAGAGTGTTGATTGCTTTCTATACCTAATTTCTACTTCTCTTTGTCAACTAGGCTTCTATAATAACAATACGCTGGCTACAATTTCTTTTTTCTCATTTTTGCAATGTCATTTTCTTCATTCCTGTGCAATTTCAAGTAAAAGGGGCCCTTTCTAAACACTTTCCTGCAATATATGCTCCTGAACAATGTGACTGGACTGCTCCCTCGGTTGTAATAGCCAGCTCTTTTCACTTATCTTTTCCTTTTCTCAGTTGAGCTCAAGAATGATTCTACACCATAGAGAACTTTCTTTTCCATTAAGTACAGAGTGAGATGGGAGGCTAATAATGTTGGAAGACAGTTCTAAGAATTGCTAAGATTTTATTGTATTATCAGTTTCTACCCTCCTTTGAATGCCTATTTATATTGTTTATATTTCTCTTTGAGATATCAAAGTTGATAAATAAATTATTTTAAGTGACAATATTCTAGGAACTAGATGAACAAAGTTGAATAACAATAAAAACCCTAACCTTGAGGATTTTCCAGTATCATTATTGTGACTACATGGTAGCACAATGTCATTCATTTTTAAAAACAATAATGAGAAAGATGGTCAGTGAAGAAATATGACTTTCTTGGAAAAAAGGCGTATATAAACCAGGTTTACTTAAAATTAAGAAAGTGATATTTGGTAAATTATGTTTTGAATTAATTTTCTTTTAATCCTCACCTGAGGATATTTTTCCATTGAATTTTAGAGAGAGTGGAAAAGATAGAGATAAATATTGATGTGAAAGAAACCAACATTAATTGGTTGCCTCCTGCATGAGCCCCAATCAGGGCCCAGGCAGAGGAGGAGCCTGCAACCTAGGAATGTGCCTTTGACCAGAATCAAACTCAGGACCTTTTGGTCCTCAGGCCAACGCTCTATCCACTGAGCCAAACCAAGTAGAGCTGAACTAATTTTTAAGGATCTATCTTAAAAATATGTTTAGAAAACAATGTATAAATTTTAGTCATTATTATTCATAGGAAGGTAAAGGGTTTCATAAAATTTTTCAGTAAACTTTCCTGACCTTTATATATTCAGTTTTTACCCCTTGTTTACAATCTGACTGAGCTGCAAAGTTGTAACCATTATCCAACCAAAATGAAAACTAAAAGGTCAAGACATTGTATATTATAGTTGCTTTTCAAAAATTGTGTACAGCTTTCAAATTCTGGCACATTTTTGTAAGGCCAAACTTGTAAAATAAATACATGATGACATAAATAAGACCCAGGCTCCTGGGGAAACTTGTAATAAACATGAAAAAAAAAGTCCAACTCCCTGTCTTTTTAAAAATTTTCATATTTTAAATGTAGTCTTCAAAATTCTAGTAAGCTGGGTATGGAAATGTCATAAAATAAATAATGTTACAGCTGCCGTAAAAACTACTAATATTGTAAATATTTTCAAGGCTGCAAATTAAGAACTTCCTTAGAGCCCTGGCCCATGTGGTTCAGTTGGTTGGGCATCGTCCTGTGCACTGAAAGGTTGAAGGTTTGATTCCTGGTCAAGGCATACATCTGGGTTTTGGGCTCAATTCCTGTAGGGGGTGTGCAAGAGGCAGCCGATCCATGTTTTGCTCTCACATTGATCTCTTTCCCTCTCTCTCTTTCTCTCTTTCCCTCCCTCCTTCTCTCCTTTACTCTCTTCCCCTCTCTCTAAAAAGAAATAAATCTTTTAAAAAATGACTTCCTTAGATTTACAAATTAATATATGCAAATACTACTTTGGAACTATTTGTGAGTTTTTATAATTTCTATTATGGCAACTATACATTTTATCAGTTATTTGAAAATAAGAGATGATTATAAGATAGGGAATGTTGTCTCCTAAATTACCTCAATATGTGATCCAAAAAAGACAGTATCAAAGGTAAATATTTATTTTCTGCAGGATCAACTTGATGGGGGCATATAAAGTTTCTCTGTAGTTTATATTTTCAGTGTGTTAAAGCAGAACAAGGACATAAATTGTGTGTTTTGAAACATTTTTAAGTTGTCTTGTTGCCAATATATATTAACCATATATAAGGAATAAAACTAGATAGTTGAAAACGGGGGTGGGGGTAGACTGACATATTGATTAGGAGAGGGCTGGAAGCAAAGTCTGCCAGTAACATTAAAGCTATCAAACCATAACAGAAGCAATAGATGGTGTTTCTGATCTGATAGGAAGTTGAGGTCGTGGAGAGAATGCCTACATGGCCTCATTTACAGAAAAGTTTTGAGAAGTTGGAAAAACTGTGAGAAAAAGCAAAGATGATGGTCTGGGAATTAGGCCATATACAGAAAGGTGTGAGGATAAGCACCTAATTAAGCACCCACAGGCAAAAGCAAGAGGAGGTGGATTTGGAACTAGGTTTTCCCACCTCTATAGCCTGAGAAGAAACTGAGGGCAGAGACCCAGAAGCCTGTGGCTACTAAAAGCAAAATGTCCAGCCCTTGATCAAGTAAGCAGTGTTTTTGAAAACCCAATAAACTTCACTCTGAGCCCCAAATAGAATTATGATCTGAAAGACAAAGGCACCTCAAAGTGCCTAAGCTCTTGTTTCTCCAAGCACAATTTCCTTTTAAAACTACTACACCAGAGTGCTTACTGCTTACTCTGCATTGGTGAAACGATTTTAATAGTTACATTTCTGTAGCTCATGTGATATCTGGAATATTGTGGCTATCACTAGACGAATACCACAAAGTCTCCAGCTTCATGTTTTGTTGCAAGTTGCTTCCAACAGAGGCCAAAATGGAATTTACTTCTTCTCTAGCCTTGATTAGATTATTCAAGAAGAACACTGGATAAAAATATATTACCTTAGCTCCAATTATAAGATGTTTTTTCTATTATTTTAATTAAATAAGCAAATATAATTGAAACTCTCCTCACATCTCAGCAATCTTTTCAGAAAAGGCTGGCTTTGTATTTGGCCATAATCCTATTGGAAATGCAGCTGTACATATGCGATGAAACATGAATGTCCTGGTATTACCTGGTGTTTGGTCTGTGTCTCTATTTGTATGTGTTTGGGGTGGTCATCGTTAGTGTCCTTGAAATGTAAGATAGTGTCAATCCTGCATCTCTTGGTCTGTACATCTCATATCAGAAACTATGAAAAGCTGTCAGCCTATGGCTGTCCTGTTCCATACAACTGGAATAGCCTCTTTTTTGCTGACTGACTTGTTATGTGGATTTACCCTCCTAAATAAATTTCATATACCCATGTGTCTCTTAATTTTCCTAATGGATGCTTTCTTTCAGGCATCTTGATTTCCCAACTAGACTCTTTTAGTAGGATCCTGATTGACATACTTACCTCACTCTCAAACACAAATCCTAAGTCATTGGCTAAAAGAGACTTTGCCAAAGCAGTTTCCACACTGCAGTCAATGTGATCTGTACATGTTGCAAATATCAAATTGCCACTTCTATCCTAAAATCTTTAAAAAAAATCTATAAAGTTCAAACTTACTACTGTTCATAGTATCTATAAGGTTTGACCTCTCTTTCCTTCACACTCTCATTTCTTGCAACCCTTTATGCAAGTCCTAGTCATAACAAGATTTTCTTGCCCCAGACACACCATCCTGTCTTACTTGGTCCTTTACAATTGTCATTTAATACTAGAGGCCAGGTGTATGAAATTCGTACATTTGGGGTGGGGTCCCTCAGCCCAGCATGTGCCTTCTCACCGTCTGGGAGCCCTCGGGGTTCCTGCCACCTCCATTGCGCTCTCCAGCCCTGAGCCTGGCTTCTGGCTGAGCAGCGCTCGCCCTGTGGGAGTGCACTGACCACCAGGGGGCAGCTCCTATGTTGAGCGTCTACCCCCTGGTGGTCAGTGTGAGTCATAGCAACCGGTCGTTTCATCGTTTGATTGATTTGCATATTAGCCTTTTATTATATAGGCTTATATAGGATTGATAGAATATGCATTGCTTCAATTCCAAAATTATCTGACTCCCTTGTCTTTCAGGTCTCAGAATTTGCTCTTCTAAAAAAATATTTTAAAAGAATAAAAGTCCAAGAGAAAGAATCATTAACAAAAAGATTTTAGATTGAAGGACAATTTAAGGCAAGACTTTGAGTAACTTAAGTCTAAGTAGGAGGTGCTTACAACACCTGTTCAGTTTTAGTGAGAGATTATGAAGACCAGGTAAAATAAATATTCATGGTGAAAGAAAATTCTACAGAAAAAAAAAATAGTGGGGAGGCAAGATCAAGAGGATTTGATGACTGATTTGAAGGTCTATTAGAGCAACCACATGATAATGAGGAACTAAGAAGGAAGTTATTTATATTTTATGCTGGATATGTGCATCAAAAATAATCTGCACAGATATGGCTATTAAACATTTGATCATTAAAATTGATGACTGAATATTTGTATGTCTAGAAAATAAGTGGTCTGGGGATAGAGACTTAGGTAACAATGATATTAAAGGACAATAAAGACAGGAGGTGATAGCAAAGGAATGTGAGAAGACTGTTCAAGAGGCAAGAGGTGAGCCACACATTTGGACATGAGATGCAAAGGAGAGAGATGTTTCTGCAGATAAATTTGGAAAAAGAATACAATATTATAAAATTTTTGTCTACAATAAAACTGGGAAGAGTCAACATAAAATTCTATAACCACATGTGGGGAAACAAGTTTTATTAGAATGCTGGAAATTAATGCTATGTTGTTGTAGTTTATTAAAAGATTCATGTGATGATAAAGATAGTGAGTTTAGAATATGCTAACTTTTTCACTGCATGGAGGGCAGATGTGGTAAAAGTAATGAGAATCCAGGTGTCTGGGGTAAATTCCCAGTACCACAGCCTTCTCTGTGTGTGGGATAGAGCTTCTTAATTTTGCTGATCATTAATGTTCACAAAGCCCAATTAAGATTATAATAATGTTTTCCTTGCAAAGTTTATTTTTATGTCTGTTTATATATGTAAAAGTAAGGAGAAATATCTGGAATATCATAAATAATTGACAAGGATTTGTCATTATCATTTCCACTTTATAATTATAAGCATATTACCCAGCATATGGCATATAGAATGAATAGTAGTATTCTTTAACATTATGTTTAATTATTATTGATGTTGATGGAAAGTTTAGAATAAAGAAATTTCAAGAGAATATATGAAGTAGGAATTAAAAGAACATGAAAGGTAAAACAAAGAAAGAGATAATTAATGGAGCGAAGTGCTGGGTTGAAATAAACAGGTCAGATGCAGGATCAGCCTTGGAAGGAGTAAAGTACTATCTTACTCACTAAATTGGATAGACAAGGATAGAACAGGTTAAACATTGAAACTTTCATAAGGAAAAAAAAAATATTTGGAAGAAGTAGCTTGGGAGGGAGTTAGTCATTTCAGGGAATGCCGGAAGCCGGTCCATCCTTGTTGCTTGACACAGTCGCTGCAGGATAGAAACATCTGCACAGCATATGTTTCAAGGGACCTGGCGTATATAGTATACTGTTCTTAATATGTTTGCTCCCCTTAGCGCTGTGTGTTTTAACCAAGGTCACCTCTCCGAGAAAGGTTGTTTCCCCAGGTAGGAATTTTTCCCTGAAGTCAGGGAGGGGATGCCTCTCCTAGAAAGGTTGTTTCCCCAGGTAGGAATTTTTCCCTGAAGTCAGGGAGGGGATGAAACTCCTTAACTAAGTGCCAGGCGGGTAGTTAATCACTACAAACAATCATGCTTAAGCTACATAATCTTTACTCCCTGGAATGGAGATAAGAAACGCCCTAACCTTTGTAATAGAAATTGACAGGATTAAAATCAACTGGTATAAATACGGATGTAACAAGACAATAAGCAGCAGAACCTCTCTGGAGATCCAGACCAGAACTTGGATGGAGATCCTGGCTGGAGATCCTGGCTAGGCTGCTGATCAACTGAACACTGTCTCCGTGTCCTTCTTCGTAGACTCCGTCTATGCCTTTGGGAACCCCTGGACCTGCTGGGGTTGGACCCCGGCAAGGAAACAAATCTGCTCATGCATAGTGTGATGAGGATCAGGTGATATTTGGATTGAGAAGATAGAAACTGGTATAGAACAGCCTGGTTTATTCCTAGGTATCTTATTTTGTTATTGTTGCAATGGTAAATGGATTGCTTTTTTTAGTTTCTCTTTCTGTGAGTTCATCATTGGTGTGTAAAAAAGGCATAGATTTCTGGGCGTTAACTTTGTATCCCGCTATGTTGCTGAATTCATTTATTAAATCTAGTAGTCTTTTGATGGTGTCTTTATGGTTTTCTATGTACAATATCATGTCATCTGCGAATAAAGATGTTTTACTTCTTCTTTTCCAATTTGGATACTTTTTTATTTCTTCTTGTCTGATTGCTATGGCTAGCACTTTCAATACTATGTTGAACAGGCGTGGTGAAAGGGGGCATCACTGTCTTGTTCCAGTTCTTAAGGGAAATGGTTTTAGTTTTCACCCATTGAGATGTTGGCTATAGGTTTGTCATATAAAAATTATGTTGAGGTATGATCCCTTTATTCTCACTTTGCTAAGAGTTTTTATCAAAAAAGGGTGTTGGTTTTTGTCAAATGCCTTTTCTGCATCAATTGATATAATCATGAGGTTTTTATCTTTCAATTTGTTTATATGGTGTATCACATTTATTGATTTACAGACATTGTACAGCCATTTGACCAATGTGTTGCATCCTACTCTATAAATTGCCTTAATTTGTTAAGTTCTATGCTCATACATAGAGTACAAAGTAGGTACTGAAATATATATATATGTATTTATAAGTAGAGTAACATAAACTTTTCAGAGAAAGGTAAAAAAATATTTTCTGGAAAATTCTGTCTTAAATTCTTGGCAATTGGAACTGTCAATAATACAACTGAAGAAACGCAAAGGATGGCATATTAGCTTTTCAGGATAATGTAGTAAAAAAACAAAAAAAAATCTTGTTTTTACATTATTCTATAGTAAGTTTTCAGAATTATTAAGAACATTTTTAAGTGGCATAATATAGACTATTTTAAAAGTATCTGTCAATTTTTTAATACTATACAACTAAGCATGTCACAAAAAAACTGTCCTAAGAATATCTAAATGACCAAAGGAATAATTGGTCTCTTGTATTTCCTATGTATACTGCCAATTTGTGTGGAAAAAAATCAGCTTGCAATTTTGGTAGAAATAATAAAAGAGTATGTAGACCTTATACTCATAAATGTCTAAAAATAAGTTTCCCTGAAAAGGAGGAGGGTCTTAGTTTGAGCTTGGGAAATAAACAAACTAAATAAATCAAGTTGATAAGACATGAGGCATCCTTCTGCTCAAGTTTACCCATTCATCACTTAACCTTAATTCATTTCTAAAACTGTCATTACATAAAATCTATTAAATAAAACATGATTTGATCATAAAATTTGGAAAAAATATGATGTGTTTAATCCCAATTCAGCATATTAAAACAAATTTTAAAGCAGAAAAATATATCAAGTGAACAATGTAAATATATTAATATAGGTAAGAACACTTTGAAAGAAAGTAACATTTGTATATAATATGTAATATAAAGAAGTAAGGGAAATATGATAGTGAGTGGTAGTCAAAAAAGGAGGTCAGCAACTAAATTGTTGGAAGCTGATGGAAAATTTTTATGCAGGTATTCAAAATTAGAATCAGAAGTGTTTAATGATAATTTTCTTTATCATAAGACTTTGAGACTAGAAGAAGTTCATAATTAGAAATATTTTGCCATATTCATAAATGGAGTAAAATCTGTGGGTTAAATATCATGAAAATAGTAAACATACAATTGATTAAATAGTCATAGATGTTACTTTTTCATTAGATTGTATTTGAGCTGTTATTCTCCATCACTTATGCTTCTTATCTCTGATCACTTTTATTTTCTCCTTGTCTTATAAGAGCCTTTACATATTTTATTCAATGACTTTAAAGCATTTTCACAATTCTATCCACATATAAAAATTATAAAAATTTGTAGTGAGTTAACAATTTTAACTAGGAAGATTATCAAGTGAAAAGTCTCAATTAAGTACTTACACCCTAAACTTATTTTTTTAATCTAATAATGTGAAAAAATTATTTGTTTTCACACATATTGCTCAAATGAGATTCTTACTTCTCTTTTTCAAAATTTAAGTTAATCCTTGGTTTTCAAAAACTTGTAAATAGTGGAATGCCATTAAAAATATTTTGACATTTTTGTTTTCCAAATCGGGTGTCCATCATTTAATTAATTGATTGTTAGGAGGTCTGCATATGTTTGGTATTATGTCCTTAAATTGGTACAACCCTTTGGGGGTGGGGAGGAAAGATTGACATTATCTACTAAAATTAAACCCGTATTTAACTTATAACTAGCAATTTCAACAGAAATACCTGAATGCACGTCAACAATAGAATGCATTAAAAAGCTTCATGTTTATTCAATGGAATGCAGCACAGCATAGAAAAGAATAAATAATTTTAATAAAATAACAGATGGATTTTATAGATATAATTTTCAGTAAAATAAGCCAGAACCAAAGTAGAAAATACTGTATACCTCCATTTATTTGAAGACCAAGGTAGGAAATATTAATTTATGGTAACATAGGTGAGCATAGTGGGAATTTCAGGGGTACCATTAACTGGAAGAACGACAACAACAAAAAAGATTCTTTTGGGAATCTGAAGGTGTATTAGAGCTTACAAAAGCATATTCGTGAATTTATCATGGTGAACACAAGAATGCTCTATATAAGTTATATTTCAGGATAATTTTTACCTTTGTCAATATCAGAGAACTATCATTATATAATTTAACATATAGTGATTTAGAATCCTCTTTTAGGCATTTCCTTGACTATCCTCCAAGTAGGAATGGACATTAATTCTAAAATATAAAGAATATTTTCCCATGAAAGATGAAAAATGTCTAGTACTAAAAATATGAGATATGAATGCTTGATTTCAAAGTTACTTTCATATTTTAACAATAGTTGAACTAAATTACATATAAGTGATTCCTAAAAATATTAAATAAAGTAAATATTAAATGAAGGTGTTAAAAATAAGCAAACCAAGATTACATTTCCTTTTTAACAGTTCTTTTGCAATGCTCTATTATTTTGCTTAAACATTTTATTTATTTTTTATTTTTGCTAGAAACAATCAACTCTCTGTATTCACACCATCCTCACCCAAGAACATTTAAATAAACCTCAGTGATTACTTGCAGATTACAATGGTGCATTCAGAGCTCAAAACTAAAGTTCTAAGAATAAAAACCGTCCATAGCTGTGGATTCACCTCACCAGTGGCCCTAAGACAAGAAGCTCTTTCTCACACCATAGTGAATTATTTTAATGACCATGCTCTGTGCACGAAAAATCAAATAAAAACCCAAGAATATCCTAACCCCTTTGCAATTGAAACAAAACTTCTTTCTGATGCTTCTGTATACCGTGTCCTCATAATTTCTATAAAAATATGAACACAAAAACTTGGGTCAGATCAATGACTGAACTAATTCAATATTTTCTGACAGGAATATATTTTACAGGATGGTGGGGTTGTCATCTATAATGTCACTGCAAAGGATTGGATAAGCTCCAAAATACTCCAGACTTCACACATAATCTATTTTAACCTGTCACCCCAAATTCACCAAACCACTTGGATTGAAAATTTCAGCAGGGACTTCCACGAGGCACAGAGATCTACCTACAAATACCTTGTCTGCTCCTTTTCTCTTACTCTTCAATTACAATCCCAAACTTTCACCTTTTTCTCTTAGCACTCTACTCATCACTCTTATCACAGGAAAGACTGGAACAAACACCCTAGATTCTCAGTTGATTACTACCATAAGATAACTTATAATTATTTCATCTATGTTCTCTCAGAATTCTCTAATAAATTGGTTATGTGCCTTACCTACTTAAACTGAGTACATGGGAGGATATATTTTAAAAGCATATGTAAGGTACTTCTGACTTCTAGAATGTAAAGACCTCTGGATATATCCTCTCCCATAAAATCAATGAAAACACTGGGAAAATTGTCATAATCAACTTTTTCAGAACTCTGAAAGTTAATCAAAGGATTACAACAATTTGAGGTGTGCTTCTTTATGAAAAATGTTGAATCTCAGTGAGCTTTGTAACATTTTAGTTGGCCCTTTTCCCACCCATCCCCTTATCCTCAGGTCTGTGGTAGCCTTAAAAATGAGTAGCCCCCAAATTGTATTGAAAATCAAGAGCTTAGTAGACATTGCTGGGCCTGAATGGGTGGGGAAGAAGAGCTCCTCAAAAGCCACATCCTCACAGCATGATCATTTACTGACAGGGCAGTTTCCCAAAAACCACTCATAGTCCTTGTCTATATTTTACCCGATTCATAGCTCTGGAGGTACAAATAGCCTTTTCCCACGGGGTATCTGCAAACAATAATCAGTGACGATGAGTTAATATTTCAGTTTCCTGAAGTAATAGTGGTTTGAGCAAACCAGAAGTTGATGAAATATCTTAAAAGGAATCTTGAGGAATAAGGAATGAGGTGCTCATATGAAAAGCTCCAAGATGTGCCTGAGAATCTAGAACATACACATTTGCAGTGCCATGAGTACTGCTGTAACCAGACAACCAATGGGTCTGGGCTGCCTTCAGACAATTAAGCAGAGACAGGGTTGAATCATTTATTCCAATAATGCTGACTGTGGGAGAGCAGCAGGTCATCCACAAAAATCTGCTCTGCACCCCACCATAAACCAGCTTCTTATATTGGGTGGAAGGACAAAGATTACATGGGAAATTACAGGTATGGGAAAGTGGGCATGGGATAATCATTACAGGTTATAAGACATACAGGCTGGGGAGGGGGGGTCACAGAGGGTGGGCACCTCTGGGTTCCCCGGGACCAGATTACAGGTAATAGGGGCTGGGGGTTGTACAGAGCAGGTGCCTCTAGGACTAGGTATTCTCAGCCACCAGGTTGTAAATCTTTCCGTAATTATAGGCAGTTCTCAGGAAAGGAGGATGGACTGCATTCTGATGTTAGCTCCCCTGTCCCAGGGCGTACAACTCCCAGCCAGGTGAGAACGTGCTTTCTAATCAGAACAGAACCATCATGATTAACAGAGCATGATTAATATTTCTTATCATTATAATTAATTTCCAATATTCTATTTCTGCACCTAACACTCCAAGAGAAGCTTGGGGAGGCCTGACACTCTCCCTGCTGCTGATCCTGAAACTCCATGAAACCTAGAAGTAAGGCTATGGCAGTGTTGTAAAGGGCCCCAGAAACACTCTAAGTGTGCCCCTACAAACACAGAGATGCTCAGAAAATACTGGGAAAGTTATTCAATGTATAATTGGAAGGCAGTCAATGAAATCTTGGACACACACACCTACTTACTTTTGGATAAAGAAATTTTACAATAATTTTGAACATATTTTTTGTTTACTACAGGCAATATCCATGGCTCTTGAGTTCTCCAAAAAATAGTTGTTACACCAAAAAACTGAAGTTCTCAAAAAATAGCTGCATTGCAAAAAACTGAAGGAAAAAAAATTCACAAAGATTTTAGTGGAATGTTGGTCCTTTAGGAAGGGTAATATTTTTGAGCTAAATAGTTACATTAGTAAATACTTAGTTTTTTTTTTAATTACATATTTGGAATACCATGAATATATGCCCATTGGGGATTGCGAAAGAAAAGCAAAACAAACAAAAACCAACAACATTTTATCCAAGAAATTGATTTTCTTATATACCAAAATCATATCCTTCCACAGTGTCATCCAAAATTATGTTTTCAACCTCAGCAATCCCCATCAATCTATCTCATGCAATTTTTCATTTTCCTATGAAAATGTGTCCTATTCTTACAAACTTTGTCTCCCTCCAGTTTAGCATCAAAAAATGTTACTCCATGCAAATGACTTGGCTTTATCTTTCACAGAGAAAGAAGTTTTCTGGTATGTACCATTTAAGCTTCTTGACCCAGGTCTATATATATCACGGTTCTTTCTCTCCTATAGATTCTTTTAGAGGGAAATGCGTCCCTTCTATCATCCAAAATGAATGTGTGCCTTCTCACTGTTCCATCCTTACCACTTATTCACCAATATCACTTTTTTTTCCCACTTATAAACGGGCTCAAATTGCTCACATCTTTTTAAAAACATTCTGAATCCTATTCTAGATATCGTCCTTCTCTACATTCATAGGCAAGGTTTTGCAAAGAAAAACTATTAACTTCCTATCTTCAATTTTCTTCTTGGTCCTCTGGTGTCTGAACTGACTTTGTCCATCCCCTATCCCTGATCTAAGTGGGTTAACAAAGACTTGTCAATACAAGGGCTATTTTCCCTGCCTTTTCTGTGATAGCCCTACTTGGCATGATTTCTTGGGCCCTCCTTAAACTCTATACCTTTTCTTTCCTATTTCTTCCTGACTTTCCTACTTTTATTCATGCATCTCACCTCTAGTATAGTGGAACCTTGACCTACGAGTGTCCCAACTAAAGAGTTTTTCTGGAGACAGGAGCCATCTCTTGCCGATTTTTTGCTTTGAGTTGACAGAGTAATTTGAGTTAATGAGCTCCTTAACGAGCTCCGTCACGGAACGAATTAAACTCGTAAGTCAAGGCCCCACTGTATTTCTCCCTGCCTGCTTTTAAAAGATGATATTTCTCTGGGTTTCATCTATTCTATACCCTTCTTATTTTATGCTCTTTGCCTTCTTAGAGTAACCTTATTTATTTAAATGATGCCAATCACTGAATATATGTTTAAGAATGCCAATCTATAACTCTATCTGCCCTTTCTTCAGACCCCTCATATTCAGCTTCTAAATTATGTCTTCTGGACATCCCAGAGGTACCACAAAATCAATGGCTGTTGATAGTATCCAGAGAACTCACATGAATTTCAGTTTGGCATTGGAATATTACTTTGAATATTTTAGAGTTTTGGTTTAGGTTTATTTTTTCCTCTAAAATCAGATACTCTTAATATCTTCATCTCATATTAGAGGCAAAAATAAAGCCACCAAAAATGTAGTCTCAGGTGAGTAATTGTTATTAAAACCTGAAAGGAAAACTACTAAATAACAGGCTGACTTTTCAGAACAGATAATTTTATTCCCTAGGAGCAAGGGCATAATTTAAGACTATAATTATTGATTTTAAATATTCCTTCTAGAAGTGACTTGAGGTAGTATGCATAAATTAATTTGATATTATAAACTATAAGTCACCCACGTTTAAACTTTCTCCTTAATTGCAGAGAAATTCAAATTTAAATTCATTTCCTCCAGTTTGTTTGCATCCTAATTAAATGATAGCCAGGGAGAACTCTGTAGTGAATATATGCAGAAAAACACATTGGGAATCCACTGTGGACATGGCCAGTTCGGGGTAACTAACATAATCTGTGTATAGACACTTTCAAGCTTAACAGAGTACTGTAAACAAGCTAGCTAATTATATCCCCAAGGAGTGGCATTGCTAACCCTTGTATCTGTCTTCTTTCATTGCAAAATAAAACAAAATATCTGTTTGGGGGTGAGCAGCTTATTGGTAAATTTGTATATCAAATAGTAAAATCTTAACTCCCCACAGTCAAAAAAATTTAGAAACCTTAAAAAGTAGTGTGGTAAGAAAAATGATTTCATTTTTCAGAATCCATTAACAATTCATGTGTTTCTCATTTGAAGTTTTAATGGGATGGTCAGTTTTTTTTCCTCTTCCCTGTGCAGGCTTGTATTGTATACTGCTATGTGCTGCACAGGATAAGATGTGATTATTGTTATTAATGTACATAAGAAATTTTTAATTCCCAAACAACTACAATAAATATTTTAGTAAAGCTGTAACTAGGGGATCAAATGTATTAACACAGGGTGGGGTAAAAGGAGCTTTACTGTTGTTCATATGGAAAATAATACAATAATTAATAAATAATAATAATATAAGAATAAACTCTGTTTCAAGTACGCACAACTGTAAATCTACTTTTGTCCCACCCCGTATGCCTTAACTAATTAGTAAAACTCACAGTATTCATTTAGCAAGCTTACGGATTTTTCATGTTTATCATCCAATTGTATTTAATTTTCTGTGAATTTACTGCTCATATCCTCATTTTGTATTTTGTTTTTAACTTATCACAATGACTGTTATTTGATCTGGCATTTTATATTTGAAAAACCAAAATCAGGGGTGCTTCTGCTGGTAAGGCACCTTGCTTACCATGACAGAGCCAATTTTAGAGATATAAATAATGAGTAAACTTTGGTTACAGTCACATTTATTATATCTAGTTATCAATAAACAACAGAAGAGCCCTGGCCGGGTAGCTCAGTTGGTTAGAGTTTTGTCCCAATAACCCAAGGTTGTAGGTTTGATCCCCATGAGGGCATATACAAAAATCAATCAATTAATGCATAAGTAAGTAGAACAACAAATCAATGTCTCTCTCTCTCTCTCTCTCTCTCTCTCTCTCTCTCATCTCTCTCTCTCTCGTCAATCAATAATTTTAAAAAATCCACAGAAGTTAGATATGATATGTCAAAATAATGCCATCTCTTAACATACTTAATGTATAATACATACTATATCTAATTAAATAAATATTTTGACTTCCAGAAATTCAAGAATTTAAATTGAACTATAATATTTATAGTTTTTGTCACAATCTTCATTTCTATTCATGAGAAACAGGTTAATACTCTGCATGGATATGCTCAAATTGCTATTAACTTAAAATAATCCTTGAGAGGTACCTGGTGCAATATTTGACTTTTTCTTTTTTACCTCCTCTGAGTTTAACTTTTTCCCCTTTCTTTTTATTTTGTAAGAAAATTTATACTACTTGTCTTTCTCTGTCTCCCCTTCTTTTCTTTTTCTTGGAAGGAGCATAGCTGAGCGTGTAAAGAATAAAGAAAGTAAAGCTTTAAAAATTATCTGGCTTAAAAATATATGTGAAAAAGGCCAATTTCACCTTTAGGGTCCATAGTAGAACTGGAAATAACTGTCCACCCTCGTAATCATTCTGTAAGTACAGATTTATTTCTGTAGAATTCTGAGAAGGAAGCAACATTGGATTAAACCTGATTGCCAATCCATTTTATGCAATCAGAGAAACAACAGTGGAATTTACAACATCACATAGATTAATGGAATGCCATAAGAATTTTGCAATATAGCAAGTTTTTGGTGAAATTAATAAAGGAGACTCAATTTAGATGACTGGCACTTTGTTCTGTGGTTGACTTGCTGGATTTTTCAAAAATGTGTTATTTTATACTCTATATAGATACCTATACATACAGTAGAATTATTCAAGTAAGAAAATTAACATTAATACAATAATACTAACTTATCAACAGATCACATTAGCATTTTGCATACAGATGGAACCAACCCTTCCGACACCTCCATTTCAGATTTATGGCCTCCTGAACAGTGAGAAAATAGATTTCTGCTGTTGTAAGCCACCCCATTTGAAGTAATTTGCTGTGGCAGTCCTAGGAAAATAATACAGTTGTCACAAATGTTGTGCATATAAAATTTTACTGTGATTATAAAGTGTTACTTGTAATATTTATATCCTGAGAGCAACACTGATATTTTCTATGGGCTTAATATACGATTATTTGTCTTTTTATGAAGGTTACTTGGTCCTATAGAAGAAGATGCATTTTTTTTGTTTGTTTTCAGAGAATAAATTCCAATATTCATCCATAATATCTACCTTACTGACTTTTGTTTACGTCTCCTATCCTTATTTATATTTTGTCCACTTAATGTGTCTTCTACTATTAAGAGTGTTTTATTAATGTCCTTTACTACTATTGTAATTCTATTCCTATCTCCAACACTTGCTGATAGTTTCCACTTCATCAAGCCACTCCTGGGTCACACAGAACATTAATACTCATACACGTTATGCTTTCATTGTGAATTGTGGTCTTTGCCATTAAAAAGCACCCATCTGTATCATGTTTAAAGATTTTGCTCTTGAATTCCACTTTGTCTGATATCAGGATTGCTACCTCTGCTTCCTTATGGTTTTTACTTTTTTTCTATTTGTCTCATATATTTTTGTTTATCCTTTTTCCCCTTTGCTGAATCACTTTGTTTTAGATTTGTCTTTTGTACAAAGCATGTGGATATCTTGCATTTAAGATGAAAAATATATATTTTTTGTCAATAGGACAGATAGATACATTCACATTTATATCTATAACTTCTGTATTTGGTTTCAACTCTGTATTAATATTTTGTTATATTCTGATATATGTTCACTGTTTTTTTTCCCTATAAAATCCATATTCATTGCTCTTTACCGTATGTACATATATACACAGATATACCTATTTTTAAGCATGATTTCTTGTCATCCTAGTGTTTACCTCTGTACTTAAATATTTTTAAATGTTAACAGTTCCGTAGTATGTTATTACCTTTTCATACTATGGCTTTGTTGAAATTACTCGGGGTAGTGTGCTCCTCAATTCCTTGGTGTTCTTCTATATTTTGCAACCCTATATTTTCTTCTCTTTGTTCTTTCATCAAGCAATTGCTAAAAAGCATATCTTACCTTTCTGCCCCCACACTCCTCCCAGGACCCATGTGTTCTGGACTTGGTGCTTCAGATGGCTCTACGTCTGAATCCCTTTTGTGGGATTCCATGTGCACCCTACCTAAACGCTATATTTGTATTGTCAGACTTGCGAATGACTCAGCCTTCCTGGTGTGGCTTTTAAAACCTGTTGTCAGTTTCTTTCTTCTCTCTTCCTATAGTTATTACCCATCTGCCTTTTCTTGTCACAGAGCCCTACCTTGGAGTAGATTGACGCAGGAGAGTGAAATCTCTCTGGCTGGAATTTGTTCTTTCCTCTTGTTTACTTAGAGTTTTTGAAGTTTAGGCATTCTGTCTTCATGTTATGGTGAAGGCGGGGCTTTTGCATAGCTTTATTTTTTCTTATTACTTTGTATTATTTTTCAGGAACTATTGGGAGATGGGGACTAGCAACTGAATGGTGTCCCCCCAAATCCTTATGGTGACACCTTAACCCCCTATGTAACTATACTGGAGATAGGGCATTTAAGGAGGTTATTTGGGTTGAATGAGGTCATGGTAACGGAGCCTCAACCCCCTTATTAGAAGAGGAGGAGACATTGGAGTTCTCTCATGCTCATTCTTCCATGAGAGAACACACACAAAAAGACAGTAATCTGCAAGCCAGGAAAAGATCCCTGACCTGAAACCAGATCTGCTGGCACCTTGATCTTGGACTTCCAAAATCCAGAACTGAGAGAAAATAAAGCTCTGTTGTTTAAGCCACTCAGTCTATGTTATTTTATCATGGCTGTCTGAACAGATTAATATGATGGAATATAAGCAGCCATTCTGTCATCTACGGAAGTTTCAGCTAGCTAGCCTTGTAGTCTGCCTATAGCCAAAATTGATACATTTATTAAATTTATCAAATAATTTTACATGGTCTTTCAAGCTAGATTTGAAGAAGTTCTCAATCTTTTCCACTCCCTTTTGTCAGCAAATGGAGTCTCTATCTAGTATCATGTAGTTCATAATGGGTCAATATTAATTTTCAAAATATTTGCTATTCCATTCTGTAATAAATCCAAATATATCCCTGAACATACAATCTTATAGCTTCCCCTGCAATTATCTGAATTTTAACAGAGTTTTCTGGGACACATTATTATTTCGCCCAAAAAGACACTAGTAATGAATTTTAGGTACATTGGGAGAGAGAAAATACTTCAGCACATCTCACATTTTCCAACTGCATTACCCTGTGAAAGTTTCTGGAAGAGAAAGAAAAGAGACAGAAACAGAGAAGAGACACACAGAGAGACAATATCCAGAAATGAGTCTATAATGTTGCTTAATTGTTCTTGGCAAAGGAATATAAAGGAAGATCTTCTGTTTCTTAAACTTAAAATACAGAAAAACTTAAAATTCATTATGTAAAAATGAATGCAAAGATACAGAAAAAATAATCAAAAGATAAATCAGGTGTTAAATGTGGTTGTGTTTGAAATTTGATTGTGTATAAAATGGTTGTAGATAGCTCAATGGCAGCAATCCCGTTTCAAAAGAAAACCCTGAAGCAGTTTGCAGATTTGGATTGGCTGGGAGTCATAAAAACATGTATTTCACCATCTCACCTAGATAGGGATAGTTGCATTTTCCGATATGTTTTTTGGGGTCCCACCAGATTATAAATTCTTTGAGTGCTGAGTATTTATGTTATTGGTCTCTAGAGCCATACTGTCTATTAACAACATATTTTAAAAATATTGATGGCATGTATAATGCATGAGCAAATGATAGGGTGCATGAATGAATGAAGTAATGAAATAGAAGCAATGAATATATATGCATAGGTAATAGTAAATGTGTAACAGTAAAATGACTGCTTGTAGATATGGTATGGGTTTCTTATGAGTGTATTGGTGGTCTATTTCTGCATAAATGACCACGTCTTAGAAGCAGCTTAAAACAATACACATTTATTATCTCAGTTTCCATGGGTCAAGAATTCTGGCACAAATTATCTGGGTCTTTTGCTCTTGGTCTCTCAAGGTGGCAAAGGGTTGACCTGACTGCATTCTCATCTGGAGGTCTGACTGGGGATAAGTCTACTCCCAAGTTCATTTCTATTAATGGGCAAATTGATTTCCTTGCAACTTCTGACCTAAGGGCCTGTTTTGTTTTGTTTTTTGTTTGGTTGTTTTTTTTGTGTGGTTTTTTTTGGGGGGGTGGACTATTGACTGGAGTCCACCCTTAGGTCCTAGAGGCTGTCACAGTTCCTTGCCACATGGTTCCTCCTTAAGCAGGTCACTACCAGTACATGGTTGCTTGCTTCTTTAAGGAGTGCATGAGGTAAAATATCTCAGGAAGGATCCCTCTGCCTGCCCATTTCAAAGATTTCATCTTGATTAAGCCAGGCCCATCCAGGTTAATCTCTCTTTTGACAAACTGAATTGGCATCTTAAATATACCTGCAGAAGTCCCTTTACCTTGACATATTAGCTAAAAGCAAGTCATAGGTTCTACCTAAGCTCAAGGGAAGGGGTTTATACAAGAACATGACTTATTGGGAGCGCAGTGAAGTTCACCTTTGGCTGTGTCCAGGGCCATGGTGGAGCAATTTAATTCCGTTAAATTAAATAATCAGCTATTGATCACTTACTATGCACCAGCCACTCTTTTACTAACCCATAAATAAATAAGCACAGTTTATTTTGTTAAACATCTATATAAAGAAATGCTCAGGAAGAAAAAAAAAAAGAGGGAGAGAGAGCATAAAGCAGTAGCACAGAGTTCCATCTGACAATTAAGGGACACATTATTGGAGAAGACAAGACATTAGGAGCATAAATGTGTTTCAAAGGTGCAGAGAGGAAATAAGAACATTGCAGAAAAGAGAATGGCAAGAGCGATGGCAGAAAGACACAAAAGAGCCTGGCATGGCAAGGGCACCCAGGGGAACTCAGTGTTGTCTTGGCATTTATGGCAAGGTAGATGATGCTGGCATGGTTAGCAGGAGCTAGGCGTGAAAACATCCATATGTGATTTCAAGAACTTGCACATTATTCTCTAGGATAGATGATGGGAAATAATTACAGGGCATCAAAAATGATTCTGAGCAGTGAAATAAAGGCAGTTTTAAGTATTGACACATTCTGGTTAACAATAACGATACTTATCTAGGGAAATGATGGTGGATATGGAGAAAAGAGGACATATTTCAGGAAAAAAATTAAGAGTTCAGGTAACATCACTCAATAACTGATTGGATGCAGGGTCAGCAAAGAGAGGTGAAGCAAGAATGATCTTCAGAATTTTAGGTAAGGGATAGATGAACAGAGGATATGGAAAACTGAGATAACAACAAAGAGGCAAGAACAAAGCATCGTTTCCTATCAACACTGTAAAAAATAACCACACAGTTAGTGGCTGAATATAAATAAATTATATTGTATTTCTGAAGGTTAGAAGTTTAACAGCTGTCTTGACAAGCTAAGATTAAGGTGTAACCAAGACTGTAGTCCTCTTAGAAGGCTCTAGGGAAGAACTACACTTTTCCCTCTTCCACTTCCAGGGCCCTTGTGGTGGGTTACATTTGATTTACCTGGATAATCCAGAATAATCTTCCTACATTAAGTCAACTGTTTAGCAACCTTAATTTTCCTTTGCTGTGTAACTTGGCCAATTCACATGTTCCAGGGATTAGTTCAAAGATACAGGGTCGGGGGTACAGACTGCTTTCCAGAGTCTGCTCTCAGACCTGCAATGATACCCATCCACCCCACATACAAAATACCTCAACTCCTTCCGATTTCCCCAAAGGTCTCAACAC